>NW_026712329.1:0-1282500 GCF_030504385.1 Musca domestica | reverse complement strand
CTGATAGTGGACATTTGGTGCACATTTAACCCGAAATCGGATGAATATATATATGGGAGATATAGCTGTTTCTGAACCGATTTTCTCCAAATTTGTTGTATTTGCTTTAAGGCTAATCTCGGTCACATGTGCCAAAAATCGGGCCATTTGGGCTGATATTGGCCATTTGGTGGTCAATTAACCCGAAATCGGATGAAGATATATATGGGAGCTATATCCAAATCTGAACCGATTTCGATAAAATTTAAAACAGCTATTTCTGTGCTCCATCTAATACCTGGTACCAAATATCACGGTTGTGGAGTGCATAGTAGGAATGTTAGGGACTTAAAGATCAAATCGGATGAAAGATATATATGGGAGCTATAGCTATATCTGAACCGATTTTCTCCAAATTTGATATACTTGCTTCTAGACCGAACTCGGTTGGGTGTGCCAAAATTCAGGTAATTTGGACTGATAGTGGACATTTGGTGCACATTTAACCCGAAATCGGATGAATATATATATGGGAGCTATAGCTGTTTCTGAACCGATTTTCTCCAAATTTGTTGTATTTGCTTTAAGGCTAATCTCGGTCACATGTGCCAAAATTCGGGCCATTTGGGCTGATATTGGCCATTTGGTGCACATTTAACCCGAAATCGGATGAAGATATATATGGGAGCTATATCTAAATTTGATCCGATTCTCACCAATTTCAATAGGGTTCGTCCTTGGGCCAAAAAAATATTGTTTGGAAATTTTCATCTCAATCGGATAATAAATGCGACCTGCATTTTGTTCACAAGAATACATGGACAGACGGACGGACGGACGGACGGACGGACGGACAGACGGACTGACATGCATAAATCGACTCAGAAAGTGATTCTATGAAGGCTCTCAAAAGTAACTATGGGTCTATCTCGTTTCCTTCTCCATGTTACAAACAAATGCACAAAGACATAATACCCTTACCACTATGTGGTGTAGGGTATAAATATATAAATTATGGCGTTTGACTTTGTTGCAGTTTTTTTCTCACCCTGTATATACTTACATACAACACGAATTATAGCAGCGATTTCAACGAATATATGTTACGTTCCTCAAAATTACACTCCTGCAATCCTGAAAATACGATTGGACATTCTTCCCATATCATGCCAGTTTTTGCAATCATTGAATTTCATGGAGGTGGATTGGCATTAATGCGCATATGACACTCGGAACAAAATCAGAAACGGGCGAGTAAAACTGTCGACGTGATTTGTTCATGAGGAAGATGCGGATTTAGCTGGGAGTGAAAATCGTTTTCCAGTGGTACTCAGGTCGTTCCGGAGCTCTTTTCCACTATAATTCATTCTATCTCCGAATTTTATCTATCAATACACTAACAATAAATTTTGTCCACCCATAATTTTCAATAATTTATAACTAATCTAGAAGGATCTTTGGATGGTTAAGAGAGCAATATATTCAATCCCTCTTATGATTTCTGGATTTAATTTGGAATATATAGTGACCCTACTCAATTCCAAACGGATTGTCCCTGAAGTTAATATTTTAGACTATATGTAACGGACTTTCCTCCATCCACCCCTAAGGACGTGCCCGGTAGAGCTCTGATAACTCCCTGGGGGAAGCAGGAAAAGTTTCACTCGAAATTCATTTATATTCAGATAACAGGCCTAGTCTCTTATTTAATTGGCACCACCACACCTATTATCACGACCCAATCTATGATATGGAAAATTTATATATGAATCCTTTAAAACTTTCGGCATCAGTATTTAGGTACCCACCGGTATGTATATGAGGTGGTTTTCCTTGTAAGCATTACTTGTACAATTTTTCGACATTGCCAAACATTTTATCCAAACAGAAATTTACTTTGTATCCTTTCTAGGTAGGTACTCACACATACACACACACACAGCCAGACATAATCTCAATATCTGTTGGAGTGTGCCAGTGCACATTTGTTTGAAGTTTTATGCGAGCACTGCTGGCAATGCGTGTAATTGTGTTGCAACTTTTTCGTGTTTTCTTCTTGGCTTTATTATGTTTATTCAAAAATTAAAACAAGAAACTGCAACATGGATAATGATGTCAACGGCAAAACGCCATGTTCTTTTCGCCGCTATGTTACACTGAAGGCGAAATTTTTAGAGGTAGAATAGAAAGTTCACCTACAAGATACATAAACAAATTTATAAACTGTATAGTTTTTATTCTCATCAAGTAATACCCGCCTATAGATCCGTGGTATAATTATTACAAGGTTAAACTAATACTATAACAAATACAAAAAAGTACCTCGACTTGCTATTGTAAATAACATCCGTGTTTGCATTTTATGTCAAAAATATATATTACTCACATAATTAAAAAAAAAAAAAAAAAAGTAAAGAAAGTCTTAAAGTCGGGCGGGGCCGACTTTATGATGCCCTACACCACTTTGCTAATTTAGTAGAGCTCCGCATAACAATTAAACGTTTTAATGGGAGAATTCAACATACACGCTATATTTATAATTATATATAATTATATAATTTAAAGTTCAAAGGACTATATATGCCGAAGCATTTGTATCTTTTAAATTCGGACTTGTATTGCCCATTTGGTGCACAATTAATTTGTAATCGGATAAAGATATATATGGGAGGTATATCCAAATCGGAACCTATTTCAATAAAATTTGGCAAAGATATTTCTGAGCTGTATTTGATATATTTCCCTGAATATCGTTGTTACGGAGTGCATATTACGGCTGTGGGTAACAAATATAACAAATCGGATGAACAGTATATATGGGTGCTATAGCTATATCTGAACCGATCTTCACCAAATTTGATATACTAGCTTCTAGACTCAATTCGGTCGTAAATGCCAAATTCCATCCCATTTGGACAAATATTAGACGTTTGGTGCACAATATAACGTAAATCGGTCGGAGTATTATATGGGAGCTATATCCAAATCTGAACCGATCTCAATAAAACTTGGCATACTTATTTTCAGGCCTAATTTGGTTGTATGTGCAAAATTTCATACTATTCCGGCTGATATTACACGTTTGGTGCACAATAAAAGGCAAATCGGAGGAAGATATATATGGGAGCTATATCTAAATTTTGTCCGATTATCTCCAATTTCAATGGGGTTCGTCCTTGGGCCAAACAAATGATTTGTGCAAAATTTCATCTGGATCGGGCAATAAATGCGAACTGTACGTTGTTTACAAAAATATATGGACAGACGGGCGGACGGACATGCATAAATCGACTCAGAATGTGATTCTATGCAGATCATCAAAAGCAACTATGGGTCTATCTCGTTTCCTTTTGCCTGTTACAAACAAATGCACAAAGACATAATACCCTGACCACCTTGTGGTGTAGGGTATAAAAGTATGAATAACAAGTAAAAAGGCGGTAAGTTTGGCCAGACAACATCAAATACCAAATTTGAAACAATTCCGGTAAATAATGTCGCTAAAATCATTAAAATACCGAATATCGGGAGATAGCGTTATATGGGAGCTATACGAAGACGTAGACGTGCACAGACAATATCCTGTCATAGGCTGTAGCATCCCTTACAAACATCAAATACCAAATTTGAAACAATTCCTGTAATTAATGTCGCTAAAATCATTAAAATACCGAATATCGGGAGGTACCGTTATATGGGGGCTATACGAAGATGTAGACGAGCACAGACAATCGCCTGTCTTAGGCTGTAACATCCATTACAAACATCAAATACCAAATTTTAAACAATTCCGGTAAATAATATAGCTAAAATCATCAAAATACTGAATATCGAGAGTTACCGTTAAATGGGGACTATACCAAAACGTGAACCTATATGGCCATTTTCAATACCAAAAGTCCTGCAGACATAACATACATTTGAGTCAATTCGTTCGGAAGCTAGAGTGATTTCCACAGACGGGCAGACATCGATAAATCGACATAGAATGATCAAGAATATATATATTTTCTGGGGTCTAAAATGTATATTTCGAGGTGTTACAAACGGAATGACAAACTTAATGTATACATCTATGTATTATATTATATGTATTATTAACATAACATCGTAGTGTAATCATATGGGTTTTGCAAACACCTTATTATCTTCTTCTTCTATATCTATAAAAGAGGAAAATGTTTGTATGTTTGTTTGTAATTTATGGACTCGAAAACCGCTGAATAGATTTTCCTGAAAATTTCCATATATACTGCAACATCGCCTGAAAGTAACATAGGCTATATACATTTTTGAATTTCCACTTGGAACTGGAGATATAGCGTCAGAATCGGAGGTACCTCCCAAATATTTAGATTTTATATGCACATATCTATTGAATGGTTGAAGATACAGTCTCCAAATTTGGAATACGTTACGGAATTTGGAACAAAAATAAGTTTGCCAAATTATATTGTAATCGGTTCAGATTTGGATATAGCTCCCATATGTATTTTCGACCGATTTCGTTTATTTGATGCCTCAAACACAATATGAATGTTCGATTCTAATGTAATTTGGAATGTGTGACGGAATTTAATCCGAAAATAAATTTGTCAAATTATATTGAAATCGGTTCAGATTTGGATATAGCTCCCATATATATTTTCGGCCGATTTCAAGAATTTGATGCACCAAACACTCTATGTATCCCCAATTTCAATGATATTTGAAACGTGTGATAGATTTTATCTAAAAAATTGATTTCCCAAATTATATTGAAATCGGTTCAGATTTGGATATAGCTCCCATATACATTTTCGGCCGATTTCATGTATTTGATGCACCAAACACGCTATGTATCTCTAATTTCAATAAAATTTGGAATGTGTAGCGGAAATTAAAACAAATATACATTTGTCAAATTATATTAAAATCGGTTCAGATTTGGATATAGCTCTCATATATATTTTCGACCGATTTCATGTATTTTATGCACCATACACGATATGTATGTTCGATTCCAAAGAAATTTGGAATATGTAACGGGATTTTGATTAGAAAATAAATGAGTCAAATTATATTAAAATCGGTTCAGATTTGGATATAGCTCCCATATATATTCTCCGTCGATTTCACATATTTGATGCACAAAACACGATACGTGTTTTCGATTCCAACGAAATTCGGCATGAGTGGCTAAATTTGGTACAAAAATAAATTTGACAAATTATATTCAAATACGCTCAGATGTGATTATAGCTCCCATATATATACTCAGCCGATTTCACATATTTGATGCACCCAAAGCGAGAGAGACAAAATCTGGCACCAGAAAAAATTGCCAAATTATATTGAAATCAGTTGAGGTTTGGATATAGCTAACATATATATTTCGGCCGATTTCATACATATTATGCACCAAACACGGTATATATGACCGATTCCAATGAAATTCAGAATGTGTGGCGGAATTTGGTTATAATAATAAATGTGATAAATTAATTGGAAAGTAGTTAAGATTTGGATATAGCTCCCATATATATATTCTCGGCCGATTTCACATATTTGACTCACCAATTTCAATGAAATATGAAAGGTGTGGCGGAGTTTGGTGTAAAAGTAATTTTTTTTAAAATTATATTTAAATCGGATCAGATTGGGATATGATTTTAATAAGAACCATTGACCCACAACGCCTTAGGCTAACACTAAAAAACAACACAACAATTTATTTGAAATACGCTTATTACGGCGAAGTATGTTGCTATCTCGAATTCACTAATTGCAATAGAAATGCCACTCTACTTAAAAAAAAATTGCAGTTTCCTGCACGCTTGGTATTTGCTATGAAATAAATAAATCCGCAGGACAAACCCTTCGTGTATGCATGTCATGTTACTGCTTTTGTATTGATTTTGTTTATTAACGCATTAAATTAGTGCAATATTTTTTTCTTAATTTTTAAATTTGTTTTTCTTTATCCAACATATATTCGTAAATAAAATTTTGAATGCATATAAAATCAAAAGGGGTAGCGAAGCGCATCGGGTTCAGCTAGTAATTAATATAAATATCGGTTCATATTACGCAACGCCAAATGAAAGACAAATTGACTTGACCACTTCAATGATAACCTCTAAACCGAAAATTCGTCTCATTATACATTTTACTATAGCCATTAAAAGCTTTCCTACGTGAGGAGAGGAGACCACTATTTCCAATAATGGACCACATTGTAAAATACGCTTGTTGTAGTCTCAAACATGCAAAATTGTCAACTATTTCGATATACCCTATACTACACGGTGTTAAAAGAACGAATTGAGACACAATAATAAAATTTTGCACATATGTGTATTTTGTTGGTTCTCGTCTTCGTATATCCTCCAATGACTGTACCTCTCCATATTCTATATTTCGGCGATTTACGTCATATTTATACCCTACACCACATAGTGGTTGTGCATTTGTTTGTAACATGGAGAAGGAAGCGAGACGAAATGATCTTCATCGAATCACTTTCTGAGTGGATTTATGCGTTTGTCAGTCCGTCTGACCATGTATTCTTGTGAACAAAATTAAGGTCGCATTCAATTATTATTCGATTGAGAAGAAATCTTATAAATTTTATAATTTATAAAAACAACAATAAAGGGATTAGGCATGACCATTTTGCAACAACAAAATACTATGGTATCTCGAACAAACAAGCCAACACTGTTCTGAAATTATCCAAACTATATTTGTTTGACCCATGGACAAACCCTTTTGAAATTGGTGATAAACGGATCAGATTTGGATATAGCTCCCATTTATAACTTCATCCGATTTCGAGTTAATTGGGCACCAACTGGCCTATATCAGTCAAAATGACCTGAATTTTGGTACATCCGATCGAATTCAGTCTAGAAGCAGGTACATTAAATTTGATATAGCTATAGCTCCCATATATCTGTGTCATCTGATTTGGTGATTAAGTCCCTCACATTCGTAATATGCATTTGACAACAATGATAATTGGTACAAGATATCTTATAAAGCTCGGAAATACATTTGCCAAATTTTAACGAGATCGATTAAGATTTGGATATAACTCCCATATATTTCTTAAATCGATTTTGAGTTAATTGTGCATCAAATGGCCAATATCAGTCCAAATAACCTATTTTTGACACCGCCGACTTAATTTAGTCTAGAAGCAAGTACATTAAAGTTGGTGAGAATCGGTTCAGATGTAGCTATAGCTCCCATATATCTGTGTCATCTGATTTGGTATTTAAGTCCCTCACATTCGTAATATGCCTTCGACAACAATGATAGTTGGTTCCAGATATATAATAGAGCTCAGAAATACCTCTGCCAAAATTTTATCGAGATCGGCTAAGATTTGGATAAAGCTCCAATATATATATCTTAATCTTAATTCAGGTTTATTGTGCAAATAATGGTGAATATCAGCCAAAATGTAGTATTTCGGGACGTACGTTTTCATTTAGTGGAATTCGGCTCCGATACATATTTTTTATATCATCCAATGTTATTTGGGATAAAAGATTAAAATGTCTCCGTCAAATTAAGTGAAAATCGATTCAGAATTCGACATGTCTCCCATATATTAGTTCCCTCTGAAACCAAACTATAATTGCTCTAAAGCCGAATGTTGATAGGTGGAATGATCTACTTCAAATAAATTCTTTTGTTACGGGCTCTCTACCAAATATGCATAGTGGTGTAGGGTATCATATAGTCGTCCTCTATATATAGCAGAGTACTCTATAGCAATGTTACTTGGTATAAAAGATTAAAATGTCCAAATTAGTGAAAATCGATACTGAATTAAATATGCCTCCCATATTAGTTCCCTGTGAAACAAACTATAACCAAATGTTGATAGGTGGTAGGAAGGTAGGAATGATCTCCATATAACCCCATATAACGGTGCTTCACAATATTCAGTATTTTGATGATATAAGACCTACTTTTCAACAGAATTATCTCAATCATGGTATTTGCAGTTCGTAATAGGCACCACCTTCTCTCGCGGATTATTGGCTGTAAATGTCCACGGTTTAGTGTAGGCCCCTCCCGAATTTTTTCACAATTTTCACCGGTATTTGGTATATATAATAAGTACTTCCCACATTCGTTGTTTTAACAATTATTTCCATACCTTTCTGAGAAATTATTTTTAATTTGTAATTTATGTTTTGCAATGGGTATTGCTTCAAGTGACAGAAAATCTCCCAAACAAATTCACGTCTTTGCGTAGCCTCATACCTCCCAACATTCCTTATTTCGACTATTTTGGTAACATTTTTCAATCAAAATTTTTGTTTGTAGTTCGTAATAGACACCTCCAGTTAATTGGCTTCACAGATTCGGAATTCAGAATTTCCGACATAATATCTCTATTTTCAACGGATTTTTTTACATTTTGCAAAATCGGACTTATTTGTTGGTAATGTTGCAGATTGTGTTATATTTACTAGTTAATAGAAATATTGAAATACAGGAAGTTTAAAGACAATCGCTGACCTGTTTCGATTGTAATTACACATACAATTATTACAAATTTTGACCCCTTTAAGCGGAGGTATATGACCTACAGATATTGTGTTGGTAAAAATGTTAAGATGTGCCTAGTTAGAAAAGAATAGGATGTTCATTTTGCATTGTATGAGTGTGATTGGTATTTAAAATTTTTAACTTTTGTGGGGGAGAAGGAGTAGTTTAATCTATTCCATTTTCTAACAATCTATATAAGTGGGAAAGATGGATATACGAAATTTACACACAAATAAGATTCTTCTTTCACATTATATATGCATGGCGGTTATACAAAATGTTGACCCTCTATGAGGAAGGTACCAATACCATCTTCTTACTAGACCTAGATTTGTTGGAAATAGTAGGATGTGCGAAATCTGAAGACAATCGGACTTCTATTTGTGTGGGGTTTACGAGAAGGAGTGGTTCGATATTGCCCATCTGCAAACTCGGTCTAAGTTTGACAATATTATTACGATGCATGACGTTTGGTTCAAATCGGATACTCTTTCTTCGAGAGTTATCGTACGCACCTGCTAGCCAGACGGACAGACGGACGGACACCCCTAGATCGACACCAAATATCCTAAATTGATTTGGTACAAAAAGACCTAGGGTTTAAACCCTTTTTTTTTCGATTAAAGACGTTTTGGCCGTATCAAACAATATAAATGGTTGAGGGTATAAAAATCAGTTAAGTTTATTTTATACCCTCCACCAGTAGGAAAATAACTCTTGTAAAAATATGTCTGTTAACACCGAAATTCCAGTATTCGAGGGGTATGTATGCGTCACTTATCTCAGTAGAGACTTACAATCAAAATTTCAACAATTATATAAAAACGTGGCATGAAAATACCCAATATCGGAAGGATGTGATGGAAAAACGTTGACCTATATAAAAATTGTTCTAGAGCAAGAGTAGAGAAACCTTTACGAAATCCAAATACCGAACTTTAAGTAATTTCGTTAGGAAATGTGGCTAAAATCGGTGAAATACTGAATAAAGCGAAATATCTTTATATGGGGGCTATAGGAAAACATGAACCTATGCGGACAATGTTTTCCTACAGTAGGTTGAACCCAAATGCGCATGTATCATATAGGGAATATAGGAAACGTGGACCTATATGGACAATTTTCTGTCACAGGAAATTGAATCTATTATGAACTCTAAATACCGAATTCAAAGCAATGGCGCTGGAAACTGAGGCAAAATTTATCAAAATACCGATTATGAGGAGGTACAATTATATGGGGGCTATACGAAGACGTTGACCGATGTAGCTTACCTTCAAACTTGACCTGACTGCAGACAAAAGAAAACTTTATGCAAAACTTTAGCTTACTATTACATGCCGTTTGAACTCCGGCGTGAGGAGGTTCCGAAAGGGTTGGCCAATATTGTCTATTTCGTATCCGACCTAAGTCTGATATAAATATTACAAGGCGCCAAATTTAGCCTGAATTGACTACTTCCTGTACGTTATATGAGATATATTTTGGAATATGTTCAAATGTACGCCATGTACCAGACCGAAGTATTTCAACCAAATTTTGCTGCTTAATGTACAGGGTGAGATGAAATAACAATAACCAAATTCAGACTGCTGTCATTTCTAAGCCACCCGTCCGACAGCTGTTAAAATTATTCCAGTGACAGCTAATTATATTGTTTACAAGCCTACATAAGCATTTTGGTGAGAATTTTCCAGAAAAAAAGTTTTTCGTTATGGAATAGTGTGATTTCTTTATATTTGGTTGGAAAACCACAGGTGGCTATCGTTATAGCACTCCAGCATTTAAATGTGAATAAATCTTTTGTGTCTCGTGTGTTTCGCTCGTTACCGTGATACTGGTAGCGTAGCCCAACGTCAAGGAAGTGGACGGAAGAAAACAGCAACATCAGCAGAAATGGATCGAAAAGTAAAGAGGCGACTTGATCGAAACCCGCGTCGCAGTGGCCGAAAAATGGCTCGTGATCTGAACATATCGCAATATTCCATTCGGCAAATATTGAAAAATGAGCTCGGTGTAAAGCCATTGAAATTCCAAAAAGTGAAAGAACTTACACCGAAACAGAAAGAAAATATACTCAAAAGAGCTAAAGAGTTGCTTCGCTTGGCCGAAAGTGGTGAACTGCCGATGAGAAAACATTCGTTATCCATCAGTTCGTAAACAAACAAAATGATCGTGTTTACTTGCCAAAGAAGTACGCTGAAAATGTGCCCCTTCGGTTGGCCACCAGAACTCAATCGCCGGCCATGGTGATGGTGTTGGCCACCATAACAGCCGATGGTCGCTCTCCGCTCGTATTAATCGACCATGGCATCAGAATAAATGCCGAATATTATTGTGAAAATATTCTGGAGGGTGTATTAAAGCCTTGGGCACGCAAACATTCTGGCCGCAGACCTTGGACATTCCAACAGGACTCAGCACCATCTAACTCAGCACGTGCCACCCAATAATGGTTACAAAATGAAGTTCCTCGCTTCATTTCCAGCGCACAATGGCCACCAAAATCTTCGGATACCAATCCGTCGGACTATTGTGTCTTGAGTATTTTGGAAAGCAACGCAGAGCAATATTCGGGCAGCGTGTGACGGTTTCATTCTCCGTTTGAAAGCCATAATTCGTGACAAAGGTGACCAATTCGAACAAATCTAAACTTATTCTCAAATTTGATGCGGTTTCCGAAATTTTTCCCTTCATTCGAAATAATTTTTTTTTTTTAAATGGAAAAAATATGTCGTTTGATTTTTTCCATTTTTTGACCCTGTATGTATGCGGGTTTTCTGTGTCCCAAATGGGGCAATTTTGTTTCCTTACATATCCGCCAAGTTCTGAAGATCAACCTAGCTCGCGAGATCCGAGGAAAATCTTAAAACTGCTTAGTTTTCGTGAACAAGGCCCTTCGACTTTTTTCATATTTAATATCAATTAAGGCTCAAATCTAACTCCTCACTATTATCAAGTACTTTTTTAATAAATCTTAGCTCTGGATACCAAATTACGCCATCTTCATTAAGCCAATTTCAAACAAACACAAAGCTACTTTCATGGCGTTTGATTTCCGCTCCTCAAAAAATGCCAATCAATTCCATTTATTTTAATAACTACATGCTCGATATGACAGATACATGCTTTCAAATCGGTTTAAAGAACTGGACACGGCTACCATGTGCAGCTTTCGCTGTACAGTATATTTCGGTACTTAATCCGATTGTAAACCCTTCAATTTCGGAGTGTTTCCTTAACGTTGTTGGTCTTTGTTTTGTATAAATATGTGCCGTAAATACTTTTTTTTTACCGAGAATTCTGAATTCATTTCGGTGGGTAACATTAAGTTCGTTAACAGTGACGGGTAATCTTTCCTTTCTGACATGCTCACATGCCTGTCTATTCATACGGCCACGACATACCGACATGTGTACATACATATGCAACCTGTCAAAAGAACACCACCAAAGCCTCTAAAAAGCCGCAAAGGAAGGAAAAAAATTACATAATACCACAGAATCAGACAAGAGACCGCACCGACACATTCACAGCCACACACACATACATTCGCACATATAGAGAGAGTATAAGGCACAAATATCAGCACATCACTTTGATTCAAAGGAGACGAATGAAAACATGCGAGTTGAACAAGTTCAAAAATAACAATGTCATCAAAGAGAATTTACATGTTTGCCCTTTTTCAGTTCTTCCTTTTTTTTGCGTTATGTCTTTTTGGCCCGGCTTTGTGTGTGATGAAATGCTAAATCGTCGCTAAGACATCGAAACATGCAAAGGACATACGCATCATTTGCCACAGTTCAGAAGTTTCAAAAAATTATACATGATATTACGCACAATAGCAACTCATATCGGTGTTGGTATGTACTGTTGTAATCAACAGTGGGGACATCCGTAAATAATTGTGGAGCATTGAGGGGAATTCTAACAATATGGTTTGACAATTAGTTGCGGATGAGACTGTGTTTTTTTTTTTAATTCGTACTAAAAAGGTATGAAAAATACTGGAAAGTACTAAACAATGTATACTTTGCTTCGGACAAAAGGAACTAGCTAGAATTATAAAACATGGAACGAGAGTCAGTAATGGAGTGCAGGATAAATGTACCGAATGGATTTTGGAAATTTGAACTTTAATGGTACGGAAAGTTCTAAAATGGTATTGATCTTCTAAAATTATACCATTTGGTATTATGTGAAGGGATAACGCTAAAAACTTGAATTTTGGTAAGAGAATAAAGATTGGAAACTAAGTATGATATATGTAGGTGGTTCTGAAAATGTGTACTAATTGTGCTGATGGTACCTGTGTTTTAGATATGGCGGTGGGTTTTAATACTAAATGGTGCTAAATTTGGTATTAGATAAAAGGATGGAACTGGAATTTTCCAATTTGATATTGAGATCTCTGTTGGCATCTGGAACTGAGATATGCAAATAAATTGTATATCTGTACGAAGGCCCTAAATTGGGTATTGGATAAAATTTGATATGGATGTCACTGTTAGTGTCCATGGATAAGATAAACAGGTGGTTTTGGAAATGTGTACTAAATTGTTCGAAAAGTACTAAGTGATACTAAATTTGGTAATGTGGAAATGAGAGAGAACTGAAATCCTGAAATTTGATGTGGATGTCACTGTTGGCGAGAAGGTGCTGTTTTTGGATATGCATTCTATAATTGTACAAAAGGTACTAGAAATGGTACGGGGAATTAAAGAGCTGAAATTCTGAATTTTGATATGGAGATTGTTTTGAAAATGCGTACTGTAACTGTACAAAATAACTAAATGTTACTAGATATGCCTGCAGTTAAAGAAAGGAGATGGTTTTGGAAATTCGCACCATGAACCTATAAAAAGTAAAAATAGGCCACAAAATGTGCCACTGGGTGTTGGGATAAAGATGAAATGCTGAAATTTGGTATCGAGCTCACTGTTGGTGTATGGGATGGAAAGAAGGATTTTTTCTGGGACATGAGTGGTCCTGTATGAAAAGTATAATAATAAATTTGGGATTTGGTCTAAGGATATAGCTCAAATATTGAAATTTGATTCGAGGCTACCGTTGGTATGTAGTTTTGCGAGAAGGAGGTGGGTTTGGGAACGCCTAATATGACTGATCGAAAAGTACTAAATGGTACTAAATTTGCCGTTGAGTGAGTGGATGGAGCTTGAATCCTGAAATTTGATATTGAGGTCACTATTGGTTTCTAGGATTTAGATATGTCTTGGCCAGAATAATTGGATGTAGAACCATTGTGAAAAAGGTTTAATTAATATGCTTTTCGGATCATTTCAAAACAATAGGTCTTGAAGACTTTTTGGTGCAATAAGCTATATCTTTTTGATTGTATAGTTGGAACTAATTGGGAAATTAAAAAATAAAATCAGTAAAATTCTTAAAATACCGAATCTAGCCATTATATTGGGGTCCATACGAAGAGATGGACCTACATAGGCAACTTTTGTCATAAGCCATTGAAAAAAAAGAAATAATGTAACTAAAATCATGAAAATTCCGAATATAGGGAGAAACACTTACATCAGGGCTATACGAAGACCTGGACATGCACAGACAATTTTCTGTCACAGACTGTAGTACCTATTAGGAACTTCAAATACGAAATTTCAAACCATTTCGTTGAATACAGGGTGAGATGAAAACACTGCAACCAACTTCAGATTGCTGTCATTTCTAAGCCACTCGTCCGACACAATTATTCCAATGACAGCTCATTATATTGTTTACAAGAGCACTTTGATGAGAATTTTCCAGAAAAAAAGTTATTCGTGATAGAATTCAAGCGTGATAGTGTGGTTGCTTTATACATATTTGCCTGGAAAACCACAAGTGACTATCGTTAGAGAACTCCAGCATTTAAATATGAATAAATCTTTTGTGTCTCGTACCATCGCTCGTTACCGTGATACTGACGACGGAAGAAAACAGCAACATCAGCAGAAATGGTTCGAAAAGTAAAGAAGCGACTTGATCGAAACCCGCGTCTGGTGAGCTGAACATATCGCAATATTCCATTCGGCAAAAATTGTAAAATGAGCTCGGGGTAAAGCCATTGAAATTTCAAAAAAAGCAAGAACTTACACAGCAACAGAAAGAAAATTGACTTAAAAGAGCTAAAGAGTTGCTTCGCTTGGCCGAAAGTGGTGAACTGCCGAATTAGTTTTCTCCGATGAAAAAACATTCGTTGTCCAGCAGCTTGTAAACAAACAAAATGATCGTGTTTCGGTTGGCCACCAGAACTCAAGTGCCGGCCATGGTGATGGTGTGGCCCTCCATAATAGCCGATGGTCGCTCTCTGCTCGTATTAATCGACCGTGGTATCAGAATAAATGTCGAATATTATCGCGAAGATATTCTGGAGGGTGTATTAAAGCCTTGGGCACGCAAACGTTTTGGCTCAGACTTTCGACATTCCAACAGGACTCAGCACCATCGCACACGCCACGCAAGAATGGTTACAAATGAAGTTCCTCGCTTCATTTCCCGCTCACGATGGCCACCAAAATCTCCGGATAGCAATCCGTTGGACTATTGTGTCTGGAGTATTTTGGAAAGCAAGGTTGGAACTAAAGATAACAAAATCACCTCAAGCATAGTCTTTGCCGGTTATGGGCCAAAATATGGGTCCATCTTCGAACTTTATCTGCCTGCAGACAAAAGACTGATCTGTGCAAAATTTTGGCTTCCTATCTTTGTTCGTGATTACAACAGACGGACGGGGCTTTATCGTCTTAGAATTTTACGCTGATCTGGAATATATATACTTTGTTTGGTTTTAAATTATTATTTTAAGGATTTACAAACGGAATGACGAACTTAATATGCCCTCCATACTATATATGGTGGAGGATATAAAAACTTGTATATAAATGATGTGTTATCGAATGAGTGCAGCTGAAATGTTAGTATTATATATGAAGTTTTGTTGGGAAATATTGTCCAAGAAGTAATTAACAAATTTTGCATTCTTAGTACCTAAATTAACTGATGGAACGAATTTAAAATTTTTAGCCGACAAAGTAGAAGGCACTTGCTAGCCTTCCATATATTAGATCCATTCTATTACAAACTAAAATCTCTTGGAAGCAGTAAAACGCTTTAATTTCGATAAAGAAGTATATTTCTTACGGTTAGCTCTGTCAAGGATGTTATGTAATCGCCATCGCCGGCTTAGTTGCTTCATTACTGTTTTGAAATCGTTGATGTTAAATGGTTAACCATCTTGGACCGAAACCGAAGCCACTGTTTGTCCTCCACGCATAGTTTTTTTCAATTCATACCCCATTATAACACTGTGTTTTCCTTACATCCATGCTTCGTAAAAAAAAAGCAAAAGCGTAAAGATGTTTAACCCAAATAACTTTAAACAACTATTTAACACATTTACTTAATATTCTCACATGTTTGTGGAATTTGTTAGTCTCATCGTGGGTTACCGAAAAAGGGACATACAAAAAAGTGTTTTTTTGGGGATACACAGAAGCCAACCATACTTTATTGTCTGGGGTTTAGTGTGACAACAAACATACAGCCATGGTTATTATGCATCATCATAGGCCATCCGTTGAAGTCATAAACAAAAACATTTTGTAATCCCAGCTATCTTTATCTAAACATATTACTTTGCCCGAAAGGAAGAAGAGGACAAAATTCTATAGAAATACATATATTTTGATGTTAGATTATGTTTAGATCCAAAACGCTCGCACAAAAAGTAGCACCTCAATTTGTTGTTTTGTCTGTAGATAGAAAAGTTTAACTGAAATTAAGTTATTGTAATTTTACACATTAAATTGGTGAGTTTCATAAGAATTGAAATCAATTTTATGAATTCTGCGGCCAAAATGATTTTTTTCAGAAATTAAAGAATATTGATTATCTTATCTCGATGATCTGAATTAGTGTTTATGCGTCCGTGATTCATGCATCCATTATAAGATTATCACCCTCCAGTCCAATTGATTAACCAAACAACATATGCATGGGTTATTTTGTGTAATTTTTAGCGGACAAAAGTTTAGCAAAAGGAAGAAGCATATGGTTTTGGTGGGTAATATCTAGCAGGTGAAAAAAATCTATAAAAGGTTAAAAGCGCGTTCAGATAGTTATGTTGCAACCCGTTTTTCTAGGATTTACAAACAGAATGATAAAGCTAATATACCCTCCATAAAATGATGGAGAGTATAAATATATTGATGTGATTTTATACCCTACAACACTATGTGTTTGGGGAATTATAAATTTGATTGGACCAATAAATTATGCAACACCTCGAAATATTGGTTTCCCACATAGGAAAGTATATATGGCTCGCCGGGCTGAGTCGATCTAGCTATGTATGTTCGTCCGTCCGTCTGTCCATTTTAATTTGTAATCAAGCTACAGGTCGCAATTTTGGCCCGATTTTCACGAAATTGAAAATGGAGGTGGGGTTAGGGTCAGAATAGAACTATTGTTTTTAGATATGATCGCAAAATAGTCAGGAGTTGAAATGCACCAGAAACAGAAAAAATACTTGATTTTTCTGTTGCTCTACAGGCCAAAATTATAGACCAATCGGCGCGGCAATTTTTATGGAGTTAGAGTTTAGGACTGGACAGACCATATTTAGCGGGTAAAATAGACCATAACTTTTTTTTGCAAAAAAAAAAACGAAATTTCCCACTAAAGCGCAAATATTTTTTATCCTGGCGAAATCACAAACGTAAATGTCACTTCTGACCCTTACATTGATGCTCATATCCTAAATCTCGCATATATAGTAAAATATATACAATCTCATATATCAAGGAAGAGAATATTAGTTAGATCGCTGATAAGTCCAGAACTGCGGACCATTGTATTATATTTAGCTGTAAAATGGACTACGGCTTTCGTGAATTTTTTTCGATAACAACACGGCGGAGTACGTAAATAAGGGTAACATCTGGCAGGCCTCTATGACATTATTTCAATATAGAAATCTTCCAAAATGAATTTGGACATAAGGAGCTTCCAACATATTGTAGTGCTGTCGGGGTCACATGGTGGGCCCGCACTACTAAAGCTTTTGCTCACCTGTTTAGATTGTTGTCTTAAAGAGTTTTCTGTAGCGTCAACGCAGGATGAGCTGTTTCTAATTTTCCTCAGGAATTGCATTGTAGCCAAATTGAGAACTTAGCAAGCTTAATGGTGTATGGCATGAAAGATACGTCTCTCTGTCTGTAATCAGGTTTGTTTGTAATCAGGTTAAGTTCGTAAATGCGCTACGTCGACCCACGTCTTCGTATAGCCCCCATATAATTATCCCTCCCTTTATTCGGTATTTAGATGAGCGACATTATTCACCGGAATTATTTAATATTTGAGCTTTGAGAATCTTAACTTCCAAATCCATTTTTAAATATATAAAAATTAGTTATTTGGTTACTACGCTTATAACTCAAGAAAAGACTGGACTAATCTTTATAATGCATATCAATATGCAATGGCCTCTTGGCAAAAAAGATAAAACTTAAAAAATTGATTGTTCATAGATTGAAGTAGAAATTTGAAACAGATCGCTAAAATCATAAAAATACTGAATAAAAGGAGGTACCGTTATATGGGGTCTATGCGAAGACCTACACAATTTGGAGTCAATTTTCTGTCATAGACTGAAGTTCCCATTAAAGAACTTCAAATACGAAATATGAAAAAATTCCGGTGAATAATGTGTCTAAAATCATTAAAATATCGAATATAGAGAGGTGCGGATACATTGGGGCTATACGAAAATAGACAATTTTCTGTCATTGATTGTAGAGCCTATTAGGAATTTCAAATACGAAAATTGAAACAATGTCGCTAAAGTTGTTCGGAAGATATATTGATTTTCGCGGACGGACGAACAGACTGATGAACGGACATCGCTAAATCGACATAGAATTTTATGCTGATCAAGTATATATATATTTTGTTGGGGTCTGAAGTGTATATTTGCAGTTGTTACAAATGGAATGACAAACTTAATATACCCTCCATACTATGGCGGAGGGTATAAAAATCGCGATTACCCCTCGCTAATATAATTAAATTTGAAAAGCTTTTAACATTTTGTTAAAAAATGTCAACGGCGTTTAATGATTGACTCAGACAAAATTGTGATAATTTATTTAGTAGAGATATAATGCTCAATAAGAACTTTTCTATATTCACTGTAACTGGAAAATCATAACTTCCAAGCCATTTGATTTTTAGAGTCAATATTTTAGGCCATGCGTCTACGTTAAATTTTGGCAATATCCCACTGAACATACATATGTTTCATCCGATTTAAAATTTGAGTCCGCCTATTCATGAGTTGGCAAAAGAAACCAGTATGTCAAAGTTGGTGGAAATCGGTTCAGATATAGCTATAGCTCTGATACATATTGTTTATCCGATTTGTAGAATTTGCTCTGTATATGGACTCCGTTGTAACGATATTCGGGGAAATATATCAAATACAGCTCAGAAATACCTTTGCCAAATTTTATCGAGATCGGTTCAAATTTAGATATAGCTCTCGTATATATCTATCCGATTTCAAGTTAATTGTGCACCAAATGGATAATACAAGCCCGAATTGAAAAGGCGCATGTGCCTCGACAAATTTAGTAGAAATCGATTCAGAGGAGTATATTCCTCCCATATACTAGTACCTTTGGACTTTTAATTATTACTATAATTTGGTTGGTGTGATTTAATTCTCACAAATTCCCTATTAAACCTTTATTTGTTATGTGAAGCTCTACTAAATATGCAAAGTGGTGTAGGGTATCATACAGTCGGCCCCTACCGACATTAAGACTTTCTTTACTGGTTTTATATGAATCCATTATTTGGCATACCCTACATATAACATTTATTTACCATGAGTTTCTTTTATCGACAACGACTTAAAGAATTTCGTAAGATGTAGAGGGGACAATATGGTGTCACAGTTAATATTTCTAAAAATAACTAATGTTTTGTGTTTAATAAACTTTTTTGTCCAATATTCAAACATCTTCGAAGTGACGAAAATTACAATTTTGCATAAATTCTAAAGATTAAGGTTGGTCTGCTTTAATAATGCTCAAAATTTTCTTCCAAATTTAAGAACATTTTTCTGTATCATGCCATGTTGGCAGAAAAATATACACGCATACATCCACATGGATGTATGTATTACCAATTTATGAAGGATTAACGCCATAAAAATGTGTCATATAATTTTGCGGCGACTATGATTGACGTAACCATATTTTCCACCGATTGATGTGGTTGGCATCAACTTCCTAATTTAAGTCATCTTTTACGCATACACAAAACTATGGCACCCAGCCGCTAACATGAGCTTTGCTGTAACTCGAACCAAAAAACGTCCATTATACCAACCAAACCAAATATGTATGAATTTTTAATACAGAATGGCCGAAATTATATTTTGTGGAAACCAGCAGAAAAAAACAGTGATTTGCTTTGTCAGCAATTTTAAGGAATGTAAGAAACGAAAAAATACGAATATATATTTTAGTAGTCATACATCTGTTCATATTCTCTGTACTTTTTTCTGCAGTATGTTAGCGGCACCAAAAAAGGTTCTTTATTCATATACATGTGGTAGAAGTGAATAAATTCCACTTGAATGAGTCGGCTGATTTGATAAGCACAAAAAAGGAAAATCAGAATATGAATTACAAAAAAAAAAAAACAAGTAAGCAAAGGCTACAGTCGAGCGGGGCCGACCGTTGAATACCCTACAACACTATAATAAACGATACAGTTTATATAGGCGAGATACTCGAAAGAATTCCACAATATATTGTGACAAATAATAAAAGAAAACCATCAGGTTCCGTTCACTAATTTTCGAATAATAGCAACTTAAACTAATTTGCTCATTTCCAATTTATTGGTAGATGTTGCACGTAAATGGTCTTCCTAGATCTGGAACCAATATTTCCCAAAGACCGATAATCTCTCAGAAGTGGCAAAAGATTAACATTTATTATTGGTTTTTGACTGAAACGCATCTATATGAGATACAGACATTTGACTATATTCTTCAACGAAATCGGCGTTAACGAAATAGTCAGAAGTGCGGCTTTCCAGTATTTGTGAATTCTCCAAAAAGTCACTGGAATGGATATTTTCTTATTTTGTCTACAAAAGTTGGCAAACTATTTCACACATTGAATATTTTTGGATGGCTATCCAAAACTGCTTGGCTTTTGCAATGACCTGTAACACCCATTCAAATGTGCGTGAGGATCGGGCGATAATTACGACCTGCTGACAATTTTGCAGTTTTGTTTGTCCATTTCAACCGCTAAATATATGGCGATCATCTCCAAAACGAGTAGGCTTCTATTCTGACCCTCATCTTATCCCCATGCAAAATTTCGTAAGGATCGGGCCATAAATGCGATCTGTATATGATATCCTGATATCCTAACTACTTAGTTTTGTTAACTGTAGAAATATTACCAAATGTTTTATTCAAAATGAAAATATGCCAAAAATATGACAAAAATTGAAAAAATATGAGAAAATTTTACGAAATCAATATTTTCATCTTTATAGAGATATTTTTATGCGATTTTTTTAGACGTTTTTTCTTTCCTGCCAAGAGGCCATTCTGAATTAATGAGAACTGTCGAAATCAGTTCAGCCGTTCTCGACATATAAGAGATCTTTCAGGCATATCTTCTTTGATAGACATATATATCGCACATATTTTGCTATATATCTGATTTCTTGGATGTTAACATCAATGTAAAGGTCAGAAGTAACCTTGTCATGTGATTTGTGATTTCGCCGGTATTTAAAATATTCGCGGTTTAATGAAAAATTTTGAATTTTTTCAACACAAAAGATATGGTCTATTTTACCCGCTAAATATTATCCGATGACCACCCAAATTGGTAGGCTTCTTCCCCGCCCTTAACTCTAGCCACATGCGAATTTCCGCGTCGATTAGTCTATAATTGCGACCTGTATAGCTACTGCAAAATCCGACATTTTTTCAGTATTTGGTCCATTTCAACCCCTAAACATTTGGCGACCATCTCCAAAAGAAATAGGCTTCTATTCCGACCTTAACCCCACCTTAGTGCAAAATTTCGTAAGGATCGGGCCATAATTGCGACCTGTAGCGTGATTACAAATTAACATGGACAGACGGACAGACGGACAGACGGACGGACGGACATACATAGCTAGATCGACTCAGCTCGGCGAGCTAGGAAGATTCATATATACTTTCCTATGTGGGAAATCAATATTTCGACGTGTTACATAATTTTTGGCCCAATCAAACTTATAATACCCCCAACACACAGTGTTGTAGGGTATAAAAAAACTTAAAAAGGAGAAATACATAGAAATCAAAAAGTGCTTTGCTTTCAAGGATTTTAAAAAAGTTTAGCAAATTCACTAAGGAGAATTTTAATTGAAACAAGCAAAAAATCAGTAATCATTGGCCAGGCAGAATCTTTAACAATCTCCACTATTTAAAAATTTACGCTTTCGTACATATTTATACCCTACACCACACTGTGGTCAGTGTATTATGTCTTTGTGAATTTGTTTGTAGCGTGGAGAAGGTAGCGAGATAGACCCATAGTTCGTTTTGATGATCTGAGTAGATCCACATTTTGAGTCGATTTATGAATTTCGGTCCGTCCGTCCGTCTGTCCATGTATTTTTGTAAACAAAGCACAGGTCGCATTTATTGCCCGAATGAGATGAAATTTTGTACATTTGTTTGATCTAATGACAATTCCAATAGAAATTGGAGATAATCGGTCAAAATTTAGATGTAGTTCCTATATCTGTGTTCGTCCGATTTGCTTTTTATTGCGCATCAAATGTGTATTATTAGTCCAAATGGGATGGAATTTGGCACATCGAGCCAAGAAACAAGGATGTATAATTTGGTGAAAATAGGTTCAGATATAGCTATAGCTCCCATACATATTGTTTATCCGATTAGGTATGTTGTCCTCAACAGTCGTAATATGCACTCAGTACACTCATATTTGGATATAGCTCCGACATATATCTTTAGTCGATTTTTAGTTTATTGTGCACCATATGGTTAAAATATGCCCGAATTGAATGGATTTTGGAACATACAAACGAATTCGACCTATAAAAAATTATGTATCGAATTTTGTGGAAATCGGTTAAGATATAGATATAGGCATGTATATGTTTCATCAGATTTTGTATTTAAGTTTCTCACACCCGTAAATGATCTCCACAACATAGATTTCTGATCCGATCTATCATATATAGCTTAGAAATATATCTCCTTAATTTTATAAAGATCGATTCAGTTTTGAATCAAGCTCCCATATATATCCTCATTTGAGTTGTGCCTAAAAAGCGTAATATCAGTTGAAATAGGGTGGATTTTGATCAATATCGGTTCAGAGGCAAATGCCTCCGTCAAATTTATTTCATATTAAGAGACAGATATTCCTCCCATATATTACTTGTTTTCGGCTGCTTTGAAATCTTAACACCCAAATCTAAACTTGATAAAATACCAAATCACAGCATTGGCAGGATTTCAGGACTGACAAGAGGCCCGGCAAAAGACTGACATGAGACCTGGTCCGTGACGTTTGACCTGGGGTCAGATTTACGTATGCCTTGATAAGTCCAGGTGTCAGACCTGACAATTGGCTCAATAAAATGCTTGATATAAAGCCTTTCACAAGTCCAAATAAAGGAAAACAAATCTTCTGACAAAAGACCTGACATAGGGCTTGACAAAAAAATTAGTACTAAAATAAACCCCTACATCTGACCTGATATAATTGCTGACGTTAGGCCTGACGCCAGATCTAACATGATTTTTGAACTGACGCAAGGCCTGGCGCAAGGTTTGACATATGAACTTGATTAGTTGATAGACAGAGTATCATATTTTCCATTTTATACGGCCAAAACGATCCTCATCGAAATAACCGTTTTAGACCTTAGGATTCTTTGAACCAAATCCGTTTCAAAACACTTAAAGTCGTTTCAAAACTCTTAGGGGTGTCTGTCCGTCTGTCTGGCTAGCTGGCTATTGCTCACCTAGCTCTCGAAGGGAGCATCCGATTTGATCCAAATTTGGTACATGGTAATATTATTGTCAAACTTAGATCGAGTTCGGAAATGAGCAACATCGATCGACTCCTTCCACAAAATATCATAATTTTCAAAGGAAAAGCAAGGGGACTGATAAAGATTAGTGGCTTTTTCCTAAACCTGGGTGTTCCCTGCTTTACCCCCTGGCAAACAAAACGATTTCTCTCCACTAATAAATATACGTTGTTTCTATAAAAACAATAATGGCATTAAGCCCAACTATTTTGCAACAACAAAATACTACGTTATCTCGAACAAACATGCCAAGAGTGTTCTGAAAATAATTTACCTGGAAGACAGAGAAATTTCGATTTTTTGAATACTTGCAAATCCCAATATTTTTGTCAGTTGTGGGTCAAGAGGGGAAATGGACAATATCGACCCACTACATCAAGTACATAGGCCACAACGGGTCAACATTTTGAATAATTATCGCTATTTTAAAATGTGAAATAAAAGTCCAAAATTTAACATATCACAATATTTTTTTAGCATAAGATCTGGTATGAAGATGCTAGATAATGACCTACTCCTTCAGGTATCTCCACAACAAAGGGTGAACATTTAGAATAACCAAAACGTCATAAAAAGCGAGTTCAGAATATAATTCTCTTATAATTTCACACATCTCATTTCATACTATTTCTACTAAAACCAGACTTCGTGTGAATATGGAATATATAGGACCAGTCACGAAGCTTGTAAAAAGCGAAATGAGCATTCATTTGAAACTCACACCCCTTCCACAAACATTTGAATTTGGTAAACAATTGAATAATTAGAACGAACGTTCGAAACAACTCTGCGATTCTTTTCAAACTTGCTTTATCTAAATATTTCTCTCAACCAGACACTTGACATGAATATAGAATTTATCAGCCCACTCCTTCTAGTACTTTCCTCACAAACGGCTAACATTAGATTTTCTTTAAAATTTACGCATCCCTATATTATAATCATTATTAGATGAAGTGAAATACTTGGGTCCACTTTATCTGCTACCTGACTCACTTTTCCGCGTTTTTCCAAAGCTTATTACATATCTCATATAAAGTGAAGAAAGTAGTCTATATATTGCCAAATTTGATACGTTGCAGTGTCTGTATCAGTCAGTTACGAAATAAACAAATAAATAAACTCCCTTAGATCCCCACTCATAAAGTGTCAACAGTTTGAATAATCTAAGGCACAATAAATTTAAATAAAGGGACATTGGCTGAAAGTTTACATCTGTTGGAAAAATCGGCGGATACTTTTGACTTTTTATTGCTCCCAGAATAATGCCTCCTCGATTTTACAAAGTCTAGAATGCATTTGCTACTCCATAAAGTATATATTTTAATGATTATCGCCCTATCTGTCTTTTTATCACTACTTTAGATATGACTTGAATTAAGAGGTAAATCTTCCTCAAAATATCACTTTTTTCTCTATCAGGTTATATCTACATTATAAGGAGGCAAACAAATAGAATATAGCTATACTCGTAAACAAAATTTATGAGGGAGTTTTCGGTTCACTGGGATTCCGAAATGTCAATATATTTGTTCGTCATTAAATATGTTTGTCAGGTACCGTTGTTGCCCATTGGAAATTTGAAATAATGAACTACGACCAACATCGCCTGGAATATTTTTATATTTTATCAGAATATTACGTGCGTTCTTTCAAGAAAACTCTTCCAATCATTACATTCT
This sequence comes from Musca domestica, assembly GCF_030504385.1. NCBI lineage: Eukaryota > Metazoa > Arthropoda > Insecta > Diptera > Muscidae > Musca > Musca domestica. Next base: position 1,257,121 of record NW_026712329.1, on the reverse strand, counting down.
CAACACTAAAAAATATATCTCAGTGATATTACGCCACATCATATTACGTCTTTAATATTACGAGCATAATGAATTCTGTGATTTTAATAAATCTACAGCCCCAAACACCGTTATTACCCCAAGAAAAAACAAATTATCCTTCCCCTAGAAACCAAAGTAATCTGGTAAGTAATGATATTTTTTAACCATGATGATGATACTGATCTGGACAGTAACATATGTATGCCTTCATATAACTTACATACATACAAACATCATCATCAGAAGCTGCAGCAGACCGGCAACAACATCGCCATCGTCGATTTCATGTAAAATAAACCCCAATCCTGAAAAAGGCTCTCCGCGCTGAACTTATCCTAAAAAAATAAAATTTATTACTTGTCTCTGGCCAATATTTCACTTTGACATGAAATGTCGCGAAATAAAGCTGTCCGGTTGTGGCAAAAGTGGTGGTAGCCGCCATGTTGTTTCAGAGTAGCCATGGCGTGGCTGCAGTGTTGACATGTCGATGTTTGTTTTCCTATTTGACTTGTGAAATTGTTAATATTTTCATCTTTGTTCGTTAGCAGTAAACTGTGGATGGGTGTGTGTGTGTGTGTATTTTAAATATATTCATGTACACATGTGCATGTATATATGTACGAATGTATATGTGAATATACAAAAATATACCATCTGTTGTCTTTTTTGTCGGTTGAACAATTACAGAGACCAATTAAATATGTGCCGGAAATTAATTTGAAAAATGCCTTAACAAATTTATAAACAAAATGAGATAGAATATTTGAATATTTGAGTAAACAACAGGAAAACACAATTCTGCCTTTATATTGTTCCTACTTTTGCTCTGATGAAATAAATATGTAGTCAATTTCTGAACTCAGAAATACACTTTCGTTTAGGATAAAATAACTTGCTAAGATGTCCTTCGCAATTTTAATTATATTTAATAAAATCATTTTTTTGAAAAATGGAAATTGAATGTTGGTAGTAGTATTTCTCTAATTTAGTTTTAATATTATATGAGTTTAGGTTTGTACTAAATTTGAGGAACAAGTGTGCATAGAAATTGTATTTTTTGTACGAAATTTTTTATTATATGTGAACCAGAAAGAGTTGAATTGATTGGACGAAATTGTAGTTGGCTCCAATTTGAAGTAGATAAAAAATAGTTACACCGCAACTTGTAAACTCTTCTTCGCATTTACGTGTTTTATCACATGGCTGGAACATACCGTATACAGGGTGAGATAAAAAAAAAAACTGCAACAAAGTCAAACGCTATAATTTTTACATTTTTTCTCTTAAATTTTATTGAATGAATGAAAGAAAAAATGTCGGAAATAGCATCAAATTTTAGAATAAGTTTAGATTTCTTCGAATAGGTCACCTTTGGCACGAATTATGGCCTAAAAACGGCCAATGAAACCGCCACACGCTGCCCGAATGTTGCTCTGCAGTATTTTGGCCCATTCCCGGCAAAGCGCTTGCTTAAGGTGATCGACACCTTGGAATTTTTTAGTTCCAACTGAAATTTTGGTGGCCATTGTGCGCTGGAAATGAAGTGAGGAACCTTATTTTGTAACCATTCTTGGGTGGCGCGTGCTGAGTGCGATTGTGCTGAGTCCTCTTGGAATGTCCAACATGTTTGCGTAGCCAAAGCTTTAATACACCCTCCAGAATATTTTCGCGATAATTTTCGGCATTTTATTCTGATGCCACGGTGGATTAATACGAGCGGGGAGCGACCATCAGTTGTTATGGGTTGAGTTCTGGTGCCCAACCGAAGGTACACATTTTCAGCTGAACTCTTTGTTTGCAAACTTCTGGACAACTAATGTTTTTTTTAATCGGTGAAAACAAAATTCGGCAGTTCACCACTTTCGGCTAAGCGAAGCAACTCTTTACCTGAATTCTTGCACTTTTTGGAATATCAATGGCTTTACCCCGAGCTCATTTTTTGAATATTTTCCGACCGGAATATTGCGATATGTTCAGCTCACACTATCACGCTTGAATTCTCACTAAAATGCTTTTGTACGCTTGTAAACAATATAATGAGCTGTCACTGGAATAATTTTAATAGCTATTGGACGAGTGGCTTAGAAATGACAGCAGTCTGAAGTTGGTTGTAGTTTTCTCATCTCACCCTGTATATCCCCAATATCGGATTTTATCCGAAGAGCCTGGAGTCCAATATATAAACAAGACAAAATAACTTACATTGAGCATACCAAGTAATGAGTAAAGGCTGCACAGAACCTAATAAGGCAGGATCGAATCTCCACGCCAGCAATAACAAGTACGGAATGTCAAAAGTAGGACGGGGCCGACTATATGATACCCTATACCAGTATGGATGTTTAGTAGGGCTCCCGTAACAAAAGAATATATTTGAAGTAGATCATACCACCTATCACAATTTGACTTTAAAAGAGTTATATTTTGGTTTCAGGCGGAACTAAACAAATTCTGAATGGATTTTCACTAAATTTGAAGGAGACATTTTAATCTTTTATACCAAACAACATTGCTAATAGAGTGCATGATATCACTTCGAGAAGGATTATATTAAAAAAAAAACAAGTAAAAACCTATAAGTTCGGCCGGGCCGAACTTTGAATACCTTAAACCATTTGGGACGAATTAGTAAATTTAAAAAAAATAATAAAATAAATAAATAAATAAATATTAAATAAAATCCATTAAACATTCTCTTAAAATCTTAAAAATAGCGAATATCAGAAGGTGCCGATATATGGGGGATATACGATAATGTGGACCTATATAGACAATTCCATTGAAAAATGTGGCTAAAATCATCAAAATACCGAATATCGGAGGTACCGTTATATGGAGGTTATACGATATCGTGGACGTATATAGATAATTCTCTTTCAGCGGATAATGTTCTCACAAGAAACTTCTTGTGTGGAATTTCAGAAAATTCCATTCCATGGCTAAAATCATCAAAATACCGAATATCGGGGTGTACCGTTATATGAAGGCCATACGATATTGTGGATCTATATATACAATTCTCTGTCAAGTGAGAATTCGCTGATCAATAATATATATACTTTGTTGGGTCTTATTATTTCGATGAGTTACAAACGGAATGATGAACTTATTATACCCTACATACTATGTATGGTGGAGGGTATAAAAATATATATCGGAGCCGAGTTCCACAAAATGAAAATGCACATGCCGATTTGGTCTGTTATTATCCATTATAGCTATATCCAAATCTTAGCCGATCTCGATAAAATTGGGCAAAGGTATTTCCGAGCTCTATAATGTATCTGGTAACAAAGATCATTGTTGTCGAATCGGATAAAATATATATGCGGAGCTAAAGCCATACCTGAATCGATTTTCTTTGATGTACTTGCTTCTAGACTGAATTAGGTCGGTTGTTGCAAAATTCAATATATATCTGATATCTGGTACCAAATATCAATGTTGTCGAATGCATATTACGAATGTGAGGGACCTAAACACCAAATAGGATGAAGCATATATATGGGAACTATAACTATATCCGACCCGATTTTCACAAAATTTAAAGTACTTGCTTCTAGACTCATTTTGGTCGTATGGACCAAAATTCTGGACTTTTGGACTGATATTGGTCATTTGGTGCACAACTTACCTGAAGTCGGTGGAAGATATATTTGTACACTTATTTTAGAGCTGCATCTGATATTAGATACCAAGGAAGATTGTTGTGGAATGCATATTACGCTTGTGAGGTAAATTAAGTAAATCGAAATAAAACGTATATATGGGAGCTATAGCTATATCCGATTTCCACCAAATCGGGATTGCCAAAATTCAGTCCATTTGGTCTTACATTAGCCATTTAAGCCTAATATCGAATAAATATATATAAGATGAGATAAAAAAAACTGCAACAAATTCAAACACCATATTTTTTACATTTAAAAAAAAAATTATATTGAATGAAAGCAAAAAATGTCGGAAATAGCATCAATGTTTGGAATAAGTTTAGATTTCTTCGAATTGGTCACAATTGGCACGAATTATGGCCTTCAAACGGCCAATGAAACCGTCACACGCTGCCCGTACGTTGCTCTGCGGTATTTCTGCCCATTCCCGGCGAAGCGCCCATTCCCGACACTTTGGTATTTTTTAGTGCCAACTTTGCTTTCAAAAATACTCCAGACACAATAGTCCAACGGATTGGTATCCGGAGATTTTAGTGGCCATTGTGCGCTGAAAATGAAGCAAGGAACCTCATTTTGTAACCATTCTTGTGTGGAGCGTGCTGAGTGCGATGGTGCTGAGTCCTGTTAGAATGGCTTTAATACACCCTCCAGAATGTGGGTGATCAGTCCCGGACTGTTTGCAGTTCAACTGGTAGTAGCTATACTACGAAGCCTGACAGGAGGCTATATTCTGGTACCGCGGGTGTCAGGTGCCCCTAGATCTTCGGATCTAGTCTGGCAGTTGTTCCCTCCTTGTGGGAGCTTCGGAATAGCTGTGGTTTACACACAAATCGCGGGGAGAGTGTGTTGCTCGGGTGGCTTACCCATAGAATGGCAGTAGTTTAGATAGGCTTCGCTCCAAACCACATAACGTGCGAGCGAATTGGTACTCACTTATGTGGGGATGGTTGACGCATTGTATTCACCCGGTGCTAAGACCACTGTGAGATAGACCGCAAGGTAGGTGCTCACATAAAACAACACTCAGGCCCCCCAGAATATTCGGTATTTATTCTGATGCCACGGTCGATTAATACGAGCGGACCATCGGCTTTTATGGCGGCCCACACCATCACCATAACCGGCACTTGAATTCTGGTGGCCAACAGAAGGTGCACATTTTCAGCTGACCTCTTTGGCAAGTAAACTCGATCATTTTGTTTGTTTACAAACTGTACAACGAATGTTTTCTCATCGAAGAAAGCCCAATTCGACAGTTCACCACTTTCGGCCAAGCGAAATAACTCTTTAGCTCTTTTGCGTCTATTTTCTTTCCGTTGTGGTGTAAGTTGTTGCACTTTTTGGAATTACAATGGATTTACCGCGAGCTCATTTTTCAATGTTTGCCGAATGGGATATTGCGATTTATTAAGCTCACGAGCCATTTTCGGTCACTGAGACGCGGGTTTTGATCAAGTCGCTTCTTTACTTTTCGAACCATTTCTGCTGATGTTGCTGTTTTTTTTCCGTCCACTTCCTTGACGTAGGGCTACGCTACCAGTATCCCGGTAACGAGCGATGGTACAAGACACAAAAGATTTATTCACATTTAAATGCTGGAGTGCTCTAGCGATCACAACTTGTGGGTTTCCAGCCAAATATAAAGAAATCACACTATCACGCTTGAATTCCGTCGCAAATAACTTTTTTCTGGAAAATTCTCACCAAAATGCTTTTGCACGCTTGTAGATAATATAATGAGCTGCTACTGGAATAATTTTAATAGCTGTGGGACGAGTGGCTTATAGATGACAGCAGTCTAAAGTATATTGCAGTTTCTTCATCTCACTATATTCTGAATTATATTCTGAACTGCATCCGATATTGGGTACCAAACATCATTATTGTATAGTGCATTTTACAAAAGTGAGGAACTTAATCGCCAAATCGGATAAAAGACCAAATTTGAAGTAACTACTTCTACGCCGAATTCAGCCAGTTCAGGAAAGTTACTCATTTATTAAGATTTTCCACATAACATTCAATATTAAATTAATATCTTCGTTATAGACTTTACACCAATGATTTACAACTCTTGTCGTTTCTTTTGAAGTGTTTGCCGTTGTTTTGTTTCTATAGAAATATAGAAATAGAATTTTATGTTTCAAGTACTTTTGATGCCTAACCAGAATTATTTGTTGTAAAAATAACTTTGTAAATGTGTATTGGAATATTATTATTTGGATGACAATAATTTCGTTTTTAATTTTATTTCTATGAAAAATGTGGAAATAGAAATATTTTTTATGTGCGATGGCATAAATCGCTTCTGCTACAGTAATTGAACCGGAGATATTTCGTTTGATTGCCAATGTCATTGAATGATGAAAACGTTGAATATAGTCTGAGAATCTCTTAAAAAAAACGTGAAAATAAATATTAAACTTTCTTTGGATTATGTTACTTTATTTCGTTTCTAAATTCGTCTGCATGTCTGGGGGATTTCCTCTCCATCTTCTATTCTATTAGAATTTCTATGGCAATTCGTATGTATGTTGTTGTATATCTTTTCGTTTTGTGGAGTACATATGTTTGTTTATAAGCTGCTACACGAGATGTTGTATTTCTATTTGCCGGTGCTAACTTTTGTTGGCGTTCGTATCACTTACCGTTCGGAAATGGGATCATCAGCCAGCTATTTCCGTTTGTGCTGCTACACCCTCGTGTTTCTTCGTTCGCATTGTAGTAGGTGGATGTTGTCGGAACTTTAGAGCTGTGTAAATATATAGGCTGCCGTCAGAAAATGGGTGCTGAAGAAAAAAGCGAGGTAGTGATTAATAGTGCTAAATTATGAATGCATACATACTAAAGAGGCTCCTCTTTACTGTTTTCTGGAGTATAAGATAAAGTGTTGTTTCACTTTTACAGAAAAGCTTAGTTTTGCCAATACACGTTTTATTTATTTTCAGTTTTATGTCTAAAATAGAACTTGTCGCAAATATTCCCAGCTATAATTGAAACCTTTGCTAAACAGGGGCAGATACAATTTTTAACAAATTCAGACATTATTTTTTTTTTACTTTTTGTATAGAAAATTTGTATTGAAATTTAAACAAAGCCGAACTTAGTTCCACCTAATTTAGATTCATTCGCTTTAGGTCTTTTTAATACTTAAAATTTTACAAAATTTTTTAATCAAATCTTCATAAGTCTTTCAAAAAAAAAAATCAGATTTTCAAAGTTTTTTTTTTTTCAAAAAGAATAGTAGGATTTTCTACACCATCTATCTATCTTCTACACCAAATTATCTTCTAACTCTTTCATTTTAAAGTTAAGTGAGTAGGACATTAGTAAAACCATTGCAATGCGTAAACCCTAAAGACCACCATTGATCTCAATATAAAATTTTAGAATTTCCGCTCTATCCCTTCACCTAATACCAAAATGTAGTAACATTTAGTACTCTTCGTAGAATTTTAGTACTGATTTAAAAATCACTTCCGTATCTCAATTCCATACTCCAACAATTATCGCAATATAATATTTTACGGCTTCAGCTTTATTTCTCCACCCAATACCAAATATACTACCATTCGGAACTTTTCGTACAATTATAGTACACATTTCCGAAACCAATTCCACATGTCCAGGCTACACATGAAGATCGACTCTAATACCAAGTTTTATATTTAAAACACTTGCTGTTAACCTAATACCGAAATGTACCGCATTTTGTTCCACTTAGTAGTTTTCATACAATTATAGTACATATTTTTAAAACCACCTCAATATCTCAATTCCAGATACCTGCAGAGACCTCAATATCAGATTTGGTAATTCCATAATTTCGTTGTTGAAAAATGGTTAGGCTTTATTCCCTTATTGTTGTTTTTATAAAAACAAATATTAGTGGAGAACGATGGTAATGTTTACCAGGGGGTAAGGCAGGGAATACCTAGGTTTCGGAAAGAGCCACCAATCCTCACCAGTTCCTTTGTGTTTTGTCTGGGATATTCTCCCCAGAAGTTATTTTAAAAATAACTCCTATGACAAAAAACTGTTTACCCAAGTGACGAGATCGTAAGCTCAATAGAAGATGAACCAAAGAATTAAATAAAACTAAAATTCTTTTTGAATATCTTCTAAATCTTACAACCGCACTTATAAACATTTACATTATTCTCCAACAAACAAGCCAAAACTGTTCTATTTTATAATTTCGAAAAACAAATTTTCCCCAAAAACAAGCCACCACTGTTCTATTTTATAATTTCGAAAAACAATAGTGCGCATTTCGAAACCCACCTTCGCATCTTAACCACAGACACCAACAATGAAATTTATATCAAATTTCAACAATTTAGCTCTATCCATTCACCCATTTCTGAATTTAATACTACATAGTTCTTTTCGTACATTATCCTATCCAATTTAAGAATTACAGCCCAGTCCCTTCACTCAATAAAAAATTTAGTACGATTTAGTATTTTTCTTACAAATATAGTACACAGTTCCGAAACACCTCCATATTTCAATTTCAGATACCAAAGCTTAAATGGAACTTACCAAAATTGATATTCGTCTGGAATTTAATACGCCTGATGAGCAGCTCAAACAATGGCGAAACGCGCCGCATAGGCAAAAAATTCGAATAAAACTTTAATTAGAACAGAGCTAGTCAAAGAGTATCCCGTGGGATATTTTTCTGAATACACCGCAAGAAATATTGGTTCACATAAATATGTCTTACAACATATTTGAAACAAATATTTCCGAAATTGTAAAAATTACAACTTTATGATGATTGAATTCTATACGAATACACATGTAAGGAATAGAAATTAATTTTATATTCTTAGACAAATTTATTGTCCTTTCAATTAGTGGACATTTTCATATCCCTTGATTTCTCTGAAATGATATGTACGTCCTTATTCAATATTTGGAAAAATAACAGGATGTGATTTTAGTCATTCTGTTTGTAATTCATGGAAATTATATTTTAGGACCCAACACAGGATATGAGTCTTTGATCAGAGTAATCATGTAGGTCCATGTTTTGGTATAGCCCCCATATAACGGTACCTCCCGATATTCGGTATTTAGATGATTTTAGCGACATTATTCACCGGAATTATTTCAAATTTGGCATTTATAGTTCAAAATGGATACTACAGCCTAAGACAGAAAATCTTCGTATAGCCAGCATATATACCTCCCGATATTCGGTATTTTGCTGATTTTAGGGACGTTATTCACCGGAATTGTTTCAAATTTGGTATTTGAAGTTCCTAATGGATACTACAGCATATGCCAGGAGATTGTCTATGCAGGTCCACGTCGTCGTATAGCCCCCATATAACGGTACCTCCCGATATTCGGTATTTAGATGATTTTAGCGACATTATGCACCGGAATTATTTTAAATTTGGTATTTAAAGTTCAAAATGGATACTACAGCCTAAGACAGATAATCTTCGTATAGCCACCATATAACGGTACCTCCCGATATTCTGTATTTTGCTGATTTTAGCGACGTTATTCACCGGAATTGTTTCGAATTTGATATTTGAAGTTCGTAATGAATACTACAGCCTTTGACGGAAAATGTGTGCAGGTTCACATTTTGGTATAGCCCCTATATAATAGTATCTCCCTCTATTGATGATTTTAGCTGCATTATTCAGGGATTTAGTTTTTTGAAGTTTCGCATTTGAATATTATAATGGCTTATGACAAAAATTGGCTATGCAGTTCCATGTCGTCGTTTAGACCGAAATATGACGGCTTCATTTGGTATTGGTTTTAAGAGAAAATGGATTTTATTTTATTTTTATTTATTTATTTATTTATTTATTTTTTTTTTTTTGAAAATTGTCGAATTTATTCCAAATGGTGGAGGATATTCAAAGTTCGGCCTCCTTTACTTTTTAGCTTTACTATCATAGACTACTTATTTCTCCTGTAATTATAAAAAATATAATTTTGTCGCACAGTGTAATATATAATGTACAGGGATGAAACTATATTGTAATCTCTTTAAAAAAACAAGAGTTTGGTTAAACACCTTAGTCTACTTTCAATTGTGATAGATTTCTCAAGAAAATTGCACACACACTCACAAAATCTAAGTAATGGATACACTTTTAAACAACAAACGTGTATCTTAATAGAATATTTTTAAAATTGGACAACATTTAGTAGTTTGCTACATCAACCGTATGTCTATGCGGATGTCTAAAATAAATTGTTTGTATGTGTGTTGCCTATACTACACTCACATATACAATCTATTTCCTTGTTATGCTTCGTTTCATTTCTTTTCTCCAGATATTTTTCTTCGCATTTAATCTGAAACTGATGGTCTACAACGACTACCTCAACGACTATGATGATGATGATGATGTCAATATCAAATCTTGTCTTAAATAAGTACACAGTCGGTCGTACAATATGCCAAAGGTATTGAAACTGCCTATCAACAACGATTTTTTATGTTTACTCCATATAAGCCTACCGCCATGTAGCTATGACTGAGATTGGTCTTCTAGTTCTGGCTGTGACTGAGCTGAATGTGAAAGGTTGATTGTTCCCCGATGCCCTTGCAGACTTCATGCCCCCTGTAAAATGTATCGAAAAGTATGTTGTCGATGATGTTGTGATTGTTGACTTGCTATTTGTATTTCAAATTTTTGCTGTCACGGTTAGTTAGTACAAATCAAGGACTTGTCTCTTATTTTGTGTGTTTTCCTTCCACCTCGTCGTTCTATTTCGTATAATACACACTGGTAATAGATTTTTCTTTTTTTTGGTAAATGGAAACACCATTCAATAACAATTTAAATTGACATTTTTCTATAAATTTTGTATTTAAGAGAATTTGTAAAAGCTTAGATCTGTTCGGTACAACAAATTAGGCCAAACTTGATGGTTTTGTAAGTCGAAAATTCAAGGAAAATTTAAAAAAACAAAATTATTTGAAACAATTAAAACAAGGCTAACGTCAAAAACCGAAAATTGTGCAAAGACGCATTGGCTACTATTTGAAAGAAAGTACTTTGAAAGTATAATATATTTTACAAGAATCTAAAATTAAAGTCTATTTAATAGAAGATTCGGGTATCATATTTTAAATACTAATACTTAATCGCTTACGTTATATCAGAATATTTCATACAAGCTAGATATTTTTAACTGAATGATATGTTGGTTTCATAAGGATGGTATGTAAATATTTTCTAACAGCTAAGTTAATTGCAAGCTGTCACTTGGACTATCACTTTGATTGAAATGATATCTTAAACCTCCAAAGCACCGTAAGTAAGATATGGCTTACCATTATATTTCACTTTCAAAAAACAAAAAAAAAAAAAAAAAAAAAAAAAACATCTAGGGCATTATGAAACAAGTAAGCAAAGGCTATAGTCGTACGGGGCCGACTATGTTATACCCTACAACACTACAATATGTTAGAAGCCCCCTAATGTCCAAATCCATTTTGCAAGACTTCGCTTTTGAAATTAGATTTTGACTAGGGACATTTGCCCAACATTTATGCACTCCGTCGGGCTGTTAGTTGTTGTAGTCCATTTTACAGCTAAATATAATCCATCAGTCATCCAAAATGCTAGAATTCTTCCCTGTCCTTAACTCTCTTCACAGTTGGGTCGATTGGCTTCAATTGTGTGATCGGAAAAACATTTCTGTTTTTGGTTAATTTGAACCCCTAAATATCTTGCAATAATCTCCAAAAGCAAGAAGCCCCTCTGTATCTCCAAATTTAGTCTCATCTATATGATTTGCTTGTCTACGGTATTTGACTATACTCGTCAATAAAATCAGCATAAAAAACCAGAAGTTCGGCTTTTGTGTATTTCGGATATCGGCTGTAAGTAACGCTGGTATTTTTTCACACAAAGTAGTCCATTTTACCCGCTATCCTAAACTCTAACTTTATGCGAGATTTCGTGTCCTTTTGTTTCTATTTGTGACCTTTATAATGGCTGCAAAATCAGGAAAATTTTTAGTTGTTGATCCATTTTAACCCTCTAATATATTGCGTACATCTTTGAAAACAATAGGCCTAGCCCTTCTGAGCCCAAACCTACCCTTGTGAAAATTTTCATGAGGATCGGACGATATTTGCAATACTTATATCATATCCCCAACCTGTGTTGTAAGGTGAAAAAATATTACAAAATATTAAAAATCAAATTGAAACCAGTAAAGAAAGTCCTATAGTCGGGCGGGGCCGACTTTTTGATACCCTACACCACTTTGATAATTTAGTAGAGCTCCACAAAACAATTAAAAGTTTTTATCGGAGAATTCAATCATACACGCTATGATTATAATTATAATTTACAGTTCAAAGGAGTAAACATACCGAAGCATTTGTGTCTTTTAAATTCGGACTTGTATTGCCCATTTGGTGCACAATTAATTTGAAATCGGATGAAGACATATATGGGAGATATATCCTAATCTGAACCGATGTCGATAAAATTTGGCAAAGATATTTCTGAGCTTCATTTGATATATTTCCCCAAATATTGTTGTAACAGAGTGAATATTACGGCTGCGGAGGACAAAAATAACAAATCGGATGAACAATATATATGGGAGCTATAGCTATATATGAACCGATTTCGATCAAATTTGGCATACTTATTTTCAGGCCTAATTTGATATATTTCTCTGAATATTGTTGTTACGGAGTGCATATTACGGCTGTGGGTAACAAATACTACAAATCGGATGAACAATATATATGGGAGCTATAGCTATATCTGAACCGATCTTCACCAAATTTGATATACTAGCTTCTAGACTCAATTCGGTCGTAAGTGCCAAATTTCATCCCATTTGGGGATATATTAGACGTTTAGTGCACAATCAAAGGTAAATCGGACGAAGTTATATATGGAAGCTATATCCAAATCTGAACCGATCTCGATAAAATTTAGCAAATGTATTTCTGAGCTGTATTTGATATATTTCCCCAAATATTGTTGTTACAGAGTGCATATTACGGCTGCGGAGGACAAAAATAACAAATCGGATGAACAATATATATGGGAGCTATAGCTATATCTGAAAGGATTTTGATACTGAAAATAAAGGTCCAATCTGATCGTACGTGCAAAATTCCATACTATTCGGACTGATATTACACTTTGGTGCACAATAAAAGGCAAATCGGACGAAGATATATATGGGAGCTATATCTAAATTTTAACCGATTATCTTCAATTTCAATAGGGTTCTTCCTTGGGCCAAACAAATGATTTGTGCAAAATCTATCTGGATAGGACAATAAATGCGAACTGTACCTTGTTTATAAAAATACGGACAGACGGACGGACATGCATAAATCGACTCAGAATGCGATTCTATGCAGATCTTTAAAAGGAACTATGGGTATATCTCGTGTCCTTTTGCCTGTTACAAACAAATGCACAAAGACATAATACCCTGACCACCTTGTGGTGTAGGGTATAAAAATAGAAAGTGCCGTAAGCGAACAGCCAACCCTAAAATTTTAGGTTCTAACAGCTCATGTTAGCCCTTTTTATACCCTACACTACTTAAGTAAGGATAAGGGTATTATGTATTTGTGCATTTGTTTGTAACATGGGGAGGAAAGTGATATAGACCCATAGTTACTTTTGAGGATATTCATAGAATCACTTTCTGGGTCGATATATGCAAGTCATTCCGTCTGTCCGTCCGTCCATATATTCTTGTAAACAAACTGAAGTCGCATTTATTATCCGATTGAGATAAAGTTTTGCAAACAATGTTTGTTTGGCCCAAGGACGATTTAGATTTAGATAAAGCTCCCATATATCTTTAAACGATTTCGGGTTAATGGCCAATATAAATCCAAATGACCAGAATTTAGGCACATCCGACCGAATTCAGTTTAGCAACAAGTACATTAAATTTGGTGACAATCGGTTTATATACAGCTTTAGCTCCCATATGTATGTTTCACCCGATTTTGTGTTTAAGTCCTCCCACATTCGTAATATGCACCCCACAAGAATGATTGTTGAAATAACAGATACAGCCCAGAAATACCTCTACCAAATTTTATCGAGATCGGTTCAAATATGGATATAGCTCTCATATATATCTTCAACCGATTTTGGGTTAATTGTGCACCAAAAGGCCAATATCAGTCCAAAAGTCCTGAATTTTTTCCCATCCGGTCGAATTTTATTTAGTAGAATGTACATCAAATTCGGAGAAAATCGATTTAGGTATAGCTATAGCTCCTATATGTATGTTTTATCCGATTTGTTGTTAAGCCCACATTCGTAATATGCACCCCACTACCAAATTTTATCGAAATCGGTTCAAATATGTTTATATATATCATATATATATCTTTAACCGAATTCGGTATATTGTGCACCAAATGGCCAATGTAAGTCCAAATGACCTCAATTTAGGCACATCCGACCAAATTCAGTCTAGAAACAAGTACATAAAATTTGTGTGAAATCGGTTCAGATATAGCTATAGCTCCCATATATATATGTTTCATCCGATTTGTTGATTAAGTCCGCGACATTCGTTATATGCATTCGACAACAATAATATTTTGTGCCAGATATATTATATAGCTCGGAAATACCTTTCTCAATTTTTCTAGAAAGGCTAAGATTGTGCAAATAATGGCTAATATCAGCCCAAATGGAGTGAATTTCGGGACATACGTTTCCAGTTTGTGGAACTCGGCTCCGACATATATTTTCTTAATAATTCGAAGTGATATAATGCACTCTATAGCAATGTTTGTTAAAATGTCTCTGTCAAATTCAATGAAAATCGATTCAGAATGGGATATGCTTTCACTATATAAGTTCCGTCTAAACCCAAATTATAACTGCTCTAAAGCCATATGTTTATAGGTGGTATGATCTACTTCAAATAAATTATGTTGTTACGGGAGCTCTACTAAATATGCATAGTGGTGTAGGGTATAATATAGTCGGCCGGCCGTCTTTTGATTTTTCCTTACTGGTTAATACTCAAAATGCACAATTTGTTCAGTTTTGCAAACTTTATCATCCTAAATTTTTAGTCTTTCCCATATTCCCTCTTTCGGAAATAATAATAGGAAAGTGTTTATCTCCTACATCAAAACAGTCTAAAAAATCTTTAATTTTGAAATTTACCGAGGAGGATATTAATAAAATCACTCAATTTTTCTTTTCCAAGCTGTTTCAAAAACCCCATATGTAAACCCTATCCAGTGACCTCTATATAAAATTTCAAAATTTCACCTTTATCCCTTCACTCAATACCAAATTTAGTTACATTTGGTTCGATTATCTCTTTCAATAGTTAGGGTAAATTCAGGTCATATGTGCTAAACTCTCCATCCAATTTGCATTAAAATTACACATTTTGTGTACAATAAAATTTAAATCGGACGAAAATATATATGTCGAATCTGTATCGAAATTAGGAATAATTGCCACCAGTTTCAATACGGATCGTTCTAAACAAGTGATTTTTTGAAAACTTTGCCCAAACGGATAATAAATGAAACATGTATTTTTCTTACAAAAATACATGGAAAGACGAACTGGCAGACACGCATAAATTGATCTAGAATGCTATTCTATGGAGTTCAAGAAAATTAACTAAGGGCCTATCCCGTTTCCTTCCTCATGTACTCTGTACCACAGAGTGGTTTAGGGTACAACAATTAAAGCTGAGTGCATGATGTGTTCATCTACAAATAAGAAGATCGTCAGTTAAACCTCACTTTTAGGTAAGCAATATAATATAAATAAGACGGCAGCAAGTTCGAGGGTTTGAATGCACTCCATAATTTAAAAGGAGTTTGCAAATTTTCCAAAAATATTCTCTTGAAAATACAAAATATAAAAACACGTAATATTATGGTATATACGAAGATGTGGACCTGCATAGGCCATTACGATATTCAAATACGAACTTTGAAACTATTCCGGTGGATAATGTCGATAAAATCGTTAAGACATCGAATATAATGAGGTATCGTTATATGGGAGCTATACGCAAAAGTGGACTTAAATAGGCATTTTGTTGACATGGGCTGTAGTACCCAATAAGAACTTCAAATTCAAAATATGATGCATTTCCTGTGAAAAGTGTGATGCAAATAATCAAAATACCGAATGTGTGGAGGTACAGTTATATGGGGACTATACCAAAAGCCAGACCTATATTGACAGTTCTATGCAAAGATGTTCCCCCTGTATGGAAAGTTTTGTATGTTTCACACAAAAGTCATACAAACCCAGTTCTGTCAATGTTGAATCTGAAACCTCTTAAGTCGAAATTTTTGGAGCGTAACTGTTATCAAGAAAGCAGTTTATTGGTTTTAGAATTTACAACCGCTATTCCATTGTTGTGGAATCCAGTGAATTTTAAGCATTATTTTTTGTTTTAAATGTTATCAATCAAATTTAAAATATCTCAAAATTGGAATATCTTCAAAAAGTATTCGATAAAACGAATATTAACTAAATAAACCGATAGGTTTTTTTATATCTTCCATTTTACTATGGAGGGTATACCAACTTTTGTCAATCCGTTTGTTACTCCTCCAAATACTCATGTTAGACCCTGTGAAGTATATATATTCTTCATCAGCTTAAATTCTAAGTCGATTTAGCGTTGTCCATCTGTCTGTGGAATCACGTTATCTTTCGTACGAATTGAGCTTGAAGATTATAATTTTGGACACACGTGTGTTTTGGCAGCTTAAGTTCATAGTAGGATCATGTCGGATCACGTTCTCCTGTAGCCCCCATATTTATACGGATTTTTTAAAATTCTTTACTTAGATTGTGTAATGGGTTCTACCTACTGTGGCAGATCATTTATATACAGCTACACGTTTTGATATGTACAAAGCCCCCCCCCCACCAAAAGTAACTCCCGATATTCGATGACTTAAACCACATATTCTATTGGATATGTTTAAAGTTCTCTACTTAGAGTTAATATCGTGTTCTTCCTCATCTGACGGAATATTGCCTATATAGGTGACGTTTTCCTGTAACAGTACACCCTGATATTCGGAATTCTTATATCACTCATAAAGCTGTACTTTCAAATATTTGGATTTCAGCATTTTTTCACATTGTGTACTTTCAACTCTCAATCGGTATCAACCACTGTAGGAGGAAAGTGTTACTATCGACTTTAAGATCGACTCGACTTGAAGGAATTGAGCCCAATATTCAATCCCGATACTTTTTTGTATAGGGTTTCTTTACCTTATGGTGGAGGATATTTAAAGTTTGGCCTGGCAGGGCTTGAAGCGTTATTATTCGTTAGAGTTTGTATGTGGTTGTACTTTCTGTGGCCTTACATTATCGGAATACATTTGAAAACTGCACCTTTTGGAACCTTCGCCATTTGTAAACTTAAACTTTTTAAAATATATCCATATGCATTAGGCAATGCTCTTACATATTGCGAACTGTAAAAAAAACATTGGCCTACATAAAAACATGTTGTGTCCATTAAGAACTTTAATTGCCAAACTTCAAAAAATTCCGATGACAAATGTGGCTACAATCATTAAAATGCCAAATGTTGGGAGGTACTTTCTAAGGGGGCTATTGGAAAATGTAGGCTTATATATACCTATCTCCCAGAGAAAAAATGTGGCCATTAAGAAGGACAAATCGCAAACTTTGCCGTTGGAAAAAGTGGATACTATCATCAAAATGCCTAATATCGTGATTAGAGTTATGTCAATCCAGGTCATAATTCAGTACATCAGTTCCTAAACGTAAGACTGATTTCTTAAATTTCATACATTTTATGTCACTCATACGCCGAGATTTCCCGAAAACGACAGGAGTTTACGGAACTAGATGAGGAGCTAGTTCGTTCGCTCGAACTATACTGGCCTAATTCTAATCGGGAGGTATCTTTTTATATAGACTATGCAATACGTGTAATGATTTACCTCACTTTCAATCCCATTTAAAATTTCCCGCATATCATGCGCATGACCAAAATGTTTGGTCGCTCTGTTCGAAAGTTAGAGTGCTTATTAGAAGGACAGACATAGACTGATACGCTGATCAAGAATTAATGCTTTTTGAGGTATTGAATGTGTGCTTCGGTGAGTGGTGTGGTGGAGGGAATCAAAACATAATATTGAACGGTCGTTCTTCGTCGATGTTGTCTACAACGTCTTCAGCATTAGGAGCTTGCGAATGTAATATTTTATATTTGTTTCTCCTCTGAACCACATAGAACGTCCTTTCCATTACCTCGAGCACCCTCAATGATCTAAATCAAATTGTATCAATAAACATCTATTTGATATATTTAGTTGTTCTAACACACCAGTCATCCATAGAACACTAATTAGTGGTCTTCGTTCTCCATTTGAGGAACCAGGCTTGGGCAAAGTTCACCTTTTTTATTTGAGCAGAAACATAGAATCATTATATTCCGAATCAATTGATGGCAGAACAACTTTTTTCTTTAAAAACTTTCTTTTTTATACCCTCCACCATAGTACGGAGGGTATATTAAGTTTGTCATTCCGTTTGAAACACCTCGAAATACATATTTTAGACCCCACAAAGTATATATATTCTTGATAACCATAAATTTCTTCGTCGATTTAGCGATGTCTGTCCATCTGTGGAAATCACTCTAGCTTCCGAACGAAATGAAGTAGGTCGATAAAATTTTACTCAAATGTACATTATGTCTGCAGGACTTTTGGTATTGCAAATGGACCATGTAGGTCCGCGTTTTGGTATATAATGGTACCTCCCGATATTCGGTATTTTGTTTCAAATTTGGTATTTTAAGTTAGAAATAGATTCTACAGCCTGAGACAGAAAATTATCTGTGCAGGTCCACGTCTTCGTATAGCCCCCATATAATGGTATCTCTTGGTATTCGGTACTTTGATGATTTTAGCGACATTATTCACCGGAATTGTTTCAAATTTGGCATTTGAAATTCTTAAAGTTCTTAACTACAGCCTATGACAGGAAAGTGTCTGTGCAGGTCCATATTTAGATATAGCCCCCATATAATATCAACTCTCTATATTGATGATTTTAGCTACATTATTCACCGATTTTTTCAAGTTTCGCATACTATAATGGCTTATGACAAAATTTGCCTATGCAGGTCCACGTCGTAGTTTAGACCCTCATATGACGGCTATATTTGGTAATGTTAAGATTTCAACAGAATTTTTAACGGATTTTATTTTTTTGAAAATTGCCAAATTCTTTCCAAATGGTGGAGGGTATTCAAAGGTCGGTCAGGCCGAATATGCAGCTTTTTTACTTGTTTAAATTTAAACAGAAACTTTCCGGAAACTCTGCATATCCTTTAAGAGACGTAAGATTTCTGAAGTTAATTTATATTTTATTGAAAATCTCCCAGATTTTTGTATTGCCCATCCCACATACAATAGTTAAAATCAAATCTGTACATTAATTTATGACTCCATTTCTAAACGTAATCAAGTTTGCAGATTTACAAATCTTTTTAGCATACATACCTACACAGCTATCTACGTATGTTATTTATTGCTGTGGACAATACCTTTGCATTAGGGATTTCTAAAGATTTATTGCTGTTTACATAATAGGGATTTTTTAATTATTCATTTGCAATATTCTCAACTCCGCAAACATACATCATATTTTCAATTAAAAAGCAATGCAAACACAAACTACACATCTCTGCCTTAATTTGCTTTACAATATTTGTCAATTTTGAAAAATGTCATCAATTATTTGACTATTTTACAAAGGACCGAATTCCAGATGAATTGCCATTGATATTGGTATCATTTATTTTTACGGTCTATTGATGGGAAACCAATACTTTTGTGTCTCATGCACAATTTGTAAATAAATACCCATCGTTTAAAGGAGGGGTGGTAAGTGAGGAGGAGGGGTGTGGAAACACACACATGTGTTTATATGAAAGTATACAAGAATGTGACTTCTTCCTCTTTGAATGGTCACATCACGGACAAAAAATGGTAGCATTTAAAGTTCACCCTCAAATTATTTAAAGTCCCACAAATTGTTTTCCATTTTCTTAGAAGGAAACAAATCATTTTTTACAAAGACATGGACATCAGGAACAATGAAACGACAAATATTTCCCATTCAAGGTTTCAAAGTCAAATGTGGTGCCTTTCTTTAGCGACAGATATTTGGGAAGGAGAAATGTTTACTTGTCAAATATTATTCTATTTCCTTTTTATTTGAAAAACTAAATCATACCAGCATAGAAAATGTTGGATCTGGTTCTGTATGAAGACTCCAAAGAGAAATCGAAAGAAAACCAGCCATTCCATGCGTGTTTTTCAAATTAAATGAAAATCAAAAATTTTAATAAGCATATTGATTTTCCTTCGAACTCACTTGCGTATTTCATTTCATTTTTCCGCAGCTCGACTGCAGGATATTATAAGATTACGGGGTAAAGTAAAATACATCTTCTGTCCCATCGAGTCAAACTTAGCATGAAATCTAAACTAAGGACAGATAAACTGATTTTCACCAAATCTGATATACTTATAAGCTGAATTCAGATGCATGTACCCACTAAAACTTCAAATACCAAAATTTAAATATTTCTGTAAGAAAATGTGCATACAATCAATAAAATATCGAATATATGGGGCCTATAGCAAAACCCGAACCTAAATAGAGAATTCCATTGAAAAACTGTGACTTAAATTATCGGAATGCTGAATATCAGAGTTACAATTTTCTGCCATTAAATAACTCCTACTTCCGAACTTTAAATCCACTAAATTCTGTGGAACAATACCTACCCACCGTTTGGAAGAAACTTGAAAATAACGCTCAACATCGGCAAATACCGCACAATTCTCATTCAGGGGGTAAAGTACTCAGGAAGAACTCCTTGTATAGAATTTCAAACAATTTCATTGAAAAATGTGGTTGAAATCATCAAAATATCGAAAATGGGGGTGGGGGTAACGTTATATGGGGGTTATACGATATCGTAGACCGAGGTAGCCCATCTTCGAACTTGACCTGCCTGCAGAAAAAACACAGATCTGTGCAAAATTTTAGCATCCTATCGGACGGACAGGGCTAAATCGTCTTAGAATTTTACGCTGATCAAGAATATATATCCTTTGTTGGGTTAACTTCGGTTATGACAAACGGAATGACAATCTTAATATAACCCCCAAACTATGTATTGTGGTGGGTATAATTACAAAGATTTAATATTCGAACGAATCCCATCTTGAACTTAAAATTATAACGGAATGAATGTAAATCCTTGCAAGTACATAGATAAATTTCTGGTGCAAGGATTTTTTAATTATTGCTAGGCTTAAATACTAAACTTGTAACAATTCCATTGAAAAATGTGGCTTATGTCATCAAAATACCTAAACGCAGAATATGCCTTTATTTGGGGCTATATGAAAGGTAGTACCTACACGGACATCCTTGCATCTGACAGATTTATGTTTACTAAGAACTTTAAAAATAACAAATTTCAATCAGTTCCATTAAACATTAAATAACATCAGCAAAATACCGAATATGGGATGTACCGTTATGTGGGAGTTAAATGCCAACCTGGACCTATGTATGCAATTTACTGTTAGAGGACCGAACTTAGCATGTCGAATTCTTCATCACTCCGTTGAAAAATGGGACGGAAATCTGTAAAATTCCGAAAGTTGGGAGGTTATTAAAGAGTGTGTCAGAGGAGTAACTGTTTATTACGCATTTCAAATACCTAATTTAAAACTATTCAGTTGAAAAAAGTTGCTCAGGTCATCAATGTATCAAATATAGTGGATCGATGTATCGATGTATCCGAACTTGACCTGTCAACATACTACAGGCAGTTCTATGCAAAATTTAAACTTGCTATCATAATTCGTTTAACTCTAGCTAAATCGTCTTTGACAAATACAGGGCGAGATAGAAAAACTGCAACAAAGTCAAACGCCATATTTTTTAGATTTTTTTTTAAATTTTAAAGCAAAAAATGTCGGAAATAGCATCAAATTTTAGAATAAGTTAGGATTTGTTCGAATTGGTCACCTTTGGCACTTATTATGGGCTTAAAACGGCCAATAAAAACGTCAAACGCTGCCCAAATGTTGCTCTGCGTTATTTTGGCCCATTCCCGACGAAGCGCTTGCTTGAGGTGATCGACACTTTGGTATTTTTTAGTGCCAACCTTGCTTTCCAAAATACTCCAGACACAATAGTCCAACGAATTGGTATCGGAGATTTGGGTGCCCATTGTTCGCTGGAAATGAAGCGAGGAATCTCATTTTGTAACAATTCTTGTGTGGCGCGTTCCGATTGCGATGGTGCTGAGTCCTGTTGGAATGTCCAAGGTCTGTGGCCAAAATGTTTGCGTGCCCAAGGCTTTAATACACCCCCCAGAATATTTTCACGATAATATTCGGCATTTATTCTGATGCCACGATCGACTAATACGAGTGGCGAGCTACCATCGGCTATTATGGCGGCCCCACACCATCACCATGGCCGGAGCTTGAGTTCTGGTGGCCAACCGAAGTTGCACATTTTCCGCTGACCTCTATGGCAAGTAAACACGATCATTTTGTTTGTTTACAAACTGCTGGACAACGAATGTTTACTCATCGGAGAAAACCAAATTCGGCTGTTCACCACTTTCGGCCAAGCGAAGCAACTCTTTAGCCCATTTGAGTCTATTTTCTTTCCGTTGCAGTGTCAGTTCTTGCACTTTTTGGAATGGCTTTATCATGAGCTCATTTTTCAATATTTGCCCAATGGAATATTGCGATATGTTCAGCTCATGAACCATTTTTCGGCCATTGCGAGCCGGGTTTCGATTAAGTCGCTTCTTTACATTTCGAACCGTTCTGCTGATGTTGCTGTTTTCTTCCGTTCACTTCCTTCACGTCGGGCTACGCTACCAGTATCACGGTAACGAGCGATGGTACGAGACACAAAAGATTTATTCACATTTAAATGCTGGAGTGCTCTAACCATAGCCACTTGTGCTTTTCCAGCCAAACATAAAGAAATCACACTATCACGCTTGAATTCCATCACGAATAACTTTTTTTCTGGAAAATTCTTACCAAAATGTTTTTGTATGCGTGAAAATAGTATAATGAGCTGTCAGTGGAATAATTTTGACAGCTGTTGGACGAGTGGCTTAGAAATGACAGCAGTCTGAAGTTTGTTGCAGTTGTTTCATCTCACCCTGCATACGATTGTATTATTATGCCATGTCCATGTAGAAATGACAGCTGTCTGAAGTTTGTTGCAGTTGTTTCATCTCACCCTGCATACGATTGTATTATTATGCCATGTCCAACATTCGGCATTATGAACCCTCCACATCAGATATACCTGGATGCCGCATAATCAACGGTCCAACAAACTCTTTTCCAATTTAAAATTTCAGATTTTTAAGCTTGTTGATAAATGTAAAAAACGTAAAATAGTACTTAAAGATGTCCTTTCTAGCTAGTTGTGGACAGTGGATCCAAGTTGGAGCAAATTTTAAACCTTACGCAAACTCCATTGCAGACAGGACTAATTCCCATTTAAAAACTTAGGATAACACAATTATCAAGATTTCAACTTACTTCCCAATAATTCTCTTCAGGTCAACTCTCATCATCCGAACAATTTAAATCCACTCATAATGTTACCTTTTGGACAACTACTTCCCTATGTGCTGAGCCAAACGAAGTCGCATTTCTTCGAAATGTCAGCATATTTTATCTTATTACACCTGAAATCTTCTACCACATAAAAATGATCATTTGTTATTGTTTAAGCTACTCATTTTGGCTCGTAGTTCAGTATGTCCATGAGTGTGTGCCGCACGCCAGCTTGTCTGTTCTGTGGTATTCGAATGAGATTTTAAACTTAATTTAATAATATACGACCTGTCAAATTGATAAGCTGCAAATAAAACTCCAACAAATGTACACTCGTAGATTTGTATGTCTGAGTGTCTTATTTTGCTGCCACCATAGGAAATACATCGGCAAAAACCTTGCACTGATAACAGAACTCTTACCACCAACACCGACAAGCTTACCAACATGGAGAGGCAACCATGTACTTACACTGTTGTATTCATTAATCAATTTAAAAATTTACCTTACCTGTCTTGCACCTGATTGTAATTCCGACTGAAAAAGAGAGCTGATTCCAATCGTGCATGCTGGTGTTGGTGTCTGTGTGCGTGTGAGTGTTTGTGTATGGGTTTTGTCAATGTCAGTATCTATGAGAGCTGTTGTAATTCAAAAGTAACAATGCTTAATCTTTATCCATGTATGAGTATAAAGTTACTGCAATCCTTGGCTGTATGTATGTATGGACACATTTAATACAGATTTTCTGCTGAAATAGGTGCTTCATTGTGTGTGTGTGTGTGTGTGTGACTGTGTGTTCGTATCTACTCTTGAAAATGAATGACAATGTGTGAGTTTGAACATCAATGACATTAACAATTTCCCTTGAAGCAATTCTTGGTTTTCTCTTTTCATATCATTGTTGTCGGTTTCCTAACACCATATGTTTGGCATATTAGTGTGTGTAGTGTTTTTGACTGGTATGTCTATACACATGTAAGTTGACGATATTTGTCTAATACGGATCATTTTGGAATTTTGGTTTCTCTCCTAATGGTTCATGAAGAAGTAAAGATTCACAATGCAACGTGGCAGAAAATGCAAATTCTTAAAGGAAATTTGAGCGACATGATTTAAAGGAGGGCAAATGATCGGTGCTTGTTAAATTGAATCGGAAAATGTCAAATATAGATCTGATTTGCTGCACCGAATAATAATAAAACAAGTAAAAAAACATTAACATTTAAATAAAAAACAGCCAGGAAAAGTCGAAAGTCGGGCGGGCCGACTATATGATACCTAACACAACTATGTATATATAGTAGAGCTCCAGTAACAAACGATCATACCACCTACTAGGATTATATTAAAAAATATATATCGGATCCGATTTGCACAAAATGGAAACGTACGTCCCGAATTTCACTCCGTTTGGGCTGCTATTAGCCATTATTTGCACAATAAACTTGAAATCGGATTGAGGATATATATGAGAGGTGTATTCAACCAAATTTTAGCTGTTCTCGATAAAATTTGGCAAAGGGTTTTCTGAGCTTTATAAGATATCTGGTACGAAATATCATTGTTCTCGAATGTATATTACGAATATGAGGGACTTAAATACCAACTCCGATGAAACATACAGAGTGAGATAAAAAAACAAGTAAGCAAAGGCTACAGTCGAGCGGGGCCGACCGTTGAATACCCTACAACACTATAATAAACGATACAGTTTATATGGGCGAGATACTCGAAAGAATTCCACAAGATATTGTGACAAATAATAAAAGAAAACCATCAGGTTTCGTTCTCTAATTTTCGAATAATAGCAACTTAAACTAATTTGCTCATTTCCAATTTATTAGAAGATGTTGCACGTAAATGGTCTTCCTAGATCTGGAACCAATATTTCCCAAAGACCTATAATCTCTCAGAAGTGGCAAAAGATTAACAATTATTATTGGTTTTTGACTGAAACGCATCTATATGAGATACATTGAATATTTTTGGATGGCCATCCAAAACTGCTTGGCTTCTGCATTGCCCATTCAAATGTGCGTGAGGATCAGGCGATAATTACGACCTGCTGACAGTTTTGCAGCTTTTTGGTCCATTTCAACCCCTAAATATATGGCGATCATCTCCAAAAAGAGTAGGCTTCTATTCTGACCCTCATCTTATCCCCATGCAAAATTTCGTAAGGATCGGGCCATAAATGCGATCTGTATATGATATCCTGATATCCTAACTACTTAGTTTTGTTAGCTGTAGAAATATTTCCAAATGTTTAATTCAAAATAAAAATATGTCAAAAATGTGACAAAATTAAAAAAAATATGAGAAAATGTTACAAAATCAATATTTTCATCTTTAGAGAGATATTTTTAGGCGATTTCTTAGACGTTGTTTCTTTCCTGCCAAGAGGCCATTCTGAATTAATGAGAACTGTCGAAATCAGTTCAGCAATTCTCGACATATAAGAGATCTTTCAAGCATATTTTCTTTGATAGACATAAATATCGCACATTTTTTGCTATATATCCGATTTGTTGGATGTTAACATCAATGTAAAGATCAGAAGTAACTTTGTCATGGCTTTGTGATTTCGCCGGGATTTAAAATATTCGCGGTTTAATGAACATTTTTGAATTTTTTCAACACAAAAGATATGGTCTATTTTACCCGGTAAATATTATCCGATGACCACCCAAATTGGTAGACTTCTTTCCCGCGCTAAACTCTAGCTACGTGCGATTGGTCTATAATTGCGACCTGTAAAGCTACTGCAAAATCCGACATGTTTTCAGTTTTTGGTCCATTTTGACCCCTAAATATTATGCGATCATCTCCAAAAGAAATAGGGTTCTATTCTGACCCTAGCCCCACCTTCATTCTAAATTTCGTGGCGATCGGGCCATAATTGCGACCTGTAGAGTGATTACAAATTAACATGGACAGATGGACAGACGGACGGACGGACATACATAGCTAGATCGACTCAGCACGGCGAGCTAAGATGATCCATATATACTTTCCTATGTGGGAAATCAATATTTCGAGGTGTTACATAATTTTTGGCCCAATCAAACTTATAATACCCCCAACACATAGTGTTGTAGGGTATAAAAAACCGCTACAAAGTCAAACGCCATAATTGTAACCTTTTTTTTAAATTTTATTGAATGAATGCAAAAAATGTCGGAAATAGCACATTTTAGAATAAGTTTTGGATTTGTTCGAATTGGTCGCCTTTGGAACGGCCTTCAAACGGCCAATGAAACAGTCGAATGTGTTTCTCTGCGGTAGTATGGCCCATTCCTGGCGAAGTGCTTGCTTGAGGTGATCGACTCCCAACACAATAGTACAACTGATTGGAATTCGGAGATGTTGGTGGCCATTGTGCGCTGAAAATGAAACAAGGAACCTCATTTTGTAACCATTCTTGGTTGGCGCATGCTGAGTGCCATAGTGCTCAGCCCTGTTTAAATGTACAAGGTCTGCGGCCAAAATGTTTGCGTGCCCAAGGCTTTAATACACCCTCCAGAATAATTTCGCAATAATATTCGGCATTTATTCTGGCCATTGCCGGCGCTTGAGTTTTGGTGGTCAACCGATGGTGCACATTTTCAGCTGACCGCTTTGGCAAGTAAACACGATAATATTGTTTGTCTTCAAACTGCTGGACATCGAATGTTTTCTCATCGGAGAAAATCAAATTCGGCAGTTCACCACTTTCGACCAAGCCATGCAACTCTTAAGCTCTTTCTGGTGCGGTGTAAGGCTTTACCCCGAGCTCATTTTTCAATATTTGTCTAATGGAATATTGCGATGTGTTTAGCCCACGAGCCATTTTTCGGCCACTGCGACGCGGGTTTCGATCAAGTCGCTTCTTTACTTTTCAAAACATTTCTTCTGATGTTGCTGTTTTCTTTCGTCTACTTCCTTGACGTCGGGCTATGCTACCAGTACCACGGTAACGAACGATGATACGAGACATACATTTAAATGCTGGAGTGCCCTAACGATAGCCACTTCTGGTTATCCAGCCAAATATAAAGAAATCACACTATCAGCCTTAAATTCCATCACGAATAACTTTTTTTCTGGAAAATTCTCACCAAAATGCTTTGTGGGCTTTTAAACAATATATTAAGACTAAATTCAGGACTTATTGACAGATATTGGCCATTTGGTGCACAATTAACCCGAAATCGGTTGAAGATATGCATGACGCCTATATCCAAATCTAAACCGATCTTCATAAAATTTGACAAAGGTGTTTCTGGGCTGTATGTGATAACTGGTACCAAATATCGTTGTTGTTGGAAACATATTACGAATGTGAGGGAGCTATAGGTGTTTCTAAACCAATTTTCTACGAATTTAATGTACTTGCTTCTAGTCTGAATTCGGTTGGATATGCAAAAATTCAGGCAATTTGGACTGATATTGGCCATTTGGTGCAGAATTAATAAAAAACGATTAAATACATCTATGGTAGCTATATCCAAATCTTATTCGATTATCACCAATTTCGTTAGGGTTCGTCCTTGGGCCAAAGAAATATTGTTTGCAAAATTTCATCTCAATCGGATAATAAATATGACCTGTGGCATACGGTATAAATATGGTTCTATTTCGTTTCCTTCTACATATTACGTTATTAACAATTCTTTATAAAACAAATAAAAAAGCAGTAAGTTCGGCCGGGACGAATTTTGAACACCCTACACCATTTGAGACGAATTAGGAAATTTCCAAAAAAATAGAATCCATTAAAAATTCTGCTTAAATTCTAAAAATACGGAATATCGAAAGGTACCGTTATATGGGGGCTATACGATATCGTGGATCTATGTAGATAATTGTCTTCTAGGGGATAAGGTACTCACAAGGAACTCCTTGTGTGGAATTTCAGACAATTCCGTTGAAAAATGTGGCTAAAATCACCAAAATACCCAAAAAACGGGGGGTGCCGTTGTATGGGGAATATGCGATATCGTGGGCCTATATAGATAATTCTCTTCCAGGGGATAAAGTACTCATAAATACCTTCTTTTGTACAATTTCAGACAATTCTATTGAAAAATGTGCCTAAAATCACCAAAATACCGAATATCGGAGGGTACCGTTATATGGGGGCTGTACGATTGCGTGAACCTATATAGACAATTCTCTGCCAGGGGGTAAAGTGCTCATAATGAACTCCCTGTGCACAATTTCAGACAATTCCATGGATAAATGTGCCTAAAATCAACAAAATACAGAATATCGGTTGAACCGTTATATGGGGGCTATACGATATCGTGGATCGATATAGCCTATCTTCCTGACTTGACCTGCCTGCAGACAAAAGAAAGATCTGTGCAAAATTTTAGCTACCTAGCAATCATCAAAATGCCGAATATAAGGATATCTCTATGTAGACCATAAAAACTTCAAAAATTAAATTTCAAACAATTTATTTGAAAATTTTGCTACAATCATTATTATTATATGCCGTATATCGGGAAGTAATATTCTCTGGGGCTATACGAAAACATACAGTGACGTATCAGACAGAACATCCGTATGTCCAAATATGATGACATCTAGATCGATCCATTCAAGGTATTAGCACAGTTGAAAGTGTTGCAGTAGTCCTAGAAATTAATATAGGCCTCCAAGACGACTTGTAATGTGCAAAGATTAATAAGATCTACCGGGCAACATGCCCCTGTAAAAATAATGGGTTAGTAGGTGGATTTGTAAGTAGTTACGATTGCAAAGAATTATTTAGAAACCCATTATGTCTTTTTTTGCTGCGAAATAAATGAAATTTGCCATGGGCTCTTCT
The DNA here is from genome assembly GCF_030504385.1 of Musca domestica. Lineage (NCBI taxonomy): Eukaryota > Metazoa > Arthropoda > Insecta > Diptera > Muscidae > Musca > Musca domestica. The sequence goes on along the minus strand of NW_026712329.1, from coordinate 1,227,963 downwards.
GGCATTGAGGTGTATGCACAGCCCTCATATACCTCCTGATTTTCGGCATTTTGAAGACCCTGACAGCAATTTACTACCATTTTTCCAACGTTTATTAATAGCGCAAGTTTTTGTTATGTATGTTATTGTATATTTGTTATGGGTAAAATTACTAACAAATCATAGTATAATTGAATATCATATAGTCAACCCGCCCGTCACTTGTGCTCGTATTTCTGATTTTTTCAGCGCGGACTCAGACTTTAGTAAAATTTCTCAACTCAGAGACACTGGTTTCTATCATGTGTTCTTTCGGCCCTGACGAACTTACACTTTGTGTATTTAAATTAAGTTCTGCTCTTAGTATAGTAGTATACAACCTAATGTGCTGCACCAGATAGATTCTTAGCTTCTCTGTCCATGTATTTATTACATATGTATGTGTGTGTATGTATGGATGTATGTGCAGTTTTCATTATTCTAAAACCATTAAATGTCATCATTCATTGCATTTGGTTGCTACTACTGCCGTTGTCGTTGTTCTTCTTCTTTTTCTTCCCCTGCTCCCCGCTCCATCGGCGTCTTCTTTTGCTGTTGTGTGTTAAAGTGCTTTATTAGTAGCAGGGGTTGTCGTTGTTGTAATTTTACAATGAGTTCTCTGAGGTGATCAATATTGTTACATCTAAACTGAACTACTATTGACTACTTCCTTTTACACAACTCTTTATTCAACCTTAATGTCTATACCAAACCCGAAGGATGTGTGTCTTCTTGGCTCGATACCGATAAGTGTTAATAATGATAATAGTTAATCATTCGCCTCATTTGCTGAGAAAATGGTTTTAACAATTCCCTGGCTGTTAGTGGACAAAATCTGACTTTATAACAGACAGTAGTGGAGTGGTGGAAATTCTTGGAAAATAGAAATACACTCTGAATGGGCGGTGTCTTATGTTAGTTATATTAATAGATACAATTTTCAAAGACGAGTGGCCAATTCCCTCTTCATTGCCCAGATGAAAATGGCTACATCTACAACCTTGAGATTTGGCAAATGGGTAGTTGGCAAGTAGCGGGTTCTTGGAAATTCATATTGAAAGTTATCAAAATTGACTAAATACTTTGGTTTCTGAGTAAAATTAAGTATTTCAAGGACTAAAATCGTAATATTTCAGATGTAGGTCTCTATCGATAGCTGACATTTTTGGAAATTCATACAAAATACAAGGCATTGAAGGATGTCCTACAATCTTAAGATTTCGTATAGGGAGCTATAAATACTAAATATCTCACCGCTTGAGCAGAATTCCGAAATTCAATATTTAGTTTTATATGGCGAAACAAAAGTTCAATTTCAAAAATCGTAAATTTTTAGCAACGATGTCAATCTATTTAAATATATATAAGGGTAAATATGCTGGGAAAAAAGTGTATGGTCAACGGATTGAACTAGAATAATGGCAATTAACAATGACAAGATAATAACTCATGGCATGTAAATCAGAGATAAGAAGGCATTTTTTTTAGGATTACTTTACTTGGTTGGTACACGTTTTCGTATATCAATTATATAACTGTATCTTCCGATATTCGGTATTTTGATGACTTCGGTCACATTTTCCAAGAGAATTGGTTGAAATTAGAGATTGTATTTAGAGGTTGTAATGGGTTCTACTTTCATTGTTAGAATATTGTTTATATAGGTCCAGGTCTTCGTACGGCCCCCACATTACCTCCCGATATTCGATATTTAAGCGACTTTTACTGCAGTATACGAACCGATTTCGATGTCACTGGTAATAATTAGCTTGAATATTGAATCCAGATACTTTATTTTTCTAACGCTTTCATAACCTCATGGTAGAGGGTTTGAAAAATTTGATCCGGCCGAACTTAATGTTTTTATTTTTTTTTCTGTGAACTATGAATCTATACGCTTTAAATAGCTTTGAATAAATAAATTTCCTTGAATAAAAAAATATTTGTTTCTTGAACTTTATCTTTTGAACTATATTAAGTGAGAACGCATTTTGATAACGAAAATCTGTGTTTTTGCAAGCCGTTATATGGGGGCTATACGATATTGTAGACCTATATAGATAATTCTCTTCAAAGGGATAAAGTACCTACAACGAACTCCTTGTGTGGATTATGAGACAATTACGTTGAAAACTGTGGCTGAAATCGTCAAAATATCGAATATCGGAGGGTATCGTTATATGGGGGCTATACGATATCGTGAACCTATATAGATAATTCTTTTCCGAGGTATAAATTACCCACAAAGTACTCCTTGTGTGGATTTTCAGACAATTCCGTTGAAAAATTTGTCTAAAATCATCAAAATACCGAATATCGGGGGGTACCGTTATATGAGAGCTATACGATATCGTGGACCTATATAGATAATACTTTTCCGAGGTATAAATTACCCACAAGGTACTCCTTGTGTGGATTATCAGACAATTCCGTTGAAAAATGTGGCTAAAATCGTCAATATACCGAGTATCGGAGGTTATACGATATCGTGGACCTATATAGTTAATTCTCTTTCAAGGGATAAAGTACTCATAAGGAACTTCTTGTGTGGATTTTAAGATCATTCCATTGCAAAAAGTGGCTAAAATCATCAAAATACCGAATATCGGGAGGTACCGGTAGACAGGGGCTAACATAAACGTGCACCTATATGTGTAATGTTCCTCCATTGGAACATTACGAAATGCAATTACATTTTTTTTGACAAATTCATTTAAAAATATGGTAAAAATCATCAAAATACCGAATGTCGGAAGGTACCGTTATAAGGGGGCTACCCCAAAACTTGGACCACCAACATCATTTTCAATACCAACCATCTTAGACACAAAGTAAACAACAGCGATGTGAGCTGTATTTCGACTTTATGTTGTCTCTGACGAATATTTAGAGGTGTTGCAAACGGTATGACAGAAATTATACAAATTGAATAAAAGAGATCCGAACCAAAAACATATTTAAATTGTAAATTTATTTCAAGTAACTTATCTGATCATCTGGTACCTTGTAGCGAAAATCATAGTAATGGAGTGCATACTATGGCTTTGGAAAACGTAAATATAAAATGGGATGAAACAAATATATCGGACTTCAGCTATATCGGAACCGGTCTTCACAAGGGATATGTACTTTGTTTCTAACAAAATTAGGTTCAGTGCACAATATCCTATATCCAAAATTGAGCCATAATAATTCTCTGTATCACACAGTAATATGTGCGTGGGTAACTTTCTACGCAAGGAACATTTTTATACGAAATTTATAAAATTTAATTATCACACGACCCATGTATAAATTCATTTCTTCTGCAACACTCCCAAATGTCTCATTGAAGTGGTACAAAAACAAAAAATTAGTTTGTGTCATCACAAAAACCTTTAATGCAATTTCAATTACATATTTTGAGAATTTTATCGCTTGAAAGCAATTTTTTATTAATATTTGAAACAACTTCAATCGACAATAATTTTTACCAACAAAACTTAAATACGTTCAATGTAGAGGAAATATAAAGCGTTACATAATCTCCTTTTCACACGATTGTCAATGTCACAATATTTAAAATACCAAAACATTTGTCTGTTACATTTTTCCGCTCTCTCCGTTCCACGGAAGTTTTGCATAAAAACGTAATCCAGACTTTTGCTCGGCTTTCCTGGACTTTGGCCTGCTGCTATCAATTGCAACATAAAAGAGTTGAAATTAAGTTTTCTTTTTCAACGGTCCAAGTATTGGTCTACGGAAACGGCATTTTATGCCCGAGAACCAAAGGCAAAGGCGAGCACATCAAACAAGCAAACACACGCACACACAGCCACACATGGATATTTACTCGGATACGGATCCATCCATATCCGAGCAAACATGAAAAGCAAGGGCAAAACCACAAAACTCATGAAAAGAAATTATGTTTGGACATTCCATTTGATGGACATGGATTACGGATATAAATTTAAGTTTGCGACTTCATAGCCGTTCGTTCGTACGTACGTACGTACGGATGAAACCACGGCCACTTTCATGTCCGTACGCAGAGAATATAACTGAAAAGACTGACGGACTGGCTAAATGTGTCCTTTGGCAAAATATTTACCCACAACAACAACAACACCAGCAAGAAAGACACGAACTGGAACAGGAACAACATACAGCCAAGGATAAAGGCAGCATTCGAGAAATTCATTTCAGTTGTGAAGTGTCACTGGGTTTTGGTATTTTACAGTTTTTTGTAAAAAAAAACATTCTTTTAAACGACTGCAGAAAACATACGGATTTATGTGAATTTATATGACAAAAGATATATAAAAGTAAAAGAATTATCCAAATAATACTTTTGTATAAAAGATATGGAGTGTAATTTAGCTTTTAGCTTATGCCAGGCAGTGCCGCGAACTGAGCATTTTAAGTGCAGGTTTTTTTTTAATTTTAGTGCAGGTATGAAATGCATTTAGTCAAATCCTTAGCTTAATCGAAAGTAAGTGTACGTCAAACATAAAGGTTTTATAGTACGGGAATTACTGTTAATAATAATTAACTAATGTGGCTTTTTCTAAACCATGGCAATTCCAGGACGTATCACTGCTTCTGCCTAAATACTCATACAGAGTGGGGAGCAAGCAACGGATTAAGAAGTGCAAACTATTGGCTATGTTAGTTACGACGCTTATAACTCAAGAACCGCAGGTCTGATTTTAACTATTCAGACAAATTCAGAATTGTCTGTTGGCGAAAAAGAATAAAATCCAAAAAAAAAAATCGCGTAAAAAAGAAAGATTTCAAAATGTACAATTTTGAAATGTACAATAGTAATGTTTTATTTTGTATGATTTTTGTTCATTTTGACTTACTATTTTCGAATGTATATTCGTATTGTTTTTTTTTTTTTTTTTTTTTTTTTTGATTGCTGATATGATGTTTTTTTTTTTTTGGTGGTATAAAGCGACAACGGACAAAACTGTTATTTATAAATTTTATTTATACATTCGGTAAGTCGAACAATACTAAGAAAATACAAATTAAGGAATTATTTTCACAATATAAAAGAAAGTTTTGTTAGTTACTACGTTTATAACTCAAAACGGTTTGAAGGATTTTGAAAATTCTTACAATTTCGAAATCTTGGCAAAAAAAAAACAAAAATAGAAACATGAATGAAATATTTTCATTCCGTTTGTAACGTATTTTCATTCTGTTGTAATCACGCTATCTTTCGAACGAATTGAGATAGAAGGCAAAAATTTTTAACACGTGTTTATTTTTCCAGTAGGCAGGTTAATTTCGTAAATGGGCCATATAGGTCCAAGTTTTCCTATGGCCCCCATATAAAAGTACCTCCCGATATTCGATATTTTGATGATTTTAGCGACATTATTCACCGGAATTGTTTCAAATTTGGTATTTGAAGTTCGAAATGGATACTACAGCCCAAGATAGAAAATTGTCTGTGCAGGTCCACGTCTTCGTATTGCCCCCATATAACGATACCTCCCGATATTAGGTATTTTGATGATTTTAGTGACATTATTTGAGATTCATAATGGATACTACAGCCTATGATAAAAAATTGTCTGTGCAGGTCCACGTCTTCGTATAGCACCCATACAAAATACCTCCCAAAATTCGGTATTTTTATGATTTTATCGTCATTATTTAACGGAATTGTTGCAAATTACGTATTTAGAGTTCGTAATGGAAAATTGTCCATGCAGGTACAGGTCTTCGTATAGGCCCCATGTATCAGTACCTCCCTATATTCGGTAGGTACAATACCCACCGAAATTTTTTGAGATGTCGTGTTTGACGTTCGTAGCCTGTGACAGAAAATTGTCTATGCTGGTCCAGGTCTTCGCACAGCTCCGATATAACGTTACCTCCATATATACGATATTTTGATGATGTAAGCTACATTATTCACCGTTTATTTCAAGTTTCGAATTTGAATATGATAATGGCTTATGACAAACAAGGCCTATGTAAGTCCACGTCGTACAGACCCCAATATAACGGCTATATTCGGTACTTTTAAAATTTTTTAAGGACTTTATTTTTTGAAAATTTTCAAATTCGTTCCAAATGGTGGAGGGTATTCAAATTTCGACCCGGCCAAACTTACTGCTTTTTAACTTGTTTCAATTTGACATACAGGGTCGCCCATATTCGACGGACCCATCTGGCAACGCCATAACTTTTGACAGAGATGTCACATCGCTTAATGACATACTGCGTTTGAAGCCACCTGCACCATGAACCAATACACGCCATGCGAGCGCTCTGAAATAGTTGAAATTTACATTCAACAGAAGAAGACAATTGTGAAAACTCAACGTGCTTTTAAAACATTAAAAATGTGAGAAGTGCGCCTTCTAAGAACTCCATTAAGCGTTTATACGAAAAATTTTCGACTGGTAAGGCTCTTTCTAATCCGAAGAGGCCATATAAAAGTCGACCAAGGCGATCGGCCGAGAATATCGCTGCCGTACCAGTGTTGAGAGGTCCCCAAGAACATCCCAAAAACGCCGTTCTCAGCAGTTGGGCATGGCTCGGTCCACTTCACAACGGATTATTCGCATTGATTTGCATTTGTTCCCGTACAAAATTCAATTGACGCAAAGAATGTTGCCTGCGGACAAGCCTCGTCGATTGGAATGGGCCCATGGGTCCGTCGAATATGGGCAACCCTGTACTATACTGAAGTTTCAATTTTTTATTGTATTGGATTCTGAATGAATAATTTAATAAAAATAAGTAAGCAAAGGCTACAGTCGAGCGGGGCCGACCGTTGAATACCCTACAACACTATAATAAACCGTACAGTTTATATAGGCGAGATACTCGAAAGAATTCTACAAGATTTTGTGACAAATAATAAAAGAAAACCATCAGGTTTCGTTCTCTAATTTTCGAATAATAGCAACTTAAACTAATTTGCTCATTTCCAATATATTGGTAAATGTTGCACGTAAATGGTCTTCCTAGATCTGGAACCAATATTTCCCCAAAACCTATAATCTCTCAGAAGTGGCAAAAGATTAACATTTATTATTGGTTTTTGACTGAAACGCATCTATATGAGATACAGACATTTGACTATATTCTTCAACGAAATCAGCGTCAACGAAATAGTCGGATGTGCGTCTTTCCTGTATTTGTGAATTCTCCAAAAAGTCACTGGAATGGACATTTTCGTATTTTGTCTACAAAAGTTGTGCGTGAGGGTCGGGCGATAATTATGACCTGCTGACAATTTGGCAGTTTTTTGGTCCATTTCAACCCCTAAATATATGGCGATCATCTCCAAAAAGAGTAGGCTTCTATTCTGACCCTCATCTTATCCCCATGCAAAATTTCGTAAGGATCGAGCCATAAATGCGATCTGTATATGATATACTGATATCCTAATTACTTAGTTTTGTTAGCTATAGAAATATTACCAAATGTTTAATTCAAAATGAAAATATGCCAAAAGTATGACATACATAGCTAGATCGGCTCAGCTCAGCGAGCTAGGAAGATCCATATATACTTTCCTATATGGGAAACCAATACTTCGAGGTGTTACATAAATTCTGGCCCGATCAAACTTATAATACCCCCAACACATAGTGTTGTAGGGTATAATGACAGAATAAAGCCAGTTCCATTCGTAGAACTGGCTTAGCCTATTATCTTACTTAAAATCAGGTTTGACAACATTTTCCGTTTAATAAAATAACATAAAACAGTTTGTTCCGATTTCAGTTCCTACGAATAATTTGGATTTTCCTCTCTAGACTTTTCTGGAAATTTAAGTTCTCTTAAAAAGTTGATAGCAATAACATTTTACGATATGTAGGATATTGCCTCTGCTTCAACACTGAACTGGCCGCTTCAATTAAACGTTTACTTCTGCATATTCTTTCGCTGTTTAAATTCATTCGACTTGAAATTGACATCAACTGCAGCGCAAAAAGAATTATACTAAACGGTTCAGAAACCGCTATAGCTCCCATATATATGTTTTATCCGATTTGGTGTTTAAGCCTCTCACATTCGTAATATGCACTCCACAAGAATGATATTTGGTACCAGTTATAAGATACAGCCCAGAAATAGCTGTTTGTAATTTTATCGAAATCGGTCCAGATTTGGATATAGCTCCCATATATATCTTCATCCGATTTCGGGTTAATTGTGCACCGAATGGCCGATATAAGTCCAAATGGACTGAATTTTAGTACATCGGACCAAATTCAGCCTAGAAGCAAGCATATCAAATTTAGCCATATATATGTTTCATCCGATTTAGTGTTTTAGTCTCTTACATTCGTAATATTCACTCCACAACCGTGATATTTGGTACCAGGTATTAGATGGAGCACAGGAATAGCTGTTTTAAATTTTATCGAAATCGTAATAGCATCAATTTTGGCAAATCCGACCGAAACCAGCTTAGAAGCAAGTACACCAATTTTAGTAAAAATCGGTTCAGATATAGCTATAGCTCCCATATATATATTCATCCGATTTCGTGTTAATTGTGCATCAAATGGCCAATATCAGCCCAAATGGCATGAATTTTGGCAAATTCAACCGAAACCAGCCTATAAGCAAGTACACAAATTTTAGTAAAAATCGGTTCAGATATAGCTCTAGCTCCCATATATATGTTTCATCCGATTTGCTCTTCACAGGAATGATATTTGTTACCAGATATCAGATGAAGCCCAAAAATAGTCGATTTTAATTTTATCAAAATCTGTTCAGATTTGGATATAGCATAGCATAGCATAGCATACTCTTCACAGGAATGATATTTGGTACCAGATAAAGCCCAAAAGTATTCGATTTTAATTTTATCAAAATCTGTTCAGATTTGGATATAGCACCCATATGTATCTTCATCCGATTTCGTGTTAATTGTGCAACATATGGCCAATATCAACCGAAATGGCATGAATTTTGGCATATCTGGCCAAATTCAGCCTAGAAGCAAGGACACCAATTTTAGTTAAAGTCGTTTCAGAGATAGCTATAGTTCGTAAAATGCACGATAGAATTAGATAGATTTTGATTTTGTACCAAATATCTCATAGAGCTCTGAAATGCCCTGTTTAAACCTTTTTACGAGAGCTCTACTAAATATGCATAGTGGTGTAGGGTACCATATAGTCGGCCCCGCCCGACTTTTGAGCTTTCCTTACTGGTTTTATAAAAAAACAAGTAAGCAAAGGCTACAGTCGAGCGGGACCGACCGTTGAATACCCTACAACACTATAATAAACCATACAGTTTATATAGGCGAGATACTCGAAAGAATTCCACAAGATATTGTGACAAATAATAAAACAAAACCATCAGGTTCCGTTCTCTAATTTTCGAATAATAGCAACTTAAACTAATTTGCTCATTACCAATTTATTGGTAGATGTTGCACTTAAATGGTCCTCCTAGATCTGGAACCAATATTTCCCAAAGACCTATAATCTCTCAGAAGTGGCAAAAGATTAACATTTATTATTGGTTTTTAACGGAAACGCATCTATATGAGATACAGACATTTGACTATATTCTTCAACGAAATCAGCGTTAACGAAATAGTCAGAAGTGCGTCTTTCCAGTATTTGTGTCCAAAAAGTCACTGGAATGGACATTTTCGCATTTTGTCTACAAAAGTTGGCAAACTATTTCACACATTGAATATTTTTGGATGGCCATCCAAAACTGCTTGGCTTTTGTAATGTCCGGTAACCCCCATTCAAATGTGCGCGAGAATCGGGCGATAATTACGACCTGCTGACAATTTTGCAGTTTTTTGGTCCATTTCAACCTCTAAATATATGGCGATCATCTTCAAAAAGAGTAGGCTTCTATTCTGACCCTCATCTTATCTCCATGCAAAATTTCGTAAGGATCGGGCCATAAATGCGATCTGTATATGATATCCTGATATCCTAACTACTTAGTTTTGTTAGCTGTAGAAATATTACCAAATGTTTAATTCAAAATGAAAATATGCCAAAAATGTGACAAAATTGAAAAAAATATGAGAAAATTTTACAAAATCAATATTTTCATCTTTAGAGAGATATTTATGTGCGATTTTTTTAGACGTTTTTCCTTTCCTGCCAAGAGACCATTCTGAATTAATGAGAACAGTGGAAATCAGTTCAGCCGTTCTCGACATATAGGAGATTTTTCAAGCATATCTCCTTTGGTAGACATATATATCGCACATATTTTTCTCTATATCCCATTTGTTAGATGTTAACATCAATGTAAAGATCAGAAGTAACCTTGTCATGGCTTTGTGATTTCGCCGGGATTTAAAATATACGCGGTTTAATGAAAAATTTTGAATTTTTTCAACACAAAAGATATGGTCTATTTTACCCGCTGAATATTATCCGATGACCACCCAAATTGGTAGGCCTCTTCCCCGCCCTAAACTCTAGCTACATGCGAAATTCGTCGATTGGTCTATAATTGCGACCTGTATAGCTACTGGAAAATCCGACATTTTTTCTGTATTTGGTCCATTTCAACCCCTAAACATTTGGCGATCATCTCCAAAAGAAATAGGTTTCTATTCTGACCCCAGACCCACCTCCATTCTAAATTTCGTGAAGATCGGGCCATAATTGCGACCTGTAGAGTGATTACAAATTAACATGGACAGACGGACAGACGGACGGACGGACATACATAGCTAGATCGACTCAACTCGGCGAGCTAGGAAGATCCATATATTCTTTCCTATATGGGAAACCAATATTTCGAGGTGTTACATAATTTTTGGCCCAATCAAACTTATAATACCCCCAACACATAGTGTTGTAGGGTATAAACATGAATTGTAGCTAGTCCATTCCAAATCACAAGAAGGTGTTCTAGCGCATGCGGCCAATTTATCTTAGTTTTTTTAAAGAACCAACCGATCAATGTCTATGCATTATTTATTCATTTCTTTTAAAATTTAGGATTAATAACAATTTAAGACAACATTCTTGCTTAAAAAATTGAAATAAATTGCAAAATGTAATGCAAAATACTGTTTTTATTTTTTCCTTAACAATCCATTTATTTGATTTTGCTCAACTCTGCTAATTAATATTCCGACAACAAGGAAAATGCATTAAAAAACAAGTAAGCAAAGACTATAGTCGTGCGAAGTCGACCATGTGATACCCTACAACACTACAATATGTTAGAAGCCCCCTTATATCCAAATCCATTTTGGAAGATTTCGCTTTTGAAATTATGTCACGGACCACTGCCCTGATATTATCCTTAGCATATTGACCAGGGACATTTGCCCAATATTTACGCACTCCGTCATGCTGTTAGTTGTTGTGGTCCATTTTACAGCTAAATATAATCCAATGGTCATCCAAAATGCTTAAAATTCTTCCATGTCCTTAAATCTCATCTCAGGCGTGTCGATTGGCTTCAATTGTGTTATCAGGATTTTTTTCTGTTTTTGGTTCATTTGAACCGCTAAATATTTTGCGATCATCTCCAAATCAACGATATTTGGCTGTATTCGTCAACAAAGTCAGCATAAAAAAGCCAGAAGTTCGCCTTTTGTGTGTTTCGGATATCGGCTGTAAATAATGCCAGTATTCTTTCACACAAAAGTAGTGGTCCATACTACTCGCTTTCCTAAATTCAAACTTCATGCGAGATTTTGTGTTATTTGTGACCTTTATAACGGCTGCAAAATCAGGAACATTTTTAGATGTTGGTCCATTTCAACCCCTAAATATATTGCGGACATCTTTGAAAACAATAGGCCCAGCCCTTTTGAGCCTAAACCTGCCCTTGTGAAAATTTTCGTCAGGATCGGACGATAATTGCAATCTGTATATAAAAACCCCAACCTGTGTTGTAAGGTGAAAAAAAATACAAAATGTAGACTTCAATATTATAAGTCAAATTGAAAAAATCGCACGCGATAAAAAATATGAAAAAATAAAAAAATTCACAAAATATTTCAATATTTATATTAACATCATTATTTACATCTTTTTATGCAATTTTTTTATATTTCATACTTTTATGCCAAGATGGCATTTTAAATTGACAAAATTTGTCAAAATCGGTCCAACCATTCTTGAGATATAAGCATTCTAGCTAACATCCCCATCCTTTGTATCTACACATTGTATATATTTCGCTATATATATCCGATACATTTACTATTGGCATCTACGTTACGGTCAGAGCTGACCTGTTCGTCTATCTGTGATTTCGCCGGGATTAAAATTATTCACGGTTTAATGGAAAATTTGACTTTTATTTAACACAAATGTTATGGTCCCACTAAATATTACCCGATGACCACAAAAATTGGAAGGCTTCAGCCCAGCAATAAGCTCTAGCGTTATAACTATAAAACTTATAATTGCGACTTGTAGAGCAACTGCAAAATCAGCTAATTTTTCAGTCCAAATTTACAGTCCATTTCAACCCCTAAATATTATGCGATCATCTCAAAAAGCAATAAGGTTCTATTCTGGCCCTAGTCCCAACTCCGTTCTAAATTTCATGAAGATCGGGCCATAATTGCGACCTGTAGAGTGATTAAAAATTAACATGGACAGACAGACATACATAGCTAGATCGACTCAACTCGATAGGAAGATCCATATATACTTTCCTATGTGGGAAACCAATATTTCGAGGTGTTACATAATTTTTGGCCCAATCAAACTTATAATGCCTCCAACACATAATATTGTAGGGTATAATAACACCGTTACCACTAGGTAGTGCAGGGTATAAAAAATAAATAAAAAGCAGTAAGTTCGTCCGTGCTAACATTAAGTTCGGCCGGGCCAAACAATATTTTATACCCTCCACCTTTGGATAAAGTGGACATTTTTATATATAAAAGTATCTGAACTCAATCGCGTTTCATTTTAAACTTTTTATACCTGTGAGACCTTTTGCATAATGCAGTTAAATTTATCAAAAAACCATAAAGTGAGTGAGGTTAACCCCAAAATGGGAACCTCTATAGACAATTTTATACTTCAAGGATTGTCGTCTATAAAATCTTCTAAAATACCAAATTTTAAACAATTTTTTTGCACAAAACCGTGAAATTGAATTAAAATATATATTGATGTTATACCGAATCTGAACCGATATTGATGAAATTTGGTGGAGGTATGCCCGAGTTCTATGTGATATCTGGTACCAAATATCTTTGTTGTGAAGCACCAGATCGGATGAAAAACACAGTTACATATTAACCGATATTCACCAATATTGAAGTGTTTGCTTCTATGCTGAATGCGGTCGCATAGGCAAACATCCACTCTGTTTGGGCTGATATTAACCATTTGGTCCATCTTAAACTTCAAATAAGATAAATATTTGCAAATTTGATCCTATCTTGTCTAAATTTTGCGGGGGTATTTTTGGGATGCATTTGACATTTTGTTTTAAATAACACTGTTGTGGAGTGCATGTTACGAATGTGAGGGACCGAAACTCCAAATGTGATAAATCAAATATACCAGGAGACAGATTTTCACAAAATTTGAAGTACTTGTTTCCATGCTGAATTCTATCGGATGTATAAATCCTTTCCATTTGGAAGAATCTCCCTCATATGGCGCAAAATAAATTTAAATCGGACGAAAATATATATGGGAGCTATATTTAAATCTGAACCGATATTCACTAGAATTTCCAGTTATTATTCTGAATTGAACTTAGCTGTGTGTGCTAAAATTCATTTTGTATTACGCATTTGGCACACAATACTTATAAAATTTCACTATATACAATTTTTCACCAAAAAAATGAAATAAGTGCGAAATAGGATGTTAACTGACATCTACCCTTCAACTCCAGGGCACACATCGTGGTTATCTGGAAGATGCGAACACATTTAAACAACCAAAAATGACAGAAAAAGTCTAATGGGGCTCATTTCAAGGCATGGACCTACTTCTGTCATGTGACAAAAATCCGTCCAATGACAGCTCAAAATGCAAAATTCTTTGGGAGTACAATCAGTAAAATACCAAATTTAAAGGGTGCAAAATAGTAGAGCGAATGGGACTTTTAGTAAGAAAAGGATTTCTATCCTTCCAGAAATTCTTAACAAACATTCAAGGTACCTTAAATCGCTTTTGCAGGTCTTGATATCGATCATAACTCACGGATAAGGGTACAACCCGATTTCATATGTATATAACCATCGTATGATTTAAGCTATTTTTGGGGTCTTGGCCACTTGTTTCATTTTTTTTTTTTTGGCCCTTATTTGGCATCTTTGTTTCTAAGGGGGTAGAGAACCTCTTCGCATAAAATTTGAAATTTTTGGAGTAGGGCCCATATTGGTCTTGACCACATTCATAATTGATTTGGCTAAAAAATTGTATATATGCTACCTTGGAGTAGGGAACCATCATACAGATAATTGCCCCATAAGAATTCATTTAAGTAAAGTCGCCATTGGAGTATCCGCAAGTCCACTTTCACATGTGTGATCGGAAAACAAAATTTTGTATTCTATTGAATTTGTAACCGACAACAGAATATTGGTTGGGAACGTAGATTTGGGATGTACATCTATATGAAATAAATTGCGAAAATATGAACAAATTACAAATATAAGAAAGTAGCACGGGACCGAATATTTGTTGAATCTTCATTGAATTATACTATGTGGACTTTATGGGGTCTCGAACTTACAATTTAAATGGCAAATAAAATTAATTCCTATTCCCGTTCACAAAATTGTGAACTGTATTGCAAAAAAGACAACACATCATTTATAAACCTGAATCGCAGAAGTACAGCTATTTTTATCGACAGATGCTATTATATGTGTAGGCCAAAATATTTAACCAATTCATCGAAATTTGCAAATGAATTGAAAATAAGTTCAACCGGGTCAAACTTTATATATATATATATAAATAAAAGTAGTGTAAAAAATATAGCAACACATCAATAAAGAAAGGCTGGGCCAATTTTACAAAAAATTTCTTTCCGTTATTTGTAATTATATTGTAATCGGTTCAGATTTGGATAGAGCTCCCATTTTTATACCCTACAACACTATGTGTTGGGAGTATTATATGTTTGATTGGGCAAAAAATTATGTAACCCCTCGAAATATTGGTTTCCCACATAGGAAAGTATACATGGATCTTCCTATCTCGACGAGCTGAGTCGATATAGCTATGTATGTCCGTCCGTCCGTCTGTCCGTCAGTCCATGTTAATTTGTAATCAATCTGCAGGTTGCAATTATGGCCGATCTTCACGAAATTTAGAATGGAGGTGGGGTTAAGGTCAGAATAGAACCCTATTTCTTTTGAAGATGATCGCATAATATTTAGGGGTTGAAATGGACCAAAAACTGAAAATTTTCCTGATTTTGCAGTTGCTCCACAGGTCGCAATTATAGACCAATCGAAGAGGGAGTTAGCACGGCGCTAAGGCTTGGAACTGGACAGAAGCCTTCCAATTTTGATGGTCATCGGGTAATATTTAGTGGTTGAAAATTTTTGATAAAACCGCGAATTTTTTTAATCCCGACGAAATAACAAATAGACGAACAGGTCAATTCTGACCGTTACGTAGATGCCGATAGTAAATATGTCGGATGCATATAGTGAAATATATACAATGTGTATATACAAAGGAAGGGGATGTTAGCTAGAATGCTTATATCTCAAGAATGGCTGGACCGATGTTGTCAAATGTTTTCAATTCAGAATGCCCTCTTGGCATAAAAGTGTAAAATCTAAAAAAAAAACACAGAAAAACGCCTATGATGATGTTAATATCGATTTTGTAGTATTTTGTGACTTTTTTTATTTGTTCATATTTTTTATCACATGCGATTTTTTCAATTTGACTTATAATATTGAAGTGTAAATTTTGTGATATTTTTTCACCTTACAACACTGGTTGGGGATATTATATGCAGATTGCAATTATTGTCCGATCCTCATGAAAAGGGTAGGGTAAGGCTCAGAAGGGCTAGGCCTATTGTTTTCAAAGATTTCGTTGACGAATATAGCCAAATATCGTGGACAAGAAAGTCATATAGATGAGTCTAAATTTCTTGCTTTTGGAGTTGATCGCTAAATATCAGGGGTTCCAATGAATCAAAAACAGAAAAAATTTCCTGATCACAAAATTGAAGCCATTCGACACGCCTGAGAAGAGCGTTAAGGACAGGGAAGAATTCTAGCATTTTGGATGATTATATATATTATTAAAAGGAGAACCGACGCGCACCGGGTTCAGATTTTTATGCGGGAAATATCGATATTGCCCAACTCGAACTCTACCGAAGTTTCATAGATGTACTAAGTTTGGACGCGAGCAGACCGATGACAGATGGCAGACGAAATGACACACCCAGATCGACTCCAAATGTTCTGAAACTGATTTGGCCCAAAGAGACATTAACCGTTATTTCAATGAGCCAAATTTTGGCCATATCAAATGATATATGCCCTTTGTAGCTATATGGCTGAGGGTAGAATTAAGAAATTGGAGATTTGGTTGAAATCACTCTTTTTTTTGAGAACTCCGTTACCGATGTCTGATATGAAAATTTCCCCATATAACATATAATCTCATATATGAATATAACACGTGTTTTAATTTATTTTCTTAAAATTAACTAAAACTCTATTCATAGAAGTAAATGTTATTTCAAAATTACAAATATCGAAAACTCAATTTACTCTTTTCGTTAATTAGTAACTTTGTTGTGGAAACCTTATCAAAATATTGTTCCAGCTTCATCATCATATGCATTTCTTATTATTGAAAACCTATTAAACACCAACAATAGTCGTCATATGCAATTATTGCCCCCAGTATTGTTTAGTTTGATTACTGTACTACCCACTTTCCCCCCAACTCATCCCTACTCCTTGCCACCCTTTGTTGCTGTGCTCTTCATATTGGAATAGGAGTAAATGTATTGTTATGCCATTTCTTGTTGCGGCTGTTGATGTTGTTACTGCTGCTTCTATTGTTATTTTTGTTGTTGTTGTTCGTGTTGTTGTTTTGTTAGTACAGTACAATATGTCATAATAGTAATTGAAGTGGTAGAAGTAGTAAAAGTAGCGGCAATTGTTCTCCGTGGTTTCCTATGCTCTATTGTTCAATGAAGCTTTTGTTTAATGCGCAATACAAATACATAACCATATCATCAACATTTCCATGTTAGTAGTTTATTAAATTACTCTACTTGATTATTTTTCTAACCTCTGCCGGTAGAAATTTTCACAGGTATATAAATATATATATATTTTTTTTATTTTTGAATTGGTCATACTTTGGATTCATTATTTTAATATTCCCTTTTACATATTGTATATCAACATAATTCCGTTTTAGGGAAACATCTCTATTCGATCTGCACATACTAACAATGTTATATTAAAATTAAATGAAATGAGATTTTCCCTTTATTCTCCAATTTTTCAGAACAAAAATTAAAAAAAAAATAAAAAATATAATATTATTATTATTCACTGTGCTCAAAAGAAAGGAAATATTTCGCAAGCTGTTATGAAATCTAAAGATATTTTTAACAAATCCACGAGGTGTCATTAAAATCAACAAATACTTTTTATACCCTACACCATATAATGGTAAGGGTATTATATATTTTGGCATTTGTTTGTAACATGGAGAAGTAAGCGAGATAGACACATAATTACTTTTGAGATTGGGACATATTACTCAGATCACTTTCTGAGTCGATTTACTCATGTCAGTCCATCTGTCCATGTATTTTGTGAACAAAATACAGGTCGAGTTTATTATCCGATTGAGATGAAATTTTGCAAACAATATTTGTTTGGCGCAATTACAAACGCTATTGAAAGTGGTGAGAATCGCTTCAAATTTTAGATACAGCTAATATATCATAAACCGATTTCGGCCAATATCAAACCAAATGACCTGCGTTTTGGCACATCCGACCAAATTCAGCCTAGAAGCCAGTACATCAAATTTGGAGAAAATCGGTTCAGATATAGCTACAGCTCCCATATATATGTTTCATCCGATGTGGGATTTTAGGTACTTCACATGCGTAATATGCCTTTCACGGGAATGATATTTGGAACCAGGCATCAGATACCGCTTCAATAAACCTATGAAATTTTATCGATATTGGATCAGATTAGGATATAGCTCCCATATATATCTTTATCCGGTAACAGGTTCATTGTGCACCAAATGGCTAATATCTGAATATCCAAATGCCAAATCCATTCAATTTTGGCAATTACGACAGAACTCATCCTATAAATCAATTCTTCAAATTTGGTGTAAATCGGTTCAGATATAGTTATAGCTCCCATATATATGTTTTATCCGATTTGGGGTTTAAAATCCCTCACACGTGTAACATGCACTGCACTAGAATGATATTTGGTACTAGATAACCAATGCATCTCGAAAGTACCTCCGTTGAATTTAATCGAGACCGGTTCAGATTAGGATATAGATGCCATATATCCGATATCAGGTATGTTGTGCCCCAAATGGCTAATATCAGCCCCAATGGATTAAATTTTGGCAATTCCGAGTGAATTCATTGTAGAAACATATACTACAAAATTGGGGAAAATCGGTTCCGATATAGCTGTAGCTCCCATATACAGGGTGAGATGAAAAAACTACAACCACTTTCAGACTGCTGTCATTTCTAAGTAACTCGTCCGACAGCTTTTAAAATTATTCCAGTGACAGCTCATTATATTGTTTACAAGCGTACCAAAGCATTTTGGCAAAAATTTTCCACAAAATAAGTTATTCGTGATGGATTTTAAGGGTGATAGTGTGATTTCTTTATATTTGGCTGGAAGATCACAAGTGGCTATCGTTAGAGAACTCAGAGCACTTGTACCATCGCTCGTTACCAGGGTACTGGTAGAGTAGCCCGTCGTCAAAGAAGTGGACGGAAGAAAACAGCAACATCAGCAGAAATGGTTCAAAAAGTAAAGAAGTGACTTGATCAAACCCTCGTCGCATTGTCCGAAAAATAGCTCGTGAGCTGAACATATCGACAGTGATTGAAAAATGAGCTCGGGGTTAAGTCATTCAAATTCCAAAAAGTGTAAGAACTTACACCACAACAGGAAGAAAATAGACTCAAAAGAGCTAAAGTGTTGCTTCGCTTGGCCGAAAGTGGTGAACTACCGAATTTGGTTTTCTCCGATGAGAAAACATTCGTTGTCCAGCAGTTTGTAAACAAACAAAATGATCGTGTTTACTTCCCAAAGAGGTCAGCTGAAAATGTGCACCTTCGGTTGGCCATCAGAACTCAAGCGCCGGCCATGGTGGTCGTGTGGTTACAATTTGCCGCCATAACAGCTGATGGTCGCTCTCTGCTCCTATTAATCGACAGTGGCATCAGAATAAATTCCGAATATTATGGCGAAAATATTCTGGAAGGTGTTTTAAAGCCTTGGGCATACAAACATTTTGGTCGCAGTCCTTAGACATTCCAATAGGACTCAGCACTATCGCACTCAGCACGCGCCACTCAAGAATGGTTACAAAATGAGGTTCCTCGCTTCATTTCCAGCGCACAATGACAACCAAAATCTCCGGATACCAATCCTTTGGACTATTGTGTCTGGAGTATTTTGGAAAGCAAGGTTAACATTAAAAAATACCAAAGTGTCGATCACTTTAAGCAAGCGCTTCGCCGGGAATGGGCCAAAATACCGCAGAGCAACATTAGGAAAGCGTGTGACAGTTTCATTGTCCGCTTGAAGGCCATAATTCGTGCCAAAGGTGACCAATTAGAACAAATCTAAACTTATTCTAGAATTTAATGCTATTTCCGACATTTCTTGCTTTCATTTAATAGAATTTAAATAAAATGTACAAATTATGGCGTTTGACTTTGTTGCAGTTTTTGTATCTCACTGAGATTTTTGAACTCGTTTATGAAACTAAGAGACTGTCACCAAACCTTAAATTTAACAATAAATAGAGCTTTTTCTACAACTTACAATTGCAATTTCGTTTTTATATCACAAGAATTTTATTTTAGTTATTTAGTATTAAAAATAAAAAAAATGCTACGAATATTTGCACCTTACAACGTTCTTTCCTGTATAGAACATGTAAATCAACCACACTTAAAATTCAAAGACAAAATATAATTATTGCATTTATTATCCAGCATAATACCTTCTTAAAATATTCTTATCTTAAATAAATACAAATCCCTACACTTCAATGAATTTTCTCTGGAATTTTGAAGTGAATCCCAGACAGAGATTATATTTAAATTTTAAGAAGAAATACGACAAACAGTCATAACAATGGAAGTGACAATGGCAACGACGTGTTAATATTGCAACAATAACAACAATGACGACAACAGCAACAGCACAAATAACAGATGAAGCTATAATAACAAAAACGTTGTTCTTCTATTGTTACTTGAATTGCCTAACGAAGCTGTACGAGCATAAACCCTATGACAATAATCAACAAAGGCGACAACCAAATGAATCCTGTTGCAAATACTTTCTCTCGTTTTTGCTCTGTTGCGTTTCTGTTCTCTTACACGCACACACCGACACAACTGAAAAGAAAACAACAGTGGCAAAACCCACACACACACACAAGAATAGAAAACTAAACAATAGACAAGAAGTACAACGACAATGTGTGAATGAAAAAAAAAACAAAATTAAAAAGAATTTAACAACAATGAAAAATGGGGTAATTGTCATCTGATGTCATACACACAGTCCTATACGGTGTTTGTCTGTATGTACCATGAATCTACATATGTATATTTGGCTATACACATGCAAATCAACGGCACATGCATCACATATTTGTTTGAAAATGTCAGTCAGTTCGGATTGAGGATTATGTTTATGCAGAGGAATGTGTGTTCAAATGTGTGTGTGTCTTGAAAGCCATAAGTGCATTAATCCTACATCTTACATGCCTCCGGTTATATACATGTAGTTATATTACAGTCCGTAAATAGGTGTATCCAATTATTTTGAATTAACGAATTTCTAAAAACAGGTCCGCCGTAGTCAGAAGTTTTCTAACAAAATTCAATACGACATACATCATTGCAACTTTAAATCTTGTGTCGTATACGTGTTAAGGTTTAATTTTGGCTATATTACTCATACGCACCATGAATCGTTATTCGAAATGCTTTATATAGAGGAGATAAAATATTTTTTAAAAGGTAACAAGGTTATCGACGTTTGATGATGGCTTTCGCGTGGTCATACATATCTTACCCCCATTTAAACATTTTAATTTTTTCTCCAATTAAAAATAACCGCTTTGGAAAAACTAAATAATTATGGTATCCCATATTTATTGTGAAATATAGTGATACTAGCTGGCCCGGTCCGCGTTGCCGGCCCGTACTTTTAGTCTTCAAATAAATCACAGATCAAAGACGATTAAACAAATATCCGGTTCATTATATCACATGATGGTTGTACAAAATGTGATCAGTTTTTGCAAGAATGGTTCCTTCCCAAATTACCAACATTTTCTGAAATTAGTATGAAATTATTTTTAAAATGTAAGATATACTTGAAATCGGGTTGTACCCTTATGACCTGGAGTTGAAAGCTAAATGCCAATTTCAGACATGAAAGATCGCCATTTAACATCGTATTGCGTACTATTTCATTTTTGATATTATTAATTTAGAATTCAAAACAATAAAAAATGTATACTTTTATATAGTTTTAAAATTGAAAAAATTTCACGCCAAAAGGCTTTTTCTTTTATATTTTATTGACAATTCCGAATTTGTGTGAATCGTTAAAATCAGATCAGCGGTTCTTGAGTTATAAGCGTGGTAACTAACACAACTTTCTTTTATATATAGATAGATTAGAAGTATGCGTGGTCAGTTCCTCAGCCACCAAACAAAAGGGTTGGAGGGAAAGTTAACAGTATCTCGTGCATCAAACCGATATCTCCTCTATATTGGCAAATATAAGGATTTTAGATAAATCAAAATTGTGGTCGCAAAAGTGGGCGTGGTCTATATTTTTTTCTTTAAAAACCTAACTCGGGGTATGACGAAAGTTTTGACAAAAAATTATGCAAATCGGTCCAGCCGTTTTCCGTTACCAACAAACAACGATTGATTTTTATATATATATAGATTTGGTTCTTAAGACTTGTTGGTGTCTAGGGTTGAATCAACATACTTTTTCTATACCCTCAGCCGTATGGCTACATCCAAGTAAAGGTGTTAGACTCTTGGTCTCCTTGGATCAAATCCGTTTCAGGATATTTGAGATCGATCTACTGTTGTCCGTCCATCCGTAGGTCTGTCTGCTGTGCATGATAACTCTCGAGGGGAGTATTCGATTTGGTCCAAACTTGGTACATCGTAATATCATTGTCAAACTAAGAGCGTAAAAATAATTTAGTTCACATAAAGAGAAAGGACCATTCGATGTTGAACAATATTTGCAAATTCCAAAATTTGGGCAATGCTAGGTCAGGTGCGAAAATGGACAATATCAACCCACTCCATGAAGTACCACAATGGGTCAAAATTTTGAGTAATAATAAAGTGAATAATAACCATCCAATTCTCTTATACCTCTCATAATTTGCGCAAAAAAGTCAGCGATTATTTTAAAACTTGGTATATCGAAATATTTTCATCAACCAGAGATATGGAATTTATCGGCCGTCTCCTTCTAACACATAACGCACACAGTTTAAACATTTCAGTAACAATGCAAATAAAATTAGACATATATATTGTTTTTTTTTTTTTTTAATTTTGCTCAGCCAAATATATTATGCCACATTAGATGATGTGGAATGCACCGGTTCACTTCAAGCACATCTCAACATTTTCCAAAAAATATCACATATGTCATATAAATTGAGTGTAGTGGTCTACAGGATGGGATAAAAAAACTGCAACCAAATTCAGACTGCTGTCATTTCTAAGCCACTCGTCCGACAGCTGTTAAAATTATTTCAGTGACATCTCATTATATTGTTTACAAGCGTACAAAAGCATTTTGGTGAGAATTTTCCAGAAAAATAGTTATTTGTGATGGAATTCCAGCGTGATAGCTTGATTTCTTTATATTTGGCTGGAAACACACAATTATCTATCGATAGAGCACTCCAGCATTTAAATTTGAATAAATCTTTTCTGCACGTACCATCGCTCGGTACCTTGATACTGATAGCGTAGGCCTACGTCAAGGAAGTGGACGGAAGAAAACAGCAACGTCGGCAGAAATGGTTCGAAAAGTAAAGAAGCGACTTGATCGTAACCCGCGTAGCAGTGGCCGAACATAATGGTGAGCTGAACATATTGCAAATATTGAAACATGTGCTGGTGTAAAACCATTGAAATTCCAAAAAGTGAAGAGACCTACACCACAACAAAAAGAAAATAAACTTAAAAGAGCTAAAGAGTTGCTTCGCTTGGCCGAAAGTGGTGAACTGCCGAATTTGGCTTTCTCCGATGAGAAAACATTCATTGTCCAGCAGTTTTTAAACAAACAAAATGATTGTGTTTACTTGCCAAAGAGGTTAGCTGAAAATGTGCACCTTCGGATGGCCACCAGAACTCAAGCGCCGGTCATGGTGATGGTGTGGGTCGCCATAACAGCCGATGGTCTCTCTCCGCTCGTATTAATCGACCGTGGCATCAGAATAAATGCCGCATAGTATCGCGAAAATATTCTGGAGGATGTATTAAAGCCTTGGGCACGCAAACATTTTGGCCGTAGACCGTGGACATTCCAACCGGACTCAGCACGCGCCAACCCAGAATAGTTACAACATGAGGTTCCTCGCTTCATTTCCAGCGCACAATGTCTACCAAAATCTCCGGATACCAATCCATTGGACTATTGTATCTGAAGTATTTTGGAAAGCAAGTTTTGCACTAAAAAATACCAAAGTGTCGGGAATGGGACAAAATATCGCAGAGCAACATTCGGGCAGCGTGTGACGGGTTCATTAGTCGTTTGAAGGGCATAATTCGCGTCAAAGGTGACTAATTCGAACAAATCTAAACTTATTCGAAAATTCGATGCTATTTCCGATATTTTTACTTTCATTCAATAAAATTAAAAAAAATGTAAAAATTATGGCGTTTGAATTTGTTTTAGTTTTTTTTTTATCTCACCCTGTATATTATGTCTGCAGTACCATGTAGGTTCACGTTTTGGTATAGCCCCCATATAATTATACCTCCCTTTTTTTATTATTATATCGGTGATTTAAGCGACATTATTCTCTGGAAATGTTTGAAATTTGGTATTTGAAGTTTGTAATGGATACTACAGCCTAAGGCAGGTCCATGTCTCTGTTTAATCCCCATATTCGTCAATTTGATGATTTTAGCTACCTTATTCACTGAATTTTTTTCGAGTTTCGCATTTGAATATTGTAATGGCTGACAAAAATTGCCATCCACGCGGTATATAGACCCTAATATAACGGCTACATTCGGTATTTTTAAGATGTTAACAGAATTTTTAAAGTTCGGCCTGGCCGAACGTAAACCTTATTTTACTTGTTGTTATTAGTTCTTATTGTTCTAAAAATATAAGATTATTGAAGTTTCGCGCGTACCTGATATTGCGAGCACATGAGGGATATTTTTGTAAAAGTTTTTAATTTTAATTTTTAAAATGCATGATTCCATTTTTCATGAAAATATTTCGAAGAGGCACATTTATGTCACAAAAAATTTTATTTAACTTCTGGAGGCAAAAGGTGTAGGAGATAGATATTGAGAATCGATATTTGATATTGAAACCCCCAAAACTTGATTCAAAATGTTTCTTCTTACTAAATAACTTTACATTTATCATCGATTGAATATTGAAATGAATCCATTCCAAGTCAATGTGTTGATCAAAATTGAACTGGAAGCAAAAAAAAAAAAAAAAAAAAAAATCAGATCTGAACATTCATTTGTCATCGGATGTTAATTAGCTGTCCCAAAATACATTTGCAACGTCTCTGTTCGTTCGCCATTTAAATGTGTTAATACATGTTTGAGATGAGAATGCGGCTGTCCTGACTGTGACACGGTATTGGACAGGATTTCGTTTCACTCTCCATTCTAAATAAAACAACACAACAATGTTTCATGGTAAATTGCATGCAATTATGCTGATGTTTTTTGTTGCTGTTGTTGTTGTCGTTCTACTCTTAAAGCTTTATTGTTTTTGCTGCTGACGTTGATGGCAGAGTTGCTGGTGCCATTGTTGACGGTGATGGCTGTTTGGTATTTGTTTTTTGTTTTTCTTGTTGCGTATTCTCATCCTCCAGTCAGCTTTCCAACAAAGCTGGTGCTGCTACTAATCCTGTTGATATTTCGTATTTCATTCATTTTAATTCTTATAATTTTTGCCTTTATTCCTTCCTCGTCTGCTGTTGTTAGGTGCTGGGTTAGGTTCCCATTGTTGTTGCTGTAGTTTTTGTTTTGTTGATAGTACTTTTGTTGCCGTCGGACTGTTGTGGTTTTCCCACTTGTCTCCTGTAATTATATTTAAATTTTATTGTTACTGTTAACATGTTTGAGAGAGCGCCTGTACGAACGAAAGTCTGCGTATGATGCTGTTCGGGAGGAGAATGAAAATGCTCGTATGATGCTTGATTCGACACTGAATTTATTTTTTCATAATTCCATCTTAAGTGCTAGTTTACAAAATAATTCTTAACCTTACACACTATCTAGCAACCCTTACTTTCTATTCAAGAATAAATATGAATTGGTGATAGACCAACGCGACTCATCTTGCGTACATTGTCTTGCCTGCATATCTCTTGTGGGGGTCATAAAATCTTTATTACATGCTCATTATCTTATGCAGCAGGCAAACACAGCCTTGGGTAGATTATAATTTACAAAAACTATTAAACATAGTCGTACGTAAATAGTTCAATACAAAATTATCAATAAACTGAAGAGTAAATTCTATGTTGAGAAGAATGTAAGTACTTAGCATAAAGCAAACTAAAACTAATTAATATTTAGATAAGCGTGTGAAACACCAATTCCATTTCCACACACATGTTTGAGTCTTTCAAACATTCTGCGGGGGGGCAAAGTGAATAGATGCTACTCTTGTCGGTTTTATGCATCTTCTGATTGAACATATTAGAGCTATTATGCAGGCGGCTACCATGACCATTAGAGATAAGTGCCCGGAGATGTGATGAAAATTCAACCCTTTTAGATTAAGCTGTGAGACATCGATCGTTTTCAACTGAGACTCTATTTCCGCTAGCCTTGCTTAGTGATTTACCACCATCGGCCCTAAAGGCATGACCGAGAAATTAGACAGCCGGTCTATGTCTGCTACGAAAGATGATTTGTCTTCCACGACCTTCTTCGATGCAATATTGAAAGGTGTGGAAATTGTCGCTCCTTTTACCCTTAATGTACATCCTGGCTTCATCGTAATGATGCCTTGACTCGGTAGCTGGACTATTTGCTGTGAATCTCGACTGCAGGATACGTGAGCTGTTGTTGGTTGAAAAACTTTGAACAACCAGCGGTTGTTGGCTTGCAGCTTCGTCCATAGCGATTCCATCTTTGTCTCAGAGAACTGGCATCTCGGTGCATTTAGGGGCTTAAGAGAGTACACCTCACACGAATGGTCATTTGCGTCGACCCATGGCCAATTACCTTCGCAAACATATTCATCGTCAATGTACAGCTGGCACATGTTTAACTCAGCTTGCGTCATTATATGGTAGGCATCCCTGTGGAAATTATATATCAGATAATGTCCCGATGGCTGTGCTACAACTTTCCCACCGTTCAGCATAATAGGTAGGGGGATGATCCGATGCAGCTGAGACGTGTGTTGCGTGAACAATGGAATATTAGCTGAAACCATCAGTCGGTCCTCAATTAATGCTGCCTTAGCAGTAAGAAGTTTGTATACCGCTCTAATTTGATCATACTTTTTTCCAGGAAATTTGAGGTGTTCAGGCATGTGCTCTCTTATCTTGGTCATTTCTTCCTGAAGTTGTAACGGCGTAATCAAGGCTGGATTGAGCTTCCCATGGTTAATGTCAATAAGCAGGTTTATCATACTCGACTGTACTCTTTCGTTCTCGCGAATTATTGCGTCCAAATCTTTGGTTACCATGAAAAACCGAATCGACTCTCTATAAACGAAGTATGACTCTTCCATAGCCGCCGTTATGTTGTTCATCTGATCCTGTATCTTCTTGAAGTTGGTATTTACATCTTCCATAGTAGTGCGCAGAATATTAATCGTAGATTCCACGACCGAGGTTTGTTTTTGCATCATAAACTTCAGGTTATATTGATTTTCCAATAAGTTTTGCAAGCTTTCTTCTATTTTTTTCCGATCTTCCGCATCCATAGTTCCGAATAGGACGTGCTGGAGTGACCCGATGAACTCTAATGGCGCTCGTTTGGGCCTCCTACTAGTTCTCGAGAACAAGAACTCGTTAGTGTCTTGTAGACTCCGAACCTGCCTCTCCATAGTTCTTAGAATATTGTCGCACTTCGGCTCGAATATCTGCAGCTTTACGCATAGTGGCATCATCGTTTTTAATACGGTCTCGCATTTCTCCATGGATTCAAAAAATGGAAGCATATTAAAAACTATGATCATGTTCCATTTCGAGGCTACAACATTCACTGATCCAACCTGGTCCAAATATAGTGCGGTTGACTCCTGCAACTCTGTGATATTGGTTAAGCTGTCAGCGACCGTAGGTTTTACTTGAGTTAAAGCAAGAAGCAAAAGCACTAAGTAGCCTGCCAGATTGCCGGTTCTCTTTCCATTGGAGCTGTCACGTTTTTCATCAGTTTTTACGCCTTCTAATGGGCACAACTTGTTCACGGATCTCTTTATCAACCCTGCTTGGGTTTTTAAAGTGGCGACTCTTACTAACCCATCCGGTCCTGGATGGACATCTTCGACTTTACCTAACGGCCATCGTCCAGGATGTGTTTCCTCATTCTTAACTATCACCACTTGTCCCCTCTGTATATTCTTCTTTTGGGTTTTCCACTTGTACCGTTGTTGGAGTGTTTCTAGATAGTTTGATTTCCATTGCTTCCAAAAACAATTTTTCATTTTCTGCACTTGCTTCCAACGATCTAGGGCTGTAATCTTGTGTTCGTCGCTCGTTTCTGGATAGCTTATCAAGGGCCTTCCGATTAGAAAATGTCCAGGTGTGAGGACTTCCACCTCGCCAGCATTATCATCCATGTTATAAAGCGGCCTCGAATTTAACACGGCCTCGATCTGATATAAAAGCGTAGACATTTCTTCAAATGTCAATTTACTCTCACCAATAACTCTTCGTAAATGATATTTCATTGATTTAACAGCCGCTTCCCATATTCCTCCGAAGTGGGGACTTGCCGGGGGGATAAAATGCCACTGCACTCCTTCTGTCGCTAATATAGGTGCTAGTGCGTTATTCTCCTTCATGGCGGCCTTTAAATCTCTATCCAAATGTTTAACTGTTCCAACAAAATTTGTGCCGTTGTCAGAATATATATGACTACTTTTACCTCTTCTGGCAAACAAGCGCTTTAGGGCCGCCAGAAATGCTTCTGACGTCAAACTGCTAACCGGTTCCAAATGAATTGCCTTTGTTGTCATGCAAATAAATACCGCAATGTATCCTTTATATGTTTTCTGGCCTCTGCCATTTGAACACTTCATGTATATTGGTCCTGCATAGTCTACACCACAATGTGTAAACGGTGCAGATACATTAACTCTATATTCTGGTAACATTCCCATTAGCTGGCATTGATTTTCTCGTTTATATCGTATACATTTGACGCAACCCCGATTCAGCCGTTTTACGTTGTTTTTCAACCCAATAATCCAAAATTTTCTTTTTAGCAAATGTTCCACTATCCGATTTCCACCATGGTGCGTTTTCACATGTGCGTCCTTGATAATTAGATCACTCAGCTCTGATTTATTGAGTATTATGGGATGTTTACGATTATACGCCAGCGAAGCTAACTGTAATCGACCTCCAACTCTCAACACGCCATTCTCGTCTAAAAAGGGATTTAATGAAGCCAGCTTGTGTTTGTGATCAATCGGCGTATTATTTCTTAGCCTCGTGACAATTTCTGGAAATTCTTGTTGTTGATGGCCTTTTATTAAAAACATTTCTGCAGCTCGTAATTCTTCCACAGTCAAGTAATCTGGAAAGTTTTTTCCGCGTAGCTTTGCGATATATCTGAGCACATACGCTATCACTCGCTTAAGTCGTGTAAACGATGAATAATCTTTTACCATATGATTGAAATAGTTGGGACCGTTGTTCGCATTTGTGACGGCCACATTGACATACACAGGTTCCTTTGTATCCCAGCTCTCTTCATCTCGCATTAACCACGACGGACCATTCCACCAGAGATTATTCTCTGGTAACTTGTCTGCTGATATCCCTCTGGATCCCATGTCTGCCGGATTTTCCTTTGATTTTACATATTGCCATTTGGCTGCTGGTACCCATTGTTGAATCTCCTTCACTCTTGTCCTTATAAATCGATCTTTACTAGAACTATTACGTATCCATGACAGCGCTATCGACGAATCACTCCACATAAATACATTTGCTTCTATTGACAAAATTTTCATAACCTTTGTCATAAGTTTCGCTAATAAATTCGCCGCACACAACTCTAGTTTTGGTAACGTCTTCCTATTTTTAATGGGATTGACTTTGCTTTTAGCTGCTACTAGCTGAACAACTCCATTCACTTTAACATAAACTACGGCTGCATAAGCCTTTTCCGATGCATCCGCGAATCCATGCAGTTGTGCTTCAGTTGAGCTGGATACGTGCAACCATCGAGGTATTCGAATCGAAATCAGTGAGTTTAGCTTACTCGTGAACCCTCTCCATTGTTTATTCAGCTCCTCTATTAGTACATTATCCCATCCAATATCCATTACCCATAGTTGTTGAATAAAAAGCTTCGCCGTTATTGTTATTGGTGTTAGCCATCCTAATGGATCGAATATTTTGGCCAAATAGGACAGGGCTTTCCGCTTGGTTATCCGTTGTTCATTGTAAAGTTGCGTTGTAAATCCAAATGTGTCACTTACTGGATACCATTTCAGCCCCAACGTTTTTAAGCAATCATCTTCTTCTATGTGAAGTACATCATTCTCTCTCTTAGCGTCTATG
The DNA here is from genome assembly GCF_030504385.1 of Musca domestica. Lineage (NCBI taxonomy): Eukaryota > Metazoa > Arthropoda > Insecta > Diptera > Muscidae > Musca > Musca domestica. The sequence goes on along the minus strand of NW_026712329.1, from coordinate 1,197,754 downwards.
TTTTTTAGGACATCACTATCGTTCGAAATCCATTTCCGTAGCTTAAATCCATATTTTGCTAGATGTTTATTTATTTTCTCCTGTAATTCTTTACATCTTGAAATAGAATCTGCTCCGGTTAACAAATCGTCCATGTAGAAATCATTTTGTATAATAGCGCCAATGTCTTTATCTTCACATTGAGATCCAATTTCGTCAAGCGTCTTTAACGCCAAAAACGGCGCACACGCCGTACCGTACGTCACTGTCGTTAATCTGTATTGTTCTACTGGACTTTCGCTGCTGGATCTCCACAACACATATTGGTATTCTTGGTCATCTTTATGTACCCAAATTTGTCGGTACATTTTTTCCACGTCTGCACTTATGACGAACTGATGTTTCCGCCATTTTGTAAGGATATCAAAAATATCTCTCTGCAATCTTGGCCCAGCGTAGAGAATATCGTTCAAGCTTCTTCCATTTGATGTCTTGGAAGACGCATCAAATACCACTCTTACTTTTGTAGTTATACTGCTTTCTCTGATGACAGCTTGATGGGGAAGGTAGTATTTTCCCCGTATTTCTGGCTCTACTCGTTCCATATGCCCCATACTAATATATTCTTCCATAAACTGTTGGTATTCCATTTTTAGTTCAGGGTTGGCGCATAATTTTTTTTCAATGTTCAAAAATCTTGCCATAGCTCTTTTACGTGAATCTCCTAATTCAACGTCTTCCCTGAAGGGAAGTCTGACCATAAACCGGCCATCATTCGCTAACGATGTTGTTGAGCCATAATTTGATATACAAAAGTCATCCTCTGTCACTGCTTGATTGTCGCTCACCTCCTCTATCTCCCAAAATCTTTCCAGAGTAGTAGTTGCTACAATTTTCTTGCTGCTTCCCTTTTTTTCCGTAGTCGGTCCCGACAGTATCCATCCTAGATTCGTCCTCTGCGCCAATATACTATCTTTTTTGTGAATACCATCTTGAAGGATTTCGTGGTAGACATCGCTTCCAATCAGCACGTCGATTCTATCTGACGACGTAAAGTCCGGATCTGCTAGCGTAAAATGTTCCCATTTATCTATATCGTATTCACACGTTGGATCCTGCTGAACTGAAGCCAACTCAGGAAGTACGACTGCCTCTATATTCACAGCGAAATCGCTTAAAAATCTGGGTTTCACTTCGATAATAACTTTCGATTTTGCTTTACCGACGACTGCTCCTCCAAGTCCATGCAGTGTTACATCTGTTCTTTGCTTTGGCAACTGCAATATCTGTACGGCTTCCTCGCTGATTGAAGACGCCTGAGCACAAGGATCGATTAATGCTCTCAAGGTGATGTATTCGTTTTGCTTCGATTTTACTCGTATCTGTGCTGTTGCAATTAATACATGATGCATTTCTTTTATTGTGGTAAATGTTGATTTTCCTTTGTTGCCTCCTGAAGCCGATTTTTCAATATGAAGGCTGGTGTGATGTCTGCCATTACACATAAAGCAATTCGTTTTGCTAATGCATCTTCTTGTTGCCTTATGATTTAAACAGTTAGTGCACAGCTCGTTCCGTCTTACCCAATCAATCCTCTCCTTCACTGTTAATGTTTTATACTGCTAACATTGGTGAATCTTGTGCCCAAAACTTTTGCAATAACCGCATTTTATTTGATTTTCTTCGCTGTTTGTTGCTGCCACTTCAAAACTGTATTGTCGCTTGAATCTCTGCTTATCTCCATCATCTATAGACCAAACTGAATTCAAAGTTTGATATCTTTGCTCCAAGAATTTTAGAACGTCGTTGATATCTTGAATTTCCGTACACTTTTGTATTGTCTGTTCATATTGTAAAAGAGTCTCTTTATCCAATTTGCGCACTATTATGTGTGCCAGAATTGGGTATGCATCTCCCAGTTTCAAATTCATGGATTTGATTCCCTCAATGCTCTCTATAGCTGTATCCAATAACTTCTTGATACTGTGCACTGATGATCCATTAATTTTTGGCACATCTAATAGGCTGTCCACATAATGTGTGAATAGAGTCCTTTTATTGTCGTACCTTTTACGTAATGCTTCCAAAGCCCCTTCATATGCTGAACTGGTTAACGGCATGTTTTGAATAATCTGCAGTGCATCCCCCTTCAAAGCTGACCGTAGACGAAACAGCTTCTCTTGATCTGAGGCATTTTTATCTTCGTGCACTAATGTGCGGAATAATTCATAAAATGAGTTCCAATCTTCACGACGTCCACTAAACTCTGGAATTTTTATTTTTTCGACCATTACGGATTTTCTTTGTGCCGCTTCTAAAGATGTCAACAATTCTGTTATTTGCATCTGAGCTTTGTTGAAATCTTCTCCGGACTGTTCCCACTGATCTTCCGTAAAGTCATTTCCTGCACCTTCTCTCGCCATTTCTGATCGAATGTCGAGCAGTCTGTTCATCTGGACTTCCAGTCTCTCAAGCAGTTTTGTTAAATATATCTTGTCTTTCTTGGTTTCGACCAGCTTTATCATAGAATTTAATTCTGCTACGTTAGAATTAAATTGATTTTCTAATGATCTTGCTAGTTTGTTGTGATTTTCATTTGTCACTTCACCAATTTCCATTAATTTGAATGATAACTGCGGTGCATTTAAACTATGTTCTTGTGGACTTGAATCTCCTTGTTGTGGACTTATTTTAACGGTGTGGGATTCTTCTGCTTCTGCTTCATTTAAAATCTTCCATATGTCCTCTTTCATCTTTTGTGCAATTTCATACGCTTTCTCCTTATAATACGGGTCATTTTCATTCTTATCGTCCCTTTTTTTGAGTGCCTCATCATTTCTGCAGAATGTTTCCCATTGTTCTAGCACCTTCTTACGCATGTCTGGTATGGTATTACTGCGATATTTCCTACCTCGCGCCGTCTGCAACATAGCATCTAACACTTTGAAGATTGTGTATTGTTGAGAGTACATTTCTTGGCAACTAGGCATTTTGATAAGTCCTTTTAAAAATGTTGTTGTAGTTGATCGATGTTTAATTTTTTTTTTGTAGATATTTTTTTTTTGTTTGCGATTGTTGATCAATGTTGTTGTTGAGTTTTGTAGATTGTTATATTGTGGTTGGTGAGTTGTTTAACTGCTGTTACCACACTTGATGTTGATGTTGTTAAAGTTGTTTGTTCCTAATGTTGAATAGTTTTTGATTGTTGTTGATTCGATTTTTGATGTTTGCTAGTTCCTTCACTTTCGCTAAAGTGAGCGCTCGATGGACCAAATGTTCGGGAGGAGAATGAAAATGCTCGTATGATGCTTGATTCGACACTGAATTTATTTTTTCATAATTCCATCTTAAGTGCTAGTTTACAAAATAATTCTTAACCTTACACACTATCTAGCAACCCTTACTTTCTATTCAAGAATAAATATGAATTGGTGATAGACCAACGCGACTCATCTTGCGTACATTGTCTTGCCTGCATATCTCTTGTGGGGGTCATAAAATCTTTATTACATGCTCATTATCTTATGCAGCAGGCAAACACAGCCTTGGGTAGATTATAATTTACAAAAACTATTAAACATAGTCGTACGTAAATAGTTCAATACAAAATTATCAATAAACTGAAGAGTAAATTCTATGTTGAGAAGAATGTAAGTACTTAGCATAAAGCAAACTAAAACTAATTAATATTTAGATAAGCGTGTGAAACACCAATTCCATTTCCACACACATGTTTGAGTCTTTCAAACAGATGCAAACACACAAATACAATTGTAACCAACGCTCGCAACGCTCATTCGTGGGTCCTTATATTTTTTTAAAAATAAGTTGGCGTATGTTCTGTATGCTTGCATACGACTGGTTAGTTGGTGTGCATGGATGTGTGTCTATTTTGTTTTGTCACATTATAGTGGTGTTGTGTTTTAATTACAGCGCACTACAACTACGGCCGCTGCTGTTGTTGCTGTCGAAAAAAGAGGAGAAGAAGCTAAAGCAGGAACTGCGGCAACAACATTGGCCATTGCAACAATAATAACACATTCAACTATTTAAAAATGCTTATTTGCTTAGTTTAGCGTATACACTTAGGTCTGAGCATAAATGCTAATGTTAAGGATGCATGGATATTAGAGTGGAACCGCAAATTTTTTCTCATACGGAAATATACAAATACTTATCGACGAACACACAATGAATGAGCGGACGGACAAACAAAATCATCAAACAAATCATTTTGCACTGTTAAACATTTTTTTTACACTACAACACTATGTGTTGGGGGTATTATTTTGATTGGGCCAAAAATTATGTACCACCTCAAAATATTGGTTTTTCACATAGGAAATTATATACGGATCTTCTTATCTCGCCGAGCTAAGATGATCTAGTTATGTATGTCCGTACACCCGTCTGTCCATATTAATTTGTAATCAGGCTACAGGCCACAATTATAGACCAATCGACGCGGAATTTTCCATGCAGGAGCCTACCAAATTGGATGATTATGGATTAATGTTTACCGGGTGAAATAGACCTTAATTTCATATAAGAAAATACTAAAGTTTCCATTAAACCGCGAATATTTTTAATCCCGGCGAACCCAGAAACTCACGAAGAGGTCACTTCTAACCATTATATTGATGCTGATAGCCACGATATCAGATATAGAACAATAGAAGTTCTATAAGTAAGTAAGTAAGTAAGTTTTTATTGTTGTTTCATATTTTTTATACTATACAACACTATGTGTTGAGCATATTATATACAGATCGCAATTATCGTCCGATCCTCACGAAATTTTACATCGGGATAGGGTTAAGGTCGGAACTAAAGCATATTGTTTTTACATATAATATACATATTTAAAAAAATATGCTTTAGTTCCAAATAGACCAAATAATTAAATATTTCCTGATCTTGCAACCACTCTACAGGTCGGAAATCACAGAAATCAATCGACACGGAATTTTGTATGAACCATGATAAACATTGGACTTTCGTGTGGAATTGTTTCGAATGCCTATCAGACTATACAGGGTGAGATGAAAAAACCGCAACCAATTTCAGACTGCTGTCATTTCCAAGCGTCTCATCTGACAGCTATTAAAATTATTCCAGTGACAGCTAATTATATTGCTTATAGGCGTACAAAGACATTTTAGTGACAATTTTCCAGAAAAAAGTTATTCGTGATGGAATCCAAGCGTGACAGTGTTATTTCTTTCTATTTGACTGGAAAACCACAAGTGGTTATCGTTAGAGTACTCCAACATTTAAATGTGAATAAATCGTTTATGTTTCGCACCACTGCTCGTAACCTTGATACTGGTAGCATAGCCCGACGTCAAGGAAGTAGACGAAAGAAAACAGCAATATCAGCAGAAATGGTTAGAAAACTAAAGAAGCGACTTGATCGAAACCCGCGTCGCAGTGGCCGAAAAATGACTCGTGAGCTGAACATATCGCAATATTCTATTCGGAAAATATTGAAAAATGAGCTCGGGGTAAAGCCATTGAAATTCCAACAAGTGCAAGGACTTACACAGCAAAAGAAAGAAAATAGACCCAAAATCTCCGGATACCAATCCGTTGGACTACTGGGTCTGGAGTCTTTTGGAAAGCAAGGTTGGCACTAAAAATAGCAAAGAGCCGATCACCTCAAGCAAGCGCTTCGCCGGGATTGGGCCAAAATACCGCAGAGATGAATGACATTATATCAAAAACGAAATCTGACAAAATTGATTTGCATCTGAGGTGGCTTCCAACATATTATAGTAATGTAGGGTATCACATGGTCGGCCCCACACGGCTATAGCCTTTGCTTACTTGTTTTTATACCATACAACACTATGTGTTGGGGGTATTATAAGTTTGATTGGGCCAAAATTTATGTAACACCTCGAAATATTGGTTTCCCACATAGGAAAGTATATATGGATCTTCCTATCTCGCCGAGATGAGTCGATCTAGCTATGTATGTCCGTCCGTCCGTCTGTCCATTTGTCCGTCTGCCCATGTTAATTTGTAATCACTCTACAGGTCGCAATTATGGCCCGATCTTCATGAAATTTAGAATGGAGGTGGAGCTTGAGCCAAAATGGAACCCTATTTCTTTTTGAGATGATCACATAATATTTAGAGGTTGAAATGGTCAAAAAACTGAAAAATTTTTTCACCAATCTACGCGGAACTTAGCATGGGGCTTGATCTTAGGGGTGGGTAGAAGCCTTCCAATTTTGATGGTCATCGGTTAATAGTTAGTGGGTGAAATAGACCATAACATTTGTGTTAAATAAAAGTCAAATTTTCCATTAAACCGCATATATTTTTAATCCCAGCGAAATCACAAATAGAGGAACAGTTACGTAGATGTCGATAGTTAATATATCGGATATATATAGCGAAATATAAACAATGTATATACAAAGGAAGAAGATGTTAGCTAGAATGCTTATATCTCAAGAATGGCTGTACCGATTTTTACAAATTTTGTCAATTCAGAATGCCCTCTTGGCATAAAAGTATAAAATCTATGATTTTGTAGGATTTTGTGACATATTTTTATTTTTTCATATTTTTTATCGCATGCGATTTTTTCATTTTGACTTATAATATTGAATTTCGAATATTTTGTAATATTTTTTCACCTTACAACACAGGTTTGGGTTATTATATACAGATTGCAAATATCGACCGATTCTCACGAAGGGGTTAGGCTCAGATGGGCTAGGTCTATTGTTTTCAAAGATGTCCGTACTATATTTAGGGTTGAAATGGACCAACAAACAAATGTTCCTGGTTTTGCAGCCGTTATAAAGGTCACAAATAGAAACCAAAGGACACGAAATCTCGCAAGAAGTTAGAGTTTAGGGCAGCGGGTAGAATGGATCACTAAGTTGTGTGAAAAAATAGCAACATTACATACAAATTTGGAGATACAGAGGGGCCTCTTCCTTTTTGAGATGATCGCATATAGCATTTTGGATGACCATTGGATTATATTTAGCTGTAAAATGGACCACAAACACTAACATCACGGTAGAGTGCGTAAATATTGGATAAATGTCCCTGGTCAAAATGCTAAGGATAATATCTGGGCAGTGCTTCGTGACATGATTAAAAGCGAAATCTTCCAAAATCAATTTGGACATATGGGGCTTCTAACATATTGTAGTGTTGTAGGGTATCACATGGTCGGCCCCGCATGACTATAGCCTTTGCTTACTTATTTTTTTCTAATTTTTAGAATGAATGCCACCTGAATCTTGGCAACTCCAATCCAATCTAATATATAAGTTACTTTTAGAATGACCGATGTCAACAATATGCTTACCCAGCGAAATGTGTTGGCTGCAGTTGCATACTTGCCTGAATTATTATCTGTTATTAGCTTTTAGATGCAAAGAAACGAAGTGGAACTGGATTAAAAAAAGTTAGCCAACATTTTTCATTTTTTTCATAACAAATTGCTCTCAATGATAGTCAAAAATGTTGGGAATTTTTTTTTATCCTGTTAAGACCCTGGTAAAGCGACTACTCCATATACGCGTGTAGAATGTAGTCCATAAGAGACTGGACTATTCCAAAACTAACTCAAATGCATTGAAAAAACCTAACCAATTTAATATTGCGATGTCATGGGACTGGACCATATAACCCAGCTTTGCTTTTATTTGCAGGGGAATTGAATTAAATGAGTTAATTTTACTTGAATTTCAGAGCAACAGCATTGACTTTATCTAATCGATTTTCACAAAAATATTCAAATTTTAATTTTTATATTTTCAGGATCTCAAATGGTTTGTTGTGTTTATCCAACAACACTCTGATGTGGCTACTATTATTATTTTCTCATTGTTGCTACTGCGGCCATTGTTTACGCTTTTTTCTACACGTTTAATGATGAAAAGTATTTCATTATAATAATTTTGTTAAGAGCACCTAAGAGTCCATATAAGAATTTACACCGCCCAACGAACACATACAAACAGAGACACCCACACAAATAACAAAACAAAGGGACACATGACAACATATTGTGGCTGGGATTGCAACAATGTCCTTATGGCATAGTTGGAGTATATTGTGTGTGTGTCCCCATATACAGGACAACAATGCAAAACAAATAACAGCAACAACAACGAAAAGTACAAGAAAACTGTAGAACCAGGCGAGGAAAAAATGTGAAATAAAAAAGGTTTCAGTACTTAACACACCATTTTAGATGAAAAACGTAACGTAATTGTTCTGGAAATGCATTGTTAATTTCAAATATATTCTCACATGCACACACAGACACATCGAGGGACGCACATACATACATTTAACCTGCTACAGAACGTAAATAATTATTCCATGGCAATTATTTTAAAGAAATTTTCCATATCCTACAGAGAGCAATTTAGATGGAAACGAAGTTGCCAATCATTTGGCACTTAAATCGTAATTTGTTTTGAATTAAAATTAAAGTGCTGGGAGATTTAAATCAGAAATCATTTGTAGGAGGGGGAGAAGTTTACAAGGAGTTTTAAATATTCCTCATTAAAGAATTTGTGTGCTATCATGAACATTTACGGATCGACACATAAAGTGATTTTAAGCAAATAATCGAAAATAACAATTTTTATTCTACTTTCTTTCGTGAAATTTAAAACATACTTTCAATGACATCACAATCTGCACGGCGCTTTGCTGTAAATATCAACTATCAAATAACTAAGGTCAAATAAATCAACAAATGCCTATTATCCATGCATAGATTTTATGACAAGATTCGTGCAAAGATCTGCATTTGTAGGAAAAGAATAGAATAGAATAGACTTCGGACAATGAGAGAGGTATGGTAAGCTTTTATACAAAAAATACATTTTCTATTTTCCAGCCATAGGCTCTAATTTGAGAGTCAGAAACCTGAATAATAAATTTAAATGTATATGTCAACTGTTTAAAAACAAGTAAGCGACTATAGCCTGTACGGGGCCGACCCTGTGATACCCTACAACACTACAATATGTTCGAAGTCCCTTATATCCAAATCCATTATGGAAGATTTCGTCTTTGAAATAATGCCAAAGAGCCCTGCCCAGAGGTTACCCTTAAGTTTTTGACCCGGAGAATAAAATGCTAAACTTCTTCCCTGTTCTCAACTCTCATCCGATGCGAAATTCGATTAGTTTTCAATTGCGACGTATAGAACGACTACAAAATTAGAAAAAAATAATTTTTTTTAGCCATTTAAACCCCTAAATGCACATCAGAAGAACAATAGGCTTTAATTCCGACCCTATCCCTATGCAAAATTTCGTGAGGATCGGACGATAATTGCGACATACATATAATACCCTCAAAATGTAGTGTTGGGAGGTGTAAAAATTTAGAAAATTTAAAATTCAAAATTGTAAGTCAAATTGAAAAAATCAAATGCGATAAAAATATGACAAAAATGGAAAATAATGAAACAAAAGATATAACTTTTTTATTGGTATATTATCCCGCGATATTCTTAAATTTTATCCTCTTCTGGCAAAAGACCATTCCGAATTGATGGGAATTGTGAAAAATCGGCTCAGCGGTCCTTGATTTATAAGCAGAATAAATTAGATAAATTGTTTACATATATATTGTATAAATTTTGCTATATATCCGATTTCTTGGCTATTAACATCACTTTAATAGTCAGAAGTGATCTTTAAATGTATTTGTGATTTGGCTGGGATTAAAAATATTCGCGGTTTAATGGATGGCCGCTCAAATTGGTAGGTTACTGCCCAGTCCCAAACTCTAACTCCTTGTGAATTTTCGCTTCGATTGGTTTATAACTGTGGCGTATATAGCAACTGCATCTGTTTTTGGTAAATTTCAACCCCTAAATATCATGCGATCATCTCCAAAAACAATGGGGTTCTATTTTGACCCTAACCCCACCATCGTTTTCAATTTCGTGAGGATCGGTTCATAATTGCGATCTGTAGCTTGATTACAAATTAACATGGACAGACGGACAGAGGGACGGACGGACATGCATAGCTAGGTCGACTCAGCTCTGCGAGATAGGAAGATCCATATATACTTTCCTATGTGGGAAACCAATATTTCCAGGTGTTACATAATTTTTGTAGGGTATAAAAACAAGTAAAAAAGCTATAAGTTTGTCCGGACCCAACTTAGAATACCCTCCACCATTTGACACGAAAACGTGAACATGCACAGACAATAGCCTGTGAATAGTGTCACTAAAATCAACATAGTAACGAATATCGGGCGGTACCGCTATATGGGGGTTATACGAAGACGTGAACCTGCACAGACAATTTTCTGTCTTAGGTTGTAGTATCCATTTCGAACTTCAAATAAAAAATTTAAAACAATTCCGATTAATAATATCGCTAAAATCATCAAAATACCGAATAGAGGGAGGTAACGTTAACGATATGTTCAGCTTACGAGCCATTTTTCGGCCATTGCGAGCCGTATTTCGATCAAGTCGCTTCTTTACTTTTCGAACCATTTCTGCTGTTGTTGCTGTTTTCTTCCGTCAACTTCCTTGACGTCGGGCTACCAGTAATATGGTAACGAGCCATGGTACGAGACACAAAAGATTTATTCACATTTAAATGATGTTGTGCTCTAACGATAGCCACTTGTGGTTTTCCAGCCAAATATAAAGAAATCACACTATCACGCTCGAATTTTATCCATCACGAATAACTTTTTTCTGGAAAATTCTCATCAAAATGCTTTTGTACGCTTGTTAACAATATAATGAGCTGTCACTGGAATAATTTTTACAGATGTCGTATGAGTGGCTTAGAAATGACAGCAGTCTGCCTGAAGAATGCTTTAATTGCTATTGAGCGATCAATCATTTGGTTAGGGCAGAGTACGCCAGAACCGGGGCCTTTTACCATCTGGGAGTCTTCTATATAAATTGCTAGACCGTTCAGATGAGGTCCTATCAAAAAAGGACACTAATTCTATTACCTTAACCTATGTTCAGTTTCCAAGTTCTCCTAAATTGTGCTAAAATTTCAAGTGTTTTGAAATTTAGCAATTCACAGCAGATTGGGGGTACTCTTGTGGGCGTTGATTGTAAATAGAACACTGATCTCTGTCAAATTAGTGCAAATTTAAACAGATGTAAATGTGCTTGATTTCGAATGTGTTAGACTTTAAACTGCAAATACCAGTGAGGTCGGTTGGATAATATAATTAACCTTTTAAAAATACAATATATCGAGCGCTATAAAACTATTAAAATGCCCAATATCAGGAAGTATGTGTGGTATGTAGGCAATAATGAAACGTGAACCCATGGAGCCAATGTTCTGCCACCAGAGGTAGAATATGTTAAAAAAGTCTTAATATAAACTTTTGAACAATTCCGTTGAAAAATGTAGCACCGATTTTCAATATCAACCATTCTCGACCCAATACTAACAATTGTGCCAAAATTCGAAGCTGTACGTCAAATAATGTTGGCTGTATTCTTGGTGGTCTATGGTGGAGGGTATAGTAAGTATAGAAGAAGTTATGCTTCTAGACTAGACTTCCTTATTAAAAAACAAGTAAGCAAAGGCTACAGTCGAGCGGGGCCGATCGTTGAATATCCTTCAACACTATAATAAACGATACTGTTTATATAGGCGAGATACTCGAAAGAATTCCACAAGATATTGTGACAAATTATAAAAGAAAACCATCAGGTTTCGTTCTCTAATTTTCGAATAATAGCAACTTAAACTAATTTGCTCATTTCCAATTTATTGGTAGATGTTGCACGTAAATGGTCTTCCTAGATCTGGAACCAATATTTCCCAAAGACCTATAATCTCTCAGAAGTGGCAAAAGATTAACATTTATTATTGGTTTTTGACTGAAACGCATCTATATGAGATACAGACATTTGACTATATTCTTCCACGAAATCAGCGTTAACGAAAAGTCAGAAGTGCGTCTTTTCTGTATTTGTGAATTCTACAAAGAGTCACTGGAATGGATATTTTCGTATTTTGTCTACAAAAGTTGGCAAACTATTTCGCACATTGAATATTTTTGGATGGCCATCCAAAACTGCTTGGCTTTTGCAATGTCCGGTAACCCCCATTCAAATGTGCGTGACGATCGGGCTATAATTACGACCTGCTGACAATTTTGCAGTTTTTTGGTCCATTCCAACCCCCAAATATATTGCGATCATCTCCAAAAATAATAGGCTACTATACTGACCCTCATCTTATACCCATGCAAAATTTCGTAAGGATCGGGCCATAAATGCGATCTGTATATGATATCCTGATATCCCAACTACTTAGTTTTGTTAGCTGTAGAAATATTACCAAATGTTTAATTCAAAATAAAAATATGCCAAAAATATGACAAAATTGAAAAAATATGAGAAAAAAAATCAATATTTTCATCTTTAGAGAGATATTTTTATGCGATTTTTTAGACGTTTTATGTTTCCTGCCAAGAGGCCATTCTGAATTAATGAGAACTGTCGAAATCAGTTCAGCCGTTCTCGACATATAAGAGATTTTCCAAGCATATCTTCTTTGATAGACATATATATATCGCACATATTTTGCAATATATCGGATTTGTTTAATGTTAACATCAATGTACAGGTCAGAAGTAACCTTGTCATGGCTTTGTGATTTCGCCGGGATTTTAAATATTCGCGGTTTAATGAAAAATGTTGAATTTTTTCAACACAAAAGATATGGTCTATTTTACCCGCTAAATATTATCCAATGACCACCCTTCCCCGCCCTAAACTCTAGCTACATGCGAAATTCCGCTTCGATTGGTATATAATTGCGACCTGTATAGCTACTGCAAAATCCGTTATTTTTTCAGTATTTGGTCCATTTCAACCACTAAACATTTGGCGACCGTCTCCAAAGGAAATAGGCTTCTATTCTGACCCTAACCCCACCTCCATTTTAAATTTCATTTCAAATTTCGTGAAGATCGGACCATAATTGCGACCTCTAGAGTGATTACAAATTAACATGGACAGACGGACAGACGGACGGACGGACATACATAGCTAGATCGATTCAGCTCGGCGAGCTAGGAAGATCCATATATACTTTCCTATATGGGAAACCAATATTTCGAGGTGTTACATAAATTCTGTCCCAATCAAACTTATAATACCCCCAACACATAGTGTTGTAGGGTATAAATACATATTGTCAGCTATCGGAGATATTACGTTTGATATAGAATTCAACAATTAAAGCCCCACTTATTACCTTATTATTAGTTTAAAGAGCTTAAGATTTTGTGAAATTTCTGTATCAATATTCTTCAACAATCGACGTTCATTATAAATTTCGTAACCATACATAACCATAAACCAACAATACACAAACAAAACACTTTCCACAGATAGATGTCGAAGGATCAGATTCTTGAGCATAGCAAGACTTTTTTTAGTGTTACTATAAAATTGATATGTTCCAAGTTGGGAATAACTTGTCAGATGTCTGACGAATATTCCCTACTTTGATATTATCACATATTAAATATTAATACACAATCCCACACACAGTCAGATGTCCAACATCCCAGCAGAAACTTGCATGAACTTCGATGTGTCACATTTGCAAAGGCCTACCTGTTTTACCAACTGTCGTCGTTGGTAAGAAATTTTCTAGTGGTCTTAATTTTAATTAGGGTAATAAATCAATTATTCCAATTAATTTGACAGAACATGAAACATGAGTAGGGTTCTTATTCATATTCCCTTAAAAATTAAGGAAAACAAATTAACTGTTGTTCTTGTGGTATCAGTGGTGATTTGAGATGCCAAGTACGGTAAAAGATGGCTTATATTTTTAAAATGAAGACTGAAGGTTGAGCTATTTAACCACACAAGAGTCGTTTAAATATTGATTGGTACAATTTTGTTAATTGGTTATTTTAAATTTCAAGCGTTGAAGTAACAATGTTGTTCTTTAAATGCTGTAAATATGGGTATTTATGTTTAATTTGTGGTCATATCCCAGTAGGGAGTATTCGTCAGACATCTGACAAGTTACTTCCAACTGGTAACATATAAATTTTACAGTAACACTAATAAAGTACAAACGATTGTGGAAAAGGTCAACAAATGTTGGACGGAATGGGAGAGAGCATTGTTAAGCTCATAACAAACTACAATCAAGAATAGGATATTCAATAAAAAGAAAAAAAAAAACAGTAAAGAAAGTCCTAAAGTCGGGCGGGGCCGATTTTATGATACCCTACACCACTTTGCTAATTTAGTTGAGCTCCACATAACAATTAAATGTTTTTATGGGAGAATTCAATCATACACCCTATGATTATAATTATAATTTAAAATTCAAAGGACTAAATATGCCGAAGCATTTGTATCTCTTAAATTCGGACTTGTATTGTCCATTTGGTGCAAAATTAATTTGAAATCAGATACAGATATATCGATAAAATTTAGCAAAGGTATTTCTGAGCTGCATGTGATATATTTCCCCAAATATTGTTGTTACAGAGTGCATATTACGGCTGCGGAGGACAAAAATAACAAATCGGATGGACAATATATATATATATATATATATATATATATATATATATATATATATATATATATATATATATATATGAGAGCTATAGCTATATCTGAACCGATTTCGATCAAATTTGGTATACCTTATTTCAGGTTCACTCTGATCGTACGTGCGAAATTCCATACAATTCGTACTGATATTACACGTTTGGTGCACAATAAAAGGCAAATCGGACGAAGATATATATGGGAGATATATCTAATTTTTTACCGATTATCTCCAATTTCAATAGGGTTCGTCCTTGGGCCAAACAAATGTTGTTTGGAAAATTTCATCTCAATCGGATAATAAATGCGACCTGCATCTTGTTCACAAAAATACATGGACAGACGGACGGACTTGCATAAATCAACTCAGAAAGTGATTCTATGCAGATCATCAAAAGGAACTATGGGTCTATCTCGTTTCCTTTTGGCTGTTACAAACAAATGCACAAAGACATAATACCCTGACCACCTTGTCTTGTAGGGTATACAAATGGATGTCTCAAGGATATATTAAATCTTACTTCCGTTTCTTCGGATGCGGCGAAGATGATTCAATTCTTCAAAGGGCAGACCATCCCAAGTTCTTCGAGCAAGGAAAGGCTATATAGATCACAAAAGTTGAAGAATACTTAAAAGTAATAGAACCTCCTATATACTTCTTCTTCAGAAAAGCAAATCATATCCAAAGACCTGATGACTTTGTAGTGCTATTTGACCTTCAATGAATACGATCCATCTAACAACAACTTAAAAATTCGCGACTCTGTTTTTTGTCAAGTTCGAAGATGGGCTATATCGGTCCACGATATCGCATAGCTCCCATATAACAGTACCCCAGATATTCGGCATTTTGAAGGAGTTCCCCTTGAGTGCTTTACCCCCTTAAAGAGCTTTATCTATGTTGGTCCGCGATATCGTATATCCCCATATAATGATAGCTCCTGATATTCGTTATTTTGATGATTGTTTTGCCATATTTGTTAATGGAATTGTCTAAAAATCCACATAAGGAGTTCGATACCACCCGATATTCTTTTTTTATGATTATATGGATCGGAATTGTTTCAAATTTTGTATTTAAAGCTCGTAATGGGCATTAAAACCTATGACGGAAAATATTCTATGTAGGTTCACGTCTTCATTTAGTCCATTAGTACTACAACCCCTTCGAGGGTTATTTTCGACGTTTTTATACCCTACAACACTATGTGCTGGGGGTATTATAAGTTTGATTGGGCCAGAATTTATGTAACACCTCGAAATATTGGTTTCCCATATAGGAAAGTATATATGGATCTTCCTAGCTCGTCGAGCTGAGTCGATCTAGCTATGTATGTCCGTCCGTCCGTCTGTCCGTCTGTCCGTCTGTCCATGTAAATTTGTAATAACGCTACAGGTCGCAATTATGGCCCGATCCTAACGAAATTTTGCACGAAGGTGGGGTTAGGGTCACAATAGAAGCCTATTTCTTTTGGAGATGATCGCCAAATGTTTAGGTGTTGAAATGCACAAAATACTGAAAAAAATGTCGGATTTTGCAGTAGCTATACAGGTCGCAATTATAAACCAATCGAAGCGGAATTTCGCATGTAGCTAGAGTTTAGGGCAGGGAGGAAGCCTAAAATCTAAAAAAATCGCATAAAAATATCTCTCTAAAGGTGAAAATATTGATTTTGTAACATTTTCTCATATATTTTCAATTTTGTCATATTTTTGGCATATTTTCATTTTGAATTAAACATTTGGTAATATTTTTACAGCTAATAAAACTAAGTAGTTAGGATATCAGGATATCATATACAGATCGCATTTATGGCCCGATCCTTACGAAATTTTGCATGGGGATAAGATGAGGGTCAGAATAGAAGCCTACTATTTTTGGAGATGATCGCCATATATTTAGGGGTTGAAACGGACATTGCAAAGCCAAGCAGTTTTGGATGGACGTCCAAAAATATTCAATGTGTGAAGGAGTTTGCCAACTTTTGTTGACAAAATACGAAAATGTCCATTCCAGTGACATTTTGGAGAATTCACAAATACAGCAAAGACGCACTTCTGACTCTTTCATTAACGCTGATTTCGTTGAAGAATATAGTCAAATGTCTGTATCTCATATAGATGCGTTTCAGCCAAAAATCAATAGTAAATGTTAATCTTTTGGCACTTCTGAGAGATAATAGATCTTTGGGAAATATTAGTTCCAGATCTAGGAAGACCACTTAAGTGGAACATCTACCAATAAATTGGAAATGGACAAATTAGTTTAAGTTGCTATTATTCGAAAATTAGAGAACGAAACCTGATGGTTTTCTTTTATTATTTGTCACAATATCTTGTGGGATTCTTTCGAGTATCTCGCCTATATAAACTGTATCGTTTATTACAGTGTTGTAAGGTATTCAACGGTCGGCCCCGCTCGACTGTAGCCTTTGCTTACTTGTTTTTTTTTTTTTTTTTTTGGGAAATTTTTATTTTTAGTGCCAAATATATTCCAAATATTTCCAAAATACTCCAGACACAATAGTCCAACGGATTGGCACCCAGAGATTTTGATGGTTTTTTGTGCGATGAAAATTAAGCGAGCAACTTCATTTTGTAACCATTTATTTTAATGACACGGTCGATTAATACGAACGGAGAGCGATCATCGGCCCGCACCATCACCATGGCCGGCTCTTGAATTCTGGTGGCCAATCGAAGGTGCACATTTTCAGGTGAACTCTTTGGCCAGTAAACACAATCATTTTGTTTGTTTACAAACTGCTGGACCATGCTCATTTTCCAAGCTAATTTTTCAATATTTGCCGAATGGAATATTGCGGTATGTTGCGATATATTCAGCCACTGCAACGCGGGTTTCGATCAAGTCGCTTCTTTACTTTTCGAACCATTTCTGCTGATGTTGCTGTTTTCTTCCGTCCACTTCCTTGACATCGGGCTACGCTACCATTATCACGGTAACGTATGATAGTACGAGACGCAAAAGATTTTTTTTTCACATTTTAGTGCTGGAATTCTCTAACGATAGCCGATAACGATATGTTTTTCATATTCAACAGAATTTTACAATTCGGTATATCTATTGCACCACGTAATATTTTTTAATATAATCCGTATCGAACTCATATCATGCACTATGCAGCACTGTTATTTGGTTAATTTTGTATGATCTACATTGCATAAATCCAAAAAATAACCTTTTTATACCCTCCACCACAGTATGAAGGCAATTTTAAGTTTGTCATTCCGTTTGTAACGCCTCGAAACATACATATTAGACCCCACAAAGTATATATATTCTTGATCAGCATAAAATTCTATGTCGATTTAACAATGCACGTCCGTCCGTCTATGCGTCTAGCTTCCGAACGAAATCAAACATAGAAATGAAGTAAGTTGATAAAAATTTACACAAATGTGTATTATGTCTGCAGGACTTTTGGTATTGAAAATGGGCTATGTAGGTCCACATCTTCGTATTGCCCCCATATGACGGTACCTCCCTATTTGCGGTATTTTGATGATTTTAGCGGTATTCGAAGTTCGTAATGGATACTACAATGTAAGACAGACAGTATAAGTCCCTATATGGGGGCTATACGAAGACGTAAACTTGCATCGACAATTTTCTGTCACAGCCAGAAGTACCTAATACGAACTTGCAAAACCAAACTTTAAACAATTCCGCTGAATAATGGCACTAAAATCATCAAAATGCCGAATATAGGGAGGCACCGTTACGTGGAGCTATAGGCAGACCTGAACCTGCATGTATAATTTTCTCTCAAAGGCTGTAGCACCCAATAGGAACTTCACAATTCCCGTGAAAACTGTAACACAAATCATCAAAATACCGAATACCAAGGCTTAGACCTATGTGAACAATTCTCCTCAAGGATGTTTTCTTCATACTATAAACACAAACCACCAAATGACATAAAATTCGGAAATTGTGACTAAAACACGCAAAACACTTTAATATGCCGGCACAGTTATTATATTTATACCCTCCATACTATAGTGTAAGGTATAAAAATGTAAGAACGAAATTAATAATTTTCCGTTTATCGATCCTCCCCATCGTGCGAAGAGAACGCACGAAAGAGAAATCAACGTAATCGTACAGTTTTGTGCATTAATGACCCACCCACCCATAAAATCCATCATTATATCTCAATGAGCTGGGCCGATCTACCTATGGGTGTCCGTCCGTCCATCTGTTCGTTTTGCCATGTTAATTTTCAACTTTAACTTTCGAAACGAAATTTCGCATGAAGTTAGAGTGAAGTTGAACAACCTAGTTCAATGCTAAATATCAGAACTATCCTATTTTTGGGGGTACTATATATGTGGGGTATTATGTAACACCCCGAAATATAGATCTTCCGATATCGCCGCGCTGAGTCGATCTAGCTATGTATGTCCGTTCGTCCGTCTGTTCGTCTGTCCATGTTAATTTGTAATCACGCTACAGGTCGCAATTATGGACCGATACTCACGAAATTGAAAATGGAGGTGAGGTTCGGAGATGATCGCAATATATTTAAGGGTTGAAATGGACCAAAAACTGAAAATTATCTTGATTTTGCAATTGTTCTACAGGTCGCAATTAATAACCAATCGACTCGGAAGCTAGTATGGGGCTAGAGCTTAAGACGGTCATCGGGTATTATTTAGTGGGTGAAATAGACCATAGCATTTGTGTTAAATAAATGTTAAATTTTCCATTAGATCCCCGCGAAATCACAAATAGACGAAAAGGTCAATTCTGACCGTTACGTAGATGCCGATAGTAAATATATCGATTATATATAGCGAAATAGATACAATGTGTATATTCAAAGGACGGGAATGTTAGCTAGAGTGCTTATATCTCAAGAATGGCTGGACCGATTTTGAAAAATTTTGTCAATTCAGAATGCCTTCTTGGCATAAAACAATTTATATTTATTTTTTATCGCATGCGATTTTTTCTTATAATATTGAAGTGAACATTTTGAAATATTTTTTCACCTTGCAACACAGGTTGGGGTTATTATATACAGATTGCAATTATCGTCCGATCCTCATGAAAGTTTTCATGAGGCTAGAGTTAGGCTTGAAAGGGCTAGATTTATTGATTTTAAAGATGTCCGCAATATAGTTAGGGGTTGAAATTGGCAAATGACCCCGGTCGGAAAGCTAATGGTAATAGCTGGGCAGTGCTCTGTGACATCTATTCAAAAGCGAAATCTTCCAAAATAGATTTGGACATAAGAGGACTATAGCATATTGTAGTGTTGTAGGGTATCAGTGGTAAGACTACAGCCTTTGCTTTCTTGTTTGAAATATGTAAAATATGGCGAATATATATCGTCTTCAAAATTGAGTTGTGTGATAGCAATATTACAGTATTCAAACGGACATTGCTCAATATTTTACGTAAATTAATAACTATATTTTCTGTAGGACCGAAACTAATTATCTCGAAAAGTCACAATGGCACGATAAAATAATATCACAATTTTTATTTAATTTTTGGTTATGTTACCGCGCGACGCTATTATATATACTTTGTTATATTCTTAAACACAAGCAAAATGTAATTCTATATGTCATATAATCTGTCCTACTCAAATTACATAAATACTTGCCAGCCTGTTTATAGCAAGTGAGGAAAGAAAATAATGGGAAATTTCGGACACAAAAATACCACTCACAACAATATTGACAGTGTTCAGTTTTCCAACCCAACAAGTTGTTGATACCATAGTGTGGTGAAAATACATTTTCATTCATATAAGCACACAGAAATTAATTCAAAAAATGTTAAGTTCATAAATAACACCTACAACTTGCATTGGAACTTCCAGTTTGTAAATTTGCTGGGAGAATAAATAGAAACGTACGAACTGAAAATTTGTTTATAAAATCATTGGGGACCAGGCAGATACGCAGACAGAATATGAAAATAGGAAAAATTTATTTTTATTGAAATTCCCCATTGGGAATTGTTTAAGTCCTTTATTCATCCATCAGAGCTGATTGCAGCATAACGTGTTTTTGGCGCTTACATTCGAAACATATGATTTGATGATTGAAAAAAGGATGAAAACGTTTCAATGTGTTGTGAACAAAGTTAGATTCTTCGTCAGCATCTCCACCATAATTACCTCCACCGAACATTATCAATTGTTGTGTGATAGTGGTAGCGATTAGTGTAGTGGTAATGGTGGTGAGTCTATCAATAATGAAATTGTAAACATTAACACAAACTCTCTAGGAAGCAAGTGGAAGATGGACGTTAACGTTATCGGGAGGCAGGCGATTGCCACATGCATGTTTGCACGAACAAAACCGGACCAAAAAGATACAATCCCGAAGGGATTTTCACCATTTCAGTTTTCTAATACCAACACAATGAAATGGCGAGGCGGTAAAATATTTCCACCAATCCCCTCTCTCTCTTCCGCTCTCTGACATTCTGACGTATATTATGACCATAATTTTTCATCTTCATCATTATTATCTTCATCATCGGCCTCATTATCCTTGCCGATTTCGTGTTATTGTGATGGTCTTTGTTTGGTTTGAAAGGAATGTTGGATTCGGCGCACTGCAACAAATCGATTATATGAAAGGATTTAAATTTCAAAGGACAAACGGCAGACACAGAACACCCGAAACAAAGCCAGTGAAAGGAACAACAAACCAACCAACAACACACAGCCAACCAAGAGTGTGAGAGTTCATCGTTGCCCATGGGAAGTTTGTGTTTACGAATGAAAGAGAGTTTTGTTTCTACAACATGAGAGCGCAGAGCGTGTTTAAAAATTACATTCTAAATATTTCGTTGGAGCGAAAATGAGCAAGTCTGATGTGGTGAATTGTAGATTCCTTGCTTTTTCAACTTACTCAGAGTACAAGGGGTATTCAACAAGAGGCTGTTGGCCACTCTACCTCAATTAGAGAGCCGTTTCACATGGGAGCTTACTCAATGGCTGTGGGGCATTAGCAAACACAGACAACAAAGGCAAAGCTGTTGCCTTGCTTGACTCAATTATAACGTTGAATAACGTTATGACGTTATTTGTTTGCCTTACGATTCGTTTTTCCAACACAACAACTCTCATTCCCATTGCTCATCAGACGAAACTCCAAATTAGAATCACACAGTGGCACTTACATGCATCAGCACACAGGAACTCACATCAATAGAATCACCACAGATGAGAGCCACTGAAAAAAATGTAAAGGTTTTTACCATGAATACTGTAGGGTACCTACCGCAAGCCGAACAGAAGCTTGGCATTTGGATACTTAAAAAAATTGGTTGAGTTTATATTTAACGATTTTCTCCACAATCAAACAAACGGACACACACTCACAGAGACATGGACACACCGACCAACGTACTCTGACTCTTTGGGAAAACGGGATGTTTTGTTCACATGTAGGGATATTCTGGTGTTGTCGCAATAAATGTACGATTTTTCAGTAAGAAAAGCGTCTCCTAACGGTTTCATACGAACGCTTTGCGATATACTTGAGTGGTGGCGAGAGTGCATGTTTGTGAGCGTTGTTTTTTCGATGTTGATTTTTGTCGTCAGTTCGTAGGTTATCCATAATATGTTCGGCCACTTGCAATTTCCTCTATAAAGCCGAAAATTTAGTTGTGATCCAAAAAGAGTATATTTAAAACTAATAGCTGATTTTTGCAATGAACATTAAGTTTTTTTCGACTATGAGGACCTTCTTTAGGATAGAGCGCCTGTCAAAGTACGTAGATGAAATTTTTAATATATAAATTGCTTATTGAAAAAAATTAAAAAAAAAAATAGAAACCTGTTGATGAATTTAATATTTTAGATAAACATTTTTTTTAATTTGGGACACAGGTTATGTCCGACATCCATAGGAAAGGGTAATAAGTCACAATAAATGTCTTTAACATTTATATCCAAGAAATGATTTGTTATTTTCTCAGTTGAAAAGGAGAAATCAATAGCCAAAAAATAAAAAAATAAACAATTACGACACACAACGATTCATTAGTATGGCGGAACTTCACAATTACAATTACTCCACTAGTATTTTGTTTTAAAATTGCCAGTATTTTTTTGTATATATTCATAATTATGTTATGGTCTAAAAATGTATTATGCCTGGCGGCAACTATGATCTATCTTTAGAAATCATACTTATTACGAGAGGTCAGGACATTTTTAATAACAAATATGGTATACAAAATTATATAGCTCTAATAAAACAGACTGTAAAATCAATTTGCCGGCACATCGAAAACTCTACAAAATTCGTCCATATCCTAACTCTTTTCATTTTGAGATATGATATGAGATACAGGTGGTTACTAATGTTTTTAGGAAAGCTTAGGTAATAACACAAGAATTATTTATTTTTGGTTTCCTTTTTAAGTTTCTTGCATATATGCACCAAATGTGTTATATCAGACAAAATAAGATGCATTTTGGCACATGTGACCAAATTTAGTCTAGAAACACGTATATTGCATGTCGTGAAAATCGATTCATATATAGCTGTAGCTCCCATAGATTTATTTCGATTTTACGAATTCCGTAAGATTTTGTTAAAATTTTCATTTTGAGTTTATCGGGAATAGTTGGTGGAAAAGAATACAGATATTGTGTGTAGATTTCAAAAATTATTGTTATCAAAAGAAAAAAAAAAAACAAATAAATAAAAAAGTAAAAAATAAATAAATAAAAAATTGTCAAATAAATTATTTTGTATTTGATGCCGTAATTATTCATACGCAGGAAAGCGATTGATATAACGCGTTTGTATACCCCTATATTAAGTACATCATTCCGTTTGTAACTCATCGAAATAATTATTTTACACCCAACAAATTATATATATTCTTGATCTAAGACGATTTAGCCCTGTCCGTCCGTCAGTTGTAATCACGCTACAGTCAAAACGAATTAAGATAGGTAGCTAGCATTTTGCACAGATCTGTCTTTTGTCTTCTTCGGTCCACGATATCGTATAGCCCTCATATAACGGTACCCGATATTCGGAATTTGATGATTTTAGTCACATTTTCAATGGAATTGTCTGAAAATTCTAACAAGAAGTTCATTGTGAGTACTTTATTCCCTAGAAGAGAATTGCCTATATAATTCCACGATATAGTATAGCCCCTTCCAACAATCGGTATTTTGATTATATTTTTTAATGGAATTGTCTTAAAATCCACACAAGGGGTTTCTTCTGAGTACTTTACCCCTAGAAGAGAATTATCTAAATAGTTCCACTTTTTAGTATAGCCCATATAAAGGATCCCCCAGATATTCTGTATTTTCTTGATTTTTTCGACATTATTTACCGGAACTGATTCAAATTTAAAGTTTGGAATTGTCACTACATTCTAAGACAGAAATTACTCATGCAGGACCACGTATTCGTATAGCCACCATATAGCGCTATTCATTTGAGCGGTATTTTCGACGGATTTTTTTTTGAAATGTTTGAATTTTTTTCCAAATGGTAGAAGGTATAAAAATTTCGGCTTGGCCGAATTTAGCCGCTTTTTTACTTGTTATATATAATGCTAAAAAAAAAAAATCAAAGGACAGGGAAGACAACATATAACCTGAAAGTGATTTCAAAAACTAAATGACACAATAGTTTGGAAATTCCGTTCGGCTATTTTTCAGTGAAATTTGCCTGTCTCTTTTGGCTAATATGTTTGCGAAAATTTAAAGATATAGCTTTTTCTGTATAAGTCATATCCTTTAATGATTATATCGCCTAAAGTGTATAGCTTTAACGGTATCCGAGATTAACCGTTAATAAAGAAAGAGACATATAGGTTTATAATTTGATAAGTTGACAGACACTGCGATAGCATATTGCAGAAAATCCATTCGATGGCGTTTGTGTGATTGAGGTTTTTGTCACTAAATTTTATTTGTCATTAACTGTTATTAGTGATCTTAATAGGTCAAGTCTTCATATATTATTTTTTTTTTTGCAAATTCTGATCATCCCGAATGTGGTTTCTTCCAATTTTGAAATAAATGCAAGTCTCGCCTGCATTGCCCATAGTTTAACATTTCGGTTTGTTAATGAATCAAACTCTCTTTTTATATTCTACACCACACATTGGTAAGGGTATAAAGTAACATGCAGAAGGAGGAGAGATAGACCCATAGTTAGTTTTGAGGATATTCATAGAATCACTATCTGAGTCGATTTACGCATGTCAGTCCATCCATGTATTTTTGTGAACAAAAGCAGGTCGCATTTATTATCCGATTGAGATGAAATTTTTCAAACTATATTTGTTTGGCCCAAGGACGAACCATTGGCGGTATGATCTACTTAAAATACACTCTTTTGTTACGGGAGCTCTACTAAATATGCCTAGTGATGTAGGGTATCATATAGTCGGCCCCGCCCGACTTTTGAATTTCTTTACTGGTTTATGCTGATTTCATTGACGAGTATAGCCAAATATCGTATACAAGCAAATCATATGAATGGGTCTGAATTTGGAGATACGGAGGGGCCTTTTGCATTTGGAGATGATCATAAAATATTTAAGGGTTCAAATGAACCAAAAACCCAAAAAAATCGCAATTGAAACAAATCGACAAGGAATTTTGCATGCGGAGAGATTTAAGGACAGGTAAGAAATCTTGCATTTTGGATGACCATTGGATTATATTTAGCTGTAACTAACAGCACGACGGAGTGCAAAAATATTGGGCAAATGTCCCTGGTCAAAAATGTAAGGGTAGTACCTGGGCAGTGCTATATGATATAATTTCAAAAGCGAAATCTTCTAAAATGGATTTGGATATAAGGGGACTTCTACCATATTGTAGTACTGTAGGGTATCACAAGGTAGGCACCGTACGACTATGGCCTTTGCTTACTTGTTAATAGATTCGCCATTATTGTGGTACTATCTATTAGTAAGTTTTCTGGATTACTCATAAGGGGACTTCTACCATATAATAGGGCTATAGGGTATCACATGGTCGGCCCCGTACAACTATGGCCTTTGCCTACTTGTTTAGATATAGATTCACCATTATTTTTGTATCATCTATTAGTAAATTATCTGAATTACTCAACCAACTTTTTCCAACTCTTTAAACAAGCTTACCTAAATTGACGCCTCACTCCATACCTCCACCGAAATAAATAAACCCCTTAGTGACAATTCAAATACTACAATGATATTAAAGTACATTTTATTCCTTGACCGCAAGATTCCTGTGCAAAGTACATTAGATAAAATTTAGTGTTTGCAATAAAAAGGTTCATATCGCACGAGCCACAGAACGAAGACGACCAAAAATAAAAGCGTCAACAGGAACCGGTCTGCGGACAAATATAAAAACGTAATTTATGCTTGGCTAAAATTGTGCACATAATTACCGGTAAATAATGTTACATTTCCTGAAAAATTTAACAATTCAACCCAGTGAAAGGAACAACAAACCAACCAACAACACACAGCCAACCAAGAGTGTGAGAGTTCATCGTTGCCCATGGGAAGTTTGTGTTTACGAATGAAAGAGAGTTTTGTTTCTACAACATGAGAGCGCAGAGCGTGTTTAAAAATTACATTCTAAATATTTCGTTGGAGCGAAAATGAGCAAGTCTGATGTGGTGAATTGTAGATTCCTTGCTTTTTCAACTTACTCAGAGTACAAGGGGTATTCAACAAGAGGCTGTTGGCCACTCTACCTCAATTAGAGAGCCGTTTCACATGGGAGCTTACTCAATGGCTGTGGGGCATTAGCAAACACAGACAACAAAGGCAAAGCTGTTGCCTTGCTTGACTCAATTATAACGTTGAATAACGTTATGACGTTATTTGTTTGCCTTACGATTCGTTTTTCCAACACAACAACTCTCATTCCCATTGCTCATCAGACGAAACTCCAAATTAGAATCACACAGTGGCACTTACATGCATCAGCACACAGGAACTCACATCAATAGAATCACCACAGATGAGAGCCACTGAAAAAAATGTAAAGGTTTTTACCATGAATACTGTAGGGTACCTACCGCAAGCCGAACAGAAGCTTGGCATTTGGATACTTAAAAAAATTGGTTGAGTTTATATTTAACGATTTTCTCCACAATCAAACAAACGGACACACACTCACAGAGACATGGACACACCGACCAACGTACTCTGACTCTTTGGGAAAACGGGATGTTTTGTTCACATGTAGGGATATTCTGGTGTTGTCGCAATAAATGTACGATTTTTCAGTAAGAAAAGCGTCTCCTAACGGTTTCATACGAACGCTTTGCGATATACTTGAGTGGTGGCGAGAGTGCATGTTTGTGAGCGTTGTTTTTTCGATGTTGATTTTTGTCGTCAGTTCGTAGGTTATCCATAATATGTTCGGCCACTTGCAATTTCCTCTATAAAGCCGAAAATTTAGTTGTGATCCAAAAAGAGTATATTTAAAACTAATAGCTGATTTTTGCAATGAACATTAAGTTTTTTTCGACTATGAGGACCTTCTTTAGGATAGAGCGCCTGTCAAAGTACGTAGATGAAATTTTTAATATATAAATTGCTTATTGAAAAAAATTAAAAAAAAAATAGAAACCTGTTGATGAATTTAATATTTTAGATAAACATTTTTTTTAATTTGGGACACAGGTTATGTCCGACATCCATAGGAAAGGGTAATAAGTCACAATAAATGTCTTTAACATTTATATCCAAGAAATGATTTGTTATTTTCTCAGTTGAAAAGGAGAAATCAATAGCCAAAAAATAAAAAAATAAACAATTACGACACACAACGATTCATTAGTATGGCGGAACTTCACAATTACAATTACTCCACTAGTATTTTGTTTTAAAATTGCCAGTATTTTTTTGTATATATTCATAATTATGTTATGGTCTAAAAATGTATTATGCCTGGCGGCAACTATGATCTATCTTTAGAAATCATACTTATTACGAGAGGTCAGGACATTTTTAATAACAAATATGGTATACAAAATTATATAGCTCTAATAAAACAGACTGTAAAATCAATTTGCCGGCACATCGAAAACTCTACAAAATTCGTCCATATCCTAACTCTTTTCATTTTGAGATATGATATGAGATACAGGTGGTTACTAATGTTTTTAGGAAAGCTTAGGTAATAACACAAGAATTATTTATTTTTGGTTTCCTTTTTAAGTTTCTTGCATATATGCACCAAATGTGTTATATCAGACAAAATAAGATGCATTTTGGCACATGTGACCAAATTTAGTCTAGAAACACGTATATTGCATGTCGTGAAAATCGATTCATATATAGCTGTAGCTCCCATAGATTTATTTCGATTTTACGAATTCCGTAAGATTTTGTTAAAATTTTCATTTTGAGTTTATCGGGAATAGTTGGTGGAAAAGAATACAGATATTGTGTGTAGATTTCAAAAATTATTGTTATCAAAAGAAAAAAAAAAAAAAACAAATAAATAAAAAGTAAAAAATAAATAAATAAAAAATTGTCAAATAAATTATTTTGTATTTGATGCCGTAATTATTCATACGCAGGAAAGCGATTGATATAACGCGTTTGTATACCCCTATATTAAGTACATCATTCCGTTTGTAACTCATCGAAATAATTATTTTACACCCAACAAATTATATATATTCTTGATCTAAGACGATTTAGCCCTGTCCGTCCGTCAGTTGTAATCACGCTACAGTCAAAACGAATTAAGATAGGTAGCTAGCATTTTGCACAGATCTGTCTTTTGTCTTCTTCGGTCCACGATATCGTATAGCCCTCATATAACGGTACCCGATATTCGGAATTTGATGATTTTAGTCACATTTTCAATGGAATTGTCTGAAAATTCTAACAAGAAGTTCATTGTGAGTACTTTATTCCCTAGAAGAGAATTGCCTATATAATTCCACGATATAGTATAGCCCCTTCCAACAATCGGTATTTTGATTATATTTTTTAATGGAATTGTCTTAAAATCCACACAAGGGGTTTCTTCTGAGTACTTTACCCCTAGAAGAGAATTATCTAAATAGTTCCACTTTTTAGTATAGCCCATATAAAGGATCCCCCAGATATTCTGTATTTTCTTGATTTTTTCGACATTATTTACCGGAACTGATTCAAATTTAAAGTTTGGAATTGTCACTACATTCTAAGACAGAAATTACTCATGCAGGACCACGTATTCGTATAGCCACCATATAGCGCTATTCATTTGAGCGGTATTTTCGACGGATTTTTTTTTGAAATGTTTGAATTTTTTTCCAAATGGTAGAAGGTATAAAAATTTCGGCTTGGCCGAATTTAGCCGCTTTTTTACTTGTTATATATAATGCTAAAAAAAAAAAATCAAAGGACAGGGAAGACAACATATAACCTGAAAGTGATTTCAAAAACTAAATGACACAATAGTTTGGAAATTCCGTTCGGCTATTTTTCAGTGAAATTTGCCTGTCTCTTTTGGCTAATATGTTTGCGAAAATTTAAAGATATAGCTTTTTCTGTATAAGTCATATCCTTTAATGATTATATCGCCTAAAGTGTATAGCTTTAACGGTATCCGAGATTAACCGTTAATAAAGAAAGAGACATATAGGTTTATAATTTGATAAGTTGACAGACACTGCGATAGCATATTGCAGAAAATCCATTCGATGGCGTTTGTGTGATTGAGGTTTTTGTCACTAAATTTTATTTGTCATTAACTGTTATTAGTGATCTTAATAGGTCAAGTCTTCATATATTATTTTTTTTTTTGCAAATTCTGATCATCCCGAATGTGGTTTCTTCCAATTTTGAAATAAATGCAAGTCTCGCCTGCATTGCCCATAGTTTAACATTTCGGTTTGTTAATGAATCAAACTCTCTTTTTATATTCTACACCACACATTGGTAAGGGTATAAAGTAACATGCAGAAGGAGGAGAGATAGACCCATAGTTAGTTTTGAGGATATTCATAGAATCACTATCTGAGTCGATTTACGCATGTCAGTCCATCCATGTATTTTTGTGAACAAAAGCAGGTCGCATTTATTATCCGATTGAGATGAAATTTTTCAAACTATATTTGTTTGGCCCAAGGACGAACCATTGGCGGTATGATCTACTTAAAATACACTCTTTTGTTACGGGAGCTCTACTAAATATGCCTAGTGATGTAGGGTATCATATAGTCGGCCCCGCCCGACTTTTGAATTTCTTTACTGGTTTATGCTGATTTCATTGACGAGTATAGCCAAATATCGTATACAAGCAAATCATATGAATGGGTCTGAATTTGGAGATACGGAGGGGCCTTTTGCATTTGGAGATGATCATAAAATATTTAAGGGTTCAAATGAACCAAAAACCCAAAAAAATCGCAATTGAAACAAATCGACAAGGAATTTTGCATGCGGAGAGATTTAAGGACAGGTAAGAAATCTTGCATTTTGGATGACCATTGGATTATATTTAGCTGTAACTAACAGCACGACGGAGTGCAAAAATATTGGGCAAATGTCCCTGGTCAAAAATGTAAGGGTAGTACCTGGGCAGTGCTATATGATATAATTTCAAAAGCGAAATCTTCTAAAATGGATTTGGATATAAGGGGACTTCTACCATATTGTAGTACTGTAGGGTATCACAAGGTAGGCACCGTACGACTATGGCCTTTGCTTACTTGTTAATAGATTCGCCATTATTGTGGTACTATCTATTAGTAAGTTTTCTGGATTACTCATAAGGGGACTTCTACCATATAATAGGGCTATAGGGTATCACATGGTCGGCCCCGTACAACTATGGCCTTTGCCTACTTGTTTAGATATAGATTCACCATTATTTTTGTATCATCTATTAGTAAATTATCTGAATTACTCAACCAACTTTTTCCAACTCTTTAAACAAGCTTACCTAAATTGACGCCTCACTCCATACCTCCACCGAAATAAATAAACCCCTTAGTGACAATTCAAATACTACAATGATATTAAAGTACATTTTATTCCTTGACCGCAAGATTCCTGTGCAAAGTACATTAGATAAAATTTAGTGTTTGCAATAAAAAGGTTCATATCGCACGAGCCACAGAACGAAGACGACCAAAAATAAAAGCGTCAACAGGAACCGGTCTGCGGACAAATATAAAAACGTAATTTATGCTTGGCTAAAATTGTGCACATAATTACCGGTAAATAATGTTACATTTCCTGAAAAATTTAACAATTCAACCCAGCCATAAAAGAAATGTTTGTTGTCCCTTTTTTTGTGTCGTCGAATGTGGTTGTGGGGTTTGTTTTCTCAAAATTGTGTATCTTAAAAACCACAAAAATATTAAAAAAAAAAAACAAATAGATTAAATAATTTAAGTTTATAATTTAATTATGATCCCTTAATGTTTTCTAAGAGCATTTTTAATATAAATGTATGGGTGGTTGAAAAAAAAAAATTATAGAATATTATCTTGTAAATTAATAAAGTAAAATGTCAGAATCAATTAAAAATATAAGTCCTAGAAAAAACGTATTAGGTTGGCGGCGAAAGCAATATTTTGAAAGAAAAGGGTAGACGTATATTGCTTATCTACGATATTTGACTATATTTATCAATGAAATCAGCATAAAAGTATTTCGGATATCATTTGTAAGTAATATTGGTATTTTTTCACACAAAAGTAGTGGTCCATTCTACCCGCAGTCCTAAAATCTAACTTCCTGCGAGATTTCGTGCCTTTTGGTTTCTATTAGTAACGTTCATAACTTTTGCAGGAACATTTTTAGTTGTTGGACCATTTCAACTCCTAAATAAATTGCAGACATCTTTGAAAACAATAGGCCTAGCCCTTCCGAGCCTGACCCTACCCTTGTGAAAATTTTCGTGAGGATCGGACGATAATTACAATCTTTTTATAATATTCCCAACCTATGTTGTACAGTGAAAAACTATTACAAAATGTATACTTCAAAAAATGAAAAAATCGCATGCGATTGAAAAATAAAAAATGTCACAAAATTTTACAAAATCTATATTAGCATCACTATTGGCATATTTCTATGCGATTTTTTTAGATTTTATACTCTTATACCAAGAGGGGATTCTGAATTGACAAAATTTGTTAAAATCGGTCCAGCCATTTTAGATATAAGCTTTCTAGCTAACATCCCCTTCCTTTGTATATAAACATTGTATATATTTCGCTATATACCTGGAATTGACCTGTTTGCACCCGGAATTGACCTGTTTGTCTATTTGTGATTAAAAAATATTCGCGGTTTAATGGAAAATTTGACGTTTATTTAACACAAATGTTATGGTATATTTCACCCACTAAATGTTACCCGATGATCATCAAAAATGGAAGCCTTCTGTCCAGCCCTATGCTCTAGCCCCATGCTAACTTCCGCATCGATTAGTCTATAATTGCGTCTTGTAGTGCAACTGCAAAATCAGTAAATTTTTCAATTTTTGGTCCATTTCAACCAAATCTTGGTCCATTTCAACCTAAATATTATGCGATTATCTCCAAAAGCAATAGGGTTCTAATCTGCCTCTAGCCCCACCTCCATTCTAATATTAGTAAAGATCGGGCCATAATTGCGACCTGTAGAGTGATTACAAATTAACATGGACAGACGGACTGACGGACATACATAGTTAGATCGACTCAGCTCGGCGACATAGGAAGATCCATATATACTTTCCTATGTGGGAAACCAATATTTCGAGGTGTTATATAATTTTTGGCCCAATCAAACTTATAATACCTTTAACACATAGTGTTGTAGGGTATAAAAATTGTCTATAAACCTAGAGCTGCTTTGAGATAAAATGTCTTTGCAGATTACATAAAATGACGCGCCTATTTGTGACAATTATTCAAAATTAAGCCTTTATCACTTTTCGTATAATCTTGAAAGGTAGAGTTAAAAAGAAAGGAGGTCACCGACGGTCTGGTGATTAGAAACGGAATACGGCGTGAAACTGGTAGTAACAATTTAAAGGTTATTGAAAGTTTCAGAATAATTGTTTGTTCCGCCTTGGACGAGGAGTCGATAATTGTAGTCCATCAGTTTGAGTTCTTTTAACATCAGTGGTGACCATTCAATATTTTTTTGTTTTTATATATTTTTTAAAAATATTCCGGTTTGGGTAAAGAAAACATTTTTATATAAAAATATCTGAATTCATGGGTGTCCCTCTTTCAACTATAAATACCAGTCATACCGTTTGGATAATGCAGTTAAAATTTTAAAAAACCAATAAACTGAGTGAGGTCGTTATATACCAATACGGGTATCTATGTAGGCAACTTTATACTAAAAGATTGATATCTATTGCGAGACATGAATGCCAAATTTGGTCACTTCATGGGGAAAGACGTAAACCCGAAATAATGGAACCATTTTCATTACAACAGGAAGACTAAATGTGGGCACCTAGAAATGAAGACGTAAGAAAGCCAGTAAGGAAAAGTTAAAAGTCCGGAGGGACCGACTATATGGTACCTACACGACTTTGCATATTAAGTAAAGCTCCCGTAACAAAAGAATTAATTTCAATTAGATCATACTACCAATCAACATTTGGATTTAGAGCAGTTATAGTTTGCTATAGAGTGAATATTGTCGCAAAAATCATCAAAATACCGAATATCGGGAGGTACGGTGGCTATACCAAAACGTGGACGTACATCACCCATTTTCAATACCAAAAGACATAAGACATAATATACACTTGAGTAAAGTTTTATCAACCTATTTCTATTCGTTCGGAAGCTAGAGAGATTTCCACAGACAGATAGGCGAACAGACGGACGGACCTCGCTAAATCGACATAGAATTTTATGCTGATCAAGAATATATATACTTTGTGGGGTCTAAAATGTATATTTCGAGGTGTTACAAACGGAATGACAAACTTAATATACCCTTCATACTATGGTGGAGGGTAAAAAAAACAAACTCCATTTGGGCTTAAATTAGCCATTATTTGCACAATAAACCTGAAATCGGATTAAGGATATATATGGGAGCTATATCCAAATCTAAGCCATTCTCGATAAAATTTGACAAAGGTATTTCTGAGCTTTATAAGATATCTGGTACCAAATATCATTGCTTTCGAATGCGTATTACGAATGTGAGGTATTTAAAAACCAAATCAGATGAAACATATATGGGATGTATTGTTATATCTGAACCGATTTTCTCCAAATTTGCTGTATTTGCTTCTAGACTGAATTCGGTCGGATGTACAAAAATTCAATACGTTTTGGCAGATATTGGACATTTAGTGCACAATAAACCCGAAATCGGTTGAAGATATATATATGGGAGCTATATCCAAATCTGAACCGATCTCAATAAAATTTGACAGGGGTAATTTCGGTCAGCATCTGATGTCCGGTACCGAATATCATTCTTCTGGAGTTCATATTATGCATGTGAGGGACTTAAAACCCCAAATCGGATTAAACATATATATGGGAGCGATATCTATATCTGAAACGATTTTCTTGCTTCTAGACTGAATTCGGTGGGATGCACCAAAATACAGATCATTTGGACTGATGTTAGTCAATTAACCCGAAATCGGATGAAGATATATGGGAGCTTTATCTAAATCGGATCCGATTATTATCTCAATCGGATAATAAATGCGACCTGCGTTTTGTTTACAAGAATACATGGACGGACGTACGGACTGACATGCATAAATCAACTCAAAGAGTGATTCTATGAAAATCCTCAAAAGTAACTATGGGTCTATCTTGCTCCCTTCTCCATGTTACAAAGAAATGCACAATGACATAATACCCTTACCACCATGTGGTGTAGGGTATAAAAAGTTTCATATTTAGTATGATATCATCTCTACGGGTAGCTCTACTTAATATGCATAGTGGTCTAGGTTATAAAATAGTCGGAGCAGCCCGACTTTTCTTTACTGTTTTCTTGATCAATATAACGTTCAAAGCCAATTTAACGGCCATTTTTCATTTATTGAGACGATTAGAGGATAACATTAATATGAAATTTGTCATAGATTTTTTTAGAACTTCTTATATGCTTGGTATTATCCCATGTTTACATTAGAACTTTTTGCAGGGTTAACCTACTTCTAGGGGTTTTATTTGAAGTTTATGTAAGGAATATGCCAATTTTAATCCAAATCCAGTGGAATAACCCATTTTTATGTAAACGTACTGTTACTCCAATGAATTTTATTTTCTGGTTTTTGTCAGGTATTTTTACTATTCGCTTATAATATTAAATATAGACTCACATTTTGTTATGGCTCCCATATAGCTGATCCTCCTGATATAGAGCTATTTGAAGGCTTTGGCGTTTTCAATCAGCAGTTATTTAATATGTTGGGTTTTCTGTAGCTGGTTAAAGTTTAACAACAAATATTCAATTTATTTACTTTACTTATTTTTTCTTTTTTTATCAGCTACTCCTGATTTTTTACGTTTTGATATTTTCAGCTTCACTTTTCTACAAAATCGTCCGTTATTTTTAGTTCTCCCAAAAATATTCCAGTCTTATATGACGAAACCTTAAAATTTTCTGGATTTTGAGAATAGTCCTTAGGTCCATAGATCAAGTTTTCACAATGTGAAGGGTATAAAAAGAATTTGACGCCAATCTTACTTGTTCTTATATCATGAAAAACAAAACACCTTAAATTTTGTTCAATGCAAGAAATAACTTTCAACACTTCATTGTGAAACACGTGTCGATAGTACAATGCACTACAAAATCTTATGAAGAACAAATCTTCTAACATATTTTCAAAAAAAATATCAAAATAACAAAAAATCATAACCATGCAAACTTGATTGCAGGTCTTCACCTATCCTTTGCTACCACATATGTATCTCACCTACATTTTAACTCTAAAATTCTTTATAACTGATATTCTGTTCTCAGCAAATACCAAGAATTCTATTGGATTCAGAACGATTTGTTTTGTGTCCCAAAAACATATCCTTGGTTGTTAAGTACCGACCTTAATACAAATAAAGTCCATTCACATTAACTTTACATACACAAACTCCCACGCACACATACACACACATGCACCTGTGAGTACGTACACATGTGTTTAGACATGTTTCCACTGTACACACACCTTTGACCTCTGGACTTGGGGCACATCTTTGAGTCTATAATAATTAATCGGCTTATGTTGGACCTGTAGTATGTGCAAACAGACGTCTTACACAAAACTCCTAGTTAAGTTTTTGTACGAATTTAAGGACAATATTAGCAATAGGGACAACATTCGGAACACTAACAACAACAACTCAAACTGAATAACAAATTCACATCATCAAAACACCGATTACAAAGACAACAGCTGCAACAACAAGTCCGTGTTGTTTTAGTTTTTTTGCTTTGTTTTGTTCGAAAATACAATCAGTTTGTGTTGCTTGCAGGGGATGCTTCCCTTGCTGTTGTTGTTGTCTTAACTATTGAACATTTTGATTGTATGTGTAGGTGGGTGCCTGTGCGTATGTGTGCGTGTTTTCTGTGCGAGTACCCAGTACTTTTGCTATAGTCCCAGTGAGTTGGTCGATTTGACATCGACAGACAGCACGATTAATTCATTGTTGTATCCTGCCATTGAATAGTAAATGATTGCTACCGGACAATGGCAAGAGAAAGGAATCAGAATTGGCTACAATCGACACAGGATTTTATTTCGAAAAGCAGGACTTTAAAGCAAACTGTCTTTATTTCTTATTTAATAGCTGGAGGGAAATGTTAAACTGCTTACAAGATAATAGTTAGAAAATATAAAATTTAATGTTATTGTTATTGAATGGAAAAAATCGTTACAGGGAGACTTTCACATTAAAAATTTGTTACTGGGAACAAATGTGCAGAACAGTATTATTTGATGGTAATAATTAGATCGCTAAAGAACTATTAATATTCCAATAAAAATATATCTTTTACATACTATGGGATATATATTTACTTAGTAATTTCGCTTGTAACTTCTCGAAATAGCCACGTCAGATAATACAAACTATATACATTTCTGATCATCGTAAAATTCTAAGTCGATATTTCTTCGCCCGATCTCATATTTTTTTAACCAACAACAAAACCACGAGAAAAGCAGGAACACGAAGGGTTTGTTCTTCGGATTCATTAATATCATATCAAATGCCAAGCGTGCAGGAAACTGCAACCGATTGAAGTTAAGTGGCATTTCTATTGCAATTAGATTGGTAGCTAGGTATAATTATGCGAGTTAGCAACATACTCGACCGAAATAATCGTATACTCAAATAAATTCTTGTGTAGTTTTTTACTGTTAGATTAATACCATTGCAAATTGTGTTTTTGATCAATGCTTCTTAATAAAAAATATCCCAATCTGAACCGATTTAAATATAGTTTGACATAATTTACTTTTACACCAAATTCCGTCACACCTTCTATATTTCATTGAAATTAGTGAAATCGGCCAAGAAACGCATAATACTAGAATCAGTCTTGGTGCTAAGGCGTATGATAAGGCTGGGTTTTTTAAGTTCGTACAAAAAGGATACGAAAAGAACTAAAATGTACTAAAAACTGAATAACTTGATTGGACACACTGAATTAGTTAGAGTTCGTCAGAAATTCGAACGGATAGAGCTAAAAACTTGAAAATTAGTATGAGAATCAAGATTGAGAAGTAAACAAGCTCCACCATTTGGACGAATTTGGCAATTTTCAACAAAATAAAATCCGTAAAAATTCTGTTTAAATTCTAAAAATGAGAATATAGCCATTATATTAGGGTCTATACGACGACGTGGACCTGAATCATCAAAATCATTAAAATACCGAATGTAGGGAGGTACTTTTATATGGGGGCTATACCAAAACGTAGACCTGCACACATAATTTTCTGCCATAGCCTGTAGTATCCATTACGAACTTCAAATATCAAATTTTAAACAATTCCGGTGAATAATGTCGCTAAAATCATCAAAGTATAGAATATCGGGAGAAATTCGAACGGATACAGCTAAAAACTTAAAAATTGGTATGAGAATCAAGATTGAGAAGTAAAAAAGCTGTAAGTTCGACCTGACGAACTTTGTATACTCTACACCATTTGGAACGAATTTGGCAATTTCCAAAAAAATAAAATCCGTAGAAATTCTGTTAAAATTTTAAAAATACCGAATGTAGCCGTTATATTAGGGTCTATACGACGACGTGGACCTGCATCATCAAAATCATTAAAATACCGAATGTAGGGAGGTACTTTTATATGAAGGCTACACCAAAACGTGGACCGGCACACATAATTTTCTGCCATAGGTTGTAGTATCCATTACGAACTTCAAATACCAAATTTTAAACAATTACGCTGAACAATGTCGCAAAAATCATAAAAATACCAAATATCGGGAGGTACCGTTATATCGGAGCTATACTAAAGCGTGAATCTGCACAGACAATTTTCTGTCTTGGGCTGTAGAATCCATTACTTACCATTACAACTTATAATACCAAATTTGAAACCATTCCGGTGAAATAAGATGCACGAAAAGTACTGAATAGTAGTATATTTAGTATAATTTGCTATTGAATGAACGGATAGTGCTTGAAATTTTATAGGGTTGCCCATATTCGACGGACCCATCTGGCAACGCCATAACTTTTGACAGAGATGTCACATCGCTTAATGACATACCGCGTTTGAAGCGCCTTCTAAGAACACCATTAAGCATTTATACGAAAAATTTTCGACTGGTAAGGCTCTTTCTAATCCGAAGAGGCCATATAAAAGTCGACCAAGGCGATCGGCCGAGAATATCGCTGCCGTACGAGCCAGTGTTGAGAGGTCCCCAAGAACATCCCAAAAACGCCGGTCTCAGCAGTTGGGCATGGCTCGGTCTACTTTACAACGGATTATTCACATTGATTTGCATTTGTTCCCGTACAAAATTCAATTGACGCAAAGAATGTTGCCTGCGGACAAGCCTTGTCGATTGGAATGGGCCCAAAGAGTCATCGAAATGGCCGAAGATGACGAGCAATTTTGGAACAAAATTATCATGTCACATTGAATGAGACCGTAAATAAGCAAAATTGTCGTTTTTACGCCACTGAAAATCCTCAGGAGATTCAAGAAGTGCCTCTTCATGACGAAAAAGTCACAGTTTGGTGCGGCGATAGTGCGAAAACGGTCATTGGACCGTTTTTCTTCCAAAATGAAAATGGCCATGCTGTTACCTTCAATCAGGAGCGTTATCGCGACATGATGACCAATTTTGTGATGCCAATTATTCGTCGAAAGCGTATGAGGCAGTTCTGGTTTCACCACGGCACACAAGTCGCATAACAATCGATTTTCTGAAGAATTTGTTTCCGGGACGTTTGATGTCGAAAAGTGGTGATTTGGACTGGCCATCGCGTTCGCCCGATTTGACGCAGCCTGACTTCTTCTTGTGGGGATATTTGAAATCAAAGGTTTACGTTAACAAGCCAAGGACCGTAGAAGAGCTCAAGGACAACATTCGTGAAGAAATAGCCGCTATTCGGGCCGAAATGTTGGCAAAAACGATGGAAAATGCAGTAAAAAGGGCACAATACGTCATTAACGCCAGAGGCGGCCATTTGAGAGATATCATATTCAAAAATTGATGTAAACAAATCTACTTGGAACAAATTAAATGATTAACATTGCCAACCGCCAAATTTTTATTTTTTTCTTTGACCACATGTGTGGCCTGGACATATTGGGATGGTTTCGATAATGTGTGCTATAATTGTACGTGAAGTACTCGTGTTTTTTGAAGGTATAGACGTAAAATTGTGAAATTTGATGTTTAGATTACTGATGGTATCTGTGTTTGTGATTTGGCGGTGG
This sequence comes from Musca domestica, assembly GCF_030504385.1. Classification (NCBI taxonomy): domain Eukaryota; kingdom Metazoa; phylum Arthropoda; class Insecta; order Diptera; family Muscidae; genus Musca; species Musca domestica. The sequence goes on along the minus strand of NW_026712329.1, from coordinate 1,158,298 downwards.
TATGGAAATGCGTCCTATACTTGTACGAAAAGTACTAAACGGTACTAAATTGGGTATTGGGTAATACATTGGATGAAGGAATAGAGTTGGAATTTCGAAATTTGATATTGAGGTCTCTGTTGGTATCTCGGTTTGAGATATGGACGTGGATATGGAAATGTGCACTGCATGTACACGAAGAGTACCAAATAGTTATATATTTGGTACAATTTGTAATTGGTTGAACGGATATTGCTTGAAATTTGTTATTGGGGTCGCTGTTCACGTGTAGCCTGGACATATTGAAGTGGTTTCGGAATTGGATACTTTAATTATACGAAAAGTACTGAATGAATAGAGATAAAATTCTCTAACTTAATTTGATTTGGCTGTGTGTGACCTATATTTGTACAAAAAGTACTAAATGCTACTAAATTTGGTAATTTAATTTATATTGAGGTCTGTGTTGGTATTTGGGATTAAGATTTTGAGATTACACAAAAAAGTATTGAATGGTACTATACTTGGTATTGGTGGAAGGAATATATTTATAAGATTCTCAAATTTAATATAATATATAAATTATATAAAATTAGTATCAAAAGTAGAGATTTCAAGTTGGGTTTGAAAATGCATAATATTATTGTTCGGAAAATACTAAGGGGTACCAAATTGGCTGATGGGATAAAGCTGGAATCACGAAATTTGATATAAAATTCTCTTTTGGATATGGACACGGTCTAAAATTTTACAATGGTGAGATTCAGTTAGCGTTACAGGGTGCCATAAAACACTGCAACAAAATCAAAATTTATTTTATTGAATGAAAACACGAAATGTCGGAGCTATCATCAAATTTAAGAACAATGTTTAGATTTGTTCGAATTGTTCACATTTGGCAAAAATTATGTCCTTCAAACGGCCAATAAAACCGTCACACGCTGCCTGAATGGTGCTCTGCGGTATTTTGGACCATTCCCGGCGAAGCGCTTGCTTGAGGTGATCGACACTTTTATAATTTTTAGTGCCAACCTTGCTTTCCAAAACACTCCAGACACCATAGTCCAACGGATTGGTATCCGGAGATTTTGGTGGCCATTGTACGCTGGAAATGAAGCGAGGAATCTCATTTTGTAACCATTCTTGGGTGGCGCGTGCTGAGTGCGATGGTGCTGAGTCCTGTTGGAATGTCCAAGGTCTGCGGCCAAAATGTTTGCGTTCTCAAGGCTTTAATACACACTCCAAAACAATTTCGCGAATTTAATACGAGAGGAGAGCGACCATCGGCTGTTATGGCGTCCCACACCATCACGGTGGCCGGCGCTTGAGTTCTGGTGGCCAACCGAATGTGCACATTTTCAGCTGACCTCTTTGGCCAGCAAACGCGATCATTTTGTTTGTTTACAAATTGCTGAATAACAAATGTTTTCTCATCGGAGAAACAAAATTCGCCAGTTCACCACTTTAGTTAAGCTCTTTTGAGTCTATTTTCTTTTTTTGCGGTGTAAGTTCTTGCACTTTTTAGAATTTAAATGGCTTTACGCCGAGCTCATTTTTCAATATTTGAATAGAATATTGCGATATGTTCAGCTCACGACCTATTTTTCGACCAGTGCGACGCGGTTTTCTATCAAGTATCTTCTTTACTTTTCGAACCATTTCTGCTGATGTTGATATTTTCTCCACTTCCTTGACGTCGGGCTACGCTACCAATATCACGGTAATGAGCGATGGTACGAGACACAAAATATTTATTCACATTTAAATGCTGAAGTGCTCTAACGATAGCCACTTGTGGTTTTCCAGACAAATATAAAGAAAGCACACCATCACGCTTGAATTCCATCACGAATAACTTTTTTTTCTGGAAACATCTCACCAAAATGCAAAATGTCCGCGTGTAATCTATATAATGAGCTGTCACTTGAATAATTTTAACAGCTGTCGGACGAGTGGCTGAGAAATGACAGCGGTCAGAAATTGGTTGCAGTTTTTTTCATCTCACCCTGTATTTTAGTCTATATTTGAAGAATGCAATCGATCCTATGATAGCCCACACCACTTTTTGTGGACATGAATCCTAGGCCGAGAAAATCTTTCTAAGGAGAACCTAAAGGTCTGAATTTCTCTATCAAAGGACGCCTGTGGGTGTAATTTTATAATTATATCTGAAAATATCAATTTGTCGGAACCTACATTATTATTCCTGGTACTATTTATAGGTCAAATTCAAAAGGATAATTTTCAAAGAGATATTACCAAGGGAATATTTTATAGAAGTAAAGCTGTGATCGTCCTATCCGTGTCAATGCCACTGTGCAACACAAAAAATAATTATGGGCGAAATACAGCATATTATGAAAGGGCGAACATTTAATACGCTTACCATGAGGATCCGAATTGAATATTAGGTCCACCTTCATTTTTGCAGGTGAAATAGGTTGGTAAAAGCACCCATATAATGACATTTCCGGATTTTAGAAACTTCCAGGAATCCAAATTAATTTGTTGCTTCAAGCTCTCCGAGAATATAAGCTTCCCCTCAATAGCAAATTTAATTTAAAATTGCGCAAGAAAACTTCTTTCAAAATTTTAAAAATTTGTAATAAGGTCAAAAGTTTAAGCTGTGAGTAACTATAATAAATTGTTTATTTGTAAGACCTTAGTTTCGGCTTTGTCAGAAAAATATGAATTTTATTAGACACATTTAAATGTTAAATAGTAACAAAATAATTAGAAATGTGTTTTCCAATATTAAAGCAATCGCATATATTTTTGTGAGTGCATAATTTCATGAGCAGATTGTAATAGATAAACAAATATAGAATCCGTCACATCAAGTTATTGTTTATTTACAGTGCGACATAATTGCCAGAAAAAATTAAAATCGAGAAGAAAACGTATAAGCCAGAAAATTGAAGAGAGAAAGTCTTACTCTAATGCAAAATGAAAAGTTTTCACTGCGTTTGCAAAGTGCAGACAAACATACAATAAATACAAATATTTCCCTCACATGTATGTCGGTGTTTGTGTACAATTGTATACTTTCCAAAGAAACACCGAACGCTGCAGCGTTTGTGAACTTCCGGTTGAATAACTACATAAGTGTGAAAATAGAAAACTCAGCGACTCAATGTTGCAACAGCAACAACAACACCAGCAGCAGCAACACGGCTACACAATATTTGACATAGAAACAAAAACAATCGAAAACTCCAACGTCAACAGCCAACAAAGAGAAAATCAACAAAAGTTAGCAAAACGAGAAAATGTAGAAAACGAAAAGACGAAGAAATAACCGAACAAAAAACAAGAAGTCGAAAAAAAAAACTATATGCGGAAAATCCATAAAAAGCCAAATTTGTTCAAGTCAGCAGACCCAACAACACCGACTCTCGCACACACACACACATATAACAAACCATAACAATATGTACACATGGTCCCCTGTGATGTTGTCGTAAAATCCCCCCGGAAAATTCCATTCATATAAAAAAGCATCAGATGCAGTCACGATGAATTTGAAAACGTTATAAACGAAAGAGAAATACATAAAAACCGAAATACAGTACTTGACTGTACACACCCACACATACACGCAAAAGTGAAATTATGCCATTAAATGAAGAAAAGTCTCGGAGAAAAAGCAATTTGAGCAACATTAAATATAAAGTCAATAAGAACGGATACTGGTACAGAGGAAAAGAAAATCACAAAATTAACACGAATGCAATGCGAGTAGACGTTGTGTTAATTTCTCTCATTTAATTCAAACCACGACGTTTCAAAAATTTAAACTTTCGCATTATGTTGATCATGTCAACACTTATGATTACGAGAGTTCCAAATCAAAGCTAGAGGTGCTATGCCACCGCACCCTTTGGTTACCATCGCGACGGTGGCAACCACACAAATTGCCATGGATGCACACAAGCCACCGGAAACAAAACTCTTGGCCATACATCCGGCACCAGCCATCGTTCATCATACCCAACACCATCATCACCAACCAGAGCAGCAGTAGCATCAGCATCAGGAGTATCAGCATCACCATCAAGTACAGCAGCAACAGTATCCGGCTCAAATTCATCATAATGTTCAACTTGTTCAGCATATGCCACAACAACGACAATAACAATAGCAACAGTATCAAAATCACCAGCTATTTACCAGCCATCATTCTTCTTCGCTTCAGCAGCAAGAACTTTCAGAACAGACACAACAATATCAACGAACGATTCAACAGCATTCAAAATCAGATATAAGTTCCACAACAACCAATAAACCAGGTAAGTGAACTCTAAATGACAATGTATTGAAATTATGCACTCACCGGCAGATATGCTCGTACATACGAACCAAAGTGTATACGTATGTATGTATGCCAGAACAATGTGTCAAGAAGAGACACTTTCGTTAATTAATTAAGATAATGTCACAGAATATCTACATGGAGATATTGATTAAACGAAACAGACCGATTTAAAGTTAGCAAAACAAGTGGTAATGTATATTCTTTCGGACACATATCACTCAGTTGCAGAAGTGGCAAATTTTCGTTAGTCAAATTGGAGTAGAAATCTTCGAGTCGACTGTACGATAATTTTTCTAAAAAAATAGCAATTTCTGTCGAATTTTCCAATGATAGCATTAGATATTTGAACAAGAAGTAAATATGTCCAAACCATTTTGGAAAATTTCGTTTTTGAGGGGGATGGCCTCCTAGCACAGTATTCACTCTATACCCTTCAATGGCTTCTGAGACCGCATTACAATGAATACTATTCAGTCCCGCTTGATAGGCCTGTTGATCTAGAGGCTCTCTCTTATACCTCTGTACCTCTCTCTCTAGATCATGAAGGTCTTTCCTAAGGTGCCTGGGCGGAGGTTGCCTATCAACAAGATGGTGATTCGGACGGCTTTGTCTATAACACCCAAGCAGGTATTGCATTGACAGCATTTTGTTACGCTGTCGCACCGGTAAGACCTTCGCCTCCTCATGTAGGTGATCGACAGGTGTCATGAGAAGGCACCCTGTTGCGGTTCTAAGGGCGGAATTCTGCAGGACTGAACATTTTTCCACTGCGTAGCACTGACGTTGGCGGACCACACCGGAGCCGCATAGTTTACCACAGACCGGCCTATCGCGTTGTAAGAGGTCAACAAGGTTTCCTTATTAGCTCCCCAAGTACTGCCGGCCAGAGACTTGAGCACCTTGTTCCTACTTCTAATTTTGTCCCAGATAGCTGTGGTATGCGCGGACGACTTAAAGAGGCTATCGAATGTGACCCCTAATACCTTGGGGTAGTTGGTGGTCGGAATTATAGCACCATCGACCTGCAGATTCAAGGATAGCCCCATCTCCGCAGTCCATGTGGTGAAAAGTGTGGCCGTCGACTTAGTGGCGGATATCTTCATATTCCTCGAAGTGAAAAAGGCGGTAGGATCAACAAGCTAAGCGTTTAATCGATCGCAAATGTCATCAATAATGGGTCCGGACTCCACGAGGGTACAATCATCTGCGTAAGTTATAATCTCTATGCCGTCTGGAGGGCGTGGAATGTCAGAAAGGTAGGGGTTAAACAGTTCCGGAGATATCACCCCACCTTGGGGAACTCCTGTTTAACTCTACGGATGCTCGACTTCTTGTTTCTGAATTCCACGTACGCACTCCGTCGTGGTGTTAGGTGTATCAAACAATTTCACACGAAAATTTCTGTCCATTTTACAGCTAAATAAATCCAATGGTTAATAAAAAATGCTAGACTTCCCTGCCATTTTAATGTATTTGTGATTTGGTCGGGATTAAATATATTCTCGGTTAAGTGGAAATGTTCGTATTTTTTGACATAAAAGACATGGTGTATTCTACTCGCTAAATATTTCCCAATGACCGTCCAAATTAATAGCCATAAACTATAACTCTATGAAAAATTTCGCGTCGATTAATTTATAATTGTGGCCTGTGTAGCAACAGCCAAATCAGGAAATTTTTATTTTTTTTTTTTTTTGGTCCATTTCAACTCCAAAATATTTTACGATCTTCTCCAAAAACAATAGGCTTCTATTCTGATCCTAATCTCACCTAAATTTTCAATTTCGGGAAGATCGAACCATAATTGCGACCTGTAGCGTTATTACAAATTAACACGGGCAATTGGTTTCGACTCGAGCGTAATTATAACAGACGGACGGACAGGGCTAAGTCGTCTTAGAATTTTAAGCTGATTAAGAATACATACAACTTGTAGACTCTGAAAACTTTAAATCAATGAGTTACAAACGGAATGACAAACTTAATATACCCTTAATACAATGTATAGTGAAGGGTATAAAAATGAGAACAACTCATAAAGAGAAGTCAAAAGTCAGACGTCTCGTTGTTTGTTAGACATACCGTACCAAAAAAATATTGCTATTGAGAGAATACCAGGACTTCCAGAAGGCTTAAATTAAAAAAAATACATCAAAGTTGTCGTATTTGCTGCCAGGATAAATTCGGTCAAATATGCTAATTTGCGGAAGTTTTTCCCTATCTGTATCTGGTATCAAGTATCATTGGTGTTGAGTGAGTATAACTAATGTGGGGAAATAAACACCAAATCAGTTGAAACATACAGGGTGAGATGAAAAGACTGCAACCAACTTCATACTTCCGGCATTTCTAAATTAAATTTATTTCAGTGACATTTCATTATATTTTTTACAAGCGTATCAAAGAATTTTGGTGGGAACAACACGAATTCATGATGGGATTCAAGCGTGATAGTGTGAGCACTCCAGCATTTAAATGTGAATGAATCGTTTGTGTCTCGAACCATCGCTCGTTACCGCGATACCGGTAGTGAAGCCCGACGTCAAGGAAGTGGACGGAAGAAAAGAGCAACATCAGCAGAAATGGTTCGAAATGTAAAGAAGCGACTTGATCTAAACCCGCGTCGCAGTGGCTGGAAAAATGGCTGAAAATATCGCAATATTCCATTCGGCTAATATTGAAAAATGAGCTCGGGGTAAAACATTGAAATTCAAAAAGTGCAACAACTTACACCGCAACAGAAAGAAATTAGACTTAAAAGAGCTAAAGAGTTGGTTCGTGGTGGTGAACTGCCGAATTTGGTTTTCTCCGATGAGAAAAAATTTGTTGTCTAGCAGTTTGGAAACAAACAATATGATCCTATTTACTTGCCAAAGAGGTCAGCTGAAAATGTGCACCTTCGGTTGGCCACCAAGCGCCGGCCATGGTGATTGTGTGGGCCGCCATAACAGCCGATGGTCGCTCTCCGCTCGTATTAATCGACCGCGGCAAAAGAATAAATGCCGAATATTAACGCGAAAATATTCTTGAGGGTGTATTAAAGCATTGTGCACGCAAACATTTTGGCCGCATACCTTGGACCAATAGGTATCAGCACTCGCCATCCAAGAATGGTTACAAAATGAGGTTCCTCACTTCATGTCCAGCGCACAATGGTCACCAAAATATCCGGATACCAATCCGTTTGACTATTGTGGCTGGAGTTTTTTTTTTTTTTTGGAAACAAGGTTGGCACTAAATAATACCAAAGTGACGATCACCTCAAGCAAGCGCTTCGCCGGGAATGGGTCAAAATACCGCAGAGCAACATTCGAGCAGCGTGAGACGGTTTCATTGGCCGTTTGAAGGCCATAATTCATGCTAAAGGTGACCAATTCGAACAAATCTAAACTTATTCCAATATTTAATGCTATTTCCGACATTTTTTGCTTTTATTCAATAAAATTAAAAAAAAAAAAACAGTAATGAAAGTCTGGGAGAATTCAATCATACACGCTATGATTATAATTATGTTACAGAGTGCATATTACGGCTGTGGGTAACAAATATGACAAATCGGATGAACAAAATATATGGGAGCTATAGCTATATCTGAACCGATCTTCACCAAATTTGACATACTAGCTTCTAGACTCTGTGTTAAGTGCCAAATTTCATCCAATTTGGGCAAATATTACACGTTTGGTGCACAATTAGAAGTAAATCGGACGAAGTTATATATGGGAGCTATATCCAAATCTCTACCGATCTCGATAAAATTTAGCAAATGTATTTCTGAGCTGTATTTGATATATTTCCCAAATATTGTTGTTATAGAGTGCATATTACGGCTGCGGAGGACAAAAATAACAAATCGGATGAACAATATATATGGGAGCTATAGCTATATCTGAACCGATTTCGATCAAATTTGGCATACTTATTTTTAGGTCCAATCTGATCGTACGTGCAAAATTCCATACTATTCCAACTAATATTTGGTGCACAATAAAAGGCAAATCGGACGAAGATATATATGGGAGCTATATCTAAATTTTGACCGATTATCTCGAATTTAAATAGGGTTCGTCCTTGGGCCAAACAAATGATTTGTGCAAAATTTCATCTGGATCGGGCAATAAATGCGAACTGTACTTTGTTTACAAAAATACATGGACAGACGGACATGCATAAATCGACTCAGAATGTGATTCTATTCAGATCATCAAAATGCACTATGGGTCTATCTCATTTCCTTTTGCCTGTTACAAACAACGGACGGACGGACATGCATGAATCGACTCAGAATGTGATTCTATGCAGATCATCAAAATGAACTATGGGTCTATCTCATTTCCTTTTGCCTGTTACAAAAAAATGCACAAAGACATAGTACCCTTACCACCTTGAAAATTATGGCGTTTGACTTTGTTACCGTTTTTTTTATCTCTTGTTGCGAAAATGGGATACTTAGGTCAGATACGAAAAGGTCAATATTGGCTAACCCTTTCGGAACCTCTCCCATAAAAGGTTTGCTCTTTTCGATTTAACCCAAAAGCAATTTAGCCGGGCTTCTGTTATGAGCGAAATATAAATCTTGACACTGGTAATCAATTACAAATGAGTGTTCCAACCCTTAAATTTTAAATAGCTTCTGTATAAAACGGCAGATGAAAAAACAAGGTTTTCTACCGTTTATTTTATTTACTTTACTTTATATATGCATAATCATTATAACCGATTAGTTCCTTTTTTCTTGCTAATTTCCTTGTCAAGTAAAATATAAACACATTGGCATTTTAATCTGTTTCATTTGAGTTTTTCTAACATACACATTAAACAGGCAGACAATATGAATTCTGCTGTACACCCAACAACTACTCTCGCTGACACACACCGATACCGAAAAACACCAACTATAACCGGCATCAGCATCAGTCAAATCAGTCAGCTAAACAAGGCAACGAACGAACACATTTGCACAAAAAACGGAATGTTTACTTTCTTGTTTATTGCCGGAATATTGCAGGCAAGCATCATTGTCCAACAAGGACAGACACACAGTCCGTCAGTCAGTCAGACTGACTGGCTGACTATCAGTTAGCCGGCTAATAACAAACTTTATATATAATTTGTATGAACATTGTTGAATTTACTGACTTTTGTTGTTGTTATTGCTGTTGTTGTACACTCTCTTACCCGCCATCAAGATAAGAACTTCAACACGTTCATCATCATTGCACCAATGATGCAATAGTAATGGCCAATGCACAGTGGATGAAAAAAATAATGGAAAACAGGACACAATTTTTCGTTAGAATTTTAGATTATATTCCATCACACATTTTAAACGCAATCAATTCCATTGAAATTTTACATATATAGCGTGTTTGGTGCATTAAATACATGAAATCGGGCGAAAAAAATTAGTTTTTATCCAAATTTCGAATTTAGTTTTATCCAAATTTCGTCACTTATTTCGAATTTTATTATAATCACTCATATATACCGTGTTTGGCGCATCAAATAAATGAAACGAGTCGAAATTTATATGGGAGCTACATCCAAATCTGAACCGATTTCAATATAATATGACAAATTAATTTTCTGATCAAATTCTGTCATTTATTCCAAATTTCATTGGAATCGGACAAACATTAAGTGTTTTGTTGCATCAAATATGTGAGATTAGTCGAAAATATATATGGAAGCTAAATTCAAATCTGAACTGATTTCAATAATTTGGCAAATTTATTTTTATACCGATTTCCGATACACATTATAGATTTGGACACTGTTCTATAACCGACCAATAGATTTGTGCATTCAAAAATAAAAATTTTCTGGAGGTACCTCCGATTCTGGTGCTATACCTCCAGTTCCAATTGGAGTTTAAAAATGTATATAGCCTATGTCACTTTCAGGCTATGCTGTAGTATGTATGGACATTTTCAGAAAAGTCTGTTTAGCAGTTTTGAGTCTATAAATTAAAAGCAAACATTTTCCTCTTTTGTACATATAGATTTCAAAAACCACCTCCATATCTTATTATACCCTACAACACTATGTGTTGGGGGTATTATTAGTTTGATTGGGCCAAAAATTATGTAACACCACGAAATATTGGTTTCCCATATAGGAAAGTATATATGGATCTTCCTAGCTCGCCGAGCTGAGTCGATCTAGCTATGTATGTCCGTCCGTCCGTCTGTCCATGTTAATTTGTAATCACGCTACAGGTCGCAATTATGGCCCGATCCTTACGAAATTTTGCACGAAGGTGGGGTTTGGGTCAGAATAAAACCCTATTGCTTTTGGAGATGATCGCGAAATGTTCAGGGGTTGAAATGTACCAAATACGGAAAAAATTTCGGATATTGCAGTAGCTATACAGGTCGCAATTATAGACCAATCGACGCGGAATTTCGCATGTAGCTAGAGTTTACCAATTCGGGTGGTCGTCGGATAATATTTAGCAAGTAAAATAGACCATATCTTGTGTGTTGAAAAAATTCAAAATTTTTCATTAAACCGCGAATATTTTAAATCCCGGCGAAATCACAAAGCCATGACAAGGTTACTTCTGATCTTTACATTGATGTTAACATCCAACAAATCGGATATATAGCAAATTATGTGCGATATATATGTCTATCAAAGAAGATATGCTTGAAAGATCTCTTATATGTAGAAAACGGCTGAAAAAACGTCTAAAAAATCGCATAAAAATATCTCTCTAAAGATGAAAATATTGATTTTCTAAAATTTTCTCATATTTTTTCAATTTTGTCATATTTTTGGCATATTTTCATTTTGAATTAAACATTTGGTAATATTTTTACAGCTAACAAAACTAAGTAGTTAGGATATCAGGATATCATATACAGATCGCATTTATGGCCCGATCCTTACGGAATTTTGCATGGGGACAAGATGAGGGTCAGAATAGAAGCCTATTCTTTTTTGGAGATGATCGCAATATATTTAGGGGTTGAAATGGACCAAAAAAATGCAAAATTGTCAGCAGGTCGTAATTATCGCCCGATCATCACGCACATTTAAATGGGGGTTACCGGACATTGCAAAAGCCAAGCAGTTTTGGATGGCCATTAAAAAATATTCAATGTGCGAAATTGTTTGCCAACTTTTGTAGATAAAATACGAAAATGCCCATTCCAGTGACTTTTTGGAGAATTCACAAATACAGGAAAGACGCACTTCTGACTATTTCGTTAACGCTGATTTCGTGGAAGAATATAGTCAAATGTCTGTATCTCAAATAGATGCGTTTCAGTCAAAAACCAATAATAAATGTTAATCTTTTGCCACTTCTGAGAGATTATAGGTATTTGGGAAATATTGGTTTCAGATCTAGGAAAACCATTTACGTGCAACATCTACCAATAAATTGGAAATGAGCAAATTAGCTTAAGTTGCTATTATTCGAAAATTAGAGAACGAAACCTGATGGTTTTCTTTTATTATTTGTCACAATATCTTGTGGAGTTCATTCGAGTATCTCGCCTTTATAAACTGTATCACTTATTATAGTGTTGTAGGGTATTCAACGGTCGGCCCCGCTCGACTGTAGCCTTTGCTTACTTGTTTTTTTTTTTTGAATTTATGTCTACCCCTTCACCCAATACCCAATATATTTATATTAAGTACTTTTCGTGCAACTATGGCACATATTTCCGAAACTACCTATATATGTCCCGGCTACACATGAACTCAAATTTTTAAGCACTATACGTTCACTCAATACCAAATTGTACCAAATATAGCACTAATTAGTACTTTCCGTGCAACCACCTCTTTGTCACAAAATTACCGCCAACAGGGACCCCAATAGCTCTAGTTCCATTTAGTGCAGTTCGCACTCTCAATACACATTTATAAAGCCACATTCTTATATCAAACTTGCTTTCCAACCTTAATTCTTGCACCAAATTTCAAGTTTAATTCTCCACCGGTTCACGTAATACCATTTTAGAACTTTCCAAAAACGGTTTGAACCATCTATCCCGCATTCCATCAGTGACTCTCATTCCCGTTTATCAAATACAAACTATTCAATTTTTAGTATACTTCGATACTTTTAGTAAATTGAATTACCAAAAATACAGCCATATCACCCGAAGTTTCATGTGGACGATTTGTACACTTGTAGTACTTATTTCTAAAAATAATTCCAAATTTCAGGATTTTAGCTGTAAATGATTTACAAAAATTTACGCATAAGTTATGCATAAGTACAAATTTCCAGAATACATACATAAACCAATCTTATACTCCAACAGTAATCTTAATTCCAAATTTCCGGATTATAGCCCTTTTGGTTCATACAAATCAAAACACTACCAAATTTAGTACCATTTACTTCAACAGTAATCCTTATTACAAATTTCAGAATTCGAGACCTATCGGTTCAACAAGTAAAAAAGCTGTAAGTTCGGCCGGGCCGAACTTTGAATACCCTTCTCCATTTGATACAAATTTTGCAATTTTCTAAAAAATGAAATCCGTTAAAAATCCTGTTAAAATCTTAAAAATACTGCATAGGCAACTTTTGTCATTAGCTATTCCAATATTCAAATGGGAAATCTGTTTATAATCTAGCTAAAATCATCAAAATACCGAATATAAGGATTTACCATGGGACTTAAAAAACGTGGAACTGTACAGACAATTTTCTGGTTTAAGCTGTAGTATCCTTAACGAGCTTCAAATACGAAATCTGAAATAATTCCGATAAATAATGTCAGAGTCATAGACTTATCGGTTCAACAGGTACAAAAGCTTTAAGTTGCCATTTGTTACAATTTTTGCAATTTTCAAAAAATAAAATCCGTTTAAAATTCTATTAAAATCTTAAAAATACCGAATGAAGCCGTATACAGGGTTGTCCATATTCGACGGACCCATCTGGTAACGCCATAACTTTTGACAGAGATGTCACATCGCTTAATGACATACCGCCTTTGAAGCGTCAGCCCAAGCAGATTTTTACCATGAACCAATACACGCCACGCGAGCGCTCTGAAATTGTTGAAATTTACATTCAACAGAAGAAGTCAATTGTGAAAACTCAACGTGCTGTTAAAACATTAAAAAATGTGAGAAGTGCGCCTTCTAAGAACACCATTAAGCGTTTATAATCCGAAGAGGCCATATAAAAGTCGACCAAGGCGATCGGCCGAGAATATCGCTGCCGTACGAGCCAGTGTTGAGAGGTCCCCAAGAACATCCCAAAACGCCGTTCTCAGCAGTTGGGCATGGCTCGGTCCACTTTACAACGGATTATTCGCATTGATTTGCATTTGTTCCCGTACAAAATTCAATTGACGCAAAGAATGTTGCCTCCGGACAAGCCTCGTCGATATTCCAATCGGCCCAAAGAGTCATGGGTCCGTCGAATATGGGCAAACCTATATTAGGGTCTATACGACGACGCGAACTGCGTAGGCAACTTTTGTCATAAGCTATTACAATATTCAAGTGCGAAATTTGAAAACAAATCTATTTATAATGTATCTAAAATCATCAAGATACCGAATATAGGGATCTACAATGGTGGTTATAAAACGTGGATCTGCACAGACAATTTTCTTGTATAGGCTGTAGTATCCATTACGAAACAAACACAAAATTTGAAATAATTCCGATAAATAATGTCTCTAAAATCATCAAAATACCGAATATCGGGAGGTACAGTTATATGGGGGCTATACGAAGACGTGTAGCCCCCATATGTCTTAGACTGTAGTATTCATTACGCACTTTGGCACAAATTATGCCCTTCAAACGGCCAATAAAACCGTCACACGCTGCCCATATGTTCCTCTGCAGTGTTTTGGTCCATTCCCGGCGTAGCGGTTGCTTGAGGTGATCGACACTTTATTATTTTTAGTGCCAACCTTGCTTTCCAAAATACTCCAGACACAATAGCCCAACGGATTAATATCCAGAGATTTTGGTGGTCATTGTGCGCTGGAAATGAAGCGAGGAACCTCATTTTGCAACCATTCTTGGGTAGCGCGTGCTGAGTCCTGTTAGGATGTCCAAGGTCTGCGGCCAAAATGTTTGCGTGTCCAAGGCTTTTATATACCCTCCAGAATATTTTCGCGATAATATTCGGTATTTATTCTGGTGCCACGGTCGATTAGTATGAGCGGAGAGCGCCCATCGGCTGTTATGGCGGACCACACCACCATAGCAGTCGCTTGAGATCTAGTGGCCAACTGAAGGTGCACAATTTCTGCTGACCTCTTTGGCAAGTAAACACGATTATTTTGTCTGTTTACAAACTGCTGGACTACGAATGTTTTCTCACTAGAGAAAACCTAACTCGGCACTTCACCACTTTCGGCCAAGAGAAGCAACTCTTTAGCCCTTTGGAGTCTATTTTCTTTCGGTTGTGGTGTAAGTTCTTGCACTTTTTGGAATTTCAATGGCTTTACCACGAGCTCATATTTCAATATTTGCCGAATGGAATATTGCGATATTTTCAGTTCACGAGCCATTTTTCGGCCACTGTGACGCGGGTTTCGATCAAGTCTCTTTTTTCTGTTTTCTTCCGTCCACTTCCTTGACATCGGGCTACGCTAGCAGTATCACGGTAACAAGCGATGGTACGAGACACAAAAGATTTATTCACATCTAAATGCTGGAGTGCTCTAACAATAGCCAAATATAAAGAAATCACATTATCACGCTTGAATTCCATCACGAATAACTTATTTTCTGGAAATTTCTCACAAAATGCTTTTGTACGCTTGTAAACAATATAATGAGATGTCACTGAAATAATTTTAACAGCTGTTGGTCGAAGTTGGTTACAGTTTTTTTATCTCACCCTGTAGTACACATAAATTTTAAAAATTTCAAAATTTTAGTACACCACCTCCATTGGTTCACCCAAATTCAGATTATACCAAATTTATTACCATTTAGCACCCACATCTCTCAACAACATATATATCATGCGTACTGCATGTCTCACATTTTAGATTCGGTAGATTATCAAACACCCTTACGCTTTTAGAATGTATAGATATTTGCTGTATTCTATATTTGCACTTTAGGTCGAAGAATCTTAATTTTGAAAACTGTTACTACAGTCTTCTCCAAATGTTTTCCAAAAGAATTTTTTCAATACACAAGAACCATAGATTTTTCTAAATATTCTGAAATAAATATTTACATGTTAAATAGCTATCTAGCATTCTCACTAATTACTGCTGCGTTAGAATTATAAAAAAACAAGTAAGCAAAGGCTACAGTCGAACGGGGCCGACCGTTGAAAACCCTACAACACTATAATAAACGATACAGTTGATATAGGCGAGATACTCGAAAGAATTCCACAAGATATTGTGACAAATTATAAAAGAAAACCATCAGGTTTCGTTTTCTAATTTTCGAATAGTAGCAACTTAAACTAATTTGCTCATTTCCAATTTATTGGTAGATGTTGCACTTAAATGGTCTTCCTAGATCTGGAACCAATATTTCTCAAAGACCTATTATCTCTCAGAAGTGGCAAAAGATTAACATTTATTATTGGTTTTTGACTGAAACGCATCTATATGAGATACAGACATTTGACTATATTCTTCAACGAAATCAGCGTTAACGAAATAGTCAGAAGTGCGTCTTTCCTGTATATGTGAATTCTCCAAAAAGTCACTGGAATCGACATTTTCGTATTTCGTCTACAAAAGTTGGCAAACTATTTCACACATTGAATATTTTTGGATGGCCATCCAAAACTGCTTGGCTTTTGCAATGTCCGGTAACCCCCTTTCAAATGTGCGTGATGATCGGGTGATAATTACGACCTGCCGACAAATTTGCAGTTTTTTGGTCCATTTCAACCCCTAAATATATGGCGATCATCTCCAAAAAGAGTAGGCTTCTATTCTGACCCTCATCTTATCCCCATGCAAAATTTCGTAAGGATCGGGCCATAAATGCGATCTGTATATGATATTCTGATGTCATAACTACTTAGTTTTGTTAACTGTAGAAATATTACCAAATTTTTAATTCAAAATGAAAATATGCCATAAATATGACAAAATTGAAAAAATATGAGAAAATTTTAGAAAATCAATATTTTCATCTTTAGAGAGATATTTTTATGCGATTTTTTTAGACGTTTTTTCTTTCCAGCCAAGAGGCCATTCTGAATTAATGAGAACTGTCGAAATCAGTTCAGCCGTTCTCGACATATAAGAGATTTTCCAAGCATATCTTCTTTGATAGACATATGTATCGCACATATTTTGCTATATATCCGATTTGTTGGATGTTAACATCAATGTAAAGGTCAGAGGTAACCTTGTCATGGCTTTGGGATTTCGCCGGGATTTAAAATATTCGCGGTTTAATGAAAAATTTTGAATTTTTTCAACACAAAATATATGGTCTATTTTACCCGCTAAGTATTATCCGATGACCACCCAAATTGGTAGGTTTCTTCCCCGTCCTAAACTCTAGCTACATGCGAAATTCCGAGTCGATTGGTCTATAATTGTATAGCTACTTCAAAATCCGACATTTTTTCAGTATTTGGTCCATTTCAACCCCTAAACATTTGGCGATCATCTCAAAAAGAAATAGGGTTCTATTCTGGCCCAACCCCGACCTCCATTCCAAATTTCGTGAAGATCGGGCCATAATTGCGACCTGTAGAGTGATTACAAATTAACATGCACAGACGGACAGACGGACAGACGGACGGACGGACATACATAGCTAGATCGACTCAGCTCGGCGAGCTAGGATGATCCATATATACTTTCCTATATGGGAGACCAATATTTCGTGGTGTTACATAATTTTTGGCCCAATCAAACTTATAATACCCCCAACACATAGTGTTGTATGGTATAAAAAACAAAATTTTTTTATTGCTAAACTACACTGTGACTTTATATAATATACGGACACAAAAACACACACAACTGGACGCCCGCAATTCTCACCAAGTACATGTGGATTCCTTATGATTTCCATTCATGTCAAGTGAAGCATCAGTTACTGCCACTCGTCAGATGTCTGTCTCAGATCTTGCAATGGTCTTTATCGTCCTGCCTGGCACCCCCACTTAGGCCTAGGCGAGGGTATAAATTGCAAGACAAGTAGCCCTGTTTATCTCTCAGCATGGATGTACATACGTATATATATCAGGATGTTTGGGTGTTGGTTCTGGCATTATATCATGTTCAACATTGATATAATTGTTGTTACTGTAGTTATTTGTTGCTTACTACACAGCATCATTTAAACAGATGTAGAAGATGGTGATGATGATGTTGGTTGCCAGCTTTCTTATCCGCGTCTACATTTCTCACATTACTACCCACCTACCGCCGGCCTCGTTTGTTGTTTTGAAGTTTCTCAAGACGATGAAGAAAAATTTTTCACAGAACAACACAAAGATGTGAAGTGTGGAAATTTTCACTTTTTTGCCATAATTAAATTCATTTTAACTTTTTTTGTTCGCCGACCCGGGCAATGTGTGCGAAATATGCGTGTGTGAAAATCGACATAACATGCGAACATACTTATGAGAGTTGGTATTTGTTTAACTTTTTTTTATTGCGGTAGAACGAAAAATTTTGTCTGGATCTATATAATCACATTGAAAGTATATGAGTTGTGCAGTTTCTTTTAATGAAATTGTAAGAAAAAAAAAACAGTAAGTCTTATTTTCAGTTTAAATTAAATTGTTATGAAGTTATTTTATGCCTGGATAACGGTTTTCGATTTATGTGCAGGTGATATTTAATTTGAAAAAGCACATCCTTGTCAGTACCCGGACTTAACGATCAACATAAGCTATCATAATCATTCACTGGTTCCATTGCCAGTGGTGGAACATTTTGTTTTATTTTGAGTATTTCAAAATAATCAAAAACATTTAAAAAATGTACAGCTCACTAAAGCGAAACACAGTGAGATCAGATTTTGATCCGGGATGTCGTATTGAAATTTGGCTTAGAAATTAATATTACTCATCCTAATTTTGTGTCGAAATACTACATATCTGTCGGCTTTTAGAATAGTCCACACATAAATGTACATTGTGACTTGCGGTATTTCGTTGTTTTGAAGGTTTCGGCCATCATTTGAACCAAAACCTGTATAACTTGAAATTCCAGGTTCTGCGTAGTTAAAGACTTTCCCAAAAAAAAAAAAAAAAAATATATTTTGAAGATATGCCCACAATTTGAAAAAAAAAATATTGAAAAATAAGCTCGGGGTAAAGCCATTACAATTCCAAAAAGTGCAAGAACTTCACCTCAACAGAAAGAATATAGACTCAAAAGAGCTAAAGTGGTGAACTGCCAAATTTGGTTTTCTTCGATGAAATGATCGTGACAAATGATCGTGTTTGCTTGCCAAAGAGATCGGGTCAGTTGTCCACCAGAACTCAATCGCTGGCCATGGTGATGGTGTGGGCCGCCATAACAGCCGATGGTCACTCTCCGATCGTATTAATCGACCGTGGCATCAGAATAAATGCCGGATATTATCGCGAAAATATTCTGGAGGGTGTATTGACCTTGGACATTCCAACAGGATTCAGCACCATCGCACTCAGCACGCGCCACCCAAGAATGGTTACAAAATGAGGTTCCGTGCTTCAATGCGCTTCAGCGCCAAATGGCCACCAAAATCTCCGGATACCAATCTGTTGGACTATTGTGTCTGGCGTATTATGGAAAGCAAAGTTGGTACTAAAAAATACCTCAAGCAAGCGCTTCGCCGGGAATGGGCCGTTTGAAGGCCAAAGGTGACACCATTCGAACAAATCTAAACTTTTTCTAAAATTTGATGATATTTCCGACATTTTTTCTTCCATTCAAGAAAAATAAAAAAAAAATTAAAATTATCAGCATATGATTCTAAGACATTTAGCCCTGTCCGTCCGTCTGCCCGTCCGTCAAATGTAATTTAATCACTCTAGAGTCAAAACGAATTACTATAGGATGGGTAGTACAACTTATGACAAGAAATGACTTATGCAGGACCACGTCTTCGTTAAGCCGCTATATAAAGCTTTTCCTTTCAGCGATAATTTTTGAATGGAATTCTTTGAAAATTTTTCAAGTTTCTGCAAAATAGTGGATGGTTTTAAAAGTTTTTTACTTGTGTGTTATATTTTTATGTCACGAGATTTTTTTCAATTTGACTTACAATATGGTATTGTGCATTTTATAAGGGGTGTTATATTCAGGTCGCCATGTTCGTCCAATATTCGTGAAATTTTGCTTGAGGGTTGGGTTAGGATTAGAATAGAAGCCTATTGTTGTGGGAGAAGTTCTCAAAATATTTAGGGTTTAAAATCGCCCAAAAACCTAAAATTTGTCTATCATCATATAAAGGAGTCCAAATTTAAAATATGGGTTTACATGACCTAGTGGTTTTGGTCAAAATGTAAGAGTAAACTTTTTCAGGACTATGTGGTATTATTTCAAGAATGAAATAAAAATAAAATGTTCAATTTGCATGCAAGAATATTTTGAATGTGAAATTCCAATTATTTCCCAAACAACGAATTACGTGTGAGGCCGACCATGTGATACCCTATAACACTACAATATGTTCGAAGTCCCCTTATATCCAAATCCATTTTGGAAGATTTCGTTTTTGAAATAGCGTCAAAGAGCCCTGAGAGGGTAACCTCTAACCCTTACGTTTTTGACCCAGAGAATTTGCCCATATATTTACGCACTCCGTAGTATTTTTAAGTATTCAAATCAATTTTACACGAAAATTGTGGTCCAATATAATCCAATGGTCATCCAAAATGCTAGACTTCTTCCCTGTCCTTAACTCTCTTCTGATGCGAAAATCCGTGTCGATAAGTTTTCAATTGTGGCCTATAGAGCGACTACAAAGTTAGAAAAAATTATTTTTTTAGTCCATTTAATTTACATTTTGAGAACAATAGGCTTTAATTCTGACCCTAACACTAACACTTTGTGAGGATCGGACGATAATTGCGATATGCATATAAAACCCTCAAAAAGTAGTGTTGGGGGGTAAAAATTTTGAAAATTTACAATTCAAAAATGTAAGTCAAGTTGAAAAAAATCGCATGCGATAAAAAATATAACAAAAAATAAAAATATATACTTCTCTAGCAGGAGACCATTCCGAATTGATGGGAATTGTGAAAATCGGCCCAGCGGTTCTTGATTTATAAGCAGAATAAATAAGATCAATTCCTTTACATATATATCGTACCTATTTTGGTATATATCCGATTTCTTGGCTATTAGCATCACTGTAATGGTCAGAGGTGATCTTTTAATGTATTTGTTATTTGGCTGGATATAAAAATATTCGCGGTTCATTGGAAATTTTTCTATTTTCTTACATAAAAGTGAGGGTCTATTTAACCCGGCTAATTATTGTCCGATGGCCGCTCAAATTGGTAGGTTTGTGCCTGGTCCTAAACTCTAACTCCATGTAAATTTTCTTGTCAATTGGGTAATAATTGTGGCCTGTAGATCAACTGTAAAATCAAGAAAAGTTTCTGTTTTTGGTCCATTTCAACCCCTAATTAGCGATCATCTCCAAAAACAATAGGGTTCTATTCTGACCTTAACCCTACCTCCATTTTCAATTTCATGAGGATCGGTTCATAATTGCGACCTGTAGCGTGATTACAGATAAACATGGACAGACGGTCGGACCGACATACATAGCTAGATCGACTCATCTCGGCGGGATATGAAGATCCATATATACTTTCCTATGTGGGAAACCAATATTTCGAGGTGTTACATAATTTTTGGCCCAATCAAACTTATAATACCCCCAACACATAGTGTTGTAGGATATAAAAAGATGGTATGTTGTTGGAAAGTATTTTTTCCAAACAACATGCCATCTTTGATGGTTATTCGAAAAGAGAAGCATTTAGGTTCAACATTTGTTTTTATTGTGTAGTAAATATTGGAACGTTTCTTAGTGAAATCTTTACTCTAGTTAAAAGGGTTTCAGATCAGCAGAAACTTTAGTGCAAATTATAGTGTCGTAGGGTATCACATGGCCCCGTCCGGCTATCGCCTCGTCGTGACTGGTAACACTTAGACCATGTCTGATTCGAGATATAATTAGTGTTTTCTTTCCGCTGAACGAATATGGTTGTATATACGCTTCAACAACGCAGGAAAATATAGCGACATTACTTTAAAAAATGGAATTGTTGCAGAATGTGTGCGAAAATTGGGTACGGATTTTGGAAGAAGAGAAGCACAGTCAGTTCTGTAAACCTGTTGGTATTGAATTCGCTGCACATTGTATAACTGTTGCAAACATAAACGTTGTTAAACGTCTTATATTTTCATCGACGTAACTCATAATTTGGTAAGGAGAAAGTTAAGTTCTTTGTAAAAAAATATATTTTCAGTCCACTGGTAATGTAAAAATGGGTTAATCGACTCACAGAGAATCCATGTATTTGATGGTGTTGTACAAATGTTTACCCTAATTTTCTTTAAAGAGAAACTTTACCACCCACATCCAACTTCCTTTGAATTAAATCATATCGAAAATATCCTTTCATTTAAAGTTGCCTTTCTACAGAGATAATAATCATTCATCTATTGATGTTTTTTCTCATTGGATGGATTTGCATTTTGTCTTTAATAACCAACTATTTTTGTCACAGTTCACATTCAAATGACACCAAATTATATATATATGCATCAACATATGTATGTGTGTATATAGTTTTGTGCTGGCTTGTAAGCAGCGGGAACATAGAACGTAGAGGGGGCTATGTAAGTCTATACTGTGAAGCAGCAAATTAAAATCCTTTAAACAGATTCATTTCACTTTGCGGTCGATAAATGCATTCATTCTCTACTCAGTGACTTTGTATAACAGCACACACTCACACGAATACACACAGATACCCTCACAAAGCCATATGTAAACAACATTTGCATTCACATACTGACATTACAAACACACAGCGGAGAGAGAGAGGGGGCCGCACCGACATTGGCATATAAAACGCGAGTGTATTCTGAGAAAAATCAACAGCATCATTATTTCATTCATTCATTCATTCGTTCATTCATTGCACTGTCTGTCTACATAACCCATGTACATCCCTGCAGAAAACGGTGGAGGTATTGATGAACTGCGAGTGGTGCTACACTGATGAAAAAGTCAGTAGTATCAATGGTTGTAGGCGGCGAGTACTGCTTGACTACTCGCAAGTGCTGCACTGTTTTTTTTTATGATCGCATATATTGGTAACACTGTCAGCATCTGATTAAAAATAAATAAGCGTACCTTTGAACGCAGAGTATTAAAACAAAAATCTATTTATGAACAAATACTATTTAATGTGGAAAAAGTAGAAAAAGTTGAAAAAGTGGAAAAAAAAATATTTGTGAAAGCAGCGTCACCTGCGAAAATAATACAGCAGAAGATTCTTTAAATATTGTGCAAACTTCCAAGTTATATATATATTTTACTTATATTTTTATATATATTTTACTTAATTTCTATTTTGTAATTTAATATTGTTTTGAAATAAAAATAGCTGAATGAAAACAAAATCTGTCTTTCGTTCTTTTAATTATTCGCAATGGCAATGCGAATAATTTCGTTCGTGCAGTATGTTCAGTTACTTTCTTTCAATGGCGACTGATGCAAAATTCAGCAGTCGCTCACCCCTCACAGAGCGCTGCAAAAGCGAGTACTGACTTTCACACGACAGTCCAGTGTAAAAGTCAGCAGCTCTTACCGTTAACGGGGAAATGAAGAGCGAGTGGTCGGTATCGCTTGGCGAGTACTCGAGCAGCACTGCGGTACTACTCTTTTTTTCTGAAGGGATATGACTCTTGTATATATGTATATGTTTTTGGTTCTTGTTGTTGTTGTCGTTGTGCTAGTGTCTATTTGTACGAATTCAAATGTGAGTGTGGGTGAGAAGATTTGTGTTTTGATGTTAAGCGCACACACACCACACTCACTCACATACCCAAACAAATGCTTGCTAATGTTTTTGAAAACTTGAATGTGTAGTGAGTCTAAATGCCACGGTGTTATGTACCACCACCAGCACCAACAGATAAAGACAACAATTTTAAATTTGCACCATATCCCGTTGAGGGCTGTGCCATAAGAAGAACGAACGAACGAAAAAAAAAAAACAAAACGCTCACAAGAACCCACACAAAAGCTAACACAGCGGGATAGGAAAGTAGTTATCACTGAACCCACAATACCCAGTCATAGTTTGGCTTGTTCTGAAGTGATGTGGTAGATTCCAGATACGAATTGTATCAGTGGCTTGGAACGAGCATTGGGGTATTTTCTGCCAAAGCTAAATTATTACGATAAAACGACTATGGCATGGCTCAAACAGAAAATTCAAAACTTTGGTAATAGTTAGTTTTCGAAAGAAAAACAACAACGCCACTAAATAAGCAGAAAACAGCAACAAACAAACAGCATCAGTAGCAACATCATCATCATCGTCGTCAAGAGCAAAACAATACACAGCTGCAGTTTTCCTTAAAGTAGGTGGTCCGTGATCAGCATTGGAACATTGGTTAGCATTGGTCACAATGTAAAGTCCAACGCTTAGTATATTAATATTTGAAATCAAAATTGAATTGTTCACGGCGGGAATTTTGTGGTAGCTCACACATTAATTAACAACATTCTACAGGATTTCGGTAAAACGAACAAAAATATGTGTTATATTTCGCACACTTGATCAAAGAGTGTCATATCTCAAAAAATTCAGGATCGAGAAAAACGGATTGGAAGTTATTGATAGAAACTTGATTTAAAGATTGATAACAATTAAAAAAGATATAAGTTCGGCCGGTCCGAATTTTGAAAACACTCCACCATTTGGAACGAAATTGGCAATTTCCAAAAAAAAACATAATAATAAAAATAAAATAAAACATGTAAAAAAGTATAGGTCGGTTTTGCCGACAGTTGTATACCCTCAGCTAATGTTCGATTATTTAAAAATATTTTGACTTCTGTTATGAATTTTCAAACTCTTAACCCTCTATGGAGTGGGTTTTGAAAGAATGCATCAATGTTGTCCATTCCTAACCTAAATAAATATGATATAAATATTATTATGAATATCTAAGAAAATCGAACATTTATATCCAATTTATGGAAAATCTTAAATTATATATTCATCTCCGGATTCTGGTTGAGAGACACATATTTAGATATAGCAGCTTGTAAAGTACGCTGAGTTCTTTCGCAATTTATGACAGATATAAGTATGGAAAATTGTGTCCCTTTGTGGGTGAGGAACCAGAAGGGTTTTGCAGATATATAGCATCTTCACAATCTTGTGTTAGCAAATATGTTTGTATGTGTGAAATTTGAATTGGATTGGATTCTTATTTCTCTTTCTTTGAGGGTTTTGTTTTTCGAAATGTTGAACCCTATGTGGAGCAGGTAGCAAAAGAAATGGTCCGACCATCTTTATAACAGATCTTTTGTTGATGGAAATATTTTAGATGTACAATGTCTGGAATGGAATCGGATGTTGATTTCGCTTTTTATGAGCGTCATGGATATTCCAAGTTTTGAGCGTTTGTGATGAAGGTACCAGAAGGAGCGGACCGATATTGTCAATCTTCACACCTGACCTAGCACTGGGGCAAATATTAGGATGTGCAAAGTTGGAGCAAAATCGGATTATCCTTTCACTTTCTGTGCAAAAAATATATTTTTTGAAAATGTCGACCTTTTGTGGAGGAGGTACCAGAAGAGTGGACCGATATTGCCCATCTCCGAACTCGATCTAAGTTTGACAAACACATTACGATGTACCAAGTTTGGACCAAATCTGATACACCCTTCGAGAGTTATCGTCCGCACCAGCCAGACAGACGGACGGACATCGCTAGATCGACTCCAAAAGTTCTGAAACGGATTTGGTCCAAAGAGACCTAGGGTCTAAAACCGTTATTTCGACTAGGCACGTTTTAACCGTATCAAATGATATATACCCTCTGTAGCCATATGGATGAGAGTATAATAAAACCCGTTAAAAATTCTGCTAAAATCTTAAAAATACCAAACGTGCACCTGCATAGGCAATTTTGTCATAAGCCATTAAAATATTAAAATGCGAAACTTTAATTAAAAAAATCGGTAGCTAAAATCTTTGGTCGAATGAGACCCAGGGTCTGTAATCAATATAATTTGGAGCAAAGTTTCGGTACATCTGAAACTTTTATGAACAGAATGAACAAACCTTTAAAGATAGTGTGGATCATTAAATTTAATTGAATAAAAGCAAAAAAATGTAGGAAAAAGCATCAAATTTTAGAGTAAGTTTAGATTTGCTCGAATTGGTCACCTTTGGCACGAATCATGGCTTTTAAACGGCCAATGAAACCATCACACGCTGCCCGATTGTTGCTCTACGGTATTTTTTATGTGCAAAATGCTCCATACACAATAGTACAACAGATTGGTATACGGAGATTTTGGTTGCCATTGTGCCCTGGAAATGAAGCGAGGAACCTCATTTTGCATTCTTGGGTGGCGCATGCTGAGTACGATGGTGCGACCAAAATGTATGCGTGCCCAAGGCATTTTTATACCCTCCAGAATATTTTCGCGACAATATTCGGCATTTAATCTGATGCCAGGGTCGATTAATACGAGCGGTGAGAAAACATCGGCTGTTATAGCGCCCATACTTGAGTTCTGGTGGCCAACCGAAGATGCACATTTTCAGCTGATCTCTTTTGCAAGTAAACACGATAATTTTGTTTGTTTACAAACTGCTGGACAACGAATGTTTTCTCATCGGAGAAAACCAAATTCGGCAGTTCACCACATTCGGCCAAGCGAAGAAACTCTTTAGCTCTTTTGAGTCTATTTTCTGCGGTGTAAGTTCTTGCACTTCTTGGAATTTCAATGGCTTTACTCCGAGTTCATTTTTCAATATTTGCCGAATGGAATAATGCGATATGTTCAGCTCACGAGTCATTTTTCCGTCACTGCGTCGCGGGATTCGATCAAGTAGCATCTTTATTTTTCGAATCATTTTTGCTAATGTTGCTGTTTTCTTCCGTCCACTTCCGTGACGTCGGGCTACGCTACCAGTATCAAGGTAACGAGCGATGGTACGAGACACACAAGATTTATTCACATTTAAATGCTGGAGTGCTCTAACGATAGTCACTTGTGGGTTTCCAGCCAAATATGAAGAAATCACACTATCATGCTTGAATTCCATCAGGAATAACTTTTTCTTGAAAACTCTCACCAAAATGCTTTTGAACGCTTGTAAACAATGTAATGAGCTGTCACTGGAATACTTTTTTAACAGCTGTCGGACGAGTGGCTTAGAAATGACAGCAGTCTGAAGTTGGTTGCGGTTTTTTCATCTCACCCTGTATATATCATCTTCACAATAGATTTTTTGTTAGTAAAAACGTTTGTATCTGTGAAATTTGAAAAGAGATGGACGGTTATCTCGCTTTCTTTGGGCGTTTTGTTTGTCAAAATCTTGAACCCTATGTGGGGGAGGTATCAGAAGAAAAGGGTCGATCTCTACAATCTTTATAACAGATGTTATGTTGATGGAAATATTGAGATGTACCAAGTCTGAATAAAATCGGAATTTAATTTTGTGTTTTTCATGGATATTTAGAATTTCGACCCTTTGTGAGGGAGGTACCACAAAGAGTGAATCGGTATATTCCATCTTCACTACAAACTTTGGGTTGGGTTAATAAAAATATTGTCATGTGTGTAATTTGAAGACAATCGGACTC
Source organism: Musca domestica (assembly GCF_030504385.1). NCBI lineage: Eukaryota > Metazoa > Arthropoda > Insecta > Diptera > Muscidae > Musca > Musca domestica. Next base: position 1,131,214 of record NW_026712329.1, on the reverse strand, counting down.
TTACATCATATTTTATAACAGTTATAATTAGTCATAATGTTAACCCTTTGTGGGGAGGCACTTGAAGGAGTGGACCGACATTATTCATATTCGCACCTGACCTACCACCGATACAAATATTAGGATTTGTAAAGATGGAACAAAGTCGGATTATACATTCTTTATCTGTGCACTAAATTATTTTCTGTGAAAATGTTGACATTTTGTGGGGGAGGTACCAGAGTGACCGATATTGCCACGTCCATAATATAGTTATTTAACATTTTGGTAGACAGCTTTCTTGTAATATTCACTTCATAATATGTTGTACAGTGACAACTACGTGAGTGAGTGACTGAAACCACTGTTCCACCATCTACTTTCAATGAATGTCGTTATTTCCCAAAACAACGACTGTAACAAAAGAAAATTTCCAAATTCTCATTTCTAAAACAAACATTTCACACCAAACAGCGGCAGCATTTACTACGCAAGATGATGACATCGTCGACTTCAATGGAACTTTTTCTTATTTGGCGATGTTGACGAAGATAATGGCGGTGATGGGTGCATGCCATCATCAAATGAAAGAATAACAAAAAAAACAAAAGTTTATTGGGAATTGTGTAAGGCACTATCACCGTAAAAGTAGTTGCATTGGATTATTGCATAACAAAAGAGTACCGTCTCAGATGTCTACACAAGAGTTTTAATCCATATAAAATTGTGTGCTGACAAAGATATCGATTGATATATATTTTTTAATCGAAAGTCATTTGTTAAATATATGGTTAAAATTACGTTTAAAACTCTAATGAAAATGATCAAAAACATATATCAATTATATGAGCACTTGGTATGGTGACCTGATAGATTTAGCTTTAGTTTTCTCTTTATACCCTACACCACATAGTGGTAAGGGTATTATGTCTTTGTGCATTTGTTTGTAACATGGAGAAGGAAGCGAGATAGACTCATAGTTACTTTTGAGGATCTCCATAGAATCACTCTCTGAGTTGATTTATGCATGTCAGTCCGTCTGTCCGTCCGTCCGTCCGTCTGTCCATGTATTCTTGTGAACAAAATGCAGGTCGCATTTATTATCCGATTGAGATGAAATTTTCCAAACAACATTTGTTTGGCCCAAGGACGAACGAAAATTTAGATATAGCACACATATATATCTTCGTCCGATTTGCCTTTTATTGTGAACCAAACGTGTAATATCAGCCCGAATAGTATGTAATTTTGCATATACAACCAAATTAGGCCTGAAAATAAGTACGCCAAATTTGATCGAAATCGGTTCAGATATAGATATAGCTCTCATATATATTGTTCATCCGATTTGTTATTTTTGTCCTCCGCAGCCGTAATATGCACTCTATAACAACAATATTTGGGAAAATATATCAAATTCAGCTCAGAAATACCATTGCTAAATTTTATCGAGATCGGATCGGATTTGGATATAGCTCCCATATATAACTTCGTCCGATTTACCTTTTATTGTGCACCAAACGTCTAATATTTGCCCAAATGGGATGGAATTTGGCACATACGACCGAATTGAGTCTAGAACATAGTATGCCAAATTTGGTTAAGATCGGGTCAACTATAGCTTCCCATATATATTGTTCATCCGATTTGTTGTATTTGTTACCCACAGCCGTAATATGCACTCCGTAACAATGATATTCAAAGAAATATATGAAACATAGCTCAGAAATATCTTTGCCAAATTTTATCGAGATCAATTCAGATTTCAAATTAATTTTGCACCAATGGGCATTATAAGTCCGAATTTAAAAGATACGAATGATTCGACATATTAAGTCCTTTGAACTTTTAATTATACTTATAATCATAGCTTGTATGATTTAATACTCCCATAGAAACTTTTAATTGTTATGTGGAGCTCTACTAAATTAGCAAAGTGGTGTAGAGTATCATAAAGTTGGCCCCGCCCGACTTTAGGAATTTCTTTACTGGTTTTCTGTTGGGCTTTTCGACTAATCGTCAATGAACAAAATTATATCAGCTTCGCTACGAATTCGAACTCAGAATAAATTTATAGAAATAAATTCTGTTTTAAGCATATCGACCTTTGTGTAACATTGTCATTCTTTCCCACACCCCCTCCCCCCACGTCATTGCGAATCGTGTTACTGTTAAACGGCGGATGATAAATACAGAATTTAAGACGTTTAGTTTTCATTTCGATGTCTCTTCTCTTTTATAATTTCTTAGCATGTTGCTGTAATGCTGTTAAAGTTTCCTTTACAATATTCCTAACTCTTCTTCCACTGCCACTTTTGTCGAGATGCAACACTATAAAAATCATTACCTTGCCAACCATAGCAACAGTGTTCGAAGTAGACGAAACATTAACCTTTTACTTGTTTTTGTCATTTTCTTCTCTTCTGTATTTTCTACATTCACTTCTTTGGCGACAAACTACTTCCACCTTCCGTTGCATGCGAGACAAGCGAGACGTATAATTTTCTTAACAGATCTGTACATTGTACGAGACACTCACTATTCATGAACAAATGTTTCTCAATTACTTGAATAATGGGAGACAAAACATTGAAGTGATTTGAAAGACTTTAATTTAAAATTTCACAATGGATGGCAGGAACTAATAGTAATGCACAGAAATATTGGTAAGCAAGGAACAACGTTTTGGTAAGGTCTAAGAGGTCTTTAAATGCTAAATTTATTTATTGTTATAATGGGCAAATTTTTTTAAAGAACTTGATTGATCAAACACAGCGTTTAAAGCTGTGTTTGAAAATATATTGTAAAAGGAGATTTCCTTGTTGCCATCTTCTGTACTTTATAACGGAAAATATTCTGTCCATTCACAATAAAGAAAAGTCAGATGTAAAGAGGTCAAAATCGAAAATATGAACCATTTTTTTAAGCCTTAAAAAGTAAAAAAGAAAGTTAGTTCGACTGTGCCGAACTTTTAACTTTCTCCAACATTAGGAAGTAACTTGCAAAATGTAAAAAAAAAATCAGTTAAAATTTTTAAACAAGTAAAGAAGCAGCGTGCCGAGCTTTTTATACCCTCCACCATTCGGAAGGAACTAGAAATTTTTCAAAAAAAAAAAAAAAAAAAAAAAAAAAATTCTCGAAAAATACCTCTCAAATGAAAACCTTTATATGGAGGCTACACGAAGACGTGGTGCTGGATAACTTTTTGTAATAGGCTGTAGTAACGATTCCAAATTTAAAATACGAAATTTGAATAATGTCGCGAAAATCCTGAAAATACCAAATATCTCGGGGTATGGGTGCTACATAGACAATTTTCTTCCAGGTGGTAAAGTACTCAGAGGGAACTCCTTGTGTGGATTTTCACACTATTCCATTGAACAACTTAGCAAAAATAATCAAAATACCGAATATAGGAGGCATCATTGTATGGGGGCTATACGATATCGTGGACCTATATAGACAATTCTCTTTAAAGTACTCACAGGGAACTCCTTATGTGCATTTTAACCCAATTCCAATGAAAAATTTGGCTAAAATAATCAAATTATCGAATATCGCGGGGCACCATTATATGAGGGCTATATGACATCGTGGACCTATACAGACAATTTTCTTTCATGTGGTAAAGTATTCTCAGAGAACTCCTTGTATGATCAAAATACATAATATCGCGGGGCACTACGAACTTGACCTGCCTGCAGACAAAATACAGATCGGTTCAAAATTTTAACTTCCTATCATTATTCGTTTTGACTCAAGCGTGTTTACAACAGACGGACGGACAGAGCTAAGTCGTATTATAATTTTACGCTGATCAAGAATATATTTACTTTGTTGGGTCTAAAATTATAATTTCGATGAGTTACTAACGTTATGACGAAATTAATATACCCTCCATACTATGTATGGTGGAGGGTATAAAAATGTGGTTTCTTAATGTGCACTATCCGCTAAGAAGGCAGCGGCAACTGCTAGTATACATATGCATAAAAATGGTTAACAGCAAAGTGAATATATTTGTCGACAACCCTACTGATTCTGTGTGCTTCCTTATTATACCCTCATATATATGGCTAGAGAGGGTATGTTTCATTTGATACGGTGAAAACTTAGTCAAAATAACGGTTTTAGACCCTAGGTCTCTTTGGACCAAATCCGATTCAAGACATTTGGAGTCGATCTAGCGATGACCGAACGTCTGATTATCTGGCTTGTGCGCACGATAACTCTCGAAGGGAGTATACGATTTGGTTCAAATTTGGTACATCGCAATATTTTTGTCATACTTAGATCGAGTTCAGAGATGGGCAATATCGATACACTCCTTCTGGTATCTCCCCCACAAAAGATCGAAATTTTCAAAAAATATACTTTCTGCACAGAAAAAGAAACATTAATCCGATTTCTCCAACTTTGCAAATCTTAATGTTTGCGTCAGCTCTATGTCAGGTGCGAAAATGGACAATATCGGTACCCATCCCCTCCATCAAGTACCTCCCCCACAAAGGGTCAACATTTTGAATAATTACAACTCTAATAAAATGTGATGTAAGAGTCCGATTGTCTTCATATTTCACACATCCCAATATTTATTTTAACCCAAGGTCTGGGGTTAAGATGGAATATATCGGTCAACTCCTTCTGGTACCTCACCCACATAATATCGAAATTTTCAAAATATATATGTTCAGCTTTGCAAATCCTAATACTTGCGTCAGTGCTAGGTCAGCTGCGAAAATGGACAGTATCGGTTCACTCCATTAAGTGCTTCCCCCACAAAGGGTCAACATTTTGAATAATTACAACTCTCATAAAATGTGATGTGAGAATCCGATTGTCTTAAAATTTCACACATCCCAATATTTTTATAAACTCAAGATCTGGTGTTAAGATGGAATATATCGGTTCGCTCCCTCTTAAAGCCGAAATTAACATTCGATTCCATTCCAGACTTGGCACATCTAAATATTTCCATCAACACAAGATCTGTTATAAAGATGGTATATATCGGACTATTTCTAGTGGTACCTGGCTCACATAGGGTTCAAGATTTTGAAAACCCAACGTTAAAAGAAATTGAAAGAAGCTTCCAACTCTCCTCAAATTTCACACATACAAATATTTTTGCTAATACAAGCCGGTTTTGAAGATGATATATATCTGCGAACCCCTTCTGGTACCTCACCCACCAAGGGTCACAATTTTCAATACATTCATCTGTCATAACTTGCGAAATAAGTCAGTGATTCTTTACAACTTGTTATATCTAAATATTTCTCTCAGTCAGAAGCCTGAGATGAATATAGAATTTATGATTTCCCATAAATTGGATATAAATTTTCGATTTTCTAGTAATTTTGCCCATACCAATATTTTTATATGTATTAGATGAAAATGAAAATGGAATACTTGTGATGGTACCTCAAGCACATTTTAACATTTTCTAAAAATTATGGAAAGTGAAGAAAGCTAACAACCTGTTACCAAGTTACCCCATATTTATATTGTATTTATTTAGGTCCGATACGTAATATACAATATTGGGCCATTCCCTCAGAACTCACTCCATACAGCGTCAAAAGTTTGAATAATCATAACAGAAGTAAAAATTTGTCGGTAGAACCAATTGATAGTTTTTAACTTTAAAATAACGTTTAAAATTAATTTTGCTTCCTGGAAGTTTCAACTTTATTCCGATGGATGTGATAGATATCACTCACCATACCGGCAATAGCATATACTTACTTATTTTCTTAAGTAATTTAAATTTATCTACATATTTCAAACGAACGTAGTAAAAATCAGAATACAGTTTATCTACATTCTTTCTTCTTTCTCTAAATATACTTTACTGCCTATCGAAATCAATCTTCATAACATAGAAATAGTAAAATATTAGCATCTAACCATGTCAAGTATTAGTTTGGAATTTGAAATTGAAAATTCCAAAGCAATTACCTTTACTGACTACTTTTTAACATTTCAAGATTTTTCTTGTGCAAAATATGGAATTTGACAGGAATTTGTAGCAATAGTATAGTAAATCAATTCATTGCTTCATTCAACAACAACAGTATTGATTGGAATATTTTGCAATCAATTAATTTTAAAGGAAGAGGATTTCCAATTACTAGATATACATTTCAAGGAAATTGGAGAACAAAAAAATAGAGTAGAATCTCAAACATTCAGAGCAGTTATAACTAATTAATTTTTCAATACGTTCAAAAATAATTTATTCAGTAAACCGAATGAATGTCTACATATAGCTCCGTCAAAATATAAAATAACCAAAATAAAAAAATATAATTCCCAAGCAATCCAGTTATCTACAGAAATACCACATGATAATTTCTTTTAAAAATTAAATTACACATTTTTATTTGACAAAGATTATCTGATCTTAATGCTTAATTGAAGATAGCAACAACCACTTAAAGAACTACACTCGCTCACACCTACACGAAATGTGTGTGTATTGCACACAACTGTGTTAATTTGTCAAAAAAAGCTCACATAATACTTGATTATAATTGTTTTGTTATTTTTGGTATTTTGTTCTTTTAAATTTTATTCAGTATATCCTTATCCTTTTGTTTCCTTTGAACACACGCACACGTACACCACACACATGCCATCGATTTATTAAAGTATTTGCATTACTTACAAATAGGTTTACATTATGAATATGGACATTAATGCAGCAGGACAAACAACTTATTGATAATGGAATAAGAAAACAATTCGATTGAATGAATATAAAAATTTGTATAATGGCATTTGCGTGTGCCGATATGTCCATATACCAGTGTGTGTGTGTGTGCGTTTGTATTTGTGTAAATATAGGCCACAAAAACGATTATGTGGCTTTTAAAACAACTGCAATTACATGTATGGTGTTTAAAGTGAAAACCCTCTCTCACTATATAAACTATCAACACGAATATTAAGTAGTCTGTTCGTTATAGGCCAACAACAAACATGTTAACATATACTTACATGTAGGGTATTCATTGTCATAATACAAATTTCTAGATACGAGGTGTGGTGACGAAATAGAGCCAAATCGGTTACATTAACATCAACAACTTTGAAAACTACTGGGAGTCGATCTACCAATGTCCGTCAGTGTACCTATGTGACGGCTTATGACCAGTAATGGTTCAATCGTTGCACATTAAATTCTCTTTCCAAATTTATACCGAGTACGAAGTTGACCAGTATAAATGCCCTCTTTCTGGAAACTCCACCACAAACAGTCAACATTAAGGATTTATACTACAGCTGTAAGGGATTTAAATATCCAATCAAATGGAACATGTCAGATGTGGGAGCTATATCTAAACCGAATTTCGACAAGTTTCATAAAGTAACTTCATTTTATTTAGGATATTTTTACACATTTGGTGCACAAAACAACTGAAATTGAACGAAGATATATATTGAAGCTCTACCCAATTCTAAACCGATTTCCATAATATATGACATATGATATCGTATTCGGTATAGGGTAAGTGCGCCTAAGGTCGGCATGTCCCAGTAGTCAGCAGTTTTGAAATTTAAACTTAAATAACTAAGAATATAATTGACCAAATAATGAAAAAAATTCAAAAAAATGTAACAGTGTTCTCTGCTTTCTTTCTGTAAAAAAACAATGAGTTCCGATCATTTTTTACGAGAGAATAACGGTTTTCGTCAGTGAGTGTCTTCCAACGCGTGCGATAGTGCTTGTTTGTAAAGAAAAAAGTAGTGGTGGTGTCAAATTAATAATCGATTTAAGTAAATTAAATTTAATACTTTTGGAATCAGAAATATTTTATTAAAGTAAATAACAGTCTAAAGATAACTTAGCTTAAAAATTTACAAATCAAGCATTTTTCTGTTATATTATTTAATGCCGGCATTAGGAACAGAAAAAAAGAGACTTGCCAGTAGTCGGCAGGGGTGCCGATTACCAGAAAAATATCATTTTTGACCCATTTCACCAAAACTTGAGAAAACTATTGAAAAATTATCCAAAAACTACACAAATAAAAAGATATTTTTGTGCCGGCAGTTGTTTTTATTTGTGCTTTTTGACCAACTTTTCTAAATTAAGTAGGTTTTTTAAATCAGCTATTTGACGTTTTAGATAGCGGTGGCATTTTTGAAGAAAGGAAAGAGATTAATTCACAAATTCCAAATATATGAAAGATACTGTTTTCTTTTTTATTTAATCTCCTTTTTTTCATTGAAAATCCATACGTTACTGAAGGTAACCATACTATTCTTGATTTTCTACCTACATTTGGTTTAGAATGATAATTAAATAAAACACTATTTAAAAACGAAATTAATTAATTGAACAATGAATTAGTAATATAGTATTGTTTTATACTATTAGAAATAAAAAAAATACAAAATAATATTTTTTTACTGAAATACTATATGTCGACTACTGGAAAATAGACATGCCGAGCATTGGAAAATGGTGCCGACTACTTACAAAATACTACTATTTTAGTAAAATTGCAAATTTTGCCAATTTAACAAAAACAAATTCATTTGTTGTTTATTATTTCGAAAACTAAACAAAATTTGGAATCCGAACAACTTTAATTTTCTGCAATTGAAAGATCTCACTTAGATTTTTGATAGATTGAAACATTGAAAATTTTAAAAATGTTATATGGAGTAAATTATGTCTTTGGGGGACTTTGGGAGTAATAACTATATCTGAACCGATTTTTAAATTTGACATACTTGTTTCTAGGCTGCATGCGGGGCCTTATAACACTATGCTTATTTGGTGGAGCTCACGTAAAAAAAGGTTATATGTGAAGTAGATCTTGTTATGTTCGATAAATATTATATTAAAAAAAACAGTAAAGAAAATCTTAAAGTCGGTCGTGGCCGACTTTATGATGCCCTACACCACTTTGCTAATTTAGTAGAGCTGCGCATAACAACTAAAAGTTTTTATGGGAGAATTCAATCATAAGATTATAATTATATGATTATAATTATAATTTAAATTTCAAAGGGCTAAATATGCCGAAGCATTTGTATCTTTTAAATTCGGATTTGTATTACCCATTTGGTGCACAATTAATTTGAAATCGGTTAAAGATATATATGGGAGCTATATTCAAATCGGAACCGATATCGATAACATTTGGCAAAGATATTTCTGAGCTGTATTTTTATATTTCCTTGAATATCGTTGTTACGGAGTGCATATTACGGCTGTGGGTAACAAATATGACAAATCGGATGAACAGTATATATGGGAGCTATAGCTATATCTGAACCGATCTTCACCAAATTTGACGTACTAGCTTCTAGACTCAATACGGTCGTAAGTGCCAAATTTCATCCAATTTGGGCAAATATTATTTATATTATTTATTATTACAAATATTGGTGTACAATAAGAGGTAAATCGGACGAAGTTATATATAGGAGCTATATCCAAATCTGAACCGATCTCGATAAAATTTAGCAAATGTATTTCTGAGCTGAATTTGATATATTTCCCCAAATATTGTTGTTACAGAGTGCATATTACGGCTGCGGAGGACAAAAATAACAAATCGGATGAACAATATATATGGGAGCTATAGCTATATCTGAACCGATTTCGATCAAATTTGGCATACATATTTTCAGGCCTAATTTGGTTGTATGTGCAAAATTCCATACTGAGATTACACGTTTGGTGCACAATAAAAGGCAAATCGGACGAAGATATATATGGGAGCCATATATAATTTTGACCGATTATCTCCAATTTCAATAGGGTTCGTCCTTGGGCCAAACAAATGATTTGTGGATAGGGCAATAAACTGTACTTCTTGGATGGTGCGTGCTGAGAGCGATGGTGCTGAGGTATGCGGCCAAAATGTTAGCGTGCCCAAGGCTTTAATACACCCTCAAGAATATTTTCGCGCAATATTCCGCATCAACCACGGTTGATTACTACGAACGGAAAGCGACTTTCGGCTGTTATGCGGCCCACACCATCACCATGGCCGGCGCTTCAGTTCTGGTGCACATTTTCACAACCGAAGATGCACATTTTCAGCTGACCTCTTTGGCAAGTAAATACGATAATTTAGTTTGTTTACAAACTGCTGGACAACGAATGTTTTCTCATCGCAGAAAACCAAATTCGGTAGTTCACCACTTATGGCCAAGCGATGCAACTCTTTAGCTCTTTCAAGTCTCTTTGCTTTCTGTTGCGGTGTAAATTCTTGTACTTTTTGGAGTTTCAATGGCTTTACCCCGAGTTAATTTTTCAATATTGCCGAATGGAATATTACGATGTATTCAGCTCACGAGACATTTTTCGGCCACTGCCACGCGGGTTTCGATTAAGTCGCTTCTTTACTTTTCGAACCATTTCTGCTGATGTTGCTGTTTTCTTCCGTCCACTTCCTTGACGTCGGGCTACGCTAAATGCTGGAGTGCTAGCCACTTGTGGTTTTCCAGCCAAATATAAAGAAATCACACTATCACGCTTGAATTCCATCACGAATAATTTTTTTTCTGGAAAATTCCTACCAAAATGCTTTTGTACGCTTGTAAACAATATAATGAGCTGTCACTGGAATGATTTTAACAGCGGTCGGACAAGTGGCTTAGAGATAACAGCAGTCTAAAGTTGGTTGCAGTTTTTTCATATCACCCTGTATGTGGGACCTATAGTTATATCTGAACCGATTTTCTCATTGACGAATATAGCCAAATATCCTGGACAAGCAAATCATATACATAGATAGATAGATAATATTTAGGGGTTCAAATCAACCAAAAACAGAAAAAAATTCCTGATCACACAACTGAAGCCAATTTACACGACTGAAAAGAGAGTTAAGGACAGAGAAGAAATGTAGCATTTTGGATGACCATTGGATTATATTTAGCTGTAAAATGGACAACAACAATTAGCAGCACGACGGAGTGCGTAAATATTGGGCAAATGTTCCTGGTCAAAATGCTAGGTATAATCTCTGAGCAGTACTCCGTGACACAATTTCAAAAACGAAATCTTCCAAAATGGATTTGGACATAAGGGGGCTTCTAACATATAGTAGTATTGTAGGGTATCTCATGGTCGACCCCGCACGATTATACCCTATGCTTACTTGTTTTTCAATAATAATCATTTTCAAAGTCATATCAAGCATTCTATAGCAATTTTATTTGATTGGAAATAGAGGGTTATACCTTCCACATATTAGTTCCTTCTGATTCCATTCAAAAAAGGTTCATAGTTGGAATGGTTTACTTCAAATAAATTTCGAACAAACAAAAAATTCAATTTTCAAGCAAAATTCCCTAAATATAACAAATCTTTATGGCTTAATCGACAATCGATATATTAACGCTGATTATTATATATGTCTTCGTTTGAGATAGATGTTTTGATCATCAATAAAGGAAGTGCAATGGCCATATGTGTGATTTTCGATGGAGAACCCATACATGTACACTTTCTTCCACATACTTCGGCCATATGAATATGCATAATCATATGGGACATCGAAATTTCCACATCCTCCCTTCGTATAATTTTATGATTGCAGTCCATCGTAACATCATATAGCACAAATACCAAAATATAAAACCATGAACGATAGATACTCTTAGCCTCAAATTCTACCCCTCACCATCCTCCTGTTTCAACCAAAAAGGGGCTCAGTTATTGTTTGACGACAATATCTCCTTGAAACTGATAAAATCGTAAAAATTCAAATACATGAACAAAATGTTTATATGAATACACAACCACACACACACGTGTTCCCAATTTTCCAAGCCGACATGAGTACATATTTATTTAGGACAGGCTATTCTGTACCCTTGCATGAGTAGGTATTATAAACATGGGTCCAATGGTCCTATATAGACACAGACGGCTGAATGGTCATGACATTTAAAAAATACTAAAGCTACAGAATTTTGTTAGGCACATTTGAAAATGTGAAACAAATTTTAACTAAACATAAAGGGAAAAGAATTAAAGTTGTATCCAAAGATGGAAACACACAGCGAAAATGGAATAGATAGAAGAAACAAAATACATTTATTCATAAAGATTTTTTTTAATAACAAATAAGGGTAGTATCACCGGGATTCATTTTAATTCGCTTCACTAGAACGAAAACCAAAATCATTGTGAAAATTAAAATCAAGTTGCCAAGCCCTACAATCAGTCACTAATTAAAACGAATATGAATTGATTGATCTAACCACTAATGAACTTTTTTAAGGAGGAAAATTTAGGAAACCCTTGATTGATCCTTATATAAAGTGCTAATAAAGTGGTCCCACCGCACAAAAAGTCAAAATGTTCACAAAAAATAATTTACCCTACAGAAAACAAAATGATACATATACATATTTGCATCAGTTCTTTTTCAAGTGCGAAAATGGATATTATCGTCCACACAATTACGTACTTCCCATTTTGAATTTTTATAACTCTTATTCTTATCCTCTTCAAATTTCGGACAACATAACATTTTTGATAACACTAGATCTGGTGTGAAAATCGTTTACTCCTTCTTGTACCTCTCCCACAAAGGAGTCAAAATTTCGAATAACAAAACACTCAAAAAATGCGAAAAAAAATGTTTCCAATTTTTCACGATTTCACACATCTCAATATTACTACTAAAAGAAGATATGGTGTGAAGATGATAGATATTGACCTACCCCTTCTGATAACTACCCCACAAAGGATCATAATTTTAGATGCTTATATCTCTGATAACTTCCGAAATAAATTAGTATTTCATTTTAAATTTGGTATATCTAAATATTTCACTCAAAAAGAGATTTTGATATATAATAATAAAATTAAATACAATTAAAAATAAATGTTCGATTTTCATTACCAATTATTTTTTAAAACAATATCCAAATCTCAAGCTCTGATACCAACAGTACCTCCATACCACATCCCCATATCTCAAGTTCAGATATGAACAAATTTCATGATTTCAGTTCTTTAATATCCCCCATTTGGAAAATATTAAAAAAAAGCTCCGGGTAAAGCCATTGAAATTCTAAAAAGTGCAAGAACTTGCACCGCAACATAAAGAAAATATACTCAAAAGAGCTATAGAGTTGCTTCGCAATATTCAAATTGGAAACTTGAAATAAAATTCGGTAAATAATGTAGGTAAAATCATCAAAATACTGAATACCCGGTGATGCCGTTATATGAGGGCTATACGAAGACGTGGACCTGCGCAGATACTACATAGGCTGTAGTATCCATTACGAACTTCAAATGCCAAATTTGAAACAATTCCGGTGAATAATGTCGCTAAAAAATATCAAAATACCGGATATCAGGAGGAACCGTTATATGTACTTGCACAGACAATTTTCAGTCATAGGCTTCAGTATCTATTAGTTACTTCAAATACGAAATTTAAAACAATTCCGGAAAATAATGTCGCTAAAATCATCAAATACCGAATATCGGGAGGCATTGTTATATGAGGGCCAGACCTGCACATATACTTTTCTGTAACAGGCTGTTTCCATTACGAACTTTAAATACCAAATTTGAAACATTTCGGTGAATAATATCGCTAAAATCATCAAAACATCGAATATCCGGAGGTGGTGTTATATGGGGTCTATACGAAGATGTGGACCTGCGCAGACAATTTTCAGTCTTAGGCTGTAGTATCCGTTACGAACTTCAAATAAAAAAATTTGAAACGATTCTGGTGAATACCGAATATCCGGAGGTGCTGTTATATGGGGTCTATACGAAGATGTGGACCTGCGCAGAAAATTTTCAGTCTTAGGCTAGTACCCTTAGGAACTTCAAATAAAAAAAATTGAAACGATTCTGGTGAATACCGAATATCCGGAGGTACCGTAATATGAGGACTATACAAAGACGTGGACCTGCACTGACAATTTTCAGTCTTAGGCTGTAGTATCCATTACGAACTTCATACAAAAAATTTGAAACAATTCCGCTGAATACTGTCGCTAAAGTCATATAAAATATTTGGGGCTATACCAAAACGTGGACCACATGGCCCATTTTCAATGCCAAGTCCGGCAGACATAATATACATTTGAGTAAAATTTTTATCAACCTACTTCATTTCGTTCGGAAGCTAGAGTGATTTCCACAGACGGACGGACATCGCTAAATCGACATAAAATTGTATGCTTATCAAGAATATATATACTTTTTGGGGCATAAAATGTATATTTAGAGGTGTTACAAATGGAATGACAAACTTAATATACCCTCCATACTATGGTGGAGGATATAGAAAAAAATGAGGAGAGAAGCGTAGCGAACTTGTACTCTCTATGCACTTAGGTTCTTATAGCCAATTATCTACCTTTAATATGTTCCAGTCTCTTAAAAAAGTCCCCAACACATTCTATTTCTCCTACATTTTCTCTGAAAACCCTCTCTATAGCCTAAATCAAAATTTTCTGGTATAAAAATTGGTATATATAAATAAAGCATTAAACCTGAATTATAACTAGTATGTTTATCTAAGTGTGCTAGAGTATTCAAAATGTTGCGTATTGGTGTTAATAGCCTTGATATAAAAGGGTTGCTACAAGGTACCGGTCAACTTACAGAATCGAGATAGTCTAGTCTGAAGACACATTCACACTTTACGTTTTGATGTTATTTTAACAGGAGAGGTCTTTAACCAAGATGGAACGACATCAACAGTTTCACTTTATATTTTCCGGCCATGGCGTTGTAATACTAAAGGGAATTCGAGTCCTGGAAGTTGCAATTTATAACTGAAATATGTGATTATAGGAGACTAATTGTGATTTTGTTTACACAGCATAACACGAATATTTGAGGAGTTTCAATGTTTTAAAAAAATTCTACTTGAAATCAAGATAAATACAGTTTGAAATCACATCACACATCTTAATAAGGTCCATGTATTTCCGGATTTTATCACGCCAAAATCAATTCTGGACTTCATATGTTATATTCCATAAAGATACCACAACATACTCGTGAAGCTTAAATTTTCAGAAAAAGTTTAAAAGCAATAACCCTTACACACCTACGAGTAAGATATTCCTGACCGCTCTACTTTTTTGTATCGCTTAGAATAGGAATTGTGCGATCTCAAAACTTAAAAATATTCATATGTTATTAGATATCTCACGTGTGTGTGTGCTTGAACTTTCTTTTTTAGAAAGAAGAATGTATCTATAACAAGCACATATATATACCTACGTATACGAACGACAAATACAATTGAGGTTTCAGTCGAGTTGAATTGAAATGCTATAAACTGTAAAGCTGCTTTTATAAAAGACGGCTCGTATCTGTATTGGGGTTGTGCGAAGAAGTTCATATTGTATTTCCTTTTTGTATACCCTCCACCACAGTATGGAGGATATATTAAGTTTGTCATTCCGTTTGTAACACCTCGAAATATACATTTTAGACCCACAAACCCACATGACATACCGCGTTTGAAGCGTCAGTCCAAGCAGATTTTTACCATGAACCAATGCACGCTACGCGAGCGCTCCGAAATAGTTGAAATTTACAAGAAGTCAATTGTGAAAACTCAACGTGCTTATAAAACATTGAAAAATGTGAGAAGTTCGCCTTCTAAGAACACCATTAAGCGTTTATACGAAAAATTTTCGACTGGTAAGGCTCTTTCTAATCCGAAGAGGCCATATAAAAGTCGACCCAGGCGATCGGCCGAGAATATCGCTGCCGTACGAGCCAGTGTTGAGAGGTCCCCAAGAACATCCCAAAAACGCCGTTCTCACCAGTTGGGCATGGCTCGGTCCACTTTACAACGGATTATTCGCATTGATTTGCATTTGTTCCCGTACAAAATTCAATTGACGCAAAGAATGTTGCCTGCGGACAAGCCTCGTCGATTGGAATGGGCCCAATGGTCCGTCGAATATAGGCAACCCTGTATATTCTTGATCAGCATACAATTCTATGTCGATTTAGTGATGTCCGTCCGTCTGCGGAAATCACTGTAGCTTCCGAACGAATTAAAGTGGATTGATAAAATTTTTTCAAATATGTATTATGTCTGCAGGACTTTTGGTATTGAAAATGGGCCATGTAGGTCGGCATCTCCCGATATTCGGTATTTTGATGATTTTAACGACATTATTCACCAGAATTGTTTCAAATTTGGTATTTTAAGTTCGTAATGGATACTACACCCTAAGAAGAAAATTAGCTGTACAGGTCCACGTCTTCGTAGAGCACCCATATAACGGAACCTTTCTATGTTCGTTATTTTGATTATTTTAGCGAATTTATTCACCGGAATTGTTTCAAATTTGGTATTTGGCCTAAGGCAGAAAATTATCTGTACACCCTAAGAAGAAAATTAGCTGTACAGGTCCAAGTCTTCGTATAGCCCCTTATAACGGTATCTCCCGATATTCGGTATTTTGATGATTTTATCTACATTATTCACTGATTTCTTTCAAATCTCGCATTTGAATATTGTAATGGCTTATGACAAAAGTTGCCCCTGCAGGTCCACGTCGTCTTATAGACTCTAATATAACGGCTTCATTCGGTATTAAGATTATTAAGACTTTAAAGGAATTTTTGAAGGATTTTTTTTAAATTGCCAAATTCATTCCAAGTAGTAATAGGGTATTCAAAGTTCGGCCCGACCGAACTAACAGCTTGTTTACTTGTTTTTAATTAAAACTATTTCTTTCCTTATTATAATAGTCATGGATCAATATACGTATTATTAAAAAAATGAGAGGAAATATCTGAAAACAAAGTTTGCTAATGCTTAAGATATAAGTGATTGATAATTTTAGTGGAATTGCGTTTTCATAATGTAGACGTACCGTTCCACCTGGTGGTTCATAGTCAGCATTAGTGGTATATTTATTTGATAACTTTGCTCTAGGTCTGTGCATGTAACGATGAACATATCACTTTACCACGTTCAAAACGATATTACTCTTATAAATTCCTTCAAAAATTTTAACAAGACATTCGTTCATTCGCTCGTCGTACCACCCTATTACACCTGCGTTAGGTATTGTGCCACAAAATAGAAACATTACATTTGGTATTCATGAAATATGCATAAAATTTGAATTAGAAGAAAACAGAAAAAGAAATACACATCAAGGCTTTCACGCTCATTCGAATAGTTTGACATAGACAAACCTAAACAACCACATAACCATATCCACTTACACACATACAAATACAAATATGTGTGTGCAGAAATACGTTTTCTATTCTAAAGTCTATGAATGCTACATTACCAACAGCTACATTTTAAAGGCTTTATCGACGATGAGCAACGCCAAAGGAACAAAACGGTATGCAATGATTTTTAGGAATTTTTAGATTGCTTCTGTTACCGATTCGCTATCTATGTTTCTGGGTGTACAAATATAGATATGAAATGCTCGCAGAGTGTAGTGGGCGGGAGGACACAAAAAGATAACAACACAATTTTACAAAACAAGAAAATGGGGAAGCTTGTTCTTCTTCATCTTCTACCATTCTACGTATGAAATGTCCTGTAGGTATCTCACTTTGTGAAGTGTATTTCATTTGCATTTTAAATAGTTCCGAAGGTACAATGCACATACGTATGGGCATTTTTCATAATGGCTTCGATTCGGTTTGTCATCAATAGGATTTCTCATAGTGATTTTCATAGATTGACAAAATATGTTAATAGCTAAATCAAAATATTCTCTAATTGACACATTTTATTTATGACACATCTGAATAATGTCTATGCAAAAAGTTAAAGGCCGTAAAAAATAGATGTTAACAAAAAAAAAACCAGTAAGGAAAGCTCAAAAGTCGGGCGGGCCGACTATATGATACCCTACACCACTATGCATATTTAGTAGAGCTCTCGTAAAAAGGTTTATACAGGGCATTTCAGAGCTCTATGAGATATTTGGTACAAAATCAAAAATCGAATTCTATCGTGCATTTTACGAACTATAGCTATCTCTGTACCGGGTTTCTCCAAATTTTACGTATTAGCTTCTAGACTGGTGAATTGGGCTGATATTGACCATTTAGTGCACATTTAACCCGAAATCGGATGAAGATATATATGAGAGCTATATCCAAATCTGAACCGATTTCGATAAAATTTAAAACAGCTATTCCTGTGCTCCATCTAATACCTGGTACCAAATATCACGGTTGTGGAGTGAATATTACGAATGTGTGGGACTAAAACTCTAAATCGGATGAAACATGTATATGGTTGCTATATCTATATCTGAACCGATTTTCACTAAATTTGATATACTTGCTTCTAGGCTGAATTTGGTCCGATGTACTAAAATTCAGTCCATTTGGACTTATATCGGCCATTTGGTGCACAATTAACCCGAAATCGCATGAAGATATATATGGGAGCTATATCCAAATCTGAACCGATTTCGATAAAATTACAAACAGCTATTTCTGGGCTGGATCTTATATCTGGTACCAAATATCATTCTTGTGGAGTGCATATTACGAATGTGAGAGGCTTAAACACCAAATCGGATGAAAGATATATATGGGAGCTATAGTTATATCTGAACCGATTTTCTCCAAATTTGATATATTTGCTTCTAGGCCGAACTCGGTTGGGTGTGCCAAAATTCAGATAATTTGGACTGATAGTGGACATTTGGTGCACATTTAACCCGAAATCGGATGAATATATATATGGGATATATATAATCGGATGAATATATATAGCTGTTTCTGAACCGATTTTCTCCAAATTTGTTGTATTTGCTTTAAGGCTAATCTCGGTCACATGTGCCAAAATTCGGGCCATTTGGGCTGATATTGGCCATTTGGTGGTCAATTAACCCGAAATCGGATGAAGATATATATGGGAGCTATATCCAAATCTGAACCGATTTCGATAAAATTTAAAACAGCTATTTCTGTGCTCCATCTAATACCTGGTACCAAATATCACGGTTGTGGAGTGCATAGTAGGAATGTGAGGGACTTAAAGATATATCTGAACCGATTTTCTCCAAATTTTATATACTTGCTTCTAGGCCGAACTCGGTTGGGTGTGCCAAAATTCAGGTAATTTGGACTGATAGTGGATATTTGGTGCACATTTAACCCGAAATCGGATGAAGATATATATGGGAGCTATATCTAAATTTGATCCGATTCTCACCAATTTCAATAGGGTTCGTCCTTGGGCCAAAAAAATATTGTTTGTAAAATTTCATCTCAATCGGATAATAAATGCGACCTGCATTTTGTTCACAAGAATACATGGACAGACGGACGGACGGACGGACAGACGGACTGACATGCATAAATCGACTCAGAAAGTGATTCTATGAAGGTTCTCAAAAGTAACTATGGGTCTATCTCGTTTCCTTCTCCATGTTACAAACAAATGCACAAAGACATAATACCCTTACCACTATGTGGTGTAGGGTATAGACACGAAATAATATATTGATAAAAATCCAAATCAATAAAGGAGAGAACCGATAAATTTATATTTTAGTGTTTAAAACGAAATAGAAGAAACCAGTAATGGAAGTGCTTTAACATTTCAAATAAAAGGAAAAAATAAATGCATTACGAAAATTTGTGAATGTTTTGTGTAAAGTTTTATTCAAATTATCATTAACAATGTATTCGATTAATATTCAACATTTGACTCAGCAAATTTTTCCAATGAAATATTGTAAGTTTTCAAAATAAATTATTTTGGAGAAATCAGACTACATGCACTACAATCATAGACAAAATAATCTCAAAATACTATACATAAATAAAACTGCAATATATCTTGCGATTAATAGTATTATTATTAGTTAGCCATAACAATTTATTAACAATGCTTGAGAAACACTTAAGATAATTTTTTTTTCGCAGGTCTGTCGTTATTTGAAAAATTTATTTTATATTTTTATGAAAATCTTCAGCAAGAAATTGTTTTCATACCCTACACCACAATGTGGTCAGGGTATTATGTCATTGTGCATTTGTTTGTAACAGGCAAAAAGATACGAGATAGACCCATAGTTCCTTTTGATGATCTGCATAGAATCACATTTTGAGTCGATTTATGCATGTCCGTCCGTCTGTCTGTCCATGTATTTTTGTAAACAAAGTACAGTTCGCATTTATTGTCCTATCCAGATGAAATTTTGCACAAATCATTTGTTTGGCCCAATGACGAGCCCTATTGAAATTGGAGATAATCGGTCAAAATTTAGATATAGCTCCCATATATATCTTCGTCCGATTTGCCTTTAATTGTGCACCAAACGTGCAATATCAGGCCGAATGGTATGGAATTTTGCACATATAAACAGATTAGGCCTAAAAATAAGTATGCCAAATTTGATCGAAATCGGGATTTCCATATCGGTTCCATAGCTCCCATATATATTGTTCTTCCGATTTGTTATTTTTGTCGCCCGCAGCCGTAATATGCACTCTGTGACAACAATATTTGGTGAAATATATGCAGCTCAGAAATACCTTTGCTAAATTTTATCGAGATCGGTTCAGATTTGGATATAGCTCCCATATATAACTTCGTCCGATTTGCCTTTGATTGTGCACCAAACGTCTAATATTTGCCCAAATGGGATGGAATTTGACACATGGAATCGAATTGAGTCTAGAAGCTAGTATGCCAAATTTGGTGAAGATCGGTTGAGATATAGCTATAGCTCCCATAAATATTATTCATCCGATTTGTTATATGTGTTATCCACAGCCGTAATATGCACTCCGAAACAGCGATACTCAGGGAAATATATAAAACACAGCTCAGAAATATCTTTGCCAAATTTTATCGAGATCGGTTCAGATGTGGATATAGCTTTCATATATATCTTTATCAGATTTCAATTTAATTTTGCACCAAATGGGCAATACAAGTCCGAATCTAAAAGATACAAAAGCTACGGCATATTTAGTCCTTTGAACTTTAAATTATAATTATAACCATAGCGTGTATGATTGAATTCTTCCATAAAAACTTTTATTTGTTATGCGGAGCTCTACAAAATTAGCAAAGTGGTGCAGGGTATCATAAAGTCGGTCCGCCCGACGTTAAGACTTTCTTTACTAGTTATGTTTGTTTTTGAAAAAAAAAAATACTTTTTTAGGGTAATTTGGCCCCATTTTTTTGTGGATTGAGGTCGCAAACTCGACTTCGAAAAAAAAAATTATTGTTAATTAATTTGGAAGGTCCTAGTCCCATTTTCCAGTTATGTGATTCTAATTTAATTATTTCCAATTCTATTAAATAAAACATCTATATAAAATTGGCATTTCGAAAAGTTGTTATATAACGGCACCACCCATTTCTACTCAATGTAAAAGTCGAAGTTTTCCAATTGATTGGAATTTCATTATAACCTACGCCACACTGCGGTCATGAAGTAGGAATCGAAATAGACCCATAGTTCCTTTTGATGATTTGCATAGAATCAAAAGTTGAGTCCATGTATATTTGTAAACAAAGTCTAGGTTGCATTTATTGTCGGATGTGAGATATATATGGAAGCTATAGCTGAAGCTACAGTCTGAACCTATTTTCGCTAAATGTCATAGAATTCTTTCGTATATAATGCATTTGGTTTACCATAAAAGTATCTCTGATCCGAACAGATTGCCACCAGTTTATATAGAGTTCCTCCTTAAACCAAACAAATAAGCATGTATATGGGAGCTATAGATATCTCAAAGATATTTTCACCAAATTTGAAGTATTTGTTTTTAGTATGAACTCAGTCGGAACTATTTGGGCTGATATTAGCCATTTGATGCATAATAAACCTGATATCGGATAAATATATATGAGAGCGATATCCAAATCTGAACCGATCTCTATAAAATCTGGTACCAAATATAATTCTTGTTGAGTGCATATTACGAATGTGAGAGGCTTAAACACAAATCGGATAAAACGTATTTATATAGCTATATCTTAACCGATTTTCTCTAAAATTGATGTACTTGCTTCTAGACTGAGTTCTGTCGGCCAAAACTCGAGTCATGTGGACTGGTATTGGCCATTTGGTCACAATTAACCCGAAATCGGTTGAAAATGTATATGGGAGCTATATCTAAATGAGAACCAATTTTCAAAGATTATTGTTTGAAAAATTTCATCTCAATCGGATAATTAATACGACCTGCATTTTGTTCACAATAATACATAGACAGACAGACGGAGGGACGGACAGACGGACTGACTGAAGAGTTATAAAATTTTTGGCCAAAACAAATTCATAACTCCCCCTCAACAGGGCGTTGGAGGGTATAATAAAAATAAAATCTTAAATCCAATGACATATTCTATACACTTCTTTATTCTTAGTTTAATGTTAGAAGCTGATCCGGATTAATAAAACAGAACACGGCATCGAAACAACTTGTTTTGAAGTTGTGTTAATTATACAATTAATTATCTTATGCCATTTTCTCTGATAAAAACCAGTTTACGTTGTTCTCTATTTAATAAATAAAAAATGTTTTGACATTTTGTGCACCTGATTGATTGCTCAAAAAATCAATTTCACACAAATCCAATTAATACTTCAAATACCCCTCCAGGGTGACGCCTACGGGAAATTTTAATTAAACAACCTACGCAAATGACACACATTTTAAATTGTTAACTCTGCACATATTCCAATGAACTAACACAGCACTAAATATTCAATTCAAATAATGCAGAACTGAGTTTTATTTTTTGGTTTTGTTGTTGCATAAAATTAATTATTTCTTTAGCTTTTTGCACAAGTAAATATATGTGTCTTTTTCGGGATTAAATCCCAAACTTACTGGCTCCTGCTAGAGTCTTTTTTTTTTGGGAGATTTAACTATTTTTTCTGTTGAAGTTTTAGGAATACTTTAAAACTTTGTCGGGGTTTAAATGGGATGTTGCACTTTCTTTTCAATTTGCGTGTTGTTGCAGTGGATGGCTGGTACGTCTTTTTTCCCTCGACTTATTTTCAGCTGAGCTTGTGAGAACGACAACTACGACGACAACGAACAAAAATGATTAAAGCGTATTTTCTATAAAAGTAAGTACTTGCAAATCCTTTAAAGAATATACTGTCAAGTGAGTAACCAAAACCCCCCAAAAAAGAGGCGCACACACAAACCGATGACATACACTGTGGCTGGCTGCATTCAATATTTCTGCACACACACAGCGAGACATAAACAGTCATACTACGGACATACGCATATCCGAAGGATATGTGGGTAACTGTATACCACGGATGTGTGTGTATGCATGTTTGTAGAATAAGCATCTTCTCTACACGGCTCTTATACGAATGCAAACACTTTGGATATGAAAACATTGTTTAGAAATATATGTATATGTGTGTGTAAGTCTAAGTGTGGCTACATAAACTAAGAAGAAGGCACAAGCCGGAGGAGAGCAAGAAAACACTGCTGCAATATATGAAATGAAATGTATTAAAAGCCGACATACAAACACATACTCGAACTACTTATGCATAAGTGACATTAGGAGAAAGCTCTTGAAAAAGACGCAAAAAAGTGATTGCAGCATAGGACAGCAAGGCAAAAAAAAAAAAAAAAAAAAAAGATGCAGCAAGGAAAAGAAAACGTTGCCAAAAACCCATCATTGAAACCACCAACTCACTATAATCTTCTCTCGCATACGCTCATTCCGAAATTGCTGGCAGTGAAAGGAAACTGACTTGGTCACACATGCACACATACAAACATGAATATATGTGTGTACGTATAGTATGTGAACAGTGACAGCAACAGTTCGAATGCGGAGCAGCAGGCCTTCTTCTATTCCCACACAAGACACATTCAACATGGATGTAGAAGAAGGACTTATGGTTAAAGTCTTGCATTGGTTCTTTCACATCAGGGGATATGCAATCATCAGGCGGATTTCCATAAGCATTAAGCAACGGAAGAAAAATGCACTATAAACAAGAAATTTGGTTATTTTTTGTGAACATCTATTGGGATGACGGAAAATTAAAACACAAACAATTCATTCGAATATTGGATGAGGAAGTAAAAGTTGGAAGGACACTGAAAAATTAAACAAACGAAAAAAAAAATCAACTTGCAGTGTATTCGGCGGACTACACATGGGATATTTTATCTTCAAACTCGACCTTCCTACAAGCAACAACATAAATTTGAACAATTTTGTTACATATTTAAATTTCAAGTCACTTTTTTTATCCGACGTATAATGATCGTCTTCGCGGAGCGATTGCATAGGTTCCGGGTATTGGGCAGCCGATTAAGTAAGAATGGAACCGTCACACGCTGCCCGAATGTTGCTCTGCGGTATTTTGGTCCATTCTCGGCGAAGCGCTTGCTTGAGGTGATCGAAACTTTGGTATTTTTTAATGCCAACCTTGCTTTCCAAAGTACTACAAACATAATAGTCCAACGGATTGGTATCCGAAGATTTTGGTGGCCATTGTGCGCTGGAAACGAAGCGAGAAACCTCATTTTGTAATCATTCTTAAGTGGCACGAGCTGAGTGCGATGGTGCTGAGGCCTGTTGGAATGTCCAAGGTCTGCGGCCAAAATGTGCCCAAGGCTTTAATACATCCTCCAGAATATTTTCGCTATCGACCGATGCCAAGGTCGATTAATACGTGCGGAGAGCGACCATCGACTGTTATGGCGGCCCACACCATCACCATGGCCGGCGCTTGAGTTCAGGTGGCCGACCGAATGTGCACATTTTCAGATGACCTCTTTGGCATGTAAACACGATTATTTTGTGAGTTGACGAACTGCTGGACAACGAATGTTTTCTCATCGTACAAAATCAAATTCGGCTTTTCACCACTTTCGGTCAAGCGAAGCAACTCTTTAGCTCTTTTGAATCTTTTTTCTTTCTGTTGCGCTGTATGTTCTTGTACTTTTGAAATTTCAATGATTCCGAATGGAATATTACGATATGTTCAGCTCACGAGCCATTTTTCGGTCACTGCGGTGCTGGTTTCGATCAAATCGCTTCTTTACTTTTCGAACTATTTCTGCTGATGTTCCTGCTTTCTTCCGTCCACTTCTTTGATGTTGGGCTACGCTACCAATGTCACGGTAACTAGCGATGGTACGAGACACAAAAGATTTATTCACATTTAAATGCTGGAGTGCTCTAACGATAGCCACTTCTGGATATCAGACTATTAAGCTTGAATTCCATCACGAATAACTTTTTTTCTGGAAAATTTTCACCAAAACGTTTTTGTACGCTTGTAAACAACATAATGAGCTGTCACTGGAATAATTTTAACAGCTGTCGAACGAGTGGCTTAGAAATGACATCAGTTTGAAGTTGGATGCAGTTTTTTCATCTCACCCTGTACAACTAAAAAATTTGCAGTTCGGTTGGGACTAACTGTTAATAATCTTAATACATTAAAAATTCGAAATACTTCATTTTTAACTGCAAATGCCAGTCAATTCGGTTGGAGAATACTCTCCCAATTATGAAAATACCATATAATGGGCTGTACCGTTATATGGAGGATTTTCTTCTATTGGGGTTGTTATCTAATGCGAGTTTAAAATTTCAAATTTGAAACGATTCCGTTGCATAATGTTGCGAATATCATTACAATGCTGAATACCTGAAGGTACTTTATGTGAGTCTATAGAAAAACGTGTATCTACTTAGACCATGTTTTTTCCCCCAGGAGGAAGTACCCCTAGCTATCCCTAACGCCAAAGTGCCCAAATACGTTAAAAATGTGCCTAAAATCATCAGAATACTGCTAAATATTAGAGGTATCTCTATTTAGAAACTAAAGGAAAACGATTGCTGGGGAATTGTACACACCCGAAATTGTTTCGAAATTTTTTCGAATTATATTTATGTGTAAGTCTCACTGTTCAAATGCTTTCGTAGTTAGAGTGAATATACAATTTAAAAATTCAAAATGCCGATAATTAGGATTATATGCGATCGATACCAAGTAGTTTATCATTAATGACAAATTTCGGTAGGACTGGTCCTATCCTGATTCGCTAATTATATTGTGAAACACAATCACTACATGCAATTCCATTTTCCAATTTTTAACACTTTTAAATATTTGTCGTAGACCCCATAATGTACATATTTTCATGATTTATTCGAAGTCGATTTAGGGATGTCCGTCAGTCTTGAAATCACGATACAGTCCACATTATTTGACGTAGAGCTTCAAAATGTTGGCACAAATTTAGGCCCGTTTTTGAACGTATTTTTTTTTTTTCAAATTCGGTATTAAGAGTTTATGACGGTTTTTCCCCTGGCGACTGAACAAAGTCTCTTTAGGCCCGTTTTACTATAACACCCAGATATCGGTACCTTCGGATACTCAGTATTGCTATAAGCTACTTTTTCCCACGAATATACCTAAATGTTTGTAGATCGTAATAGGTTTCAGATCCGGTGACAGTTCGCAGTATATATTGCTCCACTTTTTTCTACATTTTCACAATTTTTTATTTGCTATTATTATATATTTTTTTTAATTAGGCATCGATAGTTAGAAATGGGTTTTACCTCCTGTTTTGATCATGTATATATCGGTTCACGAATTCAAATAGCTCCCATATAATGGTATCTCCCGATATTCGGTATTTTTGTGATTAAAGCCACATTTTCTAGCGGAAATAGGTTCTACTTCCTTTGTCTAAACTTTGTCTATATTGGTTCAAGTTTTCCTAAAGCCCCCATATAACGGTGCCTCCCAATATTCGGTATTTTGACAATTTAGGCCACATCTACCTTCAATCAGATTTGTTTCAATATCGGTATTAAGAGTTCGTAACGGGCTCTAACTCTGGTGGCTCAACAATGTAACTGCCAGTATTCGTTATTTTTACGATTAAGGCCATATTTTCCATCGGATAAGTTTCAAAATCGGCAACGGTTCCACAACCGTTGTCAAAACAGTGGTGATATTTCTCCAAAATTTCCTTACAAAGGATTCGGATTTCGATAATGCTAGCCTCATTTCCGCGGTGTTTTGAATTTACTACGACTCGCATTAGATATCAGTCCTTGTAGTATAAGGTTGGTGCCGATTTGGCATGACGCCCATATAACTGCTATACCCACTTTATTTTATTTTAGAAATGCAACTGCATTCCTCAACCGATCTCACTGTAATTGGAGAGTAAAGTGAAATACGTTTAAATCCAGATATTTAAAATTGTTTTTTTTTTACTTAATGGTAAAGAGTATTGAAAGTTTGGCCCGGACGAACTTAATTTTTTTACTTGTTATTAATTTTTTGATGTTCTAATTAATGTTTTTATTTTTTGATTTGAGTCGGATATTTTCATTTCTTTGTTCCAAAAAATACCTTCTTAAAGGCACAATCCATTCAACTCTATACGTCAACGCATTTTTGCTACCTCTGCTAATGGGAATTCGAAAGATTATTGGAAAATTGGAACCATATCTTCGATATCTGCGTGTATACGTCAGCGAAATCTTCATCTGGTTAGTAGTACCAACGGGAACAGATATTTAGCATTAGAAATATTCACTATTAAAAATTAGTAAAGAAAGTCTTAAAGTCGGGCGGGCTGACTTTATGATACCCTACACCATAACAATTAAAAGTTTTTATGGGAGAATTCAATCATACACGCTATGATTATAATTATAATTTAAAGTTCAAAGGACTATATATGCCGAAGCATTTGTATCTTTTAAATTCGGACTTGTATTGCCCATTTGGTGCATAATTAATTTTAAATCTGATAAAAATATATATGGGAGCTATATCCAAATCGGAACCGATCTCAATAAAATTTGGCAAAAATATTTCTGAGCTGTATTTGATATATTTCCCTGAATATCGTTGTTACGGAGTGCATATTACGGCTGTGGGTAACAAATATAACAAATCGGATGTATAGTATATATGGGAGCTATAGCTATATCTGAACCGATTTTCACCAAATTTGACATACAAGATTTTAGACTCAATTCGGTCGTAAGTGCCAAATTTCATCCAATTGTTGTTGCTGGGTGCATATTACGGCTGCGGAGGACAAAAATAACAAATCGGATGAACAATATATATGGGAGCTATAGCTATATCTGAACTGATTTCGATCAAATTTGGCATACTTATTTTCAGATCCATTCTGATCGTACGTGCAAAATTCTATACTATTCGAACTGATATTACACGTTTGGTGCACAATAAAAGGAAAATCGGACGAAGATATATATGGGAGCTATATCTAAATTTTGTCCGATTATCTCCAATTTCAATAGGGTTCGTCCTTGGGCCAAACAAATGATTTGTAAAGGAACAAACCTGCATAAATCGAGTCAGAATGTGATTCTATGCAGATCATCAAAAGGAACTATGGGTCTATCTCGTTTCCTTTTGCCTGTTACAAACAAATGCACAAAGACATAATACGCTGACCACCTTGTGGTAGAGGGTATAAAAATCGTCAAACTGCTTAGCACTTTAGATATGAAAAGCAGCGTTCGAAAAACGAATCCGAGGACCATTTTTTAGGAACGTTACAAACATCTGATCCAAAATAATCATTGACTGGAGTTACAATATGGTGTAGGATGAAAAAAATTAAGTTTAATTTGTCACCTCTTGAAAAATAACATATTCAAATCCCAGTGAGATCGGATTCGAAAGCAAGTGGACTGCTCAAATAGCTAGATCTTCAACCACGTTGATATAAGACATAATTTGTAACAACATCCATGCATTCCGAAAATGTATCCTTTTACTCATCATATTGGAGTAATGAACTATTGGGTGCTGAAAGCCATAAACATTGTGATATTCCAAAATGCACATATATTTGTGCATGTGTGCTTTCATTTTTTGGCAAATATACAATATTTCATATATGTAGACTTTACATAGAACTACTTCATTTTTTACACAAGTACGCATCCATTTGTGTAATATAATGTTTATATGTTTGTACAGTGTGTATTTATATATGTGTGTGTGGGTGTCTGTGTATTCAGTCTCAGTTATCTTACATAGTTTAGTAACCATTTTTTTTTCACTCAGCTTTTTTGGGTAACTTGAAACTATTTGCAACCGCTTTGGCAGATTTTCTCAAATGCTTATAGATCCACACAGGCAAAACTTAAATAAACAAGCACTTTTTTCGGCTTAATATCAATTTTGTATTCAATTTTGTTTGCAAATTCTTTAAGTTGAATTCACAAAAAAAAGAAGAAAAAGTCAAATAGGAAGGAATTATAGAGGAACAATGCGTTGGATTTGAGTCGCAAACAACAAGGAGGATTAAGAGCTAGGATGCAATGTAGTAGAGGGGTATTTTCTTTTTGGTAATTAATTTCAAATGGTGCTTTAAAAATATTTGTATACCCTCAACCATAGTATGGAGGGTAAATTAAGTTTGTCATTCTGTTTGTAACACCTCGAAATATACATTTTACACCCCCACAAAATATATATATTCTTGATCAGCATAAAATTCTATGTCGATTTAGCGCTGTCCTTTCGTCTGTGAAAATCCCTCTAGCTTCCGAACGAAATAAGGTAGGTTGATAAAATTTTACTCAAATATATATTAGGTCTGCAGAACTTTTGGTAAATGGGCCATGTAGGTCCAACACGTACCTTCCTTATTTTCGGTATATTGGTGGTTTAAGCGACATTATTCACTGGAAATTTTTCAAATTTGGTATTGGAAGTTCGTAATGGACAACAGCCTATGACAGAAAATTGTCCATGCAGGTCCACGCCTTCGTATAGCGACATTATTCATCGGAATTTTTTCAAATTTGGTATGTAAAGTTTGTAATGGATACAACAGCCTAAGACAGAAAATTGTCTGTGCCGGTTTACGTCTTCGTATAACCCCCATATAACGGAATATCTCGATATTTGGTACTTTGATGATTTTAGCGACATTATTCACCGGAATTGTTTCAAATTTGGCATTTGAAGTTCGTAATGGATACTACAGGCAACACCAGAAAATTTTCCTTGGATGTTCACGTCTTCGTATAGCCTCAATATATCGGTACCTCCCGATAATCGTTATTTTGATGATTTTAGCGATATTATTCGCCGGAATTGTTTCAAAATTGGTATTTAAATTTCTTAGGGGATACAACAGTCTTTGACAGAAAACTGTCTGTGAAGGTCCACTTCTTCGTATAGCCCTCATATGACGGCACCTTCCGATATTCGGTATTTTGATGATTTTAGCGACATTATTCACCGATTTCTTTTCAAGAAAGTAATATTATAAAACATTTTTACCCAATTAACAAGATCGTTTGGTAAATATAAGTGGAAGCAATGTTTACTATCTCGTCAATTAGGTAAAAAACTTGTTGCAAAAAACGAGATATTTTAAATAACTCCTCAAGAAGAATATTTATGGAGAAAAGTTAAGTGAACTGATTTGGATTGGTGGCTCCTCCACTAATAAATAAACTTTTTTTGACATAACAAAAGTAAAATTTAAATCCTTATGTAAAAAATGTTTCGGCGCGTAAGCGACCAAAATAAAGTAGTTACTAAATCCAAACCAGAACTGTCAATATAAAATTAGACTTTCCGTTCATAATTTTGAGTTTCAATTTTACCGATATTTGTTCCTTAAAAAATCTTAGACAATTTATACATGTCCGTCTCTCTGTGGTAATCACTATAAATATAGAAGGTATCGAACTAGATGACGAAAATTTGAATTATGATGATATTATGCCTGCAAGTTTCAGGGATTGAAAATAAGATAAATCGGTATTTTTTTAACGCCTCTACATAATATAAATATACCTTCCTATTTGTGGTATCTTAAACGGAATCAGATATAATTTGGTATTTTGGGTATTTATTAAAAAAATGTAATCGGTCAACATATTGATAGCCACTAATAACATTACCATATTATTTTGAGGATTTTGACAATACAATGTGAGATGAAAAAAACTGCAACCACGTTCAGACTGATGTCATTTCTAAGCCACTCATCCGACAGCTGTTAAAATTATTCCAGTGACAGCTCATTATATTGTTTACAAGTGTACAAAAGCATTTTGGTGAGAATTTTCCAGGAACAAAGTTTTTCGTAATGAAATTTAAGCGTGATAGTGTGATTTCTTTATATTTGGCTAGAAAAACACAAGTGGTTATCGTTGGAGCACTACAGCTTTTAAATAAGAATAAATCTGTTGTGTCACGTACCATCGCTAGTTACCCTGATTCTGGTAGTGTAGCACGACGTCAAAAAAGTGGTCGGGAGAAAACAGCAACATCAGCAGAAATGGTTCGAAAAGTAAAGAACTCGACTTGATCGAGACCCGCGTCGGATTGGCCGAAAAATGGCTCGTGAGCTGAACATATCGCAATATTCCAATCAGCAAAGTCACTGAAATTCGCTAAAGTGTAAGAACTTACACCGCAACAGAAAGAAAATAGACTCAAAAAAGTTAAAGAGTTGTTTCGATTGGCAGAAAGTTGAATTGCCGAATTTTTCCGATAAGAAAACCTTCGTTGTCCAGCAGTTCATAAACAAATAAGATTATAGTATTTACTTGCCAAAGAGATCAGCTGAAAATGTACACCTTAGGTTGGCCACTAGAACTTAAGCGCTGGCCATGGTGATGGTGTGCGCCGCTATAACAGCCGATGGTCACTCTCCGCTCGTATTAATTGACCGTGGCATCAGAATAAATATTATCGCGAAAATATTCTGGAGGGTGTATTTAAGTCTTGGTCACGCAAACATTTTGGCCGCAGATCTTCGACATTCCAACAGGACTCAGCGCCATCGCACTTTGCACGCGCCTCAAGAATGGTTACAAAATGAGGTTCTTCGCTTCATTTCCAGCGATCACCTCAAGCAATATATATATATATATATATATATATATGTATATATATATATATATATATATATATATATATATATATATATATATATATATATATATATATATATATATATATATATATATTTATATATATATATATATATATATATTTCAACTGGTGTCTTCACTACCATGCTATTTTCTTTAACAAAAACGAACTTGATTTATTATTTATAAAAAGCGAAAAAATTAAATGGAATGGAATGGAAAAAAGGTAGACACTTATATTTCATTTCATACTCACAGTTTTCAATATCCTTACCAAGAAACGCTTACAGATTGGAGTTTTGAAATCTTGACTAGAATGTTTTAGTAATTGTTGAAATGAGTTGAGAGCGAGTGAAAAGGAAAAAAAATATTTATAGGATAAAAATTATTTAATGGTAATACTTATAGTTCCTCTCGGCTCTGTTGACCGTAAAGTATCCTTCTATGATGCTCGGGCAATGTCCTAAATATTCACTTTTTTCAATTATTTCCCTGGACTTATAAGCGAATTTCTACATTCCCTCTTGACACAACAAACATTTTCGCAAAGCCTGATTTTATTTAAAAACATACATTGAAACTCAAAGTGCTACACCCTACGACTATTTAGGTTGTTGTGTTAAAAGATTTTTTATCGATCCAGTCATATTTGTCCCCAAGTCAGATAGTTTACATTTTACGTCAAATTCTTTGCCAATGCAATACGTTACTTGCTAACAAAACTATATGCCGCAGTAAGTATCCGACCAAGTTCAAAGATTGCACTGATTGGTTGTGTACTTCTTCTGGTATCTTCCAACCTAAAGTTAAACCATATATGGCAAGCGTAAGGTATAATATGGCAAGCGTAAGGTATAATAATTTTACTTTACAGCTCCATTTTCAACAAGTAAGCAAAGGCATTTGATAGCCTACAACACTACAATTTGCGGAAAATTTTCTGCAGATATGAAACACTTATGACTGGAATAAAAATCCCCCTAAAAAACAGTTCCATATATATTACACAATAAAAGCAAATGTTGAATCAAATTGATCCTCTTATCGAATAATCATCATAAACCTAGAATCAATATTTACCAATAACATAGATCTCTAAGAAAGCTTCGGTCAAATACCTAATTCTCTCTTTCGGAAAGAACAAAAATTTACACTCAAATTTTTCTGCACGCATTTGGAACAATTTATTTTCAGTTCATTCTTGAAATAATGTCACATAGTCCTGCAAAAGTTTTATCTTTGCTTCCTTCCGTCCTAACACTATTACCAATCATTTACTATTTACGCCTCATGTCATGTTAATGGATTTTCAAAAAAAATTAAAATTTAGATTCCCTACATGATCTCCTATATTTCAGATATTTGACTATACTCGTCGACGAAATCAGCATCGATGTAAAAGTCAAAGTTGCGCCTCTAGTATTTATGATTTTGTTAGTTGTAAATTTTTTACACAAATTTGTGGTCCATTCAAAATGACAGGCTTCAGCGCAGTTCTAAACTCTAACCTCATAAAAAATTCCATATCTATTGGGCCTTAGCAACTGCAAAGTATAGACAATTTTTAGGTTTTTTCTATTTTAAATCCTAAATATTTTGCGAACATCTTCCAAAACAAGAGGCTTTTATTCTGATCCTAACCTTTCCCAATGCAAAATTTCATGAAGATCGGACAATCATTGCGAACTGAGTATAATACCACCCATACATAGTGTTGTGAAGTGAATAACGTATTACAAAATGAACAATCCAATATTGTAAGTGAAATTGATAAAATCTCATGCGATAAAAAATGTGACAAAAAAATCGCAAAATATTACTAAACAAAAATATTCACATTTTTATTATGTAATCCAAATACAAAATTTTAAATAATTCCGATGAATAATGTCGCTAAAATAGTCAAAGTATTGAATATAAGGAGATACAGTTATATGGGGGCCATACGAAGACGTGAACCTCTATAGGCAATTTATTGTCATGGGCTATAGTACCCATTAGGAGCTTCAAATTCCAAATTTGCAACAGTTATAAAAGGACTATATGCAAGGATGTCTATTACATAATGTTAACACAATTAAGAGCAATTTTGGATTTAAATTGAGTCAAATAACCCTAAATCTCTACAGAAGTATAGGTGCTATACAAAAACCTGAACCTTTACAGCCCATTTTTAATACCAAACATCCTGTCGACCAAAAATTTAACTGTATAAAATGTTATCAACCTACTTCATTTCATTCGGAAGCTAGAGTAATTTCCATAGACAGGCAATGGGACGGACATAGCTAAATCGCCATAGAATTTTATGCTGATCAAGAATATATATTTTCTGTGGCCTACTATTTATATTTCGAGCTATTACAAACGGAATGACAAACTTAATAAATCCTCCATACTATGGTGTAGGGTAAAAAAGGTTTCAACAATGCTCTTTGTTATTTGGAAAGTTGCGGTAATTAAAATGTGTCTTGGGGAGGTACTGTTATATGAGGGTTATGTAAAAACCTGGGACCATATAAATAGCTCATTACGTACTTCAAGTATTAAAATTTAAACGATTATTTTAAAACTGTTGTTGAAATCTTCAGGATACTGAGATTGGAAATAAAGACCTGAGGTAATAGGGACCTTCATAGATATTTTTTGCCAGAGAAGGTTGTGCCTCTTAATATCTCCTAATACCACATTTGAAAAAAATTTATTGAAAAATAAGAACTCCAAAGCCCTAGCTTATAGAAAATGTATTTGAAAAATGTGTCTAATATCGTTTAAATATCGAATGTCGGGAGGAACCGTTATATGGGGCCTATACCACCATCTTGAATATGTACAATTTCTACAAGACAAGACAAACAATCCAATCCATCCAATTTCGAATTTAATTCAATAACGATTCCCAATATAAGAGTTATGAGATATAAGTTAGTCGACCCGACTTTTGTCTCTTTTTACCTTGGCTTCTTTTACCACCTTCTCGCTTTAAATTTAGCATATATTGTCCCAAATCAATTGTTTATGACTCCAACCAGTCATTCTCCAAGCCATCAATCGTTTTCTGCCTCAAAACTGCCGAAAAAATTTATTGAAGGTATCACAAAAATATACACCATTTTGTAATTTAAACAGCACCAACAAATTCATTCTTATTATTTTTTTTTTTTTTAATTTAATTGAACCCTAATTTCCATCTGTAAACCAATCATCACTCATTACAGAATCAATTCATTTACCTTTTTTTATTAAATGATCCCAAGTATACTTTACCTAATTGACGCCTTTCTTCAACACTAATCACTCAATTAGCCATTTTTATTATTTGATCTTATTATGGGCATAATAAAAGAACATCCTGGGAGAGCAAAAAAGGACGCCAAATAACGATATGTTTTTTGCAACTTATCAATGATTGAATTATAACATTTCATAAATTTCAGACATTATTACTTTATGCCAATATGCCATACCCTGCCAGTAAAAATCGGATGACGACGTCGACGAAGCAATAGACTTGGTGTCTGCATTCACCAGGAACATTGAAAAGTTCAGTTATTAAGTTCCCTCCAGTACTCCCATGACAGTTGAGGATGAGAAACAAGAGAAACACAAAAAAAAAAAAAAACGAAGAAAAACGACAAAAAATACAAAATTTCATCTTGGCAAGGGTCAACAAATAATAAAATAATAATCAAATCATAATGTTACATCGGAACATCATCCTTACCATGAAGCTACTTAAAACAGGATGCAAAAAGATAGTTGCTAAACGAGGAGAAGAGCTGGCAGGAAAGTGCAGCAGGACGACCAACAGGAAATCACCGAGCTAATATCCGTACATACAACCCACACTGCATATGCAACAGAGATTTTCAGTGTTACCTTAAAGAGAAAAACGTCGAATTAAAACTAACCTTCAATGGTCGGGTAAGGGAAATATGTGGCCCCTACGCAGGACAAAATACAAATAGTTGACCCCTTTGTAGGAGAACATAGTGATGTGAATACACTGTGCAACAAAATGAGTTCAAAGTTTAAAGTGGTGGAAAATAGCTTTTGTAAGTAAAAGAAGGTCCGATTCGCTTTGAGTCGAAATTTTAGTGTAATGATTATTTGGCGTGGCATATCTTCATTCAAATGGAAGCAGAATTATTTTTATAGAAAATGCCGTCTTCCTAACTCGATTATTTTTATGCCCGTTTCGTCCTTAATTTTTGGAATAGGTAGAGAGAGAGAGTTTGGTAAAATAAACTGTAACAAAGTCAAACGCCCTAAATTTTATTTTTTATACCCTACAATATTATGTGTTGGGGGTATTATAAGTTTGATTGGGCCAAAATTAAGTAACACCTCGAAATATTGGATTCCAAAATAGGAAAGTGTATATGGATCTTCCTATCTCGCCGAGCTGAGTCGATCTAGCTATGTATGTCCGTCCGTCTGTCCATCTGTCCGTCTGTCCGTCTGCCAGATCTTCACGAAATTTAGAATGAAAGTGTGGATGAGATGATCGCAT
Source organism: Musca domestica (assembly GCF_030504385.1). Taxonomy (NCBI): domain Eukaryota; kingdom Metazoa; phylum Arthropoda; class Insecta; order Diptera; family Muscidae; genus Musca; species Musca domestica. Next base: position 1,094,821 of record NW_026712329.1, on the reverse strand, counting down.
AATATTTAGGGGTTGAAATGGACCAAAAACTGGAAATTTTCTTTATTTTGCAGTTGCTTTGCAGGTCGCGAATTATTGACCAATCGATACGGAAGTTAGCATGGGTTTAGAGCTTAGGGGTAGGCACAAGCCTTCCAATTTTGATGGTCATCGGGTAATATTTAATGGGTGAAATAACAGTCAAATTTTTTATTAAACCGCGAATGTGTTTAATCCCGGCGAGATCACAAAAAGACGAAAAGGTCAATTCTGACCGTTACGTAGATCCCGATAGTAAATATATGGGATATATATATAGCCAAATATACACAATGTTCATATACAAAGTAAGGGGATGTTAGCTAGAATGCTTATATCTCCAGAAGTATACATTTTGTAACATTTTTTCACCTTACAACACAGATTGTGGTTATTATATACAGATTGCCATTATCATCCGATCCTCACGAAAATTGCTATAAGGGTAGTTTTAGGCTCAGAATTGCTAGGCCTATTGTTTTCAAAGATGTCCTCAATATATTTAGGGTTTAAATGGACCAACAACTAACAATGTTCCTGATTTTGCTGCCGCTATAGAGGTCACAAAAAGAAACCAAAGGATACGAAATCTCGCATGAAGTTAGAGTTTAGTACATCGGGTAGAACGGACCACTACTTTTGTGTAAAAAAATGCCAACATTTCCATTCTACCGAAACGCTGAAAATAACTTACAAGCGATATGCAAAATACACAAAAAGGCGAACTAATGATTTTTTGTGCTGATTTCGTTAACGAATATATCCAAACATCGTAGACAAGCAAATCATATAGATGAGTCTAAATTTAGAGATACAGAGTGGCCTTTTGCTTTTGGAGATGATCGCAAAATATTCAGGGGTTCAAATATACCAAAAACAGAAAAATTTTCCTGATAACGCAATTGAAACCAGTCGACACGGAATTTTGTATGAAAAGAGAGTAAAGGAAAAGAGAGTAAATGTGAATAAATCTTCTGTGTCTTGTATCATCGCTCGGTACCGTGAAACTGGTAGCGTAGCCCGACGTTAAGGAAGTGGACGGAAGAAAACATCAACATCAGCAGAAATGGTTCGAAAAGTAAAGAGCGACTTGAGCGAAATCCGAATCGTAGTGGCCGAGAAATGGCTCGTGAGCTGAACATATCTCAATATTCCATTCGGCAAATATTGAAAAATGAGCTCGGGGTAAAGCCATTGAAATTCCAAAAAAGAACTTACAACGCAACAGAAAGAAAATAGACTCAAAAGAGCTAAAAAGTTGCTTTGCTCGGCCGAAAGTGGTGAACTGCCGAATTTGGGTTTCTCCGATCAAAAAACATTCGTTGTCCAGCAGTTTGCAAACAAGCAAAATGAAATGCCAAAGAGGTCAGCTGAAAATGTTCATCTTCTGTTGGCCACCAGAACTCAAGCGCCGGCCATGGTGATGGTGTGGGCCGCCATAACAGCCGATGGTCGCTCTCCGCTCGTATTAATATACCGTGGCATCAGAATAAATGCTGGATATTTTCCCGAAAATATTCTGGAGGGTGAATTAAAGTCTTGGGCACGCAAACATTTTTGCCGCAGACCTTGAACATTCCAAAAGGAATCAGCAACATCGCACTCAGCACGCCTCTCCCAAGAATGGTTACAAAATGAGGTTCCTCGCTTAATTTCCAGCGCACAATAGCCACCAAAATCTCCGGATACCAATCCGTTGGACTATTATGGCTGGAGTATTTTGGAAAGCAAGGTTTGCACTAAAAAATACCAAAGTATCGATCACTTCAAGCAAGCGCTTCGCCGTTTGAAACCATAATTCGTGACATAGGTGACCAATCCCAACAAATCTGAACTATTTCTAAAATTTGAACTATTTCCGACGTATTTTGCTATCGTTTACTGAAATTAAAAAAAAAAAATAAATAAATAAATAAAAATGATTGCGTTTGACTATGTTGCAGTTGATTTTATCTCACCCTGTATTAGACAATTCCAAAGCTACCTCCATATCTTAACCATAGACACCAACAGTGAACTTAATATCAAATTTTGGGATTCCTTCTTTCTCCCATTACAAAATGTATACCACTTAATTCAAATCCAGCTACTTCTCTCAACTACAGTCACCAAGAGTGACCTCAATATCACATTTTTGAATTTCATATCTTTTCCTTTACCTAGTGTAAAATGTAGGGCTTTTCTTCGTACAATTACAGATTTCCATAGCAATCTCTATATCTCAACATCAGATACCAAAAGAGATCTCACTATCAGTACTTACAACCTCGACGCCTATACCAAATTTTAAACACTATCTTTTCACTCAATACCAAATTGGACCAAATATAGAATTATTTTTTAATTTTCGTGTACTAAATTACATACACCAAAAGATATCTCAATATAAAATTTCAGTATTTCAGGATTTTAGCTTTATCCCTACACCCAATATTCACTCTAGTATCACTTAGTAAATTTATAGTACAAATGTCCGAAACCACCCCCCTATGTCCAGGCTATACATGAATAGCGACCCTAATACCAAATTCCAGATTTTAACACTGTCTTTTCACCCAATACCGAATTGTACCAAACATAGTACTATTTAGTACATTTCAAAACCACTGCCTTATAACAAACCTACTCCCAAGAGAGATCCCAATACAAAATTTCGAAATTCCAGCTTCATCCGTTCACCCTAAACCAAACTGTTCCATATGTAGTACCATTTAGTACAGTTCCCACACTTAGTACACAACAACCAATCAAGCTTACTTTTCAACGTTAATTATAATAACAAACTCCAAGTTTTTAACTCTATCCGTTCACATAATTCCAAATTGTACTTTTTTAGAAGTTTATTAGGCACTCCATCCGTAACTTTCGTTATAAATTTCAGATTACGTTTTTTCATTACGTTTTTCCTAATTCAGTTTTTAGTACATTTTAGTACTTTTCGTAGCCTTCTTAATTTTGCCATGATATATAGATTCACATTATTTATTTCTCATTTGGGCCAGTCTCACTGTATCCATTGGACATTACGGGATATATGGACTTCCTCTAAAGAGTAACGAAAAAAAAAATCGTTTTTAGAAATGTTAACAAAAAACTCTAAATGTCTTATTGTCCGTATCCGTTGTAGGTTTGTTGAGATTAAATCGTTTTCCTCCATCACAAAATGCCATTCAATATCCCAGTACTTTGAACGTCTATATCGCTGGTATTTTTAAACCAATAAACCTTCACTACTTTAGCTTTTCCAATTTTCTCATTTGTTCTGTTGTCTATCCACACGGTTTTCGTTTCTTCATGGCTAACTTTGGAATCGTTGAAAATGAATCCCTGTTGCATTGTCTTTGTAACAAGGACAAGACCCAAGACGATAAAAAAAAAACAATTCTTACACTAACTCAGCCACACTCACACATACAAGACAATACAGCAAAAAGATTAAAAGTGCACATGTTGTAGTAAGCTGCTTTCCACGATTTCATCCCACCGTTATCTAAAAGTTTTCTTAAGTTTCATTATATTTCAAAATTTTCTTGGTTGGTTTTGCTTTTTTGTAGCAATTTTTTAATTTTCATCATTAATCGATTAGCATTCTGCACTTATTGTTGTTCTTTTGGGTGCCAGTCGGGGCAACCTGATGATGGTGATGATCATCATGATGAGTGCTATGTTTGCTATTTTTGCCGTTAGTCTCAATAAGTAGTTCCTTCGACGACTCCTTTTGGATGGGAAACACAGTCATGTAACCAGCCAGCCAACAACACCAATACAGTCTCAGTAATCACTGGCGCTATTATCCGTAAGTATACATCATCAAGTAGCTGGATTCTTATAAGGATTTTTGTAATTATTGTTTTGCCTTATGAACAAAAGACTTACAAATTACAGTGGTACAAGGGAAAGAACAGAATGAGCCATGAGTTATATAGAAATGAAGTAAGAAGACCATGAAACAAGAGAGAACAACGTAGAAATTTTGAATACTGAAAGTTTCGGCATGATAGTTACGATACCTTTCACATAGATTTATCGCGATACACCTGCTATACTTTTATAATTTATGAGTGAAATGTTCCGGATCAACTCAAAGAACCTAGTTTATTATTGCAGAGCAAACATATGCTCATTTTTCTCGGGGATGAAAATAGCTCGCGTGGGGGATTGCTGGAAGAATAAGAGTTTTATACAGAGCTAATTCTTCACTCTTTTGTTTTGTATTGAAACGCTCCCTAATCACATGGAGAGAGATTCCTATATCTCGGCAAGGGTTTTTTCGATTTAAAATTTTATTTAAGATTGGTTTTCCTTCAAGAAATAATATTGATATAAAATTTTAGTTCTTTCGGATCTTCCTATCTCGCCGAGCTGAGTCGATCTAGCTATGTGTGTCCGCCCGTCCGTCTCTCCATGTTAATTTGTAATCACTCTACAGGTCGCAATTATAGACCAATCGGTGTGGAAGTTAGCATGGGGCTAGAGCTATGGGCTGGGCAGAAGACTTCCAATTTTGATGGTCATCGGGTAATATTTAATGGGTGAAATCGACCGTAACATTTGTGTTAAATAAAAGTAAAATTTCCCAATAAACCGCGAATACTTTTAATCCCGGCGAAATCACAAATAGACGAACAGGTCAATTCTGACAGTTATGTAGATGCCAATAGTGAATATATCGGATATATATAGCGAAATATATTCAATGTGTATATACAAAGGATATATACAGCGAAATATATTCAATGTGTATATACGAAGGAAGTAGATGTTCGTTTGACTGCTTATATCTCAAGAATGGATGGACCCATTTTGACAAATTTTGTCAATTCAGAATGTCCTCTTGTCATAAAGATATAGAATCTAAAAAAATAGCATAAAAAGATGTCAATAATGATGTTAATGTAAATGGTGTTTTTTAAGCTAGCTAGAACTTTAAATTGTAAACAGAAACACAAAAAATTAAATTTTGATGAAATTTTTTTTATTTGTTTCAGGATACTGTGACAAATCATCAAGAGAGACCATGCTTTCACCTATTGGGCTCTAGAGCAGTTGGCGAATGACCCGTTGTTTTATCGCAATATTGTGTTCAGCGAGGAGCCGCATTTTTGGCATAACGGGTTGGTTAATAAGCAAAATTGCCGCATATGGAGTGAGACCAATCCACAAGAGACCCTACAGACTCCATTACATCCAGAAAAATGCACCGTATGGTGCGGTTTTCACGCTGGTGGTATCATCGGACCTTATTTCTTCAAAAATGAGGCCGGAGCTCGCGTTACGGTCAATGGAAATCGTTACCGCACCATGATCAATGATTTGTTGTTTAAAAATATGGATGACATTGATCCGGAGGAGATGTGGTTTCAACAGGATGGCGCTACGTGCAATACGGCGAACGCAATCATTGACTTATTGAAATCAAAATTTGGCGATAAGTTGATTTCGAGAAGTGGACCTGTCAATTATTATTGATCGATTATTTCCTGTGGGGGTACGTGAAGTCACTGGTTTATGCTGATAAACCAGCAACAATTGACGCCTTGGAGGCCAGCATTGTTCGTGTTATTCGTGACATACGCCCAGCAGTGCACGAAAAAGTGGCCAAAAATTGGACATCCAGAATGCACTTCGTCAAGAAAAGCCGCGGTGCCCATATGCCCGAAATCATTTTCAAATGTTTATGTCACGTATTGATCTTTCGAATAAAAAACAATTGATTAAAATTAAATTTTGTGTCATTTTTTTACAATTTCAAGTTCTATCGGGCTTAAAGACACACCCGGTAGATTTTGTAATATATTATTATTTTTTCATAGTTTTTTGCCCTTCATAATGTCTTGTTGGCCTAGAAGTATAAAATCTAAAAAAAAATATTTTATAGTATTTTGTGATTATTTTATTTTTTCATATCGCATGTGATTTTTTTCAATTTGACTTATAATATTGAAATGTATATTTTGTAATATTTTTTTCACCTCACACACATGTTGGTATTATTATATACAGATTGCAATTATCGTCAAATCCTCACGAATATTTTCACAATTTTAGGGTTAGGCTCTGAAGGGCAATGCTTATTGTTTTCAAAGATGTTCGCAATATGTTTAGCGGTTGAAGTGAACCAACAACAAGTAAAAAAGCAGTAAGTTCGGCCGGGCTGAACTTTGAATACCCTCCACCATTTGGAACGAATTAGAAAATTTTCAAAAAAATAAAATTCATAAAATTTTATTTTAAATCTTTACAATATCTAATATAGGAAGGTGCCGATATATAGGGGTATATATGATATTGTGGACCTATTAAGACAAATCTATGTCTGTGTGTAAAGTACTCACAAGAAACTCCTTGTGTGGATTTTCAGATAATTCCAATGGAAAAAGTGGCTAAAATCACCAAACTACTGAATATCGGGGAATATCGTTATATGGGCGGACCTATAGAGACAATTCCCGTTCAGGGGGTAAAGTGCTCAAAAAGAACTCTTTGTGTGGATTTTCAGACAATACGATTTGAAAATGTGGCCAAATCATCAAAATACCGAATATCGGCGGTACCGTTATATGGGTGCTATACGATATCATTAACCTAGATAATATCATTAACCTAGATACGATATCATTAACCTAGAATATCGGCGGTACCGTTATATGGGTGCTATACGATATCATTAACCTAGATAAAGAATTTTCTGTCGGGGGTAAAGTGCTCACAAAAAACCCCTTGTGTACAATTTCCGTTGAAAAATGTGGGTAAAATCATCAAAATACCGAATGTCGAGGGGGCTATACGATATCGTGGACCTATATAGATAATTCTGTGCTGAGGTATAAAGTACCCACAAGGAACTCCTTGTGTGGATTTTCAGACAATTCCGTTAAAAAATTTGGATAAAATCATCAAAATACCGAATATCGGGGGGTACAGTTATATTGGGGATATACGATATCGTGGACCTATATAGATAATTCTGTGCTGAGGTATAAAGTGACCACATGGAACTCCTTGTGTGGATTTTCAGACAATTCCGTTGAAAAATGTGGGTAAAGTTATCAAAATATCGAATATCGGGAGTAACGTTATATGGGGGATATACGATATCGTGGACCGATATAGATAATTCTCTTCTGAGGCATAAAGCCCATAAGGAACTCCTTGTATGGATTTTCAGACAATTCCATTGAAAAATGTGGCTAACATCATCAAAACACCGAATATCGGGGGGTGCCGTTATATGGGGGCTATACGATATCGTGGACCTATATAGACAATTCTCTCTCAGGGGGTAAAGTATTCACAAGGAACTACTTGTGTCAATTTTCAGACAATTCCATTGAAAAATGTGGCTAACATCTTCAAAATACCTAATATCGGAGGTACCGTTATATGGGGGCTATACGATATCGTGGACCGATATAGTCCATCTTCGAACTTGACCTGCCTGCAGACAAAAGAGAGATCTGTGCAAAATGTTAGCTTCCTATCTTAATTCGTTTAGACTGTAGCGTGATTACAACAGACGGACGGACGGACGGACGGACAGACGGACGGCCAGGGCTAAATCGTCTTAGAAATTTACGCTGATCAAGACTATATATACCTTGTTGGGTCTAAAATGATTATTTCGATGAGTTACAAACGGAATGACGAACTTAATATACCCTCAATACTATGTATGGTGGAGGGTATAAAAAGGGTTCCTGAGTTTGCAGCCGTTATAAAGGTCACACATAGAAACAAAAGGAAACGAAATCTCGCATGAAGTTAGAGTTAAGGACAGCGGGTAGAATGGACCACTACTTTTGTGTGAAAAAATGCTATCATTTTTTACAGGCGATATCTGAAATACACAAAGGCGAACTTTTAGCTTTTTTTTTTGATTTCGATTTTTATGCTGATTTCGTTGACATATATTGCCAAATATCCTAGACAAGCAAATCATATAGATGAGTCTTAATTTGGAGATACAGAAGGGCCTCTTGCTTTTGGTGATGATCGCAAAATATTTAGCGGTTTAAATGAACAGAAAACATTTCCTAGTCACACAATTAAAGCCAATCGACACGCCTTAAAAGAGTGTTAAGGACAGGGAAGAATTCTACCATATTAGATGACTATTGGATTATATATATATCGTTAAAATGGGCCACAACAACTAACAGCACGACGGAGTGCGTAAATATTGGGCAAATATCCCTGGTCAAAATGCTAAGGGTAATATCTGGGCTTCGTGACATAATTTCAAAAGCAAAATCTTACAAAATGGATTTGGACATAAGGGGGCATCTAACATATTGTAGTGTTGTAGGGTATCACATGGTCGGCCCCGCACGACTATAGTCTTTGCTTACTTGTTTAGTTTGTCAATGAAATATTCTCTATTCATTTAGATCAAAAAACTTCCTAGTGGGAGTCAAACTTTCTCGCGAGCGGGATTTCTCGAAGAGTGGGTGTTTATACGGAATTAACTTTTTACCATTTTATTTTGTGTGTGAGCGCTCCTTTTTGGAAAATAAAAGTGCGAACAAATATTTAAGAAAACTAGGCATTCCTTCCTTAGTATACCGATATAACTTTAACTTAAGAATACATAGTTTCCTGTTTCACTCGGTAGCAAAGCTCGAAGTGTAATCTTTGTTTTTTAGTTTTGTGTGGAAGCGTTTCGGAATCAATCATGTTTGGAAAATAAGATTGAGAGCCGAATCTCTCGAAATGGAGTGAGGGTTTGCTCTAGGAGTAAAATCGAGTGTACAAATATTATGCATGCTGTTTGTGTTTGCGGTACCATTATATAGGGCATATACGAAAACGTGAAGTACTCGAAAGGAACTCCTTGTGTGGATTTAAAGCCAATTCCATTGAAGAATATGGCTAAAATCGTCAACATACCCAATATCGAGTTCACCATTGCATGGGGACTATACGATATCGTAGACCTATATAGACAATTCTCTTTTAGGATATAAAGTAGTCACAGAGAACTTCTGGTGTAGAATATCAGACAATTCCATTTAAAAATGTGGCTAAAATCATCAAAACACCGAATATCGGAGGGTACAGTTATATGGGGTATATAATATATCGTAGGCCTATATAGACAATACTTTTTTAGGAGTTAAAGTATTCATGAATAACTCCTTGTATAGAATTTCAGACAATTCCTTTGAAAAATGTGGTTGAGATCATCAAAATACCCAATATCGGGGGTACCGTTATATGGGGCCATTCGATATCGTGAACTGATATGGCCCATCTTCGAACTTGACCTGCCTGCACACAAAATACTGATCTGTCTTAATTCGTTTTGACTCTTGATTGCAACACACGGACAGACGGACGGGCGGACAGGGCTAAATCATCTTAGCATCTCAGAATTTTACTTGGATAAAGAATATATATACTTAGTTGGGTCTAAAATTATTATTTCGATGTGTTACAAACAGAATGACGAACTTCATATACCCCACACACTATGTATGGTGGAGGGTATAAAAAATGCTAGCCTTTATTCGAGCGAAACCGAAAAAGAGTTTGCTCGTTTTGTGTTTTCTACACCCAAAAGAGCTTCCCCTCGACTTCGAGCAAGTTTCATCCTTTACTCGAATTTGAGCCAGTTTTCGGGGGTCTGGCTTATTTGTTTTATTTTTTTCGCATTATTGCAGTGTTTTCCAAGACAGATTTGCAGTTTTAAACGGTGAATAAGTTGGAGAAGGGAGTGTGTTACCTTATGAGGGATATCCAAACCTTCTGCAACATTTTTAAATGGTTGAGGAATTTAAGGTCATTTGTCAAAATTTATTTATTTTTTTCTTATTTTGAGATAAAATGAGTACTAATTCTTTTTTCTGAGAACTAACATTTGTACTTCTCAATTCAAGCTTTTTAATCCATCATTTAATATCTTAATCCACATTTTGTTGCTAATTCCACACTGTTCCATTCTTTACATTGTTTTCGGTTTCTTTTGTTCTATACGCTATAAGTTTTGTAGATGTTGTTCTTAGTACCACTTAACTACTTGAGTTGCTTTCGGAACGTCTGGCCCCGTTTTCTTTTCTTACAATGCATTTTCTTTAACACAGCTCCTTCTTCATCTTCTTCTTCTTGTTTCCATTCATTCCTTCACTCATCCATACATTATTGAACTTTGGCAATAGAGCGTTGATTTTTCGTTGTTGTGAAAGTTTATTTGTCTTGATTTTCTCTGTTTTCTATGGTTATCATCATCGGGTAAATGGAAAACATCTTACACTTCTGTAGCTGTGAGGCTGAAGGTGTGTTTGTGTGTGTGTGTGGCACGCTGTGCCATTCAATACTTTAAGTAGTCAGCATTATAGCATAAACACAGTGCAACAATGTTATCTTCATCTTCTTTGTTGCAATGCCCCGTGTATGCGGTTGGGGTGTGTGAGGAGAGTGTGTCATTGGTAATGACTACCGTCATGGTAAAAGTAAGGAAAGAGAATTAGTACATTACACGTGTAGGTGGGTATGAGCGGATTTGTATTATCTCAAGTTAAGGAATTCATGTAACAAGTTAAGGATTAAAGGATAAGTATGAATGTATTAAATAATAAATATCAATATGATGAGCCGCTTAACCAACGGCGAAACGCGTCGCATAGTGGTGAGTGTGTGATAGTGTCTATCTGGCTTTCCTTTTCACTGCAAATTTCAGATCATTAAGCTCGTCTCGAAAGAGAAAACAAACACTTAAATCAATATATAAAATTTGAAGCAAATTCAAATTTGATTTTGTTATAATAAAATTTTTACGTAAATATTGGACAATAAGCTAAGTACAGTGTGAACCATTAAAGGTAATAAAAAATGCCGGTTAGTCAACATTTTAACAATGAAAACAATTAATTTTTGTAAACAATTTATTTTTTTTTTGTAAATTTACGATATTTCAGTTTGAGAAGCCTATACAGGGTTGGCCATATTCGACGGACCCACCTAGCAACGCCATAACTTTTGACAGAGATGTCACATCGCTTAATGACATACCGCGTTTGAAGCGTCAGCCCAAGCACATTTTTACCATGAACCAATACACGCCACGCGAAATAGTTAAAATTTACATTCAACAGAAGAAGTCAGTTGTGAAAACTCAACGTGCTTTTAAAACGTTAAAAAATGTGAGAAGTGCGCCTTCTAAGAACACCATTTAGCGTTTATACGAAAAATTTTCGACTGGTAAGGCTCTTTCTAATCCGAAGAGGCCATATAAAAGTCGACCAAGGCGATCGGCCGAGAATATCGATGCCGTACGAGCCAGTGTTGAGAGGTCCCCAAGAACATCCCAAAAAACGCCGTTCTCAGCAGTAGGGCATGGCTTGGTCCCCTTTACAACGGATTATTCGCATTGATTTGCATTTGTACCCGTACAAAATTCAATTGACGCAAAGAATGTTGCCTGCGGACAAGCCTCGTCGATTGGAATGGGCCAAAAGTCCGTCGAATATGGGCAACCCTGTACTTTGCCAAAATATGATGGCTTGTGACTGAAATCAATCTAAAAGTCATTGAAATCTTATCCGTCCATTGCTTTTGTACCCTGAACCATAGTATGGAGGGTATATTAAGTTTTTCATTCCGTTTCCATCACCTCGAAATATACACTTTAGACCACACAAAGTTTATAGTATATTTTTCATCACCATAAAATTCTATGTCGATTTAGCTATGTCCTTCCTTCCGTCTGTCCGTCCGTGAAAATCACTCTAGCTTCCGACCGAAATGATGTATAACGGTACCACCCTATATAACGGTACCTCCCGATAATCGGTATTTTGATGATTTTAGCGACATTATTCAGCGGAATTGTTTCAAATTTAGTATTAGAAGTTGGTAATGGATACTGAAGGCTATGACAGAAAATTGCCTGTGCAGGTCCACATTTTGGTAAAGCCCCTTACATATTCGGTATTTTGATGCTGCATTTGTAACTCCTCGAAATACATATATATATATATATATATATATATATATATATATATATATATATATATATATATATATATATATATAGCGAACCACAACAAAACCTTATCTTCACTTTCATCATCTGCTTTTGGGCGGCATAAATCTAACATATATCTCTCTAATTTGTTGATTTATATTTTTATACCCTCAGCCATATGGCTAGGGAGGGAATATATCATTTAATACGATCAAAACGTAATATAAAATGTGATGTAAGAGTCCGATTGTCTTCTCACACATCCGAATATTTTTATTAACCAAAGGTCTGGTGCGAAAAACATATATTTGTCCATTCCTTCCTGTACCTCCCCCACAAAAGGTCAAAAATTTCAAAAAATATATTTTCTGAACAGAAATAGAAACAATAATCCGAATTTTTCCGGTAATTGCGAACAGAAGTCCTGGTCGAGCATACCCAGGCATTGCAATAGTGTCCTCCAAAAAAAGACACACATCGGATCTGGACATAATTGCGACCTGTAGCATGATTACAAATTAATATGGACAGACGGACGGATATACCTGGCTAGACGACTCAGCTCAGCGATAAAGGAAGATCCAAGCAATAATACTTTTGCGCCGGGTATAAATACAATAATACTAGTATTGTAGGGTATTAAAGCAAATATCAAATTTTCCAATTTTTTTAATATTAGCAAGTTACAAAAAGGAATGCATTATTTATACAACAAGTAAAAAAGCAGTAAGTTCGGCCGGGCGGAACTTTCAATAACCTCCACCATTTGGAACGAAATAGAAAATGTTCCAAAAAAATAAAATCCATTAAAAAATCTGTTAAAATCTTTAAAATATCGAATATAGGAAGGTGCCGATACATGGGGGATATACGATATTGTGGACATATAAAGACAAATCTATGTCCGTTATATGAGGGCTATGCGATATCGTGGACCTATATAGTTAATTCTCTGCCGAGGTATAAAGTACCCACAAGGAACTCCTTGTGTGGATTTTCAGACAATTCCGATGAAAAATGTGGATAAAATCATAAAAATACCGAATATCGGGGTGTACCGTTATATGGGGGATATACGATATCGTGGGCCTGTATAGACAATGCTCTCTCAGGGGGTGAAGTACTCAAAAGGAACTACTTGTGTGGACAATTATTAAGACAATTCCATTGAAAAGTGTGGCTAACATCAACAAAATACCGAATATCGGGGGTACAGTTATATGGGGGATATACGATATCGTGAACCTGTATAGACAATGCTCTCTCAGGGGGTGAAGTACTCAAAAGGAACTACTTGTGTGGACAATTATTAAGACAATTCCATTGAAAAATGTGGCTAACATCATCAAAATACCGAATATCGGGGGGTACAGTTATATGGGGGATATACGGTATTGTGGACCTATATAGATAATTCTCTGCCGAGGTATAAAGTACCCACAAGGAACTACTTGTGTGGATTTTAAGACAATTTCATTGAAAAATATGGCTGGATTTTAAGACAATTCCATTGAAAAATGTGGCTAACATCATCAAAATACCGAATATCGGGGGTACCGTTATATGGGGGCTATACGATATCGTGGACCGATATAGCCCATCTTCGAACTTGACCTGCCTGCAGACAAAAGAGGGATCTGTGCAAAATTTTAGCTTCCTATCTTAATTCGTTTAGACTGTAGCGTGATTACAACAGACGGACAGACGGGCAGACCGACGGACAGGGCTAAATCGTCTTAGAATTTTATTTTTATATATATACTTTGTTGGGTCTAAAATGATTATTTCGATGAGTTACAAACGGAATGAAGAACTTAATATACCCTCCATACTTTTTTGGTGGAGGGTATAAAAACACCAAAAAAAAACGACAAGAGCACAGTGGACTTTTACGTCATTTTAAAACCGCCACAGTTTATTGTCATTTGAGCGCTTTTTATGATATTCTCCATCACTTTGGCCAATATTTGCGGCGATAGGTCCTCACATTCTTGACGGATATTGTCTTTAAGGTTTGAAAGAGTCCGAGGTTTGCTGACATAAACCCACGACTTTAAAAAGGCCCCACAAAAAGAAGTCTGAAGCGGTCAAATCGGGCGAACTGGGTGGTCAGTCAAAACGGGAGATTAGGGAAGTGCATCCTTCAGCATATCGATTGTGGCACGTACAGTATTGCAACCACACGTTTTCCAATCCCAAATCATGAAATTGCAGCAAAAAAAAAAAAGTCGTTGATCATTGTTTTGTAACGCTCACCATTCACAGTAACCATTTTGCCTGCGACGACGACTGTTCCAGAGATTGGTTCATCGTAGGTTAAACGTGGAATTTTTGTGCCCCAGTGCCGTAAATTTAGCTTATTTATGTACCCGCATAGATGAAAATGAGCCTCGTCACTCATGATTTTAGATGCGATTGGCGGTTAGCAGCTAACAGCTGATGCACCATCTGGACTTTGTACGGACACATCTTCAAATCTTGTACGAAAATTCGACTGATACTCATTTCCGTTGCACGTTGTCTGGTCGATGTCGACGGCGCTTCCTTGACATCCTCAACTACAGCAGCAATATTCTCTGCAGAACAAATACTCCGGGGTCTGCAGCATATTTTGTTGTGACACTCTTCGAGGCGAGCGGCTAAATGTCGCAGTGTTTCACCAGTAGACGTTGGACGGCCAGGAAATCTGCGACGAAATTCACGTTGTGCCAGAGTCACCGACCGATTATTGGTAAAAAAAATAGTCACAAATATTCCCCGTGTAGCGTAGCATTGCTTATTAACGTGTATTTCGCATGTTTTAGTACAAAAATGTTAAAACAAAACTGACATTAAGGGCCAATTGTAAAATTTATATCATTTTCTGATAGGAGGATTACCTTGTATATGACAGCTATATCTAAATGTGGACCGTTAATCATTAATTTCATTTTTCAAACGGACAAGCAGAGGCAAAATACCCAAATATGATTTTTATAAAATCTTTAATAAATATTGAACATATCTCAGATCAGAAGGGACTTGCCAGCCCAGAATAACATTAAACCCCCTTATCACAGATAAGGTATCTCACTGGACAATAACCTTAAATTCCTTTAATAATTAAATTTTTATTTAAAATCACAAAAAGGAACCAAAGAAAATATTTCCTTCACACTTTTCTTCTCACTAGGTCAACACAATTTCAATTTCTTTGTACATTTAATTTGGGTGTTTTAAAAAATATTACACTTAATGAGAGTATTTAGTTGTCGGTTTCTTCTCCCTTAATAAAATATTCAAATTTCGTGGTACTTTATCATTAGGAAAGACCTTTGTCACAACGAAATACCGCAACTACCACCTTTGGCAGTCTCTAAAGGGCCTAATGATACCTGGATTTTTATTTAATTTAATGCTGTCAACCACAATGTCTCGTATTTGTCAAAATGTGAACGAAATTTCGATAGCAGGCTATGCTGTGAAAGTGTACCTTACAACCTAATCTAACGATTTCCTTCCGTCCAATCAAGCACAAAGTGCCGGCCGACACCAGAGGCGATGCGATACCGCCCAAAAGAAAATTACAAATTTTCACATAAATAAAACGGAGAGCTTAAAACACGAGGAAGTAGCATTTGAAGCCAACCCAATTCGCGTCACGACAAAACGAATATAGACGGAAATGTTCGAGATGGCGACACTTACAAATTGATTTCATTTATTTTATTTTTTCGCCTGGGATTGGGGAAGGGGAATGTGGCGTATTCAATAGGCTTCTGATATTCAATTTACTCTCTTTAACAAAGGTGATACAATTTGTTTATTTTTTGTAAGATTTCTTTAAGATTAAGTAAGCAAACGATACACATTTTCGAACCATTCACTTATACAATTTAAAGAGATTTGTTCTTTTGGGAAATTTCTCTATCAAATGAGATGCGTATATCACATATCAGATAACACACGCGTAACTAACTTATGTTAGATTTGCTCAGATGGTTTATATGTGTTAGTCCTGAAATGGATTCATCTAAAATTGCTAATTCTAAGTTTAATTTTAAAACAAGTAAAAGAGCTGTAAGTTCGTTCCATTTGGAACGATTTTGACAATTTTCAACAAAATAAAATCCGTTAAAAATTCTGTTAAAATCCTAAAAATATCAAATGTAGCCGTCATATTAGGATCTAAACGACTACGTGGACCTGTCTTAAGCCATTACAATATTCAATACGAAAAACTGGTTAATTATGTAGCTAAAAATCATCAAATTAGGGAGGTACTATTATATGGGGGCTGTACCAAAATGTGGACCTTCATCGACAATTTTCTGTCATAGGCTGCACCATTCATTACGAACTTCAAATACCAAATTTGAAACAATTCCGGTGAATAATGTCGCTAAAATCATCAAAATACCGAATATCGGGAGGTACCGTTATATGGAGGCATGCGAAGACGTGGACCTGCAAAGACAATCACCTGTCATAGTCTTCATTTCGTTCGGAAGCTGGAGTGACGGACATCGCTAAATCGACGTAGAATTATATGCTGATCAACAATATTAATACTTTGTGGTATCTAAAATGTATACTTCCAGGTTTTACAAACGGAATGACAAACATAATATACCCTCCATACTATAGTGGAGGATATAAAACAACATTTTAAAAGTTGCGAACTCCCAAAGTCCAACTTTGCAACCACTCCGCTGAAAAATTACAAAAATCATAGAAACACCGAGTTTTGAGCGTACTGTTATACAGGGTGAGATAAAAAACTGCAACAAAGTCAAACGCCATAATTTTTACATTTTTTTTTTAAATTTTATTGAAAGAAAGCAAAAAATGTCGGAAATAGCATCAAATTTTAGAATAAGTTTAGATTTGTTCGAATTGGTCACCTATGGCACGAATTATGGCCTTCAAATGGCCAATGAAACCGTCACACGCTGCCCGAATGTTGCTCTGCGGTATTTTGGCCCATTCCTGGCGAAGCGCTTGCTTGAGGTGATCGACACTTTGGTATTTTTTGGTGCTAACCTTGCTTTCCAAAATACTCCAGACACAATAGTCCAACGGATTGGTATCCGGAGATTTTGGTGGCCATTGTGCGCTGGAAATGAAGCGAGGAACTTCATTTTGTAACCTTTTATGGGTGGCGCGTGCTGAGTGCGATGGTGCTGAGTCCTGTTGGAATGTCCAACGTCTGCGGTGTAAGTTCTTGCACTTTTCGGAATTTCAATTGCTTTAACACGAGCTCATTTTTCAATATTTGCCGAATGGAATATTGCGATATGTTCAGCTCACGAGCCATTTTTTGCCCACTGCGACGCGGGTTTCGATCAAGTCGCTTCTTTACTTCTCGAACCATTTCTGCTGATGTTGCTGTTTTCTTCCGTACACTTTCTTGACGTCGGGTTACGCTACCAGTATCACGGTAACGGTAACGAGCGATGGTACGAGACACAAAAGATTTATTCACATTTTAATGCTGGAGTTCTCTAACGGTAGCCACTTGTTGTTCTCCAGCCAAATATAAAGAAATCACTCTGTCAGGCTACAATTCCATCATGAATAACTTTTTTTCTGGAAAATTCTCACCAAAATGCTTTTGTACGCTTGTAAACAATATAATGAGCTGTCACTGGAATAATTTTAACAGCTGTCGGACGAGTGGCTTAGGAATGACTGCAGTCTGAAGTTGGTTGCAGTTTTTTATCTTACCTTGTATGTGTCTATATGGAAACGTGATACCCATTCCGAACTCCCAATTTTGCAACCACACCGCTGAAAAATGACAATAATCCTAGAAACACCAATTTTGAGCATATTATATGGGGAATATTCCTGGAAGTATGCATAACATTTTCTTTTATAGGATGTAGTAAAAATTACGAGCTCCAATTACCGAATTTGAAACAATCCAACATAAACAAGTAAGCAAAGGCTACAGTCGAGCGGGGCCGACCGTTGAATACCCTACAACACTATAATAAATGATACAGTTTATATAGGCCATATACTCGAAAGAATTCCACAAGATATTGTGACAAATAATAAAAGAAAACCATCAGGTTTCGTACTTGAACTAATTTGCTCATTTCCAATTTATAGGTAGATGTTGCACGTAAATGGTCTTCCTAGATCTGGAACCAATATTTCCCAAAGAGCTATAATCTCTCAGAAGTGGCAAAAGATTAACATCTATTATTGGTTTTTGACTTAAACG
The DNA here is from genome assembly GCF_030504385.1 of Musca domestica. Lineage (NCBI taxonomy): Eukaryota > Metazoa > Arthropoda > Insecta > Diptera > Muscidae > Musca > Musca domestica. The sequence goes on along the minus strand of NW_026712329.1, from coordinate 1,076,630 downwards.
CATCTATATGAGATACAGACATTTGACTATATTCTTCAACGAACTCAGCCTTAACGAAATAGTCAGAAGTGCGTCTTTCCTGTATTTGTGAATTCTCCAAAAAGACACTGGAATGGATATTTTCGTATTTTGTCTACAAAAGTTGGCAAACTAGTTCACACATTGAATATTTTTGGATGGCCATCCAAAACTATTTGGCTTTTGCAATGTCCGGTAACCTCCATTCAAATGCGATCGGGCGATAATTACGACTTGCTGATAATTTTGCAGTTTTTTTTGTCCATTTTAACCCCTAAATATATGGCGATTATCTCCAAAAAGAGTAGGCTTCTATTCTTATCCCCATGCAAAATTTCATAAGGATCGGGCCATAAATGCGATCTGTATATGATATCCTGATATCCTAACTACTTAGTTTTGTTAGCTGTAGAAATATTACCAAATGTTTAATTCAAAATGAAAATATGCCAAAAATATGACAAAATTGAAAAAATATCAGAAAATGTTACAAAATCAATATTTACATCTTTAGAGAGATATTTTTATGCGATTTTTTAGACGTTTTTTGTTTCCTGCCAAAAGGCCATTCTGAATTAATGAGAACTGTTGACATCAGTTCAGCCGTTCTCGACATATAAGCGATCTTTCAAGCATATATTCTTTGATAGACATATATATCGCACATATTTTGCTATATATTCGATTTGTTGGATGTTAACATCAATGTAAAGGTCAGAAGTAACCTTGTCATGGCTTCGTGATTTCGCCGGGATTTAAAATATTCGCGGTTTAATGAAAAATGTTGAATTTTTTCAACACAAAAGATATGGTCTATTTTACCCGCTAAATATTATCCGATGACCACCCAAATTGGTAGGCTTCTTCCCCGCCCTAAACTCTAGCTACATGCGCAATTCCGCGTCGATTGGTCTATAATTGCGACCTGTAGAGCAACTGCAAAATCAGGAATTTTTTCAGTTTTTGGTCAATTTCAACCCCTAAATATTATGCGATCATCTCCAAAAGAAATAGGGTTCTATTCTGACCTTAACCCCACCTACATTCTAAATTTCGTGAAGATCGGGCCATAATTGCGACCTGTAGAGTGATTACAAATTAACATGGACAGACGGACAGACGGACAGACGGACGGACGGACATACATAGCTAGATCGACTCAGCTCGGCGAGCTAGGAAGATCCATATATACTTTCCTATATGGGAAACCAATATTTCGAGGTGTTACATAAATTCTGGCCCAATCAAACTTATAATACCCCCAACACATAGTGTTGTAGGGTATAATTATCGAATTACCGAAAGCCAGGAGAAACAGTTATATAGGGTTGAGCTAAAATAGAGTTATGGGGCATGTACGATAAGGTAAGCCAATTTTCTGAAGTGAATATCTGTAGACAATTTTCTGAAAATACCAAATATGAAACCATCTGACAAGATTTATTAAAGTGTCGAGTATAGAGAGGTACAGTTATATAGGGGCTGTACAAAAACTTTGACGTATATGGACTGACACTTTCCAGCAAATTCGGTTTACGACTATGACCAATGAAGTACCCCAAGGCTATAATCGGGCCCGATCATTTGACTGGAACCACGAAAACATGCGAAATTTCGGTCCATTTGCCTATTTTATTAGCTTTGTGTCTTGCTAATGTGTATTCAAAAATATTTTAGAAAATTTAAATTTTTGTGTATATTTTCTTTACATTTCCCATATCTGACAATAAAATCACAATGGGATTTTCAGCATTAAAAATATTCGCGTTTAAAAGGAAATTTTAGTTGCTATCACACATAAGTTGTTGTACATTTCACCCGCTCCATATTATCAGACGGTCACCCTAACTCTGATCCCATGCACAAGACTAGTTGTAGTGAATACTACACTAGATGAGTCCGACATTCAAGGTCTATCTCAACTCTTTGTTTTTGTGCGTTATATATGACAAGAAAATGCCCCTGTTCTTTTTGGACTAAATTAAGCTTTCAGAGAGTAGCACTGGTTTCAAATGATTTAAAAGCTGCGCTAAATACAGCTAATAATACATGGTTTTTAATTTTTTTCCTGAAGAAATGGGTAGTCTTCCTACCGATCTGCTTCATCATACCAAGATACGTTGGTTTTTCAGGGGAAAGATATAGACACGATTAGTGGAATTTGAAATTTGAAAAGCGGATATTGAAGATTTGCAGGACGAACAATTTCTGCTTAAATTAACTTATTTGGCTAATATCTTTTCTAAGCTAAACCAACTTCCTTGTATGTGCAAGATTCAAACGTTGAAATCCGGCATTTTTGCAGCTTACGAAAAAATTTGAACCTTCGAAAAAATCCAGTTTTGTAGGAGGGTTATGTAAAAAACGGAAATTAGAATTGTTCTGAAACCTTCGGAACTCTGATAGTAGAAAGCTAAGTTCAAACAATGATGATCGTACCTTCTTCAATTGCCATGCGTTTATCATTGATAAGAAATAACTTCAACACCCATATCTAAACCAGCTACCAACTACAAAAAAAAAAAAAAAGAAAAAAGATAAAGCCGAACTTTTAATAATGGAAGAGACTTAAAAATGGAAAAATGACTTTAAAATTTAAAAATTTCGAATGTCAGGTTGAAAAAAACTTGAACCTTTACGGCCAATTATCTGCAAAAGAAGGCGTACCGATATATGGGGGATATACGATATCGTGGACCTATATAGATAATTTCTGCCAGGGGGTAAAGTAATCACAAGGAACTCCCTGAGTATTCATACGGCACTCCTTGTGTAAATTTTCAGACAGATCAGAATACCGAATATCGGGTGGTGCCGATATTATGGACCTATATAAACAATTCCATGCCAGGGGATAAAGTGCTCATAAGGAACTCCTTGTGTACATTTTCAGACAATTCCATTGAAAAATGTGGCAAAAATCATCAAAATACCGAATGTCGGGAGGTACCGTTGTATGGGGGCTATATGATATCGTGGACCTATATAGACAATTCTCTTTGAGGGGGTAAAGTGCTCACAAGGAACACCTTGTGTGGAATTTGAGACAATTCCATTGAAAATGTGGCTAAAATCATCAAAATACCGGATATCGGGGTGTACCGTTATATGGGGACTATATGATATCGTGAACAGATATAGCTCATATTCGAACTTGACTTGACTGCAGACAAAAGACAGATCTGTGCAAAATTGTAGCTTCCTTTTTTAATTCGTTTTGACTGCAGCGTAATTACAACATACGGACGGACAGGGCTAAATCGTCTTATAATTTTACGCTGATCAAGAATATTTATACTTTTTTGGGTCTAAGATTATTATTTTGATGAGTTACAAATGGAATGACGATCTTAATATACCCTCCATAATATGTATGGTGGAGGGTATAAAAAATAATAAATAATATGTCATATATTACCAATAGGTGAGACATATTTTTTATACCCTCAGCCATATGGATACATATGGTATATATCATTTGATACGGTCAAAACGTGCCTAGTCAAAATAACGGTTTTAGACCCTAGGTCTCTTTGGACCAAATCCGTTTCAGAACATTTGGAGTCGATCTAGAGATGTCCGTCTGTCAGTTTGTCTGTCTGTCTGTCGAAGGGAGTATCCGATTTCATCCAAACTTGGTGCATCGTGATATTTTTGTCAAACTTAGATCTAGTTCGGAGATAGGCAAAATCGGTCCGCTCCTTCTGGCACCTCCCCCACAAAAGTTCGAAATTTTCAAAAAATATTTTTTATTGCAAAGAAAGAGAAACTATAGTCCGATTTTGCTCCAACATTTCAAATCCTAATATTTGCGTCAGTGTGAGGTCAGGTGTGAAAATGGAAAAAATCGGTCCACTCCATCAAGTACCTCCCCATAAATGGTAAAAATTTTGAATAATTACAACTCTCATAAAATGTGATGTAAGAGTCCGATTGTCCCATTAGGGGTTTAACATTTGAATAATCATAGCAGAAGTCAAAAAATTTTTAAATAATCGAGCATTGACTGAGGGTATAAATCTGTCGGCAAAACCAATCGATACTTTTTTACTTGTTTAAGTCTTTGTTAGTTGGGTCGGAATCCAATAATCTTTGGGAAAAATTTACTGTAATATGATGGAAAGTATAAAAATATTTATCGGAAACATTTGTGAGTATAAGTTTTAACCACACTTCTTAATTTGTTATGTATACGTCATAGGGTCCACAAAAATAAACCTTTTCTTTACTATTTCTTTTCTGAAAATCTATTATTTGATCAGATTTTTACACAAAATTAAATTAGGAATTCATCGATTAGTCAACAGTTCTCAGAATATAAAATCACAGGATGAAAATTGGCTCAGTTGAATGAATGAGTATTGGGGAAAAATGCAGAAACATACACATATTTATATGTATGTGCATCCGAAAACAGCAGTCGCTCCGTTATAATAAAACGACAAAATAAAACCAAAATAAAAAAACAAAAGTGAAAACAAAGCGTTGTTTATTACCGCTAACACCACTCATTGTTATTTTTGTATTGTTACAGTGTAATCGGTTGAATGCAAAGAGCGTTCGTTCCATAGACAGTTTCAAACAAACAAAAAAGATTACTTTGCAAAGTTGGTATAGAAAAAAATTGCATATTGGGTTATAAAATAAGGGGTTTAAAAATTTTTGGTAAAGATTTTTCGGAGTCAATATAATAAGGATTCACAAGTAATAAGGTCCCTCTCGATGAAATCTATAAAAAAAAGATGCAAGCATTGAAGAAAATTTTTCAAACATGATATATCAAGGTTGAGCACGTATGTATATTTTTTACGTATTAGAAACATTTATTGTACATTTTGATTTAAAAAATGTGTGTTTTGACAACAAGAGAAAACGGTGTCCAGCTTTAAATAATCATCGGAAATTGAAAACTTACAGGGACCAAAGCCAAGTTCGTTATGTAGCAACGTACCACGACTAACTGTTATTTGATCCTTTTGTACAAGCATTAAAAGATATTTTGATTCCTGACCAGTATATAAAGACATTTAATATATCCGATATATACCAACTGAAACCCCCTTTTACACACTAAATGTTAAACTAACATTCTCAATGCAGTATACTCACACACACACAAAGTATGAGCTGAGTGTCTGTCTATGCGTGTTTTTAATCCAGCCACCCACTCAACCAATGACCAACAACATATTGGTTAACAAAAAGCGGAAAAGGAACTTTTTGTATGCATGTGTGTGTGCACGGCTGGCTGGTCATGGGTAGCTACCCAGTAAACAATTTTTGCCGAATTCGGTCCGATTTCTGTCAGAATCTCTGAAAAAATGTCCGATTCTGATTCCGAATTCCTTCCGATTTCGGTACGAAAGTTGTATGGACGTGGTCACCGAATTCGGAAAGATTTTCTGAAAAAAATCTGAAAAAATATTAGATTTTCTGGACGAATTCGGTCCGAATTCGGAGAAAATTCTTGAAAAAATAGGAGAAAAAATTAGATTTTCGGAAAAGATTCGGAGGACAACTCCGAATTTCTGAAAGAAATCGGACAGAATTCGTCTGGAAATTCATATTTTTTTGGGAACGAAAGAGAAAGAGGCTGATTCACAACAACAACAAAACGCACATTTTTACAACGGAAAATCTAACAGTTCACAATAACAAATAGCATTTTTGCTTTGCGCTTTGTTGTTGCTGAGATCTTGAAATGAATGATCACAACAACAACTACTATGGGAGAGAATGTGTCAAACCATCCGTTTACATGTGGGGGAGAATATGCCAGAGCAATAGACAATCTACTCTCTCCGTTTGTACATTTTTCGAGTTTTTTCGCTTAAAAACACAGGAAAATGTGCAGAAATTCTAAAAAAAAACGTTTAGAAAATCGGACCAATTTCTATCAGAAATTTCTGAAAAAAACGTCAGAAATTTCGGAAGAAAATCTAAAATCAGAGCAGTCGGAAAAAATTGTTTACTGGGTAGCTGATATGTTGCACAGCAAGCAAGCAATTGCATGAAAAACAAATTCAAAGTTAAAAGTACTTTTCTCCTGCTTTTTCGTTTCTCTTCAAACTGGGAAAAGTAACAATGAAAAAAGTGAGCATTTCATTGCAGAATTTGGCATTTGGCTGGCAATGGCATAGAAAATCAGATTCATTTTTTACACTAGCTTGGTGTGCGGGTGTTATGCTTTTTGTGTTTTTTGTCTTGTTTGTTTGTTTTATTGTCGGTGGTGTGGTTGTAGTCGTTTGTTGCAACACATGGTGCATTCATCACACACGCACACACACCAAGGCATAACAATAACAACGCTATGTACCGGCTGTTCTTTTTTTGTCATTTCATTGTCTGCAGTTGTCTGACGCTAGCCACATTTGTAAATGTGTTGTTCAGAGATGGTGGTGATGATGATGACGATCCCAATGATATGACACCCAATTTTCTTTGGTTTTGCCTACTTTCGTCAAAAAACGAAGCAAACAATACACAATTTGTTTTATCGCACACATATTCTGTAAAGTTATTTAGTACAAAAAAAATCGTCATTGTGTACTGATTATCGTGAAGTTATGAATATATGTACACCTCTGGTTTTTGGAAGATATCACATAATAATTACTTGAAGTTATAGCTCAAGCTGAAAATTATTTATGTTATACTAGCTGGTCCGGTCCGCGTTGCCGACCCGTACTTTTAGTTTCTAATGCATATTTTCACATTTAGGGTATATTAACTTTGTCATTCCGTTTGTAACTCCTCGAAATACTCATGTCAGATCCAACAAAGTATTTATATTTTTGATCACCGTAAAATTCTAAGTCGATTTCGCGATGTCCGTCTGTCTGTTGTAATCACGCTGTCTTTCGAAAGTATTGAGATAGAAGGCTAAAATTTTTCGTAAATGGGCCGTGCAGGGCCACGTTTTCAAATAGCCCCCATATAACGGTACCTCCCGATATTCGGTATTTTGATGATTTTAGCGACATTATTCACCGGAATTGTTTCAAATTTGGTATTTGAAGTTCGAAATGGATACTACATCCCAAGACAGAAAATTGTCTGTGCAAGTTCACGTCTTCGTTTAGCCCCCATATAACGATACCTCCCGATATTCGGTATTTTGTTGGTTTTTGCCACATTTTTTCACTGATTTGTCTAAAAATTGGTATTTGTCGGTCATAATGGGTGGTATTTAATTTTGTCTACCTCGTAATTGAGGGCAGAATGATTTTAGAATAGTCAAAAATAATTACTCTTTTACGCCCGTAAGATGGGAAATTTTTTTTAAATTAAAAATAATTCAATGATGATCAAACAAATGTTTGGTCACGTGCTACTTTCTTATATTCGGAATTGTTTCATGTTTATGCCGCAATTTCCGACTGAATGAGTCTCAGTTTCACATTTTGGAGTTTATTTCATATGCACGTACATCCCAAATCTACATTTCCATCTAATATTTTTGGGTGTTACAAATTTAATAGAATACAAAATTTTCTATACTGTCCACACATTGGGTTGATAATGCCTAGGTGGACAATTATCTGTAAGATGGTTCTCTACTCCAGAGTAGCCTAAATACAATTTTTAGCCAAATCAATTGATGAATGTGGTCAAGATCAAAACGGGTCGTACCATGGTGAAATTAAGAAGGTAAAGTCATTTCAAATAAGCAAACCCATCTCTACATTTTCTGTAATTTATCTTGTCAAATTTCACTTCACATACGTTTACATGACTTTGCCTTCTTCATTCTACCATGGATCCACTCTGAAAATTTTAAATTGTATGCGAAGAGATTTTCTACCCCCTTTGAAAAAAGATGCCAACTAAGGTTCAAAATTGAAAAAATTGACCTCGAAAATAGCTTAAAACATATAATGGTTAACCTAATAATATTTTGGAAGGATGGTTTCTTCTCAAACTACCAAAATTTGCCGAAATTAACACAACTTTCTTTTATATATATAGATGTATATATAGATTAAAAAGTAGGCGTGGTCAGTTCCTCAGCCCTCAAATAAATACTTAGGGTTGGAGGTAAAGTCAACAGTATCTCGTGTAATAATTTTTAAACCGATATCTTCATTATTTGGAAATTATAAGGATTTTAGATAAATCGAAATAGTGGGCGTAAAAGGAGGCGTGGTCAATATTTTTTTCTTTAAAAACCTAACTTGAGGGATTGGCGAACGTTTGTACAAAAAAATTATGCAAATCGGTCCAGCCGTTTTCAACTGATTCCATTACCAACGAACAACAATTGATTTTTATATATATAGATTTTTGCATCACCCTCATGTAATGGAACCGTACTATATTTGGTAATTTGATTTAACCTCAGGCATATGACTACAAACTATATTAATAAAAGAGTAAAGTAATTGATTGACTGACTGACTTAACGATTCCTTAACGCCCAGATGAAACGGCTGAAGCTAGAATTTTAAAATTTAAGGGTAGGGTCACTCTTGGTCCGAAGATACAATCCTGGATTTCAGGGAATTCGTACTAGAACGAAAAGTATTAAAAGGTCCTCAATATGATACCCTATGTATTTGAAAAAACAGTAATGCTAGAACTCTTAAATTTGGAATGAAAACCACTGACGGAGTGTATGATAGATGTTCCAAATGGTTTTTGAAAATGCACACCATAAGTGTACGAAAGGTACTAAAATGTACTACATTTGGTAACACTTCGTATCATGTGAACGGTAAGAGTTAGCAACTTAAAAATTGGGAATGGAAACCATGGTTAAGGGGTAGAGTCGGTGTATAATCATTTTTACGAAAAGTACTAAACGGTACTATATTTTGCACATTTTGTCTATTCTATGTCTATTCCGTCTGTCCGTCTGTGAAAATCACTGTAGCTTCCAAACGAAATGAAGTAGGTTGATAAAATTTTACTCAAAATGTACTATGTCTGCAGGACTTTTGGTATTGAAAATGGGTCATGTAGGCCCACGTCTTCGTATAGCCCCCATAAAACGGTACCTCCCGATATGCGGTATTTTTATGATTCTAGAGACATTTTTTATCGCAATTGTTTCAAAATTAATTTTTAAAGTTCGTAATAGATGCTACAGCATAAAACAGAAAATCGGCCATGTAGGTCCACGTCTTCGTATAGCCCCCATGTAACGGTACCTCCCCATATTCGGAATTTTGATGATTTTAGCGACATTATTTATGGGAAATGTTTCAAATTTCGCACTTGAAGTTCGTACTACAGCCAATGAGAGAAAATTGTCTGTCCAGATCCACGTTTTATAACCACCATGGTACCTCCCGATATTCGGTATTTTGATGATTTTAGCTACATTAGAAACAGATTTTTTCACGTTTCGCATTTTTATATTGTAATAACTTATGACAAAAGTTGCCTATTCGGTATTTTTAAGATTTTAGCAGAATTTTTAACGGATTTTATATTTTTGAAAATTGCCAAATTTATACCAAATTGTGGAGGGTATTCCAAGTTTGGCCCGGCCGAACTTACAGCTTTTTTATTGTCTTAAATTTGACGTTTCATATTGAATTGAATCGTAAAAAATATCAAGAATCATTTTTACCACCTATATATCAACGCTTATAACTCAAGAACGGTTGGGCTCATTTTGAAAATATACATAATTTCGGAATGGCCTGTTGGCAGAAGGAACATAACAAAAAAATAGCATCAAAATATGCCAATAAAACTGTGAATAATTTTTTACATTCTGTCATTTTTTTTTTTTTTTTTTTGTATTGCATTTTGTTCAATTTGACTTTCTGTTTTAAATTTTACATTTTGAAATATTTTTTTGTATTGCTTTTGAATTAAAATTAAAAAGCGTTGAAAGTCAAATTGGTGCGCAAAAATGGTAGTTGTGATTGTGACCCTAAATTGACCAAACAAATATCTGAAGGTTAAATCAAAACATGTGCCGTCAATTTCCTTATGGACAATTTTCATCCAGTAAGAACCTAACATCGCTAAATTGCAGTCTATTTGGTTTACAATTAGGATTGGAATCAATGAATTGCCTGATATCACGCTATATGGGACAATATCAAATGGTAGATTTATATACTATGAGAACCTAAAACCCATAATACTAATTTGATTGGAAAATTCTTCTCATAGCATCAAAATACTTAAACTCTGCAGCAGCGGTTATATTGGACCCATACCTAAAATACCCCGATGTAGTCAGGTAAATATTTTATTTATTTATTTTTAACAGTTTGCTTGAAAAATCTAATTTTTGGTCTGTTGGGTCCCCCGAAAATCTATTATACATTATTAACGGAAAAGACTTCACAAATTTTTTCATACCCTCCACCATACATAGTATGGAGGGTATATTAAGTTCGTCATTCCGTTTGTAACTCATCGAAATAATCATTTTAGACCCAACAAAGTATATATATTCTTGATCAGCGTAAAATTCTAAGACGGTTTAGCCCTGTCCGTCCGTCTGTTGTAATCACGCTACGAATTAAGTTAGAAGGCTAAAATTTTGCCCAGATCTCTCTTTTGTCTGCAGGCAGATCAAGTTCGAAGATGGGCTATATCGGTCCACGATATCGTATAGCCCCCATATAACGGTACCCCCGATATTCGGAATTTTTATGATTTTAGCCACATTTTTTAATGGAATTGTATAAAAATCCACACAAGCAGTTCTCTAAGAGCACTTTATCTCTTGGCTGAGAATTATTCCTATAGGTCGACGATATCATATAGCCCCCATATAACGGTACCCCCCGATATTCGGTATTTTGATGATTTTAGCCACATTTTCTAATGGAATTGTATAAAAATCCACACTAGGAGTTCTTTGTGAGTACTTTATCCCTTGGCTGAGAGTTATTTATAAAGGTCCACGATATCGTATAGCCCCCATATAACGGCCCTCCCTATATTCGGTATTTTGATGATTTTAGCCACATTTTCTAATAGTATAGTCTGAAAATCCACACGAGGAGTTCTTTGTGGGTACTTGGCTGAGAATTATCTATATAGCTCCACGATATCGTATAGCCCCCATATAACGGTACCCCCCGATATTCGGTATTTTGATGATTTTAGACACATTTTCTAATGGAATTGTATAAAAATCCACACAAGGAGTTCTTTGTGAATACTTTATTCCTTGGCTGAGAGTTTTTATATAGGTCCACGATATCGTATAGCCCCCATATAATGGTCCCCCCTATTTTCGGTATTTTGATGATTTTAGCCACATTTTTCAACGGAATTGTCTGAAATTCTACACAAGGGTTATTTGTGATTACTTTATCCCTAGACATAGATTTGTCTATATTGGCCCACAATATCATTTATCCACCCAAATATTGACACCTTCCGAGATTTTAACAGAATTTTAATGGATATTATTTTTATTTATTTGAATATGTCCTAATTCGTTTGAATTGGTGAAGGGTATTCAAAGTTCGGCCCGGCCGAACTTACTGCTTTTTTACATGCTATATTTGTGGCTTGGCTTTATGTTTAGTGGTTTTACAAGCAGATGACAAATAAATTTACCCCAACTGACTGTTTGACTGTCTTTATCTCTTCATGCTCTGGATCATATGGTAGACAAAACTAGTTACCTTGCAGTATAATTTCGAAATTTTACGAATTCAAAATTGCACCAGAAAATGTTGCATAGACTTTATAACACAAACAATTGGGATAAATCGTTGAAATATAAGTTTTTTAAATAGACTATGCTACTGTCGTGTAGCTGGAAAATGTGATTTAGTCCTACGAGAAAAATTATTTAGGAATTAATAAAGATTCGGTGAAGCAAACCTTTCCATTAACAAAATATGTTCTAATAAGGAAATTTTATTGAATATAGAAGGTGTGATAAACATTTTTATTCAATATTTTGTTCATATAATGCATAACGAACCTCTTAGAGGAATAGGTTCTAAAGACTACATCAATTTAATAGATTGCTGTTAAAAGCCGATATTTTTGTTTAGCAAAGCACACGTTATTTTTTCAAACTGGCGTTAAATTGTTATTTATACGTTCTTAGAAATCAGCATTAAACACTAAAACAGAAGGCCAACAACGCGGCCGAGTCAATATATTTTAAGGAAATTGCTGAGGATTACATCAGATTTTTTTAAGAAATGTTCAATTAAAAATGTTTTGCCTTTTCTCTTAAACTCACATTGTAATACTACTTAGGACTTCATAAATGTAGCAAGGAAACCAGCATTTCTGAACGTATACCAATATAAGTGAATAAATATTAAGGTGCATGTTTTGAATTAAGTCAAATCGTTAACTTGCCAAAAAATGTTTTTTTTTTCGTAAAATTTTACTTACACTTTGTACATAGCTTTATCTACGTGTGTTTGTTGCACTGCCTATTGTTAACCATATCCCTCATCTTGCTAGCTTTTATACTCTGTTATTGGAAAAAAAATAACAACAACCAACCACAATAGCTGGTTGGCTGACTGGCTAGAACTAATATGCACATTATTTAATGGTACTAAACTAAAGCTCACACAATTTTAAAGTTGAATCAATCATTTTCACTTTGATGCACATCAGCAACATCATTGCAGCAGGCAACCATACAACATGGGTGCCCTGAGTTTTTGCATGTGTGTGTATAGCTACGTGTATGTGAATTTTGGGGTTTGCCGTTATACCATATGGCACTACAGGAGAGGTAAATTTAACATTTAGTTTGAGCCACATGTTTGTAACGCATGCAAAAATTAGTGTCAACATTAAAATTTTGTTTTTGAAATTTGAATCGATTTGGACTCGATTCGAAAAGTTTATTCTGCTTCTTATGGTTATCGATTGTTAATTTTCTTATACCCTACACCACAAGGTGGTCAGGGTATTATGTCTTTGTGCATTTGTTTGTAACAGGCAAGAGGAAAAGAGATAGACCCATAGTTCCTTTTGATGATCTGCATAGGATCACTTTCTGAGTTGATTTATGCATGTCAGTCCGTCAAACAACAAAATTCAGGTCGCATTTGTTATCCGATTGAGATGAAATTTTCCAAACAACATTTGTTTGGCCCAAGGACGAACCCTATTGAAATTGGAAATAATCGGCAAAAATTTTGATATAGCTCCCATATATATCTTCGTCGGATTTGCTTTTATTGTGCACCAAAAGTGTAATATCAGCACGAATAGTATGGAATTTTGCACATACAACCAAATTAGGCCTGAAAATAAGTATGCCAAATTTAATCCAAATCGGTTGAGATATAGCTATGGCTCCAATATATATTGTTCATACAATTTGTTGTATTTGTTATCCACAGCCGTAATATGCACTCCGTAGCAACGATATTCAGGGAAATATATCAAATGCAGCTCAGAAATACCATTGGTAAATTTTATCGAGATCGGTTCAGATTTGGATACAGCTCCCATATATAACTTTGTCCGATTTACATTTTATTGTGCACCAAACGTCTAATATTTGCCCAAATGTGGTGGAATTTGGTGCATACGACCGAATTGAGTCTAGAAGGTAGTATGACAAATTTGGCGAAGATCGGTTCAGATGTAGCTATAGCTCCCATATATACTGTTCATCCGATTTGTTGTATTTGTTACCCACAGCCGTAATATGCACTCCGTAACAACGATATTCAGGGAAATATATCAAATACAGCTCAGAAATATCTTTGCAAATTTTATTGAGATCGGTTCAGATTTGGATATAGCTCCCATATATATCTTTATCTGATTTCAAATTAAGTTTGCACCAAAGTGGCAATACAAGTCCGAATTTAAAAGGTACAAATGCTTCGGCATATTTAGTCCTTTGAACTTAATTATAATTATAATCATAGCGTGTATGATTGAATTCTCCCATAAAAACTTTTAATTGTTATGTGGAGCTCAACTAAATTTGCAAAGTGGTGTAGGGTATCATAAAATCGGCCCCGCCCGACTTTAGGACTTTCTTTACTGGTTTTATTTTGAAAAACTTTCAGAACTTAGTTTGAGACAAATGTTTACAGAAATTAGTTCCAATATTTCATTACATTTCGGACCATTTACATTCCAGATCCATTCTTTCACCCAATACCAAATTTAGTAACATAAAAACACTAATAGTGATCCGAAAATAGTTCCATTTCGCATTTCCAAAACTACCCCATTTCTCAACATCGGATACTAAATATCAAAATTCAGCCCTTCACCCAATGCCCAATTTAATTAATTTTTCGAAAGAGTATATAGTAGTTCTTTTCGAACAATTATAGTACACATTTCCAAAACAACCACCATACCTTAACCACTGACACAAGCAATGACATCTAAATCAAATGTCAGGATTTCAGCTATATTCCTTCACCCAATACAACATTAGTACTTTTAGTAAATATATAGGACGTATTTCCAAACCACCTCCATTTCTCAATTCCAGATACCTATGCACAGAGACCTCAAAATCACTTCACTTAAAGTAAAATTTCTTACCATTTAGTACTTTTCGTACAAACATAGGACGCATTTCTAAACGACCCCCAAATTTCAAACACAGATACCATCAGTAATCGAAATATTAAATTTCAGAATCTTATCTCCATCCCTATAAAGAAAATAATACCATTCAATACTGTTCGTATAATTATAGCACACATTTCCGAAACCACATCCAGGCTAAACATGAACAGCGACTCCAACATCCCATTTCAGATTTCAAGAACTATCAATATCATCCAACAAAAAATTGTAGTAAATACAGTGCTATTTAGTACTTTTCGAACGATTTTAGTAACATTTAGAACATTTCGTACAATTATAGTACACATTTCTAAAACCAACTCCATATCTTAATCACAGGCGCCAACAGAGACACTTACATCCAATTTGAGAATTCCAGTCCTAGCCCTTCGTACAATTATGGAACACATTTCTAAAACCAACTCCATATCTTATCCACAGACACCAACAGAAACACTTATATCCAATTTGAGAATTCCAGTCCTAGCCCTTCACCCAATACCAAATATAGTACCATTTAATACTTTTTCCGGATCCGTTTCCGAACCACCTCCAAATCCAAAACCAAATATAGTACAATTCAATACAATTCGTAGAATTATATTACACATTCCCGAACCCACATCCATATACTCTGGCTACATATAAAAAGCGACCCTAATATCAAATTTCAGGCACTATATAGGGTGAGATAAAAAAAAAACTGCAATGAAGTCAAACGGCATAATTTTTACATTTTTTTTAAAATCTTATTGAACGAATGCAAAAAATGTCGGAAATAGCATCAAATTTTAGAATAAGTTTAGATTTGTTCGAATTAATTACTTTTGGCACGAATTATGGCCTTCAAACGTCGAATGAAATCGGCATACGCTGCCCGAATGTTGCTCTGCGGTATTTTGGCCTTTTCCCGGTGAAGCGCTTGCCAGAAGTGATCGACACTATGGTATTTTTTAGTGCCAACCTTGCTTTCCAAAATACTCCAGACACAATGGTCCAACGGATTGGTATCCGGAGATTTTGGTGGCCATTGTGCGCCTTAAATGAACGAGGAACCTCATTTTGTAACCATTCTTGGGTGATGGGTCCAAAGTCTGCGGCCAAAATGTTTGCGTGCCTAAGGCTTTAATACACCCTCCAAAATATTTTCGGCATTTATTCTGATGCCACGGGCGGAGAGCGACCATCGGCTGTAATGTTGGCCCACACCCTCACCATGGTCGGCGCTTGAGTTTTGGTGCCCAACCGAAGGTGAATATTTTCAGCTGACCTCTTTAACAAGTACACACGATCATTCTGTTTGTTAACAAACTGCTGGACAATTAATATTTTCTCATCGGAAAAAACCAAATTCAGCAGTTCACCACTATCGGCCAAGCGAAGCAAATCTTTGGCTCTTTTGAGTCTATTTTCTTTCTGTTATGGTGAAAGTTCTTGCATTTTTTGGAATGCCCAGTGGAATATTACGATATGTTCAGCTCATGAGCCATTTTTCGGTCACTGCGACGCGGGTTTAGATCAAGTCAAGATCAAGTCGCTTCTTTACTTTTCGAAACATTCTGTTGATGTTGCTGTTTTCTATAAACAATAAATAAACAACCAAACTGTTCCAAATTTAGTACCATTTAGTACAGTGCGTACACTCAGTACACTACCTTCATAGATCAAATTTACTTTGCAACCTTGATTCACATACAACATTTCATGTTTTTACCTCTATCCGTTCAGATATACTAAATCTATACTAATCTATACTAATACTTATTCCAAATTCTAGCTCAATCCTTTTGTCCAATACAAAATTTTTAATATTTAGTGCATTTTAGTATTTTCGTAACTTTTTAGTATGAATTTCCAAAAACCCAGCCTTGACACACTGCACGAGGGTCCCAGTACTGAAATTTCATAATGCTACTCTTTTGTATATATAGATAAATTGATTTGCTAAATATCTTAGTGTAGTTGAAACATATTTCGTTGCACACCACGTACTATTCTGGTAATACTACTCTACTTTATAAAGATTATTGTGTGCTCTTTAGATTCATGTGATGTATAAGTAGTGTTTGTTTTGGTAATGCCCAGACCACTGCTGTAGGTTATTTAATTTTTGTTTTTTTGTTTAGTTGTAAGAGGTCATGTGTGGATTCCGGTACAAGTTGCAGTAGCCCCATTTTTGGTTTGGCCATAGTCTATGAAACATTTTTGTTGTTGCAGTTTTCTTTTGCCATTACAAAAAAATACTTACAACAGCACTAGATTATGCAGAGCTATAACATAAAAAAATGGTCTTAATTTTAACATTAAGGCTGATTGTAGGCATTTTTAGGAATTTTGCTTTAATGTAAATTTGTGAAATTAAAGGGTTCGTATTAAAGATGTGCAATAGCTTTGATGTGTGGGTTTAGGACAATATTAAACCAACGGCTTGCAAATTGTGGGAATACTCAAGACTTTGACCCAATATCGAGATATGTTATTTCATTTTGGGATTTTTTATTTAAAAAGGGACATTATATAAAATTGAAACCTCCAAATAATTGTGTTTTGATAGAACATTTAAAAATTACAAAGTTTGCACGCACATCTGTTTGCTTTGTTGTTTAATGACCAGGTTTGTGGAGTCGGAGTTTAACAATTTTACTGCAATCAGAGCTTGAGTCGTAGAAGATAATAAATTGCGTTCCCCAATTCCAGTCTTAACAATTTTTAGTGGTCCAATCATCTTAAAAATTCGTACTACTTCAAATCATGAACTTTTCTGCTTGGGAGGCTTTCCAATATATTGTTATAAATGGATAGAAATGGAAATAAGTAAGCATAGGCTATAGTCGTGCGGTGCCGATCATGTGATACCCTACGATATTGGACATATGATAAGACCATAAATAGTATGGAGGGTATATTAAGTTCGTCATTCCGTGAGTTACAAACTCATTGAAATAATAATTCTAGACCTAACAAAGTATGCAGGGTGAGATAAAAAAACAACAACAACTCGTTACCGTGATCCTGGTAGCGTAGCCCGACGTCAAGGAAGTAGACGGAAGAAAACAGCAACGTCAGCAGATATGGTTCGAAAATTATAGAAGCGACTTGATAGAAATCCGCGTCGCAGTGGCCGAAGAATGGCTTGTGAGCTGAACATATCGCAATATTCTATTCGGCAAATATTGAAAAATGAGCTCGGGGTAAAGCCACAACAGCCGATGGTCGCTCTCCGCTCAATAATCGACCATGGAATCAGAATAAATGCCGAATATTATCGCGAAATTATTCTGGAGGTTCCTCGCATCATTTCCAGCGCACAATGGCCACACAAATATCCGGTTACCAGACCGTTGGACTATTGTGTCTGGAGTATTTCTGGAAAGCAAGTTTGGCACTAAAAAATACCAAAGTTTCGATCACCTCAAGCAAGCGCTTCGCCGGGAATGGGCCAAAAATACCGCAGAGCAACATTCGGGCAGCGTGTGACGGTTTCATTGGCCGTTTGAAGGCCATAATTCGTGCCAAAGGTGACTAATTCGAACAAATCTAAACTTATCCTAAAATTTCATGCCAGTTCAGACATTTTTTGCTTTCATTCAATAACATTAAAAAAATGTAGGGTGTATTAAGTTTGTCATTCCGTTTGTAACACCTCGAAATATACATTTTGGACCCCATATATACTTTATATATATATTCTCGATCAGCATAAAATTCTATGTCCGTCGGTCTGTCTGTGGAAATCACTCTAGCTTGCGAACGAATTGAAGTAGGTTGATAAAATTTTAGTCAAATGTATATTATGTCTGCAGAACTTTTGATATTGAAAATGGGCCATGTAGGTCTACGTTATAGTACAGCGCCCATATAACGGTACCTTCCGATAATCTGTATTTTGATGATTTTAGTGATAATATTCATCAGATTGTTTGTTCAGGTCCACGTCTTCATATAGCCCCCATAGAACGGTACCTCCGATATTCGGTATTTTGCTACATTATTCAGTTTCGGATTTGAATATTGTAATGGCTTAATACTAAAGTTACCTATGCAGATCCATGTCCTCCTGTCGACCCTAATACAACAGCTAAATTCGGAATTTTTAACTGTTTTTTTTTTTTTTGTTTTTTGAGAGGGTATTCAAAGTTCGGCCCGGCCAAACGAACAACTTTTTTTAGTTGTTTTATCTCACACTGTATATATAAAAAAAAAAAATCCAAAAATCTTGAAGAGTGGGAAATTGTACCCCCTATTTTGGTTACTTTTCGATGACAACGTTTAATACCCTGATATACGTTTTTATAGCTCTACTTTCCAAATTTGTTTTTATTTTTTGTGTTGCACAATTTATTCTTTTTAATACTTGTGATGCATTAAAGTATGTTGTGAAACCTTTGGAAATTATTGGGTCAATAGGGAACATATAAACAAGCAAAGAAACAAAAATTCTTTGTGTTGCGCCCCAACATAATACAGAAAAAGAGATAACTTGAGAGGTCGTTTCCCAAATTCAGCTTAAACGGCATTTCTTTATTTAAGGTACTTGGATGCAATGCATACAAGAAACACTTACTTGAGTGAAGAGTCATTTCTGTTATTCTGCATATTATTCATTCATATGTGAGTTAAACTATTTAACATAAAGGCTATTTCCTTTTTTCGTTACGTTCTCCTTCATCCCATTTCGGTTTCTGTTCTTTGTATGCCAGCCAACAACCAACGTCGGCAAGCTAATTAGAGCAAAAGGCACATTAAATGTTTTCTCTTTTCAGTTGTTTTTTTTTTTCGTTTACTCTTTTACAATAATTACCACTTAATTTTCGTAAGCCTTGAGGAAAAACAAAATTCCGGAAATTAAGAAATTTTCTTTTACGTTCACTTTAAGGACTACCAGAAAGATGATATTAAAATTGAATGAAGTGCCTACAGGTTTATAATTAACATGCATAGAGTGCATGGATGTGTGGGCATGGGTGTATGCGTGCGTTACATATAATGGTTGATAATGGGTTACCAAGAAATGCATTCCTTTATAAAGGGAGAATGCATGTATATTTTTTCAATGGGTTTCTTTTTTGGAGTACCAATTTTGCTTCCATAAACAGAAGTTATATTATGTGGTTGTTTTCGTGAGTACTTTAATGTCTGATAGCAAAGATGAATAATGTGCGCAATATGACTTTAAGTTGTTTTACAAAAAGGCAACGAATTTTACTAAGTACTAGCTGGCCCAGTCCGGGTTGCCGGCTCGTATCTTTAGTCTTTAATACTTATTATGATAGCATAATAAATCACAGATCTGACTTATGTAAGCGGCACAATTTTTATTTCACTTAACGACTCTAAAGTAATTTCTAAATAGAAATAAATATTCATGGCAAAAATTATAATTGATGTTCATATACCGTCGGTTTTAGATATTTTGAATAGCCTGATCTTATTTTCAAGCCATAAGCTTTAATTTGAGTGTTAAAAACCTATATAATATAGAACATCTATAATAGCCCCCGGTGAAAACTCACCTCAATTGTTGGTATTGTAAAGAGCTTAGCAACATTTTCCATTCAAATGGAGTTCGTATTTCCAACGATTAGAATACCGTACTGCGAGGTATGTAGTATTGTCCACCACATAATTGAAGTAGAATGATCCCAGGATAGTTAAAGATAATTACTCTTTTACACCCATTACCATACAATGGGAATTATTTTTTTTTGTCATTTAAATAGTGAGTTGGAGACCCCATAAAGGCCATATTTTGTATCATTGTATAATTCAATGACGATTCCACATTTTTTTCATATTTCTGCCAGCATATGAATGAGTCCCAGTTTGACATTTCGAGTTTATTTCATATAGACGTACATCCCAAATCTACTTACGCAACCAATATTCTCTTGAGAATTACAATAGAATAGGAAATTTTCTTTTCCGACTACTCATTGGTTAGGAAAGTGGACTTGGATGTACACATAAAGTGAGGACTATACTTAAATAAATTACTGAGTGTGGTCAAAACCAAGACGGGCCCTGCTCCGAAAATTGAAATTGTATGCGAAGAGGTTTTTCCCCCTTGGAATCAAAGATGCCAAAAAGGGGCAAAACAATAAAAAAAAGGGGACAAGATGCCAAAAATAACTTAACCATCATATGATAATGGTTATACAAAACGTGATCAGTTTTTGCAAGGATGGTTTCCTTCCATTTACAAACATTTCCGAAATTATTATGAAAATATGGTTAAAATTGAAATCGGCTAGTAAACTTATCCGGAGGTTATGACCCATATCATGACCTGCAAAAGCGATTTAAGGTATCTTGAAAGTTTAGGAAGAATTTCTGAAAGGATAGAAATCCTTTTCTTTCTTCTATTTTGCGCCCTTTATATTCGGTATACAACTGATTCCAGTCGCAATGAATTTTGCATTTTGAGTTCTCATTGGACAGATTATTGTCATGTGAAAGAAGTAGGTCCACGTTTTGAAATGAGCCCCATAACGGTTCGGGGGTAATTTTTGTTTGTTTAAATGTATTCGCATCTTCCAGCTGAATGGGTTAAAAGAGTAATTAACTTTGCCTATTCTGAAATCGTTCTGCCCCCAATTATGAGGTGGACAAAACTACATATCACGTTTTTAATTCAAAAGTACAGCCCACTTGAATAGGAAATGTTGCTAAGTTCTTTACAATACTATCCAGTAAAGTCGGGGCCGACTTTATGATACCCTACACCACTTTGCTAATTTAGTAGTTTTTATGGGAGAATTTAATCATACACGCTATGATTATAATTGTAATTTAAAGTTCAAAGGACTAAATATGCCGAAGCATTTGTATCTTTTAAATGCAGACTTTTATTGCCCAGTTGGTGTACAATTAATTTGAAATCGGACAAAAATATATATGGGAGCTATATCCAAATCGAAACCGATCTAGATAAAATTTGGCAAAGATCTTTTTGAGCTGTATTTGATATATTTCTCTGAATATCGTTGTTACGGAGTGCATATTACGGCTGCGGGTAACAAATATAACAAATCGGATGAACAGCATATATGGGAGCTATAGCTATATCTGAACCGATCTTCACCAAATTTGACATACTAGCTTCTAGACTCAATTCGGTCGTAAGTGCACAATAGAAGGTAACTCGGACGAAGGGAGCTATATCCAAATCTGAACCGATCTCGATAAAATTTGGCAAATGTATTTCTAAGCTGTATTTGATATATTTATAAAATTTGACAAATCGGAACCGATCTCGATAAAATTCGGCAAAGATATTTTTGAGCTGTATTTGATTAGACGTTTGGTGCACAATAAAAGGTAAATCGGACGCAGGGAGCTATATTCAAATCGGAACGGATCTGGATAAAATATAGCAAATGTATTTCTGAGCAGTATTTAATATATTTCCACAAAAATTGTTGTTACAGAGTGCATATTACGGCTGCGGAGGACAAAAATAACAAATCGGATGAACCATATATATGGGAACTATAGCTATAACTGAATTGATTTCGATCAAATTTGGCATACTTATTTTTAGGCTTAATTTGGTTGTATGTGCAAAATTCAATACTATTCGGACTGATATTATACGTTCGGTGCACAATAAAAGGCAAATCGGACGAAGATATATATGGGAGCAATATCTAAATTTTGACCGATTATCTCGAATTTCAATAGGGTTCGTCCTTGGGCCAAACAAATGATTTGTGCGAAATTTCATCTGGATAGGGCAATAAATGCGACCTGTACTTTCTTTACAAAAATACGTGGACAGACGGACGGACGGACGAAGGGACGTACGGAGATGCATACATCGACTTAGAATGTGATTCTATGCAGATCATCAAAAGGAACTATGGGTCTATCTCGCCTCCTTTTGCCTGTTACAAACAAATGCACAAAGACATAATACCCTGACCACCTTGTGGTGTAGGGTATTAAAATTGGGCTGAGCTTTTAAATGGGGCTATCATAAACATCTGATATACACTTTTTAATGTGCTATATTATTTAGGTTACGAGAAGTATGTGAACATGTATTGACGTTTTTACCATGGAATTTATTTCTATTTAGTTGAGTCATTATTTATATGAGCCAGATGTGTGAATTTTTATGCTTTAAAAAATATGCATTTAAAATTGAACTACCGGCCAGCAACGCGAACCGGGCCAGCAAGTAATATATAAAACCTTGAAAGTCTGAAAATTTAGCACGATTTATGAAGTTTTGATTAAAAAAATGTCAGACTGTACAAACTGTGCATATTGAGTAATAAAAATAACACGAACTCTTGGAAAGAATCTAAAATTTAAATGTGGACTTTTCGCGTGGCACTTGCTAGTTAGATTATAAATTAACATAGAGACTGACGTGTGGACGGACACACATAGCGAGATAGAATGATCTATGTGCTATATCGAATACTACATAGACCAGTAATGGGATTCTCCTACTCATTTTTGAGTTACCGACAAAAATCGGTAACTTTCAAACCCAGCATTTTGATATAAAATATAAATAAAAGTTGACAACATTGGAATCTATCTGTAGGTCTAAGTGACGGCTTTCATTTCGTCGCTAGCTTACCGAAAAATGTCGCCAACTACCGAAGTTATAAGCATTTTATTTTTAACGATTTTTTTCGGTAACTCAGAAAATAAGTTACAGAATTCTACTACAGGACTAATATTTTGAGGTCTAAAATTTGTTTAAGGATATAGGATATTTTATTCCTTCTTTAAATGAATTTAAGTGCATAATTAAAATTTTTGTGAGGTTGGTTTCTTTATGTTGAGAGACTACAAAATGTCTAATTACAGCAAACTCGTCTCAGTTTAAAAGTTAAACAATATATATATATATATATATATATATATATATATATATATATATATATATATATATATATATATATATATTTTGTAATTAATAGTTTTTGTGGAGTCATATTGTTATAAATATTATACAAGTAAAAAAGCTGTAAGTTCGGCCGGTCAGATATTTGAATATCCTCCACCATTTGGAATGATTTTTGGCAATTTTCAAAAAAAAAAAATATCCGTTAAAAAAAAGTCTGTTAAAATCTTAAAAATACGGAATGTAGCCGTTATACTAGTCTATACGAAGACATGGACCTGCACAGAGAATTATCTGTCATGGGCTGTAGTAAACATTACGAACTCCAAACACCAAATATGAAACAATTCCGGTGAATAATGTCGCTCATATCATCAAAACGCCGAATATAGGGAGATACCGTTCTATGGGGCTATACGAAGCAGGTCCACGTCTTCGTATAGCCCCAATAGAAACGGCAGACACTTTTTAAAAATTAACCTCAAATCGATTTACTATTAAAAGACTACCTATATAATGTAGTTACATCGACTATAAATGTTACGCTGATCAGGAATATGCATAGTTTTTTAGGTCTAATATGGTGATAGAGTGAGTTGTGGTGGGGTATAAACCTAAAACAATATATGTACGCTCCAACCAATGGCAGACGATATAAAAAAGGAGCGACTACCTAGAACCATATTGGTTAAAATGGCTTCAAGTGTGTATATTAATACCTTGATTTGCTATGCTGAAACTTTTCCCTCTATCGGCCTGTTTTATAATTAGCTCAAAAACGAATTTGCCTTTAACAGAATAAAGAGCTTTGTTTTTGCCTTAATCCCCCCTTCGTTTTCCCCTATACGAGAATTTTACCTCCTGTTTTCTAAATTTTCGACTATAATTTCATTTCTTCAACTATGTGCTATCATTTGAGTGTGGGCGAATATGTGTATGTGTGTGTGTCTATGTAAGTGGCCTTAGTTGCCCTCTGTAGTTTCATTAAAATGTTGTTCGTTTTAGCTATAATTGCATTAGTGTTTGTTTTATGTTTAAACAAAGTTTTCTTTTTCTTTGTTCTTAGCATATTTTGTTGTATTTTCCCTATTCCGTTTCTGTACGGCTCGAGCCTTATGTTTGCATAAATCAGCTTCAGCAGAAAGAGGGTGGCCGAGGATGTGAACCCAAAAAGAAGAAGAAAAACAAAAACGAAAAAATAAGAAACAAAAACCATCCATAGAAATGGAAATACTAGCAGAAGATGAAAGGCAATTACAGCAGAGCGAGCCGAGCCGAACAGAGAAAAAAGGGTTAAGCATTATTTTGCTTAATTAAATGAAGTTTTAGTTTATAATTGAAATGCAATCTATTAAACAGTTTATTTGTTCTTTTTGCCTTGAGTTTACAGCTGCAACGTATTGCTGTTGTCGGATGGAAAATTCTGAAATTATGCTAAAATGTAGGCAAAGTGTTTCCCTTTCAATCGTAGCAGAGGAAATGAACAAATATTTTCTGCAGGGTAGTTACGTTTTGTATATTTACTCGTTTGTAGTACAACATCATCTGTAGATACGGGCACAACTTTGGGTTGGGTTCTCAGTGAGGGGGAATGCAAATGATATAGCGGCTTATTTAGTAATCATCACAAAGGAATTGAAAGTGTTGTGGCCGTATTTAATTAATTCACTTTTTTCAAACGCTGTGTTAGGGTGAGAGAAGGGAAGTGTAAGGAAAAGAGATGCAACCATAAGCCAGACGCTGCTAATATTTTTACTAAATTCCTTAGAAGAATTGTTGTTCTAATGAGTTTGGTCGTACAATTTTATCTGTCTATTAAAAAAAAAAAAAAATAGCCGTACTCGGCAACAATGCAGCTTATTAACTGATCCAGTCCGTATCACTGGCCCGTTGTGTCAGTTTTGCAAGGACTTGTCTCCAACATTTCTAAATAATACTCAGGTCTACCATTCATACCACTTTTAAGTTTCACTTACTGCCTGTTAATTATACCCTACATATATATATAAAAGAAAGTTGTGTTAGTTACTACGCTTATAACTTAAGAACCGCTGGATTGATTTAAACGCTTCATACAAATTCGGAATTGTCTTCTGTCCGAAAAGGATAATATTCAAAAAAAAAATCGCGTAAAAATGTGATATATTAACATTTTCATTTTGACTTTTGAAATGTACAATAGTAATGTTTTATTTTGCATGATTTTTTTCATTTTGACTTATTTTTTCCTAATGTACATTTGTAGTGTTTTTTATATTTTACTAGCTGGCCCGGTTCGCGTTGCCGGCCCGTACTTTTAGTCTTTAAAGCATAATAAATCACAGATCTGACTTATGTAGGCGGCACAATTTTGATTATAAGTAATGACGCCATTATAATTACTCCAATTTTGATAATAAGTAATGACTTGAAAATGAGTAATGACTCCATGAATAAATATAAATTAATATTCATGGCAAAAATTATAATTACCATCGGTTTTAGATATTTTGAATAGCCTGATCTTATTTTTCAGCTATAGGCTTTAATTTGAGTGTTAAATACCTATATGATAAAGAACATCTATAATGGCCCCATGTGAAAATTCAGCTCAATTTTTGATATTGTAAAAAGCATTCAAATGAGCTATAATTTGAAATTTGTGTTTACAACGTTTAAAATCCCGTACTGCGTGGTATTCAGTCTTGTCCACCTCATACTTCAAGGCAGAATGTTGTCAGAATAGGTAAAATAAAATACTCTTTTGCTCCGATTACCGTATGATGGGAATTAATTGTTTGTCATTTAGTTTGTGCGGTGAAGATCCAGTAAAATTACTTTTTAATTTCCATTTTTTTTTTCATGTTTTTTGCCACAATTTCCGACTGAATAAGTCCCAGATTGACATTTGGAGTTTATTTCATATAGACTTACATCCCAAATCTACGTTCCCAACCAATATTCTCTTGGGGGTTACAAATTCAATAGAATACCAAATTTTCTTTTCTGACCACACATTGGTTGGGAAAGTGGACTTGGGGGTATACTAATGTGGGGACTATACTTAAATAAATTCCTATGATGATAATTATCTGTAAGATGATTTTCTACCCCAGGGTTTTTTACCCCAGGTAGCCTCAAGACTAAGATGCGCACTTTTCCGAAAAATAAAAATTTATAAGAAGAGGTTTTCTTCCCCCTTAGAAACAAAGAAGTCAAATAAGGGCCAAAAAATTAAAAAAGTGGCCAAGACCCCGAAAATACCTTAAATCATATGATGGTGATACCAAAACGTGTTCATTTTTTGCAAAGATGGTTTCCTCTTAAATTATCAACATTAGCTTAAATTAGTACGAAAAATATGGTTAAAATGTAGAATATACTTGAATCGGGTTGTTCCGTTATCAGGGGTTATGACCCATATCATGACCTGCCAAAGCGATTAAAGGCATCTTGAATGTTTAGGTAGAATTTCTATTTTGCTTTCTTTATAATCGGTATTTGACTGATTGCAGTCCCAATGTATTTTGCATTTTGTGTACTCATTTGACAATTTATTATCATATGAAAGAAGCAGGTCCACTTTTTGAAATGAACCCCATAACGCTCCTTCGGTCATTTTTGTTTGTTTAAATGTGTTCGCATCTTCCAGCTGAAGCACGATGTAGGTCCTGGAGTAGAAAGCATTTAACATCGTATTGCGCCCTCATTTCATTTTTAATATTATTCATTCAGAATTCAAACCAATAAAAATGTACACTTCAATATAGAAAAAAGAAAAAGAATCTTCAACTGGTTCGCTGATTTTTTTCCGGCAAATTTTTAAAGGTCCTTACGAAGTTTGTCGGTAGAATGTACTATTATTTTGAAATTCGATTCCATTGAAAAATGGTCGATTTTCCCGATTTTAGAATTTTCATATAAAGCGACGACGGATAAAATTGTTATTTATAGATTTTATGTATTTATTGGGTATTACGAATAAGTACATAAAACCTATAAATAACAGTTTAATCCGTTGTGGCTTTATACTACCCAAAAAAAAAAACCTACACATCATATTATAATTAAAAAAAAAAAACACTACAAATGTACATTCGAAAATAGTAAGTCAAAATGGAAAAAAATATGCAATATAAAACATTACTGTTGTACATTTTAAAAGTCAAAATGAAAATGTTAAAATTTCACATTTTTACGCGATTTTTTTGGATTTTATTCTTTTCTGCCAAGAGGCAATTCCGAATATCTCTAAATCGTTAAAATCAGACCGGCGGTCTTTATGTTATAAGTGTAGTAACTAACACATCTTTCTTTTACATACAGAGAGATAGATTTCAAAGTAGGCGCGTTCCTCAGCCCCTAAATAAATGCTTACGGTTGGATGGAAAGCCAACAGTATCTCTTGTAATAATTCTCAAACCGATATCTTCACTATTTTGGCGAATATATAGATTTTAGATAAATCGAAAAAGTGGGCGTAAAAGTAGGCGTGGTCAATATTTTTTCTTTAAAAACCTAACTCGGGGTATGACGAACGTTTGTACAAAAAATTATGCAAATCGGTCCAGCCGTTTTCAACTGATTCCGTTACCAACAAACAACAATTGATTTATATATATATAGATTTTTGAATTCGAATATTAATACCAAATTCAGAAATTCTTCCCAAACATTCAAGATACTTTAACTAACTTTTGCAGGTCATGATACCGATCATAACTCACGGATAAGAGTAAAACCAGATTTCATATTTTTATAAACATCGTATGAAAAAGGCTATTTTTGGGGTCTTGCCCACTTTTTTAATTTTTTGGCCCTTATTTGGCATCTTTATTTCTAAGGGGGTAGAGAACCTCTTCGAGTAAAATTTGAAATTTTCAGAGTAGGGCCCATATTGGTCTTGACCACATTCATCAATTGATTTGGCTAACAAAATGTATATATGCTACCTGGGGTAGGAAACCATCATACAGATAATTGCTACATAGGAATTTATTTAAGTAAAGTTCCCACATTGGAGTATCCCCAAGTCCACTTTCACATCTAATATGTGGTCAGAATAGAAAATTTTGTATTCTATTGAATTTGTAACCCCCAAGAGAATATGGGTTGGGCCACGTTTTGGTATAACCCTCATATGAATGTATCCCTGATTTCGATTTTGCTGTACTTAGGCTACTTTGTGAGTAGAGAACCATCTTACAGAAAAATGTCAACATACGTAAATATTTTGGTACAGTCCCCATATAGACCCCAGGGCCGCCGATCTATAGTGATTTTTACCGATTGACGGACAACAACACGGGCATTGATTAATCGTCATTGAATTTTACTATGAAAAAGAACATGGACTTTTAGGGGACTCTAATGCACAATTTGAGGTGCTATGGTAATGGGTGTAAAAGCGAAATTAACTTTGACTATTCCGAAATTATTTTGCCTTCCTTCCATAGGTATTTATTTCTATCTAGTCGGATCAATATTTATATTAAAATTTGTTCACCTTTATTTTGTGAAATATTATGCTAAAATAATATTCTTAAAAATCTACAATTGTTGACCAAAAAATTTTCCTTAAAAATGCCAATTTTTTCCTAATTTTACTTTGAAAAATTTGTAAAAGAATATACTCAAAAATACCATTAGTTGAAAAAGTTTACAAAAAATATGAAACTTCGAAAAAAATATTATAAAAATCCACATTTAATGGTTGTAATTTTGATTGGGCCTCGAAATATTGATTTCCCGTCTGTCAATGATAATTTGTAATCACTCTACAGGACGCAATTATGGCCCGATCTTCACGAAATTTAGAATTTAGGAGGGTCTAGGACCAAAATAGAAGCCTATTGCTTTTGGCAAAATAATTAGGGGTTTACATTTACCAACAATTTTCCTGATTTTGCAGTTACTCTGCAGGAGCTAGAGCTTAGGTCTGGGCAGAAGCCTTCCAATTATATGGTGATCGGGTAACATTTAGTTGGTAATAAATTATAAAATTTGTCTCAAGAATGGCTGGCTTGACAAATTTTGTCAATTCAGAATGCCCTCTTGGCATAAAAGTATAGATTCTAAAAAATGTCATAAAAAGATGGCAATATTGATCTTAATAAAGATTTTTTAGTATTTTGTGACATTTTTTATTTTTTCACATTTTTATTCTCATGCGATTTTTTTCAATTTGACTTGCAATATTGCAGTGCAATATTTTTCCACATTACAACAAAAAAATATAAAAATTATGGCGTTTGATTTTGTTGCAGTTATTTTATCTCACCCTGTATACCCAACTCTGAATGGATATTTAACACATTTGACAATTTTATTACTTCGATAAGGGTTATATTAAAAAATATTTATTGGAGCAATAGATATACAGGACGAGTTTCACCAAATGGTTCGGTTGAATATGAAAAAGTCAATCCATTTTGGGCTGATATTTCATTTATGATGAACAATAAACGTAAAATCGGATGAAGATGTATATCGAAGGTATATAAAATCTATTGGTATATTGGCAGGGGTATTTACAAGCTGTATCTGTTGTGGAGAGCATAT
Organism: Musca domestica; assembly: GCF_030504385.1. Classification (NCBI taxonomy): domain Eukaryota; kingdom Metazoa; phylum Arthropoda; class Insecta; order Diptera; family Muscidae; genus Musca; species Musca domestica. Next base: position 1,046,713 of record NW_026712329.1, on the reverse strand, counting down.
TACGATGAAACATATGTATGTATAAAAGCTATAGCTATATCTTAACCGATTTTCTCCAAATTTGAAGTACATGTTTCTAGACTGATTTCCGTCGGGTCTTTGACTATCTCGCTTCCTTCTCCTTGTTACAAACAAATGCGCAAAGACATAATGCCCTTACCACTATGTGGTGTAGGGTATAAAAATGCGTGTGGTCGGTCATACCAAGCCCAAAATTAAATATATGATCGATTCTGACAGTAGCACACTATCGTAAACAAATTCTTTAATCGATACGTTCATTTGTTGGGAAGATGCATTGTTTTTAAGGAAGGTGCGTGTGAGGATTATCCCGGAAATTCCATTTGTAAAATATCTTAGCGACTGTCCATTTGCTTTCTAATAATAATTAATGTTTTTTTTTTTTCAAAAAGCATAGCTAATACATCATATTTAAATTCTTGTAGTAGTTTTTAAATTTTATCGAAAGTTCTGATATTTATTTTTTTAATGTAATTTCATTTATTGCAAGAAAAACGTCAACGATGTTTATTCATTTTTTCACTTCAAACTTCCAGTCACTGCAACGACCAAAAAAAAAAAAAAAAAAAAAAAAAAAAACAGACAAATGTCTCCCAGACAACACCGACATTTCGAAAGTTATGCATGTTTTTGATATCATTCAAATACAACTACACAACGAATGGTCACGTATTTAAATGTTTTGTTCTTTTAAATGGTTGTGAGCGTGTCGTCGTCTTTTTTGCAAGTTTGGAATCAGTTACAACAAACCGGCAGCAAGCAAACCAACAGACAGACAGATAGAAACACGAACAAGACATCTTGGGACAGAACAGTTTATAGGTTTCCATGCTGGCTATAAATGCAATTGCCAAAAATGTATAATCATAAAATGACGAAACAATTTGAGCAAGAAGCAAAACGAAACACTCACTCACACACACACAGAGATTGATACGCAGACTGGGACACCAAATGAAATGCATGAATGGGTAATACTTAGTTGGATACAAACAGTCAGATAATACCAATATTTGTGAAGATACGCAATCAAGTTTATTACATCTTAAACTGAAATCACCATCGAATACACACATCAAGGCAAATGTGAGCCAATCCAGAACCAAATTCCAACATTTAGATATTTACAGAAAATAAGTTTTATATTCGTAGTATTGCAAGTGAGGATTGTATCATAAGCTACTAATTAGGATGAATAGTGTAATTATTTAAGTTTTGTATATAGACCAAAAAAGGAGTATTTAATTTTAGTTACGCACATTCTGTTGCACTTTTTGGAATTTCAATGGCTTTGCCCCGAGCTCATTTTTCAATATTTGCCGAGTGGAATATTGCGTTATATACAGCTTTTATACACAGACCACAAAATGAAAATTCAATTTTAGTTATGATCTTAAAAAAAATTTCTCATTTAGCTGACAAACGAATCCCTTTGAAAACGTTCCTATTAAATTTCTGTGAAGATAAAATCGCAAGGTTTTTTTCTTAACCGCAAATGTCAGTACATATACCCCAAAGAGATTAGCTACTGCGTGAAACCATCAGCTAGTCGCTATATGGAAGCTTTTCCCAAAAATCAATTCATCAATTCAGGGTGAGATAAAAAAACTGCAACAAGGTCAAACGCCATAATTTTTATTGAATAAAAGCAAAAAAATGTCGAAATAGCATCAAATTTTAGAATAAGTTTAGATTTGTTGGAATTGGTCACCTTTGACACGAATTGTGGCCTTCAAACGGCCAGTGAAACCGTCACACGCTGCCTGAATGTTGCTCTGTGGTATTTTGGCCCATTTCCAAAATACTCTAGTCCAACGGATTGGTATCCGAAGATTTTGGTGGTCATTGTGCGCTGGAAATGAAGCGAGCAACCTTATTTTGTAATGTTTGCGTGCCCAAGGCATTAATACACCCTCCAGAATATTTTCGCGATAATATACAGTATTTATTCTGATGCCTCGGTAGATTAATACGAGCGGAGAGCGACCATTGGCTGTTATGGCGGCCAACCTAATGTGCACATTTTCAGCTGACCTCTTTGGAAAGTAAACACGATCATTTTGTTTGCTTACAAACTGCAGTACAACGAATGTTTTCTGATCGGAGAAAACCAAATTCGGAAGTTCACTACTTTCGGCAAAGCGAAGCAACTATTTATCTCTTTTAAGTCTATTTTCGTTCTGTTGCGTTGTAGTTATTCCATTTTTTGGAATTTCAATGCGTTTAACCTGAGCTCATTTTTATACCCTACACCCCAAGGTGGTCAAGGTATTATGTCTTTGTGCATTTGTTTGTAACAGGCAAAAGGAAACGAGATAGACCCATAGTTCCTTTTGATGATCTCCATAGAATCATATTCTGAGTCGATTTATGGATGTATTTTTGTAAACAAAGTACAGTTCGCATTTATTGCCCTATCCAAATGAAATTTTGCACAAATCATTTATTTGGCCCAAGGACGAACTCTATTGAAGATGGAGATAATCGGTTAAAATTTAGATATAGCGGCCATATATATCTTCGTCCGATTTGGCTTTTATTGTGCACCAAACGTGTAATATTAGCCCGAATAGTATGGAGTTTTGCACGTACCACCAAATTAGGCCTGAAAATAACTATGCCAAATTTAATCGAAATTGGTTCAGATATAGCTATAGCTCCCATATATATTGTTCATCCGATTTGTTATTTTTGTCCTCCGCAGCCGTAATATGCACTCTGTAACAACAATATTTGGGGAAATATATCAAATACAGCTCAGAAATACATTTGCTAAATATTATCGAGATCGGTTCAGATTCGGATATAGCTCCCATATATAAATTCGTCCGATTTACTTTTTATTGTGCAGCAAACGTCTACTATTAGTCCAAATGGGATGGAATTTGGCACTTACGACCGACTTCAGTCTAGGAGCTATTATGTCAAATTTGATGAAGATCGGTTCAGATATAGCTATAGCTCCCATACATACTGTTCATCCGATTTATTATATTTGTCACCCACAGCCGTAATGTACACTCCGTAAAAACGGTATTCAGGGAAATATATGAAATACAGCTCAGAAATATCTTTGCCAAATCAAGATCGGTTCCGATTTGGATATAGGGTAAGTGTACCAGTAGTCGGCACTTTTAGGATTTTCGCGTTTTTAATCGCTCACCATTCTGAGTGGAACTTTTCAATTATTAAAAAGTTAATTTATTCAGATTCGAAATTTTGTATAGTTTCTGCAATAATAAATAAAGTTTTAATAACTTTTTATTAAATTTAATAAATTTGTAGTTTTATTAAACAATGCTTTTTTGCCAGTAGTCAGCACCACTTGCCAATTGTCGGTATGACATTTTCCAACAGTCGACATACCAATTTTTATGTAAGAATAATTAATAATAATAATAATAAATTAATTCATTAAAATATAATATTTTTGTTTAGTTAAACTGATTCGACGTCTTTATTGTACTTTTCTTAAGAATATGAATTGTTGAGGACCTTCAGAGACAAAAATTTTTATTAGAATAATTCATCTTTTCTTACCGAAATTGTGCACAAAGATAGCTGACAATATATTTAAGGTAAACAAAATACATTTAGTTATAATAGTTCCATTTATTTGGACTTAAAAATAAAAAGTGCCGACTACTGGGACATGCCGAACTTAGGCACACTTACCCTAGCTCCCATATACATCTTTATCCGATTTCAAATTAATTGTGCACCAAATGGGCAATACAAGTCCGAATTTAAAAGATACAAATGCTTCGGCATATTTAGTCCTTTGAACTTTAAATTATAATCATAGCGTGTATGATTGATTGAATTCTCCCATAAAAACGTTTAATTGTTATCGAAGCTCCACTAAATTAGCAAAGTGGTTTAGGCTATCATAAAGTCAGCCCCGCCCGGCTTTAAGACTTTCTTTACTGGTTCAATATTTGCCGAATGGAATATTGAGATATGTGCAGCTCACGAGCCATTTTTCGGCCACTGCGACGCGGGCCGCTGTTTTCTGCCGTCCACTTCCTTGACGTCGGGCTACGCTACCAGTACCACGGTAACAAGCGATGAAACGAGACACAAAAGATTTATTCACATTTAAATGCTGGAGTGCTCTAACGATAGCCACTTGTAGTTTTCCAGAGTAATATAAAGGAATCACACTATCACGCTTGAACTCTATCACGAATAACTTTTTTTCTGGAAAATTCTCACCAAAATGCTTTTGTACGCTTGTAAATATACAATGAGCTGTCAAGCTGTCGAACCAGTGGCTTAGAAATGACAGCAGTCTAAAAAAACTCAAAAATATAGACGTTATTGGGACTCTAAGGTATCCCAGATGCTAGGTATTATTTAATAAACAAAACTAATAGCAAATGATATGTTTCAGGAAACTTTGTGATGGTCAGCAATTTGGGCACCTTTCTGAATATTATATTGCGCCAAATCTATCAAACCCAAGTTGAATAAAGATAACCAGATTATTCTATATAAACATCCACTCTTTCGAACGCGAAGAACTTCATTAAGATTGAATAATCTTGAAGGTTGGGACAGCTAGAATATTTCTTAACTTAAATAGTTGAACAAGTGAAATTGTTTTCTTCTCAAATTTGTATAATTAACTTTATTAAACACTAAGTGAAGATCTTTCACTTTTCCCACTGTTTTAGGTTTTCGCAAAAAATAATACAAAAAATCATTTTTTGTGTGGAATATCTCAAGTATGAAATTATAAGAACTCAACAAGAGATGCGTTCTATAAAGCTTTGTGTGTAAACGTCTGCATGGAAGAGAGAGGTGCCCACTGTGACGCCTTTGTTCTTGTCGTCTGACACAGAGACATGAGCAATGATATCAACTGAAGACAATAAAATAACATTTTAAACGCACCAAATAGTTACTGAACCCATTCTAGAAAGACAAGGAAAGCGACTCGTTACGACACTTCTCTGCATCTCCCTACAAACATACACACTTATGTAACGAAATAAAACATTGCTAAATATAAAGCAATACAATTACATGGGCAGACCATTAGTTGTCCATGTTTTTGGATTTTTTTGTTTGAAAATTTGGTAAAGCTCGGTCAAACGAAGTGGTCTTTAAAAACACTTACTAAATTTCCTGTGATATATGAATGCAATTTTCAGTTCGGTAATTCAAAAAATGGTGTCCTTCGGTAGGCGAGTGAAAAAGTAAAAGGAGAATTGAAATAGAATTGAAATTTATACAAAAATTTTTTAAAATCAGTTACTCTAGGTTACAAAAACTATTACAAACCATAAGTCAAAGTGAACATGGTCACCATTACAATATTCTACACTAGAAAATATCGTGGTTTAGTAGGTTTATCCTTAAGGACTACCAGCATAACACTTCATTAAAGAGGCTCAAAATGAATGGTGGTCAAGGACGTGTGAGCAAGCTTTAGGCATGCAGTTTGTTCGCAATTTGAACGTCCTGAGTAGAACAGCTTTGCTGTATCTGTCTTTTCTCGTAGGGAATATTTAAGCTAAGGTAGTAAAAACAAGTAAAAAAACATTAAGTTCGGCCGGGTCGAACTTTTAATACCCTCCACCAATGGGCAAGGAAAACATTTTTATATCAAAGTTATATCTTAATATCTCAATTCAACCGTTTTTCACTTTAAACTAGAAATACCACTAGACCGTTTGGATAATGCAGTTAAACTTAAAAAAAAAAAACAGTAAAGAAAGTCTTAAATTCGGCCGGGGCCGACTTTATGATACCCTACACCACTTTGCTAATTTAGTAGAGCTGCGTATAATGGGAGAATTCATTCATACACGCTATGATTATAATTATAATCTTAAAGTTCAAAGGACTAAATATGCCGAAATATTTGTATCTTTTAAATTCGGACTTGTTTTGCTCATTTGGTGCAAAATTAATTTGAAATCGGATAAAAATATATATGGGAGCTATAGCCAAATCGGAACCGATCTCGTTAAAATTTGGCAAAGATATTTCTGAGCTGTATTTGATATATTTCCCTGAATATCGTTGTTACGGAGTGCATATTACGGCTGTGGGTAAAAAGTTTGGTGCACAATATCGGACGAAGTTATGTATGGGAGCTATATCCGAATCTGAACCGATCTCGATAAAATTTGCAAATGTATTTCTATGCTGTATTTGATATATTTCCCCAAATATTGTTGTTACATAGTGCATATTACGACTGCGGAGGACAAAATAACAAATCGGATGAACAATATATATGGGAGCTATAGCTATATCTGAACCGATTTCGATCAAATTTGGCATACTTATTTTCAGGCCTAATTTGGTTGTATGTGCCAAATTCCATACTATTCGGGCTGATATTACATGTTCGGTGCACAATAAAAAGCAAATCGGACGAAGATATATATGGGAGCTATATCTAAATTTTTACTGATCATCTCCAATTTCAATAGGGTTTCGTCCTTGGGCCAAACAGATGATTTGTGCAAAATTTCATCTGGATAGGGCAATATTTGCGAATACATGGACGGACGGACGGACATGCATAAAACGAATATCGAATATGCAAAGACCGAATATCGGGAGGTACCGTTATATGGGGGCTATACGGAAGTGTGGACCTATATATAGAACCCGAAACCCCATTAAGAACTACAAAGACGAATCCGTGGATAATGTGACAAATGTCATCAAAATACCGGATATCGGGAGGTACCGTTATATGGGGGCTATACGGAAGTGTGGACCTATATATAGAACCCATTATGACCTACAAATACAGATTTCTCGACAAATCCGTGGGAAAATGTGGCAAAAATCATAAAACTGTACAGAATATTGGGAGGTACCGTTATATAGGGGCTACACGAAAATATGGACCATTATACACAATATTCCGCCACTGGAGCAAAAACATATTATGACCTACATATACTAATTTTTAGACAAATCCCCTGGAAAAATTTGGCAAAAGTAATCGAAATACTAAATATCGGGAGGTACCGTTATATGGCGACTATACGAACACGTGGACCTATACATACAATGTTCCGCCACAGAAGCTATTAAGCACTACAAATACCGAAAATATCGGGAGGTACTGTTATATGGAGGCTATATGAAAATGTGGATCGATACATGTAATGTTCCGCCAGTCAAAACCGATTAACACCTACATATATCAATTTTTAGGCAAATGCTTGGGGAAATGTGTCGAAAATCATCAAAATACCGAATATGGGGTGGTACCGTTGTAACGGTACAACCATATATACGGAATACAATGCCTATGTAGGTCCACGTCGTATTGACCCCAATATAACGGCTATATTCGGTGTTTTTAAGATTTCACCAGAATTTTTTTGAAAATGTCCAAATTCGTTCTAAATGGTGGAGGGTATTCCAGACTCAATAGTCCAACGGATTGGGATCCGGAGATTTCGGTGGCCATTGTGCGCTAGAAATGAAGCGAGTAACCTCATTTTGTAACCATTCTTGGGTGGCGCGTATTGAGTGCGATGGTGCTGAGTCCTGTAGGAATGTCCAAGGTCTGCGGCAAAAATGTTTGCGTGCCCAAGGCTTTAACACATCCTCCAGAATATTTTCGCATTAATATTCGACGTTTATTCTGATGCCACGGTCGATTAATACGAGTGGAGAGCTGTTATTGAGCCCACACCATCACCATAGTCGGCGCTTGAGTTCTAGTGACCAACCGAAGGCGCACATTCTCAGCAGACCTCTTTGGCAAGTAAACACGATCATTTTGCTTGTTTACAAACTGCTGGACAACGAATGTTTTCTGATCGGAGAAAACCCAATTCGGCAGTTCACCACTTTTGGCAAAGCAAAGCAACTCTTTAGCTCTTTTGAGTCTATATTCTTTCTGTTGCGGTGTAAGTTCTTTTTTGGAATTTCAATGGCTTTACCCCAAGCCCATTTTTTCAATATTTGCGAATGGAATATTGCGATATGTTCAGCACACGAGCCATTTTTCGGTCACTGCGACGCGGGTTTCGATCAAGTCGCTTGATTACTTTTCGAACCATTTCTGCTGTTGTTGCTGTTTTTCTTCAGTCCACTTCCTTGACGTCGGGCTACGCTACTAGTATCACGGTAACGAGCGATGGTACGAGACACAAACGATTTATTCACATTTAAATGCTGGAGTGCTCTAACGATAGCCACGTGCTGTTTTCCAGCCAAATATAAAGAAATCACATTATCACGCTTGAATTCCATAACGAATAACTTTTTTTTTTTGGAAAATTCCCACCAAAATGCTTTTGTAAGCTTGTAAACAATATAAAGAACTGTCACTGGATTAATTTTAACAGCTGTCGGACGAGTGGCTTCAAAATAGTTGCAGTCTGAAGTTGGTTTGCAGTTTTTTCATCTCACCCTGTAAAATAATGACTGTCAAAAATATATGCGTGTTTACATGATAAGAGTGTTTTAAATTCCGATTTGTGCAAAGGGAGAAAATATAAGGTCAATTCTTTATATACCAATGCGACATAGACAGTAACATTCGCTTGACACACTTCAAATGGTAGTAATGTTTAATATCATATACATGCAGATATACCACTCCATCTTCTATTAAAGCAAACAAGTCCCTCTGGTTATCCTAGCATTTATTAATGAACATCATTTTCTTAAGTCATTTTATCGCCAATATAAATTGATAATATTAAAACTATATACTATTTTTACACACCACACACACATACATATGTGTCACAAAGACAAGTTACTTAATCCCCCGGAGAATATAAATGTGAATATGATAAAAGTAAAAAGTAACATGTAGACATGACGACAATGTATCAGACAATCTGATAAATAAACCATAACATTTTTCCACACATCAACAACGTCGAGCAGTGGAAGCAGTAACCAACCAGCATCATACATTGGATATTTGGCCCATACATAATCAATGACAAGGCATGTTATGGCCAATTTTCAAAATCAATGCCAATCAAAATCTCTGTTTCTATAAACAGCAACAACAACAACCCGGGTCTCTTACGTATAGACACATATCATCATTAGCAACGATGACGACGACCATATCAAAAGTTACAAGTTGAAGGATAGCAAATATTGAATTTATCATTTTAATGAGCCGGTCTTTGGGTAATGAGACATAATAAATTTGTGAATAATATTTGAAAAATATGTGAGTCTAAAAAAAGCACAGCTATTGCGCTTTCCACTCGAAATTATACCATTTTAAGTGTATGCGTTGATAAGTCAGATCTGTATTGTACCTTTAATATAATACTCTTTTCTAATTGCAGAAAAAGAGAGGATGTCTTGACCTAATATAGAACATGGGGAGAGCATAACCGTAGAATGCGATGCAAATGAACATCACTTAAATTGATGACACCAAAGTAGAGGTGAGTCTATATATATACCATAAAAATTATTCATTCCCTTTTCAAATATTAGTCTGAGAACCCGTACATTGCAGGTATTAGCATCCGTCTCACATTATCATTAAACGTTTAATTATTTCAATACAGTTTTAATATTTGCAAGAACAAATTTTATTCTATAAAGGATTATTGATACTAAATATTCCTATCAAACAAGTCTATACTTAAACCCAGTTAAAATGGATTAAGAACTGCAGGAGGAAGGGGGTAAGGCCATGACGTTATTCACTATTTGGCAACATACAGTTTATTTGAAACGTTTTTTGATAAAATACCCATTTACTCATCTATCCATTAATGTGGTAACTTCAAATGGTTATACCGGTTTCAAGATAAAGATAAGGTAATAGATAGGAAAGTCTTCCGATTTAATAGCTCTACAAGCAATTCATGTAAACTTAACTACAAATACAATGGAGATAAGCTTACATTTCTTGACGAGCTTGCTTATGAAGTAGCACAACATTGACTATGATTTTTCTCTTAATGTAGTCAAGTCATGAACCATAAACTCGAGATCCATTTAAGACTTAATAAGTTAAGTAGTATCAGTCGGTTTTACCGTAGATGTATACCCCCAGCGTTGAGTTATTGTTATTTTTATGGCTCTTTATAGAGGAGGTTCCGAAGCAGTTGGCCAATATTGTCAAGTTCTTATCTGACCTAAGTCTGATATAAATATTACAATGTGCCATATATGGACTATATCAACTACTTCCCGTTCTTTATATACAATTTTATTTTTCAACGGAATTGCCTTAAAATCTACACAAGGAATTCTTTCTGAGTATTTTACCCCTAAAAGAGAATTGTCTCTATATTTCTACAATATCGTATAACCCACATATAACGGACATCCCGATAGTCGATACTTGGATGATTTTAGCCATATTTTTCAATGGAATTGTTTTAAATTTCGTATTTAAAATTTCGTAATGACTACTATAGTGAATGCCAATTGTGCATGTAGGTCCACGTCTTCGCATAGCCCATATAATGACACCTCCCGATAATCCGTATTTTGATGATTTTAGGGACATTATTTACTGCAATTGTATCAAATTTCGTATTTGAAGCCGGCAACAGGTACTGCAACCGTGGCATCAGAGTAAATGGGGAATATTATTGCGAAAATATTCTGGAGGGTCCATTAAAGCCTTGGGCACGCAAACATTTTGGCCGCCTATCTTGGACATTCCAACAGGACTCAGCATCATCACGTTCAGGACTCGCCACCCAAGAATGGTTACAAAATGAGGTTCCTCACTTCATTTCCACCGCACAATGGCCACCAAAATCTTCGGATACCAATCCGTTGGACCATTGTGTCTGGAGTATTTTGAAAAGGAAGGATGGCACTAAAAAATACCAAAGTGTCATTCAACTCAAGCAAGACCTTCGTTGGGAATGGGCCAAAATACCGCAGAACAACATTGTGACGGTTTCAATGGTCGTATTGTAAACATTGAAGGCCATAATTCGTGCCAAAGGTGACCAATGTGATGTGATGATTTTTCCGACATAAAATTTAAAAAGAAAAAATGTAAAATTTTTGGCGTTTGACCTTGTCGCAGTTTTTTTTTTGTATCTCATCCTGTATTTGTACCAAAACAAGATGTGGTGTGTAGACATTATATGGCGGACCACTCATTCTATTTTGAATAATCATTTCTCTTATAAAGTGTGATATAATAGTCCTATTGTCTTTAAATGTCGCACATCCATATATTAGCACCCTCATAAGATGTGGTGAGGGTGAAATTGTCCAAATTTGACACATCTATGTGGTGAAAAGATCCAACACAAAAGATCAAAATATTGAACAATCCAAAAAAATTGAAAGAAGCATCCAATTCTTTCTGTATATAAATATTTCTATCAATCAGAGATCTGTTGTGAATGTGTCGTTAATCTGAACACTCCATCAGGTACCTCCCCCACAAAGGGTCAATTTAATTTTGATTTTATTAAAAGTTCATGTATTTTAATATTTCTATCAGTGATGGATCTAATGTAAATATGGTATATGTCGGTCAATTCCTTCTGGTACCTCCCACATAGAATTTTTGCCGCTCGGTCGCGGCCTATTTCTGTACTTTCTTTACTGGCTTCTTCAAAAATGCCACAAAATGCAAACAATTGAAAATGTGTCCTTTTGAATTTATATTATTAATTTTAATTTGGTTTCAGACACCATTCGATGTAATAATAATATCATCCCGTACCAATCATTAAACTTGAAAGAAAAAGTCTATAGGAATTAAACTGGTGGTTTTCAAGGTCTATAGTTTTTCTCTTGAAATATTATGACTAAAATTTTCAAGTTTTAATTTCTAATTCTTTCAAAATTCGTAACTAATTGATAATGTTAATTAATGTTCAAACAGCCTTTTCCCCATTTATACTTTGACACATTATTATACCAGAAATTATATTAAATTAATTGTAAAATTAATTCTAATTATTTTATATACATACATACTTTGGCATGCGTATGTGTATATACGTAATTTTGTTGTGATCTTGTTGGCCACTTGCTATACAATCAGGATGATTGGAACTACCAAGGTATTCAATTGTAAAAGTGTACGTTCCATTGTCTTCAGTCAAGTCATTAAGTGTTCAAGCGGAAATTACAAATACATCGATACAATGATACTCCCCCATACGTTATCAGCTACTGTGCGAAGGTGTATGAATGTGTTTGTTTCCTACAATCATTATGTGGTCTACATTATTGAGAAATATCAAAGGGATTTTTAAGGTTGGAAAGTGTATATGTATGGATGGCTTGGAACAATGAATGTTATCACCATAAGATAACATTGGAGTGTAATGAAGGCTTTATAAAGATGGGGAGATTGATGTTGGTCACAACGCTCAAAGGGGTTAAAATTTCGTCATCTGTATCCAATATGAATTTGTAAACGCTGATAACTGATATGCTATCAATGCCTAGAAGAATCGTTCAATGCTAAAATCTTCATGTATACATGTTTTGTGTATATGCGAGATTAAGTTGAATAGGGTTTAGCCACTTCCGTCCGTCTCTTCAACCGAAAGATATTTATTAGTCGTAACGAACAGACAAATTCCGTATAAAAACTGTCCATATTAGTCCAAATTTTTAAGGTCCACCTTTTCATATAGCCTTCTATAAACAGGGTGAGTTGAAAAAACTGCAACTAACTTCAGACTGCTGTCATTTCTAAGCCACTCGTCCGACTACTGTTAAAATTATTAGAGTGACAGCTCATTTGGTGAGAATTTTCAACAAAAAAAGTTATTCGTGATGGGATTCAAGCGTGATAGTGTGATTTCTTTATATTTGGCTGGAAAACCACAAGTGGCTATCGTTAGAGCACTCCAGCATTTAAATGTGAATAAATCTTTTGTATCTCGTACCATCGCTCGTTACCGTGATACTGGTAGCGTAGTCTGACGTCAAGGAAGTGGACGGATGAAAACAACAACATCAGCAGAAATGGTTCGAAAAGTAAAGAATCGACTTTATAGAAACCCGCGTGTCAGTGACCGAAAAATGGCTCGTAAGCTGAACATATCGCAATATTCCATGCGGCAAATATTGAAAAATTAGCTCGGGGTAAAGCCATTGAAATTTCAACAAGGGCAAGAACTTTCACTGCAACAGAAAGAAAATGCACTCAAAAGAGCTAAAGTGTTGCTGAACTGCCGAAAATGGGTTTCTCCGATGAGAAAACATTCGTTGTTCAGCAGTTTGTAAACAAACAAAATGATCGTGGTTACTAGCCAAAGAGACCATAACAACCGATGTTCGCTTTCCGCTTGATCGTTCCGCTTAATCGATCGTGGCATCAGAATAAATGCCGAATATTATCTCTAAAATATTCTGGAGGGTATATTGAAGCCTTGGGCATGCAAACATTTTGGACGCAGACCTTGGACCTTCCAACAGGACTCCGCACGCGCCACCCAAAAATTGTTACAAAATAAGGTTCCTCGCTTCAGTTCCAGCGCACAATGGCCACCAAAATCTCCGGATACCAGTCCGTTGAACTATTGTGTCTGAAGTAGTTTAGAAAGCAAAGTTGGCACTAAAAAATACCAATGTGTCGATCACCTCTAGCAAGCGCTTCGCCGTGAATGGGCCAAATTACCTCAGAGCAATATTCGGGCAGGGTGTGACTGTATCAATGGCCGTTTGAAGGCCATAATTCTTGCCAAAGGTGACCAATTCGAACAAATTTAAACTTATTCTAAAATTTGATGCTATTTCCGACATTTTTGTTTTCATTCAATAAAATAAAAAAAAAACATTGTTCCAGTTTTTTATTTCACCCTGTAGAAGATCCTCCTAATGTCTTCTCTACATAAAAGACTTTTCCATGGTCTTCTAAGCATAAAAGACACTTCTTAGGTCTTCTTAACATAGAAGGATCTTCTGTGGTATTTTATATATAGAAGGCCCTTCTGAGGTCTTTCAAATATAGAAGACCATTCCGAGGTCTTCTATGCATAGTAGACCCTTCTGAAATCCCCTGATTATAGAAGACCCTTGTGAAATCCCCTGATTATAGAAGACCCTTTTGAGGTCTCCTAAACATATAAGACCTCTCGAGGTCTTCTACCCATGGAATACCTTTCTGAGTTATTTCAAACATAGAAAAAGCTTCTGAGGTCTTCTAACATACAAAATCCTTCGGAGATCTACCAAACATAGAGGTCTTCTATATAGTAGACCCTTGTAGAGTCTCCTGAATATAGAAGACCGTTTTGATGTCTCCTAAACATAGAAGAGTTCTGCTGTCTTTTAAACAAAGAAGACCCTTCTGAGGTCTTCTAATCCAAGAAAATTCTTGTGAAATCTTCTGAATATATATGGTAGCTATATCCAAATCCAAGCCGACATTTTTGATCTGTATTTGATATATTTCCCCGAGAACAACAAATGCCCAAAGACATAATAACCTTTCCACTATTTGGTGTAGGTTATAAAAATAAACAAGTTAAGGGGAGCACAAAGTCGACACACGAACAGACGGACATGACTAGATCAGCTCCAAATATCCTAAAATGCATTTCATATAAAGAAACCTAAGGTCTAAAAACGTTATTCCGTTTATATCCATTTGAAGTATCAAAATATATGCCCCTGATGGCTGAGGGTATAAAAAATATTATAACTCAATTTTTAATGAAAAAAATATTTTTCATAATATTTTAAAGATTTTTCCATTATTTCTGTATTTTGCTTATTTTTATACCCTCCACCTTGGAAAGGAGGGTATATTAACTTTGTCATTCCGTTTGTAACATCCTTCAATATTCGTCGTAGACCCCATAAAGTATATATATTCAAAATCAGCATAAAATTCTATGTCGATTTAACGATGTCTGTCTGTCTGTCTGTCTGTCTGTCTGTCTGTTGAAATCACGATACAGCCCACATTATTTGACGTAGAGCGCCAAAATTTAGCAGAACAATTTGTATTGTGTCTAGGATGGTTGGTATTGAAAATGAGATATATCGGTCCACGTTCTGGCTTAGTCCCAATGTAACGGTACCTCCCGATATTCCGTAGTTTTATGATTTATGCCACATTTTTTCTCGGATTTGTCTGAAAATTGGTATTTGTAGGTCATAACGGGTCCCTGTACGTGTGGCAAAACATTGCATGTATAGGGCCACGTTTTGGTATAGCCCCCATATAAAGGTACCTCCCGATATTCGGTATTTTGATTATTTTTGCCACATTTTTTCACGGATTTGTCTAAAAATTGGTATTTATTGGTCATAATGGGTTCCAGCTCCGGTAGCGAAATATTGCATGTATGGGTCCACGATTTGGTATAGGCCCCATATAACGGTACCTCCCGATATTCCGTATTTTGGTGGTTTTTGCCACATTTTTCACTGATTTGTCTTAAAATTGGTATTTGTGGGTCATAATGAGTCCTAGTTCGTGTGGCGAAACATTGTATGTATAGGTCCTCGTTTTGGTATAGTCCCCATATAACGGTACCTACCAATATTCGGTATTTTGGCGATTTTTGACACATTTTTTCACGAATTTCTCTGAAAATTGGTAGTTATAGATCATAATGGGTCCCAGTTCGTGTGGCGAGTCATTGTAATTTTAGGTCCACGTGTTGGTATAGCCCCCATATAACTGTACCTCCCGATATTCGGTAATTTGATGATTTTTGCCACATTTTTTCCACATATTTGTCTGAAATTTTGTATTTGTAGGTTATAATGGGTTCTACCTCCGTTGGCGAAACATTGCATGTGTAGGTCCACGATTTGGTATAGCCCCATATAACGATACCTCCCGATATTCGGCATTTTAATGGTTTTTGCCACATTTCTTCTAATGTTTCCTTTACCCTAAGGTGGAGGGTATTAAAAGTTTGGCCAGGACGAATTTAATGTTTTTTTTCTTGTTTCACACGCCTTAGAAAAGGAATTTAAAGTTTTCTCGTCTTGAATGTTGAGCCTGGGCTTAGCACTACTTAGTTAGCGCCACTATTTATTAAAAACCCGACATGGAGGTAGTGCTGACAAATCTAACGTTAGGTACACCAGGTCCACCACGACATTGAATAAGCTGGAAATAAGATACGACATGAGTATTTCTGACATATCACACGGTTCTAGAACCAAGCCCCATCTTACAATAGAAAGTTTGTAGTTTATATGGTTAAGTCCAGAGGTCCTGTTCTGCACTGCACAATTAAACTGAGATTTGTAAAGAAAATCACGGCCAGACCTTCCATAAGGATGGTGTTATTTTCCTACTCATCCTTGTGGAAGATTTCCCATCTCTTCACATTAAATTCTTGTTTTGAAAACTTCTGGGAATATATCATTCAAATTTTTAAAGCTCTATCTTCAACAAAGCCAACCATTCATCTTACGTAACATGGAAGTATGCCCAAATCGTTCATTTGTTGCACTATACACATCTACAACCATAAACCTCCACATGATCTTATGTAATATACCAGCAAACGCTTAAAAAAATTCAATTCCCATTTTATAACAATTCCTTTTACCACAACATTGCATGTGTGCTTGTGTGTGAACCTTGAATCATATTTCACCTACAAATGTGCAGTTGTCGAATTATGCCCTTACCACAAAATCACGCTGACATCACCTGTATTTTCACATAATTTTAATATGCCCTTCAAACAATTTTCGGTTATAAAAAAAATCTCCCACATGAAGGGAAAATGAAATAAGAACAAAACGGATTTAAGCGAGATCAATTTTAAACAGTTTGTAAATTGTTCTATTGCTTCCACATGAAACTCATTAAGCTAATAATTGACATCCGTTTCCTATTTCCAATTTTCATCATTTCTTGGCTTGGCTTGGCATGGCTGTTTCGCCCCCATCGCTCATGTTGCTTCTGCTGCTGCCTCAGTTGATTATTTCATTTTTCGTTTGTAATCTTTTTCCTGCATGGATGGGGATGTACAAGTATTTAACAACTTGCTACATACATACGAATTCGACTATGAACGAATTTATATTTGTGTATGAGTAGTTGTTGGTGTATTTTTTTGGTTTTTTTTTCAATTTTTTCTCATCATGTTTCTCCTTAGTACACACAGTTACAATCAACTTTATTTTTTATCCTTTTTATATCGTTGAAAGTACGTGTCACGTCATCAGTCATCCACAAGTCTTAAGTGGAGAATGTACATATGTTTGTTGTGTATGTATGTGGTATGTTTATATGGAAATATTTTTCAACTAGGTGACATTGGAAAGATGGAAAGTGGATAGCGGAATAACTTACGTACATAAATACTTACCAACCTTAGTTTTTTCCATGTGGTGATCAGTCTTACATGTGGATATCAGGAGCTACCCATCAAGGCGCAGAAGGCAGGTCCAAAAACTAACTGACCCTTACAGGACCGATATATATTACCAGATAGGGGCACGTTAATTGTTTGAACACTGGCAGAAATTGTTTCAGGAAAATAAAGTGGAATAAGGATATTTATCGAAAAACAGGAAATCAATATTTTACTGGAATCGATCGTGTTTTAAACCGTGTATATTTACCTTCACACTCAAATCTAATCACAATCTTATAAAGGTATAAAAGTCAAACATTTTCATCATTTCGAATGGCGAGTTGCATCATTGTGTAAAACTATAGGATAACATGCCCACAGACAAAATCTTAGCATCCTAACGCAAGTCGTTTAGACTCTAACGTGATTACCACACATGGACGGACGAAGGAACATATCTAAATCAACGTAGGGTTTTACGCTGATCAAGAATATATGCACTTTTGTAGATCTAAAATAATTATTTAGATCAGTTACAAACGGAATGGAAAACTTAATATTTCCTCCATACTATATAAGTTAAAGGGTACGAAAAAGAGGTCTTATATATTTTACATTTACAGATTTATTTTGTTCAGAGACCAATAATGAAATATACCCTTCACCGCTTGGAAGGACCTTGCAAAATCTAAAAAATCCATGGAAATGCTGTTATAAATTAGAAATTCCGAATATTTGGTGTTACAATTATGTGGGGCTATACGAAAGCGTGGACCTCGATAGCCATTTTATCTACCAGAGAAATTGGAGCCAATTACGAACTTTAAATTAATTTAAATATTGTGACACAAATTATCAAAATATCAAAATACCGAATATCTGGAGTTAAAGTTATATGGGGTCTATACTATTTGGACCAGCAAGAATGTTGTCTACATAATGGGAACGATAATTCCCAATTAAAATTAAATTCTACCCTGAACCGCAGACAACAGTGTGCTCAATATCAAATTTCAGTTCTATTCCTTCACCCAAAAACAAGTTAAGTACTATTTAGTACGTTTCGTACAATTACAGTACACACATTTACAAAACCACCTCCATATCCCAATTCCAGATACGAACAAAGACCTCCATATCAAATTTAAGGATTTCAGACCCTTTCCGTTCACATAATACCAAATGGTAATATTTAATAAGTTTAGACCATTTTAGAGTTTTTCGTAACCTTAAAGTTTGAATTTCCATAACCCTTTGGTACAACAATCCTCCACTCAATCCTGCCCCAACTCGCTTGTCAAAAAAATTAAATTTTTAGAACATTTAGTATTTATGCCCTACACCACCTAGTGGTAAGGTTATTATATCTTTGTGCATTTGTTTGTAACAGGGAGAATGAAGTGAGATATACTCATAGTTACTTCTGAGGATATTCATAGAATCACTTTCTGAGTTGATTTATACATATCCGTCCGTCCATGTATTCAAAATGCAGGTCGCGTTTATTATCCGATTGAGATTAAAATTTGCAAACAATATTTGTTTAGCCCAAGGACGAACCCTATTAAAATTAGTGATAATCGGATCAGATTTAGATATAGCTCCCATATATCTTCAAGCGATTTCGGGTTAATTGTGCGCCAAATGGCCAATATTAGTCCAAATGACCTGAATTTTGGTATATCTGACCGAATCTACAAGCAAGTGCATCAAATTTTGTGAAAATTGGTTCAGATATAGCTTAGCTCCCATATATATGTTTCATCCGATTTGGTCTTTAAGATCCTCACATTCGTAATATGCATTCGACAACAAGATATCTTATAGAGCTCAGAAATACGTTTGTCAAATTTTATCGAGGACGACTAAGGTTTGGATATAGCTCTCTAAACCTGAATTCGGATTAAGGATACGACTTCAGGTTTATTGTGCAAATAAAGGCTAATATCAGCACAAAAGGAGTACATTTCGGGACCTACGTCTCCATTTTGTGGAACTCGGCTCCGATATATATTTTTTTAATATAATCCTTCTCGAAGTGATATCATGCACTCTATAGCAATGGTATTTGGTATGAAAGATTAAAATGTCTCTGTCAAATTTAGTGAAAATCGATTCGGAATTGGATATCCCTCCCATATATTAGTTCCCTCTGAAGCCAAGCTATAACTGTTCTAAAGACAAATGTTGATAGATGGTACGATCTACTTCAAATAAAATCTTTTGTTACGAAAGCTCTGCTAAGTATGCATAGTGGTGTAGGGTATCATATAATCGGCCCCGGCTGACTTTTGACTTTTCCTAACTGGTTTTCGTAACCTTTTAGTAGAATTTTCAAAAAACCAGCCTTATCAACCGCCAATTTAAATTATTTTCTCCCTGAACCTCAAATAATAATGTTTGAATGTTTCGACAAAACCGAATACCGAGAAGTGACGTTATGAGGGGGATATGATAATGAGCTTCATTAAAATCATTAAATATCAAATTGCAGAATATTTGATCGAAAAGAGTCAAAATATCCAAAATCGGGATGTGGAGTTTCACGGGAGCTATATGAAATCGTGGACCGAACTGGACCTATCAGCAAAAAATATACATTTGAAAAAATTTTTCACTCCCTATCTAAACTCGGACGGAAGTTAGAATGGTTTCATCAGACGGACGTACATTGGTAGATTCTGAAAATTCATTGACCTACAAATTTGCATCATTCCACTCTGTAATACCTTTCCCGGAGCCAAAGCCAAACATTTAACTACATTGAATTGGTGAATGAATGAAAAAAAAAATACGAAAATAACCAACGAACGAAAACTCAATTTTTCAATGTGGCGATGACGACGTTGGCAACTTGTTCCACACAAAAATTATTTCCATAACTTTTTTTCGTTTCGTTTTCGTTGAACCACCACCACACAGTTAATTATTTTACATTAAATTAAATAATGATACACTTTCAGACCTTCTGTCAAAAATGCCAGCACAAGAAGAAAAGCAGGCATTTTAAGTGGACGAAAGAAGACCTGCAGAGAAAAAAATTGTACCCGGTTGCCAACCGAAAATGAAGAGATATGTGTGAGTGGCGGCACGGCGCTGGTAGGGAATGAAAGCAAGAGCAGAAAACGTGACATAATTTGCATATTTTTATATGTTGTTTCTGTTCTTTCGTTCGTTAGTTCGTTTTGGGGCTTCCTGAAGTGTTTTCTTGGTGGTATTTAAACCAGGTTTCTTATTTTCTTCTCTTAACCGAAAAAATAAAGGACCAAATACTAAGAAAACGTATCTGTAAACGAGTTTTAAGATGCTTTTGATTGGTCAACTGTAAAATATTTCAACAAATACTTACATAGGTATACAAATAAATTGCAACGAGCTTCAGTGTCCGGCTTCAAGACATTGACACAGAATTTTTTTGTGCCATTTTTTCTCTGTGCGGCTTATTCATGTAATACGTCAATGGAAAATAAATTCAATATAATTGAAATATAGTGTTTCAAGGGCAATACGATTCGATTAAATTCGGCCTCTCCGAACTTTGTGTGACATCCACCATAGGAAAGCCTAAATAGGCAAAGTTGTAGGTTTCACACCATGGTCTCCTATGGAGGGTGTTAATGAAAGTTTTATTAATTTCAATTTTAACCAGTAAGGAAAGCTCAAAAGTCGGGCGGGGCCGACTATATGATACCCTACACCACTATGCATATTTAGTAGAGCTCTCGTAAAAAGGTTTATACAGGGCATTTCCGAGCTCTATGAGATATTTGGTACAAAATCAAAATCTATCTAATTCTATCGTGCATTTTACGAACTATAGCTATCTCTGAACCGGGTTTCTCCAAATTTTACGTATTAGCTTCTAGACTGGTGATTTGGGCCGATATTGACCATTTAGTGCACATTTAACCCGAAATCGGATGAAGATATATATGAGAGCTATATCCAAATCTGAACCGATTTCGATAAAATTTAAAACAGCTATTCCTGTGCTCCATCTAATACCTGGTACCAAATTTCACGGTTGTGGAGTGAATATTAGGAATGTATGGGACTAAAACTCTAAATCGGATGAAACATATGTATGGTTGCTATATCTGAACCGATTTTCACCAAATTTGATATACTTGCTTCTAGGCTGAATTTGGTCCGATGTACTAAAATTCAGTCCATTTGGACTTATATCGGCCATTTGGTGCACAATTAACCCGAAATCGGATGAAAGATATATATGGGAGCTATATCCAAATCTGAACCGATTTCGATAAAATTACAAACAGCTATTTCTGGGCTGTATCTTATATCTGGTACCAAATATCATTCTAGTGGAGTGCATATTACGAATGTGAGAGGCTTAAATACCAAATCGGATAAAACATATATATGGGAGCTATAGCTGTTTCTGAACCAATTTTCTCCAAATTTGTTGTATTTGCTTTAAGGCTAATCTCGGTCACATGTGCCAAAATTCGGGCAATTTGGGCTGATATTGGTCATTTGGTGGTCAATTATCCCGAAATCGCATGAAGATATATATGGGAGCTATATCCAAATCTGAACCGATTTCGATAAAATTTAAAACAGCTATTTCTGTGCTCCATCTAATACCTGGTACCAAATATCACGGTTGTGGAGTGCATAGTAGGAATGTGAGGGACTTAAAGATCAAATCGGATGAAAGATATATATGGGAGCTATAGCTATAACTGAACCGATTTTCTCCAAATTTGATATACTTGTTTCTAGGCCGAACTCGGTTGGGTGTGCCAAAATTCAGGTAATTTGGACTGATAGCGGACATTTGGTGCACATTTAACCCGAAATCGGATGAAGATATATATGGGAGCTATATCTAAATTTGATCAGATTCTCACCAATTTCAATAGGGATCGTCCTTGGGCCAAAAAAAATATTGTTTGGAAATTTTCATCTCAGACGGACGGACGGACGGACAGGCGGACTGACATGCATAAATCGACTCAGAAAGTGATTCTATGAAGGTTCTCAAAAGTAACTATGGGTCTATCTCGTTTCCTTCTCCATGTTACAAACAAATGCACAAAGACATAATACCCTTACCACTATGTGGTGTAGGGTATAAAAACATTAAGTTCAGACGGGCCGAACTTTTAATACCCTCCACCTTAGGGTAAGGTCACATTTGACCCACAAATAACAATTTTTAGACATATTATTGGGAAAATGTGGCTAAAAATATCAAATTTCCTAATATCGGGAGGTACCGGGAGGTATGGACTATACAAAAACGTGTACCTACACATACAATGTTTCGCCAACGGAGCTATAACCCACTAGGACCCACAAATACCAACTTTTAGATACCTGCGCGAAGAAATATGGCAAAAATCATCAAAATACCGAATATCGGAAGGTACCGTTATTTGGGTGCTATACCAAAACGTGGACATATAATGTTTCGGCACCGGAGATAGAACACATTATGACTAACAAATACCAATTTTTAGACCAATCCGTAAAAAAGTGACAAAAACCATAAAAATACCGAATATCGGGAGGTACCGTCATATGGGGGCTATACCAAAACGTCGACCTATAAATGCAATGTTTCGCCACACGAACCAGGTCCCATTACGACCTACTAATACCAATTTTTAGACAAATCTTTGAAAAAATGTGGCAAAAATCATCAAAATACCGAATATCGGGAGGTACCGTTATATGGGGGCTATACCAAAACGTGGACCTATATATACAATGTTTCCCCAGACAGACGGCATTATGAATATATACTTTATGGGGTCTACGACGAATATTCAGGGATGTTACAAACGGAATGACAAAGTTAATATATCATCCTTTCCAAGGTGGAGAGTATGATAAAAAGGAATTAAATTTATGGTTACCGTTTCATGGGTGATTGCGATGTAGTATTCTAATCATAACAACCCGAAATATAATATTGCCGTCTATACATCAAGGAAACGTGGCTAAAAACGTCAAGGTCTGAGGACTAATGTTATATGGGGACTACTCCAAAGCCTGAAGTTTTTTTGTCAGAATGTTTTCAATGTATCACGATTTAAAATATTAAATTACAACTACTTAGCGCGAAACACACTAAAACAGCCCTAATCAAAAATGTGTGCTTGCGCAAATAGTATCCTATATAGACAATTTCATACTACAACGACTGTAATCCATTGCGAGTCTTAAATATCAAATTTAAAATAATTTCGTGGGTAAATCTGACTAGGACTAATATGAACAATGTTTTGACGCCGGTTGTAGAACCCAGTACAGGGACAAAATAAAAATGGAACCAAGTCAAACACCATAATTTTTACTTTTTTAAATTTAATTTTATTAAAGCGAAAAATCAAATTTTAGAATAATTTTAAATTTGTTCGAATTGGTCACCTTTGGCACGAATTATGGCCTTCAAAACGTCAATGAAACCGTCACACGATGCCCGAACGTTGCTCTGCGGTATTTTGGTCCATTCCCGGCGAAGCGCTTGCTTGGGGTGATTGACACTTTGGTATTTTTTAGTGCCAACCTTGCTTTCCAAAATACTCCAAACACAATAGCCCAAGAGATTGGTATCCCGGGATTTTGGTCATTTTGTAACCATTCTTGGGTGGCGCATGCTGAGTGTGGTGGTGCTGAGTCCTGTTGGAATATCCAAGGTCTGCGGCCAAAATGTTTGCGTGCCCAAGGCTTTAATACACCCTCCAGAATATATTTGCAATAATATTCAGCATTTTTTCTGATGCCACGGTCGATTAATATGAGCGGAGAGCGATCATCGGCTGCTATGGCGGCCCACACCATCACCATGGCCGGCGTTTGAGTTCTAGTGGCCAACCGAAGGTGCACATTTTCAGCTGACCTCTTTGGCAAGTAAACACGATCATTGTGTTTGTATACAAACTGCTGGACAACGAATGTTTTTTCGCCGGAGAAAAGGAAATTGGGCAGTTCACCACTTTCGGCTAAGCGAAGCAACAATTTAGCTCCTCTAAGTCTATTTTCTTGCACTTTTTGGAATTTCAATGGCTTTACCCCGAGATCATTTTTCAATGTTTGCTGATTCGAATATTGCGATATGTTCAACTCACGAGTCATTTTTCGGCTGATATAGATCAAGTCCTTCTTTACTTTTCGAACCATTTTGCTGATGTTGCTGTTTTCTTCCGTCCACTTCCTTGACGTCGGGCTATGCTACTAGTATCACGGTAATGGGCGATAGTACGAAACACGAAAGATTTATTAAATGCTGGAGTGCTATTGTTAGCCACTTGTGGTTTTCCAACCAAATATATAGAAATTACACTATCACGCTTCAATTCCATCATGAATAACTTTTTTTCTGGAAAATTCTCTCCAAAATGGATCAGGAATAATTTTAACAGCTGTCGGACGAGTGGCTTAAATATGACAGCAGTCTGAAGTTGGTTGCAGTTTTTTCATCTCACGTCCGATTCCAATGAAATTCATAATGTGTGGCGGAATTTGGTAACAATAATAAATTAGAAAAATTAGTTAGAAATGAATTAAGATTTGGATATAGTTCTCTCGCCCGATTTCACTCATTTGGTGCACCAAAAACTGTATATTCCTCTAATTTCAATGAAATATGAAAGGTGTGACGAAAATTGGTGTAAAATTAAATTTTGTCAAATTATATTGAAATCAATTCAGATTGGGATATGATTTTATTAAGAAGCATTGGTATTAGGCTAACATTGAGGAAAATTAATTTTTAAACAAATATTCGTATATAAAGTTTTGAATGCATATAAAATTAAAAGGGGTAGCGAAGTGCACCGGATTCTTGTAGTATTGAAAATATATCATAAAAATATATATCTCCTGTTTTGAATGTAAGTTATTTTATGAAAAAATGGGATAATTTTTTCCACGTTTACTCACTTGACGTGACATAAATTTATTTTCTTTTTAATGTGATAACCAAATGCTTTGTGGGGTACACTTATACAAAGGCATTATGTGGAAAATTACCTTCACTACGCATTCCTTCATTTAAATACTTTTTTATGCTTGCCTGTGCTAAATGTTAAAAATCTACCTCAAATACTGTGAACAAGTGCTTCAAATATTTACAAATGAATTCATAGGAAAACAGCTAGTTTTTCTTCCAAAATACCATCTTTGGTCAACAAAATTAAATTCTTTAAAAATAATCCAGGTTGACTTTGGGAGGAAAAAATATTCGTAAATGTTTTTTACTTTTCAATAAATTCATATTCATGCTGTTGTAGAATAGTTGTATTCTTTGGCATTGGCAGAACGTCCATGTGAAACCCCAATTTCACATGCTCGCATCAATAGTAATTCTGTATGCATTCAACTTCCTGTGAAAAAATAAATAAAATTGCAAACTGCAAAATGTTATGAATGTCAACCATCCATTCGTTCATCCATCCATTCATTCATCCAGCCATTCTGAGTACTAACGCGAACGACCATCATCTCTTGATTTCCATCGAGCAACGGCATGTGTATAGTGTACTTCGGCTAGTGTCAAAAATGTCAAGCGTTGCTAGAGCCGGGGTCACGTTCATCACTGACTGCACTTTGTGCCACTGCCCCCCACAACAATTGGCCAAAAAGGATTCACATGTGTGAAAGCGTTCGCTTAACTTTTATTCTAGCCGCACCGAACCGCAACAAACCCGTCGACCATTCTCTCGCCGACCGGTGCCTGAGAAAAATGTCATATGCAAAAATAAATGGTTTTGAAATGAATGAGTGTCTGAGTGACAGATGAAATTTATTTTGTTGTTTGATTTTATATTTTTTTCGCCATTATGATCGGAGTATTATTTCAAAGTTGATGTCAAACAGTTCCATGACAACGTGGGTCATGTAGACAAGCAGTAAAGCAATGTTCATTTCGAAATTAATAGTTAAACGTTCGTATATCTGCATAGATTTCAATTAAAATAAGGAAAAAAATATTTTCATTGACTTACACATACGCAAAACATGTTTCTTTAAATTAGTTTTTTCTTGGAATAACCGAAAATATTTGAAAGTAATGAATTTTACGCACTTTTGCCTCTTACTAAAAATTATACGTTTATAAACTGCGGGGGGTATAATTATATAAAAAATATTATGATGGTAATTGTACAAAATATAGGTTCAAGGCCAATTCAAAAGATAGATATGCCATAACCATAACAATTACATTTTTTCTAAAATTTCAAGGAAATCCCATTTGATCATAAACAAAAACTAACAGGTAAAATACGTTTATGATTTGCTACAAGGATTGTTATCTATTGATTTTATCGCCATAATTCCGATTGATACCGTATTCCAATTTGGACAATGTTCCGACACAGCTGGTAAAACCCATTATTAACTACAAATACAAAATTTTAAACAAATCCCATAGAAAAGTGGTCTCAATCGTCAAAGGCGTAAAACGCATCAAAATACCGAATATTGGGAAGTTCCGTTATATGAATGCTGTAGGACCTAAACGTACGTGTTCTGCCAATGGTAACGGATTCGACCGTTACAAACTCTAAATACCAAATTTGGAACAACTCAATTGCAAACTGTGAATTATGCTATTTATTCAGCCTTTTTCGATTTAATGAATAAAAGCCTAAAAACCTAAAACTTCACTTCAGGAAGGAGGTGTCTGAACGTCAAATATTCTACGTCAAATTTCACTACAAGTCTCAGAAAAAACTATACATCTAAGTAACTTAATCGTATTTTCTGGTTATTTTTAAGTTTCACAGTAGAATCATAGTTCCTTTTGTGATCTGCATTGAATCACATTCTAAGTCGATTTATGCATTCCCGCCCATCTGTCCATGTATTTTTGTAAACAAAGTCGCATTTATTGCCTAATTCAAATGAAATTTTGCACAAATCATTTGTTTGACCTAAGGACGAACGCTATTGAAATTGGAGATAATTTAACTATATCTCCATATATATCTTGGACCGATTTGCCTTTTATTGTACACCAAACAGTAACAACGATATTCGGGAAACTATATCACATACAGAACAGTAATACCTTTGCCAAAATTTATAGAGATCGGTTCAAATTTGGATATAGCTCTCATATATATCACTATCCGATTTCATGTTAATTGTGCACCAAATGGGCAATACAGTTCAGTATTAAAACGGAACAAATGCCTAGTCAAATTTACTAGAAATCAATTCATATGAGGATATTCCTCTCATATATTAATTCCTTTAGACTTTGAGTCATAACTTTAACCTTAGTCCGAATGATTAAATTCTCACAAATTGAATTACCAAATTAAAAACAATAAAGAAAGGTCCAAGGTCTGCCAGGGCCGCCTATACGATACCCTACATCACTATGCAAACAGGGTGAGATGAAAAAACAGGAACCTTCTCGAAGCCACTCGTCCGACAGCTGTTAAAATTATTCCAGTGACAGCTTATTATATTGTTTACAAGCGTACCAAAGCATTTTGGTAAAAATTTTCCAGAAAAATGTTATTTGTGATGGAATTCAAGCATGATAGTGTGATTCCTTTATATTTGGCTGGAAAACCACAAGTGGTTATCGTTAGAGCACTCCAACATTTAAATGTGAATAAATCTTTTTAGTCTCGTACCATCGTTCGTTACCGTGATACTGGTAGCGTAGCCCGACGTCAAGGAAGTGGACGCAAGAAATGAGCAACATCAGCAGAAATGGTTCGAAAAGTAAAAAAGCGACTTGATCAAAAGCCTCGTCTCAATGGCCGAAAAATGGATCGTGAGCTGAATATATCGCAATATTCCATTCAGAAAACATTGAAAAAATAGCTCGGGGTAGGCCATTAAAATTCCAAAAAGTGCAAGAACTGCAAAAAAATAAACTCAAAAGAGCTAAAAAGTTGCTTAGCTTGGCCGAAAATTGTGAACTGCCGAATTTACGTTTCTCCTATAAGAAAACATTCGTTGTCCACCAGTTTGTAAACAAACAAAACGATCGTGTTTACCTGCCAAAGAGGTCACATGAAAATGTGCACCTTCGGTTGCCCAACAGAACTCAAGCGCCGACCATGGTGATGGCCATTACAGCCGATGGTCGCTTTCCGCTCGTTTTAATCGACCGTGGCATCAGAATAAATGGTGAATATTATCGCGAAAATATTCTGGAGGGTATATTAAAGCCTTGGGCATGCAAACATTTTTCTGGCAGACCTTGGAAATTCCAACGGGACTCAGCACCATCGCACTCAGCACGCGCCACCCAAGAATGGTTACAAAATGAGGTTCCTCGCTTCATTTCCAGTGCACAATGGCCACCAAAACCTCCGGATATCCGTTGGACTATTGTGTCTGGAGTATTTTTCAAAGCAAGGTTGATACTAAACCAGTAAAGAAAGTCTTAAAGTCGGGCGGGGCCGACTTTATGATACCCTACACCACTTTGCTAACAATTAAAAGTTTTTATGTGAGAATTAAATCATACACGCTATGATTATAATTAAAATTTAAGGTTCAAAGGACTAAATATGCCGAAGCATTTGTATCTGTTAAATTCGGAATTGTATTGCCCATTTGGTGCACAATCAATTTGAAATTGGATAAAGTTATATATGGGAGCTATATCCAAATCTGACCCAATTCGGTCGTAAGTGCCAAATTCCATCCCATTTAGACAAATATTAGTCGTTTGGTGCACAATAAAAGGTAAATCGGACGATGTTATATATGGGAGCTATATCCAAATCTGAACCGATCTCGATAAAATTTAGCAAATGTATTTCTGAGCTATATTTGATATATTTCCCCAAATATTGTTGTTGCAGAGTGCATATTACGGCGGCGGTGGACAAAAATAACAAATCGGATGAACAATATATATGGGAGCTATAGTTATATCTGAACCGATTTCGATCAAATTTGGCATACATATTTTCAGGCCTAATAAAAATTCCATACAATTCGGGCTGATATTACACGTTTGGTGCACAATAAAAGGCAAATCGGACGAAGATATATATGGGAGCTATATATAAATTTTGACCGATTATTTCCAATTTCAATAGGGTTCGTCCTTGGGCCAAACAAATGATCTGTGCAAAATTTCATCTGGATCGGGCAATAAATGCGACCTGTACTTTGTTTACAAAAATACATGGACAGACGGACGGACATGCATAAATCGACTCAGAATGTGATTCTATGCAGATCATCAAAAGGAACTATGGGTCTATCTCGTTTCCTTCTGCCTGTTACAAACAAATGCACAAAGACATAATACCCTGACCACCTTGTGGTGTAGGGTATAAAAATACCAAAGTGTCGATCACCTCAAGCAAGCGCTTCGCCCGGAATGGGCCAAAAATTGAAGGCCATAATTCGTGCCAAAGGTGACCAATTCGAACAAATCTAAACTTATTCTAAAATTTGATGCTATTTCCGACATTTTTTGCTTTCATTCAATAAAATTTAAAAGAAAAATGTAAAAGTTATGACTTTTGACTTTGTTGCAGATTTTTTATCTCACCCTGTATGAAAATTACTGTGTGTCTCAACCTGCCTAGCTTAAGGCGAAAATACCAAAATTGTTTAACATCCGCGTTCAGAAAAATTCTACAGAAAAAGGAAATTTTAAATAATTTCGTTTTTGTTTTAAAGTTGTATTTAACGTATATTATCTATAAGAATTGTTCGTATATAAATATTATTAATAAACGTGATATCGAGTCACGCATTTATTATTTTTATTATTATATAAAACAAAGAAACATTTAAATTAATGAAAATACTCTCTCTCGCGCTCACTGGCTAACACATAGCACATGTGTACATACATACTTGGACGTAATTTATACATAATGTAAATATTCATATTACGAAGCATACAATTAAGGTGAAATTAATTTACATATTGAATAATTAAATTTACTGGAGGTTCATTAAAAAAACACAAATTGAATTATTAATTGTGAAGAGTTGTGTGCGTGTGAGGTCGTTACACGGCGCCACATGCCGGAATGAAATATAAACAAATGCACAATATCAACAATAGTCTGATTTTCACTGGAAACAAAAATAGCATGAAACAAAAAAGAAAAAAAATGCGAAAAAATTACGACGATAATCATGAAGAACAAATTATATAATAACAACAACAACAAATATTAAAGATCAATAAATTTTAAATTTAAGTGAAATCAAATAGTGTTTATTGCCATCGCGAACATCACGAGGATATGTGATGAAGCAAAATAAAATAACAAAAGGAATTTACCGGTTAGTTGAAGGAGGCTATTATTTAGATAATCAACCAAAATACTAGTAATAAGTGCAGTTAATTTATAAATTTCTCTAACTCTGGTCTAATATAATTGAATACCCTAAACTATACTATAAATAATATATAAGTTTGACGCATCATCTGAAACTTCTTAAAATATATGTATATATAGTATATATTATTGATAAGTATCCTATAAAGCCTTAATCAACATACAGTCGATGTTATCATGCCCAAAAATCTATGTATGTATTCTCGTGGAAATAACTTTAGCTTTCAAAATGGATTAGGTTAACACAAATTTACTCAGATGTTAAATTCAGCGAATTTTTGTTATTAAACAAGGAAAACATAAGTCCAAGATTAACATATTTTTTGGGTTTAGTCATATTTATACCAAACACCACATCTACCCCGAACACGCATCACATTTATTGATTAATTGAGATGGAAATTTGCACAGCCGTTTTGTTTGACCTAGGATGAACCTTATTGAAATTAGTTCATATTTGGATATAGCTCCAATATAAATAGACTGCAGATGTTAGGGTCATTGTCCACAAACATTTAAATCTCTACCCAATAAAATGGGTTGTAGAAAGTAGGAAGTGTCAAAATTCAGTCCATTTGGGCTGATATTAGCCATTTGGGCACAATTAACCCGAAATCGGATAAAAATATTTTGGAAGCTATATCCAAATCTTAACCGATCTTGATAAAATTTATCTGGTCCGAAATATCATTCTTGTGGAGTGCATATGACGCATGTGAGGTACTTAAACACAAAATCGGATGAAACATATATATGGATCTGTAGCCATGTCTGAACAGATTTTACAAAATTTAAAGTACTACCTTATTATTAGCCATTTCACAATAAACATGCGAGGGATTAAAACCCCAAATCGAATAAAATATATATATGGAGCTATAGTTACATCTGGACCGATTTTCACAAAATTTGGCGTACTTGCTTTTAGACTGAGTACGGTTGGATATGCTAAAATTTATGACTGATATTGCTCATTTAGTGCACAATTAGCCCGAAATTGATTGAAAATATATATCGGAGCACATCTAAATTTGAATCGATTGTCACCAGTTGCAGTAGGGTTCATCCTTCGGCCAAGCAAATATTGTTTGAAAAATTTCATCTCAATCTGGTAATAAATGCGATCTACATTTTGTTCACAAAACTACATGGACAGACGGACGGACTGACATACATAAATCGATTCAGAAAGTGATTCCATAAAGATCCTCAAAAGTCACTATGGGTCTTCCATCTCCATATTCCAAACAAATTCACAAAGACATGATACCCTTACCACTATGTGGTGTACGATATAAAAATCCATCAAATATTGAGAAAATCAATTAAAATTTTAAAATTTTGGTATAGATCTTAAACGTTTGTCCCAACCTATTTCAAATTAAAAGCTCGTATGACAGAAAATTGTCAATTTTTATACCCTCCACCATACTATGGAGGGTATATTAATTTTGTCATTCCGTTTGTAACTCCTCGAAATACTCATGTCAGACCCAACAAAGTATATATATTCTTGATCAGCGTAAAATTCTAAGACGATTTAGCCATGTCCGTCTGTCTGTCTGGGTGTCTGTCTGTCTGTCTGTCTGTCTGTCCGTCTGTCTGTCTGTCTGTTGTAATCACGCTATCTTTCGAACAAATTGAGATAGAAGGCTAAAATTTTGCACACATGTATATTTTGCCAGTAGGCAGGTTAAGTTCGTAAATGGGCCATGTAGGTCTAAGTTATCATATAGCCCCCATATAACTGTACCTCCCGATATTCAGTATTTTTATGATTTTAGCGACATTATTCGCCGGAATTGTTTCAAATTTGGCATTTGAAGTTCGTAATGAATACTACAGCCTAAAACAGAAAATTATCTGTGCAGGTCCATGTCTTCGTGTAGCCCCCATATAACGGTACCCCCCGATATTCGGTATTTTTATGATTTTTGCGACATTGTTTACCGGAATCGTTTCAAATTTGGTATTTGAACTTCGTAACGGATACTACATCCTAAGTCAAAAAATGAGCCATGTAGGTCCACTTCTTCATATAGCCCCCATATAACGGTACCCCCCGATATTCGGTATTTTGATGATTTTAGCGAAATTATTCAGCGAAATCGTTCCAAATTTGGTGTTTGAAGTTCGTAATAGATATTGCAGCATAAAACAGAAAATGGGCCATATAGGTCCACGTCTTCATATAGCCCCCATATACCGTACCCCCCGATATTCGGTATTTTGATGATTTTAGCGACATTATTTACCGGGATTGTTTCAAATTTCGCATGTGAATTTCGGAATGGATACTTCAGCCCATGCCAGAAAATTGTCTGTGCAGGTCCATGTCTTTGTATAGCCCCCATATAACGGTACCCCCCATATTCGGTATTTTAATGATATTAGCTAGATTATAAACAGATTTTTCTTCAAGTTTCGCATTTAAATAGTGTAATAACTTATGACAAAAGTTGCCTATGCTGGCCCACGTCGTCGTATAAGCATTCGGTATTGTTAAGATTTTAACAGAATTTTTAACGGATTTTATTTATTAGAAAATGCCAAATTTGTACCAAATGGTGGAGGGTATTAAAAGTTCGGCCCGGCCGAACTTACAGCTTTTTTACTTGTTACTATTTTATTTTTATTTAGTAACTGGTTTTTAATCAATACAACAATATATGTTGGGGGTATTATAAGTTTGATTGGGCCAAAAATTATGTAACACCTTGAAATATTGGTTTCCCACATAGGAAAGTATAAATGGATCTTCCTATCTCGCCGAGCTGAGTCGATCTAGCTATGTATGTCCATCCGTCCGTCTGTTCATGTTAATTTGTAGTCACTCTACAAGTCGCAATTATGGTCCTGATTTTACAGTTGCTCTACAGGACGCAATTATAGACAAATCGACGCATGGGGCTAGAGCTTAGGACTGGGCAGAAGTGTTACAATTTTGATGATCATCGGGTAATATTTAGTGGCCATAACCATAACATTTGTGTTAACTAAAAGCCAAATTTTCCATTAAACCGCGAATATTTTTAATCCCGGCAAAATCACAAATAGATGAACAGGTCAATCCCGACTGTTACATAGATGCCGATAGTAAATATATCGGAAACATATAGCGGGATGTTAGCTCGAATGCTTATATCTCAAGAATTGCTGGACCGATTTTGACAAATTTTGTCAATTCAGAATGCCCTCTTAGCATTAAAGAGGTGCTAGGCCTCTTGTTTTCAAAGATGTCCGCAATATATTTAGGGATTGAAATGGATCAACAATTAAAAATGGTTTGGCAGCCGTTATAAAGGTCGCAAAAAGAAACCAAAGGACACGAAATCTCGCATGAAATTAGAGTTAAGGACAGTGGGTAGAATTGAACACTAATTTTGTTGCGAAAAGATACCAACATTACTCACAAGCCATATCCGAAGTACACAAACGCGAACTTCTGCCGTTTTTATGCTGATTTCGTTGACAAAGATAGCCAAATATCGTAGACAAGCAAATCATATAGATGAGTCTAAACTTTGAGATACAGAGAGGTCTCTAAATTTTGGAGATTATCTCAAAATATTTAGGGGTTCAAATGAACCAAAAACAGAAAAAAATTCCTGATCACACAATTGAAGCCAATCGACACGCCTGAGAAGAGAGTTAATGACAAGGAAGAATTCCATCATTTTGGATGACCATTGAATTGTACTTAGCTGTAAAATGGACCACAACAACTAACAGCACGGCGGAGAGTGTAAATATTGGACAAATGTCCCTGATCAATATGCTAAGGTCCGGGCAGTGCTCCGTGACATAATTTTTTAAAGCGAAATCTTCCAAAATGGATTTGGACATAAGGGGGCTTCTAATGTATTGTAGTGTTGTAGGATATCACATTGTCGGACTATAGCCTTTGTTTACTTGTTTTTATCTAAATTTCCAAAACCAACAATGTCATTTATACAAACATTTTCAAAATGTTACTTTTCAAATGGGGTATTAAAATTTGACATGGGTTTTCGGCCATATAGCTACAGAGGGTATATATCATTTGATATGGCCAAGCGTGCCCATCTGTCTTGTTGCTGCTAATACTAACTCTCGCAGGGAATATCAAATTTGGTCCAAACTTGATACATCGTAATATTATTATCAAACTTAGATAGAGCTCGGAGATGGGCAATATAGGTCCACTCCTTTTTGTACCTCTCCCACAAAAGGTCAAATGTTTCATTGAAAATAATTTACCCCATAGGACAAGGAAAGATAATCCGATTTTGTTCCAACTTTGTAAATTAAAATGTTTGTATTAGTGTGAGGTTAGGTTCGAAAATGGACAGTATCTATCCACTTCACCACATATTTATTCCAAATATTGCTCAATTTTGACTCATCATAACTTCTATAAAATGTAATATAAGGGTCAGTTTGTTTTCAGATTTTGCACATCTCAATATTTTGTATCAGCGAGAGAGAGAAACTATTGGAAACAATTGTTTCAGAAAATGTGACTTTAAATCATCAGTATACCGAATATCGGAGGTAGCGTTATGTGAGGGCTACTCGATACCGTGGGCCCATATTGTCCATCTTTGGACTTTGCCTGCCCGCAGAATTTATACACTTTTTTGCAAAGTTTCAGCTTCATATCTCTAGGCTTTTGGACTTAGCCGTTTCTGCACAATGATAAGACCATAAGTAACTCATCTCATACAATTTTATGTATACTGATAGATTTATAACATGTTACTATTTTTTCTTCGGCACTTGCTAAATTTCTCGTTATGAATTGAAACCCAAGTAGCCTCCTTTTCTAGCTTCGTCAACTTTATCCAAAGTTTCTACCTTTGTCTGTGTTACTAATTCCAAGCGGTAAGAAGTAAAACTTTATATAAATTAATATGTTCATGCCCGCCATTCATATTCGTCCTCGTCACAGAGGACAACAACATTTTGAGCGCATAAACGGCAGTAGTAGTGCAGTACATAATATTTATTCAAGTGTGTTACACGCTCTGAGTTCTTGTTTATATGAAACTTACTTTAATTTTATTTTACTTGTTGTGCCACTGCTTGCCGAACAACTTAAGAAGTTGACACGTTACTAAGACAACATTTCGTCTCATCATGGAAACAATTAACAAGTGACAATGATAAATATGAAGATATATTTGTATGCAGACGTACATGTGTACATGTGTATGTATGCAGATACGTGTGTTAGGGTTTCTTTGGGCGTTAAAAATAAGAACAGCTCAACTAATGAAATATAGACCAATGTGATACATTCTCATTTAATGTAATTTACATATGAAACAACACCAGGGACGTTTCTACTAAAACGTACTTAAGTCACTTTGACGCTCACCTTCACATCCATATGCACTCAAGGAACTGGGTAAATTTTCACATCTACAATTAAAGGTGCACTCATGCGGACACCGCTCAAAGGCAAATGAAGGAAGAGCATCTAGGATATGTATTCTACAACTACTACTTCTTCCTCTATGTCTTCGTGTGCAGTAATTTTGAAATATTTTCTCAACTTTGCCATCGTAGCACACCAAAACATGAAGATTGTCTGACATACATAATAACTACTTGTAAATGAATTTCTAAGAGCCAAGTCCAACAATAAAGTAGGAAACAGCTTTTTATACTTATACTACACACACACACATGCACATGTGAAATAAGACTCATTCGCCAGACTGGGTTAAAACTATTACGTTGATTAAAAGTCCCCTGCTGCATTCACGGGAAATTTAGAATATTGAAAAATAGAACAATCTTAAGGACTTGGAATTCGTGAAAAGAAATCAATATGTAACGCAATCAAATATCGTAAGTGTAATTAGAAAAAAAATTTAAGAGAATGTTGTTCTGTAACATTTCTTTAAAGTCTGCGCGGTTGGTAAAGTATTGTTTAACATATTTTGGTTCCGAACTATGTATACATAAATCTACATATTGAATCTATATATTGAAATTTAGTATATAGGTAGTGGTTGGTGGGTACATAAGGTGCTACTTTAGCATTAAGAAGTGTGTTTCACGCTAAGTACTATATAAGTTCCATTCAGAACCTGAATTTTAAAATGATACTATAATAAGTCACCTTGCTGCGTGGTACCAGGTAAGGTGTTGTTTTGAAACTATTAATACATATAACAAGTAAAAACGCATAACCTCCAATATTTTGAAGGAACTAGAAACATTAAAAACA
The DNA here is from genome assembly GCF_030504385.1 of Musca domestica. Classification (NCBI taxonomy): domain Eukaryota; kingdom Metazoa; phylum Arthropoda; class Insecta; order Diptera; family Muscidae; genus Musca; species Musca domestica. Next base: position 1,009,928 of record NW_026712329.1, on the reverse strand, counting down.
AGTAAAAAAGCTGTAAGTTCGGCCGGGCCGAATTTTCAATACTCTCCACCATTTGGTACAAATTTAACAATTTTCAAAAAAAAAAAAAAAATAAATAAATAAATAAATAAAATCCCTTAAAAATCTGTTAACATCTTGAAAATACCTAATGTAGCCGTATATTAGAGTCTATACGACGATGTGGACCTGCATAGGCAACTTTTGTAACAAGCTATTACAATATTCAAATGCGAAACTAGAAAAAAAAACTGTTTATAATGCACAGGCAATTTTCTGTCATAGGCTGTAATATAGAACTTCACGAACTTCAAATGCGAAATTTGAAATAATTCCGGTAAATAATGTCGCTAAAATCATAAAAACACCGAATATCGGGGGTACCGTTATATGGGGGCTATATGAAGACGTGGACCTGCACAGACAATTTTACGTTATAGGCTGTAGTATTCATTACGAACTTCAAATGCGAAATTTGAAACAATTCAGGTAAATAATGTCGCTAAATTCATGAAAATACCGAAGATCGGGGAGTACCGTTATATGGGGGCTATACGAAGGCGTGGACCTGCATAGACAACTTTCTGTGATAGGCTGTAGCGTCCATTATGAACTTCAAATGCAAAATGTGAAACAATTCCGGTAAATAATGTCGCTAAAATGATCAAAATACCGAATATCGGGGGGTACCGTTACATGGGCGCTATACGAAGACGTGGACCTACATGGCTCATTTTTTTTCTTAGGATGTAATTTTCATTACGAACTTCAAATACTAAAACTGAAACAATTCCGGAAAATAATGTCGCTAAAATGATCAAAATACCGAATATCGGGGGGTACCGTTACATGGGGGCTATACAAAGACGTGGACCTACATGGCCCATTTTCTATTTTATGCTGTAGTATTTATTAAAAACGTCAACACACATTTGAGTAAAATTTTATCAACCTACTTCATTTCGTTCGGAAGCTAGTGAGATTTCCGCCAGAACGCCATAATTTTTATAGGTTTTTTAAAAATTTTATTGAATGAAAGAAAAAATTGTCTAAAATAGCATCAAATTTTAGAATAAGTTTAGATTTGTTCGAATTGGTCACCTTTGGCACAAGTTATGAAACCGTCCCACGTTGCCCGAATGTTGCTCTGCCGTATTTTGGCCCATTCCCGGCGAAGCACTTGCTTGAGGTGATCGACACTTTGATATTTTTTAGTGCCAACTTTGCTCTCCAAAATCCAGACACAATAGACCAACGGATTGGTATCCGGAGATTTTGGTGTAACCATTCATTCATTCATTCATTCATTTTGTAACCATTGTTGGGTGGCACGTGCTGAGTGCGATGGTACTGAGTCCTGTTGGAATGTCCAAGGTCGGCGGCCAAAATGTTTCCTTACTCAAGGCTTTAATACACCCTCCAGAATATTTTCGCGATAATATTAGGCATTTATTCTGATGCCACGGTCGATTAAAACGAGCGGAGAGCGACCATCGGCTGTTATGGCGGCCGTCACCATGGCTGGCGCTTGAGTTCTGGTGGTGAACCCTAGGTGCACATTTTCAGCTGACCTCTTTGCAAAGTAAACACGATCATTTTGTTTGTTTACAAACTGCTGGACAACGAATGTTTTCTCATCGAAGAAAATCAAATTCGGCAGTTCACCACTTTCCACCAAGAGAAGCAACTCTTTAGTTCTTTTGAGTCTATTTTCTTCCTGTTGCGGTGTAAGTTCTTGCACTTTTATGAAATGCACTGGCTTTACCCCGAGTTCATTTTTGCAATATTGCGCCGAATGGAATATTGCGATATGTTCAGCTCACGAGCCATTTTTCGGCCACTGCGACGCGGGTTTCGATCAAGTCGCTTCTTTACTTTTCGAATTATTCTGTTGATGTTGCTGTTTTCTTCCGCTTACTTCCTTGACGTCGAGCAACTCTACCAGTATCAAGGTAAGGAGCGATGGTTCAGGACACGAATGATTTATTCACATTAAAATGCTGGAGTGCTCTAACGATAGCCACTTGTTCTTTTCCAGCCAAATATAAAGAAATCACACAATCAGGCTTGAATTCCATTACGAATAACTTTTTTCTAGAAAATTCTTACCACAATGCTTTTGTACGCTTGTAAACAATATAATGAGCTGTCACTGAAATAATTTTTACAGCTGTCGGAAGAGTGGCTTAGAAATGACAGCAGTCTGAAAACAGGTGCAGCTTTTTCATCTCACGCCATATATATTTCATCCATTCATCCAATTCATGTGGCCTGCCTCTTAAGATTTTAAGAAATCAATTAAAGGCCACCATGGCTGGAAAATGCGGCAAAACTTTTTCAAAGACCTTGTCAAGCCTGGCTATACCTATTGTAGTCATTGGAGACTACATACACCAATTTACATTGGGCCAGTTAGACAATGTGTGCATGAACTTCCAGTCCCTAAAATCGATCGGTTACGATGGATAGTCTTTCCTACATGAACCAATTTCAATACCTATCATCTTTAGAGTACAACTACTATTAATTTAATTAGTTTATCTTAAATGTTATGCCCTAAGATTGATTGACTACAGTTGAATATCACAGTTTTTAAACAAAGTTTAAGTTTTTTAAAATGAAAAATCTTTAAAAATGAAAACAAAAATCCATTCCTCTGAGACAAAAGAAAAAAGATAGTTCCACAACAAATCACTCATACTTTTAGGAACTGGTGTATGGAGCTATAAAGTAAATTGACACAACTCTATCCCTTACAATCAAATGAATCATCTAAAATGTAACCAAGAAACGCATAATTAAATAAATGTATAACTTGAAGTATTCCAAAAAAAAAGTAAGTTCGACCGGGACCAACTTTTAGTACCCTTCACCATTTGGAAGGAATTTGCAAACTTAAAAAAAGAAAGAAACCTTGATAAATACTACTAAATTCATAAAGATATCGAATATAGGGATTTATCGTTATATTGGGCAGGGGTTATGGCTGTACGAAATATGAACTTTGAAACAAATCCAAACAAATTTCGCTAAAATCATCAAAATACCGAATCCTCCAGACATTCGGTATTTTGATGATAGTTATATGGGGTTATACGAAGACCTGCACCTGCATATGCAATTTTCAGTCGCAGGATACAGCACTAGAAAATGTGGCTAATATCATCAAAATACCGAATATCGTGGATACCGTTATATGGGGCTATACGATATCGTTGACCTATATAGACAATTCTCTGTCAGGGAGTAAAGTACTTACAAGGAACTCCGTGTGTTGAATTTTAGACAATTCCGTTGAAAAATGTGGCTACAATCATCAAAATACCGAATATCGGGGGTACCGTTATATGGGGGCTATACGATATAGCAATATAATGTCTGGTTTGCTGGGCAGATCCTTTTGGTCTGTCATTTTCCAAATCATCACAATGCTGGAATTGTGATGCCAAATCTTCCACATTGATACATATATCGTACCATGAGGTATAAAACAGACTGTCTATGGCAGAAGATCTAAAATGAGTTCATATTCAAGTGATTTACCATTGCTCCCATAGGCGATGATATGAAAACTCCTCAACAGAGTCACCACAACTACATTAGTTCAATTTTGATCTGCTTGAAGTACTATCATTAACTACCAACAATCGGAGCAGAGTCCGTTATATTATTCAGCCTATTTACAGTTTTAAAGACTTTTTAAATACAGCAGTTACAATTTTTCACATGAAAATTTTTAACCAATAATAGCCTATTATATATTTCAGTGTGGTTTGGTTTCATACCTACATTATCTCTATCATTTTGCTCTAATTTAAAAATTCTACATATGTGATTTTAGAGCTTTTTCATTTTCTTTTTGTTATCCAATCTCCTTAAGGCATTAAACTCAAACCGACCAACAACAAAAAACTCAAAACTCAAAAAAAAAAAAAAAAACCAAACCAACTGACAAAGATGCTGAACTGCAGTAGAAAAAATAAGAAAAGCAAAGCAAATTTTACAAGTGACATTGAAAAATGTAAAAATTATGCAGAATCTACTGCAGCCTTCAGTGGCACAAGCCCAAAACGAAACGAGCGAGTGTGCCACACTAAAAGTTTATTTCCATGGCAGTTTCAATTTATTTATGCCCCAACCATTTCCAAGTGGGAGCCATTTAATGATGTCAGAGAAGTTTATGTTTAATTTCGATTCTCCACCATCCCTCAAGAATCAATATGGAATGGTAATTGTGTGGTGAAATATCGATTGAGACATAAGGGAGCAAATTAAATATATCAAAGAGGGGGGAGAATGGTTGGAATTACTATTTTAATGAATAAAAAAATATATATGAACCGTACAAAGATAATTTTCTATATCATCTTACAAATAACTGAAAAACAATTGGCTGCCTCTAAAAGAAGTTTTAAATATAAGTTTGTTCGGTCCAAATATGAACCGACTATGAATCAATTAAAAAACCTGTAAATTCGGTGGGGCAGAACTTTGAATACCCACCACCATTTGAAACGAATTTGGCAATTTTCAAAAAAATAAAATCCGCTAAAAATTCTGTTAAATTCTTAAAAATACCGAATGTAGCTGTATGTATACGATGACGAGGTCCTGCATTGTCATCTTTTGTCATAGGGCATTACAATAATCAAATGCGAAACTTGAAAAAAATTGGTGAATTTTGTAGCTAAAATCAAAAAATGCGGAGTATAGGAGGGTAAAAATATATGGGGATACACCAAAACGTTGACCTGCACAGGCAATTTTCTGTCTTAGGCTGTAGCATCCATTACGATCCGCAGTCAGACAGACGAACGGACATCTCTAAGTCGACATACAATTTTTTGCTGATCAAGAGTATATAGAAAGTGAGATGAAAAAATTGCAACCAAGTTCAGACTGCTGTCATTTCTAAACCACTCATCCGACAGCTGTTAAAATTATTCCAGTGACAGCTCATTATATTGTTTACAAGCGTATAAAAGAATTTTGGTGAGAATTTTCCAGAAAAAACTATATTTGTAATGGAATTCAAGCGTGAAAGTTTGATTTATTTGTATATGGCTGGAAAACCACAAGTGGCTATCGTTATAGCACTCCAGCATTTAAATGTGATTAAATCCTTTGTGTTTCGTACCATCGCTCGATACCGTGATACTTGTAGCGTAGCCCGACGTCAAGGAAATTTACGGAAGAAAACAGCAACATCAGCAGAAATGGCTTGAAAAGTAAAGTAGGAACTTGACTAAAATCCGCATCGCAGTGGTCGAAAAATGGCTCGTGAGCTGAATATATCGCAATATTCCATTCGGCGCAATATTGCAAAAATGAACTCGGGGTAAAGCCATTGCAATTCATAAAAGTGCAAGAACATACACCACAACAGGAAGAAAATAGACTCAAAAGAACTAAAGAGTTTCTTCGCTTGGCTGAAAGTGGTGAACTGCCGAATTAGGTTTTCTCCGATGAGGAAACGTTCGTTGTCCAGCAGTTTGTAAACAAACAAAATGATCGTGTTTACTTGCAAAGAGGGCAGCTGAAAATGTGTACCTTCGGTTGATCACCAGAAATCAAGCGCTGGCCATGGTGATTGTGTGGGCCACCATAACAGCCGATGGTCGATCTGCGCTCGTATTAATCGACCGTGGCATCATTATAAATGCTGAATATTATCTCGAAAATATTCTGGACGGTGTATTAATATCTTGGGCAATCAAACATTTTGGCCGCAGACCTTGGACATTCCAACAGGACTCAGCACCACCGTACTCAGCACGCGCCACTCAAGAATGGTTACAAAATGAGGTTCCTCGCTTCATTTCCAGCGCACAATGACCAAAAAAATCTCCGGATACCTATCCGTTGTACTGTGTCTGTAGTATTTTGGAAAGCAAGGTTGGCACTAAAAAATACCAAAGTGTCTATCACCTCAAGCAAGCACTTCGTCGGGAATCTGCCAAAATACCGTAGAACAACATTCGGCCATAATTTGTGCCAAATGTGACCAATTCGAACAAATCTAAACTTAATCTAAAGTTTGATGCTATTTCCGACATTTTTTGCTTTCATTCAGTAAAATTAAAAAAAAAAACAAGTTAAAAAGTATTCGTCGGGCTTTCCGACAGATGTATACCCATAGCCAATGAACGATTATTTAAAAATATTTTGACTTCTGTTATGTTTATTCAAATGGAGTAGGTTACAAAAGAATGGGACAATATTGGCATTTCCGAGTCGGACCTAAATAAAAATGATATCACTATTGCGACGTACTACTATATTGGACTTTATTGGTAGCTTCCTTCACTTTACATGACATATATGACAGATATAGTCGACCGAAATGTTCCATTTCCATACTTCATCTAATACATATAACAATGTTGGTATCGGCAATATTACAAGAAAATCGAACATTTATATCCACTTTATGGAAAATCATAAATTCTATATTAATCTCAGGTTTCTGGCAAGGAGAGATATATTTAGACAGATAAAAATAAGTTAAGACAGATAAAAATATTTGAAAATTGTGACCCATTGTGGGCGTGGTACCAGAAAGGTTTCGCAGACATATATAATCTTCAGCACATCTTTTGTTAGCAAAAATGTGTGTATGTGCGAAATTTAAAGATAGTTGGATACCTATTTCGCTTTCTTTGAGAGTTTTGTATTTCATAATCTTAAACTCTATGTTAGGTAGGTACCAGAATGAATATTCTGATACATCCCATCTTTATAACAGACTTTGTGTTAATTGAAATATTGAGTTGTATCAAGTCTGAATGGAATCGGATATTAATATCGCGTTTTATGAACTTCATGGATATTCAAAATTTTGACTCGTTGTGAGAGAGGTACCAGAAGGAATGCTCCGATCTCTACCATCTTTATAACAGATTTTGTGTTGATAGAAATATCTAGATGTGCAAAGCCTAAATGGAATCGGATGTTAATTTCCGATTTTTTTGAGCTTCATTGTTATTCAAAATGTTGTCCCTTTGTGAGGGAGATGCCAGAAGAAGTGGACCGATATATTTTGGGAAGAAGTGGACCGATAATACAGGGTTGTCCATATTCGACGCACCCATCTGGCAACGCCATAACTTTTGACAGAGATGTCACATCGCTTAATAACATACCGCGTTTGAAGCGTCAGTCCAAGTAGATTTTTACCTGAACCAATACACGCCACGCGATATAGTTGAAATTTACATTCAACAGAAGAAGTCAATTGTGAAAACTCAATTGTCAATTGTTTAAAACATTAAAAAATGTGAGAAGTGCGCCTTCTAAGAACACCATTAAGCGTTTTTACGAAAAATTTTCGACTGGTAAGGCTCTTTCTAATCCGAAGAGGCCATATAAAAGTCGACCAAGGCGATCGGTCGAGAATATCGCTGCCGTACGAGCCAGTGTTGAGAGGTCCCCAAGAACATCCCAAAAACGCTGTTCTCAGCAGTTGGGAATGGCTCGGTTCACTTTACAACGGATTATTCGCATTGATTTGCATTTGTTTCCGTACAAAATTCAATTGACGAAAAGAATGTTGCCTGCGGACAAGCCTAGTCGATTGGATTGGGCCCAAAGAGTCATGGGTCCGTCGAATATGGGCAACCCTGTATTGGGATGTGTCAAAATCGAAGACAATCATTCTCTTACATCACATTTTATAAGATCTATAATTACTCATAACTTTGACCTTATGTGGGTGAGGTACTTGATGGAGTGGACCTATATTGTCCATTTTCGCTCCTGTCCTAGCGCTGATGCAAATATTAGGATCTGCAAATTTGAAGCGAAATCGCTGTTTAGTCAAATACTACAGTGCAAAGAGACGGTCTAAAACCGTTATTTCTATGTGGCACATTTTGGCCATATCAAATGATATGGACGAAAATATATATAAATCAGTTCAGAAACTAATTCTGTATATTTCATCGTTTGATGAAAATTTGGGTCTAAGTCTTCAAACTTCGTATGGAACACTTACATCCCACGCAACCGATATGTTGGGCTTAACGGATTGCCAAAGAGCCGAAGTTGTTGAAATAGCTTAATCAAGCAACTTAAAATCAACATTAACAGCATTACTTTAATAATATTGTAATATTATCGGTCTACCGTGAAAACTTTAGTGACAAAAATTACAACTGTCAATCCAAGGTATTCCAGTTGTGGGTGCAAATGAATGGCAGTAATGTCGGGCGAACAATACGAGCATTATTTCATGGCATATCAAGGAAAAGCTGGCAACAGTGTACATTCCAACAAAACCACCGTCGACGATTGATACGCCACACAGAAGTGATAAATAACTATCTGATGATATGTCACAAGTTGTAAAATGTTTTGTGGTTTTTCAACTGCACAGATTGTATTGCAGGAATTGCAATAAAAATTAATACACATAAGTGATGATATGGAAAAAGCGGGCAATAACACTTCGAAATGAGCTACAGGGGAGAATATAAAAATATAAATATAGTGTTGGGTACTGAATATTTATTTTTTGATTGCATATAAACTCTTTGGTTAAAATTGTTCTATCGTTATATAAACATTTCAAAAATGCCTACTACATCCTCAACACCAAATTCAAAAAAGAAAAAAAAAAAAAAAACAAGTAAGAAAAGGCTATAGTCGCACGGAGCCGACCATGTGATACCCTACAACAATGCAATATGTTGGAAGCCCCCTTATGTTCCAATTCATTTGGGAAGTTCGATTTTCAAATAATATCATAGAACCCTGTGTTCGAAAAAATCACAAAAGCCGTGGTCAATTATACAGCTAAATATAATTCAATGACCATCCAAAATGCTCGACTTCTCCCCTATCCCTTACTCTATACTCATGTAGATCGACTACAAAATCAGGAAAATGTTTTTATTTTTGGTCCATTTGAACCTCAATATTCAGTATTTTGGTGATTTTAGCGTCATTATTCACCGGAATTCTTTCAAATTACGCATTTAGAGTTCGTAATGGAAACTACAGTCTGTGACAGAAAATTGTCTATGCAGGTCCAGGTCGTCGTATAGGCCCCAGATACAAGTACCTCCCTATATTCGGTATTTTGACGAGTTTAGGCATAATACTCCCCGAAATTTTTTGAAATGTCGCATTTGATGTTCGTAATGGATGCTACAGCCTATGACAGAAAATTGTCTATGCTGGTCCAGGTCTTCACTCAGCTCCGATGTAACGGTACCTCCCTGTATACGATATTTTGAAGATTTTAGCTACAGGTAATGACTTCCGACAAACAATGCTTATGTGGGTCCACGTCGTATAAACAGCAATAAAACGGCTATATTCGGTATTTAAAAAAAAATTTAACAGCATTCTTTAAGGATTTTATTTCCAAATTCGTTCCAAATGGTGGAGGGTATTTAAAGTTCGGCCCGGCTTTTTAACTTGTTATTATTATTATTATTATTATTATTATTATTGTTATTATTATTATTATTATTATTATTATTATTATTATTATTATTATTATTATTATTATATTATTATTATTATTATTATTATTATTATTATTATTATTATTATTATTATTATTATTATTATTATTATTATTATTATTATTATTATTATTATTATTATTATTATTATTATTATTATTATTATTATTATTATTATTATTATTATTATTATTATTATTATTATTATTATTATTATTATTATTATTGTTATTATTATCAAAGATTTTGACCCTTATTGGGGAGGTTCCTCAAGGGCTGGCCCATATTACATATTATTGATGAAAATGTTTGACTTGTTGTAATTATTTAACATAAGTGCTTATTAATATATGATGATATGATGCTTATTTCCTATTTTATGAGAGTTTGGCTTATTCCAAATTTAATACGTTTGTGGGCCGTACCAGAAAGATTTCTCTTATACATTCCATCTTCACATCAGATCTTGCGTTAGCAAAAATAGTAGGATGTGTAAAATTTGAAGAGAGTTGGATGCTCAATTCGCCTTTCTTTTTTGTCGTTTGGTATTATATTTCTTGTGTTGATAAAAATTTTGAGGTTTACCGAGTTTGCAAGGAATCGGATGCTCATTTCGCATTTTACTAATTTCTCGACTATTCAGAATTTTTACCCGATGTGGGGGAGGTACAAGAAAGAGTATACCTGATATATCCCATATTCGCACCGGATTTTGTGTCAATAAAAATATTTTTGTGTGTGATATAAGAAGACACTCGAGGGCTTATTTCGTAATTTATATAATAAAATTTGGAACCTTGTGCCAGAAGAAGTGGCTCTATATATTCAATCTTCACACCAGATCTTGTTTGAGGAAAAGTATTGGGATGTGTGATATTTTAAGAGAATTGGAAACTTATTTCGCATTCTATGAGCATTTTGGTTATTGAAAATTTGTACCCTTTGAGGGGGGGTGGGGGGTATACCAGAAGAAGAGGACCGATATCGATCATCTTCACACGGGATTTCACGTTAATAAAAATTTTGGGATGTGCAAAGTTTAAAAATAATTATTAAAAAATAATTTAAAAAAAATAAAAAAAAATGTCTATGAAAATGTTTACTTTTTGTGGGGAAGGCACCAGAAGGAGTGAACAAATTTTGCCCATATCTGAACTCGATCTAAGCTTGACAATAATACTACGATATAAATATTCGAGAGTTCTCGTGCGCACCAGCCAGCCAGACAACCAGACAGACAGAGGGACAAACATCCTAGAACGACTCCAAATTTCCTCAAACGTATTTGGTTCAGAGAGACCTACGGTCTAAAACAGTTATTTCAATGAGGAACTTTTTTGCCGTATTTAATGATATATAGCCGCCGGGTATAAAAAATATTAAACTCCAAAATGTCATATTGTGATTTTATTGAAACCCCCAAAAATACTTATCATAAGGCATATTGTTGCACATTGTAGGGCATATCAACGAATGGAATAAATACTCATCACTCGGTTGAAAGACTGTCAGAGATTGTGTTTTACATTTCATATTCTGGCATCTCAAAAATGTCATAACTTCAAGAAGAGTGAAGACCATTGATTAAAATACAAAAGATATCCACTGGCAAGAAATACCCAAATTACAATTTAATTTCGGGAAAAATGTAATTATGCCCAACACCACAATGAGGCATATGCTGTCTTGTCTTTGCGTAGGTCACAAAGGATAGATCACACATTAGATAGGACTCACTTCTTGAGTCGATTTATGTATGTCTATCCGTCAGACTAGATATTAAACACTATATTGTTAAGGTAAGATGAGTTTGATTTGACTAAAAATAAAAAAAAAATCTCATATATAGCAAAATGTATACAATCTCATAAATAAAAGAAGGGAATATTAGTTAGACCGCTTATAGCTTAAGAACGGCTGGATGGATTTTGATAGTTCTAATCAATTTAATATGGCTTTTTGGCAGAAAAGAAAAAAATTTGGAAAAATCACATTAAAAGATTCTAATAAAAATGTGAATATTCTTCTATAATATTTTGTATTTTTTATTTTTATACCCTACAACACTATGTGTTGGGGGTATTATAAGTTTGATTGGGCCAAAAATTATGTAACACCACGAAATATTGATTTCCCACATAGGAAAGTATATATGGATCTTCCTATCTCGCCGAGTTGAGTCGATCTAGCTATGTATGTCCGTCCGTCCGTCTGTCCGTCTGTCCATGTTAATTTGTAATCACTCTACAGGTCGCAATTATGGCCCGATCTTCACGAAATTTAGAATGGAGGTGGGGCTAGGGTCAGAATAGAACCCTATTTCTTTTGGAGATGATCGCATAATATTTAGGGGTCGAAATGGACCAAAAACTGAAAAATGTCGGATTTTCCAGTAGCTATACAGGTCGCAATTATAGACCAATCGATACGGGGAAGAAACCTACCAATTTGGGTGGTCATCGGATAATATTTAGCGGGTAAAATAGACCATATCTTTTGTGTTGAAAAAATTCAAAATTTTTAATTAAACCGCGAATATTTAAAATCCCTGCTAAATCCAAAGCCATGACAGGGTTACTTCTGATCTTCACATTGATGTTAAGATCCAACAAATAGAATATATAGCAAAATATGTGCGATATATATGTCTATCAAAGAAGATATGCTTGAAAGACCCCTTACATGTCGAGAACGGCTGAACTGATTTCGACAGTTCTCATTAATTCAGAATGGCCTCTTGGCAGGAAAGAAACAACGTCTAAAAAATCGCATAAAAATATCTCTCTAAAGATAAAAATATTGATTTTGTAAAATTTTCTCATATTTTTTTCAATTTTGTCACATTTTTGGCATATTTTCATTTTGAATTAAACATTTGGTAATATTTCTACAGCTAACAAAACTAAGTAGTTAGGATATCAGGATATCATATACAGATCGAATTTATGGCCCGATCCTTACGAAATTTTGCATGGGGATAAGATGAGGGTCAGAATAGAAGCCTACTCTTTTTGGAGATGATCGCCATATATTTAGGGGTTGAAATGGACCAAAAAACTGCAAAATTGTCAGCAGGTCGTAATTATCGCCCGATCCTCACGCACATTTGAATGGGGGTTACCGGACATTGCAAAAGCCAAGCAGTTTTGGATGGCCATCCAAAAATATTCAATGTGTGAAATAGTTTGCAAACTTTTGTAGACAAAATACGAAAATGTCCATTCCAGCGACTTTTTGGAGAATTCACAAATACAGGAAAGACGCACTTCTGACTATTTCGTTGAAGAATATTGTCAAATGTCTGTATCTCATATAGATGCGTTTCAGTCAAAAACCAATAATAAATGTTAATCTTTTGCTACTTCTGAGAGATTATAGGTCTTTGGAAACTAACCTTTGCTTACTTGTTTGTCATATTTTAATGCACATGAGATTGTTTTAATTAAACTTGCAATATTGAATTGTAGGGTTACGATTAAAATAGTCGTATAAGCCTATTTTTGGAAGATTTTCTCAAAATATTTAGGGTTAAGGTTATGTATCAAAAACCTAATTTAATTTTGAAGTTAACCGAGGAGGTTATTAGTAATACCATTGCATAAAGGACTCACATCCAATTTTTCAGTGCAAAACTATTTTAATTTTTCCAACGTTGACCTTAAAATCAAATTTCAGCTCCCAAATTTCTTCACCCAATACCAAACGTAGTAGCCTTTGGTAGGCATATCCAAAATAATCTACATCTCTTCATTCTAGACTCCAACAGTGATCCAAATTTAGTACCATTAAATACCTTTCGAAATATCGCAGTATACATTTGAATTCAAATTTCGGAATTTACCCAATTCAAAATTTAGCACCGGTTAATACTTTTCGAACAATTTCAGTATACATTTCTAAAACCGCCGCCATATCTTAAACACAGATACCAACAGTAACATCCATTTCAAATTTCAGTAATTCAACTCTATTCCTTCAACCAATGGCAAATTTTGTATTTTTCGTACAACTATAGTACATGTTTCTCAAACCACCTCCATATCTCAATTTCGGATATCAACAGAGATCTCAATATCAAATTTGAGGATTCTAGCACTATATCTTTACCAAATAACAAATTTAGTGCCATTTAGTACTTTTCTTACAAATATAGGAAACATTTTCAAACCAACACCAAATCTCAAAGGTATTTCAATGATAATAAATTCCAGAATTTTATCGCTATCCCTTCACCTAACACCACATATATTGCCATTTAGTCCTTTTCGCACAATTATAATACGTATTTCCGAAACCACCTCCATACTAAAAGGCTACACATTAGAGTTGTGGCAACCTAGTTCATAGTTCAGTGGACCAATTCCTAAAAGTATGAGTGATTTGCCATATTACTGCCATATTACTCATACGCGGCATTTTCATACAAACGACCGGAGTCCCAGGAACTAGATTGGCACAACTCTACTACACATCCAATACCAAATTTCAAATTTCCACTATATTTTTATACCCTCCACCATACTATGGAGGGTATATTAATTTTGCCATTCCGTTTGTAACTCCTCGAAATACTCATGCCAGACCCAAAAAAGTATATATATTCTTGATCAGCGTAAAATTCTAAGACGATTTAGCCATGTCCGTCTGTCTGTCTGTTGTAATCACGCTATCTTTCGAACAAATTGAGATAGAAGGGTAAAATTTTGCACACATGTATATTTTGCCAGTAGGCAGGTTAAGTTCGTAAATGGGCCATGTAGGCCTAAGTTATCACATAGCCCCTATATGACGGTACCTCCCGATATTCGGTATTTTGATGATTTTAGCGACATTATTCACCGGAATTGTTTCACATTTGGCATTTGAAGTTCGTAACGGATACTGCAGCCTAAGACAGAAAATAATCTGTGTAGGTCCACGTCTTCGTATAGCCCCTATATAACGGTACCCCCGATATTTGGTATTTTTGATGATTTTAGCGACACTATTTACCCGAATCGTTTCAAAGTTGGCATTTGAAGTTCGTAATAGATGCTGCAGCAAAAAACAGAAAATGGGCCATGTATGTCCACGTGTTCGTATAGCCCCTATATACCGTACCTCCCGATATTCGGTATTTTGGTGATTTTAGCGTCATTATTTAGCGGGATTGTTTCAAATTTTGCATGTGAAGTTCGTAATGGATACTTCAGCCCATGTCAGAAAATTGTCTGTGCAGGTCCACGTCTTCGTATAGCCCCCATATAACGGTACCCCTATATTCGGTGTTTTGATGATTTTAGCTACATTATAAACAGATTTTTCTTCAAGTTTTGCATTTAAATATTGTAATAACTTATGACAAAAGTTGTCTATGCAGGTCCACTTCGTCGTATAGGCATTCGGTATTTTTAAGATTTTAACAGAATTTTTAACGGATTTTATTTATTTATTTTTTTTTTTTTTTTGGAAATTGCAAATTTGTACCAAATGGTGAAGGGTAGTAAAAGTTCGGCCCGGCCGAACTTACAGCTTTTTACTTATTACTTAATACCAATTGTACAAATTAATGTACTAGTTAGTAATTTTCGGGCACTTGCAGGACACATTTTCCTCGTCATCCGCTCAGCCTTAACCAAACAATCTAAATTTCATGAAAATATTCCGATGTTCGTGACTGGGTCTAAATCGTTTACACCATTTTCTTTATTCTAGAAATAATATTGGTAGAACGTACTGAGATTTTCGAAGTTCAAAGCAAATTGATTACTCATTTCGACTGCAAATGTACTGAAAAGAATTGTTTAATATATACACTTTGTTGGCGAGTGCATAAAAAGTATAATAATTTATTAGAAATCTATGATAATTCAACCATGGTGCTAATCTATGTTTGTACTTTTCCTGGTAAAACCATTAAACAAAAAATAATTTTAGCCTTGTGTAAATTAGAGAATAGTGTCATATACTTGTATTACATTATTTTTTTTAATTAATTCATCATTGGAATTGTGGTGAATAGATTCGCATATTTTAGTTTTAAAAGTAATTGGATTTTTCAGTTTTTTTTTTTACTTGGAATTTCATATATTGATAATAACATAATAGTATCACTTGCAAAACTAGCTCTAGGAAATTACAAAAAAAAAAAAAGAAAACATTTAAAGTAAAGCTAACAGAATTATATAACAAAAATTATAACAACATTATTTTGATAGTACTATTGTAAAATATAAAATATATTCATCACAAAAATTTTATTTTTCACAATCACTCTGGGGCGATATAAGTGTTTAAGCACACACATATACATATATGTGTTTGAATGTACCAACTAGTATGTGTACCGGTGTATGCGTCTGTGTTTTTAAACATGAATAAATAATTAATATGATCCCACTCTTGCCCAAAACACATGTTATGTGGTTGTTATCAAAAATGGGGTTTATAACCTTCTCTGGTATGGACACGTCGTCGTCATCATCGTCATCGATGCATAAACACATATATATGTATATATCTATATGTTTTAAAATCTGTACAATATTCATTAGAGCCAAACTATAACCAGATGCTGTAAAACTGCATTTTTAAGTTTCACTTTAAAATTTTGATTTATTACAATGGACAAACAAACCGGTAAATTTTGGTTTTAAATAATTAATTAATTTTTGTTTAGTATTTTTCAATTTTACAAATATGTTGATTTTTAATAAACTACATGCAAGCAAATATACAAACTAATTTAATAACAATACACATGTAGATTAGATATTGAATTAGTTCAAATAATCAACTGGGATTTATTTGTTGAAATTTTTGATTTGTTCGTTATGTTTAACAAACTATTGAAACGTTATGTATATATTATTATATATTTGAAGAGCATATAATGAATATGAAATAAAAAGCAAAATTCGTGTTAAAGCGTATTTTTTAATTAAAAATTTGGTCTGTTCCAGAACCTGCAAGAATCTACTAGTTTTGCATTTTTTTTTTTTTTTTTTTTTTTTTGATATAATATAGGAAAAATCGATTGTCGTAGTAAAAAACTTTTACATTCTTGCAGTTCTGGTACGAACCAATTATGTGTAACAGAAAAATTTTTATAAATCCGAAAGGAATCTGCTATAGATAATTTCTTAGGTTCTCACGCTCAAGGAAACTTCTATGGTGCTAATATGTCTTAGCGATGAAGTACCACGTAACTAGCATTTAAGAAAAAATCTTCAAATAAAGGAAGATCAAAGAATGATTTTAAAATTTTTAAATTTTCGTAGAATATTTTAACATGATTTTTGATTGCAGATAAAGTCGATTATTCGGGACGTTTACTATATTTTATTTATTTATTTATTTATTTATATACATATTTTTCATAGCAAATAAAAAATTACAAAATATCAAAAAAGAGAAAAATGTTAAAATAGTAATTATTGGAAATACCTATATAGACAATATATTGCTTTAGAAAATGTCAAAATATCGATTTATGATAGATACAATTATATATGAAACCATTGGCCGATGTAGCTCATCTTCGAACTTGAACTCCCTGCAGACAAAATGCAAAATCTTAGCTTTATTTCATATGTCGTTTGGACTCCAGCGTGATGACAAAAGATGAGGAGATGGACAGGACTAAATCAACTAATTTTAAACTATATATACTTTGCTGTCTAAAACGATTATTTCGATGAGTTACAAAAGGTCTTAATATACCTTCTATATTATGTATGGTGGAGGGTACAATAAATATTACGATCTGCCAGACCAATCTGCCTAAATGTACCGGTTCCGCTATAAATGGTGAGATAAAAAAAATTCATCAAAGTCAAACGCCATAATTTTTATATCTTTTTATATTATTTAATTTTATTGACTGAAAGAAAATAATGTCGGAAATACAGGGTGAGATAAAAACAAGTTAAAAAGCTGTAAGTTCGGCCGGGCCGAACTTTTAATACCCTCCACCATTTGCAACGAATTTGGAAATTTTCAAAAAATAAAATCCTTAAAAAATTCTGTTAAAATTTTAAAAATACCGAATATAGCCGTTATTTTGGGGTCTATACGACGTGGACATACATAGGACAAACAATTGTCATAAGCCATTAACATATTCAAATTCGAAACTTTAAATAAACGGTGAATAATGTAGCTAAAATAATCAAAATACCGAATATAGGGAGGTACCGTTATATGGGGGCTATCCGAAGACCTGGACCCGCACAGACAATTTTCTGTCGCAGACTGTAGTTCCCATAACGAACTTCAAATACCAATTTTAAAACAATTCCGGTGAATAATGTCGCTAAAATCATCAAAATACCGAATATAGGGAGGTACCGTTATATGGGGGCTATACGAAGACGTGGACCTGCACGGATAATTTTCCGTCTTAGGGTGTAGTATCCATTTTGAACTTCAAATACCAAATTTGAAACAATTCCGGTGAATAATGTCGCTAAAATCATCAAAATACCGAATATAGGGAGGTACCGTTATATGGGGGCTATATGAAAACGTGGACCTACATGGCCCATTTACGAACTTAACCTGCCTACTGGAAAAATAAACATGTGTGCAAACTTCCGTTTGTAACTCCTCGAATCACGCTATCTTTCGCAGAAATTGAGATAGAAGGCTAAAATTTTGTACACATGCTTAGTTTGCCAGTAGGCAGGTTAAGTTCGTAAATGGGCCATGTAGGTCCATGTTATCATATAGCCCCCATATAACGGTACCTCCCGATATTCGGTATTTTGATGATTTTAGCGACATTATTCACCGGAATTTTTTCATAGTTGGCATTTAAAGTTCGTAATGGATACTACAGCCTAAGACAGTAATTTGTCTGTGCAGGTCCACGTCTTCGTATAGCCCCCATATAACGGTACCTCACGATATTCGGTACTTCGATGATTTTAGCGACATTATTCACCGGAATTGTTTCAAATTTAGTATTTTAGGTTCGAAATAGATACTACAGCCTAAGACAGAAAATTGTCGGTGCAGGTCCACGTCTTCGTGCAGCCCCCATGTAACGGTATCCCCCGATATTCGGTATTTTGATGATTTTAGCGACATTGTTTACCGGAATCGTTTCAAATTTAGTATTTGAAGTTCGTAATGGATACTAAATACTAAGTCTAAAAATGAGCCATGTAGGTCCACGTCTTCATATAGCCCCCATATAACGGTACCCCCCGATATTCGGTATTTTGATGATTTTAGCGACATTATTTGGCGGAATCGTACCAAATTTGGTATTTGAAGTTCGTAATAGATACTGCAGCTTAAAACAGAAAATGGGCCATATAGGCCCACGTCTTCATATAGCCCACGTCTTCATATAGCCCACGTCTTCATATAGCCCCCATATACCGTACCCCCGATATTCGGTATTTTGTTGATTTTAGCGGCATTTTTTTACCAGGATTGTTGCAAATTTCGCATGTGAAGCTCGTAATGGATACTTCAGCCCATGCCAGAAAATTGTCTGTGCAGGTCCACGTCTTCGTGTAGCCCCCATATAACGGTACCCCCCATATTCGGTATTTGGATGACTTTAGCTACATTATAAACAGATTTTTCTTCAAGTTTCGTTTTTAAATATTGTAATAACTTATGACAAAAGTTGCCTATGCAGACCCAAGCCGTCGTATAAGCATTGGGTATTTTTAAGATTTTAACAGAATTTTTAATGGATTTCATTTTTTGGAAATTGCCAAATTTGTACCAAATGGTGGAGGGTATTAAAAGTTCGGCCCGGCCGAACTTACAGCTTTTTTACTTGTTCCATCTCATCCTGTATTTCGGCACATCCGACAGAATGCATTCTAGAAGTAAGAACTTTCCCATGCATATGCTTCATCCGATTTGGTATTCAAGTCCCTCACATTCGTAACATGCACTGCACAGCTTTGATATTTGGAACCAGATATCAGATACAGCCAAGAAACACCTCTCTCAAATGTTATCAATATTGATTTATATATAGCTCCCTTATATATCTTCATCTTATTGCACCAAATTGTGAATATCACCCCAAATTAACTGGATTTTGGCATAAACAAACGAATTCAGCCTAGAAACAAGTACATCAATTTTGAAGAAATATGCACTCTACAATAAAGATATTAGGGACTAGATATAAGATAAAGCTCAGAAAATTGCTAAAATGCCAAATTTTATCGAGATCGGTTCAGATTCTAATATAATATCCGATTTAATGGTTAATGTGCAGCAAATATGTAATATCAGCCCAAATTAGATAGATTTTTGCATATAAAGCCAAAAACAGGTTTATACAGGGTTGCCCATATTTGACGGACCTTTGGGCCCTTTGGGCCCATTCCAATCGACGAAGCTTGTCCGCAGGCAACATTCTTTGCGTCAATTGAATTTTGTACGGGAACAAATGCAAATCAATGCGAATAATCCGTTGTAAGGTGGACCGAGCCATACCCAACTGCTGAAAACGGCGTTTTTGGGATGTTCTTGGGGACATCTCAACACTGGCTCGTACGGCAGCGATATTCTCGGCCGATCGCCTTGGTCGTCTTTTATATGGCCTCTTCGGATTAGAAAGAGCCTTACCAGTCGAAAATTTTTCGTATGAACGCTTAGTGGTGTTCTTAGAAGGCGCACTTCTCACATTTTTTAATGTTTTAAAAGCAATTTGAGTATTCACAATTGACTTCTTCTGTTGAATGTAAATTTCAACTATTTCAGAGCGCTCGCGTGGCGTGTATTGGTTCATGATAAAAATCTGCTTGGACTGAAGCTTCAAATGCGGTATGTCATTAAGCGATGTGCCATTTCAGTCAAAAGTTATGGCGTTGCCAGATGGGTCCGTCGAATATGGGCAACCCTGTAGATCTTCAGACAGATTCCCAATACAAATGTTCATTTCTAACTTCTACTAAAAATACATACTGATGTAGGGTATCATGTATTTGGCTTTTGGCTTTGGACCTTTCTTTACAGATTTTCTAATGGAATGTGTAAATTCGTTTTTTTTTTTAGATTCGTCATGGGTTCTGTCTCCTGTTGCAGTTCATTGTCTCCATAGGTTCACGTTTTACTATAGACCACCCATGTTTCGTTATTTCCCGATTTTCGGTGTTTTGTTGATTTTAACCGCATTTTTCGGAAAATCGATATGTAGATTTTAGGGGTTCTGTCGTATGTGCCAAGACTGCTGGAATGGGCTCCTTATTCCTCATATCAATGATGAAGCGGCACATCTGAATATTTGGTATTTGGTGAATTTAGAAACATTTTTAAATGATTTTGTTTTTAATTTGGTATTTAAAACTCGCAATAGATAACAACCACTTTAGCAGAAAACTAGTACCATCGACTTTACAGCATTTTTAAGACTTTTATACCCTACACCACATAGTGCTAAGGTATTATGTCTTTGTGCATTTGTTTGTAAGATGGAGAAGGAAGCGAGATAGACCCATAGTTACTTTTGAGGATCTCCATAGAATCACTTTCTGAGTTGATTTATACATGTCAGTCCGTCTGTCCGTGCGTCCGTCCATCTGTCCATGTATTCTTGTGAACAAAATGCAGGTCGCATTTATTATCCGATTGAGATGAAATTTTGCACAAATCATTTTTTTGACCCAAGGACGAACCCTATTGAAATTGGAGATAATCGGTAAACATTTAGATATAGCTCCCATATATATCTTCGTCCGATTTGGTTTTATTGTGCACCAAACGTTTAATATCAGCCCGAATACTATGGAATTTTGTACATACCACCAAATTAGGCCTGAAAGTAAGTATGCTAAATTTGATTGAAATCGGTTCAGATATCTCCCATAATATTGTTCATCCGATTTGTTATTTTTGTCCTCCGCAGCCGTAATATGCACTCTGTAACAAGAATATTAGGAGAAATATATCAAATGCAGCTCAGAAATACCTTTGCTAAATTTTATCGAGATCGGCTCAGATTTGGATATAGCTTCCATATTTAACTTCGTCCGATTTACCTTTTACTGTGCACCAAACGTCTAATATTTGCCCAAATGGCGCATACGACCGAATTGAGTCTAGAATATAGTATGCCAAATTTGATGGAGTTCTGTTCTGATATAGCTATAGCTCCCATATATATTGTTAACCCGATTTGTTATTTTTGTCCTCCGCATCCGTAATATACACTCCGTAACAACGATATTCAGGGAAATATATCAAATACAGCTCAGAAATACCTTTGCTAAATTTTATCGAGATCGGTTCAGATTTGAATATAGCTCCCATATATAACTTCGTCCGATTTACCTTTTATAGTGCCCCAAACGTCTAATATTTGCCCAAATGGGATGGAATTTGGCGCATACGACCTAATTGAGTCTATAGTATGCCACATTTGGTGAAGTTCGGTTCCGATATAGCTATAGCTCCCTTATATATTGTTCAACCGATTTTTTATTTTGTCCTCCGCAGCCGTAATATGCACTCTGTAACAACAATATTTGGGGAAATATATCAAATACAGCTCAGAAATAACTTTACCAAATTTTATCCAGATCAGGACAGATTTGGATATATTAGTTTTGCACCAAATGGCCGAATTTAAAGGATACAAATGCTTCCGCATGTTTAGTCCTTTGAACTTAAAATTATAATTATACTCATAGCTCGTATGATTGAATTCTCTCATAAAAACTTTTAATTGTTATGTGGAGCTCTACTAAATTAGCAAAGTGGTGTTGGGTATCATAAAGTCGGCCCCGCCCGACTTTAGAACTTTATTTACTGGTTATTTTCGAAGAAAATCTAATATTTTTTTTCAAGAATTTTTTATTATATCTTAAGTTTATTTAATGTTTATTGTTATTCAAACATTTTAATACGTTTATTTATCGGTATATATCGGCAAACCGACTGTGGTTTCCTAAATTATTTATTTGAATATTCATTTGTACGTTGAAACCATGAATTACCACCTAGCCAGGCGGTTACTCAAATTGTGATTGTAATGACTTCTCTCCCAACTCATTTTGGTGATTTTTTGTAAATTGCCACAACAGAAATCAAAATGCGGTGTCTGTCACACACCACATAGAAATACATGTATATACAAGTACTTGTACTACCAACATCAACAATCATTTTGCACTACCCTCAAAATACATTTATTTATGCCACCAATAACAATAAGCGATTCATATATTAATCGAACATTAAATATTAAGAGGTTTACAACGGCACCGACGACTTCTGGTTTGATGCTATTACTTTTGAATTGCACATTTCATTAGAACACCTTTCAGATGGTTGTCAGAAGTGTTTCTAACTGTCTGTCTGTATGTCTTGGTGCTCGAACTATCGTCTACTTGTTCGCAACCTTCACTTAGGTGAAGGCAAATGTGTGCCAACCAACCAGCCAGCCAGCTAGGCAACCAACCAGTCAGCCAACAAACACGCACAAGCTACTCCGACTATAATTGCCACATTTATGTCCTCTTCCATATCCTTTTGAACTGCAAACCACATTGAACACCTTGTTAGTGCGGAAATGTGATATGACAATTTTACATGATTGAAAAATAAAAGGAAATTTTGTGTATACATCAGGAAACTGAAAGAAGCACCGTCTCACCAATACCACCAACCAACAGCCAACAACACCATCACATATCGAGGACAAACAAACGTTTTGGATTGGCATGACTTGGCTTTCTTCTGACAGTGCCATTGCATTTTGCCACTCAATGGAAGGCAGAAGGTTTTGCGGGAATATTGGCGTATATGCACATGTAACTCAATACAAGTTGATGTACATGGGTGTATGTGTGTGTGTCTATGTGCATTCATGGATCCGTGTTTGTAATGCACTTAAGTGTTTTGATATTGACGTTAACATTGTCTGTTATCGCTTGGCTAGCAATTGTTGGGACTTCCAGTATGGCAAACGTGCAATAGAATTTCGATACATCCGTACAGAGACACGTTTTGTTATCTGACCCGTACAATAAAAACTATCTGACACAGGGTAACCGGTGAACACAACACAGCACTGCACATATGACAATATGGTAACCCCGAACAATCAAAGAAAACACCAACAGCCACAGCAGGAACAAAAACAACAACAACGCAATCAACAGCAGTCAGAAATGATTGGTATTTATAAACATTTTTAAGTCACAACTTATGTGATTTCATTCATGGCGCTGTTCTAGATCAAATATCCGGTCATGCAACCACAACATATTGAAGTGTTTGTATAATATGGTGTGATTATCGTTATATAATAGAACGATTTTGTTTTCAAAGCATGTCATTTATTAAGAATTAATTAATGGGAGCGCGGAGGAAGAAGGAAAAATTAGAAATTATTGAATAGTTGTGTTCTTAGGAAATAAATTACAGGTCGTTGTTTGCTGTGAACATAAAGACTAGAATCTTGAATTTATAAACCATGACAAGCAAAAAATCAGGTTAATTTACCCGACCGAACTGTTCATACAACTCACCATTTCAAAAGTAAAACTTTTAAAAATATGTCTATAAGCACCGAGGAACATATACGAAAACTTCGGCCTGTATTGACAAAGTTCTGTCGTACTGCAAGTACCACACCTGTATTAACAATTATCAACCAGAAAAGGTGGTAGCCATAGGGTACTCCATATACCAACATCGTGAAAATTCCGTTGGAAAATGATATTACAGATACCGAACATCGGAAGGTACCGTTACATAGATTCTATGTCACAATATCAACTTAAATCCTTTGCGAGGAAGTTTTCTGGCCACTGGGTACAGAAATTGCCGAATTACACCCAGTTCTGTTGAAAAGTATGACTAGAACTTTAACAATACCATAAAAGGTACAGATCCATAATATAGGTCCAGTTTAGTAGACGGGGAGGGTGCCGTGCCCCTTCACTTTTCTGCAATTCTTTGCATATTTTAGATAGAAAAGTTATTTTTTTGTTATACTGTTCAAGAATATACATAGTTTGTGGAGACTATAAAGTTTATTTTGAAGAGTTACGAACGGAATGAAAAATTTAATAGACACACCTAAGTAGGGTGGAGGGTATGAAACTAGTTTCTAGTCGGGTTGGGCGAATGTGTGGCAAGCATTGAGGAAGAACATTATTTGAGACCATAACAATATGTGTCGGAGACTCCATAAAGTACAAATATTCGTAATCAATTCTGAGTGAATTTAACTACATTCGTCCGTCTGTCCGTCGGTCAATCTACCTGTCGAAATCAAATAGGAGGTTAAATTTTCAAAATAGATGAATGAAAATTGGCATAGAAGTTTATAGTACACCTACCATGTATGGTATTGAAAATGGATTATACGATCTATGTTGTGGCATAGGCCCAAAGAATGTTTGTTACACAGTTAAACCAAAGCAACCGCAATTTGACATTTTTGATTTTTGGTGGAAAGTATTTTTTATACCCTCCGACATACAAAATATGGAAGGTGTACAGGGTGAGATGAAAAAACTGCAACCAATTTCAGACTTTGGTATTTTTCAACCACCGGCCATGGTGATGGAGTGGGCCGCCATAACAGCCGATGGTCGCTCTCCGCTAGTATTAATCGACCATGGCATCAGAATAAATGCCGAATATTATCGCGAAAATATTCTGGAGAGTTCATTAAAATCTTGGGCACGCAAACACAGCACATCGCACACGCGTCACCCGAGAATGGTTACAAAATGAGGTTCCTCGCTTCATTTCCAGCGCACAATGGCCACTAAAATTTCCGGACACCAATCCGTTGGACTATTGTATCTGGAGTATTTTGGAAAGCAAGGTTGGCACTAAAAAATACCAAAGTGTCGATCAACTCAAGCAAGCGCTTTGCCGGGAATGGGCCAAAATACCGCAGAGCAACCTTCTTGCAGCGTTTGACGATTTCATTGTCCGTTTGAAGGCCAAAATTGACCAATTCGAACAAATCTAAACTTATTTCATTCAATAAAATTAAACCAGTAAAGAAAGTCCTAAAGTCGGGCGGGGCCGATTTTATGATACCCTACACCACTTTGCTAATTTAGTTGAGCTCCAATTAATAATTAAAAGTTTTTATGGGAGAATTCAATCATTCAAAGGACTAAATATGCCGAAGCATTTGTATCTTTTAAATTCGGACTTGTATTGCCCATTTGGTGCGAAATTAATTCGAAATCGGATAAAAATATATATGGGAACTATATCCAAATCTGAACCGATCTCGATAAAATTTGGCTAATGTATTTCTGAGCTGTATTTGATATATTTCCCTGAATATCGTTGTTATGGAGTGCATATTAAATAAATAAATCGGATGAACAATATATATGGGAGCTATAACTATATATGAACCGATCTTCACCAAATTTACGACTAAATTCGGTCGTATGTACCAAATTTCATCCCATTTGGACAAATATTAGACGTTTGGTGCACAATAAATGGTAAATCGGTCGAAGTTATATATGGGAGCTATATCCAAATCTGAACCGATCTCGAAAAAATTTAGCAAAGGTATTTCTCAGCTGCATTTGATATATTTCCCCAAATATTGTTGTTACAGAGTGCATATTACGGCTTTGGTTGTATGTGCAAAATTCCATACTATTCGGGCTGATATTACACGTTTGGTGCACGATAAAAGGCAAATCGGACGAAGATATATATGGGAGCTATATCTAAATTTTTACCGATTATCTCCAATTTCAATAGGGTTCGTCCATGGGCCAAACAAGTGTTGTTTGCAAAATTTCATCTCAATCGGATAATAAAGGCGACCTGAATTTTGTTCACAAGAATACTTGGACAGACGGACGGACGGACGAACGGACAGACGGACTGACATGCATAAATCAACTCAGAAAGTGATTCTATGCAGATCATCAAAAGGAACTATGCACAAAGACATAATACCCTGACCACCTTGTGGTGTAGGGTATAAAAAATAAAAAACATTGGAACGGTTGGCAATATGAAGGCTTCTGCCACAGAAAATAGCGATCGCACAATTTCACAGACAAATGGGGTTAAAATCATCAGCATATCGAACATTGTGAGGTACTATAGGGAAACGTAAACAATAATCTGACACTTGAGGAAGAACCCATTACTATTCGAAGCACGGAATTTTTAATATTTATTTTAGAAAGTGTAACAGCATGTTCCAGTTATGAACATAACCTACCTTCTGACAAAATACAAATATGCGCGAAAATTTAGCCTTCTATCACATTGCGTTCGTGATTACAACAGATACACCCTATTACTATGTAAATATGCATTGTAGGATCTAAGGTGACTGTTTCAAGGAGTTGCAAGGATAACGACAAAGTTAATAGACCCTACATAGAATGGTGGAAGGTATAACAAGTAAAAAAGCTGTATGTTCGGCCGGGCCGAACTTTTAATACCCTCCACCATTTGGTACAAATTTGGCAATTTCAAAAAAAAAAAAATAATAAAATTCGTTAAAAATTCTGTTAAAATCTTAAAAATACCGAATGCCTACACGACGACGTAGACCCGCATAGACAATTTTTGTCATAAGTTATTACAATATTTAAATGCGAAACTTGAAGGAAAATCTGTTTATAATGTAGCTAAAATCATCAAAATACCGAATATAGAGGGTACCGTTATATGGGGGATATACGAAGGCGTGGACCTGCACAGACAATTTTCTGGCATGGGCTGAAGTATCCATTACGAACTTCACATACGAAATTTGAAACAATCCCGGTAAATAATGTCGCTAAAATCATTAAAATACCGAATATCGGGGGTACGGTATATGGGGGCTCTACGAAGACGTGGACCTACATGGCCCATTTTCTGTTTTATGCTGCAGTACCTAATACGAACTTCAAATACGAAGTTTGGATCGATTCCGTTAAAAAATGTCGCTAAAATCATCAAAATACCGAATATCGGGGGGTACCGTTATATGGGAGCTATACGAAGGCGTGGACCTGCACAGATAATTTTCTGTCTTAGACTGTAGTATCCCTTACGAACTTCAAATGCCAAATTGGAAACAATTCCGGTGAATAATGTCGCTAAAATCATCAAAATACCGAATATCGGGAGGTACCGTTATATGGGGGCTATATGATAACTTGGGCCTACATGGCCCATTTACGAACTTAACCTGCCTACTGGCAAAATATGCATGTGTGCAAAATTTTAGCGTACTATCTCAATTTGTTCGAAAGATAGCGTGATTACAACAGGCAGACAGACAGACAGACAATCACACAGACAGACAGACGGACATTGCTAAATCGTCTTAGAATTTTACGCTGATCAAGAATATATATACTTTGTTGGGTCTGACATGAGTATTTCGAGGAGTTACAAACGGAATGACAAAATTAATATACCCTCCATAGTATGGTGGATGGTATAAAAAGCTACTAAGAATGTGATTGCATGGAGATAATCAAAATGTACTATGGGTTTTGTTGTCGGACGTGCTCACTCTGTGCAGCCTTTGCTCATTACTTGAAGTTTTCCTTTTGCCTTGTACATTTTTAAGAGATAATTCATTACTTTTGGCTTACTGGTAATGCAAAGGGTATGAAGTTGTCGTTACAGCTGAAAGTGGCACATAGAACTACAAATTTTATATCTGATATATATTAAAATAGCTTTACCCAACATTATTATTGCCTTGAAAGCGCCAGTCAAATGGGACCCAATATCTTATTTATTATCCGTAAAGATACTCAGCATTAAATGACTCATCTCATAATTTCTTGCATATTACATCTTACCCTTTTGGACATTCAAACTGCCTGGTTTAATAATGAAAACATATACTCCAAGCTAACATTTCCATCCACCAAATTGTCAGGATTAATTAATTTATCTAATTGCAAAGACATAATTTCTTATATTATGTACATTAGATTTACACGATACTCCAACATCTTTCCGTCTTCGTCTGACATCATAAATATGTATATTAAATTTAAAAATTTCAACCTTCCGTAACAAGTGATATTTGTTGGAATATAGCTATTACCGACATTTTTGAGCCATACGCCTTTGTGCCATGGCACTTTCGGTGGCGTTGCGTCGCTGTGTTGCGTGCACTAAAGTATCAGCAGCAGTAACAGTAACAGCAACAGTAATCACAATTACTCTACACCTAATTGCCTCCAAAGTTTTTATCAGGCCACTGTGTATTGTTGGAGCGGAAATTCACTGTGACTAAGTGAAGGCACTTATGCCAGTTACTGCCAATAACTGCCATACATTAGACACCAAACCTCCCACTTCCTCGACAGCTTGCGTTGTTCTTGCTGCTGCTGTTGTTGCTGCTGGCGTTGATGAAAATTAAGTTGTTGCTCACATTTCGAGCTCAATTTCATATCGTTAATGTCAGTTTATGCTTAGAAATTATTTTAAATACCTTTTCCATGTTAGGATAGTAATGGCGGTGGTGATGTTGGCTTCCCTAGTCATTCAGTCAGTCAGGCAGCCAGTCAGTCCGTCATTCAATGATTGTTGGTTTTTAGGTACTCTAAAATAACCTCTATTACATTGGCGATGTCCAGTTGAACACCGGTGGAGGAGCTGAATTGCGTTGTTTATTTGCCGTCGTTGGTTTATTCACATAAAACGATACCCATGGGCACTTTTACTTTTTTCCCCAGGTTCACACGACTCTGTTAATAGCACCGAATGGATGTGATGGCAATGAGGCTACCGTGCGGCCAGCTAGCTGAAGTTGTCTAATTTATGAATATATATTTTATATATATGCTTTTGCTGTATTTTAATTTAAAAAATCCATTAAAAATTCTACCCTAGACACCTTGTCCATTTAGTGGGTTACCGTTGCAGTTGTTGGTGTTGTTGTTGTTGCTGTTGCCGTTGCTTCTGCTAGACTAGATACAATATTTACAAAAGCTTTGGACCTGGTGCTGACATTATTGCCACACCACCTATTTTCCTGTTCTCCACTCTTCGTTGTTGCTGCTGTTTTTTTTTTGAATACTTATTATTATTGTTGTTTGGGGTTCATTATTTCAAGCAAAATGGTCGCAAGGTAAAAGCGTAGTAAATAGAATGAATGTACCAAGCGAGCGAGAGAGCACACATTGCCACCGGTATGAATAAGAATATATACCTAGAAAAAAAAAGTTAAAGCAAAATCTTGGCTATTAATGGTTTTGCCAGTTAGTTTCCCCTTTTATTTTGCTGCTTTTCTAGAAATTCTACGAAAAACAGATTGTAAAATGTTTCCCTAACACTTTTTCCTGCAATATATAAACTTAAGGTTTTCTTATTTTAGTCTGACAAGATATTGTATTGTTGCATTGCATAAAATACATAAAGCTCAAAGAAAAATGTTGTGATGTGCTATTTTGGTACATTTTAAAAGCAAATTGGGATTTTTGGGGTCACTTGTAAAGGTCCAATACAGGGTGATATAAAAAACCAGCCACAAAGTCAAATGCCATAATTTTTACATTTTTATACCCTCCACCATACTATGGAGGGTATATTAACTTTGTCATTCAGTTTGTAACTCCTCGAAAAACTCATGTCAGATCCAACAAAGTATATTTATTCTTGATCAGCGTGAAATTCTAAGTCGATTTAGCGATGTCCGTCTGCCTATCCGCCTGTCTGTCTGTTGTAAATTCGCTATCTTTCGAACGAATCGAGGTAGAAGGCTAAAATTTTGCACACATGTTTATTTTACCAGTAGGCAGGTTAAGTTCGTAAATGTAGGTCCACGTTTTCATATAGCACCCACACGCAAAAAAATATAAGCCTCTCTAACATATGTCCCAAACATATTTTGCAGCAAACAAATATATGTTTGCAAACATTCCCAAACATAACATATGTTTGGGTGCTGCAAACAAATTATGTTTGGGTCCAAACATAATTAATGTTTGGGTCCAAACATAATCAATGTTTGGGTCCAAACATAATTAATGTTTGGGTCCAAACATAGTTTTTGTTCGGGTGCAAACATAATTTATGTTTGGGTGCAAACATAATTTATGTTTAGATCCAAACATAATGTATGTTTGGCTGGAAACAAACTTATGTTTCGGTCCAAACATAAGTTGTGTTTGGACCTAAATATAATTTATGTTTGGGTCCAAACATAATATATATTGGGGTGCAAACATAAATTTATGATTGGGTCCATTTGTATACTTACTGCAGATATAATTCAACCATAATGCAAACTAGTTTTAAAATCAATTTTTGATATTCACATTTTATTTAACATAAAAGAAATTCATACATATTATAATATATAATATAAAATTAAAAAACATATACATATTATAAGCATATGTTTTAAAGGCAATTTATAAATAAATTATTTTCAAAATTTGAACATATATAAAATGTGTCATTTGTTAAAAATAATAATATTAAAATAAAAATTCTAATTATAAAAATATTAAAGAAAATAAATAATTTATAATGAAACATAGTTTTTTATTTTCTTTAATATTTTTATAATTAGAATTTTTATTTTAATATTATTATTTTTAACAATTTTTTATTACTGATATTAATATTATATTAATTATTACAATTTTTATTATGCTTAAAATTATTCTTATGTTTCTAATATTAATTTATTATGTTTTAATTTTTATAAATAATATATTGTTGTTATTGATAAAATAAACATTTGTTAATAAGTTTATAATTTATATCGTGCCAGTTTTCATAAAATGTTTAATTTTATATTAATTTTTTAATTTATTATTATTAATATTATTCTTAATATTTGTTATTATTTTTATTTATTAATTTATTATTTTTCCTTTTATTACAATCACTATTTTTTCAATAAAGTAAAATACTTACAATCTGTTAGGGTCTTCTTTTAGACATTCGTCAATAAGGGCCTTCGAAATATTCACCCTATCTTTATTTTGCAGGCGTTTTTCGGCAATAAAAATTCTCCATATTTTGTTGACAGCCGGAATTGACTTGATGGACTCTATGTCAGTCTTTAAAGTTGAAATAACATTTGTTTTTGGGGTAAGATCCCCAAAACCACCTACGGATTCACACTCCGATAGAGTGCCACTAACTGTCGATGCTGATGCCACTGATCGAACGGAGTCTAAATGAAAATTAAATATATTATTTAAAAAAAGAAATATATTATTTAAAAAAAGAAAAAAATATTAACAGCCTGTTTCTTTATTTTGAAACGAAATTTTTTTTTGTTCCGACATAAAGAAACAGTCTGTAAATCCAGTGTACTTACCTCCAAATTGCAACTCAATATGAAAAGTAGGTGTTGACATATATTGATGAATTACTTTTTCAAACTGGTCTTCTTTAATGGTTGCACCAAACACTAAGGCTGTTATTTTTCTTGAGGCATCAATTTTTAACTCTAATTTGGCTGCTTTTATAAAGCTTTGTAGATTTAAAGGCTCCGGCGCTTCGACAAATAATTTGTCTTCCCCCAAAACAGTTGGTATCAACATTTATTACAACACTTGTGACACGACGCGAAGGCACAAAACAAATAAAAAGAATAAAAAAAGAACACAACCAGAATGCCAACATGAGACACGCGCAAATGTTACGCTCTTTTGTTCTCATCAAGCAAATCGGTGTGTATGCGAAAAACGCATGTATGTATGTATGCATGAACATTAGTAAGAAGCAACGTCTCAGCAACAAAAAAAAACATCCAAACAGCTCTTTGTGTGTTGTTGTTGGCATTTTTTGGTGCATGGACAATAGAAAAGAAATAAACGTCTCAGCAACAGTTTCCATCCCTCTTGCCGCGCACACACCACACATAGTTACAGCAGCGATCGGCAGTGTTTGCTTGGTGAGAGCAAAAGAGCGTAACATTGGTGCGTGTCTTAAGTTGAGACACTCAAGTTGAGACACGCGCCAATGTTACGCTCTTTTGTTCTCACCAAGCAAACACTGCCGATTGCTGATGGAACTATGTGTGGTGTGTGCGCGGCAAGAGGGATGGAAACTGTTGCTGAGACGTTTATTTCTTTTCTATTGTCCATGCACCAAAAAATGCCTACTTGAGAAAGAAAACGTTACAACAACAACACACAAAAAAATTGACTCCTCTGTATATATGTCGGTGTTAATGCGAAAAACGCATGTATGTATGTATGCATGAACATTAGTAAGAAGTATCGTCTCAGCAACAACTAGAAAATTCACACCGCACAACAGCAACGAAAAAACATGCAAAAAGTTTTTTCGTTGTTGTTGTTGTGCGGTGTGTATTTTCTAGTTGTTGCTGAGACGTTACTTCTTACTAATGTTCATGCATACATACAACTTCTATTTACAGTTATATTTGGAAGAGAGCAAAAAATGTTTCGGTTCTGCTTTGTTGTGCGGCCAACCAAGCCAACACATCATTAACGCAAAAACAGACTTCTCACCCTCCTGTCTTCTTTTAAGTCACCTATAACACCAATTCAAAAGTAATCGAGAGCTCTGTTGTTTAGCTCTTTGAAAAAAATCCTCTCCGCACCCATAAAAAAATATGTTCTAACATATAAAATATGTTGGTACCCAACAAATAAAATTGAGTTATGTTACAAAATGTTGCAAACAAATATTTGTTTGCACCGAAACAAATTATGTTTGCATCCAAAAATATATTTGTTTGCAACCAGTCCCAAACAAATATATGTTTGGATCCAAACATATTTCTAACATATATTTTTCTGCGTGCATATAATGGTACCTCCCAATATTCGGTATTTTGATGATTTTAGCGTCATTATTGACCGGAATAGTTTCAAATTTTGTATTTAAAGTTCGTAATGGGAACTACAGTCTGTGACAGAAAATTGTGTATGCAGATCCTGGTCTTCGTATAGACCCCATATATCAGTACCTCTCTATATTGGGTATTTTGACGATTTTAGGTACAATACTCACCGCAATTGTTTGAGATGTCGTATTTGAAGTTCGTAATAGATGCTACAGCCTGTGACAGAAAATTGTAAATGCAGGCCCAGGTCTTCGTATATCTCCGATATAACAGTACCTCCGTATTTACGATATTTTGATAATTTCATCTACATTATTCACTGTTTATTTCATGTTTGGGATTTGAATATGGTAATGGCTTATGACAAATAAAGCCTATGTAGGTTCACGTCGTAGAGACGTAAAATGCCAAATATAGCCAATATAACGGCTATATTCTGTATTTTTAAGATTTTAACAGGATTTTTAACGGATTTTATTTTTTGAAAATTTCCAAATTCGTTCCAAATGGTGGAGGGGTATTCAAAGTTCGGCCCGGCCGAACTTACTGCTTTTTAATTTGTTGGAACTTGGCTTTACCCCGAGCTCATTTTTCAATATTTGTCGAATGGAATATTGCGATATGTTTAGCTCACGAGCCATTTTTCGGCCACTTCGACGAGGGTTTCGATCAAGTCGCTTCTTTACATTTCGAAACTTTTCTGCTGATGTTGTTGTTTCCTTCCGTCCACTTCCTTGACACGGTAACGAGCGATGGTACGAGACGCAAAAGATTTATTCACATTTAAATGCCAAATATAAAGAAATCACACTTTCACACTTGAATTCCATCACGAATAATTTTTTTTTTTTCTGGAAAATTCTCACCAAAATGGTTTTGTGCGTTTGTAAACAGTATAATGAGCTGTCACTGGAAGAATTTTAACATCTGTCGAACGAGTGGCTGAGAAATGACAGCAGTCTGAAGTTGGTTGCAGTTTTTTCATCTCTTACCTTGCGCACTGCTGTCAATTCGAGCTGAATACGAATTAAGACGGCTACACCATGCAAATCTCAGTTATGCCAAAATTCTCTGTTTTTTTGAGATAGCTCCCTTTCTTCACCTGTGATAGGGAGGCGGATGATCTCCGAGTGTGACCTCATGAGAGTATACACTTCTGCTTTATAGACCTGTTGATAGAGGGGCTCTCTCTTTTATATCTGTACCTCTTTTTATACCCTCCACCAAAAAAAGTATGGAGGGTATATTAAGTTCGTCATTCCGTTTGTAACTCATCGAAATAATCATTTTAGACCCAACAAAGTATATATATTCTTGATCAGCGTAAAATTCTAAGACGATTTAGCCATGTCCGTCCGTCTGTCCCTCTGTCCGTCTGTTGTAATCACGCTACAGTCTAAACGAATTAAGATAGGAAGCTAAAATTTTGCACAGATCTCTCTTTTTTCTGCAAGCAGGTCAAGTTCGAAGATGGGCTATATCGGTCCACGATATCGTATAGCCCCCATATAACGGCACCCCCCGATATTCGGTATTTTGATGATTTTAGCCACATTTTTCAATGGAATTGTCTGAAAATTCACACAAGTAGTTCCTTGTGGGTACTTTATACCTCGGCAGA
The DNA here is from genome assembly GCF_030504385.1 of Musca domestica. Taxonomy (NCBI): domain Eukaryota; kingdom Metazoa; phylum Arthropoda; class Insecta; order Diptera; family Muscidae; genus Musca; species Musca domestica. The sequence continues at coordinate 975,088 of NW_026712329.1, read as the reverse complement.
GAATTATCAATATAGGTCCACAATATCGTATAGCCCCCATATAACAGTACCCCCACGGTATTCGGTATTTTGATGATTTTAGCCACATTTTTCAATGGAATTGTCTGAAATTCCACAAAAGGAGTCCCTTGTGGACATTTTACCCCCTTAAAAAAGAATTGTCTATATAGGTCCACGATATCGTATATCCCCCATATAACTGTACCCCCCGATATTCGGTATTTTGATGATGTTAGCCACATTTTTCAATGGAATTGTCTTAAAATCCACACAAGTAGTTCCTTGTGAGTACTTTACCCCCTGAGAGAGAATTGTCTATACAGGTCCACGATATCGTATATCCCCCATATAACGGTACCGCCCGATATTCGGTATTTTGATGATTTTACCCACATTTTTCATCGGAATTGTCTGAAAATCCACACAAGGAGTAACTTGTGGGTACTTTATACCTCGGCAGAGAATTATCTATATAGGTCCACAATAACGGTACCCCCGATATTTGGTATTTTGATGTTTTCAGCCATATTTTTCAACGGAATGGTCACAAGAGGTTCTTTGTACACAAGGGGTTCTTTGTGAGCACTTTACCCCCCGACAGAGAATTCTCTATATAGGTTAACAATAACGTATAGCTCCAATATAACGATACCGCGCGATATTCGGTATTTTGATGATTTTAGTCACATTTACCAATCGTATTGTCTGAAAATCCACACACGGAGTTCTTTGTGAGCACTTTACCCCTGAAACGGAATTATCTATATAGGTCCACAATATTGTATATCCCACCCTATAACGGTACTCCCCTATATTCGGTATTTTGATGATTTTAGCCACTTTTTCCAATGGAATTATCTGAAAATCCACACAAGGAGTTCCTTGTGAGTACATTACACGCAGACATAGATTTGTCTTTATAGGTCCACAATATCGTATAACCCCCCATATCGGCACCTTCCTATATTAGAAATTGTAGAAATTTTAAAGATTTTAAAAGAATTTTTAATGGATTTTATTTTTTTTATGTAAAGTGGTGTAGGCGGCCCGCCCAACTTTAAGACTTTCTTTACAGCTTTCAACTTATTTTTCAACACTGGCTTAGCAGGTCACGCATGTTTTTCAGTTTATACTCTAATTTAAGAATGAATCGTCTTACAAACTAGTAATATTTGCAAATCAGTGAATTTTATAATCAAAAGCTGTACCTTGAAAAGCTGAGAGATTTCTCTGTAGAGAGTGTTCGGTTGGTATAACACGGAGAGTCTCTTGTCCTATTTAAATAGAATTAAGGGCGAAGTTTCGAAGTAGATTTTAATCAAATTTAGTAAATATAGTTCTCCTTCAGTATAGACCTTCTCGACACATCACATGGCGAATCAACAGAGTTTTTTCTTTGATTATATGACAAGACTAAAACTTATACAAATATTAAAGCTTTACACCCTTTACTTTCTTTTATTTTCATTAAAATGTATCCGTACAGATGTTTTACTTCTTCCACGGAGTTAACAAAAATAGTAAAAAAACGAAAGAAAAGAGCATGAAAGGAAAGTTTAATTCAAAAACTTGGCTAAAATTTTCATTAAATGGAAATTTACGGCTGTGGTGCAAAGCGACGAAGCAGCACAACTAACCTGCAGGAAATAGAACTATCTACATTCCAGGTGTTATTACGACGATAATGACGATGATGTTGGTTAGAATAAATGAAAACTTTGAATAGCATTTGTAAGTACTTCCGCCGGTGTAACTCAGGAAATAAAATGAGAGAAGAAGTTTCGTCTGATGAAAGAGTGTAAAAACGGTGACGTAGATGTGTTTTAAAATGACGAATTGTGATGCTGTATTGCAAGTAGTTTGTTAGTATCGAGGAAAAACGAAAGTATACAGGAAGTGAAATCGGGAAGGTATAACATGAGTAAGTACAGATTGCATTATTAAATTATTGTTAAAAATATATGAGTCATGGCAAGCTTAACCTGGCCCAATTTTACATTTCTACATCTGGCCTTGATTTATTATTTGCGAAGATTTAACCAAATCGAATACGTCTTGTGCTAAATTTGCTTTCTCCAATAATTGTTCAAGACATTTGTGGCATATCTTTGATCAGTATAAAATTCTTATACGATATAAATTAATCGGTTCGTCTGACCGTCTATCTCCCAGACTATTTTCGAAGGGATCGAACTAGATGCCTCAAAGTTTACTGATAATCATATTTTATCTGCAAGTTGTAGGGGATTATTATATACCATGTGTTGATATATAAGTTCAATTGGGCCAACAAGTTTGTAATGTATATATAGCTACGTGTGTCCGAACTTAATACTTAAGGGTTAAAATAAACCAAAAACAACAAAAATTTCTTGATTTTGCATTTGCTTATAGGTCACAATTATGGACCAATCGACTCGGAATTGAGCATTGGGTAGAGTTTAGGCCGGGCAGAGGTCAACCAGTTTGGATGGTCATCGAAGAGTATTTTGCGAGTGGAAAAACCTTAACTTTAATGTAAAACAAGTAAAAAAACATTAAATTTCGCCGAGCCGAACCTTTAATACTCTCCACCATTGGGTAAAAAAGGTAAAGAAAAAATGTATAAAAAAATATCTGAACTCAAACGTGTTCCACTTTTATCTAAAAATACTAGTAGGACCGTTTGGATAATGAAATTAGACAATTTTATACAAAAAGGATTGTTATCTATTGCGAGCAAATTTAAACCATCTTCATTGGTAATTGTGACTATGATTATCACAATAGGGAATATCTGTGGGTGCGGCGATCAGTGCGCTGTAGGAAAACGTGGACATAGATTTTCTATGTTTTGCCACAAGAGGTACAACCCATTATGAACTACCAATATCAATTTCTAGACAAATCCGTGGCAAATGTTGCAAATATCATCAATTTACCGAATATCGGGAGGTACCATTATATGGGGCTATACGAAAACGTGGACCTATATACACAATCATACGCCACCGGAGCCATAACTTATTACGAAATACAAATGCCAATTCAAATGCCAATTTCAATCATCATCAAAATACCGAATATTGGGAGGTACCGTTTCATTTTCATTTCATTTTCAAAACCAACCACCCTAGACACAATACAAATCCTTTGTCAATAATAAGAGACAGACAACGTTATATCGACTTAGAATTGTATGCTGATTACGATATACTTTATGAGGTCTGTGACGAATATTGAGGGATGTTACAAACGGAATGACAAAGTTAATATACCCTCCTTTTCTAGGTGGAGGGTATAAAAATACGAAAATATCCATTAAATCGCGAATATTTATACCCTACGGTATGTATGGCAATTTTGATGAATTCTAGACACATCAATGATCCAAATTTAGTACTATTCAGTACTTTGTGTACAATTTGAGTACACATTTCCAAAACAACTTCCATATCTCAATTCCAGTTACCAAGAGATACCTCAATATTAAATATCGGGATTCCAGGTCAATCCATTCATCCAATACCCAATTTATTAACACTTAGTTCTTTTTGAACATCATTTTCATCTCCATATCTTAACAACAGAAACCAAAATGGCATCTATATCGAATTTGAGAATTTCAGTTCTATTCCTTCACCCAAAACCAAATTTAGAATATTTTAGTACTTTTGTTATAATTATAGTACACATCTCCAAAACCACCTACGTATCTAAATCCGGAATACAACCAAAGTATTAAATTCGGAATTCCAGCCGCATCCCTTCACTTTTGTTATAATTATAGTACACATCTCCAAAAACCACCTACGTATCTAAATCCGGAATACAACCAAAGTATTAAATTCGGAATTCCAGCCGCACCCCTTCACCTTATAAAAAATTTTGTACCAGTTAGTACTTTTCGAACAATTGTATTAGACATTTCCAAACCCACCTCTATATCTTAGCCATAGACATCAACAATGGCATCCACATCAAATTGGAGGATGTCAGCTTTATTCTTTCACCCAATACCAAACTTAGTACCATTCAATGCTTTTCGTACAATTACAGTAAACATTTTCAAAACCGCATACATATCTAAATCCTCGATACCAACAGATACCTTAATATCACATTTCACAATGCCATGTAACAAACACAACAGTTTCATGTATTTTTGTAAACAAAGTACAGGTCATATTTATTGTCTGATTGAGAATTTTCCTAAGAGGAACCCTATTGATGGTAATGGTGTCATATTTGGATATACCTCCAATATGGAGTGTCGGCCGATTTAATAAGTATTGTGCAACCAAATGTATTTTAACGCACATGGACAACTGCAGTTCAGAAGTATGTATGACAATTTTGCTGAATATCGGTTCAGATCATATATATATATATATTATGGTCCGATTTCATTTTTGTATTTTTTTTTTTTTTTTTTGCAGCAAGTATGAAATATCAACCGAAATTGGATGGATTTTTGCTCATTCAATCGAATATGATTCATCTGACACCGATGCTTTTGGAAAATATTGGTTCCAGATCTATGATGACTATTCGAAAAGGGGAGCAATGGGGTTGTTTGTTAGTGGAATATTTATTATAGTCAATAGGGGTTTTGCATCTCCTGACTAAAGCCTTTCTTACTTGTTTGAAAGGTATCATTTACTTTGTCCTATCTCGGGTTTTAAATCCATATTTATTATTGAAATTTAAAGTAATACAGACACTCGTTACGATATACGAAATTTTCGGGGCTTTTTACACATTTTCAACCATTTTATTGACATTTAAATTGTAAGAATGTGTTAGTCAAGACAAATATAACGGCAAAACAATTGCAACGAAATAAAAAATAATAAAAAAGTTGATAAAGAATTTCAAGTTCGTATATCCCTATTTCAGAATACCCATGCATACGTTTGTCAACATTTTGTCCCATTGATGTAACCATTACATAACCACATTGTTAAATTTCTCTGCATTAATGCTATTCTATGAAATTGTGCCTAAACCTTACCGCTTTATTTTAAATTCGACAAACCTTACGTAATTTATAATTTTGTTAAAACAAAAAATTAAAAATTCATATTTGTCTAACAACTTTTTTTCTGAACCAACAACAAAAAATAAATTCAAACACTCTCTCACAAAGAATTATGCAAATTTGCAGCTGTTGAATTTGCCATTATTTTAAATTATGTTACAACTTTCGGTGTGATTGTGGCTGTTTTTATAAATAGAACAATGAACCAAAGAGAAGGGTATGACATTATTCATTACTATGTAATAAACATTCGCATATGAGACAGTCCAGAGATAGAATACAGATATTGATTGGTTCAATATGCAAAAAAAAAAAAAAAAAAAAAAATGTGGGTTTTAAAGCTTAAGTGATATGTAGAGTGCTCCGATTCGTATAAAAGAACCTTTATCACAATTAACGCACATTTAATTTTTCAGTACAAAGCTATTTCAAATTTAATCTTTAATTCTATTCCAAATTTAATACCAATCCATGCATAGGAGCAACAGCCATCCAAAATTAGTACCATTTAGTACTTTTTAAACTAATATATAATGCATTTGAAAAAACCGTTCCATATCTCAATCCTAGGAACCTACAGTGACCTCAATATAAATTTTCGGGATTCCAGCTCTTTCCCTTCACGTATTGCCAAATTTAGTATATCCAAAACAATATACATTTCACCATTCTAGACACATCAGTGGTCCAAATTTGATTCAGTACTTTTCGCATAATTTGAGTACACATTTCCAAACCCACTTATATATCTCAATCCCAGTTACCAAGAGATACCTCAATATTAAATATCGGGATTCCAGCTCTATTCCTTCGCCCAATACCCAATTTATTACCACTTAGTATTTTTTGAACAACATTTTCACCTCCATGTCTTAAACACAGTCATTAAAACGGCATCTATTTTAAATTTGAGGATTTCAGTTCTATTCCTTCGCCCAATACCAAATTTAGTATGTTTTAGTACTTATCGTATAATTATAGCACACATCTCCAAAACCAACGAAATATCTAAATTCCAAATACGAATAAAGTATTAAATTCTGAATTCCAGCCGCATCCCTCCACCTTATACAAAATTTAGTACCAGTTAGTACTTTTCGAACAATTATAGTACACATTTCCAAACCTACATCTATATCTTAAGCATAGACATCAACAATTGCATCCACATCAAATTGAAGGATGTCAGCTCTATTCTTTCACCCAATACCAAACTTAGTAACATTCAGAACTTTTCGTACAATTATAGTACACATTTTCAAAACCTCCTTCTTATCTAAATCCTCAATACCAACAGAGACGTCAATGTCAAATTTCGGAATTCCTGCACTATCGCTTCACCCTATAGAAAATTTGGTATCAGTTAGTGAATAGTTTCAAAGTAATTATCATTCATTTGATTTGAATTTTCCCCACGGGTCCTTTTTTGTCCCTTCGTTACATTTTGTCCACTACTCATTTATACGTCTTTGTTTACTTCGTAGACAAAGACAAATGTAGTTACAAAATGTAACGAGTAGCTTTTTAAACCCCGCTTTGCGACATCTTAGCTTTTTTAATTCGCTAAAAACACTCGCTCATTGGTTCACGACCAAAAAGCATCAGAAATCCCTACATCCTGTAAAAAAGGTAATTTTAATTGTTTTACGAACAATTATCAATAAAATATCAGTCCACGACTGCATTGAAATAAAAATTCTAATCCTTGTGTTTTATTTATCTCTTTTCTTTCATTTTGCAACGCAAACATTGGTCCTTCGAGCCGGATTATTTTCAACGAAAATTAACCCGTCTCCCTTTTTCTCCTTTTACAAAGGCAAACATCGACTTCGTCGAGGACAACAACAACACCCACACAAAGATCAACGATCACCCACAACATTTTTATTTTATTTATTTTTTCAAATAAATTAATATCAGCAACACAGGTATGTACACATATTTATTTATTTTACAAATAAAAAGTGTTGTACAGTGCTTCCGTGTTGTGAAAATTAATTAAAAAGCCGTCGGTCGTTTTATAGCGCGTCCGTCCGTACATTTGCCGTCGGTAAATTTCATTTCAAAAACAACAATAAGTGTCAAGTCCGTCACTATTTTTTGTTTACGACAAAAAATCACACACACAATCACAGTGAATTCGTTTTCATTTCCATTTTGAACTGCATTTTATTCCATTTCGCGCATTTCTTCTATTTTTCATTTTGATTTATTGATATTTTGGTGTTTTGTTTTTCATTTATTTCTTCTTCTTTCTTCAAAACACCAAAATCATCACAACAACAATTACCATATGAGAGAGTAATTGTCATCTCTGCTGATTGTTGCCACCTTGTGACATATTTGACACTTACATTTAAGTACCATATGATCGAATTTATTAGGGGTGTTCACACTACCTAATATTATACAACATATCGATCAAAATATTTTAGTGCCATTTTCGGATATTTTTTGTGTTGAATCCTACGGATATCAACAAAAATTAAATTTTATTTGTGTTTTCGACACTGTGCACCCTATATCCGGTCTTATTTATTAAAATATTATTATTTTCATATAAATATAATATAACATATTATATATTAAATCAAAAATTATTTAATTTTTTATAAAACATTTTTTGATTAACTTTTTTTGTTGTTGTCCGCTACCGATTGAAAACGTGCATCTTACAGTCCGTGCACCCTACAGTCGGTTTTATTGACATTTTTAATATTTTTTCGAATTTTTGATTTTTTATTAAAAATTTTTGATATTTTTTCGTTGGCAATTGTTATCTTCGATACTTTGTCATAGTTTTCGTGTATTCTACGATACACTGAAAACAATTTACAAAATTTGGAATACACTGAAAGAAATTTTGAGTTAATATTTATTTTTTTTTTCTTAAATTTTCTACATTTTTGTGGTTTAATCACGTTAAACCTCAATATTTTTGCTGTATCTACGATACTTCATTACGATTAGTCAACGACTAATTATAAAATCAGTGTATTTTTAATAAAACACATTAATTTTCTTGAAGCATCACGTGCTTTAAAGTACATTTTATTAATATTTTTGTGAAAAACGTTAACTTTTTTGGATTTTCACAAAAAATATTCGACATTACGTGTCAATTTCTAGAAATTAAAGCATTTCGTGCAAGTCTTTCTAGATTTTTATATTTTTGCTAAATATTTCTATATCTTTTTTAAAGATTTTCATTATAAGAATTGTTTTTCAAACAATTTTTTGAGAATTCTTGGTGTTTTTGCTACTTTTTCTGCAGTTTTCTTAAACAAAATACAGTTTTCTACGAAAACTTTAGACATTTTTCTAACTTTTTTTCTGAATTACGTTCATTTATTTAAAATAAAATGCCACTCACACCTCTAGATTTGTTCATCCGAGCTACTGATGCTTTGGTTAAATTTGATGCCAACTTCAGTTCCCAACGGGACGACGAGCTCGATGTCTATATTTTAGAATTACAGGGAGCTGAGGTCAGAACGTTATGGGAAAAGGTGAAAACCGTTTTCGACAAGTGTCTTAATTATTTTGCTGAAGAAGACAGTTCAGGTGAGGACATCACTGCCGCTGACACAAAATACGATGTCGCATTTAGATGTTATCTAAAAGTATTGGCTTCCATAAACAGGAAGTTAGATGAACTTCGGGCTCCGCCTAAGTCATCAATGGCGACATCTTCTCCTCAGGTTAGCGTAGGTAATAGGTCAATCAATCAGCCTACTCCTCGTTCCGAGGATAGAGCTTCGAATTTGGAGGCTTCGCCTCATTCGCCCATATCGTATAACTCATCACTCACATCCTGTGGTGGTGATAATTCTGGTCATAGGTTAAATTTACCACCCTGTGACATAGAAATATTTAATGGCGACTTTCTTTCTTGGCCTACGTTTAGGGACTTATTCTCGGCAGTGTACATTAACAATACTGGCATAAGTGACATTGAACGTTTATGTCATTTAAACAATAAGACCAGTGGCGACGCCCATGACATAGTGGCTAAGTTTTCACTTACCCACAAAAACTTTGGTCTTGCGTGGAAAGCTCTAAAACAAACGTACGACAATCCACGTATATTGGTGAACCACCAACTTAAACTTTTATTTGACCTGCCAGTATTAGACAGTGAGACAAGTTTAGGTCTAAAGAAATTACAAAGAGGCATAAATGGGTGCATTTCGGCCATGTTAAATTATGATGTGCCAACTGAAGGCTGGGACCCTATTCTAGTGTTCATATGTCTTCAACGGCTCCCCAAAAATAGTGTCACACTTTGGGAACAAAGTATTAAAGATAAGTCCGCCTTGTCTTCCTGGGAAGATTTGGATAAGTTTCTTACAGAACGTATCCAAACTCTCACCTGCCTTCGTGACATTCGAGGTATTGATAACGTCAAACCTCAAAGTAGTAAAAAAGTTCGTTCACATTTCACGAATGCTGGCACGAACCGATCCCCTACTTTCACACCTCGTAATTCTCCTTCGACATCTAGGCCATCCCGAGCATCCTCCAATAAAACATGCATTTTATGTCCACGACAAATGCATCATATCAGAGCATGCCAAAAATTTCTAAAACTTTCAGTTCCTGAAAGAATTAACACCATTAGGCGACATAATTGTTGTTTAAATTGTCTGTCCCCTAAACATTTAGTCAACCACTGCAGTAGTCCATACAATTGTAGTAAATGTAATAAAAGACATCACACTCTATTACATAGAGATAATTCCACGTCTTCGACTGCAGCAACTTCTGAAGTTAGGAACGTAGCTTCTTCTGATCAACCCTCCACTTCTTCCGGTCTAACTTCCAGCTCTGCTAATAGACAGGTATTTCATACCGCTCAAAGTCGAAATGTTCTATTAGGCACGGCAATGGTGAACATCGTTCACCAGGGTACCACGTACCCTGCCAGAGCATTAATTGACCCTGCTTCAGAAGCTTCTTTTATTACAGATCGCTTACAGCACATACTAGGCATCGCCTCCACTACTACTGTTGCTACCATTTCTGGTATTAATCAGGCAGTTTCGACTACGTCGCGCAAGTTGTGTTCAATTTGTATAAGTTCTCCATTGGATGCTTCGCTTTCAATGGAAACTACTGCACTGATTTTACCTTCCATCTCTGGCAATCTGCCTTCTTTTTCTGTCAATAGCGACTTCGTTTCTCGTTTGCCAAATCTACGTTTGGCTGATCCAAATTTGTTCAACAGTCGCCCTGTTGACCTTTTGCTGGGAGCAGATCTTTATTCGAAGATTCTGCTACAGGGAATTCATACTAATATATTTGGCTCCCTAATAGCACAAAATACGGTCTTTGGTTGGATCCTTACTGGTTCTATTCCCCCTCAACATTTATCAGTTTTTTCAGTTAAAGTCAGTCTATCAGACGAAGAAAACCTTAACAAGGTTCTTCTTCGTTTTTGGGAACTGGAGGAAGTTCCTAAACGTCCAATTTTGTCGCCCTCCGACCAGTTTTGTGAGGCAAATTATAAACGTACCACACGTCGGGATTCAGAGGGCAGGTACGTGGTCAGCCTTCCCTTCAAGACCGAGTTAGTTGGACAGGAAAACTTAGGATTTTCCCGTAATAATTGTTTACGACAATTTCTTCGAAATGAGGCATCTCTTCTTCGAAAGCCACAAATCAAAGCAGTCTACGACCAAGTGGTTAATGAATATTTAGATTTGGACCATATGAGGCCGGTAGTTGCCGCGTCAACAAACTCTACGGTTTGTTACCTCCCCCACCATCCAGTAATAAATCCCGACAAACAGACTACCAAGCTTCGAGTGGTTTTCAACGCCTCGAATAAAACCTCCAATGGGAAAAGTCTTAATGATATTTTACATGTGGGTCCCACTCTGCAATTAGACTTAGTATTTCTTATTCTGAGGTGGAGATTATTTAAATTTGTTTATAACTGCGACATCACACAGATGTACCGCCAAATACGTGTCGATCCGGCACATACTCCCCTACAGAGAATACTTTTCCGGGATTCTCCTCAAAAACCTGTTCAGGATTTTGAGTTGCAGACGGTGACATTCGGCGTAAACTGCGCCCCCTATTTAGCCATACGGACGCTTTTACAGTTAGCTGACGATACTGACGATGAATATCCTCTCGCTGCACACATACTACGTCGGTGCATGTACGTCGACGACGTGCTAACAGGATATCATGACTTGCGTACAGCTTTAAATTCTCGCGATCAATTAAGATCTGCTCTTTCGTCCGCCAAATTTGAGTTGAGGAAGTGGACATCAAATGACCGTGCTATTTTGCAAAATCTTCCTACGGAAGATTTAATAGACGCCAAAGTTCTTTCTTTTGTGGAAGCTAGCAGTTCCAAGCCGTTAGGTATACGTTGGAATGCTCAGCTTGATTTGTTTTTCTTTAGTGTGAATGCTCTCCCCACCAAAGCTCACTATACAAAACGAGAAACATTGTCCACTATTGCCAAACTATTCGATCCTTTAGGTTGGTTAGGCCCCGTAATTGTGACAGCTAAAATTGTTATGCAGAAAATCTGGACAGATAAAATCGGCTGGGATGACGCACTTCTGTCTACGACAGAACGTGATTGGCAAAATTTTGTGGATTGCTACCAGGATGTGAATTCCATTCAAGTTCCTCGGTGGGTCCATTATACGCCAAGTTGTTCCGCCGAACTTCATGTCTTTTCTGATGCCTCAGAAAAGGCATACGCGGGGGTGATATATATTCGGATTATAACGCCGAATAAAGACATTTATACTCACCTCCTGACCTGCAAAACTAAGGTAGCCCCCCTAAAGACAATTTCCTTACCACGGTTGGAACTTTGCGGAGCCGTTTTGGCCTCCAAATTATTAAAAAATATTATAGATGAAATTGACATTTCATTTCAAAAAATTTACTGTTGGACTGATTCTACGATCGTCCTCTCCTGGCTCAACAAAAGTCCATCTACGTGGACGACATTTGTTGCCAACCGTGTTAGCAAAATTCAGGAGATAACAGACGTAGGTAATTGGCATCACGTGCGCTCTGAAGATAATCCCGCTGATTTAGGCAGCCGGGGGGTTTCGCCTTCCGAGCTCGCCTCCTCTAATCTTTGGTGGAATGGACCACATTGGCTACGCCAAAATAGTTATCATTGGGATTTATCCAGTTTTCCTCAGCTTGACACCGAAATTGAAAAGCGTGCTGTCAAGACTCATGCCTCTTTCTTCAATAATTATTGTGACCCCTTAGAAGATTTCTCTTCGTTAGATAGGGCTCTTCGAGTCCTCTCGTATGTTTTTAGATTTTTCCATCGGACTCATCCTGCTCATAGAGGTCGACACATTTACAATGAGAAGGCCCTTACTAGTTCAGAGATAAAAGCGGTTAGATTACGTCTGGCTGTTTTATCTCAAAAAGTCCATTTTGCAGATGAGTACCAGTCTTTGTCAGATAAGGTTCCCTTAAATTCAAAGAGTTCTCTTTTACCCTTAAATCCATTTCTGGATGAATTCGGGGTAATTAGGCTTAATGGACGCTTGTCGCAATCACCTACTCTGTCTTACACAGAAAGGCATCCCATTATTCTGCCTCGCCAAAGTCGTTTCACGCACTTACTACTTCAATTCATACATGTTATTTCCATCCACGGTGGAAATCAACTGATGTTACGCATCATTAGAATTGAATATTGGGTCCCACGACTCACATCACTAATTAAAACAACTATAACTAAATGTAAAACATGTTTCTTGGACAAAAAACGGTCTTGCTCTCAGATAATGGCTGCCCTTCCTCCGGAAAGAACAGTATTATCTAGACCCTTCACCACTACTGGTGTTGATTTCGCAGGTCCCTTCGACCTTAAATCGTTTACAGGCCGCTTTTCTAAAATCACCAAAGGTTACGTCTGTGTTTTTGTTTGTTTTTCTACGAAAGCAATACATCTTGAGGCTACTTCTGATTTGTCTACGACAACATTTTTAGCGGCCTTTCATCGCTTTATCTCCAGACGCGGTTGTCCAAAAACAATTTTTTCTGATAACGGCACCAACTTCGTTGGAGCTTCTAGGGAAATAGAAAATAATTTTAAAACAGTTCTCCGTGAAAGTCGTACTAACTTGTGTTCCACATTGCAGTATCAGGAACTTTCATGGCAATTTATTCCCGCTGGCGCCCCCCATATGGGTGGTCTATGGGAGGCCGCCGTAAAAAGTTTTAAATTACATTTTCGAAAGCAAGCTAAGAACTTCAAATTTACGTTTGAAGAGCTTTCTACGATTCTTTCCAGAATCGAAGCTTGTTTAAATTCACGTCCTTTATGTCCCATAAATGACAACCCCCAAGATATAGTAGCACTGACACCAGGGCATTTTCTCATTGGAGCCCCAATCCTTGCTCCTCCGGAGCCAGTAATTGAAGAGTCGCCCTTACATCTTGTAAATCGGTTTCGGAAACTGAAAGCATTTACTCAGCAACTCTGCTTACGGTGGAAAGATGAGTATTTGAAAAGTTTACACAAAAGATATAAATGGAAGTTTCCGCAACGCGATCTACAGAAGGGTGATTTAGTCGTGGTTCGGCATGAAAATCTTCCTCCCACTTCGTGGAAATTAGGACGGATTATAGCGGTGCACCCGGGTTCTGATGGTCGAGTACGAGTCGCAGATATCCATACGGAAAATGGCACTATCCGACGGCCAATTGTAAAATTAATTGCGCTACCATAATTGTCATAGTCCATGTTTTTCGATTCGTATTTGTACCCTCATTATTTTTTCGCGAGAGGAAAAAATTTTTAATTGATGGCCGCGAACGCGTCGCGAATTCTTGGGCCATGACAATTTAAAACGACCTACGGTTTTTGATGGTCATCCTGGCCAATAATTTCAATAATTCACTCCTCATCGTTGTATTGTTGCATCCTCTCTATTTTCACAGAAGATGGAAAATTTAGGAAAGATGGCTGCAACTCTCCCCGATTATGAGGACGACGTCCCCATGTCCGATGAGGAAAGGGAGCTCGATGCCATGATTACCCCCATCTCCGATGAACCGATGGTAACTGGGCCCCCTGAAGCTGTTCCTCCCTCGGAGGAAAATTTAAAATCTGAAAATCCGTCTACGACGGTCCCTGAAGCTCCTTCAGGAGACACTGTGGTCACGCCACCTTCTTCGGCCCCCTGCCGAAGCAACCAGGGTTCGAGTACGGCATGCGTTCTTTGCGACGGTAAGCATCACTTACGTGATTGCAAAGAGTTTCGCGTGATGCGCATTGAGAGAAGGCTTCGAACAGTCGCACTTCACAGATGCTGCGGCAATTGTTTGGCGTCAACGCATTCTCTACGAGATTGCACCAGTCGGCGTTGTTGCACTGTTTGCAACAAGCAACATCATACGTTGCTCCATCAGCCTTCTCTCCAAGATAAAACGCCAGTGCGCTCATCCCTTCAAAATCACCCCAACAACTCGAAACCGTCCAAAAAACTACGCAAGCGTAGATCTTCGAAACGTCCGTCCGCTAATATTTCCCAGCTTCCAATTCTTGGTCCCGGCATCGCTCCCCGACATAATGCGGCACATTTGGTGGCACCCCGGCCTGTATCCGCCATCCAGTCTGTAGCTACGCTTGGGCCTACGATGGTGGTACAGGTCATTATGGCCAACAACCGGATACCTGTCAGGGCACTTCTAGACCCATGTGCAGGTCACAGTTTGATCTGTCGGTCTTTGGCCGACTGTCTTGGACTGTGTCCTGTAATTGTGGGTCCAGAAAGATTCTGCCAGTTGTCCGTCGCCTCTTCGTACGACGGTACGCAACGCATTTCTTTGTCGGCGCGAGTGATAAATCTGGCGCACCTCATATCTCCTTCGGAGTCTGTGTCCGAGGGCCTAAAAGACCATTATGCTGGCCTGCAACTTGCCGATCCTCGGTTCTACGAAACAGCCGCAGTCAGTTTGGTTTTAGGCCCAGAAGTCTACCATAAGGTAATGAAGCCTCAGACCTATTCTAGCCCTGGTTTCCCATGGGCCCAGCTCACCATTTTTGGCTGGGTAATTTCGGGCCCATGTAATATCTAAAACCCTGTGAGGGGCAATCTTCAATTGCCTCTGGCTCTACGAGCCCTCGTCACAAGACTCTACGAGTCATTTGTTATAAAAAAAAAAACAAGTTTATAGATCTGGTCTCTACGAGCCAATTACGATCTCTGCTCTACGAGCAAAAACTTGTATCATTGTAAAATGTTTTTTGAAAAAAAGTAAAAAAAAAAAAATAAATAAATAATAAATAAAAATAAGAAAAATTCAACAACAAAAAATGTACACTTATATACCTTTTTTTTTATAATTTTGCAACAGCAGGATGTTGCAACGCGGGCGGCAATGAATAGTTTCAAAGTAATTATCATTCATTTGATTTGAATTTTCCCCACGGGTCCTTTTTTGTCCCTTCGTTACATTTTGTCCACTACTCATTTATACGTCTTTGTTTACTTCGTAGACAAAGACAAATGTAGTTACAAAATGTAACGAGTAGCTTTTTAAACCCCGCTTTGCGACATCTTAGCTTTTTTAATTCGCTAAAAACACTCGCTCATTGGTTCACGACCAAAAAGCATCAGAAATCCCTACATCCTGTAAAAAAGGTAATTTTAATTGTTTTACGAACAATTATCAATAAAATATCAGTCCACGACTGCATTGAAATAAAAATTCTAATCCTTGTGTTTTATTTATCTCTTTTCTTTCATTTTGCAACGCAAACAGTTAGTACTTTTGGAACAATTATACATCACAGTGACACCCATATCACACTTTAGGACTTCAGTGCAGTAATTTCCCTAATTACCAAATTCGGTACCTTTTAGTACAATTATAGAACAGATTTCCGAAACTAGCGTCATATCTTAACCCCAGGCACTAACAATGGATCTGTATCAAATTTTCCAGCCCTATCTCTTCACCCAATACCAAATTTAGTACCATTTAGTAATTTCCGTACAAATATAGCCTCAGCCAAATCTCTAACACAGATACCATAAGAAATCTAAATATCAATTTTCAAAATAATATCCCTATCTGTTGAACCAATGTCAAATTCAGTACCACTTAGTAGTTTTCGAACAGTCACAGTCAGTTCATATATACAGGGTTGCCCATATTCGACTGACCCATCTGGCAACGCCATAACTTTTAACAGAGATGTCACATCGCTTAATGGCATACCGCGTTTGAAGCGTCAGTCCAAGCAGATTTTTACCATGAATCAATACACGCCACGCGAGCGCTCTGAAATAGTTGAAATTTACATTCAACAGAAGAAGTCAATTTTGAAAACTCAACGTGCTTTTAGAACATTAAAAAATGTGAGAAGTGTGCCTTCTAAGAACACCATTAAGCGTTTATACGATAAATTTTCGAATGGTAAGGCTCTTTCTAATCCGAAGAGGCCATATAAAAGTCGACCAAGGCGATTGGCCGAGAATATCGCTGCCGTACGAGCCAGTGTTGAGAGGTCCCCAAGAACATTCCAAAAACGCCATTCTCAGCAGTTGGGCATGGCTCGCTCCACTTTACAACGGATTATTCGCATTGATATGCATTTGTTCCCGTCAAAAAAATTCAATTGACGCAAATAAGGTCCGTCGAATATGGGCAACCCTGTACACTAGTTAGTACTTTTTGTTTACTTGTAGCACACATTTCCAAAACCTCCTCTTTATCACAAATTAACACCAACAGGACCCTAATAAAAAATGTTTCCTTCACCAATGACTCTTATTCCAAATTTCACAGTTCTAGCTGATTTCCTTTGTTCATATATAATCATACTTCTTCGTACCAAGACTGACCTTCGTGCAAAATTGCAGCTTCAGCCTACCTTGTCATGAGCTTTTCTTGGAGCGCTAAATACAGTGAAATGGTTCATAAGTTAAAATATATTGATATATGTGTGTGAATTTGAACCCTACATTCACATATAATTTGGTTCAACCTAAGATGACTGGGACGTGTAAATATTTCGTTGTATTTAATAATATGATTTATACATAGTTACATATGTATGTATGTGTAAATTTTGTAAAATAACTTTGTATTTAAGTTAGCGCAACACAAACATAAAAATGTTCATATAAATATATGTATGTGTGTCATACATGTATTTGCCTTTAGTTGAATTCATTAAATGGCGACCGGCATTAGAAAACTCTTCGAAAACTAGCTGTGTGCAGTAGCAAGCAGACTGACAGACAGTCTGCCATTTTCATATTCACAAATTAGACTGGCAGCCAGGCAGGCAAAAATATGTTCTACGTGCACATGTACATTGGCACACACACACATACATAAGCATAAAAGTATGTAAACGCCAATAGCAAACATTAATTTGGAAAAGTTTATCATTTGTTGGATAATTTTAATGAATACTTTCCGGATATTGTCACAGGACGACAAAATGTTTGCATTTTTTGGCATTTAAGGTAAAACAATTGGAAATCTCATAAACAGGCGTACACACATCTATACATATGTATGTAAGGACTTTTAGTTTGTATTGTTGCTGTAATTGCAGAGTTTACATTTGGACAAAGAAATAGTTCGCGCTTGTGTAATTTTTGCTTTAAGGGCACTGTTAGCGCCACTGTCGCCTAACTGATAAACTACATTGCAACATGCTGTTAGCGCCACGGCCAATTGTTGAACTATTGCCAAATTTTGATAGTTATCGAATTATTGTAATCTCAATCACTATTAATTAAAGCTTTTTTAAGGTTATAAATCCAACGTGTTTCTAAGTGTAGAATACAACATTACTTTAACGTTGAATTCAATTTGTACAAAAAATATAATAAGTTTTCGCGCTTTGTTTCAAACTAAAAAGTAACTAAAAACATCTAAAAACTGAATTTACTTTTAGGTATTTAATTTATAATTATTCCTCAATTAGGAATTTCAACATACAAATACAACTGGATATTGAATAAACTGAATTTTCTAAACCAAGTATTTGTTGTTTACAATCTTGTGGAACTTAGCGCTTGGGAGATTCCCGTAACAAATTGAAATTCTTTTTATAAGAAGAACCTCGTTCCAAAACCTAACCCCAAAGCAGTGGAATAAGACAACCAAGATACGGTTAACCCAAAGAAAACACATCCAGCCGGCCAAATTTGTAAGTCCTAAAAATGGATAATTCTTCTTTACAGGGTCAACCGCCACAACACCATATTGCCTCCAACACCAACTCGCCATCAACAGAAAACTGTTCCGTTTGTAATAACCCCCTCTCGGATCAGCGTGCACTTTGTCACAAATGCCAAAAGATTTATCACCTAAATTGTGTTACCGTAAACAGTGATAATGAACCTTGCACATGCCATAATTGTGCCAACATAAATCTGTCTTCAAGCTCTTCAAAATCTGTCAGAAGTCATCGCAGCAAAGCCTCCAGCGTTTCACAAGGCTCCACTATCCGAAGAAAAGAATTAGAAATGCAGCGCCTCGAAGAAGAAAGGCAACTAGCTAAAGAAAGAGATTCCGAATTCTTAAGGCAAAAGTATCAATTGTTGCAGCAAGAAGAAGAAGATAGGGATGATCGTAGCTCCGTAGACATAAATTCCGTACACGAATGGCTGAACAATCAACCCAATCCTCATAACATACCAGAAATAAATCAAAGTGCAGTGCCACCGCTAAACGGACCAAATTGTTCTGTAGAAAATACTAATGTAACGTTTGCAGTCTCCACTTCAAATCAAGGTCGAGCAGCACAACTTACAAAAAATAATGTGCCTATAACCACGCCAGTAACACACTTCCAAAATAAAATAGCCCATCCATCTTTACATTCAACATCATACAATAATGCAACCACTTTTATTAGTAGAGCAGAAATTCCAACAACACAAACAACAACAACAGCTTTTCCATCTAACGTCACTTTAGAAGCATCTGCTAATTACCCCTTCCTTCCACCAACAACAGCTTTTCCACCCAACGGCACTCAGAGGCCACCGGCGAATTACACTTTCCGTCCATCAGGTTCGTCAGCTCAAAACAGCACCATACCTTCAAACCTCACTCATCAGCAAATAACATCGAGACAAACTGTTCCTAAAGATCTACCCATATTTACTGGCAATCCAGAAGGGTGGCCTCTTTTCAGTTCCACATTCGATTGGTCTACGGAGGTATGTGGCTTAACTGATGCTGAGAACTTAATCCGTCTGCAAAAGGCGTTGCAAGGAGATGCTTTGAAATCTGTTCAGCACATTTTAATCCACCCGTGTGCCAGCCGCAATTTCAACACTAAAATTATTGTATGGACAGCCAGAAAAGATCCTCCATTCCCTGAAACAAAAAATAAAATCATTGCCGGCAGTCAACGTAAATAAGTTGGATACACTCACCTCATTTGCCGTACAAGTTAAAGGTCTACATGCCACAATAGAAGCCTGCAATCTTCTTGATGAGCTGAATAATCCATCATTACTACAGGAATTAATTGCCAAATTGCCTTCTTATTTCCAAATTCAATGGGGTACATACAAAATGAATTTATCAAAACAAAATAGAAAAGTCAACATAGCGGAATTCTCCGCATGGATTTTTGACATTGGTGTTTCTGCCAGCAGCGTAAATATTGACAGCAGTTCTAGCTCTGCCGCAGAGAGTCTCTCACGTAATAGGCAGAGAAAGGCATATGTACACACTCACACTGAACAGAGCAGAAAGATATGCATCGTGTGCAGTAATAACTGCAACAACGTTGCCAACTGCGAGAAATTTAAGAGAATGGATAGGACAAATAAATGGAATATCGTAAGAGAATTTAATCTGTGTAAACAATGTTTACGAAAACATTTTGGCAAATGTGATCGTAACAACGTATGTGGTGTTGATAATTGTCAGTATAAACATCATTATCTATTGCATAAACCAACGGAAAAGACGGACAAAAGAGAAATGTCAAACATGGAGGATTCAAATAAAAATAAAGTTTCAATGCAAAACAGTGAAAACCAGAGTTGCAACACGCACAAAGCATTGGGCTGTAACAATTTATTTAAAGTTATTCCGGTAATAATATATGGCAATGGAAACAAATTTATAGAAACATTTGCGTTTATCGACGACGGTTCTTCAACCAGTTTAATAGATGAACAGATCGTCAACGACCTAAATCTTTCCGGAACCAATGAACCTTTATGTCTTAAATGGACTGGTAACGTCGAACGAAATGAAAACAGTTCTCGTAGACTTTGCTTAAGTGTGGCAGGTCCCAACAAAAAAGTTCATACAATAGAAGTTCGAACAGTGAAACATCTTTCTTTACCGAGGCAAACTCTTGACTTTAAAACTCTTGTGCAAGATTTTCCTTATCTGACTGGATTACCTGTAAACGGTTACGTTGATGCCACTCCACGATTATTGATTGGTCTAAACAATTCTAACCTATGCGTTTACAACAATATAAAAGAAGGAAATATCAACGAACCTGTGGCAATTCGGACCCGTCTTGGGTGGTTAGTGTACGGGGCAATGGGAAATAAGTTTATAGAACACCATCACTGCCATTCGGATGAATGCAATAATAAGATTCTATCGGATTTAATGAAAACGTTTTACTCTTTGGAAACTGCCGGTGTAGATGGTGCAAAAACAATAATGAGTAAGGACGACGAAAAAGCCATGTCCATCTTAGAGAAGTGTACTATACAAAGAGCAGATGGACACTACGAAACCTCTTTGTTGTGGCGAGACGACAATGTACAAATGCCAAAAAGTTACGATATGGCACTGAAAAGGTTTAAATATTTAGAGAAAAAATTAAAAAGTGACCGTCATTTAAATGATATTTTCAATAAAACAATTTCTGAATATATTTCAAAAGGCTTTATAACCAAGACAGAAAATTATCGCGACCAGTCAAGGAAAGAGAAAAAGGTTTGGTATTTACCAATTTTCCCAGTTTTTAATAAAAACAAGCCTGGG
The DNA here is from genome assembly GCF_030504385.1 of Musca domestica. NCBI lineage: Eukaryota > Metazoa > Arthropoda > Insecta > Diptera > Muscidae > Musca > Musca domestica. The sequence goes on along the minus strand of NW_026712329.1, from coordinate 954,069 downwards.
AAAACCAGAATCGTTTGGGATGCGGCTGCGAAAGCCCATGGCATTTCTTTAAACGATATGCTGATGAAAGGTCCAGATATGTTGGGTTCGCTTCCATCAATTCTCATTCGTTTTCGTGAAAAAGCTATCGCCATTTGTGGTGATATAGAGCAGATGTTTCACCAGGAAGAAGATCGTAATGCCCAGCGATTTCTACGGCGTACAGAGAGCGAAAGAGAACCTGACGTTTATGTTATGAACGTGATGATTTTCGGAGCGTCATGTTCACCATGCATATCGCAGTACATTAAAAATACTAATGCCGATAAATTTAAGGGAAAATATCCTACAGCGGCAGCGGCTATAAAAAACAACCATTATGTCGATGACTATTTAGATTCCGTTGACACAGTTGAAGAAGCAATTACCTTAGCCAAAAATGTTAAATATATTCACGGAACGGCTGACTTTAATATCAGAAACTGGATGTGTAATAACAAAAGTGTTTTAGCTGCAATGAATGGTATCAATAGTCAACAACATAAGAGCCTTAATCTCGGAAACGAAATTATAGTAGAGAAAGTTCTTGGTGTTTTTTGGAAACCAATAGATGACACTTTTACGTTTAAACTTTCGCTAAATATTGCCAACAATATATTGACAGAAAATAAAATCCCCTCAAAACGGGAAATATTAAGAATTTTGATGTCAATATATGATCCTTTAGGTCTCATTGGACACTATTTGATGTACCTAAAAATAATACTTCAGGATGTATGGAGGAGCGGCGTAACGTGGGATGAACAAATACAGTCCCATCATTTAGCGAAGTGGACTAAATGGCTATCATTTTTACCGGAAATTGAAAACATTTCAATACCGCGGTGTTACCTCCAATATTTTAGTGATTATCACGATGTTGATGTACAACTGCATACATTCGCTGATGCCAGCGAAAATGGCTATGCAGCAGTTTCCTATTTCAGAATTTCGAATGGTATCGACGTCGTCGTATCACTTGTGGGTTCAAAAACCAGAGTTGCCCCACTTAGAGTAGCCTCCATTCCCCGTTTGGAATTAATGGCAGCAGTAATTGCGTCACGTTTTGCCAATAGTATCAAAAAGAGTACAACCATAAAACTTAGCCGAATGACATTTTGGTCCGATTCTAAAACTGTCATTTGTTGATTAAAATCAGATCAAAAGAAGTACCATCAATTCGTGGCTTTTCGGGTAAGCGAAATTCTCGACACGACTGATTTAGATGACTGGCGATGGATTTCCGGCAAATTAAACGTGGCAGACGAAGCTACAAAGTGGTCCAAACGTGGGCCTGACTTATCTAATCACAGTAGATGGCAAAATGGTCCAAGTTTTTTGAAAGAAGACCCAAGTCTGTGGCCGATACATACTGGCATAAATGCTAATATTGACTGTGAACTTAAACAAAATTTGTTTCATGTTAAAGAAATTCACCACTTGGTTACAATTGAGCGCTTTTCTCAGTGGCGAAGAGCGCTTAGGTCGGTTGCCTATGCCATACATTTCATAAACAAAATTAAAAAGAGTTCCGAGCCAAATAACATATCTCAATGCGAACTAAAAACGGCGGAGATCATTCTCATTAAGCAAGCTCAAATGGACAAATATTTCAATGAAATAACAACGATGAAAGGTGGTGGTAAAATTAGCAAAAGTAGCTCTCTTTATAAGCTCTCTCCTTTTTTAGACGACAAGGAAGTTTTACGTATTGATAGCCGAATAGAACACGCCGATGTTCCAGATGAATTTAAACACCCAGCAATTATGCCAAAACAACACTACATCACCGAGCTAATATTACTTCACTTTCACGCAAAATACCATCATGGAAATCACGAGACCGCCATAAATGAAATTCGACAACAATATTATGTGCCTCGCTTAAGAACTACGTATAGAAAAGTTATACGAAAATGTCAAATGTGCAAAGTTAGTAAGGCAGAACAAATGGCAAGACTTCCAAGGGCTAGACTGTCGGCACATGTTGCACCCTTTACATTTACGGGCCTGGACTTTTTTGGCCCAATTTTAGTAACTGTCAATCGGCACAAGGAGAAAAGATATGGCGCATTGTTTACCTGTCTAACTATACGAGCTGTGCACATTGAGATAGTACATTCTCTAACCACAAGTTCTTGTATTTTAGCAATACGGAATTTCATAGCCAGACGTGGTACGCCAAGGGAATTCTTCAGCGATAATGCGACCAACTTTGTTGGAGCAGAAAAGGAGCTACGCGCTGCCGTAAAAGAAGTTGACGGAAACGGATTTGTTCGCAATTTCACAACTGCCACAAGTAAATGGAATTTCATTCCGCCTGCTGCCCCACACATGGGCGGGGCGTGGGAACGCATGGTACGATCTATTAAAACAGTTTTTTATAAAATAATGCCGACGAGATCAGTCAATGATGAAACCATCCGCAGTATGATGGCAGAAGTTGAAAATATTGTGAACTCTCGCCCGCTTACTTACGTGCCAATAGACAACGAAACTCAAGAGGCACTAACGCCTAACCATCTACTGCTAGGGAGTTCAAATGGAATGAAACCATTAGCAGATTTTGAAGACTCCAGTGTGGCGGTTAAGAATAGCTGGTTGCAATCCCAACTGTATGCCCAACAATTTTGGAAAAGATGGCTGTCGGAGTATTTGCCGTCTCTAACATGTCGAACCAAGTGGTTTGAAAATAGTAAACCCTTAAGTAAAGGCGATTTGGTTGTTGTGGTTGACCCTTCGTTCCCTAGAAATGTTTGGCCAAGGGGAAAATTTTGGAAACAACAGTTGCAGCTGACGGCCAGGTTCGAAGAGCGAAAATTATGACATCAAGGGGTGTGCTAGAGAGACCAGTAGCAAGATTAGCTCTACTCGACGTGGCTTCAAATAGGGAGTAGGGCTGCGAAACTTTCTTGCCATACTGCGGCGGGGTGTTAGCGCCACTGTCGCCTAACTGATAAACTACATTGCAACATGCTGTTAGCGCCACGGCCAATTGTTGAACTATTGCCAAATTTTGATAGTTATCGAATTATTGTAATCTCAATCACTATTAATTAAAGCTTTTTTAAGGTTATAAATCCAACGTGTTTCTAAGTGTAGAATACAACATTACTTTAACGTTGAATTCAATTTGTACAAAAAATATAATAAGTTTTCGCGCTTTGTTTCAAACTAAAAAGTAACTAAAAACATCTAAAAACTGAATTTACTTTTAGGTATTTAATTTATAATTATTCCTCAATTAGGAATTTCAACATACAAATACAACTGGATATTGAATAAACTGAATTTTCTAAACCAAGTATTTGTTGTTTACAATCTTGTGGAACTTAGCGCTTGGGAGATTCCCGTAACAGGCACATTACATATATATTCGGTAGGGATAATTTATGAATTTGTCAATGTCATTTTTGGGTGAAATGTAATAATTTAACAACATAGCTAAGTGAGGAGTTTAAAATAGATTGTTCCCTTGTTAAGTAGCATGTCAGTTGCATAAAAAAAAAAACATTTTACTGGTTATTAAGTCATAAAACATATAAAATGTTGAAAATGTTGACGATAAAAATAGGTGTTATCGCCAGGTTATTAACATCTAAATGATATTAAATTTCAGTGGCACTCTAAGAAAGATGGTATATTGACTTTGCATTACGTTACAACACCTCAAAATATTGTAGACCCCACACTATATATATATTCGTGATCAGCACAAAATTCAAAACTGGGTCCATCTCACCCTCCTTATATTGAAATTAAGATATTGGTAACAATTGTCGACATAAATCAGTGACATTTGGAATTGAAATGGGACCTTTACATTTTCGGCGCTAATATCCAACCAAATCAGTTGCAATTAGATGTTTTGAGTTTACGGTGAGTATTTTAAGTCCTTGAAAATAATGCTCAATAAAGATCCAGTTTTTGGTATAGTACATATAAATTTCTACCTTCGGACTTTCGATTTTTGAAGGTTACGCCCCATTTTCAACTAAATAAGCTATTTTTTGAAATCTGGGGTAATCGGTTGGTGGTCTAAGTTTTCCCAAAATATACGCAATATAGGGTGAGATTAAAAATTGCAACAAAGTCAAACGCCATAATTTTTACTTTTCTTTAAATTTTATTGAATGTCGGAAGTAGCATCAAATTGTAGAATAAGTTTAGATTTGTTCGAATTGGTCACCTTTGGCACGAATTACGGCCTCCACACGGCCAATGAAACCGTTACACGCTGCCCGAATGTTGCTGTGCGGTATTTTGGCCCATTTACGGCGAAGCGCTTGCGTGAGGTGATCTACACTTTGGTATTCTTTAGTGCCAACTTTGCTTTCAACGGATTGGTATCCGGAGGATACTCAAACTCATTTTTGGGTGGCGCGTGCTAAGTCCTGTTGGAATATCCAAGGTCTGCGCCGAAAATGTTTTCTAATCGGAGAAAACGAAATTGGGCAGTTCACCACTTTCGGCCACACGAAGCAACAATTTAGCTCCTTTGAGTCTATTTTCTTTCTGTTGCGGTGTAAGTTCTTTCACTTTTTGGAATTTCAATGGGTTAACTCCGAGTTCATTTTTCAATATTTGCCGAATGGAATATTGACATTTTTCGACCACTGCGACGCGGTTGCTGATGTTGGTGTCTTCTTCCATCCACTCCCTTAAATTCGGGCTACGCTACCAGTACCACGCTAACGAGCGATGGTACGAGACACAAGGATTTTTTCACATTTAAATGCTGGAGTGCTCTAAAGATAGCCACTTGTGGTTTTCCAGCCAAATATAAAGAAACCACACTATCACGAATTCCATTGAATTCCATCACGAATAATTTTTTTTCTGGAAAATTCTCACCAAAAAGCTTTTGTTCACTTGTGGCTTTGGCTAAGATGTGGTTGCAGTTTTTTCATCTCACCCTATATATGTAATAGAAATAGATCCTAGTTATTCTGCTTATATGTCAAGAACCGCTGGACTGATTTTCACAATTCTCAGAAATTCGGAATGACCTCATGCCAGAAAAGGAAAAAAATCTAAGAAATTCGCCTAAAAACAAGGTAATAAACAAGTGAATTCTTTTAATTTTTGTCATATTTTTTATCGCATGCCATTTTTTAATGTGACTTAAAATGACTTTTGTACTTTGTTTTTAACATCCTACAACACTGAGTTGATGGTATTATATTCAGGTCGCAATTATCGTCCGATCCTCACGAAATTTTGCATTGGGGTAGGCCTATTGTGTGCAGTCGCTCTAAAGTTCAGAATTGAAAACCATCGATACTGAATTTTGCTTGAAAAGAGAATTAAGGCAGGGAAGAAGTCTAGTATTTCGGATGATCATTTGCTTATATAGAGCTGTAACTTTCGTATTAAATTTTTTGAATACGCTACGGAGTGCGCAGATATTGGGCAAATGCCGCCTATCAAATACATTAGGATGACATTTGGTCAGGGCTCTATGACATTATTTCAAAAACAGAATCTTCCAAAATGGATTTGGATAGAAGAGGTCTTCCATCATATTGTAGTGTTGTAGGGTATCACATGGTCGATCCCGCAAGACTAAAGAATTTACTTACTTGTTAAATCTATATATATAAATGTAAGTTGTGTTAGTTACTACGCTTATAACTTAAGAACCGCTGGATTAATTTTAACGATTCACACAAATTCGGAGTTGTCTACTCTCCGAAAAGGATAATATCCAAAAAAATCGCGTAAAAATGTGATATATTAACATTTTCATTTTGACTTTTCAAATGTACAATAGTAATGTTTTATTTTGCATGATTTTTTTCCATTTTGATTTACTTTTTTCTAATGTACATTTGTAGTGTTTTTTTATATTTTATTTTTGAATTCGAATATTTATACCAATTTATTTAATTGACTTGATTTCTTGAGAACTGAAATTGATGGCGGGTTACATGGAAGTGTAGTAGCGAATTATGTGGTGGCGAAACGGAATAGATGATATCGAAATAATTTAACGCGGTCACACCAAAGTTAAAAGATAATTACTTTTTCTAAATCGCTGAAAAATCATGAAAAAGAGATCTCATTGCAAAAATCAATAAAAACATTTTCAGTGGAATCGAATTTTAAAGTAATAGTACATTCTATTGACAAACTTTGTAAGGTAGGATCTTAAAACATTTGCTGTAAAAAATCAGCGAAAAAGTTGAAGACTTTTTCAATTTGTTATTCTTTTTTTTGTCAATTTTTTTTTGTGAACGAAATAAAGAATAATTTTTCACTAAAAAAATTGAATAAGTGCGAAATAGGATGTTAACTGACATCTACCTTTCAACTCCAGGGCCTACATCGTGGGTTAGCAGGAAGATGCGAACACGTTTAAACAAACAAAAATGACCGAAAAAGCTTAATGGGGCTCATTTCAAAGCGTGACAATGATCCGTCCAATGAGAGCTCAAAATGCAAAATTCTTTGGGAGAATAATAAGTAATATACCAATATTGAAATAAAAAGTGCAAAATAGTAGAGCGAATGGGACTTTTAGTAAGAAAAGGTTTTATATCCTTCCAGAAATTCTTCCCAAACATTCAAAATACCTAAAATCACTTTTGCAGGTCTTTATATCGATCATAACTCATGGATAAGGGAACAACCCGATTTCATATTTATATAACCATCTTTGATTTAAGTTATTTTTGGGGTCTTGGCCGGCCACTTTTTTAATTTTTTGGCCCTTATTTGACATTTTTGTTTCTAAGGGGGTAGATAACCTCTTCGCATAAAATTTGAAATTTTCAGAGTAGGGCCCATATTGGTATTGACCACATTCATCAATTGATTTGGCTAAAACCCCTGGGGTAGGGAACCATCATACAGATAATTGCCACATAGGAATTTATTTAAGTAAAGTCCCCACATTGGAGTATCCCCAAGTCCACTTTCACATCTAAAGTGTGGTCAGAAAAGAAAATTTTGTATTCTATTGAATTTTTAACCCCCAAGAGAATATTGGTTGGGAACGTAGATTTGGGATGTGCATCCATATGAAATAAATTGTGGAAACATGAACAAATTACAAATATAAGAAAGTAGCACGGGACCGAATATTTGTTTAATCATCATTGAATTATCCTATGATGAAAATATGGACTTTAAGGGGTCTCCAACTTACAATTTAAATGGCAAATAAAATTAATTCCCATCTTATCATTCTGCCCTCAATTATGAGGTGGATAAAACTATTTTTACTTATTTAAATCACGCGAAATGCTATGACATGCTATATTGTTCTGCTATATTTTTGATTTGTCCTCTATTTGTCATCTTGGATTATAAGGGGTAGAAGAAAGTTTTCAATGTAGGTCGATGTTTCGGAGTAGTGCCCATATAAAGAAGGTACCTCCTAATTTAACCACATTTCAAAGAATTTGGCTAATAATGCGTATTAGGGGGGTGAAAATCTTACACTAAAATTTCAACCTATCTACAAATTTTAGAATTTTTATCCATGTTATAATACCCTCTCAAGTCCACCTTTTGGCGGAAAAACAGACTGACATGGTTAGGGGGACTTATGAGGACTCTAATGCACAATCTAAGTTGCTAATGGGTTTAAAAAAGTAATTAACTTTGGCTATTCTTAAATCATTCAGCCCTCAATTATGTAGTATACAAAATACAGCAAATTCCAAATTACTGCTCATTTGACAGGAAGATTTTGCTACGATTTTTACCATATTAAAAATTAATTTGATCCCTTATATGGCGATAAGATTGATATATACTTTTTAATAGATTTGTATAGCACATCCACACAGTTGAAGCCCACGGTTTAAATATTGAAGCCCACTGGTTAAAAATGGGTACAGGTATTTTAAAACACTTTAAATCGACCTGTACGTGAACACTTATATCAGTCATATCTGTGAATAATTATGCTTGGGAATATATGCATAATAGACAAAAACTACGGGCCGGCAACGCGGACCGGGCCAGCTAGTATATTATATATACAAATTGGATGAACAATATATATGAGAGTTATAATTATATCTTAACCGATTTCGATCAATTTTAGCATACTTATTTTCAGGCCTAATTTGGTTGTATGTGCAAATTTCCATACTATTCGGGCTGATATTACACGTTTGGTGCACAATAAAAAGCAAATCGGACGAAGATATATATGGGAGCTATATCTAAATTTTTACCGATTATCTCCGGTTCGTCCTTGGGCCAAACAAATGTTGTTTGGAAAATTTCATCTCAATCGGATAATAAATGCGACCTGCATTTTGTTCACAAGAATACATGGACAGACGGACGGACGGACTGACATGCATAAATCAACTCAGAAAGTTATTCTATGCAGATCATTAAAAGGAACTATGGGTCTATCTCGTTTCCTTTTGCCTGTTACAAACAAATGCACAAAGACATAATACCCTGACCACCTTGTGGTGTAGGGTATAAAAAAAGAAATAAAATACATTAAAAATTCAGTTAAAATCATTAAAATACCTAATATCGGAAGGTGCCGATATATGGGGGATATACGATATTGTGGACCTAAATAGAGAAATCTATGAAAGAAATGTGGCTAAAATCATCAAAATACCGAATATCGAGGGGTACCGTTGTATAGGGGCTATATCAAAGCGTGAACCTATGAACGCATAGTTTCGGCACCGGAACTGGAACCCATTATGACCAACAAATAACAATTTTTAAACAAATCCATGGAAAATTTTGGCTAAAATCATCAAAATACCGAATATCGCGGTTTACCGTTATATGGAGGCTACACGATATCGTGGAGTTACCGTTATATGGAGGATATACGATATCGTGGACCTATATGGATGATTCTCTTTCAGGAGGTAAAGTGCTCAAAAAGAACTCCTTGTGTACTGTTATATGCAGCCTATACGAAGACGTGGACCTGCACAGACAATTTTCTGTCTTAGGCTGTAGTATCCATTTCGAACTTCAAATACTGAATTTGAAACAATTCCGGTTAATAATCTCGCTAAAATCATCAAAATACCGAATATCGGGGGGTACCGTTACATGGGGGCTATACGAAGATGTGTACCTACATGGCCCATTTTCTGTCTTATGTTGTAGTCTCCATTACGAATCATAAATACTAAATTTGAAACAATTACGGTAAATATTTTCGCGAAAATCAGTAAAATACCGCATATTGGAAAGGTACCGTTATGTGGGGGCTATACGAAGATGTGGACCTACATGGACCATTTTCAATACCAAAATTTCAGCAGACATAGTACACATATAAGTAAATTTTTATCAACTTACTTCATTTCGTTCGGAAGCTGGAGTGATTTTCTCAGACGGACACACGGATTGACGGACGGACATTGCTAAATCGACATAGAATTTTATGCTGATCAAGAGCATATATACTTTGTGGGGTCTAAAATATATATTTCGAGGTGTTACAAAGGGAATGACAAATTTTATATACCCTCCATACTATGGTGGAGGGTATAAAAAGGAAGACACCGGGCTTTGAAGAATAATTAACTAAAATTTTATTTCATTATTTTTTTTCTTTTATTTAACCCGAAAAGTAGGATATCCATAAACAATACAAATTCTCGAGTATCACTTGCTCCAGTAAACAATTTAAAAAACATTTTGTTTTCCTTGCTGTTGTTTCTTGTTTCAATGGAGGGATGGTTGAATAAGCAAAAATGCACTGACACGTTAATAAGAAATTGAAATGTATGCCAGCCATCTTTCCATCCAGTCAGTCAGCTAGCAATGCAGCCGATGCAACATATTGATGTGTATGTGTGTAGTGTAGGGGTGTAACAACAGGTTCAATATAAACATTTCTGATGAAAATATTATACCTATGCTACGTATAAATGTTCTGCCAGAATATTGCAGAATTCCTGCTGTAATTGAGATGTGGGAAGACGTAATGATTTTTTAAGGCTTAAACGATTGCTGCTACGCATGGAATAATGTATAAGTTTTGCAATTAAAATTGTAACTGAAATTAAAATAGTTCTGTACTCCACTGACATTTGTAGATGATGTTGGTAGTGGTGGATTGTTTTAAAGTTGTATTTTTGGTTAACTTAAAGTTGACTGACAGTCTAGGAAATTTTTGACTCATTTTATTTTTAAAACGTGACACATAAAATAATTATAGGAAAATTCGAAAAATTATAAAAGAGAGCTAATTGACACCTTCGGATTAAGTATCCTCGGAATATTTGCAATTAACGTGTACTGTGACTCCGGCAAAAATACTGATAACAATAAGAAGATTATTTAAATCAAAATATGAACGAGTCCCTTTTTCGAAAAGTTTAAAAAATCCCCATCCAAAGGGATCGTAACAAGTCAAAATATCTTACATGATTATTTTCACCAAAGTTTTACAATAGGTTTTAGAATACATCAGAACTTTTAATCTTAGCTAGACTATAGGATATTAAAACTATTAAAAAGGCATTTCAGGGTTAAAGCCAAACTTTATGTGAGTTAATGCAAAATTCTCCTACAAAGGATCATTTATGACGCCGAAGACGAAGATATTCTTAATCTAAATTTAAAACAATATAATACGTTCATAGGAAAAGCGCTCCAAGTGCAGCACTAATACTAGCCTTCAAAGGCAATTTCTATGTACGTCGTCTCCTTTTTATACCCTACACCACAAGGTGGTCAGGGTATTATGTCTTTGTGCATTTGTTTGTAACAGGCAAAAGGAAACGAGATAGACCCATAGTTCCTTTTGATGATCTGAGTCGACTTATGCATGTCCGTTCGTCCGTCTGTTCATGTATTTTTGTAAACAAAGTACAGTTCGCATTTATTGCCCTATCCAGATGAAATTTTGCACAAATCATTTGTTTGGCCCAAGGACGAACTCTATTGAAATTGGAGATAATCGGTCAAAATTTAGATATAGCTCCCATATATATCTTCGTCCGATTTACCTTTTATTGTGAACCGAACGTGTAATATCAGTCCGAATAGTATGGAATTTTGCAAATATGCCAAATTTGATCGAAATCGGTTCAGATATAGCTATAGCTCCCATATATACTGTTCATCCGATTTGTTATATTTGTTACCCACAGCCGTAATATGCACCCCGTAACAACGATGTTCAGAGAAATATATCAAATACAGCTCAAAAATATCTTTGCCAAATTTTATCGAGATCGGTTCAGATTTGGATATAGTTCTCATATATATCTTTATCTAATTTCAAATTAATTGTGTACCAAATGGGCAATAAAAGTCCGAATTTAAAAGATACAAATGCTTCGGCATATTTAGTCCTTTGAACTTTAAATTATAATTTCTACGGACAGTTATAATTATAATTATAATCATGTATGATTAAATTCACCCATAAATACTACTAAAGTAGCAAAGTGGTGTAGGGTATCATAAAGTCGGCACCGCCAGACTTTAAGATTTTCTTTACTGGTTTTTATACTGGCATTGTCATATCACTGGTTCTGCTTTTGATCAATGTTATCTTGCTCTCAGAGTAAGAAAGGAGGAACACATGTTTTGATGAGAAGAATAATGTAATAAATAATGGTTTTTGATTTTTGTTTTGATTTTAAAGCCAGTACCGAGGATAGACACAATAACTTGCCCTTGGTGCGTCATCCCAGTGATATCAGGCCATATTCGGAGACGACTTGCTGCGAGGCTGCAAAGGAACCCTTCCCCAAATAGGAGCATTTGCCCGAGCCAGAAGCGCAGGTAACCAGTCATTCAGGGAAACCGACTCCGTGTTAATCGACTGTTGTAAAGTTGACTGGTCCCGTCAACATAATATAAAATAAAATATTAGATTTAAAAATGGGTTATGGCGTTCACATTTTGGTAAAGACCCTTTCTTAGAACATCGCATAGGAATGTTATCTGAGAGATTAAATCCCCAAATACAATATTTCAATAACACCAAAGGCTTAAATTTATACAGCTTTCGATTTTTAATAAAAGAAGCTTATGCATTTGATATTTGCCCGTCGCGTTGTCATATAAATTTCCTTAGTTAACTTTTGTGTATTATCGCATCTATCCCACGCTTTACAATTTTATTTATCCTTTACGCCGATTGCATTGCATAAAGCAGATCAGCAAACAATAAGCTAACGTTGTGAATTTAAAACTTTCCATTCTGTTCAATCCATGAGATCTTTATTCTTTGAATTCTATGCGCTGACAATAATAAAATACAAGACCAATAGATGTGAAATGAAAAAAGTTGTCTTCCCAGCGTGGAAATAGTCTGAACGACCGAGACACACACACACATGTTCATTCGACAACAACAAAGAGAACTTTTATATTCCCATGAAATGTTTTCGAAATGGAAACGAAACAACAAAATACAATCTATACAGGCAATAAGAACAACCATACACCCACACACACTTCTAGGCGAACTCTGTAATGGGAATAGCTTGTGCTTTGGCCAAAGGAAAAAGTTGTGCCACCAAACGACCACACTGTGCAGCAATAATGGTGGGAAAAAGTCTTCTAATAAAATATGCTAAAATCTTGGAAAAGTTTAACAATAGCTAAAAAGGAATCATCTGAAATCGTTTATGGGCTATCATAATAACAATCGGATGAGTCGTGGTGTCTGTTTGCTGACTGCGTAGTACAATGATATTTTTATGGCGCCCAACCATAATTATGATTTCTATTAAATGGCTGGATAGAGTTAACATATTGATAGAGCAGTAAGTGGACAAAGAGGATAAATGTATTAAATTTAAAATTCATATTAAAAGCGTTTTGATAGTAGAACCAAATTCATTGCAAAATATTGTATCAACATTTCCATTCTTATCCAAAGTATGTTACTTTGATTCGCTTAAATCCCCTCTTGGAAAGTACCAGCATAAGTATGATAATGTGTAAACACTTTTTATATCCACGTCTATGACATTCCTCTTGTAACTTATAAAAGTAATAATTTCACATCCCACCTTCAAAGTCTTCTACTCGAATTTGTTTACGATTCTTAAATCCCAATTACACAATGTACTGTAAATTAATCGAGACTATTGAGAACGGCTGGGACGAATTTTTATTCCCACAACCTTATGGCTCATTTGAAGAGTCAAAATGTGGCTTATAGAAATAACGGTTTTGATCACCACCCCAACCCAAAAGAGGCAAACATTTTCAAATAAAATAATTTAACTATTAACATGTAAAAATTCCGCCGGGCCGAACTTCGCTGTCCTAACCCCTAACTTAATGCAATATGCCGTGTAATTGTGACCTGTAGAGCCTCTTCAAGATTACCACATGCTAAATATCTTGAGAATCGGATGATAATTTCAACATGAATATAATAATCAAAAAACATTGCGTTATAAGGTGAAAAAATATTAACAAACGTTAAATTCAATATTGTAAATCAAATATGAAAAAATCGCATGCGATAAAATATATGGCAAAAATATAAAAAAATATTCACTTTTTTGTTGACATATTTTCACGCGATTTTCTTATGTTTTATCCTTTTCTGACAAGAATACATTCCGAATTTGTTTGAATTGTCATAATCCATCTAGCCGTTCTTGAGTTATAAGCGGTCTAACTAAAATCCCCTTCATTATATATGATATTGTAGATATTTTGCTATATATTCAATATCTTGAATATGAGCATCAATGTAATGGCCAGAAATGACATTTTTGCGCGTTTGTGATTTCAAAAGAATTAAAAATATTCGCGGTTTAGTGGAAATTTTCTTAGTTTTTACATAAAAGTTATGGTCTATTTAACCCCCATTATATTGCCCGATGACCATCCAAATTGCAGGGCTTTTGCCCAGCTAAATTCCGCGTCGATTGGTTATAATTTCGACCTATAGGGCGACTGCAAATTCAGGAAGTTTTTCAGTTTTTGGTCCATTTCAAAAACCATATTCTGACCCTATCCCCAAATCCATGCTAAATTTCGTGAGGATTGCGACCAGTAGAGTGATTACAAATTAAGATGGACAGACGGACATACATAGCTAGATCGACTCAGTTCGGCGAGATAGGAAGATTCATATGTACTTTCCTATGTGGGAAACCAATATTTCGAGGTGTTACATAAATTCTGGCCCAATCAAACTTATAATACCCCCAACACATAGTGTTGTAGGGTATAAAAATACGGGATGTAGCCGTACGTCTACGACGACGTGGCCCTACATAGGCAACGTTTGTCATAAGCCATTACAATTTACAAATGCGTAACTTGAAAAAAAAACCGGTGAATAATGTTCATTACGAACTTCAAATACCACATTTGAAAGATTTACGGTGAATAATGTCGCTTAAATCACCAAAATACCGAAAATATGGAGATACCTTTATGTGGGGGCTATGCCAAAATGTGGACATACATGACACATTTTCAATACGAAAAGTCCTGCAGACGGACGGACATAGAATTTTTCATTGAAATTGGTCACCTTTGGCACGAATTATAGCCTTCGAACGGCCACTTGAATGAAACGACACGCAGCCATCTAATGTTTCCTATTAAATCTAATAATAGATACGAATAATTGTGTGGCTGCGATTAGGTTAAGTTAGATTAGTTTTTGTTGCACTTAACATATTTTTGAAATAAAATCAGAATTGAAACAACAGCTAAACCATTTGGTTGGTTTTATTTTCTCGCTAAAACATGTGGTCAATCGAGCTTTTACTTTTTTATAAAGTGAAAATAACTAGCGACCTAAAATAAAATTTGGTTGGGTTATCCCCCACCAGTAGTAAGAAACTCAAAATAACCAAAAAATAAGAAGCTATTCTTTAAAAAAGATAATACCAAACCATTCGGTTGGGTATTCTCTTCTCGCTAAAACAATTTAAAGAACCCTGCCTTATGGTCTACCTGTTTCCCGTCAATACTTCTTTATTTTTCTGGGCCAAACCCTTTCTTCTGGTGGGACCACCTAAATCTCATCTAGCTGTCTAAAAACTAGGGAATTCTTAATGAAAGTTTAATCCATGTCTCATCCGAGTCTTATGAAATCCAACCTAAAACAATATATGGCATCAATCGTATCTATATACATTATTTAACGCACACATTTAGTTTAAAAAAATAAAACCTTATATTGCCGAAGTTATTACCGTTACTTAACTGTGTCCAAAATTTCCAAACTACATTGAGCAAATGGATATAACTAAATTCCATTGAAATATAATTTTTCTTTTTGTGGCAAATCGCCTTCCATGGCGTTTCATATTTTCAAGAATCCAAAAAAAGCCAGAAAAACAACCAACTTAAATGTTCCCCTTTAGACAAGATGCAATACGTTTGTCCATGTAAACAAGTTAAACTCAGCTACGCAGAAGAAAAAAGAACAAAAACCTTTGTCCTTTGTGAGATAAGCACCAGGAATTGTTGTTCCCAATTGGATTGGTTTATGTGACGGCCAGGAGGGCGGAATGCGGCACACAGCCCGACATAGACGAAAACGATGATGACAATGACAATGGAAGGGGCGGACATGATAACCAAGACCCAGAAATGTCGTCTTTCTCTCTCCGCTGAATGTGTCTTGTTGTGTAACCTTATCAGTTTGGGTCACGTGATTTTGGTGTATTTTGTGGTTTTGTTACGAAAACTTATTTGACCAAATTTCCACTTCTTGGTCGGACTTTGTTGCCAGCTAGATGAAATTAGGGGGATAGATGCTCAAATAATTTTTTTATACACAACTTTGTTGTTGCCAACAAAATATATCCCTGGATAAAAGAAAATCGTATTATTTTTTTATTGTTGTTATGGACGAATTTCTTCCTTGTCTCTGCTTTCTTTCCCCATTATTATTGAAGGAAAAGTTTTTTCGGTTATTACTGTTATTTAGTTAACTTTAAATGGTAAAAGAAATGTGCAAAAGAAAGTCAATTTACATTTAAATACTTTTCTTAAATGATTTCAAATCATTTACGGGGATTTTGCGTTACGTTTGGATTTTAGAAAACATTTATGGCAAAATTAAAAGTTTTTGAATGGCTAAAAGTATCATCTGTAAGGTTCTAGTTTCTTTCTTCGTCTGCATTTTAAGGTATTTCCAGTATCTTTTTTTATTCGTCACGAATGAAGTCAAAGCCAAAGTTTTGAAGCGAACATGACATAAAGCACAAGTGGCCAAAAAATGTCTTAGGGGATTTTCAATCAAGTTCCTACTTTACGGAAAGTGCAATTTGTACCATAAGAGGAATGGGCAAAACATAATGTGTATGTGTCAGAGTGAGAGGTGGTGAAGAAGATGTGAAAACACTTGACAGTGAAAATTGACATTGACGCTTGCGAAGGAAGGCATATCGATGATGCTTGGTGTGGAAACTGAGACTACAAGCAACAGGTAATTTTCTTAATGGGCGAAATTCTTAAAAAAATTAAATGTCTTAATGAGAATATTACGAATATTTGAGAAAAGTGATTTTTTTTAAATTGACTCAAGTCGTAATTTTTGAAAAATTACTCTAAGACATAAGTTAACACATCCAACTCTGAATATGGAAAAAAATATATATCGGAGAAATAAATTTACGGCAACCGAGTTTCACGAAATGGAAAATTTCGGTTTAAAAAATCCATTCAATTTGGGCTGATATTACATATTTTTTGCACAATGACCGTCAAGTCGGATGAGCTATATCCAAATCTGAACCGGTATAAGTAAAATTTGGCAGAGGTATTTTTCTATTACGAATATGAAGAAGTAAAATACCAAATTGGATGAAACATATATATGGTTGTTATAGCTATATCTTAACCGGGTTTCACAAACTTCGAATTAGTTGCTTCTAGTCTGAGTTTGGTCGTATGTGTAAAAATCCATTTCATTTAGGCCGTTATTAACAATTTGGTGCATAATAAACGTTAAATTGGATTGAGATATATATGGAAGCTATTTCCAAATCTGAACCGATCTTAATTGAATTTAATTAATTCTGATTTAAAAAATAATTTTTGTGGAGTGCATATTGCTTAAACTCCTTAAACCCCAAATCAGATGAAACATATATTTGGAGAAATATAAAGGTGATATAAATGCAACAAAGTCAAACGCCATAATATATAAATGTTATTGATTGAAAGCAAAAATGTCGGAAAAAGCATCGAATTTAAGAATTAGTTTAGATTTGTTCGTCTTGGTCACCTTTGGCACGAATTATGTCCTTCAAACGGCCAATGACACCGTCACGCGCTGCCCGAATGTTGCTCTGCTTGAGGTGATCGACACTTTGGCATTTTTTAGTCCCAAACTTGCCTTGCAAAATACTCCAGACTCAATTGTCCAACGGATTGGTGTCCGGAGATTTAGGTGGCCATTGTGCTCGGGAACTGAAGCGAGGAACCTCATTTTGTAACCATTCTTGGGTGGCGCGTGCTGAGTGCGATGGTACTGAGTCATGTGGAAATTTCCAAGATCTGCGGTCAAAATGCTTGCGTGCGCATGGCTTCAATACACCCTCCAGAATATATTCGGCATTTATTCTGATGCCACGGTCGATTAATACGAGCGGAGACCGACAATCGGCTGTTATGGTGGCCCACACAATCACCATGGCCGACGCTTGAGTTCTGGTGGCCAACCGAAGGTTTTCATTTTCAGCAGACCTCTTTGGCAAGTCAACACGATCAATTTGTTTGTTTACAAACTGGTGAACAACGAATGTTTTCTCATCGGAGAAAACCAAGCAACTCTTTAGCTCTTTTGAGTCTATTTTCTTTCTGTTGCGGTGTAATTTCTTGCACTTTTTGGAATTTCAATGGCTTTACCCCGATCTCATTTTTCAATATTTGCCGAATGAAATATTGCGATATGTTCATCTCACGATCCATTTTTCGGCCACTGCGACGCGGGTTTCGATCAAGTGGCTTCTTTACTTTTCGAACCATTGCTGCAGATGTTGCTGTTTTCTTCTGTCCACTTCCTTGACGTCGGTCTACGCTACCAGTATCACGGTAACGAGCGATGGTACGAGACACATAAGATTTATTCACATTTAAATGCTGGAGTAACGATAGCCACTTGTGGGTTTCCAGTCAAATATAATGAAATCACACTATCACGCTCACAAAAATGCTTTTGTACGCTTGTAAACAATATAATGAGCTGTCACTGGAATAATTTAAACAGCTGTCGGACGAGTAACTTAGAAATGACAGCAGTCTGAAGTTGGTTGCAGTTTTTTCATCTCACCCGGTATAGACAGTTCTATACAAGGATATTTTTACATGTAGGGCACACAAACTGCCAATTTATATCGAATTCAGGCTGAAATTGTAACTTAAGCAACTAAAAGTTCATACATCTGACGGTACAGTAATACTGGGCTATGTCAAAACATAGTCTTGCAGACTTAAAACACATCTGAGTAACATTTTATCAACCTATTTAATTCACGGACGGACTCAAAATCGACATCGACATTATATATACTTTATAGGATCTAAACTATATATTCCGATGTAGTACAAACGGAATGAGAAACTTAGTATACCCTCCATACTATGACGAACTTTTGATATATTCAATCATTTGACGGTATATTTTTGAAAGTACGCCGAAATATAATATTCTGTAGTTAGGAGACCTACAAAGTGGGGTCTTGAATGCCTATTTCGAGTAGTTACGATCGGAAGGAGAAACTTAATAAACCCTCATTAGTGGAGGATATTATAATAACTACTATAATAATATTAGCAATTAAAAAAAGGCTGTATACATATTGCACCCTTTAATTTCTGGTTTCGTATATGTTTATTTTAGTCCATATTAGTAGTCATTTAAAAGGGTGTTTGACCGGAGCTAAGAGAAGGGGCAAATTTTCTGGAAATTGTGCTATTTACACCCTTTATCGCACTAATAAAAATTCGAAAGGATATTTGAAAATGAATATCTTTATACATTAACGAATTCAGTATTAATGTAAAGGACAGTAGTTACTAATTTCGCGGGCGTTTGGCATGCAGCAATTGTCCATTTTAACCGTTAAATATAATTCGATGACTATATTAAATGGTCTGTCTTTCCTAAACTCTAGTCCCATGCAAAATTCCCCGTCGACTGGTCCATAATTGTGATGCAGTTAAACTAATCAAAGAACCATAAACTGAGTGAACCTCTATAGGCAATTTTATACTTCAAGGATTGTCATCTATCAAATCTTCTAAAATACCAAATTTGAAACAAATATGTGACTAGGATTATTAAAATACCGAATAACGGTGGTTATAGCTATATGTGCGCTATAGGAAAACGTTGAACTAAATATTCTATGTTCTGCCACAGGGCTAGAACCATTATGAACTAATAATCTAATTTTATGAAATTATCGAATATTGCCAGGTACCGTTATATGGGGGCTATACTAAATCGTGGGCCAACATATACAATGTTTTGCCACCGGCTCTAGAACCCATCATGGCAAAAAATTTCCAATTTTTAGACAAATCTGTGCAAAAATGTGGCAAAAATCATCAAAATACCAAAATTTGGGAGGTACCCTTGTATGGGGGTATACCAAAACGGGGAACTATACATACAATGTTTTGCCTCACGAGCCAGAACCCATTATACCCTACAAATACCAATTTTTAGACAAAACCATAAAAAAAACAAGTAAGCAAAGGCTACAGTCGAGCGGGGCCGAATGCCCTACAACACTATAATAAACGATACTGTTTATATAGGCGAGATACTCGAAAGAATTCCACAAGATATTGTGACAAATTAATTTTCGAATAATAGCAACTTAAACTAATTTGCTCATTTCCAATTTATTGGTAGATGTTGCACGTAAATGGTCTTCCTAGACCTGGAACCAATATTTCCCAAAGACCTATAATCTCTCAGAAGTGGCAAAAGATTAACATTTATTATTAGTTTTTGACTGAAACGCATCTATATGAGATACAGACATTTGACTATATTCTTCCACGAAATCAGCGTCAACGAAATAGTCAGAAGTGCGTCTTTCCTGTATTTGTGAATTCTCCAAAGAGTCACTGTAATGGACATTTTCGTATTTTGTCTACAAAAGTTGGCAAACTATTTCACACATTGAATAATTTTGGATTTCCATCCAAAACTGCTTGGCTTTTGCAATGTGCGGTAACCCCCATTCAAATGTACGTGAGGATCGGGCGATAATTACTACCTGCTGGCAATTTTGCAGTTTTTTGGTCCATTTCAACCCCTAAATAAATTGCGATCATCTCCAAAAAGAGTAGGCTTCTATTCTGACCCTCATTTTATCCCCATGCAAAATTTCGTAAGGATCGGGCCATAAATGCGATCTGTATATGATATCCTAACTACTTAGTTTTGTTAGCTGTAGAAATATTACCAAATGTTTAATTCAAAATGAAAATATGCCAAAAATATGTCAAAACGGAAAAATATGAGAAAATTTTACAAAATCAACATTTTCATCTTTAGAAAAATTTAAATTTTTTAGGCAAATCCGTGAAAAAATGTGCAAAAATCATCAAAATACCGAATATCGGAAGGTACCCTTTCATGGTAGCTATACCAAAACGTGGAACTATACATAAAATGTTTTGCCTCACAAGCTAGAACCCATTATGACCTAAAAATACCAATTTTTAGACAAATCCGTGTCCGCAAAAATTAACAAAATACCGACCGGCTATTTACCATGCATGGTACTTGGACCACAAAGGATCCTCACAAAGCTTTTCTTGAAATTTTAGAAAGAGTCTACACTTTTGAACAGTTTTTTTTTTTTTGGATTTTAATAAACCTCAATATATAGTACAATAATTTATGTTGCTTTTATTCTCATTTAACATTTCCACATCCCCTCTAGTAACTAGAAACCAACCCAGAGTGACAACATGGCAAACAATTTGCACTAATTCGATACACGCCCATCAATTAAGACCCTCTCTCTTGTCATACACCCTCGCAAGTTCAATTTAAAATTTCAATCACTACCAATAGAAACAAAAATTTCAACGAAAACTTCATTAATTCCAAACTACGACGCTGTAAATAATTTTTGCCTTTTGATTATTCAGCAAACGCAAAGTTACTGAACTGTAGAAACTTTAACGGAAATTCAGATCATCAATTATCCTAACCATAATCGATTAGTGGGAGCACATTTTTTGTTCGTTATTTTGGATTTGGCCACAAAAGTAGTAGTGGTAGTAGCAGTAGTAGTTTTTGTCGAATGTCGTACAACTTGCTAATTATCTTAGAACATTTTCCTTTGATTCGACGACAACGACGACGATGGCGTACAACCGATAACAGATATCGAGTGGATGATGAAAACACTGAAACGCATAAACGATGAGCAGGAAGAGGACATTATTAATGATGTCCTTGCAAAAGTGATATGGTCGAATCCAAAATGAGAGGCACGAATAGTTTATGAAGGGGAGCACATCGTTAGAACAAAAAACGTCCTCGGGAGTGAGGAGCAACTGTAAGTAAGACAAGGCATATTACATGCAAGAAATGGACATGGAATGAAATGACCCTTACCACACTAATGGTGCTGACAGTCATGACTGTGACAATGACGACACACAAGAGACATTAATTGACACAAAATGACGCCATGTCGAGACGATGTTTTATCAACATTCAATCCTGTGAGGCTGTGGGTGTTTGTACTTTGGGTGATTGCATAAAAAAGTAATTTTTCAACAATCGAAGTTTATAACGGTTGTTTAGTGTTACATAACACTTAAATCTGCCATTACATATATGGTTTACAATATTTATTTGCTGCAAAATGTGCCTCAGCTAATGAGAGAAATCCTTGGCGAATATTAAAATTTGGATAATTTATTTCATTTGGTTCATTTTCTTGTTGGCCAAGTTATGGAATATACCCCATATAATTATACCTCACTGTATTCGGAATTTTATTAATTTTTCAAAATTTTTGCAATGGGTTCCACATCATATGAAATTGGCACGTTTTTGTATAGACCCCTTATAACGTTTTCTCCCCATATTTGGTAATTTGGTATTTTTTTAGGGAATTGCTCTAAAGTTCGTGTTTGGAGTTCTCAGTTGGTACAAAGTCTTCGTAAAGTCTTTATATAACAGTACCACTCGATATTTGTCGTTTCCATGAAATTGTCTTTGCATTATATTAGAGAAAAATTATCAGTACAGGGCTATGTCTTTGTAAAAGATCCATGTAACGGTGGCTTCCAATATTTTTTGTAAGAAGTTCCTAACCATAGAACACAAAAACCGACATTTACAGACTTTTTATCAAAAATATTAGTTTTTGACCTTTTTAGATTGGTTGGTGTTTATTTGCACAAAATGATGAAAAAATTAGGCTCCATCGGTTTTGTATACGGTATACGGTTTTGTGTGACTTAAATATTAAGTAGGACGAATCATTTGAAGATTTTGAGTGCCCTTCAACAATAAGGCTTTTAGTTCTAGATAGGTAATGATGTCTTGTATCCAATAGTCCCACCAAAATAGGCATATGACCACTAGGCTAAAATTGCATGTACTAGCAGTAGAGGTCGATATCGTTAATTGAGAGTTCTGACTTAAGCTCTTCCACGACAGCTCTTTTCTTAGCTGTTTGACCAAGGACATTTGTGCATATTACGGCTGTGGGTAACAAATACAATAAATCGGATGAACAATATATATGGGAGCTATAACTATATCTGAACCGATCTTCACCAAATTTGGCATACTACCTTCTAGACAAAATTCGGACGTATGTGCCAAATTCCATCTCATTAGGACAAATATTAGACGTTTGGTGCACAATAAATGGTAAATCGGACGAAGTTATATATGGGAGCTATATCCAAATCTGAACCGATTTCGATAAAATTTAGCAAAGGTATTTCGGAGCTGCATTTGACATATTTCCCCAAATATTGTTGTTACAGAGTGCATATTACGGCTGCGGAGGACAAAAATAACAAATCGGATGAACAATATTTGTGGGAGCTATAGCTATATCTGAACCGATTCGATCGGTTGGCATACTTATTTTCAGGCCTAATTTGGTTGTATGTGCAAAATTCCATACTATTCGGGCTGATATTACACGTTTGGTGCACAATAGAAGGCAAATCGGACGAATATATATATGAGAGCTATATCTAAATTTTTACCGATTATCTCCAATTTCATTAGGGTTCGTCCTTGGGCCAAACAAATGTTGTTTGCAAAATTTCATCTGGATAGGGCAATAAATGCGACCTGCATTTTGTTCACAAAAATACATGGACAGACGGTCGGACGGACAGACAGACGGACTGACATGCATAAATCAACTCAGAAAGTGATTCTATGCAGATCATCAAAAGGAACTATGGGTCTATCTCGTTTCTTTTTGCCTGTTACAAACAAATGCACAAAGACATAATACCCTGACCACCTTGTGGTGTAGGGAATAATAATCCAATGGTCAACCAAATTGCTAGACTTCTTCCCTGTCCCTTAGTCTCTGCAACTGCAAAATTCCGTGTCGATTGGTTTCAATTGTGTGATCAGGAAAAATGTCCTGTTTTTGGTTCATTTGAACACCCTCTGCATCTCCAAATTTAGTCTCATCTATATGATTTGATTGTCTACGATATTTGGCTATATTTGTCAACGAAATCAGCATAAAAACCAGAAGTTCGCCTTTTGTGTATTTTGGATTTCGCTGTAAATTATTTTCTTATTTTTTTCAGCGTTTCGGTAGAATGGAAATGTTGGTATTTTTTCACACAAAAGTAGTATTTCATTATACCAGCTGTCCTTAACTCTAACTTCATGCGAGATTTCGTGTCCTTTGTTTTCTATTTGTGATCTTTATAACGGCTGCAAATCAGGAACATTTTTAGTTGTTGGTCCATTCCAACCCCTAAATCTTTACAAACATCTTTAAAAACAATAGTACATCTTTAAAAACAATAGGCCTAGCCCTTCTAAGCCTAACGCTACCCTTATGAAAATTTTCGTGAGGACCGGACGATGATAGCAATCTGTATATAATAACCCCAACCTGTGTTGTAAGGGGTAAACATATTACAAGATGTACACTTCAATATTATAAGTCAAATTGAAAAAATCGCCAAAAGGACTGACGGACGATTATAGCCAAATCGACTCAGCTCGGTGAAAAAGGAAGATCCATATATACTTTTCTATGTGGGAAACCAAATTTTTTGCCTCTGTGGGTAGAACCTATTATAGTTCACTCTAAACCAAACTGTTCTAGATTTAGTACAATTAGTACATATTTCCATACCCACCTTCATATATCAAACTTACCTTCTAACCTTCCTTGATTCTCATACCGAATTTCGGGTATTTGGCTCTATCCATTCACATAACACCAAATGCTGTCATAATAATACAATTTTAGAACTTTTCGTAACCTTAAAGTTCGAATTGCCAAAACGTACATCAATGGAGACGTACATCAATGACTCTGATTTCAAATTTTAGAATTTCTTAAAAAGCCGGCCTTATCCAAGCGCTAAAACTGGCCCTTGTGAACTATTTCATGAACCATTCGGAAGTGCTTGCTTATATGTTTTACTAAAATAGAGCTTAGAGCTATTTTAAGTGGATTGAAAACCTAGCATAAAATTAGATTAGCCCGATTGTTGGAGATTCGAATAATTATTCTGAATGGCTGTCGACCATGCCGCTGTATTTTTAAGTCGGATAATCTGACAGAACCATGGCTAACAAATTTGATTAATAATATCAAATACTCCATGATTGCTGGCTGGACTTTTTCTTTTTTCAAGCGTTACAATTAACAATTTTAAATATTTTATCATCCATCCTCTATTCTATGCCGGATAGTATAAAAAATTTATTATTTTTTACTTTAACAGGAAATATGTGATAGCAACAAATATATTTATTTGATGGATAATTTGTCACCGCAAAACAATTGAAAGTTACATAAAACTGTGGATGACCAATGCATTTGTGTCCATTTATGGCAACACTCACATGCAGGCACACAAACAGATTTAACATAATATTCAATAAATATAGAATACAATCAATACGTGTAATTTATGGTAAAATATGAATTAATATTTTCTCCCACTCACACACATACATACGCGAATTGATTTCAGTGGAGGAATATTGGAATTCTGTACTATTTACTTATCAATGGACCGGCAGATCAAAAAAAAAAAAAATGAAAAAAAAAAAACGAAAACAATTTATTAAACATAATATTTCATCATAAACCCGCCTCATTCGTTATGGTCACTGAAGAATTATAGATTTTGAGCTTTTTATTCGGTTTGTTCATTCATTCGTTGCATTTGAAGGACACTTTTTATGAGTTGTGTTTTTATGCTTTGTGGGCTTTAACGAGTTTAGTTGGAAATTTATTTACCATGTAAAACAATAAGAACAAGCAAATGGGTCGCTCTATTTTTTTTTTCATTTTTTTGTAGATTCTTGTTTTTTACTCGCACTCCGGGCTGAATTGTTTAACGCGCCATATTCATTTACTGAAGTTTCAATAACCATTAACCCAAAAATGATATTTAAACATTTCGCATTTATTTATGAACTCACATGAATAATATTGTGGAAAAATGTTTGCAAAATTTAAATAAAGATTACGAATAAAAGTTTTTGAATTGTTTGCAATTGTAACTCTAAAAACTCATTTTTATTGAATTGCAAGCGAGCACCCACATCATTTGCCGATTTGGGTCATAAAGCAGCAGACATAGTTTTGAACATTGCTCAAAATGGTGATTTATATTGGCTGATAACTAAATTAAATCAAATGAATACATTTATTATGAGCCTTTAATGGTTGTTTTTAG
This sequence comes from Musca domestica, assembly GCF_030504385.1. NCBI lineage: Eukaryota > Metazoa > Arthropoda > Insecta > Diptera > Muscidae > Musca > Musca domestica. The sequence goes on along the minus strand of NW_026712329.1, from coordinate 928,206 downwards.
AATATTGGAAAATTTTCAAAAAAAAAAAAAAAAAAAAAAAAAACAAGTTAAAAAGTATTAGTCGGTATTGCCGACAGATATATACCTTCAGCCTGTGTTCGATTATTTAAATATAATTTGACTAGTGTTACAATTATTCAAACGTTTGACCCTCTATGGAGCAGGTTCCGAAGGAATGGGCCAATATTGTCCGTTTCGTATCGGACCCAAAATATTATATAAATATTCCGATATGATATAAATATTGTGACCCCAGAAGGGGTTGGCAGATATATATCAACTTCACAAGAGATCTTGTGTTAGCAAAAATATTTGTGTGTGTGAAATTTAAAGAGAGTTGGATATTTATTTCGCTTTATTTGAGTGTTTTGTTTTTCAAAATCTTGAACCCTAAGTACGGGGGAGAAGAAATGGTTCAATTTATACCATATTTATAACAGATCTTGTGTTGATGGAAATATTGAGTTGTGCCAAGTCTAAATGGAATCGGATGTTAATTTGGGGTTTTTTGAGCTTCATGGATATTCAAAATTTCGACACTTTGTGGGGGAGGTACCAGAAGGAGAGGGCCGATACATCCCATGTTAACACTAGATCTTGGGTTTATAAAAATATAATTATAATTATAAAAATATATTATAATTATTCAAAGTTTTGACCCTTTGTGGGGAGGTACATGATGGAGTGGACCGATACTATACATTTTCGCACCCGACCTAGCACTGACACAAATATTAGGATTTGCAAAGTTAGAGTAAAATCGGATAATCGTTTCTCTCTCTGCGCAAAAATATATTTTATATATATTTTTCTGAAAATGTTGACCTTTTGTGGTGGAGGTACTAAAAGAAGTGGACCGATGTATTACCTCTTAACACCAGACCTTGTGTTGATAAAAATATTGGGATATGTGAAATTTGAAGACAATCGGACCCCTACATCACATTTTATAAGAGTTGTAATTATTCAAAATGTTGACAATTTGTGGGGGAGGTACTTGATGGAGTGGACCGATATTGTCCATTTTCGCACATGACCTAGCACTGATGAAAATATGAGGATTTGCAAAGTTCAAGCAAAATCGGATTATCGTTTCTCTTTTTGTGCAAAAAATATTTTTTGAAAATTTCGACCTTTTGTGGGGAGGTACCAGAAGGAGTGGACCGATACATTCCGTTATTGCACCAGATCTGGGCTAATAAAATTATTGGGATGTGTGGCATTTGAAGACTATCGGACTCTTACATCACCTTTTATAAGAGCTTTAATTATTCAAAATTTTGACCCTTTGTGAGGGAGGTCCCTGATGGAGTGGACCGATATTGTCCATTTTCGCACATGACCTAGCACTGATGAAAATATGAGTATTTGCAAAGTTCGAGCAAAATCGGATTATCTTTTCTCTTTCTGTGCAATAAATTATTTTCTTTGAAAATTTTTACATTTTGTGTGGGAGGAACCAGAGGGAGTGGGCCGATATTGCTTATCTCCGAACTCGATCTAAGTTTGACAAAAATATTACGATGTACCAAGTTTGAATTAAATCGGATACTCCCTTCGAGATTTATCGTGCGCACCAGCCAGCCAGACAGACGGACGGACATTGGTAGATCGACTCTAAATATTCTGAAACGAATTTGGTCCAAAGACACCTAGGGTCTAAAATCATTATTTCGACTAGGCACGTTTTGACCGTATCAAATGATATATACCCTCTGTCGCCATATGGCTGAGGGTATAAAAAATGAAATTGTTTTTTAAATTATAGCACTTAACGTATAAAGCAATATTTAAACAAGTAAAAAAGCAGTAAGTTCGGCCAGGCCGAACTTTGAATACCTTCCACCATTTGGAACGAATTAGAAAATTTTCAAAAAAATAAAATCCATTAAAAATTCTGTTAAAGTCTTTAAACTACCTAATATCGGAAGGTGCCAATAATTGGGGGTTATGCGAAATTGTGGACCTATATAAATAATTCCCTTTCAATGGATACTCCCTGAAAGAGGAGTATCCCCCCGATATTCGGTACTTTGATGATTTTAGCCACATTTTTTAATGGAATGGTCTGAAAATCCACACAAAGAGTTCCTTGTGAGTACTTTACACCCAGATATATATTTGTCTATATTGATTTGATCTATCAGATTTTTTTTTTTTTTTGAAAATTTTGTAATTTGTTCCAAATGGTAGAGGGTATTCAAAGTTCGGAACGGCCGAACTTACTGCTTTTTTACTTGTTATAATATAATCTTTCTCGAAGTGATATAATGATATAAGTCAATGTTATTTGGTATAAATGATTTAAATGTTTAATTTAGTGAAAATCGATTCAGAATTGGAGATGGTTCCACCATATCCGTCTGAACCAAATTATAACTGTTCTAAAGCCAAATTTTGGTAGGTGGTATGATCTACTTCAAATAAATTATTTCTTTACGGGAGCTCTACTAAATACTCATAGTGACGTAGGGTGTCATATATTCGGCCCGCCTTTTGACTTTTCCTTACTGGGTTTTACCCGGTCAAATTTGTCTGGTAAAAAGTAGCAAAATAGAACGCTATTTTTGGTCGCATTCATAATTTTCGCATCATAATTTTCGGGAAAAAATTATTTGACTACTGACGTTTCGATTTTGTTTGGATTTATGTTTTTCAGTGACCAAGCGGAAAAGCAATTTTCCTTAAAAGAAATTTTATGAACTTTAAGTTTTTAAGTTCATTGAAAATGCAATACGCAAATTGCATGCAACTTACACAATTTAATTTAAATAAAATAAAACGAACCACGAATCTTCTAAAGGTCTCAGCAACCAACAATACTACAAAAACGACCAAAGATAGGCAATTGCGATGTAAATTGCATTTTTTAGACACTAAATAACTGGCAAATAAATGTCCAATAAACTTGAGCGTTGTAACGTGAGACAAGCGCAAATGGAAAAAACAAAAAAAATTAAATATTTTTTACGAGCCCTTGACAAAGCATACTTGACAGCGACTCGTAAAAGCTCATTCCATTATTTTAACAGCAGCATAAAAAAGGAACCCAAAATCATGACATGGACCACTTTTTTGGACTAAGCAAATTAAGTCATTGAAATTTTTTTAATAGAAAAAGTAGTGAATGCAGCTTTTTTTATACCCTCCACCATACAATGGAGGGTATATTAATTTTGTCATTCCGTTTGTAACTCCTCGAAATACTCACGTCAGACCCAACAAAGTATATATATTCTTGATCAGCGTAAAATTCTAAGACGATTTAGCCATATCCGTCTGTCTGTCTGTCTGTCTGTCTGTCTGTCTGTGTGTCTGTCTGTCTGTCTGTGTGTCTGTCTGTCTGTGTGTCTGTCTGTCTGTTGTAATCACGCTATCTTTCGAACAAATTGAGATAGAAGGCTAAAATTTTGCACACATGTATATTTTGCCAGTAGGCAGGTTAAGTTCGTAAATGGGTCATGTAGGTCCAAGTTTTCATATAGCCCCCATATAACGGTACCTCTCGATATTCGGTATTTTGATGATTTTAGCGACATTATTCACCGGAATTGTTTCAAATTTGGCATTTGAAGTTCGTAATGGATACTTCAGCCTAAGACAGAAAATTATCTGTGCAGGTCCACGTCTTCGTATAGCACCCATATTCCCCCCGATATTCGGTATTTTGATGATTTTAGCGACATTATTTAACGGAACCGTTCCAAATTTGGTATTTATAGATTTGGTTCGTAATAGATACTGCAGCAGAAAACAGAAAATGGGCCATGTAGGTCCACGTCTTCGTATAGCCCCCATATACCGTACCCCCCGATATTCGGTATTTTGATGATTTGAGCGACATTATTTAACGGAACCGTTCTAAATTTGGTATTTGAAGTTCGTAATAGATACTGCAGCAGAAAACAGAAAATGGACCATGTAGGTCCACGTCTTCGTATAGGCCCCATATACCGTACCCCCCGATATTCGGTATTTTGATGATTTTAGCGACATTATTTACCGGGATTGTTTTAAATTTCGCATTTGAAGTTCGTAATGGATACTTCAGCCCATGCCAGAAAATTGTCTGTGCAGGTCCACGTCTTGGTATAGCCCCCATATAACGGTACCCCCTATATTCGGTATTTTGATGATTTTAGCTACATTATAAACAAATTTTTCTTCAAGTTTCGCATTTAAATGTTGTAATAACTTATGACAAAAGTTGCCTATGCAGGTATACGTCGTCGTATAGACTTTCGGTATTTTTAAGATCTTAACAGAATTTTTAAAGGATTTTTTTATTTTATTTTTTTTGGAAATTGCCAAATTTGTACCAAATGGTGGAGGGTATTAAAAGTTCGGCCCTGCCGAACTTACAGCTTTTTTACTTGTTTTTTGACATTTACGTTTAAATAATTTAAATAATGGGTATTTTTTGTTCAAGGAAATCTATATCTATATATATAACAAGTAAGCAAAGGCTACAGTCGAGCGGGCCGACCGTTGAATACCCTACAACACTATAATAAGTTATACAGTTTATATAGGCGAGATACTAGAATGAATTCCACAAGATATTGTGACAAATAATAAAAGAAAACCATCAGGTTTCGTTCTCTAATTTTCGAATAATAGCAACTTAAGCTAATTTGCTAATTTCCAATTTATTGGTAGATTTGCACTTAAATGCTCTTCCTAGATCTGGAACCAATATTTCCCAAAGACCTACAATCTCTCAGAAATGGCAAAAGATTAATATTTATTATTGGTTTTTGACTGAAACGCATCTATATGAGATACACACATTTGACTATATTCTTCAACGAAATCAGCGTTAACGAAATAGTCAGAAGTGCGTCTTTCCTGTATTTGTGAATTCTCCAAAAAGTCACTGGAATGGACATTTTCGTATTTTATCTACAATAGTTGGCAAACTATTTCGCACATTGAATATTTTTGGATGGCCATTCAAAACTGCTTGGCTTTTGCAATGTCCGGTAACCCCATTCAAATGTGCGTGAGGGTCGGGCGATAATTACGACCCGCTGACAATTTTGCAGTTTTTTGGTCCATTTCAACCCGTAAATATATGGCGATCATCTCCAAAAAGAGTAGGCTTCTATTCTAACCCTCTCCATGCAAAATTTCGTAAGGATCGGGCCATAAATGCGATCTGTATATGATATCCTGATATCCTAACTACTTAGTTTTGTTAGCTGTACAAATATTACCAAATGTTTAATTCAAAATGAAAATATGCCAAAAATATGACAAAATTGAAAAAATATGAGAAAATTTTAGAAAATCAATATTTTCATCTTTAGAGAGATATTTTTATGCAATTTTTTTAGACGTTTTTTCTTTCCTGCCAAGAGGCCATTCTGAATTAATGAGAACTGTCGAAATCAGTTCAGCCGTTCTCGACATAAAAGAGATCTTTCAAGCATATCTCCTTTGATAGACATATATATCGTACATATTTTGCTATATATCCGATTTGTTGGATAATAACATCAATGTAAAGGTCAGAAGTAACCTTGTGATGGCTTTGTGACTTCGCCGGGATTTAAAATATTCACGGTTTAATGAAAAATTTTGATTTTTTCAACACAAAAGATATGGTATACTTTAGCCGCTAAATATTATCCGATGACCACCCAAATTAGTAGGCTTCTTCCCCGTCCTAAACTCTATCTACATGCGAAATTTCGCGTCGATTGGTCTATAATTGCGACCTGTATAGCTACTGCAAAATCCGACATTTTTTCAGTATTTGGTCCATTTCAATCCCTAAACATTTCGCGATCATCTCCAAAAGCAATAGGGTTCTATTCTGGTCCAAGCCCCACCTACATTCTAAATTTCGTGAAGATCGGGCCATAATTGCGACCTGTAGAGTGATTACAAATTAACATGGACAGACGGACAGACGGACGGACGGACATACAAAGCTAGATCGACTCAGCTCGGCGTGCTAGGAAGATCCATATAAACTTTCCTATGTGGGAAACCAATATTTCGAGGTGTTACATAATTTTTGGCCCAATCAAACTTATAATACCCCCAACACATAGTGTTGTAGGGTATAAAAATCAATTGTTGTTTGTTGGTGATGGAATCAGTTGAGATCGGGTGGACCGATTTGAATAAAAATCGCATAAAAATGTGAAATTTTGAACATTTTCATTTTGACTTTTAAGATGTACAATAGTAATGTTTTATTTTGCATTATTTTTTCCATTTTGACTTACTATTTTCGTATGTACATTTGTAGTGTTTTTTTTTTTTTTTTTTTTTTTTGGAATTCTAATATGATGTGTAGTTTTTTGGGTAGTATAAAGCGGCAACGGATAAAACTGTTATTTATAGATTATATGTATTTATTGGGTTATACGAATAATATCATTTCCGGAGAGAATAAGATATGAAAATTCTAAAATCGGGAAAATCGAAAATTTTTCAATTTTTCATAAGGACCTTTAAACATTTGCCGTAAAAAATCAGCGAACCAGTTGAAGATTATTTTTATTTTTTCAATTCTTTCTTTTTTCTATATTGAAGTTTACATTTCATATTGTTTTCAATTCTGAATGAATAATATTGAAAATTAAATGAGTGCGTAATACGATGTTAAATGGCGATCTTTCTATATCTATAAAAGAGGAAAATGTTTGTATGTTTGTTTTTTTGTAATTTATGGACTCGAAAACCGCTGAATAGATTTTCCTGCAAAATTTCCATATATACTGCAACATTGCCTGAAAGTAACATAGGCTATATACATTTTTGAATTTCCACTTGGAACTGGAGATATAGCATCAGAATCGGAGGTACCTCCCAAAAATTTAGATTTTATATGCACATATGTATTGATTGGTTGAAGATACAGTCTCCAAATTTGGAATACGTAACGGAATTTGGAACAAAAATAAGTTTGCCAAATTATATTGTAATCGGTTCAGATTTGGATATAGCTCCCATATATATTTTCGGCCGATTTCAAGCATTTGATGCACCAAACACTCTATGTATCCCCAATTTCAATGAAATTTGAAACGTGTTATAGATTTTATCTAAAAATTGATTTCCCAAATTATATTGAAATCGGTTCAGATTTGGATATAGCTCCCATATACATTTTCGGCCGATTTCATGTATTTGGTGGACCAAACACGATATGTATTTCCAGTTGTAATGAAATTTAAAATAAGTAACGGAATTGGGAGCCAAAATGAATTTGTCAAATTAAATTGAAATCGGTTCAGATTTGGATATAGCTCCCATATATATTTTCGACCGATTTCATGTATTTGATGCACCAAACACGCTATGTATCTCTAATTTCAATGAAATTTGGAATGTGTAGCGGAAATTAAAACAAATATACATTTGTCAAATTATATTAAAATCGGTTCAGATTTGGATATAGCTCCCATATATATTTTCCGCCGATTTCACATATTTGATGCACAAAACACGATACGTATTTCCGATTCCAATGAAATTCGGCATGAGTGGCTAAATTTGGTACAAAAATAAGTTTGACAAATTATATTCAAATACGCTCAGATTTGATTATAGCTCCCATATATATACTCAGCCGATTTCACATATTTGATGCACCCAAAGCGAGAGAGACAAAATCTGGCACCAGCAAAAATTGCCAAATTATATTGAAATCAGTTGAGGTTTGGATATAGCTAACATATATATTTCGGCCGATTTCATACATATTATGCACCAAACACGATATATATGACCGATTCCAATGAAATTCAGAATGTGTGGCGGAATTTGGTTATAATAATAAATGTGATAAATTAATTGGAAATTAGTTAAGATTTGGATATAGCTCCCATATATATATTCTCGGCCGATTTCACATGTTTGACGCACCAATTTCAATGAAATATGAAAGGTGTGGCGGAGTTTGGTGTAAAAGTAATTTTTTTTAAAATTATATTTAAATCGGATCAGATTGGGATATGATTTTAATAAGAACCTTAGGCTAACACTAAAAAATAACACAACAATTTATTTGAAATATGCTTATTACGGCGAAGTATGTTGCCATCTCGAATTCACTAATTGCAATAGAAATGCCACTCTACTTAAAAAAATTGTAGTTTCCTGCACGCTTGGTATTTGCTATGAAATAAATAAATCCAAGGGACAAACCCTTCGTGTATTCATGTCATGTTACTGCTTTTGTAATGATTTTGTTTATTAACGCATTAAAATAGTGCAATATTTTTTTTTTTAATTTTTTAATTTGTTTTTCTTTATCCAACATATATTCGTAAATAAAATGTTGAATGCATATAAAATCAAAATGGGTGGCGAAGCGCACCGGGTTCAGCTATTTATGTATAAAATAGGCATCTAGCTTTCAACTCCAGGGCCTTCAGCTGGAAGATGCAAACACATTTATACAAACAAAAATGACCGAAAAAGCGTTTAGGGGTTCACTTCAAAAAGTGGACCTACTTCTTTCATGTGACAATAATTCGTCCAATGAGAACTCAAAATGCAAAATACATTGGGACTGCAATCCGTGAAATACTGACTATAAAGGACGCAAAATAAACATTCAAGATACCTTTAATCGCTTTGGCAGGTAATGATATGGGTCATAACCCCCGATAACGGAATATCCCGATTTCAAGTATATTCTACATTTTAACCATATTTTTCGTACTAATTTTGGCTTATGTTGATAATTTAAAAAAGAACCATCCTTGCAAGAAATGATCACGTTTTAGTATCACCATCATATGATTTAAGATATTTCGGGGTCTTGGCCACTTTTTCCATTTTTTTGGCCTTTATTTGACATCTTTGTTTTAAAGGGGGAAGAAAACTTCTTATCATTTACGTCTATATGAAATAAACTCAGAAATGTCAATCTGGGACTCGTTCAGTCGGAAATTGTGGCAGAGACATGAAAAAATACGAAATTAGAAAGTAACACGAGACCGAACATTTCTTTAATCGTCATTGAATTACACTACGATGAAAAATGTGGACTTTATTGGATCTCCACCACACAATTTAAATGACAAAAAATGTATGCCTATCTTTCGGTAATCGGAACAAAAGAGTATTTTTTTGGCTATTCTGACAACATTCTGCCTTCAAGTATGGGGTGGACAAAACTAAATACCACGCAGTACGGGATTTTAAACGTTGGAAATACAAATTCGAAATTATAGATCATTTGAATGAAAATGTTAAGCTTTTTACAATAATAAAAATTGTGCTGAATTTTCACATTGGGCTATTATAGATGTTCTTTATCATAAAGCTATTTAACACAAAAACTAATTTCTATTTAGTCATGGAGTCATTACTTATAATCAAAATTGGAGTCATTATAATGTAGTCATTACTTATAATGAAAATTGTGCCGCTTACATAAGTCAGATCTAAAAAATACGCATTAAAGATTAAAAGTACGGGCCGGCAACGCGGACCGGGCCATAAATCAATTGTTGTTCGTTGGTAATGGAATTAGTTGAGAACGGCTGGACCGATTTGCATAATTTTTTGTACAAACGTTCGTCATACCCCGAGTTAGGTTTTTAAAGAACAAATATTGACAACGCCTAATTTTACGCTCACCATCTTGATTTATTTAAAATCTTTATATTTGCCAGATAATGAAGATATCGGGTTGAAAATTGTTACACGATATACTGTTGACTTTCCCTCTAACCCTAGGGATTTATTTGGGAGCTGAGGAACTGACCACGCATACTTCTAATCTATCTATATATATATATAAGGAAGTTGTGTTAGTTACTACGCTTATAACTCCAGAACCGCTAATCTGATTTTAACGATTTACACAAATTCGGAATTGTCTCTTGGCAGAATAGAATCAAAAAAAAAAAAAAAAAAAAAAAAAAAAAAAAATCGCGTAAAAACGTGAATTTTTAAAATTTTCATTTTGACTTTTGAAGTGTACAATATTAATGTTTTATTTTGCATGATTTTTTTTTTCCATTTTGGCTTACTATTTTCGAATGTACATTTGTAGTGGTTTTTTTTTTAATTCTAATATGATGTGTAGTCTTTTTGGGTAGTATAAAGCGACGAAAAATAATGAATCTTAGTTATTATTTGTTTGTTAGTTATTATGCTTATAACTCAAGAACGTTCTGACGAATTTTCACAATTCCGTATTGCGTAAAATATGTCAATAATAATATAAAAGAAAAAATCCTTTTGGTCTGAAATCTTTTCAATTTAAAAACTATATTGAAGTGTACATTTTTTATAATTTTGAATTCTGAATGAATAATATCAAAAACGAAATAGTACGACGTTAAATAGCGATCTTTAATATCTGAAATTGGCATTTAGCTTTCAACTCCAGCATCTACATCGTGCTTCAGCTGGAAGATGCGAACACATTTAAACAAACAAAAATAACCGACAAAACGTTATGGACCGTCAAAGAACCGGACATTGTTTAATAGTCTTTGAATGATACTATGATAAAAGTATGGACATTACGGGGTCTCCAACGCGCAATTTCAATGACAAAACAATAAATTTCCATATTACGTAAAAAACAAGTAAAGGATTAAGTTCGGCCGGGCAGAACGTTTAATATCATTAACCTTAGGGTAAAGGAAACATTTTTATATAAAAGTATCTGAATTCAAGCATGTTTCACTTTAATCTTCATATACAAGTAAGAGTGTTTGGATAATGCAGTTAAACTTATCAAAAAAAAAACCATAAAGTGAATTAGGCCGTTATATGGGGCCATACCAAAAATGGAAAATTTGTGGACAATTTTATACTTCAAGGATTGTCTCCTTCTAAAATACCAAATTTGAAATAATTATGTGCGTAAATCTGACTAGGATTATCAACATACCCAATATCGGTAGGTATCGTGATATGTGTTAGACAAATCCGAGGAGAAATGTGGCAAAAATCATCAAAATACCGAATATCGAGGTATCATTTTCAATACCAACCATCCTATACACAATACAAATTGTTTTGCTATATTTTGACACTCTATGTTAAACAATGTGGCCTGTATGGATTGTGAGGTTCAAAACTCCAAAAAATTGACTAGATATATAAATAACCCATCCAATGAGAATTTAAAATGAAAAATTCATTGGGAAAAATTCATAGTGGAGCGAATTTAAAATTTAGTAAGAAAAGGATTCATATCCCCGATAAATTTTTCCGAACCATTAAAAGTAACCTTAACTCACATGTAATGTTATACGGGGACTATGCGCTATCGTCAGAAATTACACTGCGGAAAATTACACTTGGGAAATTGTTCGGATCAAATGTTTTTAGGGTCCATTTTATTTAACTCAACCATACACAAAGGGCCTCAAATGTGTTGCTCTATACTCCGCAAAAGTTACGATAGAGTTTTAAATTTGATACAATCCATAAAGAATCATTTGCACAATATATGTATCAGGTCCGTCTGCACTGTGATATAGCCCCCCTTTAATGATACAGTTTTTTTTCAAATTCTTCAAATGTTCGTAATTTGAGATTTTAGAAAGAACAACACATTCTTTCGTATAATTCTACGTATAGGAACATGCTTTTGTATAACCCTTATATGAAGGTATACGCAGATTACAGCTATTCCCAGGGCCTTGGTCACATTTTTCAATTGATTTTACCCTTATTTGACATCTTAGCTTCTTAGGGGGTAGAAGACCTCTTAGGGGAAAATTTTCAATGTCAATGTTTTGGAGAAGCGCCCTCACAAAAGTATCTCCTGATTTTACCTATTTCGAGGGTTTTGATTATATTTTCGAATCGATTTGGCTTAAAATGTGTGTTTAGGCTGTTTAGAACCATCTTGCATGGGCTATTATAAACAGTTGATGTATTCTTTTTTAAATATGTGACTTTTGACTCTTAAATTAAAATTTCAGCCTGAAAAATATGATCAGGTTTTTTGAATCAGTATAAATTGCCCGTTACGTGAACCTGTATTCACATTTTTGCGGTGGGTATTTATTTCTATTTAGTCGAGTCATTATTTATACAAAAAATTGTGCCACTTATGTGAGCCATATCTGTGAATTATTATACTTTAAAAACAATGCATTAAAGACTAAAACTACGGGCCGGCAACGCGGACCGGGCCAGCTAGTAATATATAATTTAACAAGGTATATTTGTAAAACGAGTCAAAAACATATACCCTCCACCATTGGGTACAGAAAATTTTTTTATCTGAATTCAAACGTGTTTCACTTCAAACTACAAATACTAGTAGGACAATTGGGAAAATGCTGCCAAATTCCGTTATGACCTACAAATATCAGTTTTAAGACAAATTCGTGAAAAAATCTGGCAAAATTATCAAAATTCCAAATATCGGGAGGTACCGTTATATGGAGGCTATACAAAAACTTAGACCGATATATGCCATTTTCAATACCCTATAGACGATACAAATTGTTCTGTTAAATTTTTGAAGCTCTACGTAAAATAATATGGGCTGTGTCGTGATTTCAACAGACAGACGGACATCGTTAAATCGACTTAGAACCATCACCAGCGCTGGTGGCCAACCGAAGGTGCGCATTTTCAGCTGACCTCTTTGGCAAGTAAACACGATAATTTTATTTGTTTACAAACTACTGGACAACGAATGTTTTCTCATCGGAGAAAACCAAATTTCGGCAGTTCACCACTTTCGGCCAAGCGAAGTGCTCTAATGATAGCCACTTGTGTTTTTCCAGCCAAATATGAAGAAATCACACTTGAATTCCATCACGAATAACTTTTTTTCTGGACAATTCTCACCAAAATGCTTTTGTACGCTTGTAAACAATATAATGAGCTTTCACTGGAATATGTTTAACAGCTGTCGGACAATTCGCTTAGAAATGACAGTAGTTTGAATCTGGTTGCAGTTTTTTCATCGCATCCTGCATAACATTTTCAATACCAACCATCCTATACACAATGCAAAGTGTTCTGCTAAATTTTGAGGCTCTACGGCAATTAGTGTGGACGTGATTTCAACAGACAGACGGACATCGTTAAGTCGACTTAAAATTTTATGCAGATCATGAATATATATATACTTTATGGGGTCTTCGACAAATATTTATGGATGTTACAGATAAAATGAAAAAGTTTATATACCCTCCTTTTCAAGGTGGAGAATATAGAAAGGAGTTTTTTTAGTAGTGCTGGTAGTCGTGTGCTTGTTCGTTGAATAGTGAAATGGCGTACAATGGTGAATGCGGACATAGTCTTGAGAATGGATCAGAAATATATTTCCTACATGAGATAAATTCACGGTTGACCTGCATATATAGGCGGGGTTAAATCCTGACTTTGAAAGATTGCCAAATACAATCTCACTTGTGCTCACAATTCTCTGTTAATAAGAATATTGTGACAACTACATCACTGCCTTCATTGAATTGCCCTTTTTGTAGAGTTCGCCTTTTGAACTTGAATATATTTAAATAATACCCACTGTTTAAAAAATGTACGCACATTCTATGACCTCGGCCACTTGCCCGCCATGATGTCAAACCACTTACCAAAGGGAATTTGTGTGATTTGGCAAAGCATAGCTGCCAAAAGTTTTGGTTATTTAGCTGGCATTTATGGATTGGTTTTAGCATCATAAAATGACCGCTGCGAAAAATTAATGTTCAATACATAATTAAAGACCGAAACTATGTGTTACTTCAAAAAACCATTATTAACTGCACTTGAAGCGATTACAAGAATTTAAAAAAGTATCTACTATACAAGTATGCAAAACCTGAATATGATCGGTCCCGACCAATAAAATCTTAAAAATATTATTATACTTGTGTATTTATAACTCAACGTTTGCGAAGTTAACACCTCCTTACTTTTCATCATTGAAGATAGACAGAATTAATCAGAAGCGAACCGCAACAACAACCCAACAACAATTATTTTAATATTTCAAAGAAGACATTATTTGTATTTTTGCTTTATTTCGTAGCATTTATTTCATTAGAAAATACATATTCCCTTTTTCCTTTATTTTCCTTAACATTTCTCACCGAAATGCCATTTTCTGTTAACTACAATATGTTATGATACAAATGCTGATAGCACGCAGTGACCCGAACTGAAGGTGCAAAGACCTTAACATCAATACACACATACATATGTGCGGTATACACAATCCGACCTGATACTCAATTACACCCGGCCATAATTCTAACACCGACAAATAAACACATTCTATCCCAATCACTGGATACGGCTGCTGACACTTAGCCTCAAAGTAATTTAATTCAACTTGCAATAGGCCATTGACTTTAAGGTCTGCAAATGTTTATTGTGCGTAAATAAAGATGTGTTGGTAAACAAGAAGGAGAATGTGTAGTACGTTTGTGTTTTCTTGGATAGATATAAGTTCATATTGAAACGTTATTTATAAAGAAAGTAAACAAAATGGATAAATAGGACTTCACGAAATGTGAAGGTGTTAGAGATTTTTTTTTTTTTTTGAGCCAACATAGAATCTTTTGATATCATACAAGTTTAGTTCTGGAGGAAATTCTGCTTTCGCTTTTCTTCTATAGATCTATGAATATTTATTATACCCTACAACACTATGTGTTGGGGGTATTATAAGTTTGATTGGGCCAAAAATTATGTAACACCTATTGGTTTCCCATATAAGAAAGAATATATGGATCTTCCTATCTCGCCGAGCTGAGTCGATCTAGCTATGTATGTCCGTCCGTCCGTCTGTCCGTCTGTCCATGTTAATTTGTAATCACTCTACAGGTCGCAATTATGGCCCGATCTTCACGAAATTTAGAATGTAGGTGGGGCTTGGACCAGAATAGAACCCTATTGCTTTTGGAGATGATCGCGAAATGTTTAGGGATTGAAATGGACCAAATACTGAAAAAATGTCGGATTTTGCAGTAGCTATACAGGTCGCAATTATAGACCAATCGACGCGAAATTTCGCATGTAGATAGAGTTTAGGACGGGGAAGAAGCCTACTAATTTGGGTGGTCATCGGATAATATTTAGCGGCTAAAGTATACCATATCTTTTGTGTTGAAAAAATCAAAATTTTTCATTAAACCGTGAATATTTTAAATCCCGGCGAAGTCACAAAGCCATCACAAGGTTACTTCTGACCTTTACATTGATGTTATTATCCAACAAATCGGATATATAGCAAAATATGTACGATATATATGTCTATCAAAGGAGATATGCTTGAAAGATCTCTTTTATGTCGAGAACGGCTGAACTGATTTCGACAGTTCTCATTAATTCAGAATGGCCTCTTGGCAGGAAAGAAAAAACGTCTAAAAAAATTGCATAAAAATATCTCTCTAAAGATGAAAATATTGATTTTCTAAAATTTTCTCATATTTTTTCAATTTTGTCATATTTTTGGCATATTTTCATTTTGAATTAAACATTTGGTAATATTTGTACAGCTAACAAAACTAAGTAGTTAGGATATCAGGATATCATATACAGATCGCATTTTTGGCCCGATCCTTTGCATGGGGATCACATGAGGTTCAGAATAAAAGCCTACTTTTTTTGGAGATGATCGCCATATATTTAGGTGTTGAAATGGACCAAAAAACTGCAAAATTGTCAGCAGGTCGTAATTATCGCCCGACCCTCACGCACATTTGATTGGGGGTTACCGGACATTGCAAAAGCCAAGCAGTTTTGGATGGCCATCCAAAAATATTCAATTGGTAAAGGAGTTTGCCAACTTTTGTAGACAAAATACGAAAATGTCCATTCTAGTGACTTTTTGGAGAATTCACAAATACAGGAAAGGCGCACTTCTGACTATTTCGTTAACGCTGATTTCGTTGAAGAATATAGTCAAATGTGTGTATCTCATATAGATGCGTTTCAGTCAAAAACCAATAATAAATATTAATCTTTTGCCATTTCTGAGAGATTGTAGGTCTTTGGGAAATATTGGTTCCAGATCTAGGAAGAGCATTTAAGTGCAACATCTACCCATAAATAGGAAATGAGCAAATTAGTTTAAGTTGCTATTATTCGAAAATTAGAGAACGAAACCTGATGGTTTTCATTTATTATTTGTCACAATATCTTGTGGAATTCTTTCGAGTATCTCGCCTATATAAACTGTATCACTTATTATAGTGTTGTAGGGTATTGAACGGTCGGCCCCGCTCGACTGTAGCCTTTGCTTACTTGTTTTTTTTTTTTTTTTTGTGTTTATGAAGATTAATATGTCATGATAATTATTGATCCATCAGTACTGAAAGAATTACATATACTGTATCTAATTTTAAGCATGGCCAGCCGTGCGTATAATGAACATAATTGATATTTGTTGTTCGTACGTAACTTATACGCCATGCAAATGTTTTTATAAATTTATTGATAAACTTCAGCTTTATACAAGCAAGTACATTTTATGGCCACTATAATTTTTATACCATCCATTTTAGACCCCACAAAGTATATATATTCCCGATCGGCATAAAATTCTAAAATTCGGACGTCCGTCCGTCCGTCTGTGGAAATCACTCGAGCTTCCAAACGAAATGAAGTACATTTATAAAATTTTATTCAAATTTATATTATGTTTGCAGGACTTTTGGTATTGAAAATACCTATGCAGGCCCATGCCGTCGTGTAAACCCTTAAATAACAGCTACATTCGTTATTTTTAAGATTTTAACAGAATTTTTAACGAATAGTATAGTTTTTGAGAATTGTAAAATTCGTTCCAAAGTTCGGGCCGGCTAATAAAGTTCTGGTTTTTTTTTTAGGGCCTTCAATATAACATTCCAATGCCAAGTTGAAAAGAATATAAAAAAACTGGTTGAAACTCACTATAATTCTGACAAACTTACAAAAAAAAGTTGGAAAACATATATCTTCTTAGCATACATCTTGATAGTGGTGTTAGCTACTATACGTTTACTAATGAACGGCTGGTCAAATTTGTATAATTTACACCAATTTATAATGGTCTCTTGGTAGAACGGGATAAAACATAAAATAATTTTATAACCCAGGACTTTCCTTGAAAATATTAATTTGTAGTCTAAATCACAGTTTGAAGATAAAAGTAAGACATTTAAAAACCAAATTAATTTTATGAGTACTCAAAACCAATGAAAACCAAAAATTGTGAATAGGCCAAAAAGTTTGTGACACCACGAATTCTTGGTCCTAGATCCATGATGTTGAATATGGATCTGCCTTTATATCCAAGTAGAGTTGATCTAGCTTTGCATGTCCTTCGCACGCTACAAGTCGAAATTTATACACAATCCTGCAAAAATTTAGCATGAAGGTGGGATTATGGAAATTGAATAGAAATGTATTAATTATGAACTTTATCGTAAAATATTTAAGGGTTAAAATGGATCAAAAGCAAAAAACCTCCTAACTTTGCAGTTGGTTCACAGACCAACATTATAGACCGCTCGATGCGGAATTCTCCATGTGGTAAAAATGTAAGATAGGGATAATATTTAGATCGTAAAATTAACCATACCTTTTGAGTGAAAAACAAGTAAGCAAAGGCTACAGTCGAGCGGGGCCGACCGTTGAATACCCTACAACACTATAATAAACCATACAGTTTATATAGGCGAAATACTCGACAGAATTCCACAAGATATTGTGACAAATAATAAAAGAAAACCATCAGGTTTCGTTCCCTAATTTTCGAATAATAGCAACTTAATATAATTTGCTCATTTCAAATTTATTGGTAGATGTTGCACGTAAATTGTCTTCCTAGATCTGGAACCAATATTTCCAAAGACCTATAATCTCTCAGAAGTGGCAAAAGATTAACATTTATTATTGGTTTTTGACTGAAACGCATCTATATGAGATACAGACATTTGACTACAATCTTCAACGAAATCAGCGAAATAGTCAGAAGTGCGCCTTTCCTGTATTTGTGAATTCTCCAAAAAGTCACTGGAATGGACATTTTCGTATTTTGTCTACAAAAGTTGGCAAACTATTTCACACATTGAATATTTTTGGATGACCATCCGAAACTGCTTGGCTTTTGCAATGTGCGGTAACCCCATTCAAATGTGCGTGAGGATCGGGCGAAAATTACGACCTGCCGACAATTTTGCAGTTTTTTGGTCTATTTCAACCCCTAAATATATGGCGATCTCTAAAAAGAGTAGGCTCCTATTCTGGCCCTCATCTTATCCCCATGCAAAATTTCGTAAGGATCGGGCCATAAATGCGATTCTTTCATAGACATATATATCGCACATATTTTGCTATATATCCGATTTGTTGGATGTTAACATTAATGTAAAGGTCAGAAGTAACCTTGTGATGGCTTTGTGATTTCGGCTGGATTTAAAATATTCACGGTTAAATGAACAATTTTGAATTTTTTCAACACAAAAGATATGGTCTATTTTACCTGCTAAATATTATCCGATGACCACCGAAATTGGTATGCTTCTTCCCCGCCCTAAACTCTAGCTACATGCGAAATTCCGCGTCGATTGGTCTATAATTGCGACCTGTATAGCTACTGCAAAATCCGACATTTTTTCAGTATTTGGTCCATTTCCAAAGAAATAGGCTTCTATTCTGATCCTAACCCCTCCTTTGTGCAAAATTTCGTAAGGATCGGGCCATAATTGCGACCTGTAGCGTGATTACAAATTAACATGGACAGACGGACGGAGGGACATACATAGCTAGATCGACTCAACTCGGCGAGCTAGAAAGATCCATATATACTTTCCTATATGGGAAATCAATATTTCGAGGTCTTACATAAATTCTGGCCCAATCAAACTTATAATACCCCCAACACATAGTGTTGTAGGGTATAAATATCGGATATATATAACGAAATATATACAATGCATATATACAAAGGAAGGGAATGTTAGCTAGAATGCTTATATCTGAAGAATGGCTGGAGCGATTTTGACAAATTTTGTAAATCTAGAATGCCCTTTTGGCATGCAAGTATAAAATCTAAAAAAAATCGCATAAAAAGATGTCGATAATGATGTTAATATAGATTTTGTAGTATTTTGTGTCATTTTTTTATTTTTTCATATTTTTTATCGCATGCGATTTTTTCAATTTGACTTATAATATTGAAGTGTATATTTTGTAATATTTTTGCACTTTACAACACAGGTTAGGGTTATTATATACAGATTGCAATTATCGTCCGATCCTCACGAAAGTTTTCAGAAGGATAGGATTAGGCTCAGAAGTACTAAGTCTATCGTTTTCAAAGATGTCCGCAATATATTTAGAGGTTGAAATGGACCAACAATTAAATATATTCCTGATTTTGCAGCCGTTATAAAGGTCACAAATAGAAACCAAAGAACACGAAATCTCGCATGAAGTTAGAGTTTAGGACAGCGCGTAGAAAGGACCACTACTTTTGTGTGAAAAAATACAAACATTACTTACAGGCAATATTCGAAATACACAAAAGGCGAACTTCTGGCTTTTTTATGTTGATTTCGTGGACCAATATAGCCACATATAGCTTAGACAAGAAAATCATATAGATTAGTCTAGATTTGGAGATACAGAGGGGCTTCTTGCTTTTGGATCGCAAAATATTTTGGCGTTCAAATGAAGCAAAAACAGAAAAATGTTCCTGATCACATAATTGAAGCAAATCGACACGCCTGAGAAGAGAGTTAAGGACAGGAAAAAAGTCTAGCATTTTGGATGACCATTGGATTATATTCAGCTGTAAATGGACGACAACAACTAACAGCATAATTTCAGAAACGAAATCTCCCAAAATGGATTTGGACATAAGGAGGCTTCTATTGTGGTGTTGTATTGTATCACATAGTCGGCCCGCACGACTATAGCCTTGGCTTACTTATTTTTACTAATTTCGGCATATGTTTGTAATTTGCAAAGAAACCATCCTTGGAGAAACTGATCACGTTTTGGTATAACCACCATATGATTTAATCTATTTTTCACTTTTCTGGCCCTTATTTGGCATCTTTGTTTCTAAGGGGGTAGAAAATCTCTTTGCATGCAATTTTCTATTTTGGTGTAGTTCCCATCTTGGTCTTGACCACATTAATCAATAGATTTAGCAAAAAAATTGCATTCAATCTCTTCTTGTGTACAAAACCATTTTACAAGTGATTGTCCACACAGGCAATAATTTCAGTATACAGAGTGAGTTGAACAAACTGCAACCAATTTCAGACTCCTTTCATTTCTAAGCCATTCGACCGACAGGTGTTAAAATTATTTCAGTGACAGCTTATTATATTGTTTAAAAGCATGCAAAAGCATTTTGTTAAGAATTTTTCAGAAAAAAACTTATTCGTGATGGAATTCAAGCGTGATAGTGTGATTTATTTATATTTGGCTGGAAAACCAGCCAAATTATTCGTTAGAATAAATATTTTGTGTCTCATACCATAGCTCGTTACCGTGATACTGGTAGAATAGCTCGACGTCAAGGAAATTGATGGAAGAAAACAGCAACATCAGCAGAAATGATTCGAAAATAAAGAAGCGACTTGATCCTAAACCGCATCGCAGTGTTCGAGAAATGTTAAGCGTAAGCTGAACATATCGCAATATTCCATTCGGCAAATATTCAAAAATGAGGTCGGGGTAAAGTCATTGAAATTCCAAAAAATGCAAGAACTTACACCGCTACGGAAAGAAAATAGACACAAAAGAGCTAAAGACTTTCTTCGCTTGGCCGAAAGTGCTGAACTGCCGAATTTGATTTTCTCCGATGAGAAAACATTCGTTGTCTAGCAGTTTGTAAACAAACAAAGTTATCGTATATACTTGCCAAAGACTTCAGCTGAAAATGTGCACCTTCGGTTGGCCACCAGAACTCAAGCGCCGGCCATGGTGATGGTGTGGGCCGCCATAACACCCGATGATCGCTCTCCGCTCGTATTAATCGACCGTGACATCAGACTAAATGCCGAATATTATCGCGAAAATATTCTGGAGGGTGTATTAAAGCCTTGGGCACGCAAACATTTTGACCGCAGACCTTGGACATTCCAACAGGACTCAGCACCATCGCACTCAATACGCGCCACCCAAGAATGCTTGCAAAATGAGGTTCGTCGCTTCATTTCCAGCGCACAATTGCACCCAAAATCTCCGGATACCAATCCGTTGGACTATTGTGTCTGGAGTATTTTGGAAAGCAAGGTTGGCACTAAAAAATACCAAAGTGTCGATCACCTCAAGCAAGCGCTTCGCCGGAAATGGGCTAAAATACCGCAGAGCAACATTTGAGCAGCGTGTTATGATTTCATTGGCCGTTTGAAGGCCATAATTCGTGCCAAAGTGACCAATTCTAACAAATCTAAACTTATTCTAAAACTTGACAATATTTCTGACATTTTGTGCTTTCATTCAATAAAATTTAAAAAAAATGTAAATATTGTGGCGTTTGACTTGGTTGCAATTTTTTATCTCACCCTGTATACTAAATATACTTTCCATATTATAGTGGAGAGTATGAAAAATTATTGAATATTATTTTAGAGTATTTAGTTAGAGCTTGTGCTTAGAAATTTGGACTATACTGTTTTGAAAAAGACGTAAGTAATGTTAAGTAAGAGTTGAAAATTCAGTTATTCTTTAATTTTTTACTTCTCCTAACGAAGTAGTGGACACTTGCTATGTAGCTATAAAATTAATACTTTAATTATAATATCTGGCAATCAACACCTAGAAAATTAATCTTTCAATATTAATTTCATAGAACTATATATTATTTTTTATATAGCCAAGCCAACTCAATTCAAATGGTTTTGAATCAAAAAAATGCTAAATAAAAAACGGCTTACAAGTTACACGGAAGGGTTGTTGGTTGTTCAATACGAGCGATGCCCGATGGCGAGCATTCAAAACCAAAGAGAAGCCTAATGTAGTCCAGTATATTTATGCATGCAGATGAATGATGGTTTGTTTGCATTTTTTATTTGGACTCTGGCCAAAATATAAAAATGTGCACGTACGTGGCGAACCGCAAGCGTAGTTAAACAAACACAAATAAATTTAAACAACAACAACTACAACAATGGAGAACAGCTGAAGTGAAATACATCACAACAATGGTGGTGCGGACATATGGACAGACAGACTGGCATGGTAGCAACAACAACAACAACAAAAACACTGAAAGCAAATCCAACCAAACAGATAGGCAAATAAACACCGGCACAAAAACACTTCTGTAACCAAAAATGCTAAAACTGAAAGACAAGTTATATAAATATGTAACACTTACACAGTCACTCACTGACACACACACACAAACAAACAAGCAAACCAATAGACAACCGACCAACGAACAAACACAAACAAACGTAAAAAAGCGAAAACAAATACCTGTATTTAAATGTCAGTGGTGTTTGTCTGAATTTACCACTCGCTTCTATGCAAATTTCAGATGCATTTTAGCGGAAATTATGCTTTCACTTCTGACAGGCTTTTCCGCATGTGTGGTTGTGTGCGGGTGTAGATTTCACATGAGTTTTTTTTTTGCATTGTTTTGTACATGCATTGTGTGTTCCGGCGAATGTGCAAGTGTGTGTGTGTGCGTCAGTTTGTGTGTTGACACAAGTATTTAATGTACTTCATGTAAAATGCCATGTTTTCATGCCAAACATTTATGTAGAACGGCATTATAAGCGGTTTCAAGTATAACTCAAGTATTTCATATACATAAGTAGCGGTTTTATTCACTTTAACACCAACACCAAACGCAAACAGCCGACAAACAGACAGGCAGAGATCCACTGTTATGGAGGATTTCAGTTGTACACGTTTGTCTATTTGCCCTTTATTTGACTACATGTGCATCGGTGTGTGTGTGTGTGACCGGCAGTCATCCTCTAGGCCGGCATGTCCATGTACCTTGTCTTGTAACAACAGTAGTCAGCCTAAGTGGCCCTTGGAATTTTTGTGTGCTATTGGTATGATAAGTTAAACGAGTTGGGGTTTTTCTTTTCTGCTTGCTCTCACAAATCAACAAATAAAACTAATGTAAAACAAATACAAACAACAATGAAACTCTTCCAAGTCATCTTCTTGGAGATCTAAGTAGTGTTCATCAACATTATCAAGGTCTTCGGGACAGGTCACAGTGTGTGAAGGTGGCTGATATATTTAGGCATTTTTGAAATAACAATTCCTCGGTGGCAGGTTCTAAGTTTGCAGGCGGTTTCTGGGGAGAAAATACCCGAGTACCCGTGATCCTGGACTCAACAAGGCGAAGCTACTGGCGCTCCCCCATGACCATCAGCGTTCTATGGTTTGCAGAGAGGATACCGACTGTATTCGAACGGTTGTCTCGTCGATACCTGAGCACCTCGACGAGTGGCAGGCTTAGTTACCAAGTCCTTACCGTAATAGGGAGGTTTTGTAATGGTGGACATTGTCACCTCCACAGTCCACATCTTTTGTAGAGACAATAAACTAAACCAAATTTAGACGCCATATTAGGGTCTAAACTACGTCGGGCACCTCGACGAGTGGCAGGCTTAGTTACCAAGTCCTTACCGTAATAGGGAGGCTTTGACATGGTGGACATTGTCACCTCCACAGTCCACAAGTTTTATGGAGACATTAAACTAAAGCAAATGTAGCCGTCATATTAGGGTCTGAACTACGATGTGGACCTGCATAGGTAACTTTTTTCATAAGCCATTACAATATTCAAATGCGAAACTTGAAAAAAAAAAAACGGTGAATAATGTATCTAAAATCATCAATACAAGGGGGTCATTATATGGGGGATATACCAAAATGTGAACATCACAAACAATTTTCTGCCTTAGGCTACAGTATCCATTACAAACTCCAAATACCAAATTTGAAACAATTCCTATGAATTATGTCGCTAAATCATCAAAATACCGAATACCGGGAGGTACCGAATCGTGGACGTACATGACCCGTTTTCAATACCAGACATAATATACATTTGAGTAAAATTTTATCAATCTACTTCATTTCGTTCGGAAGTTTGAGTGATTTCCACAGACGGACTTTCATCGCTAAATCAACATAGAATTTTATGCTGATAAAAAAAAAAAAAAATATATATATATATATATATATATATATATATATATATATATATATATATATATATATATATATATATATATATATATATATATATATATAAATATATATATATATATATATATATATATATATATATATATATATATATATACTAGACTAGACAAAGTATATATATTCTTTATCAGCATAAAATTCTATGTCGATTGTATGTATATTTCAAGGTGCTGCAAACGGAATGACAAACTTAATATACCCTCCATACTATGATGGAGGGTATAAAAACAACAAAACCAAACCAAATCGACTTAGGATACAGCCACGGACTTCATTTTAAAAGCAGGTGGGGACTAGACCCTGTTAACGTACCGAGACGTTGTATGTGAGAACATACAAAGATAGAGCGAACAGCGTTCCGCTCTTCTTGACAAAAAAAAACAGAATTCTGCGGGTTAGCCAAGAGAGCGCTCCACGGCACGGAACGCTGTACGGAAGTTCGAAAAGAATCATCCGTTATTGTCAAAATGCAACCTTGGAAAGGAGTTTGCCATTTTTGCGGAAAGCGACAATTTTCAAGTTGTTGGAATAACAGCACCAGCTGTTGCACACTCGATGGAATCCAAAGCTGCTTTCGTCGATACAAAGACAAAGAAGCGCAGAAGGCGGAGAGCAAGGAAGGTGGAACCTGAAGGAGCCAATTCCTAGTTGAAACTGAAGGAGATCAAACCCTCGTCTCGTCCAACGATGAAGAGGGGACAATCGATAAAGGAACCACAACCCGAGACTCAGAAACCTTCAACAGGAAACCCTTCTCATCCACCAGCTGTGCTATCTACCCCAATCATCGGCATGAAGGTAGTGGTTGGTACGACTCAATCAGCTTCTGTAGACTCTAAGTCTACTAAAGCCAAAACTGAATCTACCATACGCCAACCACCGAACCAGAGTAGCAGAAAAAGGAAATTTTCTCGAACTGTCTACCCAGGCAAACTCCGTGTAGCAGCCATTGCCTACGCTGAGCTGGAAGGCAAAATCAGCGATAGTCGGCGGATGCTCATAGAGGACCGTCTGAGCGAGGTAGTTTTTCGATGGGAAGATCTTAAAAGGTTGCAGTTTGGCATTGCCGCCCTCTATAAAGAAGTGAAGGTCATCCGCTGCGAAAGCGAGGAGTCCAAAAACTTATTTGTAACCGCAGTAGCTGGCTTTCGCGGACTTTGGAAGGGTATCCCTGAAGAATATACCCTGTAGAAAGGTATTATCAGCACGGATGCCACCACCTTTGGTGGACTCGGCACGTGTGCTGATAATATTGGGAAAACAAAATCCCAATATCTATACGGACAACTGCAGACTCTGTCAAGACTACTGCAGACTCTGTCAAGACTACTGCAGACTCTGTCAAGACTACTGAGACGGTGGAGCACTTACTTTTGCCACATTTCAAATCTTTATGGAGTCAGACAGAGGCTACTGGCTAAGCAAATTCTACCAAACTTGTTCCCTTTTTCTGAAACTGAGCCACAATGTGGATACACTTTCACACTCTTCGTTTCTTACTTCCTAAAAGGCTAATTTTTACTAGATCCAATATAGGAAAAAAATCGTACCAGAGACAAGACAAAGCTTAGTATCAGAATGGACCTTTTCTGTCAGCAGAATACGTCTCTGGAATTCTTCCTGTCATGAATTACAAAGCATAAATACTTCTCAAGTTCCGAAACACTCATACAAATTAAAGTTCTTCAATTCAGGTTCAAGTAAGTACCTATACTGACCTTAAACCTGCAACACCGATGAAAAATTGGTCGCGAAATATAAATTTGAATTATTAGTTATTGTGGAGTTTTTCTCCCATGAGTAGGCCATATAAAAATATTCCTGAAAATGTACTCTTAAATAATTGGTTTTGTAACACTATGCTGCTACGCTCTGATATATCTATGGCATTTCCTTTCGAAGATAAATAGGACGATTTCACAGTTCTGTTGTTTTTAGTTTTCCTCTTTTTATTATTATTAGAATTTTGCTTTTTCATCCACAAATTTTCTGGCTAACACCCACAATTTTGTTCGTTTGTGTTCCATTTCAATGCCTACTTTGTATTCCAACTGATTATGTTGTTGGTTGGCTCGATGGTTGACTGGTTTGTTGGCTGGCGTGCAGCATTTACCACTACCACTATATAAACATACACACACACGTACATCTTGAACTTTAGTCAACGATATCGTTGAATGTATTTCCAACTTCAGTGTCTACCGGTTCCGTCACGACCCATAACGGCATAGTTGCTTCTGCATGTTTGTGTGCCATGGCACATTCAACAGGCTCGTTCAAGTCATCATACCTGGTTATACCTATCACACTGGTAGATATCAAAGGTCGGCGTTTTATGTTGTGGCTACCGAAACAAAAACAACTTGAATTTTTTCCTGCCACAACTGTGCAGGACCGGATACATACCGTTTGCTTGTCTTCCGATTAGTTTAACTTGTGTACTTCAGTGAAAATACAAATAACACTTTTTTGGGAGGTTATTTTTCAAACAATTACTCCAAAAAATTTCCTGTAAGTGCATACTTGTGAGATGGATAATTTTCAAAATTTTATTATGATGATGATGACGAAGACGACGAGGATGATGGTATTGCAAGAAACGTGAGTCCGACACAGCAGTCAGAGAGACAGACAGACAAGCAGAGTAAATAGTTGGCAGCTGATTTGATGGACAGTTGCAGAAATGTAGATTCAAATTAAATTTGAATTTTGTGAGTCATGGTAACGTTGAGTGTAATGGAAATTGAAGATGAATGAAGTAAAACAATTTGTGTTGTACTCTTATTACCAAAATGGGAACAGATAGGAAAATTTCACAACAAAATTTACAACAAGTAGATCTAATTCTGGATTTAATATTTATTGAATTGTTAACTTTTTACTATTTAAGGAAGATCTGCGAAGGGTCTGCTAAGAACATTTTTACGGTTTTGCAATGTATTGTGTGTTTTTTGCGATACATAAGTAAAATAAAACAATTAAGCAGATGTTATAGACGCACGGGGCTGACCAGAGGATACACTACACATTTTGGGATAAAGTTTATGTGGATCTAAATTTTTTGAGATTAAATAAATATACTGGGTAACATAATTGCGCTATTAAAAACCAGTAAAGAAAGTCTTAAGGTCGGGCGGGGCTAACTTAATGATACCCTACACCACTTTGCTAATTTAGTAGAGCTCCACATAACAATTAAAAGTTTTTATGGGAGAATTCAATCATTCGGGCTATGATTATAATTATAATTTAAAGTTCAAAAGACACAAATATGCCCAAGCATTTGTATTTTTTAAATTCGGACTTGTATTCCCCATTTGATATATATGGGAGCTATATCCAAATCTGAACCGATCTTGATAGCATTTGGTAAAGATATTTCTGAGCTGCATTTCATATATTTCCTTGAATATCATTGTTACGGAGTGCATAATACGGTTGTGGGAATCAAAATATAACAAATCGGATGAACAATATATGTGGGAGCTATAGCTATATCTCAACCGATCTTCACCAAATTTGACATACTAGCTTCTAGACTCGGTCGTAAGTGCCAAATTTCATCCCATTTGGGCAAATATTAGACGATTGGTGCACAATAAAATAAATCGGACGAAGTTATATGTGGTAGATATAACCAAATCCTAACCGATCTCGATAAAATTTAGCAAAGGTATTTCAGAGCTGTATTTGATTTACTTCCCCAAATATTGTTGTACCAGGGTGCATATTACGGCCGCGGAGGACTAAAATAACAAATCGGATGAACAATATATATTGGAGCTATAGCTAACACCAACCGTGACATCCAGATCAAAATTTAGGATTTCAGCTCTTTTCCTTCAAAAAATACCATATACAGTTCAATTTGGTTCTTTTCGAACAAGTTTATTACGCATTTGCAAACCCATCTCCAAATCTCAATTCCAGATACCAGCAGAGACCTCAATATCATATTTTGGGATTCCAGTACCCAATACCAAATTTAGTACCACTTAGTACACATTTCCAATACCACCTCCATATCTTAACCACAGACACCAACAGTGACATCTATATCAAATGTCAGGATTTCAGCTAAATCCCTTCACTCAATAACATATTAAGTACTATTTAGTACTCTTCAAACAATTATAGTATCGAAATCTCAACCCCAGATCCCAAAAGTTATTTATATCTCTATCGCCTCATCTAATAACAAATTAAGTACCATTCAGTACTTTTCATACTACTATAGAACACTTTTCCGAAAATACATCCATATGTCCAGTCTACACATGAACAGCGAACTTATACCAAATTTCAAACACTAATACCAAATTGTACCAAATATAGTAGTTGTTAGTACGTTTCGTGCAGTTGTAGTATCCCTTTCAAAACAACCTCTTTATCACAAATCTTTCACCAAAATGGACCCCAATACAAAATTTCAAAAACTCCAGCTTCATTCGTTTAACCTTACTGTTCGAAGTTCAGTACAGTTTACACACTTAGTACACATTTCGAAGACCACATACATATATCAAACTTATTTTCGAACCGTGATTCTTATATCAAATTTCAAGCTTTTAGTTCTATGCTTTCCTATAAACCAATACCATTTTAGAAGTTTAGTACTATTTTAGAACTTTTCGTAACCTTAAAGTTTGAGAACCCTTTAGTACTCATATAGTACACTCTATCAGTGACTCACATCCCAAATTTCAGAAATGAATATCATTCCGTTTGTCCAATACAAAGTATTAAATTTTTAATACCTTTCAGTACTTTTCATGACCGTTCAGTACGAATTTCAAAAAACGCGGTCTTATCCTAAGCCTACGTACCAAGACTGAAGTACAAATACCAAATTTCAAACAAATCTATTAGAAAATGTGGCTTAAATCGTCAAAATGTCGGTTATCCGATGAAACCTTTATATGTGCGCTATTGGAAAACGTGGACCTAGATATTCAATATTCTGCCACAGGAGCTAGAACCCATTATGAACTACAAATACCAACCCATAAAAAATTGTGGGTAAAAACATCAAAATACCGAATATCGGGAGATACCAGTATTGCCACGGAGGCAATACGAAAACGTAGACCTATGTATACAATGTTCCGCCACCGGACCTAAAACTCATAACGAACTACAAGTACCAATTTATAGACAAATCCGTGAAAAAAAATGTGCTTAAAACCATGAAAATACCGAAGGTCGGAAGGAACAGTTATATGGGGACTAAATAATGTTTCGCCACCAGAGTTAGAGCCCATAACGAACTACAAATACCAATTTTTAAACAAATTGGTTAAAATATGTGGATTAAACTGTCAAAATGCCGAATATCGGGAGGCATCGTTATATGGGGGCTATCCCAAAACGTATTTTCTTTTTATCTTATTTTCAATACCTACCATCCTAGACACAAAGCAAACAACAATGCCAAATTTTGAAGCTCTACGTCAAATAATGTGAACAATATCGTTATTTCAACAGACGGATTTAGAATTTTATGCTGATCATGTATATATACTTTATGGGGTCCATGACGAATATTTAGATGTATTACAAACGGAATGACAACTTTTAAACCAGTTGGAGGCTTACATTTTTATACCCTAGAACACCATGTGTTGGGGGTATTATAAGTTTGATTGGGCCAAAAATTATGTAACACCTCGAAATATTGGTTTCCCACATAGGAAAGTATATATGGATCTTCCTATCTCGCCGAGCTGAGTCGATCTAGCTGTGTATGTCCGTCCGTCCGTCTGTCCGTCTGTCCATGTTAATTTGTAATCACTCTACTCTAACTAATGGAGGTGAGGCTAGGGTCAGAATAGAACCCTATTTCTTTTGGAGATGATCGCATCATATTTAGTTGAAATGGACCAAAAACTAAAAAAATCCTGATTTTGCAGTTGCCCTACAGGTCGCAATTATAGTCTAATCAAAGCGGAGGTTAGCATGAGGCTAGAGCTTAGGGCTGGGCAGAGCCTTCCAATTTTGATGGTCATCGAATAATATTTAGTGGGTGAAATAGGCTGCAACATTTGTGTTAAACGAAAGTCAAATTTTTCATTAATCCGCGAATATTTTTAATCCCGGCGAAATCGCAAATAGACGAACAGGTCAATTCTGACCGTTACGTAGATGCCGATAGTAAATATATCGGATATATATAGCGAAATATATACAATGTGTATTGACAAAGGAAGGGGATGTTAGTTAGAATGCTTATATCTCAAGAATGGCTGGACCGATTTTGACAAATTTTGTCAATTCAGAATGCCCTCTTGATATAAAAGTAAATCTAAAAAAAAAAAAAAAAAACAAAAAAAATATGCCAATAATGGTGTTAATATAGATTGTGTAGTTATTTGTGACATTTTTTTTTTTTTTTTCATATTTTTTATTGCATGCAATTTTTACAATTTGGCTTATAATATTTTTTAATATTTTTTCACCTTACAACACAGGTTGGATTTATTATATAAGAATTGCAAATATCGTCCGATCCTCACGAAAAATTTCACAAGGGTAGAGTTAGGCCTATTGTTTTCAAAGATGTCCGCAATACATTAGGTGTTGAAATGGACCAACAACTAAAAATTTTCCTGATTTTGCAACCGTTATAAAGGTCACAAATAGAAACCAGAGGACACGAAATCTCGCATGAAGTTAGAGTTTAGGACAGCGGGTACAATGGACGACTAATTTTGTGTGAAAAATACCAGCATTACTTACAGGCGATATCCGAAATACACAAAAGGCGAACTTCAGGCATTTTTATGCTGATTTCGTTGGCGAATATAGCCAAATATCGTAGACAAGCAAATCACATAGATGTGTCTAAATTTGGAGATAAAGAGGGGCCTCTTGCTTTTGGAGATGATCGCAAAATATTTAGGGGTTCAAATGAACCAAAAACAGAAAAAATTCCTGATCACACAATTGAAGACAATCGACACGCCTGTAAAGAGAGTTAAGGACAGCGAAGAATTCTAGCATTTTTGACGACCATTGGATTATATTAAGCACGACGGAGTGCGTAAATACTGGGAAAATGTCGCTGGTGACATAATTTCAAAAGCGAAATCTTCCAAAATGGATTTGAACATAAGGGGGCTGCTAAGATATTGTAATGTTGTAAGGTATCACATGGTCGGCCCCGCACGACTATAGCCTTTGCCTTGTTTAATTTTATAAGTGTTATGATTATTTAAAAAAATTGAATTGTTATAGGTGAGGTATTAGAAGAAATGGCAGACAAATGTTCCTGTTTATGGCCTTCATGGATATTTAAAATTTTGA
This sequence comes from Musca domestica, assembly GCF_030504385.1. NCBI lineage: Eukaryota > Metazoa > Arthropoda > Insecta > Diptera > Muscidae > Musca > Musca domestica. The sequence goes on along the minus strand of NW_026712329.1, from coordinate 896,766 downwards.
TGCTTTGTAGAAGAAGTACAAGAAGGACCTCGACCGTTTTTATTACAGATCCTGTGTTGATTATTTGCAAAGTTGGAGCAAAATCGGATAATCCTTTCTCATTCCGTGCAGAAAATATATTCTTAGAAATTTTCGACCTTTTGTGGGGTAGGTGCCAGAACGAATGGGACGATATATTCCATCTTCACATTAGACCTTGGGTTAACAAAAATATTGCAATGTTTGCAATTTGAAGAAAATCGGACATTTACATCACATTTTATAAGAATTATAATTATTCAAAATTTTGACCCTTTGTGGAAAAGGTACTTGGTGGAGTAGTTCGATATTATCTATTTTAGCACCTGACCTAGCACTGACACAAATATTAGGATTTGCAAAGTTGGAGTCAAATTGGATTATCCTTTCTCTTTACGTTTCGTGCACTTGTAGTACACCCTTCAAAACGACCTCTTTATCACATAACTTTCACCAATACAAAATTTCACCAATTACAAAATTTAAAAAATTCCAGCTTCCTTAAAGTTCAAAAGCCCTATAGTACATCTATCCTGCACTCTATCAGTGACTCTTATTCCAAATTTCAGAAACCTAGAAACCTATCATTCCGTTTGTTTGTCCAATACAAATTATTACATTTTTAATATCTTTCAGTAGTTGTCATGACCGTTTAGTACGAATTTCAAAAACTAAATTTCACACAAATCTATTAGAAAATGTGGCTTAATTTGTCAAAATGTCGATTATCCGATGAAACCATTATATGTGCGCTATAGGAAAACACGTGGATCTAGATATTAAATGTTCTGCCACCGGAGCTAGAACTCATTAAGAGCTACAAATACAAATTGTTAAAAAATTGAGGGTAAAAACATCAAAATATCGAATATCGGGAGATACCGGAATACGGAGGCTATACGAAAACGTAGACCTATGTATACAATGTTTCGCCACCGGAGCTAAAACTCATAACGAACTACAAGTACCAATTTATAGACAAATCCGTGAAAAATTTTGTTTAAAATCATTAAAATACCGAATGTCGGGAGGTACAATTATATGGGGGCTAAACAATGTTTCGCCACCAGAGTTAGAGCGCATAACGAACTGAAAATACCAATTATTAAACAAATTGGTTGAAATATGTGGCTAAAACTATCAAAATGCCGAATATCGGGAGGTATCGTTATATGGGGGCTATCCCAAAACGTAGACTGATATATCTTATTTTCAATACCTACCATGCAAGACACAAAGAAAGCAACAATGCCAAATTTTGAAGCTCTACGTCAAATAATGTGAACAATATCGTTATTTCAACAGACGGACATCGTTCAATTGATTTAGAATTTTATGGTGATCATGTATATACATATATACTTTATGGGCTCCATGACGAATATTTAGAGGTATTACAAACAGAATGACAACTTTTAAACCAGTTGGAGGCTTACACTTTTTAGAATATGTCTATAATGCCGAGGCCACTATTCCAAAAATATATTTTACAATTGATATTAGGATTATGTGATTTCTAATTTCATGCTGGTAAGGCCCTTTTGCCATTTGGTGAGATATCTTAAGTTATTTCATTCAACAATCACAACTGCAATACTGACAAACAACGAATAAATAAGTCATTGAATTCCAGCAACAAACCAATTGACAGGTCATTTTTCCCCTTTTGTGATTGGTATCAACCCGTATAGTATTGTCGTACCTCCCACAGGCTCCAATGTCTATCAAGATTTCGACTAGACTTCGGGACAATGATAGATAGGGTGTGTACACAAGGGTTGTACCTAAACAAATTTCGTAAATTTAATTATACACTTTCCTCGAATGGGTGGTTTGTTCGCTTCTTTGTTGTGTCATTTTTTCTCTATTGAAAGCAAATATCAAAGGTTTCTTGAATGCAGAAGACGAAAAGCGAACGCAAAAAAGCCTGATAGTCACAAATACAAATAAGCCAAAGAGAAGTAAACAATATTTTTGGTGAAGAAATCCATCAAAACCAAAATAAACAAATCCAAATGCGGCAAACCGCTGCCGCCTCAATATCTACCACAGACACACGCACACATCGGGCAGACAGACAGACGCAGAAACAACAACATAAAATGACAAAGAACTGGTCATTGTAGAGGCTACAAAAATAACCCTCTTTTGGCACAAACGTGTCCCAATGAACACTTTTTCATTAGTTTTCTAATAAATATGAAAAAAAAAACGGTTTGTTTTGTGGAAGTTAATGGTGTTTCGATCAGAGTATTTAGCAAAAGATATCTGCATAGTCGGTTTTCAATTGCCACTACATTTTTTTATACCCTCCACATACAAAGTATGGTAGCAATATTAAGTTTCTAATTCTGTTTGTAACTCATCTAAATAATAGTTTTAGACCCAACAAAGTATATATATTCTTGATCAGCGTAGAAATAAGTGGATTTAGTAATGTCCGTCAATCAGTTTTTTTAATAAAGCTAGAGTCCAAACGGCATATGATAGGAGGCAAAATTTTCCGCATTCAGGATCGATATAACTGTACCTTCTCATATTCGGTATTAAAGTTGATGATTCGTTATAAAGAGTTCGTAATAGAATCTAACTTCTGTTATATAGGTCCACTTTTTCGTGTAGCCACCATATAAAGATACCTCCCGATATTCGCTACATTGACGATTTTAATCACATATTTTAACGGAAAGGTTTTAAATTCGGTACTAGAGAACAAAATACAGGGTTAGATAAAAAAAACTGCAACAATGTTAAACGTCATATTTTTGGCACGAATTCTTCAAACTGCCAACGAAACCGTCACATGCTGCCCTAATGTTGCTCTGCGCTATTTTGGCCCATTCCTGGTGAAGCGCTTGCTTGAGATGATCGACACTTTGGTATTTTTTATCACCCTGTATTCTAATATTCGGTATTTTCACGATGTAAGCCACATTTTCTAACGGGATTGCTGAAAGTTTGATTCTGGGATTCCGTAATGGATTCCTCTGCTTCTATTGAACAATTTCTATATAAGTCAACGTTTTTCTATAGCCCTTATCCTCCCGATATTCAGTATATTGAAGATTGTGGCCGACTTCTTTTACAGAATTGTTTGAAATTTAAATTGGATATTCCTAATAACTGAAGTGACACATATCCCTCGAACACTGGAAGTTCCGCATATAGATACATATTTTTACATGAGATACTTTCTAAATGGTGGAAGGTATAAAAAGTTCAGCCCGGCCGAACTTAAGTGCTTCTTTCCTTGTTCATCCTCAAATAGTCCACCACGTTATTTTCGGGGACCACTTTAATTTCGATTTGAGGCTAAATATCATAAACTGCAGGCATTAGTCCTTATACTGCTATTCTTAGATCCTAACTATTAATTGCTAGAAGGTAACAGGTTTTTCTTCTCGAGATAAGCGGTCAGATGGTCACCTGCCAATTTCTTCTGTGAGAGCATTCTAGAAACAGCTAACATATGTTACCTGTGGCTTGACAGTCTCATCAATTGGTAGATCAGCCGACTGGGAATCAGCCCTAGGTAATTCGTTAGCCATTTCATTCCCCATCAATCATGTATTTCAGAGGAACCTTAATTTAATTCGAGAATGACTGTGGATAAGATGACACTTGACTTGATGACTCTATGGGCCGCTTGACTATCGACATTTCGTCGACTTATTAGTATGTGCAGGATTCTTTCATATCCAAAACGCAAAAGGGGTCATCCTCTTGCTTCCCGTAGTTGTCACTGAGAACATGTCCTTTGCACTATGACATTCATACAATGTACGACTTGTGCTTCAAGCCCTTATATTTTCCCTATGATGTTTCTACATAATTAGGGGATCATAAGGACATATTTGGTAATCAAAAAAATTCAGTGCCACTCCATTCAATCCTGGCTTCGAGAATTGTACGAGTTCAATCTTGGCAGTGTTCCCTCATACCATTTATATGATCCCAACATGACAGCTGTACTAGTACTCTTTGCATCAGATCTGAAAGAGTTGGAAGCAATTTTTATGAAACTTTCTCTTTCTCTCTCTCTCTCTCTCTCTCTCTCTCTGTTATGACCGGCAACTTTGTGTAAGGCAGTCTCCACTGACCGACATAAGCCTCCCACAATTTGTTTATTGATTTCAAATTCAAAGTTGTCCGAAATACAAGCACCAATAACTTCTTTAAAATTATCTCCTGAATAGAAGAAAGGTTAGGTACAAAATTGTTGAAAGTTGTCGAACGTCCTTATAGGCTTGACGTATGTTGTGATCCCCTCCATGATGCTCCTGCTTTAGATGTTAAGCATTGCTCACTACCACCTACATATTTGCAAATAGGGATATCAGTGTCGGATAAATGCTATCTTTATATTTATCATGTACCATCATCCCTCCTTATACTGCCTAAGGGTTTAGGGTCTTTTAACTTACTCTACTGTCTCCATTAGACGGCTTCCTAGCTGTTTTTATACCCTCCGCCATATATAGTTTTGAGGGTATATTAAGTTCGTTATTCCGTTTGTAAGTCATCGAAATAATAATTTTAGACCCAACAAAGCATATATTCTTGATCAGCGTAAAATTCTAAGACGATTTAAACCTGTCCGACCGTCCGTCTGTAGTAATCCCGCTACAGTCAAAACGAATAAAGATAAGAAGCTAAAATTTGCACAGATCTGTCTTTTGTCTGCAGGCAGGTCAAGTTCGAAGATGGGCTATATCGGTCCACGATATCGAATAGCCCCCATATAAAGGTACCTCCGATATTCGGTATTTTGATGATTTTGGTCACATTTTTCAATTGAATTGTCTGAAATTCCACACTAGGAGATCCCTGTGAGTACTTTACCCCCTGAAAGAGAATTGTATATCGATATCGTATATCCCCCATTGAACGGTACCCCCCGATGTTCGGTATTTTGATGATTTTACTTACATTTTTGAACGAAATTGTCTGAAATTCTTCTCAAGGAGTTCTTTGTGAGTACTTTATCCCCAGACATAGGTTTGTCTATAAAGGTCGTCAATATCGTATATACCCTCATATATCGGCACTTTTCGATATTCGGTATTTCTAAGATTTTAACAGAATTTTTAATGGATTTTATGTTTTTGAAAATTTCTTAATTCGTTCCAAATTGTGGAGGGTATTCAAAATTCGGCCCGGCCGAACTTACTACTTTTTTTACTTGTTAGTATTCCGAACCGGCTGGGATTTTTTTCGCAGATTTTTTAGATGATTAAACAAAATTTCTCATAGCTTTATCGAAGAGCATTTGTGACAACAGCTAAGGAGACTTAGAAACTTGTAGACTTAGAAATTTGTATTAAAACTCTGATGATAGAAACGTGAAGTAATTCTTCTAGGAAGCCTATAAATTGAATGTTTTACTCCAAAGGCTTCCAATTGGAAGAATATCAGCTAGTGATCTGAAAAATAACGTTTATCTTTTAAATTCAAATTAATAAATTACTTTCCTCCTTAACCAAGGTGATGGTGCAATCATTCTTAGATGTTCAGTCCATTTAAGCGATTTAAGACGAAAGGAATAGATTTCTATTAAGGATAATACTACAGATTTTATTTTCTAATCAGATATATCCATACAAAATTGTTGACTTCCAATTCAATTGATTTTTAAAGTTTTAGATATTCATCAATACATTTTCATTTCGACTTCTTAAGAATTCTTACAAAAATACTCACTGGGTTTGTCTGAATACATTTGTCTGTCTGATTTCCTACATTTGTTTGAATAATTTGCCACTACTTCTACCCGCATATGATGTTGGCTGGCATGCGGGCAGAAATATGGCCATTGACGATGTTTATGTGGCTGGCGATAGCGAGAGAAACTCATCATTCACTGTTGCGCTCGGACTTTGACTTGCCTTTTGCCAACCATCGGAGGAAGAGATGGAGGATGAGAAGGTGGCCGATGTGGAAACTTTTTCGTTAAGGCTGTTAATTAATGAGCTTCAATCGTTTTAATGTTTTGAAAAGATTTTCAGAACATCATGTTGATGTTGCCTTGGCCTGATCTGACTTTTGCCTTGTGTTTGTAAATTATAAAAGAAAACAATAAATACAAAAAGGGAAAACGTGCCGCCGCCTGCTTGTTGATGATACGTATAGGCTGATGATACTTGGAAATGACCATGAATAAAAAGCTAATAAATAGGAAAAGAACATTTTGTATGGTGGTCTTTAAATATTTAGTGGCTACATGGAGGAAATTATGGAACTGTAATAAATGTAGAGATTCTTTAAAAAAATATATATGGGGTAATGCTGCATTTGATACGTGAGATAAGATGGTTTTAGTTTCATAAAATGTTCAGAACAATCTTTAGTATTAGGGTTTTAAAAATTACGTTGATTTCAGTCCAGCAGAAAAATTTTTACATTTTGAAATCTATATCTTGGTGCGTTTTACAACACCAAACCATATCTTCTGTAAAAATTTTAGTATATATAAAACATTTTTGAATTGAACTCACTGTGATGTTGTGTATTGCGTTTCGAATGGGTAAGAGTTTCTTCGGAGACATTTGACATAATAAAGGTATGAAGGACAATTTTGTACATCATCCATTCAGCGGAATAGGCCGAATTCGCTGAAGCTTATGTCAAATTTGGTGAAGATCGGTTCAGAAATAGCTATAGCTCCCATATACGCATACAACTACAGTCTTGATATCTAAATATATAAAACGAATTAATAGTGAGGTGCCGTGATATGGGGTAGATCTATATATACAATGTTCCGCCACCGGAGCTAAAGCTCATTACGATCTACAAACATCATTATACCCTACACCACAAGGGTATTATGTCTTTGTGCATCTGTTTGTAACAGGCAAAAGGAAACAAGATAGACCTATAGTTCCTTTTGATGATCTGCATAAAATCACTTTCTGAGTTGATTTATGCATGTCAGTCCGTCTGTCCATGTATTATTGTGAACAAAATGCAGGTCGCATTTATTATCCGATTGCGATAAAATTTTCCAAACAACATTTGTTTGGCCCAAGGACGAACCCCATTGAAATTGGAGATAATCGGTAAAAATTTAGATATAGCTCCCATATATATCTTCGTCCGATTTGCCTTCTATTGTGCACCAAACGTGTAATATCAGTCCGAATAGTATGGAATTTTGAACATACAACAGAATTGAGAAGAAGAAGGTAGCTAGAAGGTAGTACGCCGAATTTGGTGAAGATCGGTTCAGATATAGCTATAGCTCCCATATATATTGTTCATCCGATTTGTTATTTTTGTCCTCCGCAGCCGTAATATGCACTCTGTAACAACGACATTCAGTGAAATATATCAAATACAGCTCAGAAATACCTTCGATAAATTTTACCGAGATCGGTTCAGATTTGGATATAGCTCCCATATATAACTTCGTCCGATATACTTTTTATTGTGCACTAAACGTCTAATATTTGCCCAAAATGGGATGGAATTTGGCACATACGACCGAATTGAGTCTAGAAGGTAGTATGCCGAATTTGGTGAAGATCGGTTCAGATATAGCTACAGCTTCCATATATATTGTTCATCCGATTTGTTATTTTTGTCCTCCGCAGCCGTAATATGCACTCCGTAACAACGATATTCAGTGAAATATATCAAATACAGCTCAGAAATACCTTCGATAAATTTTACCGAGATCGGTTCAAATTTGGATATAGCTCCCATATATAACTTCGTCCGATATACTTTTTATTGTGCACCAAACGTCTAATATTTGCCCAAATGGGATCGAATTTTGCACATACAACCAAATTGAGTCTACAAGGTAGTATGCCAAATTTGGTGAAGATCGGTTCAGATATAGCTATAGCTCCCATATATATTGTTCATCCGATTTGTTGTATTTGTTACCCACAGCCGTAATATGCACTCCGTAACAACGATATTCAGGGAAATATATCAAATACAGCTCAGAAATATCTTTGCCAAATTTTATCGAGATCGATTCAGATTTGGATATAGCTTCCATATATATCTTTATCTGATTTCAAATTAATATGTTTACAATCATAGGGTGTATGATTGAATTCTCCCATAAAAACTAAACAACTTAATTAGCAAAGTGGTGTAGGGTATCATAAAATCGGCCCCACCCGACTTTAGAGCTTTCTTTTTTTCTAAATCCGTAAAAAATTTACAACAACTTGGACCGATATATCTCTTTTTCATTACCAATTATTCTAGACGCAATACAAAATATAGGGCCAAATGTTGAAGCTTTACGTCATATTATGAGGGCTATATCGTGATTTTAATGGACAGACAAACGTAGTTTAGTCGGCTTAGAATTTTAAGCTGACCACGAATGTACACTTTATGGGGTCAACGACGAAGAATGACAAAGTAAGTATACCCTCCTTTTCAATGAGGAGGGTGTGAGAAGTGTCATTGTGTTAGAAATTGATATTTACTTTGTTAGTTTGGTAGATTATTATATTCTTAAAAGTATGAGTTAAGCGCTAGAACTATGGTCCAGCAACCCGCTCCGGGTCAGCTACTTCATATATTTTAAAAACACATTTTACGGTTAGATCCGTAGTTTATATGATCCATATCTATTAAAAAAGGTAAAATGTTTGTACGTTTAATAGCTTTTTTTTTGCTTGCTTGTAAATTTTAGATCCAAAAACCCGCCAATTAAATTTTTGTACAAATTTCCAAATATAATACAGAATCGCCTGAAAGTAACATATGTAGACTATATAAAGTTTTGAAATTCCACTTGAAACAGACAGGAGGTACCTTCAGAAAATTTAGATTTTGTATTGATCGGTTATAGATAAAGCCTTCAAATCTGAAATGTGTAACAGAATCTATATATATAAAAAAAGTTGTGTTAGTTACTACGCTTACAAATACAATACAAATTCGGAATTGTCTGCTGTCCGAAAAGGATAATATGCAAAAAAAAAATCGCGTAAAAATGTGATATATTAAAATTTTCATTTTGACTTTTGAAATGTACAATAGTAATGTTTTGTTTTGCATGATTTTTTTTTCCATTTTGACTTACTTTTTTCTAATGTACATTTGTAGTGTTTTTTATATTTTATTTTTGAATTCGAATATTAATACCAATTTATTTAATTGACTTGATTTCTTGACAATTGAAATTAATGGCGGGTTACATGGAAGTGTAGTACCGAATTATGTGGTGGCGAAACGGAATAGATGATATCGAAATAATTTAACCCTTTCAGTGTCAATGAAAATTTTTGTCGAGATAAAAATCTGAAATTCCGTACTGATTTACTAAAATGTGCTCAGAAATTCGAAAACGAAACTAATAGAATAGAACTGCAATATTTTTAAATAGCGAACGTGTCTGTTATTAAAAATATCAAAAATAACGGTTCGTAAGAAAAACAAAAAATGGCAAAGAAAGAGAGTACTTTTAAATGTCAAATATATTTGACAAAAACACTGAAAGGGTTAACGAGGTCACACCAAAGATAAAAAAAATACTGTTTCAAAATCGCTAAAAAATCACGAAAAAGAGATCTCATTGTAAAAATTCTCAAATCGGGAAAAAATCGAAAAAAAAAATTAATGGAATCGAATTTTAAAATAATAGTACATTCTATTGACAAACTTTGTAAGGATCTTTAAACATTTGTTGTAAAAAATTTTTCAACAATTTCAACAATTCAACCAACAATTCAACAATTTTTCACCAAAAAGATTAATTAAGTGCGAAATATGATGTTAACTGGCATTTACCTTTTAACTCCAGGGCCTACATCGTGGTTCAGCTGGAAGATGCGAGCACGTTTAAACAAACAAAAATGACCGAAAAATCCTAATGGGGCTCATTTCAAAGCGTAGACCTACTTCTTTCATGTAACAATAATCCGTCCAATGATAGCTCAAAATGTAAAATTCTTTGGGAGTACAATCAGTAAAATACCAAATTTAAAGGGTGCAAAATAGTAGAGCGAATGGGACTTTTAATAAGAAAAGGATTTATATCCTTCCAGAAATTCTTCCCAAACATTCAAGATACCTTAAATCGTTCTTGTAGGTCTTGATATCGATCATAACTCACGGATAAGGGTACAACCCGATTTCATATTTATATAACCATCTATGATTTAAGCTTTTTTGGGGTCTTGGCCACTTTTTTCATTTTTAGCCCTTATTTGGCATTTTTGTTTCTAAGGCGGTAGAGAACCTCTTCGCATAAAATTTGAAATTTTCAGAGTAGGGCCCATATTGGTTTTGACCACCTTCATCAATTGAATGGGCTAAAAAATTTTGTTTATACTACCCTGGGGTAGGGAACCATCGTACAGATAATTGCCACATAGGAATTTAGTTAAGTAAAGTCCCCACATTTGAGTATCCCCAAGTCCACTTTCACATCTAATGTGTGGTCAGAAAAGAAAATTTTGTATTCTATTGAATTTGTAACCCCCAAGAGAATATTGGGCCACGTTTTGGTATAACCCTCATATGAATGCATCCCTGATTCCAGCTATGACTGTGGTCTTGGCCACGTTTTTCAACTGATTTGACCATTATTTGGCATCTTGGCTTTTTTATTTCGAGGGTCTTGACCACAGTTTCCAATCGATTTTGCTGTATTTAGGCTATTTTGTGAGTAGAGAACCATCTTACAGAAAAATGTCAACATACGTAAATATTTTGGTACAGTACCCATATAGTCCATATGGCCGCCGATCTATAGTGATTTTTACCGATTGGCGGACGACAACACGGGCATTGTTTAATCGTCATTGAATTTTACTATGAACAAGAACATAGACTTTTTGGGGACGCTAATGCGCAATTTGAGGTGCTATGGTAATGGGTGTAAAAAACTACTAAAACTAAACTAAAACTACGGGCCGGCAACGCGGACCGGGCCAGCTAGTTTGGTATAAAAATAAATTTGCCAAATTATATTGAAATCGGTTCAGATTTGAGTAAGGCTCCAATATATATTTTCGGTTGATTTCACATATATGCATCACATATGTAAAACACGATATGTTTGCCCGATTCTAATGAAATTTGGAATAAGTGACGGAATTTGATACAAAAATTGATTTGCGAAATTTGATTGAAATCGGTTAAGATTTTGATATAGCACCACAAAAATTCTCTGTATCTCAAATTACAATGAAATTTTTTTAATGTGTAACTTAAATTGGTCTACAGATAAATTCGTGAAATTATACCGAAGTCGGGTCAGATTTAGATCTAGCTCCTATATACATTTTCGGCCAATTTCGTATATATTATGCATCAAACTCGCTATATTTGTCAAATTTCAATAAAGTTTGGAATATGTGAACCTGGTCTAAAAATAAACTTTGTCAAATGATGTTGAAATAGATGCAGATTTGGATATTATTTTATTAAGAAACAGAGTCCCACCAAGCCTTCGCAGTGGTACTACGCTAAAACTACAAATGCTATACAGCAATTTAATTGTGGCTACGATTATTACGGGGAAGTAAATGCTGGTAATCGGGTTTGAGCAGTGCTTCTTTAACTACTTATAACTAACACGTTTCCATTCTAAGTCAAGATTTCCCTAAAGATACTAATTTTTTAAAAAAGTGGCTAGGGTAGAATCATTCTAGCTCAAAGTTTTAAGGGAGTCTGCAAAATGTTTATTCTTAATATGTATTATAAAGAGATATTACGATTATAAAATTTGGTACACAAAAACCAATTTTACTTATTATTTCACTGTCGATTGGTCTGGGTTATGGAAAATTCCAACGGGATTTGATAATACTTGGTTTGTAAATGAATTATTAATTTTCCACTACTTCAAATTATAGGTTATTTAATGTTCGGGTGCCGAACATCGATTATTACTCTCAAAAGTGCATTCTTCTTATCATAGAGTGGGATTGAGTGATGCTAATATGTTTGCGGCATAATTAAAAATAATTTGCACTACGACTCTGTTTTGAGTTTTCCCATTAACCGCCATACCTTAGCGTATTTAATTTTTTTCTACAGAAACATATAGTTCATATTCGATTTTAAAATCCCCTTCAGGCATTCATCTATTTAACACAATTCGTTTAAATTTCAATTTTTTTTATTATACAATAGCTGTGTAATTTTTTTCATCATGAATTTTTATTTAAAAAAAAAAAAATATTAGGCAGAAAAGAAATAATAACCACAGGGGCATCACCAGGCTCTACGCTGTCAGTCGGCTCAGTCGGAGTTATTGTTTTTCTTGTGCATGGATTCTGGGGGTTGGTAAATTTTGATTGGACTTGTTTTGTTATTGTTAATTTTCATGGAATATTTTATTTCACTTTTCTGTTGTTGTTATTATTTTTGTTCATACTGACACCTGTGGCCTCAATAAACACAGTAGTTCTATGTGCTTTTGGCGAATTTTGTGTTTTGCACAGTGGGATTTTTTTTGTTTTTGATGCTTCAGTTCGATGAGGGAAATGTCTCCAGGCACGATTTTTTTCCTTTCAAGCTATCAGCATAATATAATGTCACATATAGGCATATGAACTATCATTTGTCATATGATTCATTATTAGACTCTTCTTTGTAAAATCATGCATGTGCTCCATCATTTCATATTAAACTGGTAGGGTAAGTGCGACTAAGTTCGGCATGTCCCACCAGTCGGCAGTTTTGAAATTTAAACTTAAATAACTAAGAATATAATTGACCAAATAATGAAATAATTGCAAAAAACGTCAACAGTGGTCTCTGCTCTCTTTCTGTAAAAACACAGGGAGCTCCGATCATTTATTACGAGAGAATAACGGTTTTCGTCAGTGAGTGTCTTCCAACGCGTGCGATAGTGCTTGTTTGTAAAGAAAAAATTAGCGGTGGCGTCAGCTTAATAATCGATTTAAGTAAATTAAATTTAATACTTTTGAAATCAGAAATATTTTATAAATAGTAAATAACTATATAGTAAATAACTGTCTAAAAATCATTTGATAACTTAAAAACATACAAATCAATCTGTTATATTATTTAATACCGACATTAGGAACAGAAAAAAAGAGATTTGCCAGTAGTCGGCAGAGGGTACCGATTACTAGAAAAATATAATTTTTGACCAATTTCACCAAAACTTGGAAAATGGTGTCGACTACTGGCAAAAAACTACTATTTTAGTAAAATTGCAAATTTTGCCAATTTAATAAAAACAAATTCAATTTTTGTTTATTATTTCGAAAAGCAAACAAAATTTGGAATCTGAAAAACTTTATTTTTCTGCAGTTGAAGGATTTCACTCAAAATGTTGAAAGATTGAAAAATCGAAAATACTAAAAGTGCCGTCTACTGGTACACTTACCCTATTTTCTAAAAAAACATTTTTTTCCTTTTTAAAAAATTAAGAAAAATAAACATATTTTATTTATATATTTATCTTTTTATTTATTTTTTTTTTTTTTTTTTGATATTTTACCAACCAGCTATGTTGATTTTACCTTTTTTGCGGTGTTTTTTCTTCTTCTCAGTTTTCTGAAAAAAAGGAAAAAAAAATTCATGTACAAAAAAGATATTTTGTCAGTGAGTTTTGAATAATGTACATCGACAGGGTGGCAGAGTAATTGTGATTTGATTCATACCGTTCTTTCTTTCACTTCTGCTACTTTGTTTTCATACAATTTTGCCAGAAACCCTAAGAAGGGATGTTATTATGTTTACTTAAAAAACTGCCAGAGGTTGATTTAAATTGAATTGTATTTGTTGTTTCTTTGGAAAGTAGTATTAAATTGAACAAGAAAATACCACAGAATATCCTGTGTAATATCCATTCAGTTCTATTGTTTTAAAATTACTTTTCGCCAAGTTAAGTCCATGATTTGTTTTATTAACTTTCAATGGTGGAGTAGGGTTTTTAAAAATCTATTTCGTATCCTGTGACAATAGCATCATATTATACCTGTCACAATGTCGAAATTAATCTGGTTGTGTGTAAGCAACAGGTGAGGTTGTTTTTGAAAATCAAATTAATATAGAATCTATGGTCATTTAATCTGGGAATGTATCTCATCAATATGGTTTGCAAGGAACATTGGTCGAAATTACAGACATACAGATACAAAGGTAGTAAAGTGGTTTGGTTTTACATTTATGTTCCATTAAAGAAACCCGGTATGCTTTACAACTCCAACAAAATTAAATATAAATTTTAACATAACAAGTATAAAACTTGCTTAGTTCGGTCGGGTCGAACTTTTAATACCCCACACCATTTGGAAGAAAGGAAGGATTTTTTAAAAAATCCATTGAAACAATGCGTTTAAAATTGTTAAAATACGAAATGCAGGGTTTTATAGTTATATTGAAAATTATATGCCAGAGAAGCCATATTGCGACCTCCGAATTCCAATTTTTAGATAATTTCGTTGAAAAATGTGACGAAGACCGGGAGAAAACTTAGTATCGGAATGTGGCATTATATGAATGTGGTAGGTAATTTTCTGTCATAGGAAGCGCTACCCATTACGAAATTAAATACCATATTTAAAGCAATTACTCGAAGAAGACATAAGCTATATGGGGCCATTCGAAAATGTATAATTAATATAATTTTCTATGAGAGAACCATGGTAAAATTAAGAAGGTAAAGTCATTTTTAAAAAAATACATTTTAGACCGAACAAAGTATATATAATAATGATCAGCATAAAATTATATTTCGATTTAGCGATGTTCGTCCGTCTGTCCGTCTGTGGAAATCGCTCTAGCTTTCGAACGAAATGAAGTAGATTAATAAAATGTTGCTCAAATGTAAATTATATCTGCAGGACTTTTGGTATTGAAAATGGGTCATGTAGGTCCACGTTTTGGTTTAGCCTCCATACAACGGTACCTCCCGATAATCGGTATTTTGATGATTTTAGTTACATTATTCACCGTTTCTTTTATTCAAGTTTCGTATAGAATATTGTAATGGTTTATGACAAAATTTACCTATGCAGGTCCATGTCGTCGTTTTGACTCTAATATAACGGCAACATTCGGTATTTTTATGATTTTAACAGAATTTTTAACGGATTTTATTTTTTCGAAAATTGCCAAATTCGTTCCAGATGGTGGAGGGTATTCAAAGTTCTGCCAGGCCGAACTCATAGCTCTTTTACTTGTTTTATATTAAAATTAATCACAATTGAAATAATTGTGCAAATATATCTCCGAATTGTCTAATAAAAATATTAATTTTTACCAAGAAAGTTGTTTTAAAAACAGAAAATTTTAAATTGAAAATATAAAGATAACAAATTATTTCTCACTCTGTAAAGAGAGGCAAAAAAGCACTTGCAATATTTTGTTATTTCAAAACACATACAATCACAAAAAATTTTTGAGGCTCCCTGCCTTGCCCTGATTTATAAATACAAATTTTGACAATGAGATGTTGTCAAATGAATAATTTTTGAAATTATTGTAAACATGTGATTGCGTGACTTTACCTCCTTGATTCTACCATGGAGAGAACATAGGACCTATTGTCAACACCAAATACCAACTTTAAAATAATTCCGTTCAACAATGTCACTAAAATCAACAAAAGACCGCATATAGGAAGGTAGCATTATATTGGGTCTATACGAAGCTGACTTTCAGTCATAGGAAGTATATCCAAAGCGAACTTCAAATTCTAAAATCTTGAAAATACCGATTATCATGAGATAGAGTTATATGGGGCTATACGAAGATGTAGATCTGTACTGTTACAATTTCCAAGCAACAAATTTGAAGCAATGCCTTTAATAAATGTGGCTAAAGCCGTGGATATACTATACCAAAACTTGGGTCCCTATATACAATTCTCTGCAAGGATGTTTCCTACGTACTGGGAACCCAAACTGTCCATTTACAGCAAATTCGGTTTAAATTGTGACTAAAACGTCCATAACACCTTCAAACTGCCTGTATAGTTACATTGGAGCTATACCCAAACCTGGACCTGTATAATCCATTTTCAATAGCTTCCTTCTTAAATACCGAATTTGGAACAATTTCGTGGGTAAATGTGACTAGAATTATTAAAATACCGAACAGCGGTGGGTACCGTTATATGGGGGCTAGACGAAAGCGTGGAAATATATGTAAAATGTTCCGCCACGGGAGCTGGAACCCATTATGGCCTACAAATGCCAATTTTTAGACAAATTTGTGGAAAATGTGACAAAAAGCATCAAAATACCGAATACTGGGAGGTACCGTTATATGGGTGCTATACGAAAACGTAAACCTATACGTACCATATTCCGCCACCGGATCTAGAACACAAGTTGTAATTTTTAAACAAATCGGAGAACAATTGTATGTACCTCCCGAATATTGGGAGGTACATACAATGTTCCGCCATCGGAGCTAGAACCCATTGTGACTTACAAATACCAATCCTATGCACAATACAAATTTTTGTGGCAAATTTTGAAATTCTGCGTCGAATAATGTGGACTGTATCGTGGATTCAACAGACAGACAGAGAAATGGACATCGACTTGGAATTTTATGGTGATCATGAATATCATTATGTATATACAATACATAAAAACGCGTTGAGTTTGGAACTTTTAATAATCCATCACCATGAGGTGAAAAACATTTTAAAAAAATAATAAAAGGATCAGTATTGAATATTGGGCCCTATTCCATTTCTGATAGTGAAATCGGTTGGTAAAAAGTCTTAAAAATGCCATAAAGTCGATGGCATCTGTATCCTGCTAAAGAGGTTGTCAAAGTGTGAAATACCAAATTTGAAAAAATATCTGCCTCATGAGTGACAAAAGAAACTGTAATCCTATTTCTAATGCCACAGCATACAGAATCCATTACAAACTCCACATACAGATTTTTAAAGAATCTCCCTGTAAAATATGGCATAGGTATTTCTACACTGTATCTGATAGTTAGCGCCAAATATCGTTGTAAAATACCACAAAATCTATATTAACATCATTTTTGACTTAATTTTATGCGATTTTTTTTAGAATTTTTACTTTTATGTCAAGAGCGCGTTCTGAGTTGGCAAAATTTGTTAAAATCGGTCCAGCCATTCTTGATATATAACCATTCCATCTAACATTCCTTTCCTTTGTATATACACATTGTATATATTGCGCTATATATATCCGATATATTTACTATCGGCATCTACGTAACGTTCAGAATTGACCTGTTCGTCTATTTATGATTTCGCCGGGACTAAAAATATTCGCGGTTTAATGGAAATTTGACTTTTATTTAACACAAATGTTAAAGTCTTTTTCACCCATTAAATATTACCCGATGACCATCAAAATTGAAAAGCTTCTGCCCAGCCCGAAGCTCTAGCCCCATGCTAATTTCCGCGTCGATTGGTCCATAATTGCGACCTGTAGAGCAACTGCAAAATCAAGAAATTTTTCAGTTTTTGGTGCATTTCGACCCCTAAATATTATGCGATCATATCCATATCTATTTTGACCTTAACCCCTCCTACATTTTAAATTTCAAGAAGATCGGGCCATAATTGCGACCTGTAGAGTGATTAGAAATTAACATGGACAGACGGACGGACGGACATACATAGCTAGATCGACTCAGCTTGGCGAGATAGGAAGATCCATATATACTTTCCTATGTGGGAAATCAATATTTCGAGGTGTTGCATAATTTTTGGCCCAATCAAACTTATAATACCCCCAACACACAGTGTTGTAGGGTATAAAAATACATTGACAGACATATGAACTTTGAAATTTAAGTGATTTTGAATATAAAACAAATAAGAAAGCTGTAAGTTCGACCGGGCCGAACTTTGAATACCCTCCACCATTTGGTACAAATTTGGCAATTTTCAAAAAAATAAGATCCGTTAAAAAATCTGTTAAAATCTTAAAAATAACGAATGTCTATACGACGACGTGGACCTTCATAGGCAACTTTTGTCATGAGCTATTATAATATTCAAATGCGAAACTTGAAAAAAAATCTGTTTATAATGTAGCTAAAATAATGAAAATACCGAATATAGGGAGTTACCATGGGGGTTATATATCGAAAAATTTTCTGGCATAGGCTGTAGTATCCATTACGAACTTCAAATAAAAAAATTTAAATAATTCCGGTAAATAATGTCGCTAAAATCATCAAAATACTTAATATCGGGGGGTACAGTTATATGGGGGCTATACGAAGACGTAGCAGGTCTATCTCCTGTAATATACTGGAGTATCCATTACGAACTTTAAATACCAAATTTGAAACAATTCCGGTAAATAATGTCGCTAAAATCATCAAAATACTGCATATCGGGAGGTACCATTATATGGAGGCTATACGAAGACGTGGACCTACGTAGCCCATTTTTATTACCAAAAGTCCCGCAGACATAGCGGACATTTGAGTAAATTTTTATTAACTTAGTTCATTTCGTTCACTTCGAAAGCTAGAGTGATTTCCACAGACGGACAGACGAACGGACATTGATAAATTGACTTAGAATTTTATGCTGATCAAGAATATATATACCTTGTGGGATCTAAAATGTATATTTCGAGGTGTTACAAACGGAATGACAAACGTAATATTCCCTCCATACTATGGTGGAGGGTATAAAAACTTGTACATGGTGGAGGGTCTTCTTTACTTAGTTGTATTTACACGCTCTTGACTTTAATTATTTCATGTTACAGATTTGTAAAATTACTTTTACTACGATTTTCTCTGCAAAGATTTTCTGCTTTTCTGATCGTTTTGTAAGAATCATATTTAGCCCAGAAAACACACGGTTATTTTTTTTTTTCAAAGTTTTCTAATGAAGGCCAAAGGCGACCAAGTTCTTTTCAAATTAGTAGCTTTCAGGCTTACGTTTTTCTTTTCCCCAGTCTTTGACATAGCCACCGACCGACATACATGTGCATGGATATGGTCAATGTCATTTGAGCGGCAAAAAGGACGACAAGTATTATTAGTCAATATAGCCATAATGGTACCGTGGAGCATATTTAAAACACACTTTAATTCAATTTGAAGCGCTACCGAAAAAAATGTTAAACGACCGAACGCACCAAAAATTGAATGGATGCCATCCAACGACCCGGCTCTACGACATTCTTCCTTTTTTAATTTCCAACAAATTTCCTCCCTTCCAATGGTTTGTTTTTTTTTTTATCACCTCCTTTCGCGGAGACTCGCGCCAGAAAGAAGCACTAAACGCAAAATTCTCGCTGAGCAATGGCGAAAGTATCACCAATTTAGTTTGAATGTCTGCAAATGTTTTGGGGGCCTGCTGGCCAGAGCACAGCAGCAACTGAATGTCTTTTTGGGGTATGTCTGTGTGTGCGTGTGTTTGTTTGTGCCAGCCTTTTTGTTTAGCCTGCAGCCAAACACTTAACTTTAAAACGCCACAGACGTAAATTTTGTGCGTCCGTTTGGCGGCAATTGCCAAAAAAAAAAAGAAATGCGACAGCAACCCTAGTAGAAGCAGCAGCAGCAGCAGGAACTGGCAATATCAAGCAGAATGAACAAAAAAAAAATTAAAAGCCGGGCGATAAAAAATCGTTTTTCTCTGGTTTTTATATCCGGTGTAGTTACAGGCTTTAATGTCCTTTGAGCATCGTTTATATGGCATTTGTCGCTGTGGATGTGTCCTTTACTTTTGTCGATATAATTTTTAAAGGCGGTAATGGCCCAGCACACCACTGCCGCCGCCCATCGACCTTCGTATCCACCTCTAGCGCAATAATGGCTGTGCTGTTTTATTTTTAGAGGATTTTGTGTTTTGGCAAACATTGTTTTTAATTTTACTTTATTTTTCTACTGAAAAATTTTGTTGATCCTCATACAACAACGGTAGACAGAAGATTGAATTTTCCTTTTGGTTGCTATTGTCGTTGCCGTTCTGTTTTTTGTGGACTTTTAAATTAAGTTTGCTTCATAATAGTTTGTAACGCTGTCAATGTCCTTGTGGCCATCATCATCAGCAGCATCGTCATCAACGCCATGGCCTTTTATATCTTAATGTACCGAGGCAAAGACCAGCGCATCCACGATGGGTGGATCGGCATACTCTTGCTCTATCTCTGCTATTGACAAGTATTTAAAATTTTTAATATTACAAGAAGTTATACTACTCCTACAACAGGACATTCACTTTCAAAGACCAGACACCAGACAAAAGCTGATAAGAAGGACAATGGACGAAGCCCATTGCCACCGTTCACAAACTAATAAGGATTCCGTTAGCATTTAAATTATTTACAAAGTTATTTGCAGTATTCCAGTAATTTCAATTTGTTTGAAATTATTGAATGCAATTACGATTAAATTCAACTAATTTTGTGTTATATTGACATTTATTGTATGAAACAATGAGGACATTGACACAAAAGGAAATCTGCTTTAAAATGTGTTCAGAATAAAAGGAGAGGTAAAAATTAATATATTGTAATACTTTGGCCAGTTACTACGGTCATCAAAGAATTGAAAAAAAAAATCCTTTATTTCATTTTCTTTGAAAAATTTGCTCTTGAAAATCGAATAATTGCCATTTAATTTGGAATATTAATTTTTATAACCATATCAGAACTTTTAGACCAGTTCGAAAGCGATTATAAAATTAAAATATTATCTAATATCATTAATGTCTCCTGAAATTGGTATATTTTGTAGTTGGATATGTATATTCTAATACTTTGGGCAGTTACTATGGTCATCAAAAAATTGAAAAAAAAATCTTTTATTTCATAGACGATAATTTACTTTGAAAAATTTACTCTTGAAAATCGAATAATTGCCATTTAATTTGGAAAATAATTTTATAACCATATCAGAACTTTTAGATCAAGCGATTTTAAAATTAAAATATTATCTAATATAATTAATGTATCTTGAAATTGGTATATTTTGTAGTTGGATATGAACAAGTCCTTAAAATAGACTTTTGATTAATGCATTTTTTTTTATTGATTGGTAGCTCCGCTCTGCTTTGCTGCTGATAGTCTCCACCGTATATAGTATAGCGGGTATATTAAGTTTGTCATAAGTTACTCGTTTCGTTTGTAACTCATCCATCCAGACCCAACAAAGTTTATATTTTCTTGAGCAGAGTAAAATTCTAAATCGATTTAACAATGCCCGTCTGCCTAGATAGGTGATAGGAAGCTAATTTTTTGCATAAAGTTTCTATACCGCACAACACTGTGTGTACGGGGTGATATAAGTTTGATTAAGCCAAAAATTATGTAATTATGAATCGATCTTCACGAAATGTAGAATGAAGGTGGGGCTAGGACCAGAATAGAAGCCTACTGCTTTTGGAGATGATCGCATAATATTTAGGGGTTGAAATGGACCAAAAACAAAAAAATTCTGATTTTGCAGTTGCTCTACAGGTCGCAATTATAAACAAATCGACACAGAAGTTAGCATGGGGCAAGAACTTAGCCCCATGCTAACTTGGACGATCATCGGGCAATGCTTAGTGGGTGAAATAGACCATAACATTTGTATAAAATAAAAAAAATCCATTAAACCGCGAATATTTTTAATTCCGTCAAAATCTCAAATAGACAAAGAGTTCAATTCGAATATATAGCGAAATATATACCATGTGTAAAGGAAAGGGATGTTAGCTAGAATGCATATATCCCAATAATGGCTGGACCGATTTTGACAAATTTTGTCAATTCAGAATGCCCATTAAAATATAAAATCTAAAAAAATCGCACACAAAGATGCCAATAATTATGTTAATACAGAGTTTGTAGTGTTTTATGACATTCTTTTTATACCCTCCACCAAAAAAAGTATGGAGGGTATATTAAGTTCGTCATTCCGTTTGTAACACATCGAAATAACCATTTTAGACCCAACAAAGTACATATATTCTTGATCAGCGTAAAATTCTATGACGATTTAGCCATGTCCGTCCGTCTGTCCGTCTGTTGTAATCACGCTACAGTCTAAACGAATTAAGATAGGAAGCTGAAATTTTGCACAGATCTCTCTTTTGTCTGCAGGCAGGTCAAGTTCGAAGATGGGCTATATCGGTCGATATCGATATCGTATAGCCCCCATATAACGGTACCCCCGATATTCGGTATTTTGATGATTTTAGCCACATTTTTCAATGGAATTGACTGAAATTCCACAAAAGTAGTTCCTTGTGAGTACTTCATACCCTGAGAGAGAATTGTCTATACAGGTCCACGGTATCGTATACCCCCCATATAACGGTACCCCCCGATATTCGGTATTTTTATGATTTTACCTACATTTTTCATCGGAATTGTCTGAAAATCCACACAAGGAGTTCCTTGTGGGTACTTTATACCTCGGCAGAGAATTATCTATATAGATCCACGATATCGTATAGCCCTCATATAACGGTACCCCCTATATTCGGTATTTTTATGTTTTTAGCCATATTTTCCAAGGGAATGGTCACAAGGGATTCTTTGTCAGCACTTTACCCCCCGACAGAGAATTCTCTATAACGATAACGTATAGCTCCCATATAACGATACCCTGCGATATTCGGTATTTTGATGATTTTAGCCACATTTACCAATCGTATTGTCTGAAAATCCGCACACGGAGTTCTTTATGAGCACTTTACCCCTGAAACGGAATTATCTATATAGGTCCACAATATCGTATATCCCCCCGTACTCCCCTATATTCTGTATTTTGATGATTTTAGCCACTTTTTCCAATGGAATTATCTGAAAATCCACACAAGGAGTTCCTTGTGAGTACTTTACACGCAGACATAGATTTGTCTTTTTACGTCCACAATATCGTATATCCCCCCATATTGGCACCTTCCTAGATTAGATATTTTAAAGATTTTAAAAGAATTTTTAATGGATTTTATTTTTTTGAAAATCTTCTAATTCGTTCCAAATGGTGGAGGGTATTCAAAGTTCGGTCCGGCCGAACTTACTGCTTTTTTACTTGTTTTTCATATTTTCATCGCATGCAATTTTTTGATTTAACTTATGATATTAAAGTTTACATTTTGTAATACTTTTGCACCCTACACATAGGTTGGGGTTATTATATACATATTGCAATTATCGTCCGATCCTCCTCAGAAGGATGTCCGCAATATATTTAGGGTTGAAATGGACCAAAACTAAAAATGTTCCTGATTTTGCAGCCGTTATAATGATCACAAATAGAAACCAAAGGACACAAAATCTCTCATGAAGTTAAAGTTTAGGACCGCGGGTAGAATGGATCACTACTTTTGTGTGAAAAAATACTACCGAAACGCTTAAAATAACTCACAGGCGAAATCCAAAATGCACAAGAGGGGAGCTTCTGGCTTCTTATGCCGATTTCGTTGACAAATATTGCCAAATATCGTTGACAAGCAAATCATATAGATGAGTCTAAATTAAATACAGAGGGGCCTCTTGCTTTATTTAGGGGTTCAAATGAACTAAAAACAGAAAAAATCTTGATCATACAATTAAAGCCAAATGACACGCCTGAGAAGAGTGTTTAGGGCAGGGAAGAATCCTAGCATTTTGGATGACCATTGTATTATATTTAGCTGTAAAATGGACGGCAAAAAAAACAGCAAGACGGAGTACTTAAATATTGGTCAAATATATCTGGTCAAAGTGCTAAGGGTAATATTTGGCAGTGCTTTGTGACATAGTTTCAAAAGCGAAATCTTCCAAAATGAATTTGAACATAAGAGTCATAATGGATTTGGACTATAGCCTCTGCTTACCTGTTTGTTTTTTTTTTTCAATATTTAGTATAGCACCCATATAATTGTACCCCAGTATATTTGGTATTTATACGCATTTAGCCACACGCACTTAGTTTTAAACTCCATATTTAGAGTTTATAATGGGTTCTACCCCCTGTGACAGAAAATTGTATATAGAGAATCACTTTTGGTATGGGCCCATATAATTGTACCTCCCCATATCCAGTATATTGATGATATTAGTCTCAGTTTCTAGAGGAATACCTTAAAATTCTGTATTTTGAATTCATAATGCTAATATAGGTCCACGTTTTACAGTAGCCCACATATAAAGGTACCTCCCCATATTTGGTCTTTTTTAACGATTTGATCGATATTTTCAAACGGAATGATTGTACATATTGTTCCACGTTTTTCTATAGCCCCCATATAACTGTACCCGAACCCTCCATCTTCATAAACCGGTTAAGGCCATAGTTTCTTATGTAATAGTTTAAAGGTAATCTGTCAAAATTAAGATAAATAGCTCTCACAAGTATCTTCGGCTCAGATATAGGTACGTCTTCCATGCATACAGGGTGAGATGAAAAAACTGCTACCAATTTCAGACTGCTGTCATTTCTAAGTCACTCGTCCGACAGCTGTTAAAATTATTCCAGTGACAGCTCATTACATTGTTTACAAGCGCACAAAAACAGTTTGGTGAGAATTTTCCCAAAAAAAGTTATTCGTAATGGAATTCAAGCGTGATAGTGCGATTTCTTTATAGTTGGCTAAAAAACCACTAGTGGCTATCGTTAGAGCACTCCAGCATTTAAATGTGAATAAGTCTTTTATGTATCTTACCATCGCTAGTTACAGTGATACTGGTAGTGTAGCCCGACGTCAAGGACGTGGACGGAAGAAAATAGCAGCATCAGTAGAAATGGTTCGAAAAGTAAAGAAGAGATTTGATCAAAACCCTCGTCGCAGTGACCGAAAAAAGGCTCGAGAGCTGAACATATCGCAATTTTATATTTGGGAAATTTTGAAAAATGAGCTTGGGGTAAAGTCATTGAAATTCCAAAAAGTGTAAGAACTTATACCGCAACAGAAAGAAAATAGACTTAAAAGAGCTAAAGAGTTACACCGCAACAAAAAGAATATGGACTCAAAAGAGTTGCTTCGCTTGGCCGAAATTGATGAACTGCCGAATTTGGTTTTCTTCGATGAGAAAACATTCGTTTCACATCAGTTTACAAACAGACCGAATGCCAAAGAGGTCAGCTGAAAACGTACACCTTTGGTTGGCCACCATAACTCAAGCGCCGGCATTGGTGATGTTGTTGGCCGCCATAACAGCCGATGGTCGCTCTCCGCTCGTATTAATCGACCGTGGCATCAGAAAAAAAAGCCTTGGGCACGTAAACATTTTGGCCGCATACCTTGGACATTCCAACAGGACTCAGCACCATTGCACTCAACACGCGCCACCCAAGAATGGTTACAAAATGATGTTCCTCGCTTCATTTCCAGCGCACAATGGCCACCAAAATCTCCGAATACCTATTATTCGGACTATTGTGTCTGGAGTACTTTGGAAAGTAAGTTTGGCACTAAAAAATACCAAAGTGTCGATCACTTCAAGCAAGCGCTTCGCCGGGAATGGGCCAAAATACCGCAGAGCAATATTCGGGCAGCGTGTGATGGTTTCATTGGCCGTTTGAAGGCCATAATACGTGCCAAAGGTGACCAATTCGTACACATCAAAACTTATTCTAAAATTTGATGCTATTTCCGACAATTATGCTTTCATTCAATAAAATTAAAAAATATGTAAAAGCTTTGTTGCAGTTTTTTATCTCACCCTGTCTATGGTGGCCATACGAAACCAGGTCCCAAATTATCCAATTGCAAATTTTAAATGCCAAGTTATAATCTTTTCAGTTGGCAATGCCACTAAAATCATCAAAATATTGACCATCTGGGGATACCGTTATGAGAGATTTAAAAATATAAATTTCAATTGGTTACATACTGGATCACGAAATTTTTATATTCTTCAATGGTGGTTTTTATTTTTGCTCAGAATTTGTAATTGGTTCCGATTTTCTCAACATGTCTTGACCGGACAAGAGGGAGCCAAGGACGTTTATAGAAAACAAACGCAAATATTTATTTCTCTGTACATATGTAATATATTTATGGCCAAAATTCCTATGATTTAAAATCTTCATCTTTGAAGAGCATTCCTCTTAGATTTTTTTTTCAAATAAATCTCCAAGATTTTCGCTTCTCAACAGAAACAGAGGAAATAATCTATACTTGATGGACCTTTTCGGTACGTTAACATGTTTTTGTATATGTGTATGTCTGCAATAAACAGTCATAGGTATTTACTTAACCCCACGAAATAAATCCTGCAAAAGCCATTAAAAGAAAGCCAAATAACCATTCAGCTGAACAACAAAGAAACCCCGACAACGACGACGACGTATTTCATTGCATTACTTTGAGCTTTACCTAAAATTCCAAATGTCAAACCCTTGAGTAAACATTGAACATGAAAGGATACAAGTGATTCGTTGGTTGGCTACTTGGTCTGGCCCGGTTAGATGATGATGATGACAAAAGTTGTCCTTCCTTCATTCATTCATTGAGTCGACAAGTACCGAACAGCCACAATAAGGCCAAAACAAACATAACAAAGTCCCTTTGTTTCCATAAAGATTTAGCCTTAACAGTTCGAGTCCGATGAAGATGTGTATGTACATGTAGTATGTGAGGATGGATCGCAAAGGCGAATGGACGGACAGACGTCAACACAACAAAAAGTTCCGCCAGAGATTTAAAGGGATCAGACAGTTAAATATTTGAAAGTATGAGAAAAGAATTTGTTAGCTACATGTCGAACTTTAGATTGACTTTTTAAATGGCCAAAACAAAAGCAAAGAATGCGAATCTGGCGAATATTAAAAATTGTTGTTGACCTTATTTGATGTTTTAATTCGGAATGTGGGAAGCTTCGAATATGTGCAAGGTATAAAGTATGTTTTTAAGGAGGAAAAATATTATCTGAAAATGATCATCACTGAAACGGAATTAGAGGATATTTTTTTGTATTAATAAGGTAATAATTTAGAAAATTGTACCATCTCGGTGATAGACCAACCAAATATTGTATCTAAGAATTATTTTCACATATTTAGGTTTAACTTAGATGGTTAGATGTCCGAAATTAATAAAACACAAATTTCATCAAAATTATTTAAAATATCTGAAAATGTAAATCTATATTTTTTAAGATATTAATACGATATTTTTTCTTTGAAAAATAATTTTAAGTGAAATAAATGTGCAAATATAGCTCCGAATTTTTCCTGATCAAAATACTAACTTTTTTATCAAAGAATTCCGACTACAAATTGATGTTAAAAACGAAGTAAAATAAAACCAGTAAAAAAAAAAACATTAAGTTCGGCCGGGCCAAACTTTTAATACTCTCCACCTTAGGGTAAAGGATTCATTAGAACCCATTGTGTCCCACAAATACCAATTTTTAGACATATTCGTGGGAAAATGTCGCAAAATCATCAAAATATTGAATATCGGGAGATACCGCTACATGGGGCTATACAAAAACGTGAACCTATACATACAATATTTCGGCAACGGAGCTAGAACCCATCGGGACACAAAAATTCCAATTTTTAGACAACACCGCGAAGAAATGTGGCAAAAATCATCAAAATTCCGAATATCTGGAAGCGCCGTTATATGGGAGCTATACCAAAACGTGGACCCATACATACAATGTTTCCATCGCAGCCAGAACCCATTATGACCAACAAATACCAATTTTTAGATAAATCCGTGAAAAAATGTGTCAAAAACCATCAGAATACCGCATATATGGGGGCTATACCAAAACGTGGACCCATACATGCAATGTTTTGCCACCGGAGCTAGAATCCATCATGACCAACAAATACCAATTTTTGAAACAAATCCGTGACAAAAAAGCAAGAGGCACCTCAGTATCTCCATATTTATACCCATATATATGATTTGCTTGTCTAACTCATGCGAGATTTCCTGTTCTTTGGTTTCTATTTGTGACCTTTATAACGGATGCAAAATCAGGAACATTTTTAGTTTTTGTTCCATTTCAAATCCTAAGTATATTGCGGACATCTTTGAAAAAAATATGCCTAGCCCTTCTGTGCCTAACCCTTGTGAAAATTTTCGTGAGAATCGGAAGATAATTACAATCTGTATATAATAATCACAACCTGTGAAGTGTGAAGGTGAAAAAATATTACAAAATATACACTTCAATATTTTAAGTCAAATTGAAAAAATCGCATGCGATAAAAAATATGAAAAAATTAAAATATGTAATACTACAAAATCTAAATTAGCATCATTATAAGCATCTTTTATACATTTTTTTTAGGTTTTGTACTTTTATGCCAAGAGGGCATTCTGAATTGACAAAATTTGTCAAAATCGGTCCAGCCGTTCTGGAGATATAAGCATTCTAGCTAACATCCCCTTCTTTTGTATATACATTGTATATATTTCGCTATATATATCCGATAACGGCTCTACGTAATGGTCAGAATTTACCTTTTCGTCTATTTTTGATTTCGCCGCGATTAAAAATATTCGCGGTTTAATGACAAATTGGACTTTTATTTAACACAAATTTTATGGTCCATTTCACCAGCTAAATATTACACGATGACCATCAAAATTGGAAAGCCTCTGCCCAGTACTAAGCTCTAGCCCCATGCTAACTTCCGCGTCGATTGGTCTATAATTGCGACCTGTAGAGCATCGGCAAAATCAAATATTATGCGATCATCTTCAAAAGCAATAGGCTTCTATTCTGACCCTAGCCCCACCTCCATTCTAAATTTCGTGAAGATCAGGCCATAATTGCGACCTGTATAGTGATTACAAATTAACATGGACAGACGGACGGACGGGCATACATGCTAGATCAACTCATCTAGGCTAGATAGGAAGATCCATATATACTTTCCTATGTGGGAAACCAATATTTCGAGGTGTTACATAATTTTTGGCCTAATCTAACTTAAAATACCACCAACACATAGTGTTGTAGGGCATAAACATGTAAAAATTATGGCGTTTGACTTTGTTGCAGTGTTTTTATCGCACCCTGTCTGTGTGATGTCATGTATATCAGCATATATAAAACTGTCGGAAGATAACTTTTCGTGGTATTTGTGATTCCGCTTGAATTAAAATATTCGTGGTTTAATGGAAATTTGTCATATATTTATACCCTACAACACTATGTGTTGCATTCCAGGTCGCAATTATGAACTTATCATTATGAACTTATCATGGTGGTGAGATTATGGCCACAATAGAAAACTATTGTTTTTGGCGATGATCGCAAAATATTTAGGCTTTTAAATGGACCGAAAACAGAACAATTTCCTGATTTTGCAGCTGCTCTAGAGGTCGCAATTATAGAACAATTGACGAAATTTGGCAGGGGCTAGAGTTCAGGGCCGGGCTGAAGCCTTAAATTTTGTTTGGCCACCGAACAATAGTTAGCGGGCCAAATAGACAATAACTTTTATGTAAAAACTATGAAAATTTCCACTAAACCTCAAATATCTTTAATCCCAGCGAAATCACAAATGCATTAAAATGTTACTTCTGACCGTTACAGTGATAATGATAGCCAAGATATCGGGTACATAGCAAAATAGGTACGATTTATATGACTGATTTTGACAATTCCCATCAATACGGAATGGCCTCATGCAAGATAAGGATAATATAAAAAGTGAATGAATTTTTTTTATCAACATTTTTATCGCATTTTTATATATGACTTGCAATTTTGATTTGTACATTTTTAAATATTTTTTTAAAACGCTACAAGACTATGTGTTGAGGGTAATATATTGAGGTCGCATTTACCGTCCGATTCTCACGAAATTTTGCATGGAGGTAGGGTTAAGGTCAGAATAGAGTTAAGGACAGAGCAGGCGTCTCGCATTTTGGATTTTTTTATGTGCAATTGTTTTGAATACCAATCAAAAGTCAAATTTTCCATTGAGCCGCGAATATTTGTAATCCTGATGAAATCATAAATAGACAAACAGGTCAATTCTGATCGTTACGCAGATGCCGATAGTAAATATGTCGGATATATGTAGCGAAATATGTACAATGTATATATACAAAGGAAGGGGATGTTAGCTAGAATGCTTATATCTCAAGAATGGCTGGACCGATTTTGACAAATTTGGTCAATTCAGAATGCCCTCTTGGCATAAAAGTATAAAATCTAAAAAGATGCTAATAATGCTGTTAATATAGATTTTCTAGTATTTTGTGATTTTTTTTATGTTTTTCATATATTTTATAGCATGCGATTTTTTCAATTTGATTTATAACATTGAAGTATATATTTTGTAATATTTTTTTTACCTTACAACATTGGTTGGGGTTATTATATACAGATTGCAATTATCGTCCTATCCTCACGAAAATTTTCACAAGGGCTAGGCCTACTGTTTTTAAAGACGTCCGTAATATATGTAGGGGTGCAGCCGTTACAAAGGTCACAAATATAAACCAAAGGACACGAAATCTCGAATGAAGTAATAGTTTAAAATAGCGGGTAGAATGGATCAATGCTTTTGTGTGGTACAATACCAGCATTACCCACAGGTGATATCCGAAATACACAAAAGGCGAACTTCTGGCTTTTTGTATGCTGATTTCGTTGACGAATATAGCCAAATATCGTAGACAAGCAAATCATAGAGATGAGTCTAAATTTGAAGATACAGAGGGTCCTCTTGCTTTTGGAGATGATCGCAAAATATTTAGCGGCTCAAATGAACCAAAAACAGAAAAAAACAATCCTGATCACACAATTGAAGCCAATCGACACGCCTGAGAAGAGAGTTAAGGACAGTTAAGAATTCTTGTATTTTGGATGACCAAAAGATTATATTTATCTGTAAAATGGACCACAACTAACCGCGCGACGGAGTGCGTAAGTATTGAGTAAATATCCCTGGTGAGAATGCTAAGGGTAATATCAGGGCAATGCTCCGTGACATAATTTCAAAAGCGAACTCTTACGAAATGGATTTGGACACAAGGGGGCTTCCAACATATTGTAGTGTTGTAGGGTATCACATCATCGGCCACGCAAACCTATAAGCATTTGTCTGAATTTTGTTTTTTTTTTTTTTTTTTTGGTAAATAAAGACATATCGAAAGTTGAATTTTTTTAAAAGAATTTCGTCGGAAATTTTTCTTTAATGAAAACCGTTTTATAGGAAATATACGAAGACGTGTAATTTTTAATTTTAATTTTTGTCATAGGCTGTAACACCGACCCCGAACTTCAACTGTTTCACGAACTTTGAAGCATTTTCGATGAATAATGTCGCTAATATCATCAAAATACCAAATAAAGGGAGGTATCTTTATAAAAACAAATCTAAAACGCATACGTATGAATTACAAACGATGTGAGTTCTTTTAATATTATGGCGCTGTGTCTCATACTATTTAAGATCAACATTTCAAATTTCAGCTTTATATTTTTAGCCTTTCCCCAAACCCCATTATCACTAAAGTTTTATCTTTTGTTAAAAATTTCGGAACCGTAACACATAATTTAAAACACTGCAGTTTCCAAAAACCCTGCCTTCTCTCATTCCTACGAGCCAACAGTGACTCAAATACCCAGTCATCAGAATATCCCATGGAACCTCCGGAAGATTTAACATGCGAACTGCAAACATACGTATATAATGGACACGCAACAAAAGATTACCCGAAATTGTATGTTTTGCACTGTGCCAAAAATAAAAACATATTTCAATTTCATAAAACTCACTCACATTCTGCTGAAATTCTATACAAAAACTACTCTCTCTCGCTCTCACTCTCGTAAATTCTTTCATAAAACCACTTCAGAAATATAATTTACGATTCCATTTCTTGTTGTTGTCCATTTCAAATGAAATCTGGTAACCTCATTCTAATTTAAATAGCCAAAACTTTTCATCATTCTTAAGAGGTTAGAAAAGAATTCGTTTGACTTTGTATTCATACCTTGTGTAGTAGTTGTTACCTTTGTGCAAATATCACTTACAGCTAAAAAAAAAAAAGACGAAGTAGAAGAAGCAGAGAGCCACGGTACAAATGAGCTAAGCCAAGAGGAGAAAGTTCATAACACACTCGCTTTCTGCTCGACTACACTTTGAAAAGTTTTGTATTTTTTTTTTTTTACTTTTTTCCAACAACGAACATTACTGAGATTTTTTAGCCTGAAAAATAAAAGAACGAATAAAACATCCCACAAAAAAGCTGCTAGTTCGTGTTGATAAAGAATCTCCATTATCCATTATAACGGTTGTGGGTGCTTGTAATGGAGCATTACAATGCTACCGAAAAAAATGCAAAAAATTATTGAAGCACAGTAGCATAAATTGGATTTGAAATTATGAAATTTTTGTAGAGTAACTTTACCTACAACATATTAAACGTAAAGATCATCACTTTTAATGACATTTGTTGCAATTTCAAAAAAAAAACCTAAATATCCACGCTTAGCGCTAGAATTCTGAAATTTGATATGCGTTTTGTCTGACGAGGTTTAATTAGGTGCCCGGATATAATCTCCATTGCAATTATGGGAATTATGTCCAAATTATAAATTGGGAATTATCAGGCATGTCACAGAATGTAAAATCGTTCAAGAGTGAAAACGAAAACGGTTTTAGCTTCTCTAAAAAACGGAAAACGCAAAAATTTTGCGTTTTGATATCACTTTCAAAAAGCAGGGTGAAATGGAATTGTTTAGTGATTTTAACGTAAAAAATAAACAGAAGACACATACATTTAACAGAAAATATTGTATTAACCAAATTCTCTTAGAATGAACATGTTTTTGGAATTTATTTTACAAAAAATCTATTATTTTTCTAATCCATGATGAAAACGCAAAAAAATATGCAGAAATGAACGGCAGACTTGTATTGTTGAATTATTGCCATATGTGTTGAAGAAGAAGGTGTAGAAATGTACAACTGACAGACCAAAAAGCAAGAAAGGGGAAAAACAATTAATTGTTTGGTTTCGACTTTCTTTTATCTTCGGAAGACATTCTTAATTTGATCCAATGTGGACAAATTTCACCTTCAATTGCATTAATAACTCTCCACATAATTGTAGAAACTGTACTTCTCCCAAGGCTTAGCTCCACATCTCTACCTATAACTCCTTGAAATGCACCCGTAGCCAAAAACCTAAGCGTTGTTGCAAGCTGGATAATAGCCGGTGTATTGGAACGTTTGAGGTGGGGAGAAATTTTTTCCAAAACTAAAACAAAAGCTTCTTTATTTAGCCGATAATAAGTTATAAATCTGTAGAAATAAATTATTATTAAAATAAATTTGAAAATAACTCATTGCTGGTGGATCCTTACTCTGCATTTGAGTGAGATAAAGGATCTGATGCGATCCTCAATGTCCGGCGACGAATTTTTTCAGTAGACCACTGATTTATTTCTTCATCCATTACAGCAAGTATTGAAGCCCCTGGCATTTTTACTTTTGGTGTTTATATTATAAAAAACAATTTAAACTCCTTTTTTAATTGTCAATAATTTGTTTACGACTTTTTTTTCATCGAGTTACCATATTTTTATTTCAAAAATGTGAAATGATTTTTTTTCCGGATTAGTCAAAACGTACGAGTGCTAGAGAAGCAAAAGCAAATCGTAACGATTTGGAAAAGGTGAAATAAATCGATTTCGTAAAACTTCTGTGACATGCCTGTATGTCCTCTTCAAAAACGGACATAATCTACATGGGAAGTATGACCAGAAAGAAAACAAAACTTGAGTTAAGGGGCTACAGACATACCAATTTTCTTGTGTTGCTCCGTAACCGGTTCAAACATCATATCACAACTTGTTGAACCGGATAAAATCGGGATTTTGTCTGGTCGAATAAAGCTTTAAAATGTCGAACAGTAGTTTGTACTGTGCCCAGGATATGTTGATATGTCGGTCCATGGTTTGGGATAGCACCCATATAACGGTACCTCCCGATATTCGGTATTTAAATGATTTTTGTCACATTTCTTCGCGGGTTCTAGCTCCGTTGACGTAACATTGTATGTTTAGGTACATGTTTTTCTGTAGCCCAATGTAGAGGTACCTCCCGATATTCGATATTTTTATGATTTTTGCCACATTTTCCTACGAACATTGAATGTCAAAATCAACATGTTCGTATACCCCAATATAATTGACATTTATAGTTCGCAATGGGTTCTAGTTTCGGTGGCGGAACATTGTATACACAGAGTGAGATAACTGCAACAAAGTCAAACACCATAATTTTTACATTTCTTTTTTTTAATTTTATTAAATGAAAGCAAACAATGTCGGAAATAGCATCGAATTTTAGAATAAGTTTAGATTTGTTTGAATTGGTCACCTTTGGCACGAATTATGGCCTTCAAACGGTCAATGAAACCATCACACGCTGCCCGAATGTTGCTCTCCGGTATTTTGGCCCATTCCCGGCGAAGAGCTTGCTTGAGGTGATCGACACTTTGGTATTTCTAGTACCAACCTTGCTTTCCAAAATACTCCAGACACAATATTCCAACGGATTGCTAGCCGTAGATTTTGGTATCTTTTGTGCGCTGGAAATGAATGTAGGAACCTCATTTTGTAACCAATGTTGGGATGCGCGTGCTGAGTGCGATGGTGCTGAGTCCTGTTGGAATGTCCAAGGTCTGCGGCCAAAATGTTTGCGTGCCCAAGGTTTTAATACACCCTCCAGAATATTTTTGCGATAATACTCGGCATTTATTCTGTTGCCACGGTCGATTAATACGAGCGGAGAGCGACCATGGACAGCGCTTGAGTTCTGGTGGCCAACCGAAGGTGCACATTTTCAGCTGACCTATTGGCACGTAAACACGATCATTTTGTTTGTTTACAAACTGCTTGACAACAAATGTTTTCTCATCGGAGAAAACCAAATTCGGCAGTTCACCACTTTCGGCCAAGCGAAGCAACTCTTTAGCTCTTTTGAGTCTATTTTCTTTCTGCAACGGCGTAGTTCTTGCTCTTTTTGGAATTTCAATGGTTTTACCTCAGCTCATTTTCCAATATTTGTCGAATTGAATATTGCGATATGTTCAGCTCACGAGCCATTTTTCGGCCACTGCGACGCAGGTTTCGATCAAGTCGTTTCTTTAATTTTCGAACCATTTCTGTTGATGTTGGTGTTTTCTTCCGTCCACTTCCTTGACGTCGTGTGCTTTTCTAGCCAAATATAAAGCAATCACACTATCACGCTTGAATTCCATCACGAATATATTTTTTTCTGTAAAATGCTTTTGTACGTTTGTAAACAATATATTGAGCTGTCACTGAAATAATTTTAACTTATGTCGGACGAGTGGCTTAGAAATGACAGCAGTCTGAAGTTTGTTGCAGTTTTTTCATCTCGCCCTCTATATATACCTTCGGATATTCTTATCTTGACGATTTACAACACTTTTTCTAATAGATTTGTATTCAATTTATTACTTGTACTCCATAATGGGTTTTACAATTATTGCCAAAACATAGTCCTTATTGGTCAGCGTTTTCTTATAAAGGTACCCACTGTATTTTTATAGTCCTTAAACCATACCACAACGGGATCTACCGATCTTACTGTTGTTTGTATTCTAAAGTGGAACACGTCTGAATCCAGATAATCTTATATAAAATGTTTACTTTACCTAAAGGTGGAGGGTATTTAAATTTCGACCGGACGAACTAAATGTATTTTTACTTGTCTTTTAGATAACCTCCTTTCCATTATAGATGTTATGACCGAAAAAACTATCATAACCCCCATAATTGTAATGTGGATTAGGTACGTGTGGATTGTGACACAGTACCGTTAAATTATTGTGCCAAATTAGAGTTCTGAGAAAATTCAAATTTTTGTTCAATATTTAATATAGTCCTTATATAGATGTATCTGATGGTTGTCACACAAATTAAGTGCAATTTACTCCTTCGGGGTTTTATTTGTTCACAAATAAAAATGCAAATATTATAACATATGTATATATAAATGAGCAAAAAGGGCAGTGAAAACATGCATGTATTGGTATAACGGACTAAGGTCCCTACCCATAACCTTTCGGCTTAGACGAAATTTTTGTAAAGAAACCCTAAACATTTTAACTATGAAACCACTGTGTCACATTTAACAACAAGTCCTTGTCGGCCATAATGCTGACGATGACAAAAACAACAACCGCAACAACATCAGTGGATACAGCGACGTTATCAATGAGTGTATAATGATGCCACTGTTACGGAATAGCAAGCATTGAGAAATGTGACCTCTGTAATACCGTGTCAATGCACAAAAGTATCTTGTATCTTGGACGAATATCTGTGGAGCTAACAAAGTGTGTAGTGGTTGTAGTTGTCTGTTTGTACCTCTGTGTGTATGAGTGTTCGTAATCATTCGACTTATTATGTCCACACTCTTTTGAAGATGCCAAAAAAAAACAAGATCTAGAACTGAATGAAAAATGTTTGTAGTTGTTGTGTTGTTGTTTTTTTAGTTATTTCCTTGATGCAAGTGTTGTTGTTGGCGTCTAAGTTTACACATTCATTTTATATCAGTTTACCACAGAGGGTAGCTGATATAGTATATTCATTCTTCGGAGATTCTAGAACAGCTGTGAACAAGAATACCTTTGTGCCATCCATAACCATTCATTGGCTCTTCACCAGGTTAGAGGGTGTTTCCGCTTGTTATCAGCGATGCTGGCGGGTAAATGGCTATGTAGTGTTGTTGATTTCTTGTCTAGTTTTCGTTCTTTTTTCCCTACTTTTTCTATAAATAGTGAAATAAAGTTTATTCAAAAGTTGTTTTCATGAGAAAAAGATGTCTTCATTGTGAAGGAAGTGGAGGAAAAATTAAACATAATTTTACTAGACTAGGGTTTTTTTTCATATATTTTGCTCATATTTTTATTTCAGGCCGTAATAGTGTTGAAAGTTTTTGTAAAACTTCCACCCTACAACAATATGCACGGTACATTAGCCGATAAACAGAAGTAGCTTTTGAAATAGTAGGATAGGTGTTAGCTTCGAATATATAACGGTTCTACCGACTAATCGCAAACTT
This sequence comes from Musca domestica, assembly GCF_030504385.1. Lineage (NCBI taxonomy): Eukaryota > Metazoa > Arthropoda > Insecta > Diptera > Muscidae > Musca > Musca domestica. The sequence continues at coordinate 859,824 of NW_026712329.1, read as the reverse complement.
CCCTGCACAGATAGCTTGGATCACCCATCTACGGAAGCCAGTCATGAGTGCAAAACAAAGTCATTTCTAAGTGTTGATTTAATTTCTACGACGCATTATCAGCCATAAGTGGTTTCGGTTTTAAAATAGCTCACACTAAGTGCTAGATGTCATTTCAAGTCACATTTTCCAGCTGCAAGGATTACAGTTTGACATTTTGGGTTCGTAGAATGTAAAGAGCTTGAAATCAGAAATATTTGATATTTGTATATGTTTTTAATTACAGCTTAGATAAGTTTTTTTTTTTTGGTTATAGGATACTTTAGAAATATGTTTTATACTCACAAATTAGTAAGAAAAACTATCATTTGTTACAAATGCATATGATATTCAACTATATTCCGTTGTTTTTTGTCGGTCGCGAATTTTTGGTTTTATCCTGTTCTGCGATTTCTAAAAATCAGTCCGCGTAGTAAATAACAACACTTTCTTCGATATATTTTAGTATATATGTTCTTGATCAGCATAAATTCTGAGACAATCTAGCCCTGCCCGTCCGTCCGTCTGTTGTCAACACGCTAGAGTCAAAACGAATTAAGATACGAAACTAAAATTTAGTACAGATCATTATATACCGATATTTGGTATTTTGATTATTTTACCCACATTTTTCAATTGAATTATCTGAAATATTACACAAGGAGTTCTCTCTACTTTACCCCCTGGAAAAGAATGCGTTTTAGTAGAGCACCCATATAACGCTACCCAGAGATATTCGGTATTTCCAGGATTTTCGCGACATTATTCACCGGAAATGTGTCAGTAATAAAGTTCGTAGCGGGCACTACATCCTCCAGGTCTTCGTTTAGCCCCGCCCCTACTGCAATACCTCTCTTTATTCGGTATTTTGATGATTTTATTTCGAATTTCGTATTTGAAGTTTGGAATCGTTACTACATCCTATGACAAAAAATTACTTACTGCGTCTTTATATAGCCCCCATATAAAGGTTTTTATTTGAGCGGTATTTTTTGACGGATTAATTTTTTTTAAATTTTTGAATTGTTTTGAATTTGAATTTTTGATCCTCCTGGCGAACTTTGCAGATATTTCACTTGTTTTTAAATCAGATTGAAAGTATAGGTATTGTCGTATGACAAATCTAATTTAACGGCTGAGAGAATGTGGCTAGAGAATGGGGTCAGAACATTTTTAAACATTTAGAGTTTATTAAAAAACAACAGTAAGTGTTAATTAATTTAATTAGAACTTACTTCCGATTGCCAAAACGGGGATTTGCTACATTGACTGCAATATTTTTTTGCAAAGTTTAAGCTTTTTCAGTAGAAACAGTTATCAGGTTGCAACGTATATGAGGCAGCTTTATAGATATGTTCTTAAACATATGTATTAAACACTAAAAGTATGGACCAGCAACGCAACGCGTGTTATCTACTGCTTTATAAAGCTAATTTGTCATTTGTTCTCAATCTGTTTTTTTTCTTGTTCAATAGAAATTTAGCAAAAGCGTTTGGAAGGTTTTGAAGACCTAGGGAAAAAATTTTACCTATGTATGAAAGCAACCTCGTATAGAGTACCACATGGTCGACTTAAGTATTTATACCCTTCAGCCATATGACTTTCATTTGAAACGGTCAAAACGTGCCAAGTCGAAATAACTGTTTTAGACCCTTGGTCTCTTTAGACCAAATCCGTTTCAGGACATTTGGAGTCGATCTAGCGATGTCTGGCTAGTGTGCACGATAACTCTCGAAGGGAGTATCTGATTTGATCCAAACTTGGTACATCGTAATGTTATTGTCAAACTTAGATCGAGTTCGGAAATGGGCGATATCCGTACACTCCTTCTGGTATCTTCCACAAAAAGTGTCGAGGTTTTCAAAGAAAATATTTTGTTGCACATAAAGAGAAAGGATGATCCGATTTTGCTCCAACTTTGCAAATCCTAGTTTTTACATCAGTGCTAGTCAGGTTCGAAAGTGGACAATATCTGTCCACACCATCAAGTCCCTCCCACAGAAAGGGTCAAAATTTTGAATATTTATAACTCTTACAAAACGTAATGTAAGAGTCCGATTGTCTTCAAATTTCACACATTCCAATATTTTACTAACCCAAGGTCTGGTGTGAAAATGGATTGTATCGGTCCACTCCTTCTACAAAAGGTCGAAATTTTCAAAAAAAATTTTTTTTTTTTTCGCAGAAGGAGGAACGATAATCTGATTTTGCTCGGACTTTGCAACTCCTAATAATTGCGTCAGTGCTAGGTCAAGTGGGAAAATGGACAATATCGGTCCCCTCCAACAAGTACCTCCCCCACAAAGGGTCAAAATTTTGAATAATTACAACTCTTTTCAAATGTGATGTAAGAGTCAGATTGTATTCAAATTTCGCAAAAATGGATACTATCGGTCCACTCCATCAAGTGCCTCCCCCACAAATTACATCGAATGTGATGTAAGAGTCAGATTGTCTTCAAATTTCGCAAAAACGGATACTATCAGTCCACTCCATCAAGTTACTTCCCCACAAAAGGGTAAAAATTTTAAACTCATATACAATGTGATGTAAGAATCCGATTGTCTTAAAATTCCACACATCCCAATATTTTTATAAACCTAAGATCTGTTGTGAAAATGGGATATATCGGTCTACTCCTTCTGGAACCTCCCCCACAATGGCTCAAAATTTTGAATACCCATAAAGCTCATAAAAAGCGAAATTAACATCTGATTCCATTCAAGACTTGGCACATCTCAATATTTCCATAAACACAAGATCTATTTATAAAGATGGTAGAAATTGGACCATTCGTTCTGGTACCTCCGCCACAAGGGGTCAAAGTTTTGAATAACCAAAACGTTTATAAAATCTGAAATAAGCATCAGGTTCTCTTTATATTTCTGCATTCCATTTTTTTCTACTAACACAAGATCTGTTATGAATATTTCTCCTTCTGGTACCTCTCCCACAAAGGGTCAAAATTACCAAAACGCTCATAAAATGCGAAATATGCATCAGATTCCCTTTAAATTTCGCACATCACAATATTTTAAACTTTACAAGATAGGGTGTGAAAATGGGAAATACCGTCTCACACCTTAAGGTACCTCCTCCACAAAGGTCAACATTTTTGAATAAGTTTGGGTGGATGGGATGACCCATTCTATATTTTGAATAAACAAACATATGGCAACTTGAAACAACCTAGTACTACATAAGATCTACTATGGAAATATAATATATCGGTCCTCCCTTTCTGGTACCTCCCAGACAAAGGGTCACATTTTTTAACAATTATAACTCTCATAACATACGAAATATGTCAACGATTTTCTTCAAACCTTGTATATTACAATATTTTTGCCAACAAGAGACCTAATTTGAATATGAAAATTATAGGCCCACTCCCCCTGGACCTTCCCCACTTTTAACATTAAGAATAATTTAACTCTTATATAAGCGAAATAAATCGGCGATTTACTTCAAATATCATTACCACTCTTTCTGGTAACTTCCCAAAAGAGTTATCATTTTCAAAAAGTATATACACATTATGCGAACCTGTCTCCTCCAATAATTATATCAGACGAAGGTCATATGCAAAATGGACCGTATTGTTCTATTCCATCGGTAGCTCTCCTATAGAGGGTCAAAATTTTACTTAAATGTATAATTTGTCTCGAAATATTTCAAATTTGATATTTGAAGTTCGTAATGGATACTAGGGCCTATGACATAAAGTTGTCTATGCAGGTCCACTTCTTCGTATAGCCCCATACAATGGTAATTTCCCATATTCGGTATTTTGATTTTAACCACACTGATTTTTTTCAAGTTTCGCATTTGAATATTGTAATGGCTTATGATTAAAGTTGTCTATGTTGGTCCAGATCGTCGTATAGACTCTTATATAACGGCTACATTCGGTATTTTTAAGATGTTGACAGAAATTTGAACGGATTTTATTTTTTTGAAAATTACCAAATTCGATCCAAATGGAGAGGGTATTCAAAATTCGGGCGGGTCGATCTTAGAGCTTTTTACTTTTTGTTTTTGATTTTTCTTGTTCAATAGAGATTTAACAAAAGCTTTCGAAGTCTTAGGGGAAAATTATACCAATGTATGAAAGCAACCTGTTATAGAGTACCACATGGTCGACTTAAGTTTTTTCCTTACTGGCTTTTGGCATATTCGTTTGTTCAAAGTTATTTTTCGGGTCTTCATATTCATATTCATCATCATCATCTTCTTCTTAGCAGTTAATGCGAAGTATGAAGTTTCACCATGTTTTTTGCATCAGATTTTCATAGGCTGCGAAAAGACGAAAAAACAAGAAAATTGCAACCCGTCCAGTCATTCTTTCGGCTAGTATATCATCCTTACATAAACTGGCACTTAGTCAAAACTTTAGCTTAACTTTTGTTGTCGCTGCCACTGTCTCGGCCGTAATATCCATCGAGATATCCTTATTTTGGTTTACACTTCCTTGTTCTTGTTCCGTTTAGTTTTTTTTTTCGTATAGCGGGAGGAAGGCTAATGTTTTTTAATATTCTTATGGTCTATTAAAAAGTTGTAAACTGTCTAAGTTCTCTGTATATTTTCTGGGCTATGCATTGTTGTCGAATAATAAAGGCCAAAGCCGGAGAGAGAGAGAATTTTGGTTTCAGTTTGTATAACTAATAGACGTTGAACTATTTTTTGGCCTAACTTCCTTTGTAGTGTCATTAAAGGTGAAAAACAATGATGGGGAAATTAAATTTTGTTTACACGGCCGATGTCGAAATGTACATTATGTTCAGTAGCATTTAATGGCAAAATGCTAAAAGCCCACCCACCAAAATATTGGTGCTTTATTAAAATAAATACCGACTTAATTGGCATTTAAGGTTTAAGGAATTAAATGAGAAACAACCTCTTTTTATACCCTCCACCAACATAGTATGGAGGGTATATAAAGTTCGTCATTCCGTTTGTAACTCATCGAAATAATAATTTTAGACCCATCAAAGTATATATATTCTTGATCAGCGTAAAATTCAAAGACGATTAAGCTCTGTCCGTCTGCTGTAATCACGCTACAGTCAAAACGAATTAAGATAGGAAGCTAAAATTTTGCACAGATCTGTCTTTTGTCTGCAGGCAGGTCAAATTCGAAAATAGGCTATATCGGTCCACGATATCGTAAAGCCCCCATATAATGGTATCCCCGATATTGGGTATTTTCATGATTTAAGCCACATTTTTCAACGGAATGAAAATTCACATAAGAAGCTCCTTGTAAGTGCTATATTCAATAGAAGAGATATTTCCGTAGTTTTATTATTTCAGCCAAATTTCTGGAATTGTCTTAAAATCCACACAATGTCGATGCTATACGCCTTAGAAGAGAATTGTCTAAATATGTCCATGTTTTAGTACAGCGCCCATATAACAATACCCCAAAATATTTAGTGGTTTTATGATATTTGCGATATTATTCAGGGGAATTGTTTCAAATTTCGTATTTGATGTTCGGGATCGTTACTACAGCCTATGACACAAATTACTTATGCAGGACCACGTCTTCGTATAGTCCCCATATAACGGTTTTCATTGGAGCAGTATGTTTCTACCATTTTTTTTTTTTTTTTTTGAAATTTTCAAGGTTCTTCCAAATGGTGGAGCGTACAAGAAGTGCGACCCGGCCGAACTTAGCTGATTTTTTACTTGTTTTGATTCAAAATGTAATTCTTTGTCCACAAGTGTAATTTTTTCTCAAAGTGCCACCTTTTTTAAAGTGTCTTCGAATTGTTATGTCCATGTGATAAACGAACTCTCCTCTAAAAGTTTTCTTATAATTCCAGTATGTTAAAATGTGTCGATGCTCCAATTGTTTTATGTAAATCAGGACATAAAATAAAACGTAAATACGCATAAACATTTACGAAACACACAAGCATACATACATGCATACACATAAAATGCATGTTAAACTAAACATCTGTTGAAGATTCGTAAAATATCCCCCCAGCAAATATTCTTTTTCTAAGTAAAACATGAAAAAGACTGTAAATTGTCCATTACCACAGAATCCTTTGAAACCCCCATTTAACCTACACTTGTACATCTAGTAAGATCCTTTATGATTTACAACAAAGAAGAATAATGGAATGTGAATTTGATTTTTGTTTTATTAAGAAATAAAAAGCCCTTGGCATTGATTCTTTATTATCATCTTCCGGTGGTTGCATAGCACACAACAAAAGGACGATGTGTTCACATGTGTATGTGTGTGTATGTACAAAAGAGTGTTCAGCAAACTAATTTTGTCACTTGTGGATATGTGAAGGGTGTGGATTTACTATCAAATATTTGTTAGGATGTACATCTTTCACTTATATGGTCCAAATTTGATAATCTGAGGTAATATCTCAAATATGGTACACAATCAAATTACAAACATACGAAGATATATGTGCGATATCTTAATTTTGATCGATTGTCACCAATTTCCATAGGGTTCGTCTAAATTATTTCTGCAAAATGTCCCCTCGATTGGACAATAAATTCGACCTGTACTGACTGATCGAGAATCAACGCCCAGACGTGAGACCTGAAGCTAGAATATTGAAATTTTGTACGAGAGTCAGTCTTGGTGTGAGGGCGTTATCATACGCCTGGTTTTTTTGAAATGTGTATTTGAAGAGTACAAAGTGAGATGTACTAAAAGGCTTTGTAAATCCCAACTAAAAGGTTACAAAAAAACTGCTACTAAACTTCTAAAATGGTACCATTTGGTATTATATGAATGAAAACTTAAAACTTTTTAGTAAATAAAGTCTTAAAGTCGGGCGGGGCCGACACTTTGCATATTTAGTATGGCTTCACATAACAAAAAAAGTTTTTATGTGGAATTTTTGAGAATTAAATCGTACCAATTACGATTATAGTTATAATTTAAAGTCCAAAGGAACAATTATATGAGAGGAATATCCTTCTATGAATCGATTTCTACTAAATATGCCGGGGCATTTCTGCCTTTACAATTCGGGCTTGTAATACCAATGTGATGCACAATTAACTTCAAATCGGATAAAGATATATATGGGAGCTATAGCCAAATCGGCACCGATCTCGATAAAATTTAGCAAAGGTATTTCTGAGCTGCTTTTGATATATTTCCCAAATATCGTTACTACGGAGTGCATATTGCGGCTGTGCAGGACAAATTCAACAAATCGGATGAACAATATATATGGGATCTGTAACTATATCTGAACCGATTTTCACCTAATTTGACAAACTTGTTTCTAGACTAAATTTAATTGTAAGTGCCAAATTCCATCCTATTGGGGTTAATGTTAAACGTTTGGTGCACAATAAAAGGCATTTCGAACAAAGATATATATGGGAGCTACATCCAAATATGAATCGATCTCGATGAAATTTAGCAAAGGTATTTATGAGTTGTATTTGGTATTTTCCCCCAAATATCGTTGTTGTAGAGTGCATATCACGGCTGCGGAGGACAAAAACAACAAATCGGATGAACAATATATATGGAAGCTATAGCTGAACCGATTTCGATAAATTTTGGCATACTTATTTTCAGACCTAATCTGGTCGTATTTGCAGAATTCCATAATATTTGGGCTAATATTACACGTATGGTGCACAATAAAAGGCAAATCTCCAATTTCTATAGCGTTCGTCCTTGGGTCAAACAAATTATTTCTGCAAAATTTCATCTGGATAAGATGCATAAAGATATATATGGGTGCGACCTGTACTTTGTTGATAAAAATACATGGACGGACATGCATAAATCGACTCAGAAAGTGATTCTATGCAGATCATTAAAAGGAATTATGGAGCTGTCTCGTTTCCTTTTGCCTGTTACAAACAAATGGACATAGACACAATACCCTGACCACCTTGTGGTGTAGGGTATACAAAGGTTAGAAAGTACGTTTGATTTATGAAGGTGGCTTTGGAAATGTGGACTAAGTGTGCGAACTCTACTAAATGGTACTGAATATAGAACAGTTTGGTTAAGAGTGAAAGGATGAAATTTTTTTTTTTTTTTTTTGAAATTTGATATTTAGATAACTGTAGTATCTGTGTTGGGCGGTGGTTTGAAAATGCGTCCTATATATTTCCGAAAAGTACTAAATTAACACAAAATTTGGTATTAAGTGAAGGGATGGTATTGAAACCCTGAAATTTTTGCATTTATCGAAAACCGCGTAGAAGTGGCCGAAAAATGGCTCTTGAGCTAACCATATCGCAATATTTCATTCGGCAAATATTGAAAAACGAGCCCGGGGTAAAGCTATTGAAATTCCAAAAAGTGCAGGAACTTACACCGCAACAGAAAGAAACTAGACTCAAAAGAGCTTCGCTTGGTCGAAAGTGGTGAACTGGCGAATTTGGTTTTCTCCGATGAGAAAATATTCGCTGTCCAGCAGTTTGTGAACAAACAAAATGATCGTGTTTACTTGCCAAAGAGGTTAGCTGTAAATGTGCACCTTCGGTTGACCACCAGAACTCAAGCGCCGACCATGGTGATGGTGTGGGCCGCCATAACAGCCGATGGTCGCTCTGCGCTCGTATTAATCGACCGTGGCATCAGAATAAATCCCGAATATTATCATGAACATATTCTGGAGGGTGTATTAAAGCCTTGGGCACGCAAACATTTTGGTAGCAGACCTTGTACATTCCTAAAATTTAATAAAATTTAAGAAAGTAAAAATGATGGCGTTTGACTTTGTTGCAGTTTTTTTATCCCACCCTGTAGATCCGGAATTCCGAAAATTAATATGGAGGTCTCTGTTGGTATCTGGAATCGAGATGCGGGATTGGTATTGGAAATGTGTACCATAATTGTTCGAAATGAATAAATGGTACTAGATTGGGAATTGGATGAAGTAAGATCTCTTTCTGCATTGGGTATTGTGATTGGGGGTGGTTGGGATATGCATTCTGTATTTGTCCGAAAAGTACTAATTTGAGCTACATTTGGGTGAGCGGATGGGAGCTGAAACCCTGAAATTTTATATCGGTCCACTCCTTCTGGTACCTCCTCCACTAATATATACGAATATACATAAAGCTCATAAAACGCGAAATTAAAATCCCACTTGAAAAAATCCCATTATTTCTATCAAAAAAAAAAAAAAGATATGTTATAAAAATGACAGAGATCGGATCATTTCTTCTAGTACTTCCCCATAAATGTTCAAAGTTTCGAACAACCAAAACGATTTCAAAAGCCGAAATAAGCATCCGGTTCGCTTCATATGTCACTTTCACAATATTTTTATTAACCCAAAGTCTGGGGTAAAGATGGGATATATCGGTGCAATCCTTGTGATACCTCAAAAAAATAAATAAATAAAATATGGGAGAATAATGTTTGGTTAATTCTTTGCATATCATACCATATAAATCAGTTGGTACCTCCACAACAACTAGGGATACGTGGATGATTCTGTCAATATAATAAATACTTGATTTAAAGTTATGATATATCGTTCTATCCCTTCTGCTATATCTTACGCTAAAGTTATGTTCGGGGTGTACCTATGTATCCTAATGTCTCGAGACTAATTGACTGGATAGAATGTAAATATTTCTTAGGACTTTTAAAATATTATCCGATTACCATAACAACGGTTCTTTTTGATCAGAACACTGATTACATAAGAATTTAGATCCAATTTTTATAACAACTCATAAGATAAGTGCATTCAATCTGGATATATTCTGCTATTTCGCTGATACTTGGCCATTATTGAATTTGCAACATAGTTACACCAAAATTTTCTTCATTATATTTTAATACATGGGTCCACAAACTTGCCAAAGTGCAATTTTCCAGGATTATGATAGGATCACAGCCAACAGACCTTGGCATTGAAGGGGATGAAGATTAATGCTTTTTTTCTCTCAGAACCAAATTCCATTTCCTAATGTAATGAAGATGTCTTTCCATATGTATTATTCCCCTTGCAAAATTCATTTTAAACTAAAAAATCTCTTCTAATAGGCAGAACAAAAAAAAAAAAAAACACACGCACACAAAAACAAAGCATTTATTATTTTGTTTTTCTTCCATTGTTTGTAATTTTCATAAAACGTTGAATAGCTCGTTCAGTATTATTCAATTTGAAATATATAAACAATATACATTCGCATCTTGCCATAAGCCAAATCCTTCATACACATAGCAAGCGGGCTGCACATCCTTCACATACAATGCTGGCTGGCTGTCTGTCTTTAATAAAATCCGGATGATAAGAAGTATTCAACCCCCAACTCCACACAACTGTTGTGTGGTGAAATAAAAATAAACATAAGAAAAATATGAGAAGCATACACATGTCCTTAAAATCGTATTGGAAAAATATTTTGTTTTTTTTTTCGTAAGATACCCCATCGCAAACAGCTGGCAAATAGTATGCCAAAAATAATAACAACAACAACAGCAGCAGCACCGAAGAGAAATGGGCAAAACAATGTGAAATCTTATGTCTGATTCTGCTTGCTTTGTTATGTTTTATAACATTGCCCAGATTGTTCAATACCAATACTGAAGGAGAATAATGTGAATTCCATCCATAGCAATATTTTACTCATGGATAACTTCCCAGTAAACAATTTTTGCCGAATTCGGTCCGATTTCTGTCAGAATCTCTGAAAAAATGTCCGATTCTGATTCCGAATTCCTTCCGATTTCGGTACGAAAGTTGTATGGACGTGGTCACCGAATTCGGAAAGATTTTCTGAAAAAAAATCTGAAAAAATATTAGATTTTCTGGACGAATTCGGTCCGAATTCGGTAAAAATTCTTGAAAAAATAGGAGAAAAAATTAGATTTTCGGAAAAGATTCGGAGGACAACTCCGAATTTCTGAAAGAAATCGGGCAGAATTCGTCTGGAAATTCGGCGGAATATTCAGATTTTCTAAAAGAAATCGGTCAGAATTCGAAAGAAAATTCGGAATAAAATTCAGATTTTCTGAAAAAAAACGCTCAGAATTCGGGAGAAAGTTCCGATTTTCTGAAAGAAATCGTTCAGAATTCGGAAGAAATATCGAAAAAATCGTCACACCACTTAAAAATGAAAAAAAAAAAAACACATATTTATTTAAAAAACAAACAATTTATTTCGGGTTTCGTAAAAATGTAGTTTAAATATTACATCTATAATACATTTACATTATAAATATTATTTTTATTAGGAACATAACATACAGTATTTTAATGCACAAAAGAGTTGAACAGATAACAGATAATTCAATTATTTGTTGTTATTATATACATATATATAATTTTTGTAATTCACTGTATCTGCTGTATCTGTTTCAACTACTAAACAAGAACTAAAAATAAAAAGCAGTGCACACAGAAAACCGGTATGTAGTTGTTTTTGCAATTTTTTCCATCATATTTTTTTGGGAACGAAAGAGAAAGAGGCTGATTCACAACAACAACAAAACGCACATTTTTACAACGGAAAATCTAACAGTTCACAATATCAATAACAAATAGCATTTTTGCTTTGCGCTTTGTTGTTGTTGAGATCTTGAAATGAATGATCACAACAACAACTACTATGGGAGAGAATGTGTCAACCCAGTAAACAATTTTTGCCGAATTCGGTCCGATTTCTGTCAGAATCTCTGAAAAAATGTCCGATTCTGATTCCGAATTCCTTCCGATTTCGGTACGAAAGTTGTATGGACGTGGTCACCGAATTCGGAAAGATTTTCTGAAAAAAATCTGAAAAAATATTAGATTTTCTGGACGAATTCGGTCCGAATTCGGTGAAAATTCTTGAAAAAATAGGAGAAAAAATTAGATTTTCGGAAAAGATTCGGAGGACAACTCCGAATTTCTGAAAGAAATCGGGCAGAATTCGTCTGGAAATTCGGCGGAATATTCAGATTTTCTGAAAGAAATCGGTCAGAATTCGAAAGAAAATTCGGAATAAAATTCAGATTTTCTGAAAAAAAACGCTCAGAATTCGGGAGAAAGTTCCGATTTTCTGAAAGAAATCGTTCAGAATTCGGAAGAAATATCGAAAAAAATCGTCACACCACTTAAAAATGAAAAAAAAAAACACATATTTATTTAAAAAACAAACAATTTATTTCGGGTTTCGTAAAAATTTAGTTTAAATATTACATCTATAATACATTTACATTATAAATATTATTTTTATTAGGAACATAACATACAGTAGCACGTTTCTGTTTCAACTGCTAAACAAGAACTAAAAATAAAAAGCAGTGCACACAGAAAACCGGTATGTAGTTGTTTTTGCAATTTTTTTCCATCATATTTTTTTGGGAACGAAAGAGAAAGAGGCTGATTCACAACAACAACGAAACGCACATTTTTACAACGGAAAATCTGACAGTTCACAATAACAATAACAAATAGCATTTTTGCTTTGCGCTTTGTTGTTGTTGAGATCTTGAAACGAATGATCACAACAACAACTACTATGGGAGAGAATGTGTCAAACCACCACCATCCGGAAACCACCACAGGAAAATGTGCAGAAATTCTAAAAAAAAACGTTTAGAAAATTGGACCAATTTCTATCAGAAATTTCTGAAAAAAACGTCAGAAATTTCGGAAAAAAATCTAAAATCAGAGCAGTCGGAAAAAATTGTTTACTGGGAAACCACCACCATCCGTTTACATGTGGGAGAGAATATGCCAGAGCAATAGACAATCTACTCTCTCCGTTTGTACATTTTTCGAGTTTTTTTCGCTTAAAAACACAGGAAAATGTGCAGAAATTCTAAAAAAAAAACGTTTAGAAAATCGGACCAATTTCTATCAGAAATTTCTGAAAAAAACGTCAGAAATTTCGGAAAAAAATCTAAAATCAGAGCAGTCGGAAAAAATTGTTTACTGGGTTACCTTAAAGGCTTTCTTTCGATGTGCGGCGTGTGTGTGTGTGTTTGAATGGGTGTGCAAGTGTCTTTGTGTGTGGGACCCACTGATTGTTTTTAGGAACCAGACTGCTTCCTTGAATCATGTCAGTCATTCTCGTCCTCGTCCTTGCCGTCATCATCATCACCACTACCTTATACTTGCCTTATACAGGCAAAGACGCAACTGGATCCAGCAATGTAAGAAATCTGTGCAGGTTTTGTACTTATCACCCAGCATATGGTCACATGAAAGACAAGGTATTGTAAAAGGGAGCTTAAGTACACACACATTCATGCATATTTATGAATGAATGAACAATAATAAAAACATTGAACATTTTTATTGAAATACTTGCATAATTGGCTATGTTCTTATATTTGATAAAGCATGCATGTATAGGTGGATCTTCGTGTGCGAGTGTGTATTTATGTGTGCATACTGAAATGTATATTTTGAAATATAACAAGAATTCCCAAAAATGGAAAGAACCTACAAAATATACATTTCACATTCAATTTAATGAATAAATATATATTTTGAAATATTTTTCACATTCGAAATATGTTTGCAATAGTTTCATGAAACAGAATTAAGATAAGTTAATAGAGTAGACTTTTGAAAACGTAAGTGTACAGGTTGTAGAGGATGATATTAAAAAGTATTTGCACATTATGTAATATGGATAGGTATTAGAGGGAATGTAATATCCCTGCGGGACTTTTTTCAACCAGTTGAAGAAATCGTTAGTTATAAATGCATTATTCCACAACTAACTACAAATTGGTTGAAAAGTCATCTGGAGATCAGAAGGTAAGTAATCACAACTGGTTGATATTCAGATGACTTTTCAACCAATTTGAAGTTAGTTGTAGAATAATTCATTTACTAACTAACTTACCAGCGGGGCATTTTTCAATCAGTTGAGAAAATCGTTAGTTATAAATGCATTATTCTACAACTAACTTCAAATTGGTTGAAAAGTCATCTGGATATCAACCCCTTTAAACACCAAAACGAAAATAAATTGCAAAAACAAAACACATATAAGTTCTCTATTTCTCAAGAGATCACAACACTAAAAGCAAAAACCGTTAGAATTGCATACCATACATAAAAAACAATAACAAAACACTTTGCTGAGCGAAGTCATTCGTGTTTAGATTTCAATCGATTAAGACGCGTTATTTGTGGTGAAAAAAACTGAAATATAAAGGGTAATTTAAAAATATTAAAAATGCTTCCAAGCAAATCTCATTTAAGAAAATTAATTAAACCCAAAGGGAGGAGTATTTGAATTTATTAAATTCTGGTATGCCTTTGGGTGAAAGTGAAGAAAGTGTGGTTTCGGATCCATTAAATAAAAGAAAGCGTGTGGAAGGGGAGGAATCAAGTGAAAATGTATTTATTGATATAGAGAACGGTATACCAGGATATTCAGGCGATGATGTAAACAAAAATACTTTATTTGAGAAGTTAGGTGATTGGTATCGCAGATATAGGCCGTGAAGAATTTGTTTTTAAGAGTTATTGATTATTTTAAGAGAAGCTAATTTAGATGTTCCTTCGAGCTCTAAAAAGTTTTTTAGGAAAAAAGAAAACACAATGGTTAAAACGGTTTTTCCTGGAAGGTATATACATTTCGGTGTTAGTAAGCAGTTGAACAGAGTGACATGTTCTTTAGAAAAATATGAAGAAATTTTAGTAGATGTTAACGTCGACGGACTACCTATGTTCAAAAGTTTCAAAAAGCAAGTGTGGCCAATCTTATTGAATATTTCAAATATTAGTGAAATATCTGTGTTTCCTGTGGGAGTTTATGAAGGGACAAGCAAGTCTAAGAATACAAACGATTTTCTCCTAGAATTTATAACAGAAGTAAAAGATTAAGTTTCAAATGGATTCAAAATAGGGGAAAAGACTTTAAAGTTTGGAAAGAGTTTGCTCTTCATCCTAGAACAACAGACGAAATATGAAATATCGGGTACACGATGATGTATATTATGAATTTTTGTTGCTTCATTGTGCATCCAGATTTCTTTCGTGTCCAAGAACTTGCCAACGGAACACCCGAAACGCTCAGGTATTACTGAAACTTTTTGTTGAGAATTTTGGTATTATTTTTGGGAAGAACAGTGTATCCTACAACGTCCATGGGCTTTTACACCTTAGCGAATCTGTTGAGAAATTTGGCCCTCTCCCAAACTTTTCTAGCTACCCATTTGAAAACTACTTACAAATTATTAAAAAATATGTAAAGCAACCTACAAAAATTTTGCACACAACATTATTGTTAGTCTTATTACTAACGACTTCCATTTTTCTAATAAGTCTCCTAATAATTTGTGCGCAATTCGACCATATACTCCTATTTTAATTACAGGCTTTGCTAACAAAGAATTTATTTAGAAAAAAAGTTAAAGTGCATGAAGAGTTTTTTTCAAGAACCACTGGATTCATTACAAATTTTCGGTACGTCCTTTGCAGATCTCAGCTGTTTAGGTGAAGAAGAGTATTTTCAAATAGAAAACATCGAGTGTAAACTTTGCCAAAGGGGAACAATTTTGTTTTGCTCTCTCTATTGCATGGGTGTAGATAAGAATAATTGTAGGATACGAATATTTGCTACATAAATACATTTGGTAACTAATACAGTATTTTTTGCTTACCTGCACAATCAAAAATTGCACGACATCTTGTGCAGCAATGCCAAAAATGCAGGTAGCTTCATTGCATTTATCTGCACAATGAAGCAGGTATCTTTAATTTTACTTACGTGCACAAAAAGTGCAGTTATCTTTAATTTTATATTCGTGCACAACAAAGCAGCAGCATAACCATCTTTTAGTGTGGGAGAGGAAGCGAGAATATGTTTTTAATGCATGGTCTTTTCTTGTATTGTTATTGTTTTTGCGAATACAAAAACAAAAACGAAGTGGTAGTTTTTAGTGTCTTTTTTGAGTTTGCAAAAAATTTTCTTGTGCAGATAAATACAACTTTTGTAACCAAATTAAATAAAAAATACCAAATTTTCGAGGCAGGAATGTCCAATGTGCAGCTATCGATTGGGCACTTAAATACAATTCAAATAAAGGGATTCAGAAAAAAAAATGGCATAAAAAAAGTTTTTTGGTCTGCAAAGGCCAATGCGCAGCTAATGTTGATGCAGGTAAATAGAAACCACTGTAGCTGTATAACGATATTTGCTTTTTTTTTAATGAATTAGAACTATATTATTTTGAACCAATAACTAATACTGCGGAAACGGGACAAAACGGCATCGATCTAAAATCGAAATATTTAAATTGACTCTCCAAGTAAAAAACCAGTAAGGAAAGCTCAAAAGTTGGGCGGGGCCGACTATATGATACCCTACACCACTATGCATATTTAGTAGAGCTCTCGTAAAAAGGTTTATACAGTGCATTTCAGAGCTCTATGAGATATTTGGTACAAAATCAAAATCTATCTAATTCGATCTAATTCTATAGCTATCTCTGAACCGGGGTTCTCCAAATTTTACGTATTAGCTTCTAGACTGAATTCGGTCTTATGTACGAAAATTCAGGTGATTTAGGCTGATATTGACCATTTAGTGCACATTTAACCCTAAATCGGATGAAGATATATATGGGAGCTATATTCAAATCTGAACCGATTTCGGTAAAATTTAAAACAGCTATTCCTGTGCTCCATCTAACACCTGGTACCAAATATCACGGTTGTGGAGTGAATATTACGAATGTATGGGACTAAAACACTAAATCGGATGAAACATATATATGGTTGCTATATCTATATCTGAACCGATTTTCACTAAATTTGATATACTTGCTTTTAGGCTGAATTTGGTCCGATGTACTAAAATTCAGTCCATTTGGACTTATATCGGCCATTTGGTGCCCAATTAACCCGAAATCGGATGAAGATATATATGGGAGCTATATCCAAATCTGAACCGATTTCGATAAAATTACAAACAGCTATTTCTGGGCTGTATCTTATATCTGGTACCAAATATCATTCTTGTGGAGTGCATATTACGAATGTGAGAGGCTTAAACGCCAAATCGGATAAAACATATATATGGGAGCTATAGCTGTTCCTGAACCGATTTTCTCCAAATTTGTTATATTTGCTTTAAGGCTAATCTCGGTCACATGTGCCAAAATTCGGGCCATTTGGGCTGATATTGGCCATTTGGTGGT
Organism: Musca domestica; assembly: GCF_030504385.1. Lineage (NCBI taxonomy): Eukaryota > Metazoa > Arthropoda > Insecta > Diptera > Muscidae > Musca > Musca domestica. The sequence goes on along the minus strand of NW_026712329.1, from coordinate 842,684 downwards.
CAATTAAGCCGAAATCGGATGAAGATATATTCGATAAAATTTAAAACAGATATTTCTGTGCTCCATCTATGCAGACGGACGGACGGACGGACATGCATAAATCGACTCAGAAAGTGATTCTATGAAGGTTCTCAAAAGTAACTATGGGTCTAACTCGTTTCCTTCTCCATGTTACAAACAAATGCACAAAGACATAATACCCTTACCACTATGTGGTGTAGGGTATAATAATACGCATCAACATGAGCTCTTTAAGTAAGTAATACATTTTTATACCCTACACCACATAGTGGTAAGGGTATTATGTTTTGTTTTAAAACCATTTTTTATAATTTATAATGATTCTTATTTTTGCTTTATTATTTCAGATCTAAACCGACAAAACGACCAAGAAAATATTAATTTAAATTGTCCCTCCTGTAGAAGCCTCGTTAAGACTATGGAGGCAAAATTTAATGAATTAAATGTTAAAAACCAACAACATTATTTGTATGCATTTTTAACCTTCTTACATTTCAGAAAGTATCAATCAATTAAAGACCACAATGCGTTTGAACAATGAGACAATTATGACAGGCTAAAAGCCTCACAAAAAGTTGTCACACAAAAATTGGTACAACAGGTAAATCATAGAAAAGCATAAGGTAAACCTTCCCATTACAGAACTTGTCAGATTTGGAAACACTAAATGATGAGATAAACGTTGATAATATGATGACGATGATAAACATATGTAAGTTTTTTTTCTTTAAAGCATTGTTGTTTATATTCTTCTAATGGTAAATAAATTTCTATTTTCAGGTTAAAGAGTTAAAGACGTTATTAAAAGGACCACTTCATAGATCGATTTCTGAAGGTTTTCAACGAACATCATAATTGACTTTAATACGGATGGGACGCATGGTAAGAAACGACTGAAAGATTATCAAAATGTTTTCGAATGTCTAATGGACGCCTTGCGATCACAGACGGAAGCGAAAAGCTCTTAATGTCGTCAAAAAAAGGCATTTTCACAAAGTGTGCATTGAAAAAAATCAGTAAAATAATTTTGTATAATTTTTGAAATATATATTTGTTTTATTAAATAAAATTGAATTTTAATAAACGAATTGGTATTTTTTTTAAGCTGACAAAAAATCAGTCAAAAATAGTTAGATATGAATTGGTTTCATTTCAACTAGTTCTAAATTGTTCTTTTTTAACTAACTACAAGTCGGTCAAAAAAACCGTTAGTTATAAATTTGTTATAAATTGTTTTTTTTTTTTTTTTTTTTTTTTAACCGGTTTATAGTTAGTTTAAAAGTAATACAGGAAAGGACAATTGTCCACTACCTAGCTCATCCCCATGTTGAAATAGATAGTTGGCGTAAAGGAAATAAATCAAAAAATAACTTGTTGTGTTTTTTTTTTAACTAATTTTAAGTTAGTTTTAAACCAATCAATTTCCCCGCAGGGATGTAACGATGTATTTGGTTCGGACTGGTATATACCTCGTTATACCATACACCACATTGTAGTCAGGGTATTGTGTATTTGTTTGAAACATAGAGAAGGAAGCTAGATACACCCATAGCTCCTTTGATGATTTGCATAGAATCACATTCTGAGACGATTTATACATATCCGCCCGTTCATCTGATCGTCTGTCCATACATTTTTGTAAACAAAACACAGATCGCATTTATTGCCCGATCAAGATAAAAACATTTGTTTGGCCCAAGGACGAATCCTCTTAAAATTGGCGGAAATCGCTCAAAATGTAGATATATATCCCATGTATATCTTCGTCCGATTTGCTTTTTATTGTGCACCAAATGTGTAATGTTAGTCCGAACAGGATGGAATTTGGCCAAATTGAGATATTTTTTCAGATTGTGGAAATCGGTTAGGATATAGCTCTAGCTCCCATATATATATTTTCAGCCGATTTGTAATTTTTGTCCTCTCTAGCGGTAATATACACTCCGTAACAACGATATTCGGGAAATAAATCAAATACAGCTTAGAAGTAACTTTTACAAAATTTATTGAGATTGATTAAAATTTGTATATAGCTCTCATATATAACTTTATCTCGTTGATAGTTTCGATAGTTTTTTATTTTTTGCCATATTTTTTATCGCATGGGATTTTTTTATACTCTCCACCATAGTATGGAGTGTATATTAAGTTTGTCATTCCGTTTGTAACACCTCGAAATATACATTTTAGACCCCACAAAGTATATATATTCTTGATCAGCATAAAACTCTATGTCGATTTTGCGATGTCCGTCCGTCCGTCTATGAAAATCACTCTACCTTCCGAACTAATTCAAGTGGATTAATACAAATCTACTCAACTGTGTATTATGTCTGCAGGACTTTCGGTATTGAAAATGGCCATCTAGGTCCACGTTTTGGCATAGCCCCCATATAACGGTACCATCCGATATTCGGTATTTTGATGATTTTTGCGACAATATTCATCGGAATTGTTTCAAACTTGGTATTTGAAGTTTGAAATGAATACTACAGCCTATGACAGAAAATTGTCTGTGCAGGTCCACGTCTCCGTATAGCCCCATAGAACGGTACCTCACGATATTCGGTATTTTGATGATTTTAGCGGCATTTCTCACCGGAATTCTTTCAAATTTGGTATTTGAAGTTTGAAATGGATACTACAGCCTATGACAGAAAATTGTCTGTGCAGGTCCACGTCTTCGTATAAGCCCCATATAACGGTACCCCAGATATTCGGTATTTTGATGATTTTCTTCACATTTTCACGGATTTGTCTAGAAATTGGCATTTGTAATGTGTTCTAGATCTGGTAGCAGACACAAAACAAATTGTTCTGCCAAATTTTAAAGCTCTACGTTAAATAATGTGGGCTGTATCGTGATTTTAATAGACAGAGAGACAAACTTTATGGGGTCTACAACGAATATTTATGGATGTTACAAATGGAATGACAAAGTTAGTATACCCTCCTTATCAAGGTTGAGCATATAATAACAACTTTACGAAATCAAAATTACGTGAAAGGCGTATGGTCTTGGAAAATATTGATTCCCTATGTGATAGTTTCTTAGGAGAATATTCATTCTAGTCAAAAGGGTTTTAGATCTGCGAAAACTTTACCGCAAATTGCAATGTTGTGGGGTATCAAATGGTTCCCTCCGTCTGACTTTGCTTAAATCCAACAAAGTTGATTCAATTGAATAGCATAAACGTTCAACAAATATGCCCCACATGTTGATGAACATCCGATAGCATTCAATTTGATGGTTCACGTATCTGAACTGCATCCTTTCGATGTTACAGGAAGTAGATATGCATGTTTTCGAAATTATGAAATTCAATACAAAACCGACTCAAAAATAAAAGAGATCAATTTGTATAGGAATAAATTGACATATTTGTCTTCAAAAAAGGGGGAGATAAAATCGGCGAAAGTATGTTTTTCAAATATTCGTACATTAGCGTTGTTAAAGGGGGTAAATAGTACAATATCATTAAAGTAATCGGTCACTGTTACTTTCAGTATGAAAACAGGCAGAGATTTGGGTAATATTTAGCTTTAGAATACATTATTGGTTAAGAATAATATTGAGATACTTGTCCCCTGAAAAGAATCTTATTTGGACACAGAACCGCAATAAATTTTTCTTTGATATGTGGACCATGTAGATCCACGTCTTTGTATAGCCCCCATATAACGGGACCTCCCGATTTGTGGTATTTTGATGATTTTAGCGACATTAGTTACCGGAATTGGTATTTGCAGTTCGTAATGGATACTACAGCCTAAGACAGAAAATGGGTCCTGTAAGTCCACCACCTCTTAACGGTACCTCCCGATATTCGGTCAGACCAACAGCAAAAAACAGTATTTTTTCCAATTTATGGTCCATTTTAACACCTAAATATTTTGCGATCATTTCAAAAAGCAATAAGCTTCTATTCTGGCAATAACTCCACCTCCATTCGGGCCAAAATTGCGGCCAGATACACATAGCTATATCAACTCAGCTCGGCGAGATAGAAAGATCCATATGTAAGATCCTAGGTGCAGGACCTCGATTTAGAGGTTCTATATAATTGTTGGCCCAATCAAAGAAAAATGTAAATGTGAAACATTTCCCCAGTTCTCTTCAAATTTCGCACATTGCAATACTCTTACCAATATAGATCTAATGTGCAAGCATGATGTGTAAGGCAAAACCTAATGGTATGTGCCCTAAAGGGATATACATAAATAAATGTTCAGATGCGTAGTGTATATATATGTCGGAACATCGACTGAAACTTTCAAAGTTGCGAGTACATAAGTAGCTTCGCATCATGACTGGTCATATTAATGTCAAATTATAATGAAACACGAAAAACCAATAATGTTATATCTGAAGCTAATGGGCTAACTACTTGGTAACACCACTGCTACAAATACAAATGCTTATCATTACCCTTTCTAAATATTTTACATGAAAAGTTAAATTTTTATACCCTACACGACAAGGTGGTCAGGGTATTATGTCTTTGTGCATTTGTTTGTAACACGCAAAATGAAACGAGGTAGACCCGTACTTCCTTTTGATGATCTGCATAGAATCACATTCTGAGTCGATTTATGCATGTCAGTCCGTCCGTCTGTTTTTCCGTCTGTCCATGTATTTTTGTAAACAAAGTACAGGTCGCATTTATTGCCCTATCCAGATGAAATTTGCGCAAATCATTTGTTTGGCCCAAGGAAGAACCCTATTGAAATTGGAGATAATCGGTCAAAATTTAGATATAGTTTCCATATATATCTTCGTCCGATTTGCTTTTTATTGCGCACCAAACGTGTAATATCAGCCCGAATAGTATGGAATTCTGCACATACAACAAAATTAGGCCTGTGAATATATATGCCAAATTTCATCGAAATCGGTTCAGATATAGATATAGCTCCCATATATATTGTTCATCCGATTTGTTATTTTTGTCCTCCGCAGACGTAATATGCACTCTGTTACAACAATATTCAAGGAAATATATCAAATACAGCTCAGAAATATCTTTGCAAATTATATGGAGATCGGTTCCGATTTGTATATAGCTCCCATATTTATCTTTATCCGATTAATTGCGCAACAAATGGACAATACAAGTCCGAATTTAAGAAATACAAATGCTTCGGCATTTTTAAGTCCTTTGAACTTTAAATTATAATTATAATCATAGCGTGTATGATTGAATTCTCTCATAAAAACTTTTAATTGTTATGTGGAGCTCAACTAAATTAGCAAAGTGGTGTAGGGTATCATAAAGTCGGCCCCGCCCGACTTTAAGACTTTCTTTACTGGTTACTAATTGCAAACATGAAATTTTGGGTTTCAACTATATAGTAAAGATTTTTGAAGACAACTTGCAATACCTATTTTTTAAAATGGGAATAGTATACCAATTCTAGTAAGAAATATTTGTTTTACATTTTGTTTTAAGATATATATCCCAGAATGTAATTTTAATCCCATAATCCAAAATAAAAACAAGTAAGCAAAGTCTATAGGCGTGCGGGACCGACCATGTGATACCCTACAACACTGCAATATGGTAGAAGTCCCCCTATGTCCAAATCCATTTTGGAGTATATCGCCTTTGAAATTATGTCATAGAGCACTGCACAGATATTACCCATAGTTTTTTGACCAGGGATATTTGCCCAATATTTACACACTCCGTCGTGCTGTTACTTAGAGCTAAAAAAATCCAATGGTCATCCAAAATGCTAGACTTCTTCCCTGTCCTCTAATGCAAAATCGATTGTCGATTGGCTTCTACTGTGTGATCAGGAAATTGTTTCCCATAAATATTTCGGGATCTTCCCCAAATTCAAAAGGCCCCTCTGTATCCCCAAATTTAGACTCATCTATATGATTTGTTGTCTATGGTATTTGGCTATATTCGTCAACGAAATCGGCATAAAAAGCCAGAAGTTTGCTTTAAGGGTTTCGGTAGAATGGAAATGATTGTATTTTTTTTTTCACACAAAAGTAGTGGTCCATTATACTCGCTGTCCTAAACTCTAAATTCATATGAGATTTCGTGTCCTTTGGTTTCTATTTGCTCTATTTTTAGTCCATTTCAACCCGTATGTATGTTGCGGACATCTCTTAAAACAATAGGCCTAGCCCTTCGTGATGATCGGACGATAATTGCAATCTGTATATAATAACCCCAACATGTGTCGTAACATGAAAAAATATTACAAATTGTATACTTCAATATTATAAGTCAAATTGAAAAAATCGCATGCGATAAAAAAATATGAGAAAAAAAAAAACAAGTAAGAAAAAACATTTTGTTCGGCCGGGCCGAACTTTTAATACCCTCCACCTTAGGGTAAAGGAAACATTAGAACCTATTATAACCCACAAATACCAATTTTTAGACATATTCGTGCGAAAGGAGGTACCGTTATATGGGAGCTATACCAAAACGTGGACCTATTCATACAATGTTTCGCCACCACAGGCAAAACCCATTTTGACCAACAAATGCCAATTTTTAGACAAATCCGTTAAAAAAAATGTGACAAAAACCATCAAAATACCGAATATCGGGAGGTACCGTTATATGGGGGCTATACCAAAACGTGGGCCTATACATGCAATGTTTCACCACCGGAGCTAGAACCCATTATTACCTACAAATATCAGATTTCAGACAAATCCGTGAAAAAATGTGGCAAAAATCATAAAAATACCGAATATCTGGAGGCACCGTAATATGGGAGATACACCAAATCGTGGACGTATACATTTTCAATACCAACCATCTTAGACCAAATACAAATTGTTCTGCTAAATTTTGACGCTCTACGTCAAATAATGTGGTCTCTATCGTGATTTCAATAGACAGACGGACATCGTTAAATCGTCTTAGAATTTTATGCTGATTATCAATATGTATACTTTATGGGGTCTACGACGAATATTTAGGAATGTTTCCAACGGAATGACAAAGTTAATATACCCTCCTTTCCAAGGTGGTGGGTATAGTAAAAAAAAATAACAAAATACTACAAAATCTATATTAGCATCATTGTTGGCATATTTTTATTCTACTTTTTTGAGATTTTATACTTTTATGCCAAGAGGGCATCCTGAATTGACAAAAAATTTTCAAAATCGGTCCAGCCATTCTTGAGCTATAAGCATTCTATCTAACATCCCTTTCCTTTGTGTATACAAATTGTATATATTTCCCTATATATCCGAGATATTTACTATTGACATCTACGTAACAATCAGAATTTACCTTTTCGTCTATTTGTGATTTCGCGAGGATTAAAAATATTCGAGATTCAAAATTTGACTTCTAGTTAACACAAATGTTATGGTCTATTTCACCCACTAACTATTATCCGATGACCATCAAAGTTGGAAGGCTCCTGCCCAGCCCTAAGCTCTAAGGCCATGCAAACTTCCGCTTTGATTGTGACCTGTAGGGCAACTACAAAATCAGGAAATTTTCAGTTTTTGGTCCATTTCAACCCCTAAATATTATGCGATTATATAGTAGAAGCCTGGCCCTGGCCCCGCCACCATTCTAAATTTCGTGAAGATCGGGCCATGATTGCGACCTGTAGAGAAATTACAAGTTAACATGAACAGACGGACGGACGAACATACATAGCTGGATCGACTCAGATCGGCGAGATAGTAAGACCCATATATACTTTCCTTAAATTTCAATTTCCAATCAAACTTGTAATACCCCCAACACATAGTGCTGTAGGGTATAATAATAAAAAGTAATAAAAATACAACGAAATAAATTTCATTCTAATCATATCATTCTATTGCGTTTCACATACATATTTTCTTGTAAAATAGCTAAAATAATTACAACGATTGTGGACACTCAAACAACAAATAATAAATCAGTCTTAATAATACTTAGCATTAATATTATTATTCATTTTTCAAAATCACTCAGATTTGCATTTTCACAAAAGGAAACCATATAAATGTATTGTAAATTGTTAACATACTGGCCACAATAACCTGTTGACCAATAATGTGGACTTGGTTGACTTAGGATATACACACACACATATATATTTATGCATATTTGTGCTATGCTCCTGCTATGTTGTCGTTGTGTGCCATTGAATAAGTAAATTCCACTCAACTAAATTGCATTCATAAATATGCAAATGGCCTAATGAAAAACAGAGTCACATGCGACTGCACTCCGGCTTCGCAATGTGTAATGGAATTTTCTTGTATTCGCCCAAGAAGAACCTTGCCATGAATGCACACTGAGCGGGCCACAAATTGCACTCGACATGAAAGTGAAGTTGTTGTTAATGCAAGAACGCCACCACAAAAATTCGGAATCAAAAGCCCAAAATGCAATGCCACTTACTGACATATCAGACCCAAAGATCGCGTGCAATTGCTAACCAACAATTGGTGTGTAATTTGTTTGGTAATCGAAATAAACAAAAACAAAAAAAGGATGTAAGCAACAAAATATTGAACTTACTAGAGAAAAGGGTTGGGATTTAGGGTTTGTCGAATAGGAAACAATTTTTTGTTGAAATCACGGTACAGCCCACATTATTTGATGTAGAGCGTCAAAATTTAGCAGAAAAATTTGTATTGTGCCTATTATGGTTGAATATTTAGGTCCACGTTTTCCTATAGCGCAAATAAGCCAGTACCTACCGATATTCGGTATTTTTATAATCCTAGTCACATTTACCCATGAAATTGTTTCGAATTCGGTATTTTAGAAGATTTGATAGATGACAATCCCTGAAGCATAAAACTGTCTGTAGAGGTTCCCGTTTTGGTATAACCCCATAGAACTGCCTCATTCAATTTATGGTTTTTTGGCAAGTTTAACTGCATAATCCAAAGGGTATATGGAGTTTAAAGTGAATCACGCTCGAATTCTGATACTTTTATATGAAAATTTTTCCTTTATCCTAAGGTGGATAGTAATTGAATTTCGGCCCGGCCGAACTTAATGTTTATTTCCTACACCACAAGGTGGTCAGGGTATTATGTCTTTGTACATTTGTTTGTAACAGGCAAAAGGAAACGAGATAGACCCATAGTTCCTTTTGATTTACGATTTACCCTTTTTTGTGCACCAAACGTCTAATATTTGTTCAAATGGGATGGATTTTGGCACTTACGACCGAATTGAGTCTAGAAGCTAGTATGTCAAATTTAATGTTCATCCGATTTGTTACATTTGTTACCCGCAGCCGTAATATGCACTCCGTAACAACGATATTCAGGGAAATATATCAAATACCGCTCAGAAATATCTTTGCCAAATTTTATCGAGATCGGTTCCGATTTGGATACAGCTCCCATATATATCTTTATCCGATTTCAAATTTATTGTGCACCAAATGGGCAATACAAGTCCGAATTTAAAAGATACAAATGCTTCGGCATATTGAGTCTTTTGAACTTTAATCTAATCGTAGCGTGTATGATTGAACTCTCCCATAAAAACTTTTAATTGTTATGTGGAGCTCTACTAAATTAGCAAAGTGGTGTAGGGTATCATAAAGTCGGCCCCTCCTGACTTTAAGACTTTCTTTACTGGTTTTTACTTGATATTATTATTATTATTATTTTTATTATTATTATTAGGTTGCAAAATTTGACTAACATCTTAAAGTACCCTATATAAATGTCATGGACCAATAAAACCCATTTTCAATACCAACTCTTCTACAGACCTGATATCTTGGCTGTCTGCTTTAAAATCGAAGTATGCTGATATTCCATCCGGCAAATATTGAAAAGCGTGCTCGGGGTAAAACCATTCAAATTCCAAAAAGTGCAAGAACTTACACCGCAACTGAAAGAAAATAGACTCAAAAGAGCTAAAGAGTTGCTCCGCTTGGCCGAAAGTGGTGGGCCACCATAACAGACGATGGTCCTCTCCGCTCGTATTAATCGACCGTAGCATCAGAATGAATACGAAAATAAAAGCGTGTATTAAAAATTTGTGCACGCAAACAAAATGAGGTTCCTCGCTTCATTTCCAGCGCACAATGGTCATCAAAATATCCGGATACCAATCCAGACTATTGTGTCTGGAGTATTTTGGAAAGCAAGGTTGGCACTAAAAAATACCAAAATACCGCAGAACAACATTCGGGCAGCATGTGACGGTTTCATTGGCCGTTTGAAGGCCATGATTTTGTTCCAAACGTGATCAATTCGAACAAATCTAAACTTATTTCAAAATTTTATGCTATTTCAGACATTTATTTCTTTCATTCAATAAAATTAAAAAAAAAAATGTGAAAATTATGGAGCTTGACTTTGTTGAAGCTTTTTATCTCACCCTGTATATGTTATTGGTTAAATGAATAGTGCTGAAATACCGGAATTTGATACAGATGTCACTCTGTTGGTACCTGAGTTTGGGATATGGACGTGGTTTTGGAAATGTGTACTATATTTGTACGAAAAGTACTGAATGGTACTTGGGCTTGGTTGATATTTAAATACATGTTGGGATCTGAGGTTGAGATTTCGAAGTGGGTTTGGAAATGTTTACTATAATAGTTCGAAAAGTAACAAATTGAACTAAATTTAATATTAGGTGAAGGGGTAGAGCTGAATCAAGCAAATGATTAATACAATTATATAAAAAGTATATGATAGTTCTGAAATTTGATATTGAAGTCATGTTGCTCGACATATGGTGCAATAGTATTGGACAAAAGAAATTGAATGTAGGTCCATTGTGCAATGGTTTGACTAATATCCTCCTCTGTAAACTTAAAAATTAAAGATTTTTAGTCTTTCCGAAAAAGGTAAAACTTAAATAAAATATAAAACTTTGAAAGTCTAAAAACTTAATGAATAAACAAGTAAAAGCATTAAGTTCGGCCGGGCCGAAGTTTAATAACTTCCAGGTAAACCTTAGATGAAAACCCTGAACAAATAAAGGCAACCCATTAAAATTTCAAACACTGACATTTTAACAAATCTGATAGAAGATGTGTGTGTGTGTGTGTATACAATTTAGTTCCACAGGATATAAAACCCCATGTGATTTCAACAGATACACTTACATCGATAAATCGACTTACGAGTTTTATGCTGATCATTAGTATATACTTTATAGGATCTCCGTCCAATATATAGAGATGTTAAATATTAAATATACTCCTTCTTTCCTTGGTGGAGAATATCTTCAAGGTCCGTCCAGTTCCACAATAAAATTCTTCAGTGGTAGTTATCTATACAGAACGTCGATCCATATGTACCTTTTTTCTTAAGAACATTAGACACACAATTCTATTCAAATATTTAAAATGTTAAGCCATGTGGACCATTTTTTGATTACCCTGGACGTTTTTCATATGGAAAATTTAAGACAATTCCATTAACATGCATCATAATAAATATTTAATGTGACCAGATTTAAAAAAAAAAAAAAAAGAAAACTATTTATATATTTATATATATATATATACATATATATATATATATATATATATATATATATATATATATATATATATATATATATATATATATATATATATATATATATATATATATATATATATAGTTGGGGTACTTAATAACAATCAAAAATATCAAACTATAGCCAATCCCATTGGTAAGCATGGCCAAACCTTTAAAATTCCTAAAATCGGAGAGTCCCGATACATTGTACATCAAATCTTTGTTCGAAAAGCTATGACAAAAACAATCCCTTCCAGCTATTTCAAAGTTAAGGACATGTTCCGAATTCTTATTTTGTTCCGAATTCTTACTCCGTTCCGAATTCTTATTTTGTTGAGAATGAAAACTTAACGTCCCCTCCATTGTAAGCTGTAAAAAAATCAACGTGGCCATCCCTAAATTCCTAAGAAACTATATTGTAACCAAAAAAACAACCTCCAAAAACCACACAATGAAAAAAAAAAAAAACAAATTTGCAAATGAAACTTCAAATTACCAAAAGAATTGTCAAGTTGTTGAGTACGAATGTACTCTGCAACTTCAAATACATACAAAGGTGTTTAGATTTTGTTTGCTTTCTCTTGGCTTTTTTGTCAAATGGGAGTCGTCATTTTAACAAATGGAAAATTGCATAAAATTGGTTGTGGGTCACAATTGAAGCAACAAGGTGGCCACATTGTGTGGCAAATAGTGTTTATTGCCACAAAGTGTTTGCAACTTGTTAACATGTAAAATTGTAAAACCGAAGCTTTTCAAAGCATGAAACCCAGAATTTTTTTTCCGGTTCCATTTTGCCCAAATGTTAGTGGAGTTTACAAGTATTTGCCTTTCCCCTTTTTGGGGGTCAAATAAATGGCAGTTACTTAGGTATTTCCGCTAATGCAATAAAGCAATGAAGAAAATGTTACTAAGTTTTTGGGATTGTTTTTTAATAGGGGTATTGAAATATTAGAAAATAAACTATTTTCATGATAGTGTATTTCTATATACTACCCTAGACTTTTATAGAACAGATTTTAGATTTTATAAAAAATTGATTTTATAATACACATCATAGTCTGTTTCACTAAAATTTGGTTATTTTCTCTTGCTTTCTAAAAGCAATTATTAGTGCTTCAATCGAGAAATTATTTAGTATATTGTTATACATATAGAGCACATATTCAATAACCAAATTTCTTCCCAAATACTAGTGGAAAATTGACTCGAAAACCCAAAAGAAATGACAACACTTTCCTGTAAATTTTATGATAGTCTAATTTTAAGTTTTGAGTTTAATTTTAGGACTTACTTGACCCATTCATGTCGTCTTCATACTTTGCACACACACATGCATTCACATAAATATTTTGTGCAACAAATTGCCATTCTTATTTTCTCCCCCACACATCAGCACACACACATACACCATCAAGTGGCAATAACAAAAATACTTGTAACTTGGGCTTGGGACGAGAGCAACAAAACATACAAAGGTTTCATCAGATTGTCGAAAAGTATGTGTCTGCAATAACAAATAGTTGTTGAGGTTCCGAAGGACTATGCAAAAAGGACATACACTTTAAACTTTACCGGACATCCGGTGTGACACTTGGAGTGCAGCCTCTCTTCCTGTGTCCTTTTTTCCGGACTAAGGGCTTTCTTAGTCGTTTGTTATTTGCCATCAAATTGTAAAGTGAGAGAAAACGACCAAATTGCCAAAAAAGGAAGACGACATAGAAGTATTAAGGAGACAATTGGTTGCATTTTCAATAGATGGCAGAGGCGAACAAAAATGACCACAGAGCACGCATCCAATATTAGCCTTTTTCTTCCTTTCCTTTGATATATACGATTTCTTGGTGGATATAAATAAAGGATATGTCCAGGCGTTTTGTTGTAAGCATTTTTTTAGTTTTAAAACTGACTATTTTATTGTTTTTTTTAGGGGAGACATAACTCTGCCGAATTTTTAAAAATTGCAAACTAATTTAATTGAAATAAATAAAATGTTTTTAGAATAAGTTTAGATTTGTTGGAATTGGTAACCCTTGGCACGAATTATGGTCTTCAAACGGCCAACGAAATCGTCACAAGCTGCTCGAATGTTGCTTTGCCGTATTTTGGCCCATTTCCGGCAAAGCATTTCCTTGAGATGATCAAAACTTTAGTATTTTTTAGTGTCAACCTTGCTTTCCAAAATACTCCAGACACAAAAGTCCAACGGATTGGTACCCGAAGCAAAATGGTGGGCATTGTGCGCTGGAAATGAAGCGAGGAACCTTATTTTATAACCATTCTTGGGTGGCGCGTGCTGAGTGCTATGGTGCTGAGTCCTTTTGGAATGTCCAAGGACTGCGACCAAAATCTTTGCGTGCTCAAGGCTTTAATACACCCTCCAGAATATGTTCGCGATAATATTCGGCATTTATTCTGAGGCCATGGTCGATTAATACGAGCGTAGAGCGACCATCGGCTGTTATGGCAGCCCACACAATCACCATGGGCGGCGCTTGAGCTCTGGTGGCCAACCGAAGGTGCACATTTTCAGCTGAAATCTTTGGCAAGTAAACTCTTTCGACCACTGCGACGCGGGTTTCGATGAAGTAGCTTCTTTACTTTTCGAACCATTTCTGCTGATGTTGCTATTTTCTTCCGTCCACTTCGTTTTTTTTTCGTCCACATATCGGACTACGCTACCAGTATCACGGTAACGAGGGATGGTTCGAGACACAAAAGATTTATTCACAATTATATGCTGGAGTCCTCTGGCCAACCGAAGGTGCACATTTTCAGCTGACCTCTTTGGCAAGTAAACACGATCCTTTTGTTTGTTCCAAAACTGCTGGACAACGAATGTTTTCTCATCGAAGAAAACCAATTTTGGCAGTTCACTACTTTCTACCAAGCGAAGCGACCCTTTAGCTCTTTTGAGTCTTTTTTCATTCTATTGCGATTTAAGTTCTTGCACTTTTTGGAATTTCAATGGCTCATTTTTCAATATTCGCCGAATGGAATATTGCGACATGTTCAGCTCACGAGCCATTTTTCGACCACTGCGACGCGGGTTACGATGAAGTAGCTTCTTTACATTTCGAACCATTTCTACTGATGTTTCTGTTTTGTTCCGTCCACTTCGTTTTCTTCCGTCCACACGTCGGGCTACGCTACCAGTATCACGGTTACGAGCGATGGTACGAGACACAAAAGATTTATTCACATTTAAATGCTGGTGTGCTCTGACGATAGGCACTTTGTTTTCCAGCCAAATATAAAGAAATCACACTTGAATTCCATCGCGATTTTTTGCAAATCCTAACCAAATGGAATCGAAGCTTAATCTCTCATTTTATAAAATTCTTGGACATATAAAATGTTGACTCCTTGTAGGAGAGGTATCAGAAGGAGCGAACCGATATATCCCATCTTTACAGCAGATCTTGTGTTAGTAGAAACAATGGGATGTGTGCGTTTTTTATTATTCAAAACTTTGACCCTTTGTGGGGGAGGTACCAGAGGGTATGGTCCGATTTCCATCATCTTTATAACAGATTTTGTGCTGAAGAAAATATTAGGATGTACCAAGTTTGAATGGAATTTCGCGATTTATGAGCTTCGTGGATATTCGAAACTTTGACCTTTGCGTGAGAGGTACCAGAAGTAGTGGACCGATATATTTCATCTTCACACCAAACCGTGGTTTATTAAAAATATTGTGATGTGTGCAATTTGAAGACTGTTGAATACTTTCATCACATTTTATAAGAGTTATAAATATTCAAAATTTTGACATTTTGTGGCGGAGGTGCTTGATGGAAATGGCTGTACTCAGAATACAAAATATGGGTTCCGAACCCAAAATACTTATAACATATCTTAGTCTTTTGAGTTGAAAATGTAATACGAATAAATGGGGGATGCCGTTACTGAGGCCGTTCTATATTAAACTTTTTTTTTGAGACTACTACCAAATATCATGATTATCTATCATATTTACGAATGTTAGCGGTTATAATTTATATGTTAATATGCGTGATTGGAATTGACCTACATTTTCTGTGGGGAGGTTTACTTCCAAATTGAAAGCCAAGATCCCAGATAAAGACCAAATCAATTGAAAAATGCGGAAATAGCTGAAATCTGGGTATACCTTCATATGAGGGATATAGAAAGCGTGGACCTATGTTGATAATATTTTACTAGAAATTCCAATTATAAAAAAGAATGAAATTAAAATAAGTTAGCAAAGCCTATAGACGACCATGTGATACCCTACAACACTACAATATATTGGAAAATCTCCTTAGGTCCAAAATCATTTTAGTGGATTTTTGTAAAATAATGTCAAAGAGTCCTGCATATATGATTCCTTTTGTTTTTTCACTACATATGACCCTCTCTGTCGTGCTGATAGGTATTCAAAACTATTTTACATTAAAAAAAAAAACAATTTCTAAAATGCTAGCCTTGTCCTTAACTCTCTCCTCATACAAATTCTGTGTCGAATGTTTTTCTTTATTTTTTAGTCCCTTTGAATACATACATCTTCAAAACAATAGGCTTCTATTTGAAACCAAACCATGAATTTAAATTAAAATTTCGTAAGGATCGGACGATAATTAGGACCTGAATGTAGTAACATCAACACCTAGTGTTGTAGGGTGTAAAAAATATTAGAAAATTTACAAATCCAAATTGTAAGTCAAATATAAAAAATGGCATGCGATAAAATTAGCCCCCATGCTAAATTCCGCGTCATTTGGTCTATAATTACGACCTGTCGCTAAATTTGACGTAGACATTTTAATTTTTTATGTCGAATAACCTTGCTATAGAGTGCAGGAGAAGGATTATATCAAAGAATATATATCGCAGCCGAGTTACACAAAATGGAAACGTACGTCCCGAAATTCGCTCCATTTGGGCTAATATTAGCCATTATTTGCACAATTAACCTGAGATCGGATTAAGGATATTTAGGAGCTATATCCAAATCTTAGCCGATCTTGATAAAGTTTGGCAAAGGTTTTTCCACTATCTGGTACCAAATATCATTGTTGTCGATTGGATTTTACGAACTTGAGAGACCTAAACACCAAATCGTATGAAACATACATATGGAAACTATAGCTATATCTTATTTTCTTTATTTTCTCCAAACTCGATGTATTTGCTTCTAGACTGAATTCGCTCGGATGTACCAAAATTCAGGACTTTTGGTCACTTTTGGCACAATTAACCCGAAATCGGTTGTAGATATGGGAGCTATATCTAAATCTGAACCGATAGTGATAAAATTTGGCAGAGGTTTTTCCGAGCTCTTTGAGATATCTGGTACCAAATACCATTGTTGTCGAAATTCGATGAAACATACATATGGGAGCTATAACTACATCATTGCCGATTTTCACTAAATTTGATATACTTGTTTCTAGGCTCAATTCGGTTGGATGTGCCAAAAATGTATGGGAGCTATATCTAAATCCGATCTGATTATCACCAATTTCAAGAGGGTTCGTCCTTGGGTCAAACAAATATTATTTGAAAATTTTATTTTAATCGGATATAAATGCGACCTGCATTTTTTCACAATTATACATGGACGGACGGACAGACGGTCAGGGCACGACATGACCCATATTTTGTACAAAAGATTGTACATCATGCGAAGTTTGAGGAACATTATTGAGACCCTTTGTGTATGGTTAAGGCTATGTATAAAAAGCCCTAGAAAAATTTGGCCTTGGAACCCAAAATCCTATTTTTTGATCTAATAACCAAATACTATCATTATACCCTACAACACTATGTGTTGGGGTTATTATAAGTTTGATTGGGCCAAAAATTATGTAACACCTCGAAATATTGGTTTCCCACCTAGGAAAGTATATATGGATCTTCCTATCTCGCCGAGCTAAGTCGATCTAGCTATGTATGTCCGTCCGTCCGTCTGTCCGTCTGTCCATATTATTTTTAATTACTCTACAGGTCGCAATTATGGCCCGATCTTCACGAAATTTAGAATGGAGGTCGGACTAGAGCCAGAATAGAACCCTATTTCTCTTGGAGATGATCGCATAATATTTAGGGGTTGAAATGGATCAAAAACTGAAAAATTTCCTGATTTTGCAGTTGCTCTATAGGTCGCAATTATAGACCGATCGAAGCGAAAGTTAGCATGGGGATAGAGCTTCAGGCTGGGCAGAATCCTTCCAATTTTGGTGGTCATCGGGTAATATTTAGTGGGTGAAATAGACCATAAGATTTCTGTTAAACAAACTTCAAATTTTCCATTAAACCGCGAATATTTTTAATCCCGACGAAATCACAAATAGACGAACAGGTCAATCCTGACCGTTACGTAGATTCCGATGGTAAATATATCGGATATATATAGCGATATATATAAAATACATATATAAAAGGAAGGGGATGTTAGCTAGAACGCTTATATCTCAAAAATGGCTGGACCAATTTTGACAAATTTTGTCAATTCAGAATGCCCTCTTGACATAAAAGTATAAAATCTAAAAAAATCGCAGAAAAATATGCCAATAATGATGTTAATATAGATTTTGAAGTATTTTGTGACATTTTTTTATTTTTCATAAATTTTATCGCATGCGATTTTTTCATTTTGACTTATAATATTGAACTGTATATTTTGTAATATTTTTTCACGTTACAACACAGGTTTTGGTTATTATATACAGTCTGCAATTATCGTCTGATCCTCACGAATATTTTCACTAGGGTAGGGTTAGTCTCAGAAGGGCTAAGCCTATTATTTCCAAAGATGTGCGCAATATGTTTAGGGGTTAAAATGGACCAAAATTAGAAAAAAATTCCTGATCACACAATTGAAGCCAATCGACACGCCTGAGAAGAGAGTTATGGACAGGGAATAATTCTAGCATTTTGGTTAGCCATTGGATTACATTTAGCTTTAAAATGGACCACAACAACTAACAGCACGACGGAGTGCGTAAATATTGGGCTAAGGTCTCTGTTCAAAATGCTGAGAGTAATATCTGGGCAGTGCTCCGTGACATAATTTCAAAAGCGAAGTATTCCAAAAGGGATTTGGACATAAGGGGGCTTCTAACATTGTAGTGTTGTAGGGTATCACATGGTCGGCCCCGCATGACTATAGCCTTTGCTTACTTGTTTTCACTTAGAACTTCAGTTGATTTTACAACCAGTTGGCTATGTTCTGGTTGTAAAATCAACTGAAGTTCTAAGTGAAAACAAGTAAGCAAAGGCTATAGTCATGCGGGGCCGACCATGTGATACCATAATTAATGCTAACTAATCATATTTTCCAAACAGGGCATGAAGACAGGAGTCAAAACCCTATTATCGCATTGGATGCTATAAGTGTCGCACCTTATAAATATTTATTAGTAATATTTAATTATGCAATTACTATTGTCAAATAGGGTGATACATATGCATTGTTTCGTATTAACTTATAGACTATTTAATATCATTCCAAGATATATTTTTATACCCTTTACAATACATAGTATGGAGGGTATATTAAGTTCGCCATTCCGTTTGTAACTCATCGAAATAATTATTTTATATATTTTATTCTAGATCAGCGTAAAATTCTTAGACGATTTAGACCTGTCCGTTCATCTGTCCGTCTGTTGTAATCACGCTACAGTCTAAACGAATTAAGGTAGGAAGCTAAAGTTTTGCACAGATCTCTCTTTCGTCTGCAGGCAGGTCAAGATCGAAGATGAGCTATATCGGCCCACGATATCGTATAGCCCCCATATAATGGTACCCCCCAATATTCGGTATTTTGATTTTAGCCACATTTTTCAATGAAATTGTCTGAAATTCCTCAAAAGGAGTCCCTTGTGAGCATTTTACCACCTCAAAAAGAATTGTCTATATAGGTGCACGATATCGTATATCTTCTTCTTCTATATCTATAAAAGAGGAAATGTTTGTATGTTTGTTTGTTTGTTTGTTTGTTTGTTTGTAATTTATGGACTCGAAAACCGCTGAATAGATTTTCCTGAAAATTTCCATATATACTGCAACATCGCCTGAAAGTAACATAGGCTATATACATTTTTGAATTTCCACTTGGAACTGGAGATATAGCATCAGAATCGGAGGTACCTCCCAAAAATTTAGATTTTATATGCACATATCTATTGATCGATTAAAGATACAGTCTCCAAATTTGGAATGCGTAACGGAATTTGGAACAAAAATAAGTTTGCCAAATTATATTGTAATCGGTTCAGATTTGGATATAGCTCCCATATATATTTTCGACCGATTTCGTTCATTTGATGCCTCAAACACAATATGAATGCTCGATTTCAATGAAATTTGGAATGAGTGACGGAATTTGATCCGAAAATAAATTTGTCAAATTATATTGAAATCGGTTCAGATTTGGATATAGCTCCCATATATATATTCTCGGCCGATTTCACATATTTGACGCACCAATTTCAATGAATTATGAAAGGTGTGGAGGAGTTTGGTGTAAAAGTAATTTTTTTAAAATTATATTTAAATCAGATCAGATTGGGATATGATTTTAATAAGAACCATTTACCCACAACGCCTTAGGCTAACACTAAAAAACAACACAACAATTTATTTGAAATACGCTTATTACGGCGAAGTATGTTGCTATCTTGAATTCACTAAATGCAATAGAAATGCCACTCTACTTAAAAAAATTTCAGTTTCCTGCACGCTTGGTATTTGCTATGAAATAAATAAATCCAAAGGACAAACCCTTCGTGTATGCATGTCATGTTAGTGCTTTTGTAATGATTTTTTTTATTAACGCATTAAATTAGTGCAATATATTTTTTTTTAAATTTTAAATTTGTTTTTCTTTATCCAACATATATTCGTAAATAAAATTTTGAATGCATATAAAATCAAAAGGGGTAGCGAAGCGCACCGGGTTCAGCTAGTCCCCTATATAACAGTACCTCCCGATATTCGGTATTTTGATGATGTTAGCCATATTTTTCAATGGAATTGTCTTAAAATCAACACAAGTAATTCCTTGTGAGTAGTTTACCCCCTGAGGGAGAATTGTCTATATAAGTCCACGATATCGTATATCCCCCATATAACGGTACCCCCCGATATTCGGTATTTTGATGATTTTACCCACATTATTCAACGGAATTGTCTGAAAAGCCACACAAGGAGGAAGGAACTTTATACCTCGGCAGATAATTATCTATATAGGTCCACGATATCGTATATCCCCCATATAACTGTACCTTCAGATATTCGGTGTTTTTATGATGTTAGCCACATTTTTCTACGGAATTGTCTGAAATTCCACACAAGTAGTCCCTTATGAGCATTTCACCCCCTGAAAGAGAATTGTCTATATAAGTCGACGATTTCGTATATCCCCCATGTAACGGTACTCCCCGATATTCGGTATTTCGATGATTTTACCCACATTTTTCAACGGAATTGTCTGAAATTCTATACAAGGTGTTCTGTGTGAGTACTTTACCCCCAGACATAGATTTGTCTATATAGGTCCACAATATCGTAAATCCGCCCAATATATCGGCACTTTCCGATATTTGGTATTTTCAAGATTTTAAAAGAATTTTTAATGTATTTTAGTTTTTTGAAAATTTTCTAATTTGTTCCAAATGGTGGAGGGTATTCAAAGATCGGCCCTACCGAACTTACTGCTTTTTTACTTGTTTTTAATTCAGAAAAGATGTAATGAAATATTATCTTATGTTTATTCACAACTTAATATATCGCAAAGCTATTACTTACTAATCTCCCAAAAAGGTTTAAGGTATTTTCTTACTTACTGTTATTGGTTTGTGAAAAGGACATTTAATTTCTTAAATCCTTTTCACACTATTCAATTCATGTTTTGCTTTTGTTGTGCTGCATTTTCCATTAAGAAAAGGCTCACCTTTATATATTTTTCACAATATTGAAAGGTAACGGAGTCTAACTCAAGAAAAAGTGGTCTCATGTCTGGCAAAACGAAACAACAATGATAACAACATCAAAAAAATGTAACAATAACATGAGAACAATTTTCGTGTGCTTTTAGGACGTGTGAATTGCATTTCTGGCCATTGCAAGTAGTCTCACATAGCCAGTCGATTCCGTCCGTTTAGGTTGTTCATATATAACTTCTGTCACAAAGCATGAATGTACATGAACGTAGACACGGCAGATAAGAAACCGGCATTGCTCTTAGCCATGTACAAAATACCAAAAAAAAAAATCAAAAAATCATTCTTAGGGGTTACATTCGTGCTGTTGCCGTTTGCCTGTGTCGTTGTTGTTGCCTTTGTTGAATAAGAAAATTTTGTTATTCTTGGCTATTTCGGCCTTTGTTCGATACAAAACAGTTTCCTTTGGTTATTGTTATTGTTGGTTGGTTGGTCCGTCTTAAGGTTTCCTGTTATCTTGTTGACATGTCGGACTTTGACATATCCATTTTTCACAAGATTTATATGTACGTGTATGAGATGGGAATGAATGCCCTGCTTGGGTATGGGATACAAGTGCAAAGCACTTCAATACGTTCAACGTCTCCAGCAGTGCAATAGAGAAGGAAGAAATTTACGATATAATTTGTTTAGCATATGGTTTGCTCCATTATTTAGTCGAAGGAAAAGGCAAGATATGTATACCGATCTATAACGAATTTCCAACCGATTTCAATCGAAGAATAGAAGTTTAAAAAAAATCAAATGTAATTTATGGAACATCGTTTCACAGAACAATAGCCAATTAAAAAAGCAGCAATACCGCTTAGTTAATACAATTTTAAAAGTTATTTGTCGATTTGTTGCAGAAGAATTGCCTGCAATTTGGTATCTCTTGTTCTTAGGAGGTATCTAACAGTTATTAATAGTATCTATCTTTTGGAAAAAGTATACCTTTCAAAAATGTCTCCCTAATTCTGAGGGATTCATTCACATCTTTCTGCGAAATTGCTTGCATTAAGATTCTGTTTCCAAATTTCTAAGAGAAAGCTGACGATTATTTATTTTTCCCAATTTTGTTTTTAATACGCCAAACCCCACTGTGGTAAAGGCTATTATTTATTTGTTCATTTTTTTGTAACATGAAGAATCCTCAAGAATAACTTCTGAGTCGATTTATGGATGTTCGCTCGTATGACTGTCCGTCTGATTACCCATGTATTCTTGTGAAAAAATATAGTCAGATTTAAATTAAATTTTTAATCAGATCATCTGTTTGACCCGAGGATTGACCCTATTGAAATTGGTAATAATCAGATCTGATTTGAATTAAGCACCCATATATAGTGTCGTCCGATTTCATAAGTAATGTGCACCAAATATTTAATATCAGTCCTAATCAAATCAATTTTAACGCACACTGCTAAGTTCAGTCTGCCATTCTGTCGCATCCGATTTGGTGCATAATTTCCTTACATTTGTAAAATGATCTCAACAACAACGATATTTGAAACCAGAGATAACACAGAAATACCTCAGCCAAATTTCAACAAGATCGGTTCAGATTTGGATATAGCTCCTATATATATTTATTCAATATCACGTTTATTGTGTACAAAATGGCTAATATCAGCTCAAATGGGCTGGATTTTTTCACGTGTTACCAAATTCAGTTTGGAAGGAAGTACTTCAAAAATGGCTAAAATCGGTTACATATTTATTATCCGATTTGGTGTTTTAGTCCCTTACATTTGTTATATTCACTCCACTACCGCCATTTGGTACCAGAATATCGAATATAGTTCAGAAATACCTCTGCCAACTTTCGTCAACACACATAGCTTCACCCGATTTGACGGTTATTGTGCACCAAATATGTAATATCAGCCCAAATTGGATGGATTTTTGCACTTTCAACTATGTTTGTCCTGGAAGGAACTCGGTGTCCTGGTGTAACTCGCTTGCCATATGTCTAATGCTTAAATACATAGATTTTTTAATATAATCCTTCCGATGTAATCTTATGCACCTCATAAAAATATTATTTGTTATGGGAGGTACAAGTGCCTCAAATTTGGTGGAAATCCATTCAGAATTAGATATACCTTCCAAATATCTGTCCCTTTTGATTCCAAATTACATCTGCTCTGAATTACATCTGCTTTGATACCCGGTATTATACAGGGTTGCCCATATTCGACGGACCCATCTGGCAACGCCATAACTTTTGACAGACATGTCACATCGCTTAATGACATACCGCGTTTGAAGCATCAGTCCAAGCAGATTTTTACCATGAACCAATACAAGCGCTCTGAAATAGTTGAAATTTACATTCAACAGAAGAAGTAAATTGTGAAAAACCAACGTGCTTTTAAAACATTAAAAAATGTGAGAAGTGCGCCTTCTAAGAACACCATTTTCGACTGGTAAGGCTCTTTCTAATCCGAAGAGGCCATATAAAAGTCGACCAAGGCGATCGGCCGAGAATATCGCTGCCGTACGATCCAGTGTTGAGAGGTCCCCAAGAACATCCCAAAAACGCCGTTCTCAGCAGTTTGGCATGGCCCGGTGCACTTTACAACGGATTATTCGCATTGATTTGCATTTGTTCCCGTACAAAATTCAATTGACGCAAAGAATGTTGCCTGCGGACAAGCCTCGTCGATTGGAATGGGCCATGGGTCCGTCGAATATTAATCGAAAATACCTCTGCCAAATGTTATCGAGATCAGTTAAGGTTTTTTATAGCTTCGATATACATCTTATAGCAGAAGTCAAATTCTATTTAAATAATCGAACATTGGCTAAGGGTATATGTCTGTAGGCTAAACCGACTGATAATTTTTTACTTGTTTTCTTTAAAATCCAGACATTTCAATATTACTAAACATTTAAATCTGCAGTGAAAATGGGATATATTGGTTAATTCCCAACTCTATTCATCATAGTATGTTTATTTCGCTTAAATCGTAACTGACTTATGTACATGTTTCTTGTTTCTCAAACTATCGGCTTTAGAGTTATATATTGGACCACCAATTCTTGTACCTCACCGACATTGCGTTTTTTTCTGACATATATTTTCAGATATCGAAAATAATGATAAATATATTCTAATATTTTATAGGGTCTAAAAAAATTTTTTTCACATAGTAACAAACAGATTAACGAGATTATACACCCACAATTCCGTCGTGGGGGTGTGAGAACTAGAGGCGATAAGGATTGGCGGGGCCTTCCGAATCCATTATATTCCCTGTTCACCATGTCATATTTTTTATACCCTACACTACAAGGTGGTCAGGGTATTATGTCTTCGTGCATTTGTTTGTAACAGGGAAAAGGAAACGAGATGCACCGATAGTTCCTTTTGATGATATGCATAGAATCACTTTCTGAGTTAATTTATGCATGTCAGTCCGTCTGTCCGTCCGTCCGTCTGCCCATGTATTCTTTTGAACAAAATGCAGGTCGCATTTATTATAAGATAGAGATGAAATTTTCCAAACAACATTTGTTTGGCCCAAGGACGAACCTATTGAAATTGGAGATAATAGGTCAAAATTTAGATATAGCTCCCATATATATCTTCGTCCGATTTGCCTTTTATTGTGCACCAAATGTGTAATATCAGCCCAAATAGTATGGCATTTTGCACATACAACCAAATTAGGCCTGAAAATAAGTATGCCAAATTTGATCGAAATCGGTTCAGATATAGCTATAGCTCTCATATATATTGTTCATCCGATTTGTTATTTTTGTCCTCCGCAGCCGTAATATGCACTCTGTAACAACAATATTTCGACAAATATATCAAATGCAGCTCAGAAATACCTTTGCTAAATTTCATCGAGATCGGTTCAGATTTGGATATAGCTCCCATATATATCTTTATCTGATTTCAAATTAATTTTGCACCAAATGGGCAATACAAGTCCGGATTTAAAAGATACAAACGCTTCGGCATATTTAATCCTTTTAATTTTAAATTATAATTATAATCATAGGGTGTATGATTGAATTCTCCCATAAAAACTTTTAATTGTTATGTGGAGCTCAACTAAATTAGCAAAGTGGTGTAGGGTATCATAAAATCGGCCCCGCCCGACTTTAGGACCTTCTTTACTGCTTTTTTTAACTACGATATGCCATATTTTAATGCATAAGTATTCTAAATATATTTCTCGGGAAATTCACCAACATGTTAGGCCGTATAGCTAAATTTCACAGCCGCCGCAAATCAAATATTTTCTATAATTGCTTGAAAATTGATAATTGAGTATAGGTCTAAAAGGACATGCCGAATTGTAGTTAAGCAATTTCTTGTTTTGTATTGTATCTCTTTTCTCTTACCCCATACACGCATTGACTTCTTTTGCTACATAAAAATTTAAAAATGGTCCCAAGTTTTATTTATTGTTTGAACTTCAAAGAAGTGCCGAAATAAATTTTCCTTTTTTCCGGCACATACTTTTGTCGAAGGGGAAAAAACTTTTATTTCTTACAATGGGAACTAGAGCTATTATGGCTACACGGATGGCAAACAACACGGGGACGGAATGTAGGGGGGGATGAAATATAAGTTTTACAGCTTTAAAGGTGCTAAATGGCATCATTAAACTCGCAACCCGTTTTCTTTATGATTTTAGAAACCCAGAATGCCAAAAGTTTCCATTGAATTGTTAAACAAACAGAGATGGAAGTTGGAAGTTGTTTACCGTTTTCAGGAACAAGGGTTGCAACAACAGCAACATGAAGAACAACAACAACAACAACAGCAACTAAAACGACATCATCAACGACAACAACATCAAAAATAAAAGTACTTTGAAAACAAACAGAAACTTTGAATTTTTTGTTCATCTTTGCATTTGTAACTTAAAACTAACAATTCATGTTTTCGGCGAGTTTATCTTACTTTTAAACTGTATTTTTTCGTTCTCCGTTCTCCTTCGTTTTGTTTGAACATTAAAAAGAAAAAAGTTTCATCGAATAAATTTGAATGTTTTTACAATAATGGACAGACAGTCTGTCCATTATTTGCAAATAATTTTGTTTTCGTGTTGGCTTTTTTTCATGTTAATTATATAAGCAGCAAGGCGAAAAGAATGTGGCATGCGGGGAAAATGTCTGTTCCGAAATGAAATTAATAAAAGTGACTGAACCCATTGATATTGCGGATAATTGTGTCAGCTATTGATACAGCTTTCATTTATAGTCCTAAGATTTTATGACTATTGCAAGCCAATGTAAACCCAAGTCGGGCTATCATATATGTGCGGTAGTAAACGCTTTTTTCCGTTTGTTAAAAAGAACGTTCGAATAAAAACGGATACTTGATTTTTTAGTTGTTAAAATTGGGTACAAATTGCTTCCATGAATGTAATATTATTTGTATCATTTTTTTTTTTTTTTGATTCACGTGATTGCTATCTTTTGAGAATCAATTTGGGTTCTTTGTGGTATTCCGATCAAACTCTCTTTATTTGAAACTCTCATAGGTTTTTGGTGCCAAAAATTAAATATTCGAGAATGAGGGCGGTTCGGAATAGTTAGTTTTTCAAAAATATTTCTATTTTTAATATACAGGGTGAGATGAAAAAACTGCAACCAACTTCAGACTTAGTTAAAGTTATTCCAGTGATAGCTCATTATATCGTTTACAAGCGTACAAAGCATTTTGGTGAGAATTTTCCAGAAAAAAAAGTTATTCGTAATGGAATTCAAGCGTGACAGTGTGATTCCTTTATATTTGGCTGGAAAACCACAAGGGGCTATCGCTAGAGCACTCCAGCATTTAAATGTGAATAAATCTTTTATGTCTCGTACCATCGCTCGTTACCGTGATACTGGTAGCGTAGCCCGACGTCAAGTAAGTGGACGGCGACTTGGTCGTAGTGGCCGAAAAATGGCTCGTGAGCTGGACATATCGCAATATTCCATTCGGCAAATATTGAAAAATGAGCTCCGAGGAAAGCCATTGAAATTCCTAAAAGTGCAAGAACTTACACCGCAACAGAACGAAAATAGACTCAAATGAGCTAAAGAGTTGTTTCGCTTGGCAGAAAGGGGAGAGCTGCCGAATTTGGTATTCACCGATGAGAAAACATTCGCTGTTTGTAAACAAACAAAATTATCGTGTTTACTTGCTGAAAATGTGCACCTTCGGTTGGCCACCAAAACTCAAGCGCCGGCCATGGTGATGGTGTGGGCCGCCATAACAGCCTATGGTCGCTCTCCGCTCGTATTTATCGACCGTGACATCAGAATAAATGCCGAATATTATGACGAAAATATTCTGGAGGGCGTATTAAAGCCTTTGGCACGCAAACATTTTGGCCGCAGACCTTGGACATTCCAAAAGTAGTAAGTTTATATTTCAATTAAGAAATTACTACCGGACGAAAACTTCAAAATACCGAAAACATATACTAATAAGGGGACCTTTATTAGAAAACGGAAGGAAGGGCACAATTGCATATTCAAAATGTCATATTGTGCCCCTTAAAGAAATGGCTTTAAAAGATTACAGCAATAACCTACAAAATAAGAATAACACCCATATTAAAAAACTAAAAGTCAAAATTTCTAGCAAAGTTTAAGCCTGTTATGATTATTATGACCTTAGAAGTATGCATCATAGGCTTGATGACTATTGACTTGACTATTCCATTGTATTCTATTAAAAGTCTAATTTTATTTTTATATATTCGAATAATATTTAAGAACAGTTAACAAATCGGTTTTCTTATCAGAATATTCGATTCAGAAATAGAAATGACAGATTTCTGTGCCAAATGCAAAATGTACCGATACATAAAATCATGCATGTTTTCTAGTCAATAATCAGAAAAAGTATTTCTATATATTCATGATCTACATTATATTCGGCATTCTAAATGTTTCAGGCATTGAATACATTTTAGGCTTTAATATGTTAAAGTTGCTATTTTCGGCATATTTGCAGGTTTACAGGACTAAGAAGTTCTGTCCAGATAACTAAGTGAATATAACTTCAAATATATGGTAGAGAGAGCCGTATATAAAAATGACTCCGAAATAAAAGTCTGATCAAATAAAGGCCGATTTCGCAGCCCTGTAGTAAACTTCGGAAAAACGGAATTATAATATACCCACCACCATACTATGGAGGGTATATTCATTTTGTCATTCCGTTTGTAGCTCATCGAATTAATCATCTTAGACCCAACAAAGTATATATATTCTTGATCAGCGTAAAATTCTATTTAGCCATGTCCGTCTGTCTGTTGTAATCACGCTATCTTTCGAACGAATTGAGAAAGAAGGCTAAAATTTTGCACACATGTCTATTTTGCCAGTAGGCAGGTTAAGTTCGTAAATGGGCAATGTAGGTCCACGTTTTCATATAGCCACCATATAACGGTACCTCCCGATATTCAGTATTTTGATGATTTTAGCGACAATATTCCCCGGAATTGTTTCATATTTGGCATTTGAAGTTCGAAATGGATTCTACAGCCTGAGACAGAAAATTGTCTGTGCAAGTCCACGTCTTCGTATAGCTCCCATATAACGGTACCTCCCTATATTCGGTATTTTGATGATTTTAGCGTCATTATTCACCGTAGTAGTTTCAAGTTACGTATTTAGAGTTCGTAATGAGAACTACATCTATGACAGAAAATTGCCGATGCAGGTCTAGGTCTCTATAGGACCCAT
Organism: Musca domestica; assembly: GCF_030504385.1. NCBI lineage: Eukaryota > Metazoa > Arthropoda > Insecta > Diptera > Muscidae > Musca > Musca domestica. Next base: position 813,542 of record NW_026712329.1, on the reverse strand, counting down.
AATTCAGTACCTCCTTTTATTCGGTATTTTGACGATTTTAGGTACAATACTCACCGAATTGTTTGAGATGTCGTATTTGAAGTTCGTAATGGAAGCTACAGCCTGTGACAGAAAATTTTCTATGCAGGTCCAGGTCTTCGTATAGCTCCTATATAACGGCATTTTGATGATTTTGGCCGTTTATTTCAAGTTTCGAATTTGAATATGGTAATGGCTTGTGACAAACAATGCATATGTAGGTGCACGTCGTACAGGCCCTAATATAACGGCTATATTCGTTATTTTTAAAATGTTTACAGAATTTTTGGCGAATGTTATCTTTTTCACTCTATCTATATGCATAGTTTACCAGTAAGCAGGTTAAGTTCATAAATGGGCCGTATCGGTCCATGTTTTCATATTTTCCCTATATAACGGTACCTCCCGATATTCGGTATTTTGATGATTTTAGCTACTTATTCACCAATTTGATTTTAGCGGAATTGTTTCAAATTTGGTGTTGAAGTTCGTAATAAATACTACAGTCTATGACATATGTCCCCATATAACGGTACCTCCCGATAGTCGGTATTTTGATAATTTCAACAACATTATTAACCGGAATCGTTTCAAGTTTCGTATTGGAAGATCTTAATGGTTACTTGAACCCAGAGCGACATTATTTACCGGGATTATTTCAAGTTTCGTATTTGAAGTTCGTAATAAGTACTACAGCCTATGACATATGTCCCCATATAACGGTATCTCCCGATAGCCGGTATTTTGATGATTTCAGCAACATTATTCACCGGAATCGAATTTCGTATTGGAAGATCTTAATATCGCTCCAAATTCGGAATTTTCTTAAATGTTTCAAGTTCCATATTTTAAATTTGTAATAGATTTTACTAACCCATAACATTGTCTTCTTGTCGATCTACAGCTTTCTATATAGCACCACATAATGGTACATCCGGATATCACGTATTTTAACGAGTTTAGCAACAATGTTCTTCCAATGGCTGTTGGGGATTAAAATACAGGCTTTTCTGCTCAAAAGAAAGGTTTCACCTTCCAAATATTGAGCTTCATTAGGTTGCAGAATGTTAGCAATGTGCCATAATAAGAAAGCGTTGTTTTCATCCAACTTTTCCATTAACGTTTCCAAAACACGGATTTTTATTTTTCTCTGGGGCAATATTATCACTATCAATCTGAAATCAACAACAACCAGAAAAAGCCAACACTTTAAATAGTTCACTTAAGAAAATGCTCTAATGTCATTCAAAGTGTTAATGGCTTTAAAGTGTGCATAAATGCCAACGAACTGTTCTGTTCTGTTCTGTTTGCTTTGCTCTGTTCTCCCCCATTGTTATTTTCTCTATGTTTAAATTTATTGTCTTTTACACACGCCCACGTTTAAACCTTTTTGTGTTTATGCTTTTTCCAGCATTTCGCTTCAGTAAAAGTCAAGAATAAATCTAAACATTCGACCTTCGTCTCAATGATAGTTTTCCAAACAAAGCCAGCCAGCCAGGCAGGCAGCCATCCATGGCATACCCACAAACATGCATAGAGTGTGAAATATATATAAGGAAAGGATTTCAGGATACACAGACCGAGTTAAATAGCTTACCCTTTAGCTGGAACAAAATGCACAGGTAAATTCAATGTGTAAGTGTATATCTGTGTGTAAACATTATTTTCTTCACATGTGTTTATGCCTTCAAATACATACGCATGCAAACGTTAGAGATGTAAAATGACTACAGAAAAATTCATACTCCGTACGAAGATCCATTGAATTGGCGTTGGCATCTTTGGTTAGTGTCTTAACCTGAAGCGCGTATATGGAATTGATATGCTTTGGCTGATGCTGCTGTCTGTTTGCTGAATATAAATCAGCAATTCATCATGCATCATGGTGTTCTGCACAGCACAGCACAGGCCAACGAGCTCACACGCTGATGAGCATTTCGATGTTAAAACTGCAGCCATCGTCACGGATGTTCACTTTCACAGTTGCTCCTGTTTTTGATCTGCTGTCTTGCTGATGAGTTCTTATGTCTGATGCACTCGTTTTTTTTTTGTGAGGGATTCCAGGCGAGTTATGCACGTGAGGGTATTGATATTTTTAAAATGTGCAAATGAATGCTGTATATTTGATTAAATTCATGTGGGTTATTGAGCGGGTCGATATACTTAAATGGTCATATGCTGATTTAATGCTCCAGTGAACTTGGCGACAATATTTTATATACAGTGTCTTAAATAAATAAAATTTTTAAAAATTATTATCATTGAAATTTAAAGAAAAGTAACCCAGTCTACTTAGCTAAACTATGGAATATTTATATTATAAAGAAGTTTGCCTATCTATACAGGGTGAGATGAAAAAACGAAACCAACTTCAGAGTGCTGTGCAAACAAAAGGATCGTGTTTACTTGCCAATGAGGTCAGCTGAAAATGTACACCTTCAGTTGGCCACTAGAACTCAAGCACCGGTCATGATGATGGTGTGGGTGCCATAACAGCCAATGGTCGCTTTCCGCTCGTATTAATCGACTGTATTAATCAGAATAAATGCCGAATATTATCGCGAAAATATTCTAGAGGGTGTATTAAAACCTTGGGCACGCAAACATTTTGGCCAAAGTGCCGAACACCTCAAGCAAGAGCTTCGCTGGGAATGGACCAAAATCCGCAGAACAACACTCTAGCAGCGTTTGATGCTGTTCTTGACCGTTTGAAGGCTATAATTCGTGCCAAAAGTGACTTATTCAAAAATTTGATGCTATTTCCAACACTTTCAATAAAACACATTCACAACACATTCAATAAAATTAAACCAGTAAAGAAAGTCTTAAAGTCGGGCGGGGCCGACTTTATGATACCCTACACCAATTTGCTAATTTAGTAGAGCTCCGCATAACAATTAAAAGTTTTTATGGGAGAAACCCATCATACACGCCATGATTATAATTATAATTTAAAGATCAAAAGACTAAATATGCCGAATCATTTGTATCTTTTAAATTCGGACTTGTATTGCCCATTTGATATATATAGGAGCTATATCTAAATCGGAACCGATCTCGATATTATTTGGGAAATATATTTCTTAGCTGTATTTGATATATTTGCATGAATATCGTTGTTACGGAGAGCATATTACGGCTGTGGGTAACAAATGTAACAAATCTGATGAAGAGTATATATGGGTGCTAAAGCTATATATCTGAACCAATCTTCACCAAATTTGACACACTAGCTTCTATACTCAATTCGGTCGTAAGTGCCAAATTTCATCCCACTTGGACGAAGTTATATATGGGAGATATATCCAAATCTGAACCGATCTCGATAAAATTTAGCAAAGGTATTTCTGAGCTGCATTTGATAAATTTCCCCAAATATTGTTGTTACAGAGTGCATATTACGGCAGCGGAGGACAAAAATAACAAATCGGATGAACAATATATGGGAGCTATAGCTATATCTGAACCGATTTCGATCAAATTTGGCTTAATTATTTTCAGGCCTAATTTGGTTGTATGAGCAACATTCCATACTATTCGGGCTTATATTACACGTTTGGTGCACAATAAAAGGTAAATTGGACGAAGATATATATAGGAGCTATATCTAAATTTTTACCAATTATTTCCAATTTCAATAGACTTCATCCTTGAGCCAAACAAATGATTTGTGCACAATTTCCTCTGGATAAGGCAATAAATGCGAACTGTATTTTGTTTACAAAATACATGGACAGACGGATGGACGGACATGCATAAATCGATTCAGAATGTGATTATATGCAGATCATCAAAAGGAACTATTGGTCTACCTCGTTTCCTTTTGTCTGTTACAAACTAATGCACAAAGACATAATACCCTGACCACATTGTGGTGTAGGGTATAAAAAAAGAAATGTAAAAATTATAGGGTTTGATTTTGTTGCAGTTTTTTATCTCATTAAAATAATATATTAACGACATTATTTGTATTACCATCGACATATCGGTAATTTCCTAATGAAGTCCAGTTTTTGCAAGACTTTGTCTTGTAAGCTTTAAGGTTTATGGAGAGTGTGCCATAATCGATTCAACCCCACTAATAACTATGTCTTACAAATAGTTTATTTAAATTGTATGCTATGTTAGGATAAGTAAAACTGTAATTAATAATTAATTAACGCAATAATTAATTATTTTTTTGTTATCTTTTGTATTTCCAGATATTGTACAACTGAAGTCTCATGGAACTGGATTTATTAAAGAAATGGAAACTTTTCCAACTTAAGATGTGTCCGAACTTCACTGGTCGAATATTGTGTTAAAATATATAAGATTTTCTTATAAAAATCATTAAAATCAATAACTTTGAAATAGATTTAATATAATCATATATTGAATTTATATAACCCCTACATTATTAGACCCAAGACAAAAAGTCTTTTTACGAAAAATAATACAACATATTGTCGACTCAATTAATCAAAATAAAAAAATCATTTTTCTTTTGGAAAGGGTACGAGTATATTCTTTTCGAACTTTTGGAATCTTCTCATAATCCTTAAATAAATCACTCTTTACGTATTTCTTATAATAAATAGTAAAATATTGTCATTCGGTAAAATTGCATTTATTTAGCTTCCTATTTACGAAGAAATCAATAACAGGTGTTTCTTTTTGGCGAGGATTCTCCTTTCACCCTCACTGCATGTGTTTCAGATTTATGAACTCAATACAATTTGTTTCTTTTTCCTATGCCTGTATTTCCACGGTTTTTATTTACGTGCATATGTAGACTGATACACATTCAGTCACACCCACACACATACATGTGTAGAATAAATTGAACACTGTATTAATAGCAGACACATTCAAACCATTTGTATTACCATAATTTATTTGTTTTGAATTCGATTTTGTCGGGCTTTGTTTTCGATTAAGCATTCCAAAAATCTAGAGGGTTATATTTGATTGTTGTTTTTATTGTTTATTTCACAACGAAATCTATGGTTTTATTTGAAAAACACTTAGGTAGGTGTAACAGTGAAGAGTAAAATTTGTCTCTTTATTTTTGTATGTAAATTCAAATGAAAATCGATATATATATAAAAGAAAGTTATATTAGTTTCTACGCTTATAACTTAAGAACCGCTGGTCTGATTTTAACAAATCAGACAAATTCGGAATTGTCTCTTGGCAAAAAAGGATACAAACCAAAACAAAAAAGCGTAAAAATGTGAAATTTGAAAATTTTAATTTTGACTTTTGAAATGTACAATCGTCATTGCATTTTTTTTTTTTTTCATTTTGACTTACTATTTTGTAGTGTTATACATTTTCGGAATAGTGTATTTTTCAACTTGACATATTATACACATTTTTTATTGATTTCAATTCTGAATGAATAATATTAAAAATGATATTAAATGGCGATCTTAAATGTCAAAAATTGCTATTATGCTTTCAACTCTAGGACCTATATCGTGCTTCAGCTGGAAGATGCGAACAAAAATGACCGACAAAGCGTTATGAGGTTCATTTAAAAACGTGGACCTACTTCTTTCACATGACAATAATCCGTCCAATGAGAACTCAAAATGCAAAATTCAGTGAAATACCGAATGTAAGGGGTGCAAAAATAGTAGAGCGAATTAGACATTTTGTAAGAAAAGGATTTCTATCATTCCAGAAATTCTTCCTGAACTTTCAACTACCTTAAATCGTTTTTGCAAATCGTGACATGGGTCATAACCACCGAATAATGGTACAACACGACTTCAAGTGTATTTTACATTTTAACCATATTTTTATACCCTACACCACAAGGTGGTCAGTTTATTATGTCTGTGCATTTGTTTGTAACAGGCAAAAGGAAACGAGATAGGCCCATAGTTCTTTTTGATGATCTGCATAGAACCATATTCTGAGTCGATTTATGCATGTCCGTCCGTCCGTCTGTCCGTCCGTCCGTCTGTCCGTCCGTCCGTCTGTCCATGTATTTTTGTAAACAAAGTACAGTTCGCATTTATTGCCCTATCCAGATGAAATTTTGCACAAAGTATTTGTTTGGCCCAAGGACGAACCCTATTGAAATTGGAGATAATCGGTCAGAATTTAGATATAGGTCCTATATATATCTTCGTCCGATTTGCTTTTTATTGTGCACCAAACGTGTAATATCAGTCCGAATAGTATGTAATTTTGCACGTACGATCTGATTGGACCTGAAAATAAGTATGCCAAATTTGATCGAAATCGGTTCAGATATAGCTATAGTTCCCATATATATTGTTCATCCGATTTGTTATTTTTATCCTCCGCAGCCGCAATATGCACTCTGTAACAACAATATTTGGGGAAATATATCAAATACAGCTCAGAAATGCACTTGCTAAATTTTATCAAGATCGGTTCCGATTTGGATATAGCTCCCATATATATTTTTACCCGATTTCAAATTAATTGTGCACCAAATGGGCAATACAAGTCCAAGTTTAAAAGATACAAATGCTTCGGCATATTTAAATTATAATTATAATCATAGCGTGTATGATTGAATTCTCCCAAAAAAAAGCTTTTAATTGTTATGCGCAGCTCTACTAAATTAGCAAAGTGGTGCAGGGTATCATAAAGTCGGCCCCACCCGACTTTAAGAATTTCTTTACTGGTTCATACAAATTTCTGCAAATGTAGGTAATTTGAGATGAAATCATCCTTGCAAAAAATAATGACCACGTTTTGGTGTAACCATCATATGATTTAAACTATTTTCAGGGACCTGCCCTTTTCTTCATTTTTTGGTCCTTATTTGTTTCTTTATTTTTAAGAAAACCTCAAGAAAACCTCTTCTCATAGAATTTTCGGAGTAGGGCCCATCTTGGTTTTTACCACATTCATCAATTTATTTGGTAGTACAGGGTTGCCCATATTCGACGGACCCATCTGGCAACGCCATAACTTTTGACAGAGATGTGACATCGCTTAATGACATACAGCGTTTGAAGCGCCAGTCCAAGCAGATTTTTACCATGAGCCAATACACGCGCTCTGAAATAGTTGAAATTTACATTCAACAGAAGAAGTCAATTGTGAAAACACAACGTGCTTTTAAAACATTAAAAAATGTGAGAAGTGCGCCTTCTAAGAACACCATTAAGCGTTTATACGAAAAATTTTCGACTGGTAAGGCTCTTTCTAATCCGAAGAGGCCATATAAAAGTCGACCAAGGCGATCGGCCGAGAATATCGCTGCCGTACGAGCCAGTGTTGAGAGTTCCCCAAGAACATCCCAAAAACGCCGTTCTCAGCAGTTGGGCATGGCTCGGTCCACTTTACAACGGATTATTCGCATTGATTTGCATTTGTTCCCTGCCGACAAGACTCGTCGATTGGAATAGGCCCAAAGAGTCATCGAAATGGCCGAAAAAAACATGGGTCCGTCGAATATGGGCAACCCTGTATAGAACCCACATAAGTGTACCCCCAAGTCCACTTTCCCAACCAATGTGTGGTCAGAAAAGACATTTTTTTTTTTATAAAATAAACTCCGAAATGTCAAACTGGGACTCATTCAGTCGGAAATTGTGGCAGAAACTTAACAAAATTACGCATATTAGACAGTAGCATGGGGACCGAACATTTGTTTAATCGTTATTGAATTATACTATGATAAAACATATGGACTTTATGAGGTCTCCAACGCACAATTTAAATTAAAAACAAGTAAAAAAGCGGTAAGTTCAGCCGGCCCGAACTTTGAATACTCTCCACCATTTAGAACGAATTCTCAAAAGCAATTGTCAAAAGTGATAAATCCATTAAAAATTCTAATAAAATTTTAAAAACACCGAATGTAGCTGTTATATTTTGGTCAATGTGACGACATGGACCTGCATGAGCCATTACAATATTCAAATGCGAAACTTAAAAAATGGGTAATAATGTGGTTAAAATCATCAAAATACCGAATATCGGGAGGTACCGTTATATGGGGCTATACGAAGACGTGGACCTGCAAAGACAATTTTCTGTCTTAGCCTGTAGTGTCCATTACGAACTTCAAAGGACCGAATATCGGGAGGTACCGTTATATGGGGGCTATACGAAGACGTGGACCTGCACAAAAAATTTTCTGCCTTAGGCTGTAGTATTCATTACGAACCTCAAATACCAAATTTGAAACAATTCCGGTGAATAATGACGCTAAAATTATCAAAATACCAATTAGAGGTAGGTACCGTTACCTGGGGGCTATATGAAGACGTGGAACTGCATACAAAAAATTTTGTCATGGGCTGTAGTACTCATTGCGAACATTAAATATGAAATAGTTCCAGTGAATAATGACGCTAATATCATCAAAATACCGAATACAGCGAGGTATCGTTATATAGGGGCTTTACCAAAACGTGGACCTACATGGCCCATTTTCAATATCAAAAGTTCTAAAGACATAATATACATTTGAGTAAGATTTTATCAACCTACTTAAATTTGTTCGGAAGCTGAGTTATTTCCACAGACGGACAGACGGACGGACAGCACTAAATCGACATAGAATTTTATGCTGATCAAGAATATATGTACTTTGTGGGGTCTAAAATGTATATTTCGAGGTGTTACAAATGGATGATATATTACTTCCATACTATGTTGAAGGTATAAAAACTAATTGGATGTAAAATAGTAATTATATTCGACTATTCTGAAATCATTCATTATGAGTTGGATAAAACTATATACCACGCTGCACGTTATTCTAAACGTTGGAAATACAAATTCGAAATTACAGCTAATTTGAATGGAAAATGTTGTTAAGACCTTTACAATATCCGAAAAAAGCTTAGTTTTCATATGGGGTTATTATCTTATATATTTTTAACACTCAAACGAAAGCCTCTATCTGAAAAATTAGATCATGCTATTCAAAATATCTTAAAACGACGACATCTATTATAATTTTTTGCCATGAATATTTCTATTTAGAAATGACTCTAAGGAGTCATAACTTATAACAAAAATTGTGCCGCGTACATAAGTCAGATCTGTGACTTATTATTAAATACTTAAAGTACGGGCCGACAACGCGGATCCAAATAAATTAAGTTTCGTCGAATGTGGAATTGGGTAGGAATTACTTATTTATGTAGTACAAAAATGTCAAAGAAGCGTAGAACAGATACGTGAGGCATACACGTAAGTATACCGAGCTGATAGCCTTGTAGTGTTCATTTTTTTGCCAGAGATTCAATATTCCGTTTAAAACGGGTTGTGAATTTTGCTGAAACTGTCAAAATTCAAAACAAATTCCAATCAACACTCATGGATCCAAACGCTTTAAAATGCATAGCGTCAACCCCGTTCTGTTCCAATCGAATCTAATGAGCAGCTGACTTAATCTTCATTTTAATTTAATATCATTATTTTAACTTTATTCTGTGCATAAGATATTTATGATTATGATTTTTGCATCCATTTAGAAATATTGACTTTGATTTTATTTCTTTTGATACCTGTAATTTTTTCAGCTGCTACAAAACATATTTAATTACATCAACATTTTACCACACTACATATATTTTTGTAACTAAAATTTTAATGACGCAGTTTCTACGACAAAAATAAATAAATCTGTAACATTTCAATAATTTCGCATTAAACAATGTTATAGCAATTTGATAACTATTCTTAAAATTTCCATCACCCCACAAGTTCCCGGAATATCATGAAAATTGCATAATTTTTTTTATTTTTGTTCTGTTGTAAATTGTTGTTTCTCTATATGTCATTATAGCAATCCTGTGAAGCAAATATTAACGAAAAATTTCACAGTTTAATCACGTCGATTATGTATTTTTCAATTGTTTCATTAGTTAACGAGGAATATTGAGGCGACGGTGTGTGAGTGTATGTGTTCGAAAAGCGTTTACATTTCGCTTTTGTGCAGAGGGAAGGAGAGAGACCAATGCACAGACTCGCGGTAGTTGGATTCTGTTGTTCATCGCTAGTGACCGCTGTTATTGGCTTTGTTGTTGTATTATTGTATTAAATTCATTTTTAATTTAATAAAATTGTTTATAACAACTTTATGGTTATATTTGCCGCGAGAATTCAATTGCTATAATTAAGCGTTTGCCTTTTCACAACTTTTTTAATGATGTTCGTCGTCGTAGCCAACAAAAGGGGCCGGCAACAATAAAGGCTACAACAACCGGAGAAAAAGTTAATTAAATGTACCATAAAAACTGTAAATAAATGATAAACTTGTATAAATGGGAGTATTACACAAATTGTTGTGCAAATTTAAATAAATACCGCTTAAATATGCCCACATATTGTAGAGTATTAACTAGGTACAATTATTATTCAATAACTTGGCAGTAAGGCATATAGAAAAAGATTAGTGAAACATCTTAAAATGTAAGCGAAGTAGAGATTCTCATTGTAGTCATATTTCGGGTTGTATGTGACGTATGATAAATATAAGCACAAATTATAAAAATATCCATTACGAATACGCCTAGGTGACCCATAATTGGCCGATGTGAAATGCAAATGTAAAATAAATTTTTAGATTTTCATGAAAGTTTAATTTTTCTATAGGGATAAAAAAACAAGACAATCATCTGGAAGAAGAAAATATTATGTTGTTACATTTTGATTAAGATTGAATAGTTGGGCCAATAATAGACGCTATGCTAAAACCTTTAATGTCCAAAATCATAAAAGTAAACTATATTTAAAGTCATGATACTACACTACAGTAAGTATTGAAATGCCCTCTGTTCCAAAGTTAAGCCAGTGGTGGAATACTTCAGACTTCACCAAAAAAAAAAAAAAAAAAAAAAAAAAAAAAAAAAAAAAAACTATTTAAAAATGTGTGACGCCGTATTTCAATACAGGAACGCACTGATCAGTCGAATCCTGGCTAGTCTTAAATTAAAACTGACTAGGGTAACGTAAGTATTTACGAACAATCAGACCTAAATAAATATGATATAAAAATATTGCACGTTCCAAGTTTGGACTATATCGAGTACTTACTTCACTTTATATAAGATATGTGATAATTTTTAGAAAAATTGCTCACTGGTTTCGCATGTTATGACAGATAATAGTATTGAAAATGCAACCCCTTGTGGATGAGGTACCAGAAGGAGTTCGCAAATATATATCATCTTCACAACAGATCTTGTGTTAGCAAAAATGTTTGTATGTGTTAAATTTGAAAAGAGTTGGATACTTATTTCATTTGCTTTGAACGTTTTGTTTTCCAAATCTTGAACTCCATATGGGGAGGTACCAGAAAAAAGGATCACATCTCCACCATCTTTGTAAGAGATCTTGTTTTGATGGAAATGTTGTGATGCACCAAGTCTAAATGGAATCGGATGTTAAATACCCATTTTATGTGCTTCACGGATATTCAAAATGTTTACCCTTTGTGGGTGATGTACCAGAAGGAATGGTCCGATCTTGACCGTTTTTATAACAGATCCTGTATTGATGAATATATTCAGATGTGCCAAGTCTAAATGGAAGCGGTTGTTAATTTCGCGTTTTATTTCGATCCTTTGTGGGGGAGGTACCAGAAGGATAGGACCGATATATTCCATCTTAACAACAGATCTTAAGTGTATAAAAGTATTGGGATGTGTGAAATTTGAAGAGAATCGGACTCTTAAATCACATTTTATGAGTTGTAATTATTCAAAATGTTGAACCTTTGTGGGGTAGGTACTTGATTGAGTGGACCGATATTGTCCATTTTCGCACCTGACCTAGCCCTGACCCAAAAACTAGGAGTTGCAAAGGTGGAGCAAAATTGGATTATCGTTTCTCTTTCTGTGCAAAAAATATACTGTTTAAAAATTTCCAACTTTTTGTGGGGGAGGTACCAGAAGGAGTAGACCGATATATTCTACCTCAACATCAGACCTTGGGTTAATGAAAATATTGGGATGTGTGATATTTGAAGACATTCGGTGTCTTACATAACACTTTTTAAGAGTTGTAATTTTTCAAAATTTTGACCCTTTGATGAAGTGAAACCATAGTGTCCATTTTCGCACCTGACCTTGAACTGACGCAAATATTAGGATTTGCAAAGTTGCAGCAAAAGCAGATTATCCTTCCTTTTTCTGTAAAAAATATTTTCTTTGAAAATATAGACATTTTGTGGGGGAGGTACAAGAAGGAGTGGACCGATTTTGCCCATCTCCGAACTCGATCTAAGTTTGACAAAAATATTACGATGTACCAAGTTTGGATCAAATTGGATACACCATTCGAGAGTTATCGTGCGCACCAGCCAGACAGACAGACGGACGGACGGATATCACTAGATCGACTCCAAATGACCTGAAACGGAATTGGTTCAAAGAGGGTCTAAAGCCTTTATTGCGACTAGGCACGTTTTTACCGTATCAAACTCTAGCCATATGGCTGAGGGTATAAAAATTGGTTTCGAATGGTTTTTTAAGATGTCCAATTATGTCCCAATATCTTGACAAATTCGTTTAGCCGTCATATTAGGTACCTCCCAATATTCGGTATTTTAATAGTTTTCACCACATTTTTATACGGATTTGTCTAAAGATTGTATTTGGAGTCCGTAATGGGTTCCAGTGGCGGAAAATTGGCCGTATTGGTCAACGTTTAGCCCCCATATAACGCTACCTTCCGATATTCGTTATTTTGATTATTTTTGCCACACTTTTCCACGGATTTGTCCCAAAAATGGTAGTTGTATGTCATAATGTGTTCTCGTTCTGGTGGCAAAACATTGAATATCATGTTTTCCTATAGCGCACCGATATTCGGTATTTGAATAATCCTAGTTACATTTACCCACGTATTTTTTTTCAAATTTGACATTTAAGACTCGCAACAGATAACAATCGTTGTAATATAAAGGTAAATATAGACACTCGTTTTGGTGCGGTCCCATATAACGGACAATATTGACCCATTCCTTCGGAAGCTACCCGGTAGAGAGTCAACAATTTGAATAATCATAACAAAAGTCACAATGTATATTTCAATAATCGAACATTTTAAACTTGAAGTTTGATATATGTAAATACAACAATATAGTAAGGTTATGAAGCACTTAAAATTATTGCACAAATAATATAGCTCTGAAATCTGCAGACCTTTTTGCAAACAATGAAGTATGTCGTTATTTTAGTTTTTTTTTTTTTTTTTTGTAATAATATTTTAAATCCGGGAAATCAAATTTCAATTGGTTACAATCGTTTTTCTCGGAAAATTTTTTGTCGTTGTTTCGGTGTTACACGATATGTTTTACCCTCCATTGTGTGGAGGAGTTTGACAAATGTATGCAACAATAAAACGTTGTCACTTTAAATGGCTAAAAACGATATCACTTTAAATGCGACATACTGGGTTAAATTGAATCCGGAAATACGCTTATCGTTTTAATTAGACATATTATAAAGCCAGTTCTTCTGTAATATATAGTTCGCCAACTTTTAATCTGCAAATTTCCTTTTTATCAGACTCAGTTAAAAATATATTTCTAAAGCATGCAAATGCTTTTCGGTTCAGCTTAGGACCTACCATTTTGACATTTCCCTTAAACCGCTCAACATAGAATTCTCACAAAGCGCCATCTTAAATAATAATTTCCTCCCATCTATGCGAAAACTATGTAGCTTGGTTCCCATGTCTTAATTGTTTGAGGTAAATTTGTTAAGACCAATATGTGTTTTGCTGGTATTAGGCAAATTACAGTTTAAAGTCTTAACATATTCCCCCAACATCATTTAATTTATGCGGTTGAAAGTTTTTCGACAATTGCCGTTAATTCAGTGCAAGTTTACAGCCTCAAATCATATGTTAAAGACAAAATTACATCTTTGCGAACAAAAGTCGTTTCAGGCAGCAAGCCAGCCAGCCCATCATCAGAAGTCATTATGGACCATTTGTAGGTACATCGATGTCAGCCACGACCACCTTGAGGTAAGGATAAAAACTTTACCATTGCATTTCACTGAATATCCCGGCAATGTTGAAGAAGTTTTTCCAAGGGTTTCAATTCTGTTTGTTCTATTTATGGCCATAGTAAGACGGGGACCATCACAATGCCATTCAGTTTTGAATTCATGTTTGATTTGTCGACAAACGTTTGTGTGTGCATCAGACGACGACGCCGCCGCCACGAGCGGATGTGATGCTAGAAACCAAATGTTAAAAGTTTATGAGAATTGTTGTCATCTTTAAAGTTAGTTTTCTTTCGTGTGTGTGTGTGTGTGGGGGGTGGGTACACACGGAATGCGGTGGTAGTTTTCTATTTTTTAGATTATTTCATCTTTCCGTTCGGGCTTCCTTGATTATGGTGTATACAGTGGCGTACAAAAAATTCAAAAAAAAAAAAAAGAAAAACGGGAAAAAATCAGCCGATAATGAAAATACAGATCAATTCCAGATGCTAACATATATTTCAATATTAAATATGAGGATACCTTTCACCCAATACCAAATCTAGAACCATTTAGTACTTTTCATACAAATGCAGGACGCAATTCAAAAGTATCAAGTATCAAATTTAAGAATTTATCTCTATCCCTTCACTTATTGCCAAGTTTAGTACCATCCAGTTCTATTCGTACAATTATGCTACAAATATCCGAAGTCACCTCCATATGTCTAAACTAAATATGAACAGCGACCCAATTAGAAGAATTTAGATTTCAAGCACAGTTCACATCTGTTCCTCCTGTACTTATCATGCTCTTGTACTACACATTTCCGAAACCACCTCTTTATCACAATTCTACAACCAACAGGGACCTTAATAAAAAATATCAAAATTTCAGCTACATCCATTCACCTTAAACCAAACTGTTCCAAATTTAGTACCATTTATAACAGTTCGCACACTTTGTACACATTTCCAAACCAGCTTCAGTTTCATATACTTAATATCCAACCTTTATTCTCGTACTAAATTTCAAATTTCTAGCTCTATCCACTTTAGAACTTCTCGTAAGCCTAAAGTTCGCATTTTCAAAAAAAAAAAAATTAAAAAGCAGTAAATTCGGCCGGGCCGAACTTTGAATACCCTCCACCATTTGGAACGAATGTGGAAATTTTCAAAAAATAAAGTCCTTAGAAAATTCTGTTAACATTTTAAAAATACCGAATATAGCCGTAATATTGGGGTCTATACAACATGGACCTACATAGGCCTTGTTTGTTATAAGCCATTACTATATTTAAATTCGAAACTTGATATAAATGGTGAATAATGTACCTAAAATCATCAAAATATCGTATATAGGGAGGTACTGATATATGGGGCCTATACGAAGACCTGTACCTGCATAGACAATTTTCTGTCACAGACTGTAGTTTTCATTACGAACTGTAAATACGTAATTTGAAACAATTCCGTTAAATAATGACGCTAAAACTGTGGGATGTACCGTTATATGGGGGCTATACGAAAACGTGGACCTGCACAGACAATTTTCTGTCGCATTCTGTAGTATCCATTTCGAACTTCAAATACCAAATTTGAAACAATTCCGGTGAATAATGTCGCTAAAATCATCAAAATACCGAATGTCGGGAGGTACCGTTATATGGGGGCAATATGAAAACGTGGACCTACATGGCCCATTTACGAACTTAATCTGCCTACTGGAAAAATAAACACGTGTGCAAAATATTAGCCTTCTATCTCAATTCGTTCGAAAGATAGCGTGATTACAACAGACAGACGGACAGACAGACGGACATGGCTAAATCGACTTAGAATTTTAAGCTGATCAAGAATATATATACTTTGTTGGATCTGACATGAGTATTTTGAGGAGTTACAAACGGAATGACAAAGTTAATATACCCTCCATAGTATGGTGGCGGGTATAAAAACCTTAGGTACTTCTATTTGCACTCCGTCAGTGACACCTATTCCAAATTTCAGATTTCCAGCTCGTTACGTTTGTACAATGCATAGTATTCAATTTTTAATACCAATTAGTTTTTTTAGTACAAATTTACAAAACACCAGCCCTATCGTGTGATAAAGCACCAAGACTGGTCTTCGTGCAAAATTTCAATGTTCTAGTTTCAGCCGTTTCGTCTAGAGATGTATATCGTTTTTCCTAGATCTGTAAAAGTCCTTACTTATATGGAACTCTTCCGTTTTTGGGATCACTGAGTATGAAACCCTAATAATCTAGACCACTGTTAAAACCTTAAAGTCAATGGATTTAATGATGACAATGATCATTGGCGGTATATTTGTTAACATCCCAAACTGGTGGAATGGCTGGCAATTGCTAAAATACATTTTTTTTATCATCGGTTTTGACGAGTTTAAGTTACGTGCACAACTACTGAATTCAAGTTTATGAAACCAGCAAACTTTTGAATAGATTAAGTGCAAAGTTTTGTTGTTGCTCTTGCTGCAGTTGCCAGCGCTGCTGCTGTTGTATGTATTACGAGTCGATGGCACTGAACACCAATGTACAGCAAAATAATATTACCACCATTGGCAGTAAAATCAGAGAAATACAAAAATAACATCAGCAACCGAACGGCATTATGCCATTCATGTCTACCACAACTCCACAAAGTGCCACTGCTCCGACTGCTATTGCCGTCACATTTTTTATTGCTTTAAAATGAGTTGGCACAATTGTAGAGATGTAAAAAATAACTTCTTTTCTCGCAAGTATCATTAAAAGTAAACGAACTTTTTCTTTAGCATTTGTTTCAAGTGTTCTTCAGAAGGATGCCATGTCTCAAAGAATACCCCATCTCCCCGCAGTTGCCGAAATGCGCATTGAATATGTCGAACGAAGTCGAATATTTGTGGGAATGAAATTGAAGGTTAACATACCATCAATAATGCTCAAATTGATTTTCTGTCAATAGGGGACAAGCGAAAATAAATTTATGTTGAACTTATTTAGAGAATGGTTGTGGATCTTTGAATACGTAATATGGAAATGAAAATGCTGTTGAAATAAAAAAAACGTCTGAAAAAAATCTACTTAATTTTCAGTTAACTTGAAGAAAAAAAATGAAAGAAGGGTAAAATTTTAGGAAAGTAAGTATACGTTTTCTTTTGAAAATTAACATAATTATATAAGTTTCAGAGTGTCTTTCTTTAAATTTAACATGGTCAGGTCTGCGGATCCAGAGATAGATCTCAACCTCTTCTTAAGTTTTTCAGCGTCTTCGGGGTCGACATGGCGACGTTATTACACTACTATACCATTATAGAGAAGAAAGTAAGTGACCTACTAAAATTTTAGAACAATTATATATTTATAGTTAATAATTTTTCTGAACTGAGCTCAGATATCCAGCAGGCCTGTCAAAAATTCAAAGTGAAACTCTGGGTGAAACTCACTTGAGTTCGAGTTATTGCACTATTTGTAGCACCACTATGGTATTTTGATGTTTGAGCGATATTATCCACCGGAACCGAATTCATTCATATTTCTTATCTGAATATTGTAATGGTCTATGGAAAAAATTTAATATACAGGTTTAATATCTTCGTATAGGCCCCAATATAACGATATTTAATATTTTTATTATTTAAAAATTTACAAATTCCTTCCAAATGGTGGAAGGAATTCAACTTACTGCTCTTTCCACTTCCAGTAACATACTAAGAATATTCATTCAGAACTTCAAAACGTCTACAGGCATACCATTCCCGGCAAAGCGCTTGCTTGAGGTGATCGACACTTTGGTATTTATAAGTGCCAACCTTGGTTTTCAAAATACTCCAGAAACAAAAGTCCATCGAATTGCTATCCGGAGATTTTGCTGCCCATTGTGCGCTGGAAATGAAGCGAGGAACCTCATTTTGTAACCATTCTTGAGTGACGCGTGCTGAGTGCGATGGTGCTGAGTCCTGTTGGAATGTCCAAGGTCTGCGGCCAAAGTGTTTGAATGTCCAAGGTTTTAATACACCCTCCAGAATATTTTCGCTTTAATATTCGTAATTTATTCTGATGCCACGGTCGATTAATACGAGCGGAGGCGACCAACGGCTGTTATGGCGGCCCACACCATCACCATGACCGGCGCTTGAGTTCTTCCGGTGGCCAACCGAAGGTACACATTTTCAGCTGACCTTTGTGGCAAGTAAACACGATCATTTTGTTTGTTTACAAATTGCTAGACAATGAATGTTTTCTCATCGGAGAAAACCAAATTCGGCAGTTCGCCACTTTCGGCCAAGCGAAGCAACTCTTTAGCTCTTTTGAGTCTATTTTCTTTCTGTTGCGGTGTAAGTTCTTTCACTTTTTGGAATTTCAATGGCTTTATCCCGAGCTCATTTTTCAATATTTTCCGAATGGAATATTGCGATATGTTCAGCTCAAGAGCCATTTTTCGGCCACTGCGACGCGTATTTCGATCAAGTCGCTTCTTTACATTTCGAACCATTTCTGCTGATGTTGCTGTTTTCTTCCGTCCTCCTCCTTGACGTCGGGTCTACGCTACCAGTATGACGATAGCGAGCGATGGTAGGAGACACAAAAGATTTATTAATATTTCAATGCTGGAGTGCTCTAGCGATAGCCACTTGTGGTTTTCCAGCCACATATAAAGAAATCACACTATCTCACCAAATGATTTTGTACGCTTGTAAACAATAAATAATAAATCTTGGACGAGTGCCTTAGAAATGACAGCAGTCTGAAGTTGTATGCAGTTTTTTCATCTCACCCTGTA
Organism: Musca domestica; assembly: GCF_030504385.1. Classification (NCBI taxonomy): domain Eukaryota; kingdom Metazoa; phylum Arthropoda; class Insecta; order Diptera; family Muscidae; genus Musca; species Musca domestica. Next base: position 794,819 of record NW_026712329.1, on the reverse strand, counting down.
AATACCAAAATCACAGTCAAAAGCCTTTGAAATACGAATTACCCTACGGTCCTGTGGACGCTATGCCTATATTGATACTTCTCAGCAAGGCTGTTTTGTGACCTTTGAGAGACTCAAATGCTAAATAACAGCTAATTTATATAAAAACTTTGACTTCAAAATCTTTAAACCTTCAGAAATTTTAAATAATAACAGTTGCCTCTATGAGTGTTGCCAAATAGTGAAACTATAACAAACTTTTTTGGCAGGGGGAAGTTATGCCACATACTTATTTTAGACATTGTGACCTATACCTTTATATCAAAGTACGGACGGCAAACTATATATTTGCGCTACAACATATTTCCTAGGTTTGCTGTTCTAGATGAATAGCCTTTTGTTCCTCGAAAACAATTTGTAACGTTCGTATACCAAGGCTGAAAATTTTTCGGAAAATTAAAATTTTTATGTTTGACTTAATATAAATATATCATCAGCAATTTATGACCAAAATATTATTGTTGACATATCGTTTGAAACACTCTTGGTTTTTTTTTTTCATTAAACAACAGAGTTATTCTAAGTAGCCCTTATTAATATCCCTTATTTAAAAATCAACGACATTAAACGATAGTTGACTTTTTAATTCGAGGCCAATTTCACTCTAATTGACCTCCAAATCACATAAGCCATCAGAATAACCGATATATACACGATGTATTGCATTTCATTTGCGCTATTGAAATTTAATATATTTTTTCAAATATTTTAATATTGTTAAAACTAATCCTCTTTATTTGGAAGCATAATAAACTCTTCTAATTCAAACTAGTTGTGTCAAATTTCCACTTTCAAATACAGGTACTTTCTAATTATAGTGAATAGAATTTGCCATGCAAATACAGTTAAAAAAGACGTTATATTACACCAAATTGTTGGAGGAGACAATGGAAGCAAAAATTTATTTTTAATAAAATGAAGGCTTATTACTCATCAGGGAGACCACCTAAATAATGGCGATTTTATTGTATTATATTAACAAATAAATCTCTAAGAAAACAAATTGAGATATTGTGTGAGAATACAGGGAAGATTTCAAAACCTAACACAATTTTTACCAAATGTTGTAATAAGTTGCCTTTTCACGTAAAAGTTCAGTAAAAAATCAAAACATAAGAAAAAGGTTTACAGTTGAGTGCTGAGAGTATAGTGAAAAAAATTCTGTTTTATGATTACTCTTCAGGAGTTTACTAAATGTTATGTTGTTAAAGTTTTTGACTTTCGTAAAAAATAAAAGCATACTGAGTAAATCCTACTGGGAGAGTGAAAAGGCATACCTACTGATAAGTGTAAAATTTTAATTGATAAATTTTTTAAATTTTAAAATTTTGAATTGATTGAAAGTCCAAATATCGGTCAGATTGTTTTATGTACAACTTTTTAAACGAACAATTTCTTTTATGTATAGGATGACAGGAATTGGAATCTACTAGTTTTGCAAATTTATTCGACACCATAAAGGAAAAATCGGTAATCGTAGTACCTTCTTGCAGTTCTGGAACATATCACTAATTTTCTGTGATTGGTAGGTTTTAACCACAATTGCTAACAGAATAAACTGTAATTTAACATTTTTTTCTTTGCAAAAAATGCAGTACTGACTCATTGTTTACTGAAGCATCCATATAGCCTCCATGTACTTACCCGGAAATATAAATCTCATAAAAACAAGCAAAAAATATTAAGTTCGGCCTGGCCAAACTTTTAAAATGAGTAAAAAAAAATATTTTTATGTAAAAGTATCTAAATTCAGATGTGTTCCACTTTAAACCATAAATATCAATAAGACCGTTTGGATAATACTGTTAAACTTTTCAAAAAACGATAAATACCAATTTTTAGACAAATTCCCGAAAAAATGTGGCAAAAATCATAAAAATACCGAATATACGGAAGTACCGCTTTACGGGAGCTATACCAAAACGTGGACCAATTTATTTTCAATACCAACCATCCTAGATACAATACAAATTGTTCTGCCAAAGCTTGAAGCTCTACATTAAATAATGTGGGCTGTATCGTGATTTAAACATACAGACAGACAAATCGATTTAAAATTTTATGCAGATAATGCATATATATACTATATGGGGTCTACGACGAATTTCTAGGGATGTTACAAATGGAATGGCAAAGTTAATATACCCTTCTTTCCAAGGTTGAAGGTATAAAAATTATAAAATATCTAACCGAAAACTAAAGTCTTATATTTAGAGTTACTATCGGTTAATAAGAAAGTGATGAGTTCGCCACATATTTTTATACTGGTCTTCAAGAAAGAGAAGGTTCCCCGACTTTTATGTCGTCCGGTTTCGTACAACTAAGCTTATCGCATTTCTCCGTGAAATTGTGGTCTTTTATCGCATTTCCGGTATATAGCAAGTGACTGTGGCAGTGACAATGTTTCAGAAAATTTTCTAAGCCTCAGTCTTGGAAGATGGGCATTGTATTATTATGGGCTTGCTGCTACCCAGCTGATTTGATAGTGTCAAAATAAATTTGACGTTTTATGATTTAGTTCCATTTCTTGATATACATGAGGTATACACTTTTTTGATACAAAATTTTACATTGAATTGTTTTTTCCACAATAAACCTGAAATCGGATTAAGGATATATATGGGAGCTATATCCAAATGTTAGTGGTTCACAATAAATCTTGGCAAAAGTATTCCTGAGCTCTATAACATATCTTGCACCAAATATCATTGTTGTCGAATGCCTATTACAAATATAAGGGACTTAAACACCAAATCGGATGAAACATATGTATGGGAGCTATAGCTATATCTGAACCAATTTTTTCAAATTCGATGTACTTGCTTCTAGACTGAATTCGGTCGGATGCACATAATTCAGGACTTTTTGACAGATATTGGCCATTTGGTGCACAATTAACCCGAAATCGGTTGAAGATCTGAATCTGAACCGATCTTGATTACATTTAGCAGAGATATTTCTGATAAGATATCTGGTACACCATATCATTGTTGTTGAATGCATATTACGAATTTGAATATATCTGAACTGATTTTCTCTAAATTTCAAAAACTTGCTGCAAGACTGAATTCAGTGTTATGTACCGAAATACAGGTCATGTGGACTTAAATTGGCCAGTTGCTGCACAATAAACAAGAAATCGTTTAAAGCTATATGGGCACTGTATCTAAATCTGATCCGTTTATCACCAATTTCAATAGGGCCTTGGGCTAAACAAATATTGTTGTAAAATATCATATCAAACGGATAGAAAATTCGACATGCTTGTTTACAAGAATACATGAACGGACGGACGGAAATACGGACTTGTGTAAATCGACTCAGAAATTAGTTCTATGAAAATTCTCAAAAGTAACTATGGGTCTAGTTTGCTTCCTTCCCCTTGTAAAACATGCACAAAGACATAATACCCTTACCACTATGTGGTGGAGGGTATAAAAATGTAAGTCATCAATTGGATTTAAAAGCAAACAAATAATCTGAGAACATAAATCACCTGCAGCGCATAAAAATCAAAAATGATATATGAATGACCTATGCATGACAGCTTCTAATAAACATTTAATAATTTCTTATATATATTTATTGAACATTTAATTATGTTGGACAGTATGTGAACAAATTTAAATACTTGAAAAAATCAATCCAATTTGAACATATAGAGACTAACCTCAATTTATATTGAAGGACATTTCCTTGGAATTGATAACCACAAACAATTTAAATCAAAAAAAAAAAAATAAAATCCATAGGTTCTTAATTTCAGTGGATGTAACGAAGCGATGGCTCGGTTTAATTTTCAAATCTTATTATTTTCGAAAAATTTACAATGTTTCTGTAATTAATTTCATTTAATTTTTCATTTCAAATAGTGTACCACAAAATTCAATAGGAAAATGCTTTAATAACAAAGACCAACGAAAAAAGTCTGAGTAATGTATCCAATATGACCCAGTCAGTCCATGTCACAAACGATTCGGCCATAATAAACTATGTGCAAAACCACAATTTGGTTATTCTTCTTTGTTCTTTTTTCTCACTTCCTTCATACCAACGCCAAAGTTTTCCTAATTTTAATTGCAGTCAAATTTCAAATTAGAAAAAACCACATCGACTAACAGGGAAACGGGGAGATGGCAAAAAGTATAACACATCTCAAGGGTTTTGGTTTCATATGTTCGTCGTTTTTTCTTTGTTTTTTGGTTTGGTACGGCAAAAAGTCGAGGCGGAGGCAAACAAAAAAAAAAACTGCCAGTGGAAGAAGTATTGCCGTGGCTCACCATTCTGTGTTCACCGGACACCACTTCCGTTGCAACATTGGAGTGGCCAATAATTGGCGTTTGTATTACCGCTATTGCTTTAGATTTCATTTTGTTTTTTGTATTTTTTTTTCGGTAACATGCTGTAGTGGTCCTTCGTTAACTAGTGAACAGTGATTTTTGTGGATTTGAGAGAAATGCAAATGATTGAACTATAAACAAAAGTCTCTCAAAAGAAACGATAAACAAATCAAAAGGGCGAGCTGAATGAAGTTTTAAATTTATCAAATAATATTATGATGATGACATCAAACTTATATAAACAGATATATTTACTTATGTCGTTATGCACTAATTAGGATTTAATACTAAATAAAACTAAGCACCGAAATAGTACCAAAAGTTCGGTCTGTAGCACTATGCGGAGAGGGGAATATGTAAAAAAGAGGATATGGTACGTCCTCTAGCATATATATGAGTGGACATTTTCATCCAACAAAAACCCTGAATTGTGGCAATAAATTTAAAAAAATCTAAAATAAGGGGCAGCTGCTAGACGTGCACAAATGCATGCCGTTCCCTTTACTGAATATCTTAGAAGTTATGAGGTGTTAAAATCGTAATGTGAAAGGATTAAATCGATTTTCCTACAGATATAAATCTTAAGGGTTTGACACACATATCATGTTTACCCAAGAAAACAAGTTTATACTACATGACTTATTGCAATCGTTTTATGTAAGACTAGCAAGTGCCCTCTATTTGTCAGCGAAAATTCCAGCTTAAAATTAATTCCAACAGTTCGGGTTTGGTCTTTTCAGTACTCAAAAAATTAAAAAAATAATAAATAATCAGAGCTTCATATATCGTACAAAATTTTCAGACTTTTGAGTCCTACAGGGTGAGATGAAAAAACTGCAACCATCTTCAGACTGCTGTCATTTCTAAGCCACTCTTCCAACAGCTCTTCCGATTTTGTTTACAATAGTACAAAAGCATTTTGGTGAGAATTTTCCAGAAAAAAGTTATTTGTGATGGATTTTAAGCGTGATAGTGTGATTTCTTTATATTTGGCTGGAAAACCACAAGTGGCTCCGGTTAGTGCACTCTAGCATCTTTTTTGTCTCGTACCATCGCTCGTTACCGTGATACTAGAGAAGTGGACGGAAGAAAACAGCAAAATTAGCAGAAATGGTTCGAAACGAAGCGACTTGGTCTAAACCCGCGTCCTAGTCATTGAAGTTCCAAAAAGTGCAAGAAGTTACACCACAACAGAAAGAAAATAGACTCAAAAGAGCTAATGAGATGCTTCGCTTGGCCGAAAGTGGTGAACTGCCGAATTTGGTTTTCTTCGATGAGAAAACATTCCTTGTCCAGCAGTTTGTAAACAAACAAAATGAGCGTGTTTACTTGACAAAGAGGTCAGCTGAAAATGTGCCCCTTCGGTTGGCCAACAGAACTCAAACGCCGGCTATGGTGATGGAGCGGGCCACCATAACAGCCGATGGTCGCTCTCCGCTCGTATTAATCGACCGTGATATCAGAATAAATGCCGAATAGGATCGCGAAAATATTCTGGGTGTATTAGAGCCTTGGACATGCAAACATTCTGGCTGCAGACCTTGGACATTCCAACAGGACTCAGCATCATAGCACTCAGCACGCGCCACCAAAGAATTGTAAGTACTTTTCGCACCGTTTAAGTGCGAATTTCCAAGAACACAGCCTTATTTGACATCTTCAGACTGAGAGTGACCTCACCCAAAATTTAAATATTCCAGCTCTATCCGTTTCGTCTCGGCGTTGATGAGTCGTTAAGTCGGTAAGTCAGTCAATTATTTTACTCTTTTAATAACATAGATTACGAGGTGTTGTTATTTGTGAACGTGGGCTAATGCAAAAAAGCTGCACAGATTTTCCTGAAAATTTCCAGGTATACTACAACATTGCCTAAAATATCATGGGCTGTATAAAATTTTGAAATTCCTCTTAGAACTGGAGATAAAGTATCAGAATCAGAGGTAACTCCCAAAATTTAGATTTAACATGCACATATCTATTGATCGATTACAGATACAGTCTCCAAATTTGGAATAAGTGAAAGAATTTGATCACAAAATATATTTGCCAAATTAAATTGCAGTCGGTTGAGGTTTAGATATAGCTCCCATATATATTTTCGACTGATTTCATTTATTTGAAACCCCACGACGATATGTACGTTCGATTCCAACAAAATTTGAAATTGGTGACGGGATTCGATCAGAAAATAAATTTGTAAAATTATTTTGAAATCGGTTCTGATTTGGATAAAGCAAACACGATTCGTATGTCCGATTCCAATGAAATTCGGCATGAGTGACTAAATTTGGTACAAAAATAAGTTTGTCAAATTATATTGAAATCGATTCAGATTAAGATATAGCTCGCATATATATATTTTCTGTCTATTTCGTTTGATGCAACAAACAGACAATAAATTTATCAAATTGAATTGAAATCGTTTCAGATTTGGATATAGCTCCCACATCTATTTTCGACCGATTTCACATATTTGATGCACCAAACAGGGTATGTGTGGATATAGCTCCCACATCTATTTTCGGCCGATTTCACACATTTGATGCACCAAACACGGTATGTGACTCCAATTTCAATGAAATATGGAAGATTTGACGGAATATGGAGTAAAAGTAAATTTTGTCAAATTGTATTGAAATTGTTTCAGATTGGGATAAGATTATTACGGGGAAAAATGTTGCTACCTCGAATTCTCTAATTGCAATAGAAATCCCACTCAACTTCAAAAAGTAGCAGTTTCCTGCTCGCTTGGCATTTGCTATGAAATAAATAAATCCGAAGAACAAACCCGTTGTGTATGCGGCCTAAAATTGTCATGATCCAGCTTTTCTATTAGTCAGCTGTTCCTGGCATGTTTACGCATTGGGAGACCGAGCTATTTGTTTGTTTACATATTAAAGTATTACAATAGTAAAGTTTTTTTTAAATATTTGAATTTGCTTTATTAATTTTTTTTAAGCCAACAAATATTTATGTATAAAATGTTGAATGCATATAAAAACGAAAGTAATAGTGAAGCGCGCCGGGTTAAGCTAATAAGATATAATATCCGTACCGTTTTATAAAGGCGAAATCGTGGACTAGTATAAGTTTATTTATTTATTTATTTATTTTTTTGAGAACCTCATATGCGGTAGATTGAAGTCTTTGTAGTCGACTTAAAAATATGAGTTCATAGAGGAGCTAACGTGGAAAATTCCCAGAAGACTCCATTACCCCATTTTAAAAATTTTGGGATTATTTCTGTTAACCCCCAATTTTGGTTTTTGTCGTGACCGTGTTCTTGGCAGTCATAGCGTGTAAATTATTTTTTTGAATTTCCATTCGTTTAAGAGCTTTCGACCAGATTTGTCAATTCGCCAATGAAAAAGCGTATAATAATTGGTTTTTACGTCAATGATCTTCTGAATGTCGCTTCCCGATCAATTTTTCACATACTCCATTTTTTAAAGAAACTGGAAGATCAGTAACACTACAGTTCTAGGGTAAAGTGTAACTAAAGCAAAAAATTACTCATGCCATGCTCGTATTTTTCAAGCACTGATTGTGTGTTTTGGCTTAATTGGTCTGATTTTTTCGTGGTTGTAGTCTTCTTGTTTTTTGCCTCTTTCATTCATTCATTTCATCCTAAATCAATAAGGGGGGTTTTTGCACAATCCCTATAAAATTTGGTTTAATACAGTTTTTGGTTTCCGTGAGATTTTTTATTCTTTTTATTTCGCCCATTACAAGGTCTCTGGATGTGTGAGTTTTTTTTTTTTCATTCATTTTGTTTTATTTGAGAATTGAGTTAAATTTTTCCCAATTCTCGAAAAAAGGCATGCGGTTTGTGCTGAGTTATAGATGGTGTTCGGAATTACTATTTTTTATTTCTCACTCGCCCTCTCTCTCTCTCTCTCTCTCTCGCTTTTCACATTTTAGTTAGCCATGTACCATCACAGTTTGTGACGTTCATATATGGATTGGTATGGTTAGCTTCTATATACATATTTGCAATGCATTTATATAAAGTTACGTATGTGTATAGCCACGTATGACCAACCAACCACCTTTTTCATGTTTGACTCCATTCTAAAATATTTGCACGAAACATGCAAATTATATCCATTTTATTTTCACATCGTCCTTTGTGGTCTGCAAAAGAATTTTAATTAGGTTTTAAACGAAAAATCAATAATGTTTTGCTTTTAAGGACTTTTTAATATTTACTCATTTCAAATTGCCCAGCTAGCTAGTCAGTCAGTTCGTTGTTAGGTTAGTTAGCTAGTCAGATGTTCGTTTTAAGTTTATCAAAACCGCATCATGCCTAACAAGACGAGTTGAGAATTTAAATTACATTTGCAGCAAAGAGTCGAAAATGAAATTCCTTTTAATAATATTACACATCAAAATATTCACAGGCAGATGTGTGATGGAAAGATCTAAACTGGATTATATTCTTCAAAATATTTACAAAAAATACCGAAAAAGGAATTAACACATTTCGGCATTTCGGTGATTTAAGCGACATTATTCACTTGAAATGTTTCCAATTTGGTATTTGAAGTTGGTAACGGATACTACAGCCTATGACAGAAAATTGTCCGTGCAGATACAGATTCTTCGTATAGCCCCCACATAATAGTACCTCATTTTTTCAGTATTTTGATGATTTTAGCGACATTATTCACCGGAATTGTTTCAAATTTGGTATTTGAAGTTCCCAATAAATACTACAGCCTAACACAGAAAACTTCCTTAGCAGGTCCATGTCTTTGTATAGCCCTCATATAATGTTACCTCCCGATATTCGGTATTTCGAAGATTTTAGCGAAATTATTGCCGAAATTGTATCAAATTTTTAATTGGAAGTTCGTAATGGATACTATAGCCTATGACAGAAAATTGTCTGTGCAAGTCCATGTCTTCGTATAGCCCTTATATAACGGTACCTCCTGATATTGGTATTTCGAAGATTTTAGCGACATTATTCACCGGAATGGTTTCAAGTTTGGTATTGAAAGTTCGTATTGGATACCATAGAATATGACAGAAAATTATCATAGGCTATACTATCCAATAATATAATATAAGATTTTAAAATTTTACAGAACTGTTTTTTTTTTCGTTTTTTATACCCTACAACACTTTGTGTTGGGGGTATTATAAGTTTGATTGGGCCAAAAATTATGTAACACCACGAAATATTGATTTCCCACATAGGAAAGTATATATGGATCTTCCTATCTCGCCGAGCTGAGTCGATCTAGCTATGTATGTCCGTCCGTCCGTCTGTCCGCCTGTCCATGTTAATTTGTAATCACTCTACAGGTCGCAATTATGGCCCGATCTTCACGAAATTTAAAATGTAGGTGGGGTTAATGTCAGAATAGAACCCTATTTCTTTTGGAGATGGTCGCATAATATCTAGGGGTTGAAATGGACCAAAAACTGAAAAATTTCCTGATTTTGCAGTTGCTCTACAGGTCACAATTATAGACCAATCGAAGCGAAAGTTAGCATGGGGCTAGAGCTTTGGGCTGGGCAGAAGCCTTCCAATTTTGATGGTCATCGGGTAACATTTAGTGGTTGAAATAGTCCATAGCATTTGTGATAAATAAAAGTCAAATTATCCATTAAACCGCGAATATTTTTAATGCCGGCGAAATCACAAATAGACGAACAGGTCAATTCTGACCGTTACGTAGATGCCCATAGTAAAAATATCGGATATATATAGCGAAATATATACAATGTATATATACAAAGGAAGGGGATGCTAGCTAGAATGCTTATATCTCCAGAATGGCTGGAGCGATTTTGACAAATTTTTTAAAATTAGAATGCCCTCTTGACATAAAAGTATAAAATCTAAAAAAATCGCATAAAAAGTTACCAATAATGATGTTAATATAGATTTTGTAGTATTTTGTGACATTTTTTTATTTTTTCATATTTTTTATCGCATGCGATTTTTTCAATTTGACTTATAATATTGAAATGTATATTTTGTAATATTTTTGCACTTTACAACACAGGTTGGGGTTATTATTTATATACAGATTGCAATTATCGTTCGATCCTCACGAAATTTTTGACAAAGGTAGAGTTAGGCTCAGAAGGGCTTCAAAGATGATATTTAGGAGTTGAAATGGACCAGCAATTCAAAATGTTCCTGATTTTGCAGCCGTTATAAAGGTCACAAATAGAAACCAAAGGACACGAAATCTTGCATGAAGTTAGAATTTAAGACAGCGGATAGAATGGACCACTACTTTTGTGTGAAAAAATACCAACATTACTTACTTGTGATATCCGAAATACACAAAAGGCGAACTTCTAGCTTTTTTATGCTGATTTCGTTGACGAATATAGTCAAATAGCTTTTGAAGATGATCGCAAAATATTTAGGGGTTCAAATGAACCAAAAACAGAAAAAATCCTGATCACACAATTGAAGCCAATCGACACTCCTGAGAATATAGTTAAGCACAGTGAAGAATTCCAGCATTTTGGATGACCATTGGATTATATTTAGCCGTAAAATGGACCACAAAAACTAACAGCACGACGGAGTGCATAAATATCGGGAAAATGTCCCTGGTCAAAATGCTAAGACATCTGGGCAGTGCTCCGTGACATAATTTCAAAAGCGAAATCTTCCAAAATGGATTTGGACATGAGGGGGCTTCTCACATATTGTAGTGTTGTAGGGTACCACATGGTCGGTCCCGCACGACTATAGCCTTTGCTTACTTGTTTTTTTTTTTTTAATTTATAGATATTAGTTTATATATTATAGATATTAATTAGACAATTAATTTCGTGTGTTCTTTCTTATTTATTTACCTGTGTGTGTACTAATCAAAATTGTATGAGAAATATACGTGATGACGTTTTTTGGTATGGCGATTTAATACATAACAAGTAAAAAAGCAATAAGTTCGGCAGGGACGAACCTCCACCATTTGGAACGAATTAGAAAATTTTCAAAAAAATAAAATCCATTAAAAATTCTTTTAAAATCTTTAAAATCTATATCTATAAAAGAGGAAAATGTTTGTATGTTTGTTTGTAATTTATGGACTCGAAAACCGCTGAATAGATTTTCCTGAAAATTTCCATATATACTGCAACATCGCCTGAAAGTAACATAGGCTATATACATTTTTGAATTTCCACTTGGAACTGGAGATATAGCATCAGATTCGGAGGTACCTCCCAAAAATTTAGATTTTATATGCACATATCTATTGATTGGTTGAAGATACAGTCTCCAAATTTTGAATACGTAACGGAATTTGGAACAAAAATAAGTTTGCCAAATTATATTGTAATCGGTTCAGATTTGGATATAGCTCCCATATATATTTTCGACCGATTTCGTTCATTTGATGCCTCAAACTCAATATGAATGTTCGATTCCAATGAAATTTGGAATGTGTGACGGGATTTAATCCGAAAATAAATTTGTCAAATTGTATTGAAATCGGTTCAGATTTGGATATAGCTCCCATATATATTTTCGGCCGATTTCAAGCATTTGATGCACCAAACACGATATGTATCCCCAATTTCAGTGAAATTTGAAACGTGTGATAGATTTTATCTAAAAAATTGATTTTCCAAATTATATTGAAATCGGTTCAGATTTGGATATAGCTCCCATATACATTTTCGGCCGATTTCATGTATTTGGTGGACCAAGCACGATATGTATTTTCAATTTTAATGAAATTTAAAATAAGTAACGGAATTGGGAGCCAAAATGAATTTGTCAAATTAAATTGAAATCGGTTCAGATTTGGATATAGCTCCCATATATATTTTCGACCGATTTCATGTATTTGATGCACCAAACACGCTATGTATCTCTAATTTCAATGAAATTTGGAATGTGTAGCTGAAATTTAAACAAATATACATTTGTCAAATTATATTAAAATCGGTTCAGATTTGGATATAGCTCTCATATATATTTTCGACCGATTTTATGTATTTTATGCACCATACACGATATGTATGTTCGATTCCAAAGAAATTTGGAATATGTAACGGGATTTTGATTAGAAAATAAATTAGTCAAATTATATTAAAATCGGTTCAGATTTGGATATAGCTCCCATATATATGAGTGGCTAAATTTGGTACAAAAATAAATTTGACAAATTATATTCAAATACACTCAGATGTGATTGTAGCTCCCAAATATATACTCAGCCGATTTCACATATTTGATGCACCCAAAGCGAGAGAGACAAAATCTGGCACCAGCAATAATTGCCAAATTATATTGAAATCAGTTGAGGTTTGGATATAGCTAACATATATATTTCGGCCGATATGACCGATTCCAATGAAATTCAGAATGTGTGGTGGAATTTGGTTATAATAAAAAATGTGATAAATTTATTGGAAATTAGTTAAGATTTCGATATAGCTCCCATATATATATATATATATATATATATATATATATATATATATATATATATATATATATATATATATATATATATATATATATATATATATATATATATATATATATATATATATATATATATATATATATATATATATATATATATATATATTCTCGGCCGATTTCACATATTTGACGCACCAATTTGAATGAATTATGAAAGGTGTGGCGGAGTTTTGTTTAAAAGTAATTTTTTTAAAATTATATTTAAATCGGATCAGATTGGGATATGATTTTAATAAGAACCATTGACCCACAACGCCTTAGGCTAACACTAAAAAACAACACAACAATTTATTCGAAATACGCTTATTACGGCGAAGTATGTTGCTATCTCGAATTCACTAATTGCGATAGAAAAACCACTCTACTTAAAAAAATTGCAGTTTCCTGCACGCTTGGTATTTGCTATGAAATAAATAAATCCGAAGGACAAACCCTTCGTGTATGTATGTCATTTTGGTTATTTACGCATTAAAGTAGTGCAATATTTTTTTTTTTAAATTTGTTTTTTTTTTTTTTAACCAACATATATTCGTAAATAAAATTTTGAATGCATATAAAATCAAAAGGGGTAGCGAAGCGCACTGGGACAGCTAGTATCTAATATAGGAAGGTGCCGATATATGGGGGGATATACGATATTGTGGACCTATATAGACAATTCCGTTTCAGGGGGCAAAGTGCTCACAAAGAACTCCGTGTGTTGATTTTCAGACAATACGATTGGAAAATGTGGCTAAAATCATCAAAATACCGAATATCGCGGGGTACCGTTATATGGAAGCTATACGTTATCGTTAACCTATATAGAGAATTCTCTGTCGGGGGGAAAAGTGCTCACAAAGAGCACCCTTGTGAACACTCCGTTGAAAAATGTGGCTAAAAACATCAAAATACCGAATATCGGGGGTTCCGTTACATGGGGGCTATACGATATCGTGGACCTATATAGATAACTAGCTGAACCTGGTGCGCTTCGCTACCCCTTTTGATTTTATATGCATTCAAAATTTTATTTACGAATATATGTTGGTTAAAAAAAAAACAAATTTAAAAATTAAAAAAAAAAATTATTGCACTACTTTAATGCGTAAATAACCAAAACCATTGGAAAAGCAGTAACATGACATACACACACGAAGAATTTGTCCTTCGGATTTATTTATTTCATATCAAATACCAAGCGTGCAGTAAACTGCAATCTTTTGAAGTTGAGTGGCATTTCTGGTGCAATTAGTGAATTCGAGATAGCAACATACTTCGCCGTAATAAGCGTATTTCAATTGGTGCGTCAAATATGTGAAATCGGCAAAAAAAAAAATATATATATATGGGAGCTATATCTAAATCTTAACTAATATCCAATTAATTTGTCACATTTATTATTGTAACCAAATTCCGCCACACATTCTGAATTTCATTGGTATCGGTCATATATATCATGTTTGGTGCATAACATATATGAAATCGGCCGAAATATATATATTAGCTTTATCCAAACCTCAACTGATTTCAATATAATTTGGCAATTTTTTCTGCTGCCAGATTTTGTCTCTCTCGCTTTGGGTGCATCAAATATGTGAAATCGGCTGAGTATATATATGGGAGCTATAATCAAATCTGAGCGTATTTGAATATAATTTGTAATTTTTTTTTTTTGTACCAAATTTAGCCACTCATGCCGAATTTCATTGGAATCGGAAATACGTATCGTGTTTTGTGCATCAAATATGTGAAATCGACGGAAAATATATATGAGAGCTATATCCAAATCTGAACCGATTTCAATATAATTTGGGAAATAGATAATATCTATCACACGTTTCAAATTTCATTGAAATTGGGGATACATAGCGTGTTTGGTGCATCAAATGCTTAAAATCGGCCGAAAATATATATGGGAGCTATATCCAAATCTGAATCGATTTCAATTTAATTTGACAAATTCATTTTGGCTCCCAATTCCGTTACTTATTTTACATTTCGTTACAATTGGAAATACATATCGTGTTTGGCCCACCAAATACATGAAATCGGCCGAAAATGTATATGGGAGCTATATCCAAATCTGAACCGATTTCCGTACCGTTATATGGGGGCTATAAGATATCGTGGACCGATATAGCCCATCTTCGAACTTGACCTGCCTGCAGAGATCTGTGCAAAATTTAACTTCCTATCTTAATTCGTTTAGACTGTAGAGTGATTACAATAGACGGACAGACTGACGGACGGACGGATAGGGCTAAATCGTCATAGAATTTTACGCTGATCAAGAATATATATACTTTGTTGGGTCAAAAATGATTATTTCGATGAGTAACAAACGGAATGACAAACTTAATATACCCTCCATACTATGTATGGTGGAGGGTATAAAAATGTACGAAATTAATTCTGCTTAAAAATGTCTAATTTTCGTAGGACATTACAATCTTGACCTTCATTATAAAAATTTTTCAAAGATTGCAAAAAATCAAATAACAGCCTCTGTGCAGAAACTGTGACCGGCACGAAAATACATTAAACCGGTAAATATAACTGTAAGGGCTAATGTCAAAACAGGAACGCAAAGTTTCAATTCGGTAAGAAACCCAACCTGCCTAAAGACCATTATCTATAGCTCTTGTCATAAAAATAGTATTTGCAACCAGATTTGTACCAGAAACAACGGCCGATGTCAAAAATTATTATATAAAATCAAAAATTGAGGGAGATTACTTTTTGAGATATCATAGATCTACATTTTCTGAAAGTAGATTTTCTTTCAAAATCTTTGGGCTTGAAAAAAATTTTGTACAGTTGATTTTAAAAAAGTGTTGGCCTGCTGTGGCATTCATTAAATAATTTCTGGAGAGATCCAATAATTTAGCTCTTCTGCCTCTAAGACCAAATTCAGCGCCAAGGGAACTAAATAATTATTTTTTTATTTGCTATCAGAATATAAGGGGGCTTAACGCAAAATTAACCAGTTTATATACGGACAGCATCGGTTTTCTCCGAGACTTCAAAATATCAAATATTTAAAAAATATCGTGTTTTAAAAGAAGTAAAGCAGAAGAAGAAGAAGCAGTTGATGTAAAATATACCACTAATTTAATTGATCTAAATGGTTTCCTGATATAAAGTCTATTGGTGTTGCCATTGAATTGGCAAATTTTAATTTTGGAATCTTGTTCTCACATTCCACCTTTATCTTCACTTGACATTTATAATCAGCATTTATCAGCAATAATTTAATAATTTAATCACTGAAAAATATGAAAGATACTGGTCGTAATCTGATTCTTGGTGATTTTAACACGCCGAAACGAACAGTATGCATTCGAAGTTTTTAATCGTTTTTGTGAAATAAATCTTTATCAATTATATATGATATGGCGTTTGTAAATATAACACAGCATTTTGAAATATTCAGAATTCCTAGGGTATGAACTCCTGAAGATATGTACCATCCAACATTGTATATCTCCATGACTCACAGTTATGTAATTAAATAAAGTCAGTCCAATTCATTAAAACCTGTCTTTAGTTGAATAGAAAACCAATTTTCGAAAACTTAATATTATTTCCTCTATACATTTGTGCCTCTGTGTGCCTGTGTAGTAGTCATAAAGATCTAAAATATGTAAATAATAGATTTTATGATATTTTATATAGATTTAAACTGGAATGTGTTTCAACTGTTCCAATAAATATCATGGATTACACCTGTTTAAAAAACGCTAACAAGAAAAAAGCAGTAAGTTCGGCCGGACCGAACTTTGAATACCCTCCACCATTTGGGACGAATAAAGAAATTTTTAAAAAATTAAAATTCATTAAAAATTCTGCTGAAATTTTAAAAATATCGAATATCGGAAGTAGCCGATACGATATTGTGGACCTATATAGACAATTCTATTTCAGGGGATAAAACATTCTCACGGAACTTCTTGTGTGCAATTTCAGACAATTCCATTGAAAAATGTGGCTAAAACCATCAAAATATCGAATATCCGGGGGTACCGTTATATGGGGGCTATATAGATAATTCTCTTCCAGGGGATAAAGTACTCACAAGGATTTTTAGACAAATCCATTGAAAAATATGTCTAAAATTATAAAAATACCAAATATCTGAAGGTGCCATATTCGAACTTGACCTTCGAATGAACTTACAAACGGAATGACGAACTCAATATACCCTCCATAATATGTATGGTGGAGGGTATAAAAAAGGGACCGCACTGTTCATGTTGATTGATTACACAACAGAAATCTAAATTTGATTTATAAATAGCTTCCAATGGCCACCCTTATCTACAAAAATTATAATTTTCTACAATTGCATACATACAAAAATTTAAAATATTTAAATTTTACCAAAAAAAGATGACCTAAATGACCCCCTAGTTCCGACCAACATCACATGCAGAAAGTGAATAACAGCAAACATTGACCAAAGTCGAAAGTATTTGTATTCATGGTAAAAGAGAACGAATGAAAGTGCAGCTGTAAAACATATCCCCTTTTACTAATTTTCTTTCACACAAATAACAACGCACACTCACACACATACAGGGTGGAAAAGAATCTACTTATTTTACAGTTAGTCGTCCACAAGTTTATGGATGTAGTTAGTTAGTTGGTTGGCTGACTGGTTGGTTGGTTCACAATGAACGCAGACAACGAATGCTGGTCGAGATCCCTTTTTTCCCTTTTTATTGCTCGCCGGGTGCGTCGGGTAGTAAGGGTAACTATTATTTACGTAACAATTCCCTCGTTGATAATACGAAATTTGTATTCTAATCTTCAAATTGTCTCAAAATGGAATTGATTTTATGCAGATGAGCATGAAATTGTCTCGATGAGAACAACGCCAACAACAGCATCGCCACTGGCACACGGCCCACTAGAATTGTCCATGGCTGACCCCATGGTGGAAGTGAATGTTGGTGGTGTTGCCACTGCTTATCGTGGGAAGAGTGTTGTGCGGGATGCCAATGGTGTCCAGTGTGGTAGTTAAAGCATTATGTTAGTGCAAATAAATGTTCATTCATTTATTTCAACCTCTTCTATTGCTGTGCAATACCAGTTAACAATCGTGAACTATTCAAACCAGGCCAGCGTCCGCCGTTCCTGTAACCAAATAATCGAGGGCAGTTCTGTAGGTATTGAGCAATTCATTTATTTAACTTGTGTTAAAATCATTTTTAAGAACTTGCAGTTGAGGTTATAGTAAAGAAGAATAGGAGTGACAGAATTTGTTCAACTTTACGTCACACAGTGTCACGACCGCGGCCAAAAATGGTAAAAACCAAGTACATAAGAGCACAAATTTATTGATGAGAATTGATAGAAAACATTCCAGTTAGGAATAATATGAATTTTGGTAGTGATACGTCAAGTAGTTTTGCCTGTACGAGGGTTCAAATCTGATAGTTTTTGGCAATCGGCATTTTTCTATTTTTTTCGGAAAATTGACACTTTTTTCATATGTTCAAAAATTTGAATATTAAAAGTAACGGTTATAAAAAAAGTGTTTATTTTAGTTACTTGGGATGTCAAAAACTTGGCTTCACCTTTGTTTGGGTGTAAATAGTGATCATATGGTGTTTACAGTTACAAACACCTGTTGTACTTAGTTCATCTATTTTGTAAAGCAAATCTTGAAATTAGTGGAGTAGAAAAAAAAAGGTTAAAAAAGTTTAGTCTACATTTTTGTTGATTTTAGTTGTGAAAAGTATGTATTTTTAACCTATAAAAAAATTAGCTGCGGAAACCTGCGGTCCTAAGAGTTATTTGCTTTTTTTAGTGACCACCTCTTTAAAAAACTGTGACATATTTTTGGAATGGTTAGAAGTAAAGGATCAAAGTATGTCATATGTTCTGGCAAAACTTAAAGAATTTATTGAGGATCGAATTGGAAGGAAAATGACGGGCGAAGAACACATAAAGGTTAAAAATATTTGCTACAAATTGTCTTCTACGTGGAAAAAATACTATCGAAAGAGGGATAAAGTAGAAATGGTCTTAAAAGATTGGTTTCTTATGGATACGTTTAAATTTGATTCGGTACATTTGAAGATTATTTTTATTAAACCAATTATTTAAAAACTTTTAAATATTTAGGAACCTGATAAGTCTACATCAAGAGGTCGACCACGCATTAACTTTGAGGAAAGTTCATGTAGAACAAAAAGGCGACGTGTAGGTGAACTTGTTGCATCTACTTCGGCGGACATCATAACAACAGCTGCAAAAAGATTTTCGAATGTAAAGGAAACGGACATTATTTCAGTGGAAAAAGCATTGGCGCTCTACGTGGATATGGATTTATCAGTTAGACAGTATAACATGATGAGAAATGCTGTAAATGCTATACATAAAAATTGTTTCCCATCGTATTATGCTATAGCAGAAGCTAAGAAAAAATTGATTCCAGAAAATATAGAAGTGACGGAAACATCAATGAATGTACCTCTACAAACACTTTTGGATAATACCGCGAAGAGCATTCTAACTAAACTACAAATTTGTCCGAAAAATAATATAACTTTAGAATGTAAATGGGGATTTGATGGCAGCAGTGGTCATAGCCTCTATAAACAAAAATTTCGAAACGAAGACGCAACAGATGAATTTATGTTCGTTTCTTCATTTGTGCCCTTGCGTATTTTAGATGATACAAACGAAAATGTCTTGTGGCAGAACGACAGGCACTCATCTTCAAGGCTATGTAGACCTATTAAAATACTTTTTACAAAGGAAAATTCACAGACTATAAATGAAGTCAAAGAAAACATAGAGAAAGAAATAGCAGATTTGGATGCTTGTGTATACATTGATAACAGTTATGAAATTATGATTTCTCATCGCATGAAACTAACAATGATTGACGGAGCTGTATTAAATGTATTGTATGGCAATAAAAGTTGTGCAACCTGTGTTTTATGTGGCGCCAAGCCTTCACAAATGAATGATGAATCTATATACCAAAGAGAAGTCAACGAAGAGTGTTATAGGAACGGTATATCTAGTTTTCACGCCTGGATTAAGTTTTTTGAGTGCATTGTTCATATTGCATATAAACTACCTGTCAAGACATGGCGAATTGATAGTAGAAACACAATATTAGTGAATGAAAATAAAATCAGGATACGAAGAGCATTAAAAACAAATCTAGGTCTTCTTGTCGACAAAATAAAACCGGGCTACGGGACATCAAATGATGGAAATACAGCTCGACGTTTTTTTTCAAACATTGAAGTAGCGGCAGATATTACCGGGGTCGACAGAAGATTAATTTACAATTTTTCCCTCATTTTGCGGATTTTGTCTTGTGGGAGATTTATAAATATAAATTTATTTCATAAGCTTCTTCAAGATACATGGCAACTTTACATCGACTTATACTCTTGGTATTACATGCCAGTCACGGTGCATAAAATTTTAGTTCATGGCATTGGATATGTAAGGTACAGTACATCCCCTCTTGGACTGCTTTCGGAAGAGGCTATCGAGTCATGCCATAAAATAATTAGGAGCAACAGTTTGAAACACACCCGAAAATGTGGTAGAGTCGAGTCAAATAGGGATTTAATTCAGTATTTGATACTACAATCGGACCCTGTAATATCCTTGAACAGTCATAATATATTGGCCCGAAATTATAACATGGAAGACATTAAATCATATATTTGTGAATAAAATAACTTAAATATTCCGGAAATATGTTCAGAAGATGAATCTGATGATTGCAGTGAGGTATGTAGTGAATAGTGTATTTCAAAGCTTATGTTATTAATAAAAATTAAATACGAATAAAACGTGTTTTATTGAAAAGAGGGTTTTGTAATATAAAATACTCTGAAACGTAAACCTACAGACAATTTTAATATTTCACTAAATAAGAAGTAAACTGCAAATATTCATTTAATATGGTTGAATACATACGATTTCATAGGCCAACAAATCGAAATTTTCAAGCCCCATTGTATGGGAGGTATACCAAATCATGGTCCGATCAATTCAATTTTTTGTCACTTGTTTTATAGCCCAAATTAGAAGTAAACTGCAGATTTTCGTCGAATTTGGGTTAATACATTCGTTTTTATATCCCAAAAGAGAGAATTTTTCAAGACCCATTGTATGGGAGGTATACCAAATCATGGTCCGATCAATCCAATTTTTTGTCAACTGTTTTATAGGCCCAATTAGAAGTTACATGCCAATTTTCATCAAATTTGTTGAATATTAACGATTTTATAGGCTAAAAGAGTGAAATTAGGAAGACCCTATATATGGGAGGTATACCGAATTTTGGTCCAATCTATCCAAATTTTTGTAATTTGCTTTTTTGCCCAATAATAAGCATCTGTACAAAATTTCATCCACCTACGACAACTCTTTCTATTTTTGGCCGCCGTTTGTATGAACTCGCGACATAGTGCGTCATCAGCTCGAAAATTATGAGGACAGAGAGTATATATCACTTGAAATGGACGAAATGGGTCTCATCAAAACTGCAGCAGAAAACATCATATTCAGAATTTGCAGAGTCATCAAAAGATGGCAAAAAGTTTGTTAATACAGGGTGAGATGGAAAAACTGCAACAAACTTCAAACAGTTTTCATTTCTTAGCCATTCGTCCGACAGCTGTTAAAATTATTACAGTGACAGCTCATTCTATTGTTTACAAGCGTACAAAAGCATTTTGGTGAGAATTTTCCAGAAAAAAGTTATTCGTGATGGAATTCAATCGTGATAGTGTGATTTCTATGCATTTGTCAGGAAAATCACGTTAGAGCACTCCAGCATTTAAATGTGAATAAATCTTTTGTGTCTCGTACAATCGCTCGTTACCGTGATATTGGTAGCGTAGCCCGACGTCAAGGAAGTGGACGAACCCCGCGTCGCAGTGGCCGAAAAGTGGCTCGTGAACTTATCATATCGCTATATTTCATTCGGCAAATATCGAAAAATGAGCTCCGGGTAATGCCATTGAACTTCCAAAAAGTGCAAGAACTTACACCGCAGCAGAAAGAAAATAGACTCAAAAGAGCTAAAGAGTTGCTTCGCTTGGCCGAAAGTGATGAACTGCCGAATTTGGTTTTCTCCCAGCAGAAAACATTCGTTGTCTACCAGTTTGCAAACAAAGAAGATGATCGTGTTTGCTGGCCAAAGAGGTCAGTTGATGGTGATGGTGTGGGCCGCCATAAATATTCTGGAGGGTGTATTAAAGCCTTGGGCATGCAAACATCTTGGCCGCAGACCTTGGACATTCCAACAGGACTCAGCACCATCGCACTCAGCATGGGCCACCCAAGAATGGTTACAAAATGAGGTTCCTCGCTTAATTTCCAGCGCACAATGGCCACAAAAATCTTCAGATAACAATCCGATGGACTATTGTGTCTGAAGTATATTGGAAAGCAAGGTTGGCACTAAAAATACCAAAGTGTCGATCACCTCAAGCAAGCGCATCGCCGGGAATGGACCAAAATACCGCAGAGCAACATTCAGGAAGCTTGTGACGGTTTCATTGGCCGTTTAAAAGCCATAATTCGTGCCAAAGGTGAACAATTCGAACAAATCTAAACTTATTCTAAAATTTGATGCTATTTCCGACATTTTTTGCTTTCATGCAATAAATTAAAAAAAAATAAATAAAAAAATAAAAATTATGGCGTTTGACTTTGTTGCAGTTTATTTATCTCACCCTGTATGTATAGCTTTTTAAAAAAGTCGTAATCCCAAAATCATGATCCATCCCTCAACAACTACTAATGCAACATTTACTCGCATCTTCCCCCCTCCTGCTCGAGTTTTGTTCTCCAGCATGATTTTCATAAGCAGCAATGTGGAGTACATAGGAGTAACGCAGCAGGCGGTCCAGCCGGAAATGTTAGACAGACAGATTGTAATTTACAACATTTCCAACATCCTGTGCCAGTGTGTGAATACCAATCGCGGTTTGCTTTGTATTTTGTGCATGGATGATTTTAAATCGACTTCTGCTCCGCCACCATCGTTTCTCTGTACAAATGTTACCCACACACCCCTTTGACTGTCTACAACTTAAATTCTTTCATCTCTACGAAATCATCCAAAATATTCTATTTTTTTTCCGACAAGCACATTTTCCTGTTCGAAATCTTTATGTGTTCAAAGCCATGAAGTAATGTTAAATTATTGCTTTCCATTTACTGCAATTCTTTTGGTGTTTGTTTGCTCTTCAAGGGTTCAAGTAATGCATTTCTCTTTCAATCCTTGCCCCTTGGCGGATGTATGCAGTTGAGGGGGTCAGACATTTTCAAATTTATTAGTTAATTTTAATAACTGCTATTTGCCAAACATTGAACTTACTTGGGGCACTCAGCTTTGAATTTGTTGGGGAAAAACTGGATTTTGCTCTCAATAAAGAATTTCTATGTGGAAAACGCGGTATGCATTTGCATTACTATAGATGTTTATTTATATCTTATTCAAGCATACAGTGAGGTGCAATAGTTATAAAATGCAATTTGAATACACCAACAAATAAAAAAGCATAAAAGTATCTGAATTCAAGCGTGTTCCACTTTACACTATGTATAAAAGTAAGACCGCTTGGGAAATGCAGTTAAACTTATGAAAAAAAAAAAAAACATAAAGTGAGTGGGCCGTTATATTGGGGGCTATACTTAAACGGATACCTATTAGACAACTTTATATTACAACAACTGTTATCTATCGCGAGTCTTAAATGCCAAACTTGAAAAAATTTCGTGGATAAAGTCAAAATACCGAATATCGTTGGGTATCGTTATATGTGCGTTATAGGAAAACATGGACCTAGGTATTCAAAGTTCTGTTACCAATTTTTAGACAAATTCGTGGAAAAAATATGGCAAAATTCATCAAAATACCGAATATAAGGAGGTACCGTTATATGGGGGCTATATATAGACGTGCCCCATAAGTACTATGTTCCGCCACCGGAGCAACAATCCATTAGCAACTACAAATACCAAGTTTTAGACAAATTTGTGGAAAAATGTGGCGAAAATCATCAAAATACCGAACATCGGGAGGTACCGTTATATGACGACTATACCAAAACGTGGACTTATAGATCTCATTTTCAATACCAACTACCTTATACGCAATTGAAATCATTGTGCCTAATTTTAAAGCTCTACGTCAAGTAATGTGGGATGTATCGTGATTTCAACAGGCCGATGGATAGACAGACAGACGGAAGTTGTTAAATCGAACTAGAATTGAATGCTTATCAGGAATATACGGGGTGAGATAAAAAACTGCAACAAAGTCAAAAGCCATAATTTTTACATAAAAAAAAAAAACAAGTAAGCAAAGGCTACAGTCGTGCGGGGCCGACCATGTGATACCCTACAACACTACAATGTTAGAAGCCCCCTTATGTCCAAATCCATTTTGGAATATTTCGCTTTTGAAATTATGTCACGGAGCACTGCCCAGATATTACCCTCAGCATTTTGAACAGAGACACTCGCCCAATATTTACGCACGCCGACGTGCTGTTAGTTGTTGTGGTCCATTTTAAAGCTAAATGTAATGCAATGGTCAAACAAAATGCTAGAATTATTCTCTGTTCATAACTCTCTTCTCAGGCTTGTCGATTGGCTTCAATTGTGTGATCAGGAAATTTTTCCGTTTTTGGTCCATTTTAACCCCTAAATATATTGCTGACATAATAGGCCTAGCCCTTCGGAGCCTAACCCTACCCTTGTGAAAATATTCGTGAGGATCGGACGATAATTGCAGACTGTATATAATAACCAAAATCTGTGTTGTAAGGTGAAAAAATATTACAAAATATACCCTTCAATATTAAGTCAAATTGAAAAAAATCGCATGGTATAAAAAAATGTCACAAAATACTACAAAATCTATAATAACACAATTATTGGGATCTTTTTATGCGATTTTTTTTTTAGATTTTACTCTCTTATGCCAATAGGGAATTATGAGATGACAAAATTTGTCAAAATCATTCCAGCCATTCTCGAGATATAAGCGTTCTAGCTAACATCCCCTACCTTTGTATATATGTATTGCATATACATATCGCTATATATATCCAATATATTTACCATCGGCATCTACGTAACGGTCAGGATTGATCTGTTCGTCTATTTGTGATTTCGCCGGGATTAAAAATATTCGCGGTTTAATGGAAAATTTGAAGTTTATTTATGGTCTATTTCACCCACTAAATATTACCCTATGACCACCACAATTGGAAGGCTTCTGCCCAGCCTGAAGCTCTAGACCCATGCTAACTTTCGCTTCGATTGGTCCATAATTGCGTCCTGTAGAGCAACTGCGAAATCAGGAAATTTTTCAGTTTTTGGTAAATAAATTCCATTCCCTTCTAAATTTTGTGAAGATCGGGCCATAATTGCGACCTGTAGAGCGATTACAAATTAACATGGACAGACGGACGGACATACATAGCTAGATCAACTCAGCTCGGCGAGATAGGAGATCCATATATACTTTCCTATGTGGGAAACCAATATTTCGAGGTGTTACATAATTTTTGGCCCAATCAAACTTATAATACCCCCAACACATAGTGTTGTAGGGTATAAAAATTTACTGAATCAAAGCAATAAAATGAGAAATATCGGAAATAGTATCAAATTTTGGAAGAAGTTTAGATTTGTTCGAATTGGCCACCTTTGGCACGAATTATGGCCTTCAAACGGCCAATGAAACCGTCACACACTGCCCAAATTTGCTGTGAAAAAGATCTGCCAATAGAACTTGAGTCGAACCTGGAGAGTTTGTAGTGTATAATTCGCATATGCTGATTTGCAATAAGTTCGAAATATATAGTACTTTCCAGAGAACGGCCCTTGTAAGCCATCATCCACACCAAATATGCCTGATGAGCCGCTTAACCAACGGCGAAACGCGTCGCATAGTAGTGAGTGTGTGATATTGTCTATCTGGCTTTCCTTTTCACTGCTTATTTCAGATCATTAAGCTCGTCTCGAAAGAGAAAACAAACACATAAAACATATGATCTTCGCCTTAACAAGGCAAAACTCAGTATTTCTTTTTAATTGTAATAAAACAGGTAAATATGGTATCGGACGGTCAAAGCTTTTTATACCCTAACCTTAGTCTGATAAAATGACCTTGACATCCTAGGTGTGGACAATATCGACTACTTCCTCCCCCTTATTTAAGAAAGTAACCAACATGTTTTATATTTAGTGGAGGAGTGATCCGATATATTCTATATTTACAACCGATCTTGTGTTGAAAGAAATATTGAGATGTGCGAACTTCGAACTCATGTACATTTTCAGACTTTTATTTTACATTTATAAGAGTTATAAAAAAATTATAACCCATTGTAGGTGAGGTACCACAAGGTACCACATTTTATGAGCTTTATGGATATTCAAAATGACCCTTTGTGGGGGCGGTATATTCCATCTACACCAGAACTTGGGTTAATAAAATATAGTGATGTGTGTAATTGTACTTATGTACTTACAACACCTTTTATAAGTGTTAAAATTATTCAAAATGTTGATCCTTTGTGGTGGAAGGTACTTGATGGCGTGTATCGATATTGTCCCTTTTCGCAACTGACCTACCACTCATGTAAATATTAGGATTTGCAAAGTTGGAGCAAAATCGGATTATACTTTTTCTTTCTGTGCAGTACTTTTATTATTATACCCTACAACACTATGTGTTGGGGGTATTATAAGTTTGATTGGGCCAAAAATTATGTAAGACCTCGAAATATTGGTTTCCCACATAGGAAAGTATATATGGATCTTCCTATCTCGCCGAACTGAGTTGATCTAGCTATGTATTTCTGCAATTATTGCCAGATCTTCACGAAATTTAGAATGGTGGGACTAGGGCCAGAATACAACCCTATTGCTTTTGGCGATGATCGCATAATATTTAGGGGTTGAAATGGACCAATAACTGAAAAATTTCATGATTTTGCAGTTGCTCTACAGGTCGCAATTACGGACGAAACGACGCGAAAGTTTGCATGGGGCTAGATCTTAGAGCTGGACAGATGCCTTCCAATTTGGATGATCATCGGGATATA
Source organism: Musca domestica (assembly GCF_030504385.1). Lineage (NCBI taxonomy): Eukaryota > Metazoa > Arthropoda > Insecta > Diptera > Muscidae > Musca > Musca domestica. The sequence goes on along the minus strand of NW_026712329.1, from coordinate 767,877 downwards.
TATAGCGAAATATATACAATGTGTAGATACAAAAGAAGGGGATGTTTGTTAGATTGCTTATATCTCAAGAATGGCTGAACCGATTTTGACAAATTTCGTCTATTCAGAATACCCTCGTTGCATAAAAAAAACTCTATAAAAAAAGCATAAAAAGTTGCCAATAATGATGTTAATAAAGATTTTTTACTGTTTTGTGACATTTTTTAATTTTTTCATATTTTTTATCGCATGTGATTTTTTTAATTTGACTTATAATATTGAAGTGTATATTTTGTAATATTATTTCAGCTTACAACACAGGTTGGGATTATGATATACAGATTGCAATTATCGTTCAATCCTCACAAAATTTTTTACAAGGGTAGGGTTAGGCCAGACGGGCTAGGCCTATTGTTTTTTAAAGATGTCCGCAATATATTTAGGGGTTGAAATGGACCAACAAAATTGTTCCTGATTTTGCAGCCGTTATAATGGTCACAAATATAAACCAAAGTACACAGTACACGAAATCTCGCATGAAGTTAGAGTTTAGAACAGCGGGTTGAATGGACCACTACTTTTGTGTAAAAAAATATGGAAATTTCCAATCTACCGAAACGCTGAAAATAACTAACAGGCGAAATCCAAAATACACAAAAGGCAGACTTCTGGCTTTTTATGCTGATTTCGTTGACGAATATAGCCAAATATCGTAAAGAAGGTTAATCTAAATTTGGCAATACAGTGGAACCTCTTGCATTTGGAAATGATAGCAAAATATTTAGAAGTTGAAATGAACCAAAAATAGAAATAATTTCCTGATCGCCCAATTGAAACCAATCGGCACGGAATTTTGCCTGAGAAGACAAGGAAGAAGTCTAGCATTTTGGATGACCATTGGATTATACTTAGCTGTAAAATGGACCACAACAACTAACAACAAACGGAATGCGTAAATATTGGGCAAATGCCCCTGGAATGAAAGCAACATTTTAAATGCGGAATCTTCCAAAATGGATTTGGACAGAAGGGTGCTTCTAACATATTGTAGTGTTGGAGGATATGACATGGTCGGGCCCGCACGGCCATAGTCTTTGCTTACTTGTTTTATTATTATTATTATTATTATTATTATTATTATTATTATTATTATTATTATTATTATTATTATTATTATTATTATTATTATTATTATTATTATTATTATTATTATTATTATTATTATTATTATTATTATTATTATTATTATTATTATTATTATTATTATTATTATTATTATTATTATTATTATTATTATTATTATTATTATTATTATTATTATTTTGTTGTTGCAAAATCGTCAGGCAAAATCCCATTATTGTTGTTTTTATAAAAACAACGTTTGTTTATGAGTGGAGAACGATGGTAATGTTTACCAGGGGGTTAGGCAGGGAATACCTAGGTTTCGGAAAGAGCCACCAATCCTCATCAGTTCCCTTGTTTCTTGTCTGGGATATTCTCCCCAGAAGTTATTTTAAAAAATAACTTCTATGACAAAAAACATTTTTTTACCCAAGTGACGAGATCGTAAGCTCAATAGAAGAGGAACAAAAGAATTACATAAAACTAAAATTCTTTTGGAAAATCTTCTAAATCTTACAACCGCACTTATAAACATTTACATCTTTCTCCACTTGTTATGCTTTCGTTCAACCTGAACGAAGTAACATAACCATGTAAGTTTGTTTTGTCTGTTACAACAAAAACCCCTTCGTCGACCGTGCCTGTGTCTATTAATAGAACAGTGTTTGGCTTGCTTGTTTGGGATACCATAGTATTTTGTTGTTGCAAAATCGTCAGGCAAAATCCCATTATTGTTGTTTTTATAAAAACAACGTTTGTTTATGAGTGGAGAACGATGGTAATGTTTACCAGGGGGTTAGGCAGGGAATACCTAGGTTTCGGAAAGAGCCACCAATCCTCATCAGTTCCCTTGTTTCTTGTCTGGGATATTCTCCCCAGAAGTTATTTTAAAAAATAACTTCTATGACAAAAAACATTTTTTTACCCAAGTGACGAGATCGTAAGCTCAATAGAAGAGGAACAAAAGAATTACATAAAACTAAAATTCTTTTGGAAAATCTTCTAAATCTTACAACCGCACTTATAAACATTTACATCTTTCTCCACTTGTTATGCTTTCGTTCAACCTGAACGAAGTAACATAACTATTGAGCTTACGATCTCGTCACTTGGGTAAAAAAAAATGTTTTTTGTCATAGAAGTTATTTTTTAAAATAACTTCTGGGGAGAATATCCCAGACAAGAAACAAGGGAACTGATGAGGATTGGTGGCTCTTTCCGAAACCTAGGTATTCCCTGCCTAACCCCCTGGTAAACATTACCATCGTTCTCCACTCATAAACAAACGTTGTTTTTATAAAAACAACAATAATGGGATTTTGCCTGACGATTTTGCAACAACAAAATACTATGGTATCCCAAACAAGCAAGCCAAACACTGTTCTATTAATAGACACAGGCACGGTCGACGAAGGGGTTTTTGTTGTAACAGACAAAACAAACTTACATGGTTATGTTACTTCGTTCAGGTTGAACGAAAGCATAACAAGTGGAGAAAGATGTAAATGTTTATAAGTGCGGTTGTAAGATTTAGAAGATTTTCCAAAAGAATTTTAGTTTTATGTAATTCTTTTGTTCCTCTTCTATTGAGCTTACGATCTCGTCACTTGGGTAAAAAAATGTTTTTTGTCATAGAAGTTATTTTTTAAAATAACTTCTGGGGAGAATATCCCAGACAAGAAACAAGGGAACTGATGAGGATTGGTGGCTCTTTCCGAAACCTAGGTATTCCCTGCCTAACCCCCTGGTAAACATTACCATCGTTCTCCACTCATAAACAAACGTTGTTTTTATAAAAACAACAATAATGGGATTTTGCCTGACGATTTTGCAACAACAAAATACTATGGTATCCCAAACAAGCAAGCCAAACACTGTTCTATTATTATTATTATTATTATTATTATTATTATTATTATTATTATTATTATTATTATTATTATTATTATTATTATTATTATTATTATTATTATTATTATTATTATTATTATTATTATTATTATTATTATTATTATTATTATTATTATTATTATTATTATTATTATTATTATTATTATTATTATTATTATTATTATTATTTATTTATTTATTTTTTTTTTTTTTTTTTTTTTTTTTTTTTTTTTTTTTTTTTTTTTTTTTTTTTTTTTTTTTTTTTTTTTTGAAAATATTGACCTGTATTGTAACCAAGGTACATGACGAATTGGTTCGATATCTACCATCTTACGATCAGATCTTGTGTTGGTAACAATAATGAGATGTGCAAAATATTAAGACTATCGGACTCCTATTTCACATTTTAGAAGAGCTTGATTATTCCAAAAATTTACTCTTTGTGGGGGAGGATTTTCATTGAGAGAACCGATATTATCCATGTTTGCACCCGACCTAGCACTAACAAAAAATGTTGGGAGTTGCTAAGTTTGCACGAAATCAAATTATCTTTGCTTTTCTATAACATAAATTATTTTCATTGAAAATTTTGTGAGAGAGGTGCCAGAAGGAGTGGACCGATATTACCCATCTCCGAACTCGGTCTAAGTTAATAATATCACTATGTAGAAAGTTTGGATCAAATGGGGTTCTCCCTTCGAAAGTTATCGTGCACATCAGCCCGCCGAATAGATAGATACACGGACGGACGGATACCCTTCGACTTCAAATGTTCTGAAACGGATTTTGTCCAAAGAGTCCTAGGGTCTAAAACCGTTATTTCAATGAGGCATTTTTTGGCTCTATCATTTCTATGACATAATTTTTTTTCATTGAAAATTTTGTGAGAGATGTTCCAGAAGGAGTGGACCGATATTACCCATCTCCGAACTCGGTCTAAATAAATAATATCACTATGTAGAAAGTTTGGATCAAATGGGGTTCTCACTTCGAAAGTTATCGTGCACATCAGCCTGCCAAATAGATAGATAGATACACGGACGGATTTTGTCCAAAGAGTCCTAGGGTCTAAAACCGTTATTTCAATGAGGCATTTTTTGGCTCTATCATTTCTATGACATAAATTTTTTTCATTGAAAATTTTGTGAGAGAGGTTCCAGAAGGAGTGGACCGATATTACCCATCTCCGAACTCGGTCTAAGTTAATAATATCACTATGTAGAAAGTTTGGATCAAATGGGGTTCTCCCTTCGAAAGTTATCGTGCACATCAGCCTGCCAAATAGATAGATACACGGACGGACGGATACCCTTAGATCGACTTCAAATGTTCTGAAACGGATTTTGTCAAAAGAGTCCTAGGGTCTAAAACCGTTATTTCAATGAGGCATTTTTTGTCCCTATCAAATGATTTATAACCTCTGTATACATATGGCTGATATGGTATAATAAGAAAAAGAGTTGAATATGTACACTTGGGACATAACAAAAAAAATAGCCCAAATACTGGAGGTATCGTTAGTGGACCCAAATTAAAAGCTTTTTGCAAGGAGAGAAAAGACCTTCGAGAACCACGAATGTCAATTATCATCCAATGTTTATGGAAATTGTGGGACAAACCTTAAAAATACAATAAACCGGGAGGTACCATTATGACTATGCCAATTAGTGGACCTGAATCGAAAATTTTTTGCAAGGAGAGAGCAGACCTACCGAGAACCCCAAAAGTAAAGTTTCAGTTTATTTGATTGGAAATTGTGCAAGAAACCTTCAAACTACCGAAAATATAGAAGTACCGATATGTGGGAGCTATACCTAAACGTGGCCCCATATAGCCCATTTTCAATACCAATCAGTCTGCATATGATATAAATCGATGTGCCAAATTTTAATAAAGATAAATAGATTAAATAATGTGGACTCTATGATGATAAATCGACTTAATTCTACGCTGATTCAGAATTAATATTCTTTTTGAGGTCTCCGACCAATATTTCGAGGTGTTGCAAACGGAATGATAGATTTAATATACACTCCAGTGTAGGGGTCATAAAAATACTTCTTAAGGGTCTGAAAATGGCACAGTTCCAGTTATGCAGTGGTTTGGTAGTACCAGTTTGCAGTGACTAAACACATTTTGGAATGTGAGTTGTTCAAGTATATTTTAAGGAGTTATAGTCCATCACCCATATGCGGCCTACTCTTATGTTATCGCAAATTTGCTCTCAATTGTACAAAACAGTCCCTATCAATTATTGAAACTATTTGTTTATGCATCTTAAAGTCCACTTTCAAACAAAAACTTAACAGCACTCGGTAGGAAATCTCAACCGATATTCTTAAGCAAATACTATACTTCAATAATTCCACCACCATTCAACTATTAAAAAAAACATGTTCTTTCTGCTTTTTTTCTTCTCGCTTTTCCTCTTCAATTGTTGTCCTCCTCCTCATCATCCGCCATCATCTGGTCCTTTTATTACTTTTATTTTTTTTTTTTGTGTGGTCAATGCCATTGAATTGAACTTGGTAATTGATGACTGGATGGATGGCTAGATAAATGGATAAGACGTCGATAGTGGCGACTGCTTTACAACTGCAATGTTTAAATATGTCGGTTTGTTTCCCCATTTGCAATGGATTGAGAATTTGCCACTTTGTAATTTATTCAAAGTACATTTTTATTTGCTGACTTTTTAACATTTCCACAAGTATTTGTGGTGAATTTGTTGGATAAAAAAACGGAAGTAATCTATTCATATAATGTGACTCTTTGATTAAATGGAGATTATATAGCATTTGCAGTGAAATGAAAGCTGCATTTCATGTCATTTTGTGAGAGTTAAGTGAAAATAATTTTTTTGTGTAAAATTAATGTCAGAGAGATTTTTACGACGAAAGTCAATGATTCTAAGAAAATTCCTGCAAATCAAATAAAAATTTCGAGGAATCTTCTGTGTCTCGTACCATTGCTCGTTACCGTGATAGTAGCGTAGCCCGACATCAAGAAAGAGCTCGGGGTAAAGCCATTGAAATTCCAAAAAGTGCAAGAACTTACACCGAAAAGTGCAAGAACTTACAGAAAGAAAATAGACTCAAAAGAGCTAAAGAGTTGCTTCGCTTGGCCGAAAGTGGTGAACTGCCGAATTTGGTTTTCTCCGATGAGAAAACATTCGTTGTCCAGCAGTTTGTTTGTTTACTTGCCAAAGACGTCAGCTAAAAAAGGTGCACCTTCGGTTGGCCACCAGAACTCAAGCGTCGGCCATGGTGATGGTGTGGGCCGCCATAACAGCTGATGGTCGCTCGACCGTGGCATCAGAATAAAAACCGAATATTATCGCGAAAATATTATGGAGGGTGTATAAAAGCCTTGAGCACATAAACATTTTGGCCGCAGACCTTGGACATTCGATACATCGCACTCAGCATGCGCCACCCAAGTATGGTTACAAAATGAGGTTCCTCGCTTCATTTCCAGCACACAATTGCCACCAAAATCTCCGGATACCACTCCGTTGGACTATTGTGTCTGTAGTATTTTAGAAAGTAAGGTGGCACTAAAAATACCAAAGTGTTGATCACCTCCAGCAAGCGCTTCGCCGTGAATAGGCCAAGATACCTTAGAACAACATTCATACAGCGAGTGACGGCTTCATTGGCCGTTTGAAGGCCGTAATTCATGCCAATGGTGACCAATTCAAACAAATCTAAACTTATTCTAAAATTTGATGCTATTTTCGGCATTTTTTGCTTTCATTCCATAAAATTAAAAAAGAATGCGAAAGCTATGGCGTTTTACTTTTTTGCAGTTTTTTATCTCACCCTGTATATATATTCTTGATCAGCATAAATTCTATGTCGATTTAGTGATGTCCGTCTAGTTTCCGAACGAAAAGAAGAAGGTTGTTAAATTTTACTCAAATGTATATTATGTATGCAGGATTTTTGGTATTAAAAATGGGCAACATAGGACCACGTTTTGGTTAGCCCCCATATGTCGGTAACTCACGATATTCGGTATTTTGGTGATTTACCCACATTATTCACCGGAATTGTTTCAAAATTGGTATTTGAAGTTCGTAATGGATACTACAACCCATGACAGAAAATTGTCCGTGAAGGTCTACGTCTTCGTATAACCCCCATATAACGGCACCTACCTATATTTGGTGTTTTGATGATTTTAGCTTCATTATTCACTGAGTTTTTTTTTGTTCAAGTATCGCATTTGAATATTGTAATGGCTTATGACAAAAGTTGCCTATGCAGGTCCACGTCGTCGTATAGACCCGAATGTAACGGCTACATTCGGTATTTTTAAGATTTTAACAGAATTTTTAACGGATTTAATTTTTTAAATATGCCAAATTCTTTCATATTGTGGAGGGTATTCAAAGTTCGGCCGAACTTTTAGCTTTTTACCTGTTTTAATAATAATAATAATAATAATAATAATATAATAATAATAATAATAATAATAATAATAATAATAATAATAATAATAATAATAATAATAATATAATAATAATAATAATAATAATAATAATAATAATAATAATAATAATAATAATAATATAATAATAATAATAATAATACTAATAATAATAATAATAATAATAATAATAATAATAATAATAATAATAATAATAATAATAATAATAATAATAATAATAATAATAATATAATAAAATAATAATAATAATAATAATAATAATAATAATAATAATAATAATATAATAATAATAATAATAATAATAATAATAATAATAATAATAATAATAATAATAATAATAATAATAATAATAATAATAATAATAATAATAATAATAATAATAATAATAATAATAATAATAATAATAATAATAATAATAATAATAATAATAATAATAATAATAATAATAATAATAATAATAATAATAATAATAATAATAATAATACTAATAATAATAATAATAATAATAATAATAATAATAATAATAATAATAATAATAATAATAATAATAATAATAATAATAATAATAATAATAATAATAATAATAATAATAATAATAATAATAATAATAATAATAATAATAATAATAATAATAATAATAATAATAATAATAATAATAATAATAATAATAATAATATAATAATAATAATAATAATAATAATAATAATAATAATAATAATAATAATAATAATAATAATAATAATAATAATAATAATAATAATAATAATAACAATAATAATAACTTTGAGTACCATCCACCAGTTCGATCGAATTTGGAAAATTTAAAAAAAAAATATCCTTATTGGGGTCTATACGACGTGGACCTACACAGGCATTGTTTGTCATAAGCCATTACCATATTTAAATTCGAAACTTGAAATAAGCGGTGAATAATATGGCTTAAATCAACAAAATATCGTATATAGGGAGGTACCGTTATATCGTTGCTGTACGAAGACCTGGACCCGCACAGAAAATTTTCTGTCACAGACTGTAGTTCCAGTAAGGAACTTCAAATACCAAATTTGAAACAATTCCCGTGAATAATGTCGTTAAAATCATCAAAATACCGAATATCGGGAGGTACCGTTATATGGGGGCTATACGAAGACATGGACTTGCACAGACAATTTTCTATCTTAGACTGTAGTATTCATTACGAACTCCAAATACCAATTTTGAAACAATTCCGGTGAATAATGCCGCTAAAATCATTAAAAAAACCGAATATCGGGAGGTACCGTTATATGGGGGCTATACGAAGACGTGAACCTGCACAGATAATTTTCTGTCATAGTATCCATTTTTCTGCTGTAGTAACCATTTCGAACTTCAAATACCGAAGTTGAAACAATTCCGGTGAATAATGTCACTAAAATCATCAAAATACCGAATATCGGGAGGTATCGACTTAGAATTTTATGCTGATCAAGAATATATACTTTGTTGGGTCTGACATGAGTATTTCGAGGAGTTACAAAGTATAGTATGGTGGAGGGCATTAAAATGTAATAACTGAAAAAAAGTACAAAATGATGCAATTTTTTAGAAGTTTTCTGAAAAAATCGAAATAAAAATTTGCAACAGCATTTTTTAATTTAAGCTATTAAAAACTAGTCCAAGTGCCTTTAATTAATATCCAACTTTTTACTTCGATTTTTTTCAGAAAATATCTAAAAATTTTCATAATTTTGAACATGTTTTCCACTAGAGAAAGTTAAGTAAATTTGAATATATATTTGTATTTTCCCTCCTATATACACATGTATGTATATCTACATATATTGTTTGACTGCGTGTATTTGTATGCAAACTAGAAATCATTTCGGTTACTGACTCTGGAATGCAGTGCAAGCATGAAGGATATGTTTTACGCGTTTCTTGCCTTTTATTTGTCGTTTTTCTACAAGAAGTCAAACCAAGTCATGCCACACTTTATGATAGTTCTAACGTTAAACATTGCTATAGTGATGACGGAAATTACAACCCGACGACAGAATCGAGTTTTTTTTTAATATATACAAATATATGTTACGAGTTATAGAAATTTAAAGAAGAGAAAAAGATGGACCAGACAGGTAAGTATTTCTTACCCCTAATATTAATTATATTTTGTAATACAGAAAATTATTTAAAGATTTCGATTAAAACATAATCATTCGCACTATTTTAAATGACGAACAAGAACTATGTAATTTCTAGATCGACACAAGTATCTGCTTCCTCCGAAAAGATGTGGTGTCTTAAACTGTAACGTCTATTTGATCTCATAGTAATATATAATATAAAGACCTTTATAGAATATAAAGACCTTTTTAGAGGATCTTAGTTGGGCAATAACATCACGATAAACAATGTTTAGGCCAACTCAGGACCAACATAACACCACAAAATTTTCTGCCTGATTACAAAGACAGGACTACATTAGTTTCTCCCTCGGCATTTTATGATATGTTTATACCCTCAGTCATATGACTGGGGGGGGTATATATCATTTGATACGACTAAAACGTACCTCATAAAAATAAGGGTAATAAATCCGTTTCAGGGCATTTAGAGTCGATCTAGCAATGTCCGTCCGTCTGTGCGTCTGTCCAATTTGGTCCAAACTTGGTAAATCGTAATATTATTATCAAAATTAGATCGAATTTGGAGATGGACAAAATCGGTCCACTCCTTCTAGTACCTTTACCACAGAGGTTGTAATTTTCAAAAACAAAAAATATTTTACTGCACAGAAAGAGAAACGATAATACGTTTTCCTCCAACTTTGCAAATTCTAAAATTTGTATACTATAATGGAAACGTACGTTGTAGTTCTAGGTCGTGTGAGAAAATCGACAATACCGGTCCACTCTATCAAACACCTCCCCCGAAAAGGGTCAAAATTATGAATAATTATAAATTTTATAAAAATTTGAAGTGAGAGTCCAATTGTCTTCAAATTACACACATTACTACTAACCCAAAGTCTGGTGTGAAGATGGGATATATCGGTCCACTCCTTCTCGTACCTCCCCCACAAAGGGTAAAAATTTTGGAGGATTAAAAAATACACAGTAAGTTTTTGTTTTGGTCTCCTATTGCTATGAAACTGTAAAGGGTACACCGACTATTTTTATACCCTACACTACATAGACGTATGGGTAATATGTCATTGTGAATTTGTTTGTAACATTACAACAACAACAACATTACTTTCGGAGTAGATTTATGCCAATCCGTCTGTCCATGTATTCTTGTGAACAAAATGCAGATAGCATTATCCGATTGAGATAAAGTTTACCAAACAATATTTGTTTGGCCCAAGGACGAACCCTATTGAAATTGGTGAGAATCGTTCGAAATTTAGATATAGCTCCCATATATATCTCCAACCGATGTCAGGTTAATTGTGCACCAATGACCTATATCAGTCCGCATGACCTGAATGTTGGCACATCCGACCGTATTCAGGCTAAAAGCAAGTGCATCCCATGTATATGTTAAATCCCTGACATGCGTAATATGTATTAAACAACAATACTATTTGGTAACAGATCAAAAATAAGTGTTTAAAATTTTATCGAGGTCGGATCAGATTAGGTTATAGCACCTATATATATGCAGTATGCGATGGCGCACCAAATGCTTAATATCAGGCCAATGGACTGAATTTTGGCAATTCCGACTGAATTCATCGGAAAAATTTGATGAAAAACTGTTCAGATATAGCTATAGCTCCCATTTATATATTTCATCTCATTTTGTGTTATGCTTAATATGCACTCCACAACAGTCATATTTGATATCGGGCATCAGATACTACTCGAAAATACCTCTGCTAAATTCTATCGAGATCAATTAAGATTTTTATACAGCTTCGATATACATCTTCATGCAATTTTAATTGAGTCTAGAAGCTAGTATGTCAAATTTGGTGAAGATCGGTTCAGATATAGCTATAGCTCCTATATATATAGTTCATCCGATTTGTAGTATTTGTTACCCGCAGCCGTAATATGCACTCCGTAACAACGATATTCAGGGAAATATATCAAATTAGGCCTGCAAATAAGTATGCCAAATTTTATCGAAATCATTGTTCATCCGATTTGTTATTTTTATCCTCCGCAGCCGTAATATGCACTCTGTAACAACAATATTTGGGGAAATATATCAAATGCAGCTCAGAAATATCTTTGCCACATTTTATCGAGATCGACTCAGATTTGGATATAGCTTCAATATATATCTTAAATATATTTATAAATAGATTTACAAATCACGTAGCTGAAGTTTTTTGGAAATTCGTACTTCAAAGGTGCGAAAAGTGGTAAAAGTAACAACAATGCTATTGAGGGTTGGATAAAATGAAACCAGATATCATGAAGGGGCGGTACCTTTATAGTGGACCTGTACGAAAACGTGAAGGTGCTCAGTTATTTTTAGGTACTAAGGTTACAATCTATTGCCAAATTTTATACAATTTAGCTGAAAATTTGTTTAAGATAATTAAAATACCGAATAAATGATGGTTATGAGAAAATGTGATCCTATTTAGACAACTATATATCATCTATTGTGCTTATATTCGATTTGAAACAATTCCGTTGAAAAATATAGCCAAAGTCATCAAAATATCATCAAAATGACAAAATTAATTTACCCTACATGGTATGTTGGAGGGTATATATATGAGCATTAGTCTTCTGTTAATAGAGAAACTTCAAATACGTTTTCGAAAATTTGATTGTCAATATAACCATAGATCATAAAAACCCCCTCAAATAGTTTACTCTCTTTCAAATGGTCTTCAGTCAACAGAATGTCCGAATATATTCTTCTGGCCTTTAAAATAAGTTATCTCTTTACAATATCTTTAAAACATCTTCTGTCTATAAAATGCCTTCTGTTTTTGAAATATATTTAAAAGGTAACCTGTCTACAGGCCGAATAAAAAATCAGTAATGAAAAGTCAAAAGTGGGGCGGGCCGAATATATTATACCCTACACCGCTATGTATATTTATTTCAAGTTGATCATACCAAATATCAACATTTGGCTTTAGAGCAGTTATAGTTTGCTATAGAGTGCATGATATCACTTGGAGAAGGATTATATTAAAAATATATATATATCGGAGCCGAGTTGCACAAAATGGAAACGTACGTCCCGAAACTCCCTCCATTTGGGATGATATTAGCCATTATTTGCACAATAAACCTCAAATCGGATTGAGTGTATATACGGGAGCTATATCCAAATCTTAGCCATCCTCGAGGTATTTCCAAATATAATTGTTGACGAATGCATATTGCGAGTTTGAGGGACGTAAACACCAAATCGGATGAAATATATATAGAAGCTATAGCTATATCTAAACCCATTTTCTACAATTTTTTTTATATTTGCTTCTAGACTGAATTCCGTCGGATGTACCAAACTTTACAGATATTGGCCGATTGGCGCACAATTAACCCGAAATCGGTTAAAGATATATGCGGGACATATACCCAAATCTGAACCGAGAATATAATGTTCTTGCTTCCAGACATAATTCGGTCGGATATGCCAAAATGCAGGTCATTTTGACTGATATTGGCAATTGGTGCACAATTCAACTGAAATCGGTTGAGGATTTATGTATGGGAACTATATATATCCAAATCTGAACCGATCTTGACAAAATTTGATAATAAGTGTATCACTTGTATGTATCATTTACACTTATTTCAGAGCTGTATCTAATATCTGCTATCAAATATAATTGTTGTGGAGTACATATTACGCCACTGAGAGAATTTAAACCCCAAATCGGATAAAACATATATATGGGAGCTATAGCTATATCTGAACCCATTTTCTCTAAATTTGATTTATTTGTTTCTAGACTGAATTCGGTGGAATGTACCAAAATACAGGTTATTTGGACTTATATTAGCTATTTGGTGCCTAATTAACCCAAAATCGGTTGAAGATATATCGGAGCTATATCTAAATCTGATCCGATTATCAACAATTTCAAGAGGGTTCGTCCTTGGGCCAAACAAATATTGCTTGCTAAATTTCATTGCATTCGGATAATAAATGTGACCTGCATTTTGTTCACAAGAATACATGGACGGAGGAAAGGATGGACTGAAATGCATAAATCGACATAATACCTTTACCCCTATGTAGTGTAGGGTATAAAAATGATCTTTTGTCTTCCAAAAGGTATTAGACCTTTAATGGATCTTCTGTCGATCTTATGTCTTCCCATTATTCGATCTTACTCCATTTTGTCGGCATGTCTGTATGGAATAATTTTCTCTCGAACTGCAACCGATTACTCGCTTTCATCATTAACGAGTATGAAATTCTAGACAAAAACTACATGTCTGGACCATAAGAAAGTCGTACGTAACTCTGTATAAGGGGGCAAACGTCTTCGTAGAAAATTTCCAGCATGCCTGAACATTTACGTGCGTATGTGTATGTAACTGCGTGTAATAAATCCTTAAGAGAAAACGGGAGTAAATGCAGGTCTATTGCATATTTGCCAAAACACACACAAACAACCGCACTTCGGCTACAATGTGTTAAATGTATTTGTTTATGGCTTGGTATACATCGACATACTTCCTAGACACACACAGCCATACACTGTAGACCTTAGGATATGTAAAGTACATTCTAGAATACTTGTGTATAGACATGTGAGGAGTGTTTGTAATGCATTCACTTTTAGACACTTTTGTGCACTCGAAAATCACCAACACACTGTCAGTGAGACAGACACACACACAGCCGCACATACACTAGGAATAGAAGAATGCTTTTAATATGTTTTTCCGGAACACTATGGGGCACACATACCATGTAGTTGAATTTGTCTATGTGTATTGGTGCAACTAACTATAAGTGTGTGTGTGTGTGTGTTTAAAATATGAAGTGATGCTTATCGATAGTGAAATATGATATTGGATATGATGTTGCAAACAATACTTGAACTGAGCCAAAAGATCAATATACACAGATAGCAGCCATAATTTGTTATGACAACAACAACAACAACAACAACAACACCAACAAAAACAACAAACAAAAAATTCCATTTCAATAAATTACAAAATGCTCATATGCATACATGCTATTTGCCTACATACGTATGTATGTATCTACGTACGTATTCCAGCCATCCACTAGGTATCAAAATATGACGCCATTTGATACCACTGCCACAGAATGTAGAATTAAATTTTGAATTGTTGGCTAGCCATCACTGAGCGCTGCACTGCACTGCACTGCAAAGTTCGACACATAAATAGTAAAATATATAAAAATTAATTACCAACACCATGTAAATAAAGATATTTGTTCCGGTTGGACACTTCACATTGATTCGGAAGACAAAAACAGCCATTAAATGCTATTATTTCGATCCATTTTGATTTTGGCAGGGGATATGCATACATACATATGTGTGGATCAGATTTATCCAATAGAGGTAGGCCATACAGAGCACATGCAAACAATGTTATTATTAAATTCGATTGCACCAAAGATAGTAATAAATTTTAATTTGATTTATGTTATAAATAAATAATTCATTGTGGTTTATCACATTATTTAATAAATTTGAAATTTTGCTTACGAAGAAAAACTCTGACAGATAACCCAGTTTATTTTCTCTGTGCTAGTTATTAAAAGGCGACATAAAGTTTGTGGTGACAAAAATGTCGATCTTAAATAATACGAACTTACGTTCACGAAACAAAATTTGATTACGGAATTGAAATATGAAAGGCAAGAAAGTGACAATGGATTTTTTTAAAGCGCAAACAATGAATTGAAAAATAAAAAAGTTCATGAATAATAAGATTTAATTTATCGGGGGTATCAATAGAAGCAGAACCACACTAAACATCATTGACCATGTGGTTGAAGACAGTAGCTGGATTTAAGTCAGGAGATGCTACCAGATTGTAAGAGAATGCAACTCAAAATAGATTAATATCTGCACCTATTTGAGAATGTTGCCATTTTTAATCTTTCAAGAAAGGAAAGACAAAAGTCGATCGGTGCCGATTTTATGATACCTAACACCACTTTGAATATTTAGTATTCACATGTAGCAGCAAAACGTTCATATTGACAATTTTGGTATTAATTGCGTTTTTATACCCTCCACCATACTATGGAGGGTATATTAATTTTGTCATTCCGTTTGTAACTCCTCGAAATACTCATGTGAGACCCAACAAAGTATATATATTCTTCATCAGCTTAAAATTCTAAGACGATTTAGCCATGTCCGTCTGTCCGTCTGTGGGTCTGTCTGTCTGTCTGTTGTAATCACGCTATCTTTCGAACAAATTGAGATAGAAGGCTAAAATTTTGCACACATGTTTATTTTGTCAGTAGGCAGGTCAAGTTCGTAAATGGGCCATGTAGGTTCAAGTTATCATATAGCCCCCATATAACGGTATCTCCCGATATTTGGTATTTTGATGATTTTAGCGACATTATTTAACGGAATAGTTCCAAATTTGGTATTTGAAGTTCGTAATAGAAACTGCAGCATAAACCAGAAAATGGTCCATGAAGGTCCACGTCTTCGTATAGCCCCCATATACCGTACCCCCCGATATTCGGTATTTTCATGAATTTAGCGATATTATTTACCGGGATTGTTTCAAATTTCGCATGTGAAGTTCGTATTGGATACTTCAGCCCATGCCAGAAAATTGTCTGTACAGGTCCAAGTCTTCGTATAGCCCCCATATAACGGTACACCCCATATTCGGTATTTTGATGATTTTAGCTACAAGTTTCGCATTTAAATATTTTAATAACTCATGTCAAAAGTTGCCTCTGCATGTGCACGTCGTCGTATAAGCATTTGGTCTTTTTAAGATTTTAACAGAATTTTTAACGGATTTTATTTATTTTTTTTTTTTTTGGAAATCGCCAAATTTGTACCAAATGGTGGAGGGTATTTAAAGTTCGGCCCGGCCGAACTTACAGCTGTTTTACTTGTTAGGCTTTAGAGCGGTTTGAATTTGTAATAGGTTAAATCGGACCTATAAAATATATCTTAATCGATTTCCACTAAACGTGACCTCTCTAACCAAATATCTTTGCTATAGAGTGCATGTTATGACTTAAACACTTAATTTTTTATTTATCGGATGAAACAACTTTATTAAAATTGTTTATTGTTGAAAAACATTTAAATTTGAATTTACTATTCAAAAATATGTCGACCAGTGTATTTACTTTGTTTCAATTAATTTGAATTTATCTAAATATTTTTGATTCATCACATGTGCTTTGAGATTTAGTTTTTCTGTATTACAATATTGAGCTGATTGTAATTATATTTTTCATTCGTTTTTCAAATCATTGAAGCGACAAGTTCAAGAAAGAAAAGAAATTAAAAACAAGATATTCCATTTCAATTTTGTGTGTTTTTCATTTGTCAAATTGTTCCAGAAGTTTAACTGAATTATAATATAAAATCTAATAGGTTATGGGCCCAGATAACGCCCTATAAATAAAATTGTGAATATGGACAAGATGAAAAGAAACATAGAACCGTTTAACGGTGCAAAATATTCAATTTGGAAATTCCGTGTTAGATCAATTCTTGCCGAAAATGATGTGCATAAAGTTATTGATGAAGAAGTGCCAACGGAAATTACTGAAAATTGGATAAAAAGCGAAAGGAATGCCAAGGGTATTATAATCGAGTATCTGAGCGATTCGTTCTTAGGATTTGCAAATAATGACTGCAGTGCCAAACAAACAAAATGGCCATGTGAAGAAGAATTGTTTCCTGTTCAAGAAAACATTGGATACGAAAAACCATGGAGATGTTAAAACAGTTCATGCAGCAGTTCAACCCGAGAAAGGTTTTGCTTTCATGATTTGTCAGGAAGCTTTTGTAAGCAGAGAAGATGGAATTCCTTTTTTTGTTAGACTCTGGAGCTTCGGATCACATTATTAATGATGAAAACTTATTTTTTGATTACGTCAACCTTGAATCGCCAATTAAAATAGCAGTTGCAAAATGTGGTGAATATATTCATGCTACAAAACAAGGAAAAGTTCGGATCACATTATTAATGATGAAAACTTATTTTTTGATTACGTCAACCTTGAATCGCCAATTAAAATAGCAGTTGCAAAATGTGGTGAATATATTCATGCTACAAAACAAGGAAAAGTTAAACTATGGAGTAGAAACCAATACCAGATTACACTTGAGAATGTTTTGTTTTGTCAAGAAGTTCCACAGAATTTGCTCTCAATAAGAAAGATGCAAGATGCTGGATTGTCTATTGAGTTTAACTCCGAAGGTGTCATTGTACGAAACAAAAGCCATGTAATCATTCAAGGTAAATGTAAAAATAATGTTCCGATAATTTGTTTTAAATCATATAAAAGCTTGTATGCAGCAAGTGCTGCGAAATGCAATAGTTATCAATTGTGGCATGAGAGATTAGGACACATTAGTAAGAGTAAATTTATGGAGATAAAGAGTAAGGAAATGTTTTTTGACAGTCAACTTCTAGACAATGTGCGTCCCAATGAAGAGTTATGCGAAGCTTGCATAAATGGAAAACAACCCCGATTAAGTTTTGGTAAATTTAAAGACAAGGAACACGTAAGAAGGCCATTGTTTGTAATACATTCCGATGTCTGTGGACCGATAACTCCGCCCACAATTGATGAGAAAAATTATTACGTGATCTTTGTCGATGAATTCACTCACTAATGTGTGACCTACTTAATTACCTTTAAATCAGAAGTGAGGCTCTATTTAACTTGAAAGTTGTTAACTTGTATATTGACAATGGACGGGAGTATTTATCAAATGAAATGAGGGATTACTGTATAAATAAAGGCATAAGTTATCACTTGACTGTGCCATATACCCCACAATTGAATGGCGTTTCTGAACGAATGATAAGAACTATAACAGAGAAAGCGCGTGCCATGATAAGTGGAGCAAAATTAGACAAAACTTTTTGGGGTGAAGCTGTTCTAACAGCAACATATTTAATAAATAGAAGTCCTAGTAAGGCGTTAAAAGATAATTTGAAAACCCCGTTTGAGATGTGGCATGGGAAAAAGCCTATTTTAAAGTTTTTGAGAGATTTTGGGTCCACGGTATATGTACATGATAAATTGAGAAAAAGAAAATTCGATGAGAAATCATGGAAGGCTATACTTGTTGGATATGAGTCGAATGGCTATAAACTGTGGGGTGTGGACAATGGACGTTTTGTAATGGCTCGTGATGTAATTGTTGATGAGAGAAATATGCAGTACAGTATTTTTTGCTTACCTGCACAATCAAAAATTGCACGACATCTTGTGCAGCAATGCCCAAAATGCAGGTAGCTTCATTGCACTTATCTGCACAATGAAGCAGGTATCTTTAATTTTACTTACGTGCACAAAAAGTGCAGGTATCTTTAATTTTCAATTCGTATGTATTTGAGCATCAGTGGTGTTTTATCCAGCATAACCATCTTTTAGTGTGGGAGAGGAAGCGAGAATATGTTTTTAGTGCATGCTCTTTTCTTGTGTTATTGTTTTTGCGAAAACAAAAACGAAGTGGTAGTTTTTAGTGTCTTTTTTGAGTTTGCAAAAAATTTTCTTGTGCAGACAAATACAACTTTTGTAACCAATTTAAAAAAAAATACCAAATTTTCGAGGCAGGAATGTCCAATGTGCAGCTATCGATTGGGCACTTAAATGATCGATCGCAAACGCATTTGTTGATAATGTACCGAACTCATTTGAAGAACTTCTATATAGGGATGACAGCACATATTGGAAAAAAGCTATTGAGGAGGAACTTGATTCTCATTTTTTAAATGAAACCTGGTCAATTGTGCCAATGCCAGAAGACAGAAATATTATAGACTGTAAGTGGGTTTTTAGTTTGAAACATGATGAGTTCGGTAACCCGGTAAGATATAAAGCTAGACTTGTAGCAAGGGGATTTACACAAGAATATTTGATTGATTACAATGAGACATTTGCACCAGTGGCCAGAGTCTCTAGCTTTCGGATTTTAATATCTATTTCAAATCAGTTTGATTTATTGGTATATCATATGGATGTAAAAACAGTTTTTTTGAATGGGGTGCTAAAAGAGGAAATATATATGAGAATTCCCCAGGGTTTGACATGTGAAGATGGTAAAGTTTGCAAGTTGAACAAGGCAATTTATGGTCTCAAGCAAGCCGCAAGATGTTGGTTTGAAGTTTTTGAGGAGGCCCTGAAGGACATGGGATTTGTTAGCTCACCTGTTGACCGTTGTATTTATTTAATTGATAAGGGTGATGTACTGAAAAATTTGCATGTATTGCTTTATGTTGATGACCTAGTAATAGCTTGTTCAAATAATAAAACTATTGATAATTTCAAAGAGTACTTGAAGAGCAGATTTAAAATGACGGACCTTTTTGATATTAAGTTTTTTATAGGAATGAGAGTTGAAAGACATAATGATACAATTACTCTAAGCCAATCTGCTTACATTGAGAAAGTACTTAGAAAATTCGAAATGAATGACTGTAAGCCAATTGGGAATCCACTTCCAACAAACGTTGATTATACTGCACTAAATTCAGATGAAAATTATAACGCCCCGTGTCGTAATTTAATTGGATGTTTAATGTACATAATGCTTTGTACACGACCGGATCTAAGCACATCGATAAATATCCTGAGTAGATACAGTAGTAAAAGTAATAAAGAATTGTGGCAATGCCTCAAGAGGGTTCTTCGATATTTAAAAGGCACTATTGATTTGAAATTAGTTTATACAAAACAATCTTGTAGAGAAGCTATATTTTCGGGGTATGCTGATGCAGATTGGGGAGGAAGCAAAGATGATAGAAAGAGTACTACTGGTTTTCTGTTTATGATGTTTGAATCAAATATAGTTTGCTGGAATACAAGAAAACAAAACTCTGTTGCAGCATCCTCTACAGAAGCTGAATATATGGCATTATTTGAGGCTGTAAGAGAAGCGTTGTGGCTAAAGTCATTGTTAACAAGTTTAGGTTTTGTATTCGAAAATCCAATCTTAATTTATGAGAGCTGCATAAGTATTGCAAATAATCCCTCATGTCACAAGAGATCTAAGCACATTGACATCAAGTATCATTTTTCAAGAGAGCAAGTGGAAAATAATCTGATTAAAATTGAATATATTCCCACAGGCAAGCAACTGGCTGATTTGTTGACCAAACTCTTGTCAACTCCACGATTCATGGAACTAAGAACACAAGTTGGATTAAAGAATTTATAACACTAAATATAAGTTTTTTTTTTTGGTCTGATTAGGTTTTTCTGGGTTTTCCCTAGTCCTTGCAACAAATGTTGGGCCATAAATATTTTTACCCAGATATAACAACTTGTCAATTTTTTATTAAATACTATTTAAAGGATCGACATATTTTTGAGGCGGCGTGTTGAAAAACGTTTAAATTTGAATTTACTATTCAAAAATATGTCGACCAGTGCATTTACTTTGTTTCAATTAATTTGAATTTATCTAAATATTTTTGATTCATCACATGTGCTTTGAGATTTAGTTTTTCTGTATTACAATATTGAGCTGATTGTAATTATATTTTTCATTCGTTTTTCAAATCATTGAAGTGACAAGTTCAAGAAAGAAAAGAAATTAAAAACAAGATATTCCATTTCAATTTTGTGTGTTTTTCATTTGTCAAATTGTTCCAGAAGTTTAACTGAATTATAATATAAAATCTAATATTTATGTATTATTGACATAAAATTAAAAGGAATATGTATGAAAGATGTATCGAAATCTGAACAGATATCGAAACACTTGAAAAAGGTACTTTTAGGATGCACCCAATATCATGTGCGGGAATTCCTTTTTATGAAGTGTATAATTCGGATTTGTGTGACTTAGATATACAGTGTGAGACAAAAAAAAAACTATAACAATGAATGAAAGCAAAAAATGTCGGAAATAGCATCAAATTTTAGAATACATTTAGATTTGTTCGAATTGGTCACCATTGGCACGAAGTGTGGCCTTCCAACGGACAATGAAACCGTCACACGCTGCCCGAATGTAGCTCTGCGGTATATTGGCCCATTCCTGGCGAAGCACTTGCTTGAGGTGATCGACACTTTGGTATTTTTTTGTGCCAAAATACTCAGACAAAATAGACCAACAGATTGGTATTCGGAGATTCTTGTGGCCATTGTGCTCTAAAAATGAAGCGAGGAACCTCATTTTGTAACCATTCTTGGGTATCGCGTACTGAGTGCGATTGTGCTGAGTCCTGTTGGAATGGCTTTAATACACCCTCCAGAATATTTTCGCGGTAATATTCGGCATTTGTTATGATGACACCGTCGATTAATACGAGCGGAGAACGATCATCGGCTGTTATGGCGGCCCACACCCTCACCACGGCCGGCGCTTGAGTTCTAGTGGCCATTTCAGATGACCTCTTTGGCAAGTAAACACGACCAAATTCAGACTGCTGTCATTTCTAAGCCACTCGTCCGATAGCTGTTAAAATTATTCCAGTGACTGCTCATTATATTGTTTACAAGCGTATAAAAGCATTTTCCAGAAAAAAGTTATTCGTGATAGAATGAAAACCACAAGTGGCTACCGTTAGAGCACTCCAGCATTTAAATGTGAATAAATCGTTTGTTTCGTAGCATCGCTCGTTACCGTGATACTAATAGCGTAGCCTGACGAAAAGGAAGTTGACGGAAAAACAACATCAGCAGAAATGGTTTGCAAAATGGCCGAAAAATGGCTCGTAAGCTGAACATACCGCAATATTCCATTCGTCAAATATTGAAAAATAAGCTCGGGGTAAAACCATTAAAATTCCAAAAAGTTCAAGAACTTACACCGAAACATAAAGAAAATAGACTCAAAAGAGCTAAAGAGTTACTTCGTGGTGAACTGCCGTATTTGGTTTTCTCCGATGAGGAAACAGTCGTTGTCCAGCAGTTTGTAAACAAACAAAATTATCGTGTTTACTTGCAATGATGTCAGCTGAAAATGTGTACCTTCGGTTGGCTACCAGGACTCAAGTGCTGGCCATGGTGATGGTGTGGGCCGCCATAAGATCCGATGGTCGCTCTCCGCTCGTATTAATCGACCTTGGCATCAGAATAAATGCCAAATATTATCGCGAAAATATTCTGGAGGGTGTATTAAAGCCTTGGGCATGGAAATATTTTGTCCGCCGACCTTGGACATTCCAACAGGACTCAGCACCATCGCACTCAGCACGCGCCAACCAAGGATAGTTACGAAATAAGGTTCGTCGCTTCATTTCTAGCGCACAATGGCCGCCAAAATCTCTGGATACCAATCCTTTGAACTACTGTGTCCGGAGTGTTTTGGAAAGCAAGGTTGGCACTAAAAAATGCCGAGGTGTCGATCACCTCAAGTAAGCGCTTCGCCGGGAATGGGCCAAAATACCGCAGAACAACATTCGGGCAGAGTGTGACGGTTTCATTGGCCGTTTGAGGGCCATAACTCGTGCCAAAGATGACCAATTGGAACAAATCTAAACTTATTTAAAATTTGATGTTATTTCCGACATTTTTTGCTTTCATTCATTTAAATTAAAAAAAAAAAAATTAAAAATTATGGAGTATGGGAAGTTGTAACAATTCGGAGGGACAGATGAATTAAATAGTTGCATGACATTCTTCATATTTTATGGAATGTATGAAAATAAAAAGTAGGCCAAAAATCTGTAATCTCAAAATTGGAAAAAGATTACGAAATGTCAAACAGATGATAGTTGACTTCTATTAATTAATTAATAATAAGTCGCGAAAAGTTTTCTGGACTTTTTTATTATGCTAGTGTTGTATCGCGTCCGAGAACCCTTGGAATACTACCCGCAAGAAGGTCGACTTCCATACAAAACGTCAAACTCTAGCCCATACCTTCATAACAGTGATGTACCATTTTGTATGTGTACTCTTAGAGTTTCCAAAAAATCCGTCATATGTTGCCCATACCAATATTAATACCATTGGTCCTTTCAATACCTTAAACATACGATTTTTATACCCTACTTTTGTTTGTAACAGGCATAATGAAACGAGATACACCCATAGTTTCTTTTGATGTTCTGCATAGAATCAAATTTTGAGTCGATTTATGCATGTCCGTCCGTCTGTCGATGTATTTTTGTAAATAAAGTACAGGTCGCATTTATTGCCGATCCAGATGAAATTTTGCACAAATCATTTATTTGGCCCAAGAACGTACCCTCTTGAAATTAGAGATAATCGGTCAAAATTTAGATATAGCTCCTATATATATCTTCGTCCGATGTGCCCTTTTTGTGCACCAAACGTGTTACATCAGCCCAAATATTATTGAATTTTGCACATACAACCAAAGTAGGCCTGAAAATAAGTGTGACAAATTTGATCGGTTCTGATATAGCTATATCTCCCATATATATTGTTCATCCGATTTGTTATTTTCGTCCTCCGTAACCGTAATATGCATCCTGTGAAAACAATATTTGGGGAAATATATCAAATACGGTTCACATGTATTATTCATCCGAATTGTTTTATTCGTTCCCCACAGCCGTAATATGCACTCCGTAACAACGATATTCCGGGAAATATATCAAATACAGCTCAGAAATATCTTTGCTAAATTTTATCGAGATCGGTTCAAATTTGGAATCGGGCGAAATATCAAGATACTACACTAATATTATAACATTTTTGGTTCTAGAAATTTTAGAATTCTGTATTTGGCACTATTTAGTGCGTTCTCTTTCTTAAATATGCCAGTTGCCTCTTCCCTCATATATATGTTTATAGGTTTCTGGGCCCCTTTACTCCCTGAACGCAAATTTACATCTCAATAATCCTTAGCTTTATCTTCGCCTACTCTTGACGATCTTCAAATATATTAACCTAATGAACAGTTAGTTGCCACTCAAAAGTGAGTGTGTGAATAGGTTGGATGAAGTGGGCTTGCGTATCGATAAAGACCACAGCAAAAGCCATTTCCAATGTTCAGAGCACAAATGGCGCCTAGGCAAGTGGCAAACAAAATAGGATTCATCACTTGTTTCCTGCTTCTTAAAATGCCGACATGCAAGACATTATTTGCCAAGTAGTGCTCCACACAACCTCACATCCACCTACTACAGCTCTTTCCCAGTACTTTCCGTCTGCATCGGCTAGGCGAGAATACCCGCACTTTTGCTTTTACATCAAGTCTGAGATAAAGTGCGGTAAAATCAATGGTTAAATGCAATTTTTCCCACTATGGTTTTTGTGGCCTTACTTCATGCGGATATCAGCGCGAAGCAACATGCCACAACATTTCTTAGATTTGAGCATAATGCAATTTAACACGTTTTCATAGAATAAGCACCATTCATTCAGTCATTCATGTTTGAATTGTTCCTGCCGCACCGACAAACGCCCACACACAAACGGAAGAACACCAACAAATGTAGGTCGTGCCGTTCTATGGTGTTGCAAATCTTCTTTGGTTTCTTTATTGGTTTTAATTCGCGGCTGATAACTGGCTTGGCAAATTTTCACAGCTTGATTTTTTCCATCTGATTATAGCGTTCTGGGAAAAACTACATCCGACGAAGTAATGTGCGTGAGATGATGCTTTGAAGTTTTAACATTAAATTAATTAAAAAGAAAACAACTTTAATAAAAACTTATTGTTTCTAGTTTTTAATATAATGTCGTTTTGTGATGGGCTGTTGTAACCAATCATATATGAATGATTTTTATGCCCTCCACCATAGTATGAAAGGTATATTAAGTTTATCATTCCGTTTGTGACACCTCGAAATATACATTTTAGACCCCACAAAGTATATATATTCTTTATCAGCATAGAATTCTATGTCGATTTGTCAATGTCCGTCCGTCTATCCGTCTGTCCGTCTGTGGAAATCACTCTAGCTTCCGAACGAAATGAAGTAGGTTTATAAAATTTTACTCAAATGTGTATTATCTCTGCAGGACTTTTGGTACTGAAAATGGACCTTTATGTCCACGTCTTCGTATAGCCCCCATATAATGGTACCTCGCGATATGCGGTATTTTGATGATTTTAGCGACATTATTTACCGGAATTGTTTCAAAATTAATATTTAAAGTTCGTACGGCTATATTCGGTATTTTTAAGATTTTTAACAGAATTTTTAATGGATTTCATTTTTTTTAAATTGTTAAATTTGTACCAAATGGTGGAGGGTATTCAAAGTTGGGACCGGCCGAACTTACAGCTTTTTTACTTGTTAATTAGACAAATGTAGCGTATGTTGCGCATCAAATACATACAATTGAAGGAAAACAAGAAAAAATACTTTGAGTTCGTCCGGGCCGATCTTTGAATATCCTCCACCATTTGAAACGAATTTGACAATAAAAAAATAAAATCCGTTAAAAATTCTCTTAAAATCTTAAAAATACCGAATGTAGCCGTTATATTAGGGTCTATACGACAACATGGACCTGCATTGACAACTTTTGTCATAAGCCATTAGAATATTCAAATACGAAACTTGAAAAAAAAATCGGTGGCTAATGCACCTAGAATCATCAAAATGCCGAATATCGGGATGTACGATTATATGGGTGATATGCCAAAACGTGGACCTGCCCAGACAATTTAATGTAGTAGGCTGTAGTATCCATTAAGAACTTCAAGTACCAAATTTGAAACAATTCCGGTGAATAATGTCGCTAAAATCATCAAAATATCAGGAGGTACATTTACATGAGTGCTATACGAAGACGGGAACCTGCACAGAAATTTTTTTTCAAGCTGAAGTACTCATTACAAACTTCAAATACCAAATTTGAAAAAATTTCGGTGAATAATGTCGCTAAAATCATCAAAACACCGAATATCGGGATGTACCCTTATATGGGGGGCTACACCAAAACGTGGACCTACATGGCCCATTTTCAATACCAAAAGTTCTGCAGACATAATATACATTTGAGAAAAATTTTATCAGTCTACTTCATTTCGTTCGGAAGCTAGAGTGATTTCCACAGACGGACGGACGGATAGACGGACGGACGGACATCGCTAAATCGACATAGAATTTTATGCTGAAGTGTATATTTTTAGGTGTTACAAACGGAATGACAATCTCAATATAACCTCCATACTATGGTGGAGGGTATAAAAGTGATTACTTCGAAGAGTTTGTCCTCCCTTAATATGCCCTCCATTTGTCCGTTTGTCGTAAGTGGAGAAAAAATACGAGATACATATATATCGCGTTAAAATTTACAACATCGAATATTTAATACTTACAAGCTTATTGATCACAAGAAACGACTGATTAATGAACATTTTAACGATGTTGGCATGTATACTTGCTTAAATTGTTACGTGACCTGCTTCCTTGGTCCTCGGCATAATTGAGATATGAAAGAGTTGTTACTGTAGATTGATTCAAGATCACCACTTCAAGAGACACAATTGAATTCGCGAATTGTTTATATTGCTTCCATAACAAACTCTTAAATTTTCCATGTTAAATTTCAGAATTTAATATTTTTCTCTTTTTATCGGTATTCAAAAATCTAATATCAATATTGTTTTCGTATCAAAAAATTAAACATTTGACGTAGAAAACAAAGCTTACCCTATTTCATACATGTGATAATTTTTGGAAAATCCTGAAATATGCGTGAGGTGCCAGATATAATTGAAAGAAGTATTTCACTGAATTTGATGCTAATAAAAATATAGGGGTGTGCAAAATTTATAGAAAATCGAGCTTGTATTTCCAATGTTATGTGAACAAATTTTATATCACAATTTTAACCTTTTGTGGGGATAGCTCCAGAAGGATTGGACCGATATCTATCATCTTCAGAACAAATCTGTGTGATAACAAGTAAAAAAACCATTAAATTCAGTGGGCCGAATTTTTAATACGCCTATGGGGGCCATACAAAAAAGGGGTGGCAATTTAGACAACTTTGTAGTATACAAGGATTGTTATTCATTGAAAGTCCTAAATGCAAAATATGAACAAATTCCGTGGGTAAATGTGACAAGGATTATTAAAATACCGAACATCAGTGGGTATCATTATATGGTATGTATAGGAAACATGGACCTACATATACCCATTTTTAGACAAATCCGTGGAAAATTTGTCAAGAATAATGAAAATACCGAATATCGAGAGGTACCGTTATATAAGAGCTATATGGAAATATAGACCCATACATACAATGTTCCGCTCTGGGACTAAAACCCATTATGACCTACATATACCAAAATCACGAAAATACAGAATATCGGGAAGTACCGTTGTATGGGGGCAACACGAAAACGTGGGCCTATACATGCAATGTTCCGCCAGTGAAACTAGAAGCCATTATGACCTACATATACCAATTTTTAGACAAATGCGTGAAAAAATGTTGCGAAAATCATTAAAATACCAAATATCGGGAGGCACCGTTATATCCTGATCATGAATAGATATATTTTTTGAGGTCTACGACACCTATTTAGGGTGGTTACAAACGGAATGAGAAAGTTAATATACCCTCCTTTTCAAGATGGAGGGTATAATAATAAGAATTTTCAATGTTTAAGAAAAAACGGAAGATCTTTTATCTTTCGATTAAGTAAAATATTTTCTTTGATAATTTTGACCTTTAGCGGGGGAGGTTCCAGAAGAAGGGGTTTGATATATTCCAACAGAAGAGCAAAACTTGTGTTGTCAAAAGTGTTGGGATGTGTGAAACTTGAAGAGAATCTAACGTTTACTTCGCCTTTTATGAGAGATACAATTATTTAAAAATTTGTGGAGGAGTAACATGATGGAGTGGACCGATATTGTCCAGTTTCGCATCTGACAAATCACTGATACAAATTTTGGGATTTGCTAAGCCAAATTTGTAAATTATTTTCTGTTAAAATTTTAACTTTTGTGGGGGAGGTACTAGAACTCCCACTCCACTCTCTTGAAAAAAATATTGCCAAAAAAATTAAAATATAACTTTGAAGGTTTATGAAAAAAAAATCCTTGAAAATCCCTAATTCTAGCTTTGTTGGTCTTTAAAAAATACTGAGTCCATGATTAAAACCATAATTATAGTTATGTAGGTCCTTAAAAAAATATCCTTTAAAAATTCACGATATTATCCTGTAGGTCCTTCAAAAAAAGTACTATGAACACCCCATCATCATAAGTTTGTTGGTTCCATAAAACAAATATTCTTAAAATATCAACGAATACAGTTCTGTTGGTCTTTTGAATATATTGTTTTAAAAATTTCCAATTATAATTTTTGGGGTCCATGAAAAAATCCTAATTGTAACTTAAAAATGTTGTTTGTCCACGATAATACTCTGGGTGGCGTTGAAAATTTCATCTAAAAATCCACAATTATAGTTCTCTTGGTCCTTAAAGAAATATCCTTCAGAAATTCTGGATTATATCCATAGGTCCTTGACAAAATATCCTATGAAAAATCCATGATAATAAGTCTGTTGGTTCGTGGAAAAAATAGTCTTCGAAGTAACCGCTACTACGATGCTGTTGGTCTTTGAAAATTATTGTTTAAAATCCTCAGTTATAACTTAAAAAGCCCCTGAAACCTCATTTGGAAACCCCGCGATTATAAATTTAGTTTAAAAATCCACTATTAAAATTCGAAAAGTTCTTGAAAAAAAATCCTTTAAAAATCCACGAATAAGACCTTAGAAAATTCCTATACGAATCCACGATTCCTGTTGGTACATAAAAACCATGTGTGTACCTGATTTTTTTTTTTTTTTTTTTTTTTGAAGTATTAACCACTGCGGTTCTGGTTGTCTTGAAAAAAATTGTTTAAAAATACCCAGTTATAACTTTGAAGGTCCTTAAAAAGCCCGTTTTTATGGCTGTGATTGTCTTTGAAAATAGTTATTTAAAAATCTACGATTAAAATTCGTATCAAATAATATATACCCTCAATAGCCATATGACTGAGGGTAAATTGAGAAAAGCAGCATAGTTAGGTCTTTTACTGACCTTTTTAGCCTAAACATTAAACACAGGAGTTCAGACAAAATCTTAAAGGATTTTCACCAATATTCCTGATCTAAAAACGAACTGTGCTAAAATTTTCAACATTAAACTATAAATTATAAATTTATAAATTATAAATTTAGTTTAAAAATCCACTATTAAAATTCGAAAAGTTCTTGAAAAAAAATCCTTTAAAAATCCACGAATAAGACCTTAGAAAATTCCTATACGAATCCACGATTCCTGTTGGTACATAAAAACCATGTGTGTACCTGATTTTTTTTTTTTTTTTTTTTTGAAGTATTAACCACTGCGGTTCTGGTTGTCTTGAAAAAAATTGTTTAAAAATACCCAGTTATAACTTTGAAGGTCCTTAAAAAGCCCGTTTTTATGGCTGTGATTGTCTTTGAAAATAGTTATTTAAAAATCTACGATTAAAATTCGTATCAAATAATATATACCCTCAATAGCCATATGACTGAGGGTAAATTGAGAAAAGCAGCATAGTTAGGTCTTTTACTGACCTTTTTAGCCTAAACATTAAACACAGGAGTTCAGACAAAATCTTAAAGGATTTTCACCAATATTCCTGATCTAAAAACGAACTGTGCTAAAATTTTCAACATTAAACTATCTTTGGTGTCCCAAAATTTAACAATATACAATTTCTATTATATCTAAAGGAATTCACAACCACATTTATTAATTACTTTATACCTTCAACCGTTACAATCTAACCTTAAACATTATAGAGGGCAAAAAACAATTGGAAATTATCTTTATAATCGTTGCTTCCACTGGTCTGGATCACAAAATCGTAAAGTCATCAAAATAACTTTATTACCGTCAAACGGATTTGAAAACCATCCAACACTAAGCGGATACAGAT
Organism: Musca domestica; assembly: GCF_030504385.1. Classification (NCBI taxonomy): domain Eukaryota; kingdom Metazoa; phylum Arthropoda; class Insecta; order Diptera; family Muscidae; genus Musca; species Musca domestica. Next base: position 737,451 of record NW_026712329.1, on the reverse strand, counting down.
TTATCTGTAGATTACAACGGAAATTAAACAAGTTCCTCTTTCCATATTTCTCGTGAGGAGGCGACGGCACTGCACTGCAATGGGGATACTTAAATTGCTGACAAAAGTCTGTTGCTATTACACACACACACAGAGAAACACACATTTGTTGAATTGCTTGTTGGCAGAAATGTAGACAACTTTTGCTTGAATGATTTTAATTCGATGTTGATTTCGGACAACCAAACGAAAATAAAACCAAAATTTTATTTTCTCAACTCTATTCATTTGTAATATATCAATTTCCTGTACAGCATAGTTTTGAATCTATGAATATTAGAGGGACATTTGGAAATTAGAATAAGTCGAAAACTAAAATAAACAAGTAATAAAGCAGTAAGTTCGGCCGGGCCGAACTTTGAATACCCTCCTCCATTTGGAACGAATTAGACAATATTCAAAAAAATAATATCCATTGAAAATTCTGTTAAAATCTTTAAAATACCTAATATCGGAAGGTGCCGATATATGGGGGGATATACGTTATTGTGGACCTATATAGACAAATCTATGTCTGGGGGTAAAGTACTCACAAGGAACTCCTTGTGTGGATTTTCAGATAACTCCATTGGGAAATGTGGCTAAATATCGGGGGTACCGCTATACGATATCGTGGACCGATATAGCCCATATTCGAACTTGACCTGCCTGCAGACAAAAGAGAGATCTGTGCAAAATTTTAGCTTCCTATCTTAATTCGTTTAGACTGTAGCGTGATTACAACAGACGGACAGACGGACGGACTTTTTCATGTAGCCCCCATATAACGGTGCCTTTCAATATTGGGTATTTTGATGATTTTAGCAATATTTTTTAACGGAATTGTTTTAAATTTCGTAATTGAAGTTCGTAATGGGTACTATAATCTATGACAAAAAATTTTTCCATGCAGGTCTACGTCTGCGTATCGCCCTCATATAGCGGTACCTCCCAATATTCGGTATTTTGATGACTTTAGTGGCATTATTTTCAACAATTGTTTCAAATTTCGTATTTGAAGTTCGGAATTAGTACTACAGCATATAACCCCCTCATATAACCCCTATGAGAGGTATTTATACCCTACACCCTACAACATTTGATTGTAATAGGAAGAAGGAACCGAGATACACCCATACTTACCTCTGGGGATATTCATAGAATCACTTTTAGAGTTGATTTATGCATGTCAGTCCGTCCATCTGTGCATGTATTCTTGACCAGAATTTTGATACATCTGACCGAATTCAGTCTAGAAGCAAGTTAATTAAATTTGGAAATCTGTTCAGATATAGCTCTAGCTTCTATACATACGTTTCAACCGATTTGGGGTTTTAAGTCCCTAACGTGCTTAATATGGACTCCAAAACAATTATATTTGGTACCAAATGTCAGATGCATCCCAGAAATACCTCTGCCAATTTTTATCAAGATAAGTTTCGATATAGCTTTCATATATATCTTTAAACGATTTCGAGTTAATTGTTCACCAAATGGCCAATATCAGTTCAAATTGCCTGAATTTTGGCACACCCGATCGAAATCAGTTTAAGAGCAAGTACATTAAATTTGGTAAAAGTCGATTCAGATATAGCTATAGCTTCCATATATATGTTTCATTTGATTTGGTTTTTAAGGCCTTCATATTCATACAACACTACAGTATGTTCGAAGTCCCCTTATGTCCAAATCTATTTTGGAAGATTTCATTTTTGAAATAATGTCAAAGAGTCCTGCCCAGATGTTATATTTACCGTCGTGTTGTTAGGTATTCAAAACAGTTCCACACAAACGTTGTGGTGCATTTTACAGTCAAATATAATCCCATGGTCATTCAAAATGCTAGACCTCTTCCCTGTCCTTAATTCTCTTTTGATGCGAAATTCTGTCTCGATTGGTTTCAATTGTGGCCTACAGAGCGACTACAAAATTAGAAAATTTTATTTTTGTTTACTCTAATTGAACCCCTAAATGTACATCTTAAGAACAATAGGCTTTAATTTAGACCCTAACCCTACCCTTATGCAAAATTTCGGGAGGATCGAATGATAAATGCGACATGTATATAAAACCCTCAAAATGTTGTGTTGCGGAGTGTAAAAATTTAAGAAATTTGCAATTTAAAATTGTAAGTCAAATTGAAAAAATCGCATGCAATAAAAATATGACATAAAATTAAAAAAAAATACAGTCAAGAAAGTCTTAAAGTCGGGCGGGGCCGATTTTATGATACCCTACACCACTTTGCTAATTTAGTAGAGCTCCGCATAAAAATTAAAAGTTTTTGTGGGAGAATTCAATCATACACGCTATGATAATAATTATAATTTAAAATTCAAAGGACTAAATACGCCGTAGCATTTGTATCTTTTAAATTCGACCTTGTATTGTCAATTTGATGCACAATTAATTTGAAATCGGATAAAAGTATATAGGGGAGTTATATCCAAATCGGAACCTATCTAAAATTTGGCAAAGATATTTCCGAGCTGTATTTGATATATTTCCCTGAATATCGTTGTTACGGATTGCATATTATGGCTGTGGGTAACAAATATAACAAATCGGATGAATAGTATATATGGGAGCTATAGCTATATCTGAACCGATTTTCACCAAATTTGACATACTAGCTTCTAGCTTCGGTCGTTAGTGCCAAATTTCATCCCATATGGGCAAATATTAGACATTTGGTGCACAATCATAGGTAAATCGGACGAAGTTATATATAGGAGCTATATCCAAATCTGAACCGATCTCGATAAAATTTAGCAAATGTATTTCTGAGCTGTATTAGATATATTTTTCCAAATATTGTTGTTACAGAGTGCATATTACGGCTGCGGAGGACAAAAATAACAAATCGGATGAACAATATCTATGGGAGATATAGCTATATCTGAACCGATTTCGATCAAATTTGGCACACTTATTTTCAGGTCCAATCTGATCGTACGTGCAAAATTCCATACTATTCGGACTGATATTACACGTTGGTGCACCAAAAAAACCAAATCGGTCGAAGATATATATGGGAGCTATATCTAAATTTTGAACGATTATCTCCAATTTCAATAAGGTTCGTCCTTGAGCCAAACAAATGATTTGTGCAAGATTTCATCAGGATAGGGCAATAAATGCGAACTGTACTTTGTTTACAAAAATACATGGACAGACGGACGGACGGACATGCATAAATCGACTCAGAATGTGATTCTATGCAGATCATCAAAAGGAGCTATGGGTCTATCTCGTTTCCTTTTGCCTGTTACAAACAAATTCACAAATACATAATACCCTGACCACCTTGTGGTGTAGGGTATAAAAAATGAAACAAAAGATATTCACATTTGTATTGGTTTATTTTTCCGCGGTTTTCTTACCAGCATCACTTAAATGGTCAGAAGTGACCTTTTAATGTATCTGTGATTTGGCTGGGATTACAAATATTCGCGGTCTGGTATAAATTTTCGTATTTACTTATGTTTGGGGTCCATTTTACCCGCTAATTATTATCCGATGGCGTACCCCAAATGGGTAAAATTTACGCGCCGATTGGTTTATAATTGGCGACCTGTAGAGCAACTGCAAAATCGAGAAAATTTTCAGTTTTGGTCTACTTCAACCCCTAAATCCTTTGCAATCATCTTCAAAATAATAGGGTTCTATTCTGACCCTAACCCCGCCTCCATTTGCAATTTCGTGGTGATCGGGCTGGAATTGCAACCTGTAGCTTGATTACAAATTAACATGGACAGAGAGACAATCGGACGGAAATACATAGCTAGATCGACTCAGCTCGGAGAGATAGGTATATCAGAAACCATTATTTCGAGGTGTTACATAATTTTTGGCTCAATCAAAGTTAAAATACCCCCAAAATATAGTGTTATAGGGTTTAATTTAAAATATGCAGTTATAGTTAAAAATTCGGTGCTTTAAAAATAGTCATGGAACACATTTGAAATTAACGGACTACTTTAATATTAAATATTTTCTTCAGTTTTACTCAATTTTTTATTTAAAAACGAAACTAATGCTCTTAAAAATAAGTTTCAACGCAAAAACCCAAATCCGGGTCAACTCTAACTCACAAACATTTATGAACGTTTTGCCATCTTATTCCCTCAAATATTAAGACATTTACGGTTTAACATCAATTTAAAAATCTTAAATACCTTAGCTTTTATCAACAACTAACAACGGCACCAAAAAAATTAGAGCAAACCCTTTTGGCCACTGAAAATGCAAACTGAAAAATAAGAATCGAAATCTTTTTGAAATATTTACGTGTTTGCGTTTTGTTACTTTAAGCTAAAATGAACAAAAAAAACAAAAAAGGAAAGAAAGAATAAACAAAACTCTCCCAGGAAATACTAAAAGAAACATAAGGAGACATTTACCATTATTGTTGTCGAAACAAAGGGGATTTGGGCTTTTAAGACAAAAAGGTCTTTAAATGTCCGGAGCAAAAGGAAAAAAGGTCTCCAACATCTTTGGAATTGTAACCGCAGTATATTAAAGAGTAAAATAAGACCAAACTGGAACTTATTTATGTGTTCAAAGCAAAAAAGTGCAAAGTCAAATACTACAGCAAAAAAAGGGGGGGAGAGAAAAAAGGGATAATCCATTTTTATGTTTTGTGGGCAAAAATACTCTTTTACGGCAATAAGATAAACAAACAATACCCAAACTACATAACCGGGGAATAAGCACACACACCCCTTGCAACCCGTTTTATTCACATAACGTACAAAAATGTTTCAACCTTTTCTTTCTTTATGGGAAAAGGGACATTTTATTTAAAAGTAAGATGACTCGTTTTCTTAAATATAACCAACACGTGTGCTGGAATAGTCCATGCACAAGAGCTAGGACTTTCAGAACACGTTTAAACCTTCGTGGTTAAAATATACCTTGAATAAATGAAAAACAAAGAATGGGCTTTTTTCTTACCTTTGCTGACCTAAGATAGATGTTAACGAAAAACGATTTCGAAATGTTTAGTTTGATTGCCTCTGTAAAAAAACGTTTGCTATTGGAAAGTTTCACATGTGGTCAATGTGGCAAAACCATCCTTGGTAGGATACAATTTTTGCAATTGTTTGTATTTGTTTTTGATACACTTCATTATAGCTTGGTCATGTTTTATTTAAAGTTATCGCAAATATAATGTCTAGAAATTTTTACTAAATCAAAAGATGCGGACAACATGTGAGTGTAGCTTTTTAAAAGGTTTAGTATTGGTATCGATGCCGTTTTAGTATTTTTTTATATTTAAAACCCCTATTTGGAGTATCTAGTTTAAAAAAAATTATTATTTCTAGGAGTTACAGCCTGCTTAAAAAAATGCTTTCACTCGAATCGTTTGTGTTTAAACGTATTTGTTATACCCCACAACACTATGTGTTGGGGGTATTATAAGTTTGATTGGGCCAAAAATTATGTAACACCTCGAAATAAAGGTTTCCCACATAGGAAAGTATATATGGATCTTCCTATCTCGCCGAGCTGAGTCGATCTAGCTATGTATGTCCGTCCGTCCGTCTGTCCATGTTAATTTGTAATCACTCTACAGGTCGCAATTTTGGCCCAATCATCACGAAATTTAGAATGAAGGTGGGGCTAGAGCCAGAATAGCACCCTATTTCTTTTGGAGATTATCGCATAATATTTAGGGGTTGAAATGGACTAAAAACTGAAAATTTTCCTGACAGGTCGCAATTATCGACCAATCGACGCGGTCAATAACCCCATGCTAACTTCCGCGTCGAGCTTAACTGAAATTCTACACAAGGAATTCTTTGTGAGCATTTTACCCCCTCAAAAAGAATTGTCTATATAGGTCCACGATATCGTATATCCCCCATATAACTGTACCCCCGATATTCGGTGTTTTTATGATGTTAGCCACATTTTTCAATGGAATTGTCTTAAAATCCACACAAGTAGTTCCATGTGAGTACTTTACCCCCTGAGAGAGAACTGTCTATACAGGTCCACGATATCGTATATCCCCCATATAACGGTTGCCCCCGATATTCGATATTTTTATGATTTTACCCACATTTTTCAACGGAATTGTCTGAAAATCCACACAAGGAGTTCCTTATGGGTACTTTATACCTCGGCAGAGAATAATCTATATAAGTCCACGATATCGTATAGCCCTCATATAACGGTACCCCCATATTCGGTATTTGGATGTTTTTAGCCACATTTTTCAACGGAATGGTCACAAGGGATTCTTTGTACACAAGGGGTTCTTTGTGAGCACTTTACCCCTGAAACGAAATTGTCTATATAGGTCCACAATATCGTATATCCAAGATATAACGGTACTCCCCTATATACGGTATTTTGATAATTCCACACAAGGAGTTCCTTGTGAGTACTTTACACGCAGACATAGATTTGTCTTTATAGGTCCCAGAGATGGGCATAATGCACTGTATTTTTAGTGCACTAATAATTTCACTATCATTGTTCATTTAGTGGTAGTGCAATTTTTAACTCCACTACCACTAAAGGGTTAGTGGTAGTGAAAAATAAATTGCACTACCACTAACCCTTTAGTGATATTTAAAAAAAAATTGCACTACCACTAAATTTTAGTGGTAGTGAAATTTCAATAGCACTACCACTAAATTTAGTGGTATTTGAAAAAACTTGCACTAAATTAGTGGTATTTCATAAAAAATAGCACTAAATTAGTGCTACTTAGAAAAGTAATCAAATTTTATGAATATGTACTATATATTCTGGATTGTTGTTCCCTACTCACTTCAATAAACTTCATTATAGCTGGTATAATATTTATATACATAGTGCTTTTTTTGGCTTCGCCAAATTTTAGTGGTAGTGCAAATTTTTTTTGAAAAATCACTAAATTTAGTGGTAGTGCTATTAAAATTTCACTACCACTAAAATTTAGTGGTAGTGCAATTTTTTTTTAACTATCACTAAAGGGTTAGTGGTAGTGCAATTTATTTTTCACTACCACTAACCCTTTAGTGGTAGTGGAGTTAAAAATTGCACTACCACTAATTATTTGATTCTTAGTGCACTAAAAATTTAGTGCAATATGCCCAACCCTGATAGGTCCACAATATCGTATATCCCCCCATATATCGGCACCTTCCTATATTAGATATTTTAAAGATTTTAAAAGAATTTTTAATGGATTTTATTGTTTTGAAAATTTTCTAATTCGTTCCAAATGGTGGAGGGTATTCAAAGTTCGGCCCGGCCGAACTTACTGCTTTTTTACTTGTTTTAATTTTTTTATTTACAGCCTGTTTTTGTAACAGTATTTTTTCATTCCTTTGGAATTTTGGCGAAAGAAAATATATTTTGGGTTTTTCCGTGTAGGGTTTTTTTCTGTCAGTGACAAAAATAAAATTGAAAAATGTTGAGAAAACATTTCAAGAATATGGACCAGCAAAGTGCGCCAGCAAAATATTGATGTGTTAAAATAGTTCATATGTTAATTCCCTATCATACGCATATAATTTTTGCGTGATTCTGTAACCAAGTGCCAATTTCTGTAAAAAAACAAAGGTCCTCCTCCTATCGTTTTTGACATTTTCGTTTGATTTTTTCGTTACAAAAACCAAAAATAGAAGGGGAAACATTTCTTGGGAAAAAGAAAAAAATATTTACTACATAAACCCAAAATATATTTTCTTTCAACAAATTTCAAAAAAAAAAAAAATTCTGTTTCAAAAACAGGCTGTTAATCAAAAGAGTTAGTGAATAGATCAAACAAACATACATAAATAGTACAAAATTTTACAGGTCGTTCTTCGATTTTTCTAGTAAAATCGATATTGGTTTCAAATCTATGGGTAATTCGGTTGGAAATAGTGGCCAAGGTCTATAAAACAACAAAAATGCAACAATGCAACCATTCTTGCGTGCTAAGTGCGATATGTTCAGCTCACGAGCCATTTTTCGGCCACTGCGCTGTGGGTTTCGATGAAGTCGCTTCTACTTTTCGAACCATTTCCGCTGATGTTGCTGTTTTCTTCGGTCCACTTCCTTGACGTCGGGCTACGCTACCAGTATTACGGCAACGAGCGATGGTACGAGGCACAAAAGATTTATTCACATATTAATGCTGGAGTGCTCTAACGATTGCCACTTGTGGTTTTCCAGCCAAATATATAGAAATCAGATGTTCACGCTAGAATTACATCACTAATAACTTTTTTTCTGGAAAACTCTCACAGAAATGCTTGTGTACACTTGTAAATAATATAATGAGCTGTCACTGGAATAACTGTAAGAGCTGTTGGACGAGTGGCTTAGAAATGAAAGAAACGAATTGAATTATGAACATATTCAATCAATATTTCATCAAATCAAAATGTTGATAGAATATGTTCATAATATTTGTTTTTCCTATTCAAATTGAACGTATTTGAAAGTATTCATCGGCATCGATACAGACTTTGAATTGGGTGCTCGCCTATAATTCGTACTCGTAGACTTCCATGTTCAAGCGAGGGACATTTGAAATAATTGATGTTCAATCGATTTTGTCTCTATATCATCCTAACAGCTTGAAATTTGTTTCTTTTTGGATTGTGTGTCGTTTTTTGCTAATTCGTCAGCTTCCTCATTTCCTTCAATAAGGCATGAACCAGGAACCCAATAGAGCAGTTCATAGGTACTTTAGGTTTATTTACACATCAGAAGTATTTAAGATTTGGATCAAAGATTGGAAAGATTGAGGTTTGAGTCTATGGTGAAAAACTGGTCTTTGTTAAGTTGAAGTTGGTTGTCAAGCAGCTTTTAAATGTATATTAAATTTTCAGAACTCGTGTGTATATAAAAACAAGTAAGCAAAGGCTACAGTCGAGTTGGGCCGACCGTTGAATACCCTACAACACTACAATAAACGATACAGTTTATATAGGCGAGATACTCGAAAGAATTCCACAAGATATTGTGACAAATTATAAAAGAAACCCATCAGGTTTCGTTCTCTAATTTTCGAATAATAGCAACTTTAACTAATTTGCTCATTTCCAATTTATTGGAAGATGTTGCACGTAAATGGACTTCCTAGATCTGGAACCAATATTTCCCAAAAACCTATAATCTCTCAGAAGTGGCAAAAGATTAACATTTATTATTGGTTTTTGACTGAAACGCATCTATATGAGATACAGACATTTGACTACGAAATCAGCCTTAACGAAATAGTCAGAAGTGCGTCTTTCCTGTATTTGTGAATTCTCCAAAAAGTCACTGGAATGTACATTTTCGTATTTTGTCACAAAAGTTGGCAAACTATTTCACACATTGAATATTTTTGGATGGCCATCCAAACTGCTTGGCTTTTGCAATGCCCCTTAACCCCCATTCAAATGTGCGTGAGGATCGGGCGATAATTACGACCTGCTGACAATTTTGCAGTTTTTTGGTCCATTTTAACCCCTAAATATATGGCGATCATCTCCAAAAAGAGTAGGCTTCTATTCTGACCCTCATCTGATCCCCATGCAAAATTTCGTTAGGATCGGGTCATAAATGCGATCTGTCTATCCTGATATCCTAACTACTTAGTTTTGTTAGCTGTAGAAATATTACCAAATGCTTAATTGAAAATGAAAATATGCCAAAAATGTGACAAAATTGAAAAAAATATGAGAAAATTTTACAAAATCAATATTTTCATCTTTAGAGATATATTTTTATGCGATTTTTTTGATGTTTTTTCTTTCCTGCCAAGAGGCCATTCTGAATTAATGAGAACTGTCGAAAACAGTTCAGCCGTTCTCAACATATAAGAGATCTTTCAAGCATATCTTCTTTGATAGACATATATATCGCACATATTTTGCTATATATCTGTTTTGTTGGATGTTAACATCAGTGTAAAGATCAGAAGTAACCTTGTCAAGGCTTTGTGATTTTGCCGGGATTTAAAATATTCGCGGTTTAATGAAAAATTTTGAACTTTTTCAACACAAAAGATATGGTCTATTTTACCCGCTAAATTTTATCCGATGACCACCCAAATTGGTAGACTTCATCCCTGCCCTAAACTCTAGCTACATGCGAAATTCCGCGTCGATTGGTCCAAAATTGCGACCTGTATAGCTACTGCAAAATCCGATATTTTTTCAGTTTTTGGTCCATTTCGACCCCTAAATATTATGCGATCATCTCCAAAAGAAATAGGGTTCTATTCTGACCCTAGCCCCACCTCCATTCTAAATTTCGTGACGATCGGGCCATAATTGCGACCTGTAGAGTGATTACAAATTAACATGGACAGACGGACGGACGGACATACATAGCTAGATCGACTCAACTCGGCGAGATAGGAAGATCCATATATACTTTCCAATGTGGGAAATCAATATTTATTTTTTGGCCCAATCAAACTTATAATAATGTTGTAGGGTATAAAAACTGCATTTGGGTTTCTATATATAAATTGTATTTGGGAGTTAATGTCAGAACGGGATGGACAATTTTTTAAAATCTCAATATTTAATGATTTTTAAAAAAATTACCAAAGTTCGGTCCCCAAACCAACCTGTCTTTGTTTCATTAATTTATTTTGTAATTTTTTGAAAATACTTAGCAAGACATTATTCGTTTCCCATAAATGGAAATATTAGTCGATGTATTTCCAACCAAATTACAGTAAGATTGAATAAGAATAGTGAGACTGTGATTCGCATAACTTCAATTACCGAATGTATCAACAAAATGTAGGGATTCAATTGATAGTTATCAAGTTTACGAATGAAGCTCAATATTAAAGAAGGACGGAATAGAAAGTCCGCAAGTCACACTGTAACAAAGAGAGTTATAGCAGGGAAGGCCATGAAATGACTATTGAAATTAAATTAAAAAGATTTTCAAAAACAAGTTTTTTCTTCTTAATAAAATGTTATATTTTTATACCCTACAACACTTTGTGTTGGAGGTATTATAAGATTGATTGGGCCTAAAATTATGCAACTCCTCAAAATATAGGTCCCCGATATTGGAAACTATATATGGATCTTCCTATCTCGCCGAGCTGCAAGCAATTATGGCCCTATCCTCACGAAATTGATAAGGAAGGTGGGGTAAGGGTCAAAATATAAGTCCATTGTTTTTGGAAATGATCGCAAAATATATAGGGGCTCAAAAGGACCAAAAAATAAATATTTCCAGATTTTGCAGTCGCTCTTCAGGTCACAATTGAAAATCAATCGACACGGAATTTTGCATGAGAAGAAAGTTAAGGACAAGGAAGAAGTCTAACATTTTGGATGACATTGGATTATATTTGGTAAGTAAGATGGACCACAACTTTTTTTTTTTTTTTTTGAATACCTTTCAGTACGACAGAGAGTGTAAATGTAGTGAAAATTTCCCGGTCAAAAAGCTAAGGGTAAGATATAGGCGGAGCTCTATGACATCATTTCAAAATCGAAATCTTCCAAAATTGATTTGGACATGAGGGGCAATCCAACATATTGTGGTGTTATAGGGTATCACATGGTTGGCCACACAAGACTATAGCCTTTGCTTAGTTGTTTGTTATACTCTGTTTGTTAAACAATAATTTTTCAAACCTTGAGAATGGTTTTCTTAAACTCATGACTTATTTATACCCTGAGCCATATGTCTACAGAGGGTATATATCATTAGATATGTCCAAAACGTGCCTCATCGAAAATAACGGTTGAAAACCCTAGATCCCTTTGACCAATGCCATGTTAGGATAATTTTGCTACAACAAATATTTGAATCAGTGCTATGTCAGGTATGAAAATGTACAATATCGACCCATTCCATCATGTACCTCCCACTCGAATAATTATAACTCTTATAAAATTCAGTCCACTCCTTCTGATACCTCTCCCACAAAGTTGTCAACATTTTGAATAACTATGAAGCTCATAAAACGCGAAATAAGCATCCGATTCTTTTCAAGCTTGGTACATCCAAATAGTTGTACTTAAAGAAGAACTGGTGTGAAGATAGAATATATTGGTCCACTCTTTCTGCTACCTCCCCCACAACGGGTCAAAATTTTGAATAATTCTATTCAAATTCTATTCAAATTTCACCCGTACCAATATTTCTACTAACACAAGACCTGGTGTGAAAATGGAATATTCTGTCCGCTCCTTCTGGTACCTCCCCCACATAATGTCAAAATTTTTAATAACCAAAACGCTTATAAATGCGAAGTAAGCATCCGACTCCTTTCAAATTTGACACATTCCAATATTTCTAACAACACATATCCAGGTGTGAAATATAGCAGAAAACTCCTTCTGATAACTCCCCTACAACAGTTCAACATTTTAAATAATTATATTTTTTATAATTTGCTAAACAAACGCTCAATATCATTAGAAGTTTACACGTACAAATATTTCTATTAATAAAAGATCTGGTGTGAAGATGATAGATATCTGCCCATCCCCCAAAAGGGACATCATTTTCAATATTTATGTTCCTTAGAATTTGCGAAACAAGTAAGCGATTCTTTTAAAATTTGGTAACCTGAGATCTGATGTGAATATAGAATTCATCGGCTCAAATATTCTGGTACCTCCCTCACAAAATGTTAAGATTTTGATTAATTATTCGCATAAACTTAGAAATAAATGTTAGATGATCATCCCAATTTTTTTCAGTATTAGATAAGGTGGATTACTTCTGTCCACTATATCTAGTAGCTCACGCACATTTCTTAATTTTCAAAAATGATTACATTTCTCATGTAAAGGTAAAATAAGTAGTCGATATAGCCCAAATCTGACACATATATATCCGACTTAGGTCAGATACGAAATGGGCACCATAGGCCGACTCCTTTGTGTAAGTTAACACACAATATGTTATAAATTCAAAAGATATTTGGCACATGTAAATACAGTTCACACGAAAATATTTCATCAACTCAAAGTTGCACATCCGGTAGTTAACCTGTTAAACCCAAGAGATACTTGGCGCATGCAGACAGAATTACCACGAATTTCTTTCATTTCATTTCAAACACATTTTCGTTCTATATTAAAAGTGCAATATCTGGCTTGAATTGCAAAAACGTTAACTGCAACGCTTTCGCAACGTTCAATGGAAATTTGATAAATTAAATAAAAGAAAATGAATTTAGTTTCGTAAGCAAAATAATGTAAGCATGAATTGGTATTAAAATAAGTCTCTTCCAAATAATAAACAGATAACGAACTCACTCTGTCAGTGAACTTCGTGATTAAACGTCAAGTCGCGGTTTTCGACAAACCAAAATTAAACCTTTGTTTTAATTTAGACAGTGTCCGTGGTACTTTTGACAAGTATCTCGTTTTTTTTTGAGACCTTAACTCAGAAAGGTCTAACTTGTATATGTATATCGTTACAAAAACTCCTCCCCGATGCTATTTGCACCCTCTCTTCATTGTAATTATCATTTTCATTTTTTACCATTCCCTTATCAATCTTAATACTTCCTGCTATTATCTTTGATTTTAAAGACGCTTATTCTACTACACGGGGATCAAATGAAATTACATAGAAATCTACTGTAACACACAATTTACAGTCATTAAAGGTCATTTCGGAAAACAAAATATCTCTTTTTTACAATTCACTAGAATCCCAAGCGATTTCAAGAAATGCCCCTGCAGTTCATCTTAAACTTTAAACGTTTTATTATTTTCTTTATGAAATCTTAAATAAAGTAAATTCTTTATCAACAGAAGGCAACAGTAACGGACTATTTTGATTCCCATGGAGCGACACACAAACGCCCGAGGACAATTTTATTCCCTTGCCCTTATCAAACAACTTTCCAATACATTTCCCTGCTCTTCTCTTTGTCAAATGAAAGATATTACGTGCAGCATTTAAAAATACATACATACACACATATACAGACAAACATATCATCTCAAGACTTACAACACCAACAACAGGAAAACATACATATGTACATATATTCACTGACAGAGTGGTTGAATGGTTGGCTGGCTGGCTGCCTGCGCTGCCTTACTTTGAGATTGAATGTTGTAGGCGTATAAATGGTTGGATGTTCTTATTTTTCTTGATTTTTTCTTCCTTCTTTGATTTTTATCAAATAATTCAAGTGGCAAATCGGTTACACACTTCAAAAGTTGCCCTCTTTAATGTCATATGTGTTCGTCGTTCGTTCCTTCGTTCACTCAGGCAGTCAGTCAGTCACCCAGTCACTTGAATTTAGACCTTTTGAAGAGTTTGTTATTGTTGCCCTGCCATGCCGCTGTGTGGTGATATGTATCAATTGGGTAACGACCAACAACAAAGACGCTCTTTTCATCTGAGAAAGGAAGTGATTGAAGATGATAAGGCTTACAGCAGAATGCCTTACAGTTATTTGAACTTTTTTTTCGAAGAAGAACATGTTGTAAATATTTAGTATTATGTTTTAAGGGGGAGGAATATAAGACAAGATCTTTAAACAAACATGTGTATATCCTTAAGTTATGCGACAGGTATCATTCGATGATTAGCTGCATATGAATAAATACATTTAATTATTATTCAATTGAATCAACGATTGTATGTGTTCGAATGTTATTAACATTATTAACATTTGATTTAGCGTTTCATCATTCATATTGAATATGGAAAATTCTCAAATGTTATACCTTTCATCATAAAATGAAGTGTACCCACTACAAATCGAGCTGCCAACCCATTAGTTTAACACCATTACCATTCCCTTAAAAAAAAAATAGCATTTTCTGTCTTTCCCTTTAAAAAGCAGTCTTTCTTCGAGATTTTAATTTTGTTTCGATTGCATTTTAATACAAAATAACGCGACCGAACTAATATTTGGAAAGTTATTACTGTCGCACTTACTACTACATGGAGACCGAGTTTTTTTTTTATCTCGATAGCATCCATTCAGTATTTCAGTTGCAACTACCAAAGAATTCTTAACTACATTATGTAATTATAAAACAACCAGTAATGAAAGTCAAAACCCGGACGGGGCAGACTATATGACACTCTACATCACTATGCATATTTAGTAGAGCTCCCGTAACAATCATACCACCTATCAACATTTGGTTTAGAACAGTTATAGTTTGGTTTCAGAGGGAACTAATATATGAGAGGCATATCCAATTCTGAATCGAATTTCGCTAAATTTTACGGAGACATTTAAATATTTTATTATAAATAACATTGGTATAGAGTACATACTTGCAGATTGTATTAAAAAATATATATCGGAGCCGAGATGCACAAAAAAACGTATGTACCGAATTCCTCTTCATTTTGGGCTGATATTAGCCATTATCTGCACTATAAAACTGAAATCGGATTAAGGATATATGGTATTTCCGAGATCTATAAAATATTTGGTACCAAATATCATTGTTGTCAAATGCATATTACGAAAGTGAGGGACTTAAAGACCAAATCGGATGAAATATATATATGGGAGCTAAAGCTATATCTGAACCGATTTTCACCAAAATTTGTTGTAATAAGTAAACAGTTTCTGTCACATAAAAATACACAACCATAATTAATGGTGGAAGATATGGACATTATACCACCATGATGCTGAGGAATACTATTTTCCCACCGAGTGCCTAATATTCTAAGTGATATGTTGTCATGATGAGTCAATCTAGCTATGTGTGGCCGCCTGTCCATGTTAGTTAGTAATTACGGTACAGCTAGCTAGGGTAAAGGTCGGAATAGAAGCCTATTGTTTTTTGAGATATTTGCAACTATGTACTGTACTGTACTGTATGGGGTTAACATTTAGGACAGGACAGAACTTTAAAATTTTTAACATATAAAGGGTGAAGATTACTTCAACTTCTGTGTGAAAAATATCAACATTTCCATTCCACCTTTTAGGGGAATGAGCTTGACGGAACAAAAGTAGTCGCTTACGCTGACGATGTTGTTTTGTTGATTGCGGGTAAATTCTTGCAAACTGTTTCAGATCTCATGCAGTTATTTCTTGTTAAATATTCCAGGTGGGCACGACGCAACGGGTTAGGCGTGAACCCATCTAAAACTTAGCTCGTACTTCTTACAAGGAAGCGGAACATCCTAGATTTTTCACTACCTTTGCTGGATGGAGTTAGTTTAAGACTATCTACAGAAGCTAAGCACCTCGGTACCATCCTTGACAAAAAACTAGATTGGAAAAGGAATTCGGGTGCGTTTAAGGGTACACGATATTGTGAACCTATATAGACAAATCTATGTCTAGGGATAAAGTACTCACAAATAACTCCTTGAATAGAATTTAAGACAATTCCGTTTAAAAATGTGGCTAAAATCATCAAAATACCGAATATAGGGGGGTTTATGTAAACTATATGATATCGTGGACCTATATGGATAATTCTCTTTCAAATTCCTCGTGTTGATTTTCAGACTATTCTATTAGAAAATGTGACAAAAATCATCAAAATACAGAATATCGGAGGCTACCGTTATATGGGGGTTATACGATATAGTGGACCTATATAGATAATTCTCTGCCAAGAGATAAAGTGCTCTTAGAGAACTGCTTGTGTGGATTTATACTAAGTAGTTATGACATCAGAATATCATATACAGATCGCATTTATGGCCCGATCCTTACGAAATTTTGCATGCAAGCCTACTCTTTTTGGAGATGATCGCCATATATTTAGGGGTTGAAATGGACCAAAAAACTGCAAAATTGTCGGCAGGTCGTAACTATCGCCCGATCATCACGCACATTTGAAAGGGGGTTACCGGACATTGCAAAAGCCAAGCAGTTTTGCATGGCCATCGAAAAATATTCAATGTGTGAAATAGTTTGCCAACTTTTGTAGACAAAATACGAAAATGACCATTCCAGTGACTTTTTGGAGAATTCACAAATACAGGAAAGACGCACTTCTGACTATTTCGTTAACGCTGATTTCGTTGAAGAATATAGTCAAATATCTGTATCTCATATAGATGCGTTTCAGTCAAAAACCAATAATAAATGTTAATCTTTTGCCACTTCTGAGAGATTATAGGTTTTTGGGAAATATTGGTTCCAGATCTAGGAAGTCCATTTACGTGCAACATCTTCCAATAAATTGAAAATGAGCAAATTAGTTAAAGTTGCTATTATTCGAAAATTAGAGAACGAAACCTGATGGGTTTCTTTTATAATTTG
Source organism: Musca domestica (assembly GCF_030504385.1). Classification (NCBI taxonomy): domain Eukaryota; kingdom Metazoa; phylum Arthropoda; class Insecta; order Diptera; family Muscidae; genus Musca; species Musca domestica. Next base: position 720,260 of record NW_026712329.1, on the reverse strand, counting down.
TCACAATATCTTGTGGAATTCTTTCGAGTATCTCGCCTATATAAACTGTATCGTTTATTATAGTGTTGTAGGGTATTCAACGGTCGGCCCCGCTCGACTGTAGCCTTTGCTTACTTGTTTTTTTTTTATATGATTAAATAATCCACCCCTGATGGTTGGGATCGTTGGATTTGGTTATAGCTCATGTTGAAGATATAAATTATACATAAATACAGTCCGATCTATTCTGCGTGATTACAGGATTAACTCCTATTTACATCGCCCGAAAATTTATCTAACCTGTTAAAATTTCCCCGCTCTAACAGGTTGAAGTGAAAGGCATAATTCCGTTCACTACCTTTCTCTTTTTTTTTTCTCGGGTTGCTCACACATGCGCACAAAGTTGGTAGATGGTGTAGTGTAGTTCCATTGTATATATTTTCATAAGGAAGCCATTTTTCTTTAAAATTTTAAGATGGTATTGGAAATTCAGCCATGTACCCAGCAAAATAGGCGAGGTTACAAAAGGAGGTTAAGAAGTATACATACTGGTCATTTTGTTATAACCTAGCAACTGTCTGCATCAACGTCACACATCTTTCTCAGATTTCAAACTTAAAATTGTGGATTTTGGTGAAAAAGGTTATATCCTTCGATTGGTCTCAATGAGATTATTAAAAATCAAAGTTGACATTGATTAACGAAAATATAAGAAGTTGTGGTTTTCTCTGGAGTGTTAAATTTTTTCTCCTTATCCACTGTCACCACTTTTCCTGGGTTCAAGAATTTGTTTCATTGCTTTTTGCTGCTTGCTCAGTTTGGATACGTCATTGATGACTTTGGAGTTTTAATTCTTGCCATTTCCAAATGATCTTCTCTCTAACTGTGTTGGTAAGTCCCCATCATTTACCTAAAACCTCTGCAATATACGAGTGCTAATTTTTGATTGTCACTTCTTGTTACATGCGTTTCTAGAATGCTCTTGTCCCTAAGTCAACATCACTGCGCCTCTTTGCCTACCAGTTTCTGCACTCAGGAGGAGCCACAGTGCGCTAGCAGTGATCAGTGTTTTGCAGAACTCGTGTAAAGCGGTCGCTGGTAGTCGAAGCCCAAGAAAAAAATTTGATAAAAGCAAGTTTAATATTCAAGGCACAGGGCATGCGAATGTTTAAAGAAAATTGTTCATATTAATTTTGATAACGCGTACCCAAAATAAGGCGTAAAATCTATAATTACTATTTAATTTAATATTCACTGAAAAAAGTCCGGACTTAGTCTCATATCTATTCATGTGTGTAAATTTTATTGGCTACCTGGTGTGAGAGAAAAAAATTGTCTTTATTATTTTTATTGATCGTGGTTGCATAGAAAAGTTCAGACCTAGAGACAACTTAAAAAAAAACAAGTAAAAAAACTGTAAGTTCGGCCGGGCCGAACTTTTAATACCCTGCACCATTTGGTACAAATTTGGCAATTTTCAAAAAAAAAACTGTTCAAATCTTAAAAATGCCGAATGGCTATACGACGACGTGGACCTGCATAGTCAACTTTTGTCATAAGTTATTACAATATTTAAATGCGAAACTTGAAGAAAAATCTGTTTAAAATATAGCTAAAATCATCAAAATACTGAATATAGGGGGTACCGTTATATGGGGGCCATACGATGACGTGCACCTGCACAGACAATTTTCTGGGATGGGCTGAAGTATCCATTACGAACTTCACATGCGAAATTTAAAACAATCCCGGTAAATAATGCCGCTAAAATCATCAAAATACCGAATATCGGAGGGTACGGTATATGGTGGCTATACGAAGGCGGGGACCTACATGGCCCATTTTCTGTTTTATGCTGCAGTATGTATTACGAACTTCAAGCACCAAATTTGGAACGATTCCGTTAAATAATGTCGCTAAAATTATCAAAATACCGAATATCGGGGGGTACCGTTATATGGGGGCTATACCAAGACGTGGACCTACATGGCCCATTTTCTTTCTTATGCTGCAGTATGTATTACGAACTTCAAACACCAAATTTGGAACGATTCCTTTAAATAATGTCGCTAAAATCAACCATGGTGGAGGGTATAAAAAGAACAAATGTTGGTAACGATCATTATCCTATAGTGCAGATATTATAGTAAAATCATTAAAAAGTAAACAATATCGGTCTAAGATCATATTTAATGATGTAAAACATTGATAAATGGTGTAAATTTGCATGGGATTATAATTCGTTTTGAAATTTTGATTGGTTGGAGCTTGCTGTGGATATTTTAGCCATTCACCCCGCCTCGAAAGGCCTTTCAACGTGGGAGCAGCGCCAATAATACAAGTAAGTGGTAAATCTCTTATATCCATAATAAACAGACACAAATGGTTCATGTACTTTTGAGAGTAAGCGAGTGTCCCGTTATTACTCTCTGAATTTGCTATTGTTGTTAAGTTGCCAGAAATTTTAATGAAATATTTTAAATTCTTTAAAGTATTTTGCAACTTTTAACTAGACCAGTATTTAGAGAAGAGCTAAACCAGTATTTAGGTGATATACTGGCTGCTATTTGTGTTTGTTTGATTCCTCTGTAAATTTACACGACTGCTATGATACTGGTTGATAGAGGCAATGTTTATGGCTGTAATAACAGAATGCATACTGTAAATCGTATGTTCTCTGTTAATGGAAAATTAAAGTTTGAGAAGTACTATTTTTTACAGTTGTCAATTGTTTAACTAGAAGTTCGTTTGGTTTTTACTAAATGATTAAAACATTCTTATTAATTATGTTCTTTTATTAGCCTACACTACCAGAATCATTATTATATTATTTATTTTACATTTAATATGATTTCATTATTATACACCGATATATATTTTACTCAAATGGCTGTCTCTTCATTAGAGGTCAATGTACCATCAGCTGATCAAATGATCATCATCATGATCGCACATTCACACATGAATATTACTTTCTTTTGTTGAAGTTGCTCGTCTGATTTATTTAAAAATATTTTTTTCCCTTCCGCAAATCCTCATTTTATAGTTACCCTCATTAAAACGATTGTTAAAAGGATTTTTAATTAATTTCATGTACAGAACACCATGGCGCCATTAAAATTAAATGTTGAAGATTTTTTAATTGAAATTGTTGTGCCTATTTATATTAGTCTAAGATTTTCTATTAAGCCTTTATAGTTTGCAAATATTATAATTTCGATTTAGTTAAGAATTGTAGTATTTTCATATCGTTATATTTACAAACCATTCGTTAATGAATTTGTTGCAGTTAAATATTACATTATATGTTATTATTTTCTTCCGGTCATAGAACAGGACCATTGTTGGTACTATTTTAATTGATAATTTATAGATCTAAAATGGAAATTATGTTGAATAAAAATGTTGATGTTGTTATCATGAAGTAAATGAATCTTTAAAGTTTGATTTGTAAGGAGTTCGGAGTAGTTAGGTAGGATACAGAAATGGGTTTACTATCGCTATTTTTGGTTGGTCTTTAGGATTGATGGTAAACAGGTAGGGAGGGCATACATGTAGTTGACACCTTTGCATGTGCTAAACCAGCTGCGAGAAAAATGTATTGTTCTTTAATTACTCTTTTTATGACTATGGGTATATGATTTCTTCTCCTTCGTTTCTAATGTCGCTCAGTTAACTTGTTACATCTGATATGCACGCATAAAAATATTTAAAGCTTGTAGTTTGCTAAAAAGGTTGATGAACAGTGGCAAAATCCCCCCCAACTGTTTCATCCTTGAACATCCTCTCACACTTTAAACACACAGGCACACTACAGTTTGATTATTAAAATGTATTTCGATCTGTGTTATGATTATTCAAATTGTTGACAAAAATGTTTGTATGTGTATAAGTTTCAAAATATGAGGGGTATCAGAAGAAATCGTCCGATCTCTACCATCTTTATAAGAGATCTTGTGTTGATGGAAGTATTGCGATGTACCAAGGGAGGGTATAAAAAGAACAAATGTTGGTAACGATCATTATCCTATAGTGCAGATATTATAGTAAAATCATTAAAAAGTAAACAATATCGGTCTAAGATCATATTTAATGATGTAAAACATTGATAAATGGTGTAAATTTGCATGGGATTATAATTCGTTTTGAAATTTTGATTGGTTGGAGCTTGCTGTGGATATTTTAGCCATTCACCCCGCCTCGAAAGGCCTTTCAACGTGGGAGCAGCGCCAATAATACAAGTAAGTGGTAAATCTCTTATATCCATAATAAACAGACACAAATGGTTCATGTACTTTTGAGAGTAAGCGAGTGTCCCGTTATTACTCTCTGAATTTGCTATTGTTGTTAAGTTGCCAGAAATTTTAATGAAATATTTTAAATTCTTTAAAGTATTTTGCAACTTTTAACTAGACCAGTATTTAGAGAAGAGCTAAACCAGTATTTAGGTGATATACTGGCTGCTATTTGTGTTTGTTTGATTCCTCTGTAAATTTACACGACTGCTATGATACTGGTTGATAGAGGCAATGTTTATGGCTGTAATAACAGAATGCATACTGTAAATCGTATGTTCTCTGTTAATGGAAAATTAAAGTTTGAGAAGTACTATTTTTTTACAGTTGTCAATTGTTTAACTAGAAGTTCGTTTGGTTTTTACTAAATGATTAAAACATTCTTATTAATTATGTTCTTTTATTAGCCTACACTACCAGAATCATTATTATATTATTTATTTTACATTTAATATGATTTCATTATTATACACCGATATATATTTTACTCAAATGGCTGTCTCTTCATTAGAGGTCAATGTACCATCAGCTGATCAAATGATCATCATCATGATCGCACATTCACACATGAATATTACTTTCTTTTGTTGAAGTTGCTCGTCTGATTTATTTAAAAATATTTTTTTCCCTTCCGCAAATCCTCATTTTATAGTTACCCTCATTAAAACGATTGTTAAAAGGATTTTTAATTAATTTCATGTACAGAACACCATGGCGCCATTAAAATTAAATGTTGAAGATTTTTTAATTGAAATTGTTGTGCCTATTTATATTAGTCTAAGATTTTCTATTAAGCCTTTATAGTTTGCAAATATTATAATTTCGATTTAGTTAAGAATTGTAGTATTTTCATATCGTTATATTTACAAACCATTCGTTAATGAATTTGTTGCAGTTAAATATTACATTATATGTTATTATTTTCTTCCGGTCATAGAACAGGACCATTGTTGGTACTATTTTAATTGATAATTTATAGATCTAAAATGGAAATTATGTTGAATAAAAATGTTGATGTTGTTATCATGAAGTAAATGAATCTTTAAAGTTTGATTTGTAAGGAGTTCGGAGTAGTTAGGTAGGATACAGAAATGGGTTTACTATCGCTATTTTTGGTTGGTCTTTAGGATTGATGGTAAACAGGTAGGGAGGGCATACATGTAGTTGACACCTTTGCATGTGCTAAACCAGCTGCGAGAAAAATGTATTGTTCTTTAATTACTCTTTTTATGACTATGGGTATATGATTTCTTCTCCTTCGTTTCTAATGTCGCTCAGTTAACTTGTTACATCTGATATGCACGCATAAAAATATTTAAAGCTTGTAGTTTGCTAAAAAGGTTGATGAACAGTGGCAAAATCCCCCCCAACTGTTTCATCCTTGAACATCCTCTCACACTTTAAACACACAGGCACACTACAGTTTGATTATTAAAATGTATTTCGATCTGTGTTATGATTATTCAAATTGTTGACAAAAATGTTTGTATGTGTATAAGTTTCAAAATATGAGGGGTATCAGAAGAAATCGTCCGATCTCTACCATCTTTATAAGAGATCTTGTGTTGATGGAAGTATTGCGACGTACCAAGTCTGAATGGAATCCGAGGTTCATTTCGCGTTTTATGATCTTCATAGATATTAAAAATGTTGACCCTTTCTGGGGGAGGTATACAAAGTTGGAGCAAAATCGGATTATCCTTTATCTTTCCGTGAAATAAATTGTTTGCTTTAAAAATTTTGATATTTTGTGTGAGAGGTACCAGAAGGAGTGCCCATATCCGAACTCGATCTAAGTTTGACAATGATATTACGATGTACCAACTTTGGATCAAATCGGATGCTCCCTTCGAGAATTATCCAGACAGACGGACGGACATCGCTAGATCGACTCCAAATGTCCTGAAACGGGTTTGGTTCAAAGAGACCTAGGGTCTAAAACCGTTATTGGCCGTATTAAATGATATATACTCTCTGTAGCCATATGGCTGAGGGTATAAAAATTTAAAAACTATGGCGTTTGATTTTGTTGCTTTTTTTTATCTCACCCTGTACTGCGATAGGCCATAGTTTAAAAAACTCACCCTCCATTATAACAGTTTCTTTTGAGTCTTACCCACAAATTTTATAATCCCCATTTTGTGGTTTGTTGCTTAATTCTATTCAATGATTTCTCTCTCAATTCAAACATAATAAAACAGCTGAAATGTAATACTAAGAAATTAACGTTACCCTTGTGTTCACCCTATTGCCAAACTATTGCATGTTTAATTCAGATTTATTTATTATCATACACTTAGTTTATAATATTCAATTTGTTTCCTAGTTAGTATTCATAAAACCATATACAATGTGTATTTTCACACCTTATTAACATTTTATGGCTAATCATAAAAATATAAAATTGAGTTTAAAAATCTGATTAGTCCCCAATCGAAATGGATATGGAAATAAACAATTTCATACCCTCTCCGAAAGAAGTTCAGAACTAATTCATTTGAATCATATGCCACAGTATAAACATGGTTTTCAACAAAATATAAAACACTTCAATTTACATGCCTCCCCTTTACGGCAAAGTGCTTGAAGTCCATTAGCTATCATTGTTGTGTATGTGTGTGTGCGTTCAGCTAATATTCATATTCAATAATAATGTGAAAGGAAAGCTTTTATTATTCCAAAAATGGAGGGAAAGAAGGGGAGGACACATTGGGTATGGTTTCACATTGCAGGACATATTCAATGTGTTTCATATTTTTTTCGGGTGAGTGCTAGAATTTATTGGTCATACATTTACGACACCACAAAACTACACGCAAATGCTAAGCCATATACAAAATTACATAGTATGGTTGGATACACGCACACTCTCACACAGACGCAAACGCAAACGCAAATATAATATTGTCGGCATTTCCTCCATTTTAGTGATTATTTACGATTATTAGCTTTTTATATTGCACGGTCATGTAGGGGGTCTGTGCAAAAACAATAAATATGATAGACTACGACCATAACTAATCATTTTTAGTGCACTGGCGACTCTAGTATATTGTTGTGCGTCCGAAACAAAAAGGAAATTATGGCTGAAAAGAAGGCGGTAAATTGTCTAGCCAAAGGCGCTAATCAAAAGTTATGAAACTTGTTTTTATTGAGATAATCTTTTGTCTTTGATGAAAGAACAAAAAAAAAAAAAAAAAAAAAAAAAAAGAGAGAGAGAGAAATAATAATAATAAAGAAATTAAAGTACTGTTTTATGAGCGAAGAAAATAATTTGCTGTAATTAACAAATATTTTACAAAATATTTCGCGGTTACACAATTTCCGCCTTTGATTAATGAATTTAATGTATATAGAATTGTGAGAGATTTTGTAAATAGTCCACTCATATCCAGGGTGAGATAAAAAAACTGCAACAAAGTCAAATACCATAATTTTTACATTTTTTTAAATTTTATTGAATAAAACCAAAAATGTCGGAAATAGCATAACATTTTAGAAGAAGTTTAGATTTGTTCGAAATGGTCACCTTTGGCACGAATTATGGCCAATAAAACCGTCACATGCTGTCCGAATGTTGCTCTGCGGTATTTTGGCCCATTCTCGTCGAAGCGCTTGTTTGAGGTGATCGACACTTTGGTATTTTTTAGTGCCAACCTTGCTTTCCAGAATACTCCAGACACAATAGTCCAACGGATTGATATCAGGAGATTTTGGTGACCATTGTGCGCTGGAAATGAAGCGAGGAACCTTATTTTGTAACCATTCTTGGGTGGCGCGTGCTGAGTGCGATGGTGCTGAGTCCTGTTGGAATCTCCAAGGTCTGCGGAAAAAATGTGTGCGTGCCCAAGGCTTTATTACATCCTCCAGAATATTTTCGCGATAATATTCGGCTTTTATTATGATGCCACGGCTGATAAGTATGAGCGGAGAGCGACCATCGGCTGTTATGGCGGCCCACGCCACCACCATGGCCGGCGCTTGAGTTCTGGTGGCCAATCGAAGGTGCACAATTTCAGCTGACCTCTTTGGCAAGTTAACACGATCATCGGAGAAAATCAAATTCGGCTGTTCACCACTTTCGTCCAAGCGAAGCAACTCTTTAGCTCTTTTAAGTAAATTTTCTTCCAGTTGTAAGTTCTTGCATTTTTTGGAATTTCAATGGCTTACTCCGAGATCATTTTTCAATATTTGCCGACTGGAATATTGCGAAATGTTCAGCTCACGAGCCATTTTTGGCCACTGCGGCGCAGGTTTAGATCAAGTCGCTTTTTTACTTTTCGAACGATTTCTGCTGATGTTGATGTTGTTTTCCGTCCACTTGCTTGACGTCTGGCTACGCTACCAGTACCACGGTAACGGGCGATGGTACGAGATACAAAAGATTTATTCACATTTAAATGCTGCAGTGCTCTAACGATAGCCACGATAGTCTGAAGTTGGTTGCAGTTTTTTCATCTCACCCTGTATGCTTTGTTATGTCTAAAATTATTATTTCGATGAGTTACAAACGGAATGACGAACCTAATATACCCTACTTTTTGTGTATGGTGGAGTGTACAAAAATATTTTTATAAATCAAGTTCAGTATGTCACAAGTATTTCTAAGAACAAAGTTTTGGCGTGTCAGCTAGTAACCTATTAAATTTCTATATATCAAATTAAAGTCATATGACTGGAGAATAGGGTCAGGGCATTTAAAATACTTAAAATTTTCAGTAAAATGAATCTATAACGGAATTTTTCCAGTAAGTGTTTATTTCTATTTACAAATTACGCAAACTACAAATTACCGAAAACATATATTACCGCTACTTCGTCAGCAAAAAGTCCATCTTAAAATTTTAGGAAGAATTTAACAGTTTGTGTTAAGTGCCGGTGCAGTATTAAGTTTTTAGTACATTTTGATACTTTCGTACCCTTATAGTACGAATTTCCAAAAATCCAGGCTTATCACACGCCTACACATCAAGACTGACCCTCGTTCGGGTTTCTAGCTTCAACCGTTTGGTCTGGATGTTAACTAGCGGTCAGTCAGTATGGAGACCTTTATTAAGCATAATATACTTTATTTACAAAAATAGACCCACAAAATATCAACAATCTCAAACCAAGAAGCCAACATTTTTATATCCTACACCAAAATGTAGGTCGCATTTATTATCCGATGGAGGTGAAATTTTCTAAACAGTATTTGTTTGGTCCAAGAACGAAACCTATAGAAATTGATGGGAATCGGTTCAAATTTAGATATAGCTCCTATATATATATATAAATATCTAAACCGACCTCGATACCTTACCTTGGGCAGAGGTATTTTCGAGCAGTATCTGATGTCTGGTGTCAAATATCATTGTTGTGGAGTGCATATTCCAAATGTGAGGGAATTTAGGTCGCATTTATTATCCGATGGAGGTGAACTTTTCTAAACAGTATTTGTTTGGCCCAAGGACGAAACCTATAGAAATTGATGGAAATCGGTTCAAATTTAGATATAGCTCCCATATATATAAATAACTAAACCGACCTCGATACCTTACCTTGGGCAGAGGTATTTTCGAGCAGTATCTGATGTCCGGTGTCAAATATCATTGTTGTGGAGCGCATATTCCGAATGTGAGGGAATTAAACACCAAATCGGATGAAACATATAATTGGGGCAATCTAGCTATATCTAGCTTGATTAATGATGTCGGTGAGTCGCATTTTGACCCATCAACGAGTCTGAGAGAATAAAGAAGTAAAAAAGCAGTACGTTCGGCCGGGCCGAACTTCTAATACCCATGGAACAAATTTGGCAATTTCCAAAAAAAAAATAAATAAAATAAAATCCGTTAAAAATTCTGTTAAAATCTTAAAAATACCGAATGCTTATACGACGACGTGGACCTGCATAGGCAACATTTGTCATAACTTATTACAATATTTAAATGCGAAACTTGAAGAAAAATCTTATTATAATACAGCTAAAATCGTCAAAATACCGAATATGGGGGTACCGTTATATGGGTGCTATACGAAGACGTGGACCTGAACATACAATTTTCTGGCATGGGCTGAAGTATCCATTACGAACTTCACATGCGAAATTTGAAACAATCCCGGTAAATAATGTCGCTAAAATCATCCAAATACCGAATATCGGGGGGTACGGTGTATGGGGGCTATACGAACACGTGGATGTACATGGCCCATTTTCTGTTTTATGCTGCAGTATCTATTACGAACTTCAAATACCAAATTTGGAACGTTAAATAATGTCGCTAAAATCATCAAAATACCGAATATCGTGGGGTACCGTTATATGGGGACTATATGAAGACGTGGACCTACATGGCTCATCTTTGACTTAGTAAGTAGTATCCATTATGAACTTCAAATGCCAAATTTGAAACAATTCCTGTGAATAATGCCTTCTATCTCAATTTGTTCAAAAGATTACGTGATTACAACAGACGGACAGATGGACAGACAGACAGATAGACAGACGAACATGGCTAAATCGTCTTAGAATTTTACGCTGATCAAGAATATATATTTTTTTGGGTCTGACATGAGTATTTCGAGGAGTTACAAACGGAATGACAAAATTAATATGCCCTCCATAGTATTGTGGAGGGTATAAAATATCCAATTTGGGCTGATATTACATATGTGGTGAACGATAACCATAAAATCGAATAAAGATGTATATCGGACCTAAATAAAAATATAAACCGACCTCGATAACATTAAGCAGAGGTATTTTCAATCTGTATCTGATATCTGATACCAAGCATCAATCTTGTGGGTGCATATTACGAATGTGAGGGACTTTATCACTAAATTGGATGAAATATATATATGGGAGCTATAGCTATATTTGAACCGATTTTCACCAAATTTCAAGTACATGCTTCTAGACTGAATTTAGTCTGATGTGTCAAAATTCAGGTACTGTTTACTGATATTGGCCATTTGGTGCACAATTAACCCGAAATAGGGTAGGGAATATGGGAGCGATTTCTAAATTTGAACCGATGCTCACCAATTTTAATAGGATCGTCCTTGGGCCAAACAAATATTGTCTGGAACATTTCATACCAATTGGGTAACAAATGCGACCTGCATATTCACAAAAATACATGAACGATCGGACTAACATGTATAAATCGACGCAAAAAAGTGATTTTGTGAAGCTTCTCAAAAGTAACTATATCGCTTCTCTCTCCATGTTACAAATAAATGCAACAAGAAATAATCCATATTGGGTATAAATATTGATCATTTTTAGAGGAGATACCAGACCCGATATTTGCTATCGTCATGCAGATAAAATTCTAAAATGTAATTAAAACATTTGCGAAAGTTACTACTCAATCAAACATCCATTGAAATACTACGATTTGCAGATATATGGATTGATGATCGTGGTCTTTAAAAAAACGATTTTCGATCAAAGATTAATGGTGTGGCGAGTCACATTTTGACCCATCAAATGGTATACACCCTGTGTAACAACAAGTCTGAGAGAATACGAAATTAGAAATAGGTTATGAAATTTTATCTTTGATTTTCAACATATTTTTCTTGTAACACATATTAATACAGGATGTCGAAAAACAATTATTGTTACAGAAATGAAACAACAGATTTCATACCATCATGTAGACTGAGCAAAATATTTTGTATATTACAATCGAAATAAATTCCTCCAAAAAATGGCAATGGTTAAATAATAAAGTTTCCATTTCAATAGATAATCGTGAAATGTTAATTAAATATGAAATAACATGAACACTCGGCTTTAGTAAGTAAATACATATCACACATGTATACACACACACACATACATCTCTTGAATATCAAAAGGTATTAAAATATCTTAGAATTTAATCTCTTTTTGGGGTAGGGCTTGGCGGTGGATTTGAATGCTCATCAATGTGTTCATTAAATATTGTAAGTAACAGTTGTCGATTTCAACGTTTAAATGTATAAATTTGGATTTTTGATTTGCAATTGGAATCAGTCATGTGTTAAGCGATTGTGTGCAAATGCAACATAATCCTTCACACTTGCAACAATTCAAAAGTGTGAATGTCTAAACATGTCATGATTATCGGCGATGATATGGCTTATGTACATTAGGGTTGGGCATACTTTGGAATGTTTTAGAAATTTTGAAAATGCCGGAAATTTCGAAAGAAAGAAAATATTCTTAATACAAAAGATAAACAAATAAGGTTTTTTAAGATAACAAAATCTTAAAAATACCCAGAATAATAATTTAAGATATTTTAAAAATAATTGTTGATCATGAATATATTTCAACGACTTCTTCTGTCCGTTCACAAAAATAGAACAAAATGCAGGTCGCATTTTTTATCCGATTGAAATGAAATTTTCTGAACAATATTTGTTTGGTCCAAGGACGAGCCCTACTGAAATTGGTAAGAATCGGTTCAAATTTAGATATAGTTCCCATATATATCTTCAACAGATTTGTCATATGTATGTTTTATCGTAAAATCAAAAACAGTCCTGATATATATCTTCCAAATTTTATCAAGATCGGTTCATATTTAGATATATTTTCCATATCTACCTTTATCCGATTTCAGGTTTACTGTGCACCAAATGGTTAATATCAGCCCAAACGGAGTGAATTGTAGCAACTCCGACTGAATTCATCCTAGAAATAAGTACTTCAAATTTGGTGAAAATCGGTTCAGATATAGCTATAGTTGCAATATACTCACACCCTGTATATTGAAACTATAGAAATACCGCAACAAAATCAAACGCCACAAATTTTTTTATACCCTCCACCATGGGTAGAAGGGGATAATAATAATGTCATTCCGTTTGTAACACCTCTAAATATTCGTCGTAGACCCCATAAAGTATATATATTCATAATCAGCATAAAATTCTAAGACGATTTAGCGATGTCCGTCTGTCTGTCCGTCTGTCTGTCTGTCTGTCTGTCCGTCTGTCTGTTGAAATCACGATAGAGCCCACATTATTTGACGTAGACCTTTGAAATTTGGCACAAGTGTGTGTATTGTCCCTAGGATGGTTGGTATTGGAAATGGGATATATCGGTCCACGTTTTGGTATAGCCCCCATATAGCGGTACTTCCCGATATTCGGTATTTTGATTATTTTTGCCACATTTTCCACGGATTTGTCTAAAAATTTACCTCTGTAAGTCGTAATGGATTCTAGCTCCAGTGGGGTAACATTATATGTATAGGTCCACGTTTTCATGTAGCCCCCATATAACGGTACCTCCCGTTATTCGGTATTTTGATGATTTTAGCGACATTATTTAAAGGAATCGTTCCAAATTTGGTGTTTGAAGTTCGTAATACATACTGCAGCATAAGAAAGAAAATGGGCCATGTAGGTCCACGTCTTGGTATAGCCCCCATATAACGGTACCCCCCCCCCCCCCCCCATATTCGGTATTTTGATAATTTTAGCGACAAATAGCATCAAATTTTAGAATAAGTTTAGATTTGTTCGAATTGGTCACATTTGGCACAAATTATGAACTTCGGCCAATGAACGGCCAATGAAACCGTCACACGCTGCCCGAATGTTGCTCTGCGGTATTTTGGCCCATTCCAGGAGAAGCGCTTACTGGAGGTGATCGACACTATTTATTAGTGCCAACCTATTTTTCCAAGATACGCCAGACACAATGGTCCAACGGATTGGAATCCGGAGGTTTTTAGTGGCCATTATGCGCTTGAAATAAAGCGAGGAACCACATTTTGTAACCATTCTTGGCTGTAGCGTGCTGAGTGCGATGGTGCTGAGTCCTGTTGGAATGTCAAAGGTCTGCGGCCAAAATGTTTGCTTGCCCAAGGCTTTAATACACCATCCAGAATATTTTCTCGATTATATTCGGCATTCATTCTGATGCCACGGTCGATTAATACGACCATCGGCTGTTATGACGGCCCACACCATCACCATGGACGGCGCTGGAGCTCTGGTGGACAATAAACTGCTGGACAAGGAATGTTTTCTCATCGGAGAAAACCAAATTCGGCAGTTCACCACTTTCGGCAAAGCGAAGCAACTCTTTAGCTCTTTGAGTCTATTTTCTTCCTGATGTGGTGTAAGTTCTTGTACTTTTTGGAATTTCAATGCCTTAATCCCGAGCTCATTTTTCAATATTTGACGAATGGAATATTGCGATATGTTCAGCTCACGTGCCATTTTTCGGTCACTGCGACCCGGGTTTTGATCAAGTCGTTTCTTTACTTTTCGAGCCATTTCTTCTGCTGGTGCTGTTTTCTTCCGTCCTCTTCCTTGATGTCGGGCTACGCTACAAGTATCACGGTAACGAGGGATGGTACGAGACACGCAAAATTTATTCACATTTAAATGCTGGAGTGCTCCAACGATAGTCACTTGTGGTTTTCCAGACAAATATAAAGAAATCACACTATCACGCTTGAATTCCATCACGAATAACTTTTTTTCTGGAAAATTCTCACCAAAATGCTTTTGTACGTTTGTAAGTAATGTAATGAGTTGTCACTCACTGTCGGACGAGTGGCTTAGAAATTACAGCAGCCTGAAGATGGTTGCAGTTTTTTCATCTCACCCTGTATATGTTTCTTCTGACGTCATGTTAAAGTCCCTCACATACGTATTATGCTCTCCACAACAATGATATTTGATTCCGGACATCAGATACAGCTCGAAAATACCTTTGCCAAATTTTATCGGGTTCGGTTCAAATTTTTATATAACTTTGATATACATCTTCATGCCATTTTACGGTTATCGTTCACCATACATGTAATATTAGCCCAAAGAGGATAGATTTTTTCATATTCAACCGAATTTTTCCATTTGTTCAAAATCGGTCCGGTATATAGATTGCTCCTATAAATAATTTTAATTATATTTCTTATCGACTTCATATCATGCAATGTTAGTTGGTACTAGATGTACAAAAGCTAGTTGGAGGCTTTTCGTTGAAAATCGATTCAGAGTTGGATATAGTTCCAAAATTGTGACTAATCTAAAGCCATGATTCACATTCAAATAAGGTTCATAGTGGATACGATCTACTTCACATAAATTCGCAGTATATATTTTTTATTACGGAAGCTCTATTAAATAGGCATAGTGGTATCATATAGTCGGCCTTGCCCGACTTTTGACATTTCCTTACTTATTTGCTATATCTCCGATATGTAATTACATACGTCAACGGAATCCACGTTACTTTAAAGGTTAACCATGTCCCTGTATTTGTGATCTTGTCGGGCTTTCAGTAAATGACAATTTTGATATTTTACAGAAGGGCTGTGGTACATTTTGCCTATCCAAGACCTTTGGAATGGCACAAACCTTATTCTACACATAAAATTATGCGTCAATAGTTCTATGGATGTGAGCTGCAGGACAAAAGCATAATTATGAAAAAAAATATTTCTTGGTCCATTACAGCCCTTAAATATTTTTCTATCTTTTCAAAAATGATCTCCTATTCTGATTAAACCTAACTGCATAATTGTGAATACAGTGTTATTAACACATAGTGATTTAAGGTATAAATTTTTCAATTGTGTACCCATAGATATATTTGTTCTCAAATAATTACATTCCTAATGTAGAAACACATTGAGTTTTTAGGCAGATTGATTTTACAACTCATTGATATATGTGCTATTTCACCAAATATTTAATATAGATGAATCTAACGTTATGCGTCGATATAATGCCGTGGCCCGAAATTTTAATAAAGAAAATATTTTACTTATTTGGTTAATTGCATGGCTTAAGGTTATTAAAAAACTATGTTTTTATTTTTGAATTTTTCCTTTTTTATTCATCCAATATTTCGATTTCTTCGGAAATCATCTTCAGGGATCTGTTTTACAAAAAACACAAATTACAAACTGATTTTAACAATATATAACACAATAAATAGCATACATTTTTAAAGTAAAAGCTCGTCTATTGAGTTTAAATGTCACTATCAAACTAAGTTTTCTTTCGTCGGTGTTTATGAACTAGGCTTCTGTAAATGTGAGCACAATGGTCTGTATCGGTTTATAATTAATTCGATTGTCATTTGGTAAACTTATAATATGTAACATTTCCAATGTAAATCGTTTTTTGTAATTATTTTCTTGTGCTAATATGTCGACGGCTTTAAGGTCGAGCTTATGTCCTGTCAATGTGCAATGGGCAGCTAAAGCAGTCTTCTGTTCGAGAGGCTTGTCACTTTTTCGATCCGATTTATGTCCGGAAAGTCTAGTTTTTAATTTCGTCTTTGTCGTGCCGTGCAGGTCGCATTTATTATCCGATTGAGATGAAATTTTCTAAACAACATTTGTTTGGTCCAAGGACGAACCCTATTGAAATTGGAGATAATCGGTAAAAATTTAGATATAGCTCCCATATATATCTTCGTCCGATTTGCCTTTTATTGTGCACCAAACGTTTAATATTAGCCCGAAATGCATGGAATTTTGCACATACAACCAAATTAGGCCTGAAAATACGTTTGCCAAATTTTATCGAAATCGGTTCAGATATAGCTATAGCACCCATATTGTTCATCCGATTTGTTATTTTTGTCCTCCGCAACCGTAATATGCACTCTGTAACAACAATATTTGGAGAAATATATCAAATGCAGCTCAAATATACATTTGCTAAATTTTATCGAGATCAGTTCAGATTTGGATATAGCTCCCATATATAACTTCGTCTGATTTACCTTTTATTGTGCACCAAACGTCTAATATTTTATTTTTTAGGACTTTCTTTACTGGTTTTTAATAACATATGAAACAAGTAATCAGCGGCTATAGTCTTGCGATCATGTAATTCCCTACAACTCTATAATATATTGGACCCTTAGGAAGAAAGCCATTTCAGTCGGTTTTTAAAAATAAAGCCTGCAACTTTGACCGGTGACATTTGCCCCCTATGTACGCCCTCTGTCGTGCTGATAGGTATTCTCACAAAAGTTGTAGTCCATTATACCCGTTAAATACTATCCGATGGCGATCAAAAATGCTGGGCATTTGCCCTGTTCTAAATTCTAACCGCTTGCGGAATTTCGTGATGTTAGCCTTTAATTGTGATCTGTAGCGACTATAAAATCAGGAAAATTTTTTAGGTTTTGGTCCATTTCAACAACTAAATATTTTGTGTAAAAATAATATCACAAGATGTATAATTCAATATTGTAAGTCACATTGAAAAAAATTTCATGCCATAAAAATTGAAAAAAATTTCATGCTATATGACATTCTACGTGCAGGACCAATATTTCGAGGTTTTACAATCTTTTCGGCCCAATCTGATCGTTGCATAGAAATTGGCAATACTACTCAGGTATGTTTTTTTTTTCTATTGTATGTTTAAGCATTCTTAAAGTAAGAAGCTAAGGCTTTAGTCCTGCGGGGCCGACCATATGATACCCCACAACACTACAACATGTTGTCCAAATCCTTTATGTCCAAATCCACGGAGCACTGTCCACATATTAACGTTAGTATTTTGACCGGAGACATTTGCCCAATATTTACGCACTCCGTCGTGCTGTTAGTTGTTGTGGTCCATTTTACAGTTTAATATAATCGAATGGTCCTTAACTCTCTTCTCAGGCGTGTCGATTGGCATCAATTGTTTGATCAGGATTTTTATTCTGTTTTTGGTTCATTTGAACCCCTAAATATTTTGCGATCATCTCCAAAAGCAAAAGTAGTGGTCCATTTTACCCGCTGTTCTAAACTCTAACTTCATGCGAGAGTTCGTGTCCTTTGGTTTCTATTTGTGACCTTTATAACAGCTGCAAAATCATGAACATTTATAGTTGTTGGTCCATTTCAACCCCTTAATATATTGCGGCCAACCTGTATTGTAAGGTAAAAAAAATATTATAAAATATTCACTTCAATCAAATTGAAAAAAAAAAAAAAGTAAGCAAAGGCTACAGTCGAGCGGGGTCGACCGTTGAATACCCTACAACACTATAATAAACGATACAGTTTATATAGGCAAGATACTCGAAAGAATTCCACAAGATATTGTGACAAATAATAAAAGAAAAGCATCAGGTTTCGTTCTCTAATTTTCGAATAATAGCAACTTAAACGAATTTGCTCATTTCCAATTTATAGGTAGATGTTGCACTTAAATGGTCTTCCTAGATCTGGAACCAATGTTTTCCAAAGACCTATAATGTCTCGGAAGTGGCAAAAGATTAACATTTATTATTGGTTTTTGACTAAAACGCATCTATATGAGATACAGACATTTGACTACGAAATCAGCCTTAACGCAATAGTCAGAAGTGCGTCTTTCCTGTATTTGTGAATTCTCCAAAAAGTCACTGGAATGGACATTTTCGTATTTTGACTACAAAAGTTGGCAAACTATTTCACACATTGAATATTTTTGGATGGCCATCCGAAACTGCTTGGCTTTTGCAATGTGCGGTAACCCCCATTCAAATGTGCGTGAGGATCGGGCGATAATTACGACCTGCCGACAATTTTGCAGTTTTTTAGTCCATTTCAACCCCTAAATATATGGCGATCATCTCCAAAAAGAGTAGACTTCTATTCTAACCCTCATCTCATCCCCATGCAAAATTTCGTAAGGATCGGGCCATAAATGCGATCTAACTACTTAGTTTTGTTAGCTGTAGAAATATTACCAAATGTTTAATTCAAAATGAAAATATGCCAAAAATATGACAAAATTGAAAAAATATGAGAAAATTTTAAAAAATCAATATTTTCATCTTTAGAGAGATATTTTTATGCGATTTTTTTAGACGTTTTTTCTTTCCTGCCAAGAGGCCATTCTGAATTAATGAGAACTGTCGAAATCAGTTCAGCCGTTCTCGACATAAAAGAGATCTTTCAAGCATATCTTCCTTGATAGACATATATATCGCACATATTTTGCTATATATCCTATTTGTTGGATGTTAACATCAATGTAAAGGTCAGAAGTAATCTTGTGCTGGCTTTGTTATTTCGCCGGGATTTAAAATATTCGCGGTTTAATGAAAATTTTTGAATTTTTTCAACACAAAAGATTTGGTCTATTTTAGCCGATAAATATTATCCGATGACCACCCAAATTGGTAGGCTTCTTCCCCGCCCTAAACTCTAGCTACATGCGAAATTTCGCGTCGATTGGTCTATAATTGCGACCTGTATAGCTACTGCAAAATCCGACATTTTTTCAGTATTTGGTCCATTTCAACCCCTAAACATTTGGCGATCATCTCTAAAAGCAATAGGGTTCTATTCTGATCCAAGCCCCACCTACATTCTAAATTTCGTGAAGATCGGGCCATAATTGCGACCTGTAGAGTGATTACAATTTAACATGGACAGACGGACAGACGGACAGACGGACGGACGGACATACATAGCTAGATCGACTCAGCTCGGCGAGCTAGGAAGATCCATATATACTTTCCTATGTGGGAAACCAATATTTCGAGGTGTTACATAATTTTTGGCCCAATCAAACTTATAATACCCCCAACACATAGTGTTGTAGGGTATAAAAACAGTAAAGAAAGTCTTCAAATCGGGCGGGCCGGCTTTATAATACCCTACACCACTTTGCTAATTTAGTAGAGCTCCACATAACAATTAAAAGTTTTTATAGGAGAATTCAATCATACAAGCTATGATTATAATTATAATTTAAAGTTCAAAGGACTAAATATGCCGAAGCATTTGTATTGTATTTTTATCGGACTTGTGTTGCCCATTTGGTGCAGAATTAATTTGAAATCGGATAAAGATATACCGATCCGATAAAATTTGGCAAATGTATTTCTGAGCTTTATTTGATATATTTACCCAAATATTGTTGCTGCAGAGTGCATATTACGGCTGCGGAGGACAAAAAAACAAATCGGATGAACAATATATATGGGAGCTATAGCTATAGCTGAACCGATTTCGATCAAATTTGGCATACTTATTTTCAGGCCTAATTAGGGTATATATACAAAATTCCATACAATTCGGGCTGATATTACAAGTTTGGTGCACAGTAAATGGCAAATCAGACGAAGATATATTTGGGAGCTATATCTAACTTTTGACCGATTGTCTCCAATTTCAATAGGGTTCGTCCTTGGGCCAAACAAATGATTTGTGCAAAATATCATCTGGATCGGGCAATAAATGCGACCTGTACTTTGTTTGCAAAAATACATGGACATACGGACGGACGGACATGCATAAATCGACTCAGAATGTGATTCTATGCAGATCATCAAAAGGAACTATGGGTCTATCTCTATGCCTATTACAAACAAATGCACAAAGACATAATACCCTGACCACCTTGTAATGTAGGGTATAAAAATCGCATGCGATAAGCAATATAAAAAAATACACAAAATACAACATAATCTATATTAACATAATTATTGGCATCATTTCATGCGATTTTTTCAGATTTAATACTTGTATGCCAAGAGGGCATTCTGAATTGACAAAAATTGTCAAAATCAGTCCAGCCATTCTTGAGATATAAGCATTCTAGCTAACATTCCCTTCCTTTGTATGTGTATATTGTATATATTTCGCTATATATACCCGATAACTATTGGCATCTACGTAACGGTCAGATTTGACCTGTTCGTCTATCTGTGATTTCGCCGGAATAAAAATATCCGCAGTTTAATAGAAAATTTGATTTTTATTTATCACAAAGGTCTATTTCACCCGCTAAATATTACCCGATGGCCATGCAAATTGGAAGGCTTCTGGCACTTCGCTTCGGTTGGTCTATAATTGTGACCTGTAGAACAACTGCAAAATCAAAATTTTTTTCAGTTTATGGTCTATTTTAACCCCTAAATATGATGCGATCATATCCAAAATCAGTAGTGTTCTATTCTGACCATTATGGTGTGGCTCGACTCAATATGCATAGTGAAGAAGGTTATCAAATATAGAGTTTCGACCGACTTTTAAACGTTCCTTACTGTTTTAGTTTATATTCATTTATTGTGAATTTACCTGATATTTTTCTACTTCTCAGAAATCCAACATAGATAGCAAGGCTGTGGGTAACACTAATATTTTTTTTGCAACATGATGAAAGTCTCATCACACACTGTCTATAGTTAAAAGCAGGGCTTCGTCTTTCCAACAGTGCATAGTCCGCCTGCTATCGTCTTAAAGAATATTCATACATATTTGCGTGCGACATGTGTTGCAGTTGATGTTGATGAATGTGCTTTTATAATTCACGTTAAAAAGTTTAACAACCCAAAGCCCTTAAAATATTTACACACGCTCATCCCTGCATACAGAGAATATGATCAAATAGGTAGGTATTTTGTTTATGTCACTGTAGGGAAAGCGACAAATGCAGGCTGAAGAAAAAACTGCAGACAGACATACGACCAGACCATCACCGCTATTACCACCACCAGCACAGCACAGTCATAAAGTCATCAAAACAGGAAGGAAGTCAAGGTTAGTGCGGATATAAGTAATGCAATATGTTACTGCTTCTCTTTTGCTGCTGCTGGTGCTGCCGTAGCTGTTGTTGCTCTGTGTCACAGCCGTTGCTGATGCCATAATTCATAACATCTCTGACACACACACACACACTGATGAATGTATATATGTACCATATGATATACGAGACATATGCAGCTATCTATACCAACGACAAAAAGTAGCGACAATAATATGTTAATATCCGCCATGAGACAATAATAATACAATAACAACTAACACCCTCTTCGCCGCCATTATCGTCATCATTCACTTTGTTATTGTCAACATCGTCTCAAATACAATTGTTGCCGCTAACATCATCTGGCTAAATAAAAATACGTCAGAAAGCATATTTTTGCATTTACCTTTTGTTCTTTTACTCTTGCACATATTAGTTTTGTTTTTTCGTAGCTATTACTTGTATTAAGAAGTTGCAATAAATATTACGATGGGAAAATATTCGAATGATGCTTTAGAAGAAAAGTGAAAGACCTTATACATAAAGTTATGAGAATCTATATTTCGTTTGTTTACTGCATAAGTCGTGTGTATTTACCGGCCAAAGCAAAAAAATTAGAGGTAGCCTTATTAAAATTTAATATCGATCGTAAGCGCTATATAACAAGAGAGTTCCTACCAAAAAAAACCATATTTAAACCCTCCACCCTAACAAAAAAATATTCATCGGAGATACCATAGAATGAGTCGATTAAATAATGTCAGTTTATTGAAATGAAGATAAAGGTTACGATTCCAATGTTTGTAGAATTCCTAAAACACTGAGAATGGACAAGTAAAAAACAAGTAAAACCAGTAAAGAAAGTCTTAAAGTCGGGCCGGGCCGACTCTATGATACCCTACACCACTTTGCTAATTTAGTAGCATAACAAAAGTTTTTATGGGAGAATTCAATCATACACGCTATGATTATAATTATAGTTTAAAGTTCAGGGGCTAAATATGCCGAAGCAGTCGTATCTTTTAAATTCGGACTTATATTGCCCTTTTGGTGCTCAATTAATTTGAAATCGGATAAAGATATATATATGGGAGCTACATCTAAATCGGAACCGATCTCGATAAAATTTAGCAAATATATTTCTGAGCTGTATTTGATATATTTCCCTGAATATCGTTGTTACGGAGCGCATATTACGTCTGTGGGTAACAAATATGACAAATCGGATGAACACTATATATGGGAGCTATAGCTATATCTGAACCGATTTCGATCAAATTTGGCATACTTATTTTCAGATCCAATCTGATCGTACGTGCAAAATTCCATACTATTCGGACTGATATTACACGTTTGGTGCACAATAAAAGGCAAATCTGACGAAGATATATATGGGAGCTATATCTAAATTTTGACCGATTATCTCCAAGTTCAATAGGGTTCGTCCTTGGGCCAAACAAATGATTTTTGCAAAATTTCATCTGGATCGGGCAATAAATGCGAACTGTACTTTGTTTACAAAAATACATGGACAGACGGACGGACGGACGGACAGACGGACGGACGGACATGCATAAATCGACTCAGAATGTGATTCTATGCCTATCATCAAAAGGAACTATGGGTCTATCTCGTTTCTTTTTGCCTGTTACAAACAAATGCACAAAGACATAATACCCTGACCACCTTGTGGTGTAGGGTATAAAAAGCAGTAAGTTCGGCCGGGCCAAACTTTGAATACCCTCCACCATTTGGAACGAATTAAAAAAATTAAAAAAATAAAAAATAAATTCTATTGAAAATTCTTTTAAAATCTTTAAAATACCTAATATCGGAAGGTGCCGTTATATGGAGGGATATACGATATTGTGGACCTATATAGACAAATCTATGTCTGGGTTAAAATACTCACATGGATTTTCAGATAATTCCATTGGGAAATTTGGCTAAAATCATCAAAATCCCTAATATCGGGAGTACCATTATATGGGGGCTATACGATATCGTCGACCTATATAGAGAACTCTATGTCAGGGGGTAAAGTGCACACAAAGAACCCCTTGCGTGGAATTTCAGACAATTCCATTGAAAAATATGGCTGAAATCATCAAAATACCGAATATCGGAGGGTACCGTTATATGGGGGATATTCGATATCGTGGACCCATGTAGACTATTTTCTTTCAGGGACTCCTTGTGTGGAATTTCAGACAATTCAATTGAAAAATGTGGCTAAAACCATCAAAATACCGAATATCGAGGGGTACCGTTATATGGGGGCTATACGATATCGTGAACTTATGTAGACAATTCTCTCCCGGAGGATGAAATACTTATAAGGGACTCCTTGTGTGGAATTTCCGACAATTCCGTTGAAAAATGTGGCTGAAATCATCAAAATACCGAATACCAGGGGGGGGGGGGTGGGTGGTACCGTTGTGTGGGGGCTATTCGATATCGTGGACCTATATAGATAATTCTCTTTCAAGGAATGAAGTAATCACAAATAACCATTTGGTATTCTCCGACGAGAAAACATTCGTTGTATAAAATTTGAAACCGTTACTACAACCTATGACACAAATTACTTTTCAGGACCACTGTCTTCGTATAGCCCCCATATAGAGGTTTTCATTTCAACGGTATTTTTCGACGGAATTTCTTTTGCAATTTTTGAAGCTTCTTCCAAATGGTGGATGGTATAAAAATTTGGGCCTGGCCGAACTTAGCTGTTTTTTTTTTTTACTTGTTTAGCTATTATCTTTTCACTGGCTAAATTGGCTCACGCATGTTTCGTGATTTGTTTCACTTTTAAACATCTTCAGGTTTGTCCATAGGTTAGCCTCGAATCGCTTTACCAAAAAATCAACATTTGAAAATTATTGAATTAGTTATTGCTCAATGGCTACATATTAAGCTGAATTGTCGAGTTTGGAGTGAAAATTAGCCAGAAACATTGTAAAATTATCAACCAAATCAGGAGAGACCCTGGTGGGTTAATAATGACCTCGTGATTTCACGTGATTTCAATGAAAAGATATTGTCTCAAGAATGAAAAAAAATATTGAATATGAAAATTTTGTTCTTTCCATAATAGGGTAAATGGTATTTTACGTAGTAAGAACATCTTAGTTTTTTTTTTTTTTATTTTTTTAGAAAATATTGTTTCCAGACCTATGACAATTATTCGAAAAGAGGAACAATAAGGTTCTTAAGCATTCTGGCAATATTACAAAAACATTTTATTAAAAACGACCTTGGAAACTTTGTCATTCTGTCTGTAACATCCCTAAATATTGGTTGTAGACACAATAAATTATATATATTCATAATCAGCATAAACTTAAATAAATCGATTTAAAGATGTCCGTCTGTCTCTCTGTCCGTCTGTCTGTTCGTTGAAATCACGATACAGCCCACATTATTTGACGTAGAGCGTCAACATTTAGGAGAACAATTTGTATTGTGTCTAGGATGGTTGTTATTGAAAATAAGATATATCGGTCCACGTTTTGGTATAGACCTCATATAACGGTACCTCCCGATTTTATTTTTACGATATTCGACACATTTTCCCACGGAATTGTTTCAAAATTCGTATTTGTAAAACATAATGGAATTTGATGATTTTTGCCACAATATTTTACGGGTTTGTATAAAAATTGGTCATAATGGGTTCTAGCTGGTGTTGCGAAACATTGGATGTATAGGTCCACGTTTTGGTACATGCCGTTATTCGGTATTTTTACAAAAATTGGTATTTATAGCTCATGGTAGGTTTTAGCTCGATGGCAGAACATTAAATGTGTAGTTCCACGTTTTCCTATAGCGCACATATAACGATACCCACTAGTATTCGGTATTTGGATAATCCTAGTCCTATTTACCCACGAAATTGTTTCATATTTGGTATATAAGAAGATTTGATAGATGACAATTCTTGAAGTATAAAATTGTCTAAAGAGTATCCCATTTTGGTATGGCCCCATAAAACGGCCCACTCACTTTATGGTTATTTGTTTGATTAGTTTAACTGCATTAGTCAAACGGTGTTAGCGGTATATGAAGTTTAAAGTGAAACGCGCTTGAATGCAGGGACTTTTATATAAAAATATTCCCTTTATCTAAGGTAGAGGGTATTAAAATTTCGATTCCGAACTTAATGTTGTTTTACTTGTTATACCCTACACCACAAGGTGGTCAGGGTATTATGTCTTTGTGCATTTGTTTG
Source organism: Musca domestica (assembly GCF_030504385.1). Classification (NCBI taxonomy): domain Eukaryota; kingdom Metazoa; phylum Arthropoda; class Insecta; order Diptera; family Muscidae; genus Musca; species Musca domestica. Next base: position 694,283 of record NW_026712329.1, on the reverse strand, counting down.
TAACAGGCAAAAGGAAACGAGATAGACCCATAGTTCCTTTTGATGATCTGCATAGAATTACTTTCTGAGTTGATTTATGCATGTCAGTCCGTCTGTCCGTCCGTCAATGTATTCTCGTGAACAAAATGCAGGTCGCACTTATTATCCGATTGAGATGAAATTTCCCAAACAACATTTGTTTGGCCCAAGGACAAACCCTATTGAAATTGGAGATAATCGGTAAAAAATTAGATATAGCTCCCATATATATCTTCGTCCGATTTGCCGTTTATTGTGCACCAAACGTTTAATATCAAGTCGAATGGTATGGAATTTTGCACATACAACCAAATTATGCCTGAAAATAAGTATGCCAAATTTGATCGAAATCGGTTCAGATATAGCTATAGCTCCCATATATATTGTTCATCCGATTTGTCATTTTTGTCCTCCGCAGGCGTAATATGCACTCTGTAACAACAATATTTGGGGAAATATATCAAATGCAGCTCAGAAATATCTTTGCTAAATTTTATCCAGATCGGTTCAGATATGGATATAGCTCCCATATATAACTTCGTCCGATATCCCTTTTATTGTGCACCAAACGTCTAATATTTGCCCAAATGGGATAGAATTTGGCACATACGACCGAATAGAATCTAGAAGGTAGTAAGCAAAATTTGATGAAGATCGGTTCAGATATAGCTATAGCTCCCATATATATTATTTATCCGATTTGTTGTATTTGTTACCCACAGCCGTAATATGCACTCCGTAACAACGATATTCAGGGAAATATATCAAATACAGCTCAAAAATACCTTTGCTAAATTTTATCGAGATCGGTTCAGAGTTGGATATAGCTCCCATATATATCTTTATCTGATTTAAATTTAATTTTGCACCAAGTGGGCAATACAAGTCCGAATTTAAAAGATACAAATGCTTCGGCATATTTAGTCCTTTGAATTTTAAATTATAATTACAATCATAAGGTGTATGATTGAATTCTCCCATAAAAACTTTTAATTGTTATGTGGAGCTCAACTAAATTAGCATAGTGGTGTAAGGTATCAAAGTGGTATTGTTTTACTTACTGCTGGCATTATTTTTAGGAAAACGGTAAGCATTATCAGTAATTTTTACTGGGGTGTAATGGGCTAATGTCTTAATTAACAGTTACCGTGATTCTTTGTAGATCCCAACTTTCATCTTAGTCAAAAATCGTTCAGTTTTTTTTAGAACATAAATTAACATATACAAAGTAATAACACACACACACACATACATATAGGTTTTCCGCCATACAATTTTAATTTCTTTTATGTATGTATAAGTTACCACCAGCAAACGCGTGTATTGCCATAAAGCTGGCTTATTTTCATTGGCATCGTCTACGTTCGTTATGCTAATGTTACGTTCATTTCCTATAGTTATTCCATGTTGTTATGAAAATTTACAAAAATGCTTTATCACTCCATTGCTGTAAGAATGAATGTGTATGTGTGTGTGTGCTTGTGTTAGTGTGCCAGGGTTTGTATAGCCTGTGCGTATGCATGGATGAGTTACATGTGTGATTTATGATGCTAATGACACTCGTAGCCTGGTGAAAGTAGGAAACCATGCCATTACTAAACAACACCAACATCAGGGCCATTAACTGCCACTGCCTGCAACCACTGGCAACGTTACAAGTTTAGACAATGTTTATATTAAATAATGGCAATTTGTTTATAAGCAACAACAACAACAAAAACGACGACGAGAGAACAACAAAGCATGGGGGAACAGCATGCCAAAGAAAATTTGAAATTTAAACAAATTTCGTAAATGAAGTGAAAATCGTAATGGATTTCCACGACGACATGCTCGCACTTAATCAACAACAATAACAAAAGAAAAGAAAAAAAAATAAGAAAATATACCTCCAGCAGATATGAGAAATTATGAAGAAAATGTAATGGAGCTAATGGTGTTTTCTTAAGGACTTATTTCAACCTCAATTTTAACGGCGCCAAAAATGTTGATCGTCGTAAGGCAACAAAGTCGAATTTGTTCAGCTATTTAAAGTATTCATTAAATTTCATATTAAGCGAAAATGCAAATATAAGAAAATATTTATAATATATGGGCTTAATAGGTAACGATAAAAACTCGTGCTTGATCATAGTTTTTCCATAACTAAAAGGGACATTTCTCCATTCTTCATCATCCGTTAGACTTCAAATATTTCACGAAAGAAGGGAAATTAATGTAGAAAGTGTAATATTTTATTTTTCTCACTTACCCTCAGTCACAAAACAGCAACAGAGCTCTGAACTTTCGAATAGACATTAATATTGCTCATATAATGTTTATTTTTATACCCTCCCCCTTGAAAAAGAGAGTATAATAACTTTGTCGTTCCATTTGTAACATCCCTAAATATTCGTCGTAGGCCCCATAAAATTCTAAGTCAATTTAACGATGTCCGTTTGTCTGTCTGTTGAAATCATGATACAGTCACATTATTTAACGTAACACTTCAAAATTTGGCACAATGGTTTATATTGTATCTAGTATGGTTGGTGTTGAAAATGAGATGCAGTGGTGCACGTTTTGGTATAGCTCTCACATAACGGTGTCTCCCGATATTCGGTATTTGGATGATTTTCGCCACCTTTTTTCACAGATTTGTCTAAAAATCGGTATTTTTAGTTCGTAGCGAGTTTTAGCTCGTGTGGCGAAACATTGTATGTATTGGTCCGCGTTTAGTGTAGCCCCCATACAATGTACCTCTCTATATTCGGTATTTTGATGATTTTTGCCAAATTTTTTCACGGATTTGCCTAAAAATTGGTATTTGTAGTTCGCAATGTTTAAAAATCATCAAAATACCGAATATCGGGAAGTACCGTTATATGGGGGCTGCACCAAAACGTGGACCTTTATATACTATGTTCCTCCACCGGAGCTAGAACCCACGGTGGAGGAACATAGTATATAAAGGTCCACGTTTTGGTGCAGCCCCCATATAACGGTACTTCCCGATATTCGGTATTTTGATGATTTTTAAACATTTTCCACGAATTTATCTAGAAAATTTGTTTGCAGTTAATAGTGGGTTCTTGGTCCACGTGATCTTATATCGCACATACGATACCCACAGATATACGGTATTTTGATAGTCCTAGTCCGAATATCGATGCAAGTGCACTATAGGAAAACGTGGACCTAGATATTCAATGTTCTGCATCGGAGCCGGAATCCTATACGAACAACAAATACCATTTTTAGACAAATCTGTGAAACGAATGTGGCAAAAAACCGAATATGGGGAGGTACCGTTGTATGACGGATATACCAAACCCTACACCGGTCATTTTCAATAGCGAACGTGCCGGAGACAACGCAGTCTATTGTTCCAAATGTTGAAGCTCTACGTCAAATAATGCGGACTATACCATGATTTCAATGGGCAGACAGATAGGCAGGTACACAGACTTCATTACAACGAGTTAAAATTGTATGTTGAGAAACAGGCCAAAGACTCAGCGAACTTGAACAATGGCGCAGACAGTCCTTTAGACATTCTGCTATTTTAAAGTATGTGGAGAACATAAGGCGTCGGGTCAAATCCTGTGACTACATATCATCTATGCTAAGCTTCGAATCACTGGACATCCATATCCATAGCAGTTAAAACTGGACGCGGAACATCCCACTTTTCAACGGTATAGGCGTCTATACCGATGGATAAAAGATGGAGAACGAAGCGGGTGAGTCGGTCTTCTGTGAAAGCCTAATTATGCGGAACCAGCGTATTCCAAGAAGAGATCTTTGCTGTCAAAAAGTCATTGAATAATAGCCATAAATAGAAAAAGGGAACTGAACGCACCGGTGACTATAAATTTCGATAGTCAAGCGGCCCTGAAAGTATTATCATCTACCATGACGGTCTTGGAGCACGGAAATGCTCTGGAAATAGTTAAGTCGTCTTTGAGCTTTTTTGGTCATTGAAAAAAATCAGAGGAATTGGCAAGACGTGGATCCGAGCCTATCGATCGGGAGATCGAGAACATGGTAAAAGTACCCTTATGCCACTTTTTCCGAGTTATACAAAAACTTCACTCTGAGAGATTTCAATAAAACTGGCTAAAAGGAAGGGGTTGCAATGTCTCCAACAAAATTTGGCCACTGATCTCTGAAAAAAAATCAAGGTCGCTCATTTCGATCAAACCAAAAACATGTGGTGAGATTTATCACAGGAAACTGTTTGCCACCGACTTTACAGATTATGAAGTAGCCCAATCAGAATACCACCGAAATAAGGTATATAAAATTTGATGAAAATTGGATAAGATATTGCTTTTATTCCTATATCATCCGACTTGCTTTTTAAATCCCTCAGCCGTAATATGCAAATTTTAAAAACAAGCTTCGAAATATAGGGTGGGATAAAAAACTGCAACAAATTCAAACGCCATAATATTAACATTTTAATACCCTCCACCATAGTATGGAGGGTATAGTTTGTCATTCCGTTTGTAACACCTCGAAATATACACATTAGATCCCACAAAGTAGACATATTCTTGACCAGCATAAAATTCTATGTCGATTTAGCCATGTCCGCCCGTCTGTCTGAAGTAGATTGATAACATTTTACTCAAATGTATGTTATGTCTGCAGGACTTCTGGTATTGAAAATGAGCCATGTATGCCCACCTCCCGATACTCGGGTTAGCGACATTATTCATCGGAATTGTTTCAAATTTGGTATTTGAAGTTCGTAATGGATACTACAGCTTAGGACAGAAAATTGTCTATGCAGGTCCTCCTCATTGTATAGCCCCCATAGAACGGTACCTCTTGATATTCTGTATTTTGATCATTTTAGCGACATCATTCACCGGACTTGTTTCAAATTCGGTATTTGGTGTTCGTAATAGATGCTACAGCCTATGACAGGAGATTATCTGTGCAGGTCCACGTCTTCGTATAGCTCCCATATCTAGGTACCTCCCGATATTCGGCATTTTGATGATTTTAGCGAATTTATTCACCAGAATTGTTTTATATTTTATTGTTTTTGAGAATTGCCAAATTCGTTCAAAATGGTGGAGTGTATTCAAAGTTCGGCCCGGCCTAACTTACAGTTTTTTTTATTTGTTTAACAGTATTTAAAACTCGTAATAGTTAACAACAGGAAACCGGTACCATCGACTTTATAGATTATGAAGTACCCCAACCAAGATGGAAATGGCACATACCACCGAATTTAGCCTCAGACAAAAATAATAGATTTTAGCACATGCGAGCGAATTTAGCGGGCTGGGAAGCCACAAGTAGCTATCATTGGAGCAACCCAGCATTTAAATGTGAATAAATCGTGATACTGGTAGCGTAGCCCTACGTGAAGGAAGTGGACCGAAGAAAACAGCAACATCAGCAGAAATGGTTCGAAAAGAAAAGAAAAGAAGAGAAAAGACTTGATCGAAATACGCATCGCAGTGGACGAGAAATGGCTCGTGAGCTGAACATATCGCAACGTTGCATTCGGCAAATATTGAAAAATGAGCTCGGGGTAATATTGACTTATATAGTTTTTTTTTTTTTTTTTTAAATACCCACAATTATATTAGATTTAGGTCCCGCTAACAAAAATCATTTAAATATAAAACAGAAAACAGTCCGACAAATGTCCATGAGTTGGTAGTCGAGTCGTTCGAGGGTAATTACAAAACACTTGTTGATTTTAGCCCGAAAACAATATTTTATAAAATTTATGGAACCGGATATTGTAAAATCACTAGCTCTATGATGCACAAAATAATTTGGTCACTGATGTCGCACTCCACAAGCCCACGTCCAAAATGAAAGGAGCAATTAAAAGACAACTGAATTCCAAAGGGAATTTAAAAACAAAAGTATGAATATTACACAGTTCTTACGAGAATGAGAAAATATGTTTTCTCAGCACATTTTTATGCATTTTTTACGGATTAATTATTTTGAGATCTCGCTAAAAATATATAATGTTTTTAAAACAATATTTTAGTATATCGAAAATTTAATATTGATGATCTGCTATCTTGTTTTTCCATTACATTTATAAATACTTCCATATATTCCAATATTTTAAAATCAAGCTATATTCCAAAGTTCCGAATTGAATATACTTGTTTAAGTTCAAATAGTTTTTCTCTTTTCACTATTCTGTTTTCACACACACACATATGTACACACAACCCTGGTTTGAAAACTAATCTTTAAATATTGACATAAAAATTTAGTTGCGTTGAGAGTGACAGGAAAAGTTACATTGTGCAAACTTTTAAGAGGTTTTTCGTATTGTGTGGAATACTTTCTGTCCATTTGTCGATTTTATTTGTATTGAATGTGTCAAACGAATCAGCAACAATGTCAGCGAAAGCGACATATCACATAAACTCATCGTCGTCATTGACGAGGATGCACTTGTATGCGTCATCGAAAACTGTGTGCAATCAGTGGTAACAAACATGCAGATGGCAGTGATGTTTTAAAAAATGGTTACCATTATTTATAGAATGTTTGATTTAGGGGAGATTAGATATGGAAAAGACTAGCTGGCCCGGTCCACGTTGCCGGCCCGTACTTTTAGTCTTTAATGCATATTTTTAAAGCATAATAATAAACTTACAGATAAACTGTAAGCGGTACAATTTTTTCTATAAGTAATAACTCCATAGTAATATCTAAATAGAAATAATAATAATAACTCATAGGAAAAATTATAATAGATGTTCAGTTGTAGATATTTTGAATAGCTCGATCTATGTGATATATAATATCTATAATAGCCTCAGGGAAAACCCAACTCAGTTTTTGATATCGTATGATCGAAACCCGCGTCGCTGTGGCCGAAAAATGGCTCGCAATTTTCCATTCGGCAAAACATTGAAATTCCAAAAAGTGCAAGAACTTTCACCGCAACGCAAAGAAAATAGACTCAAGAGAGCTAACGAGTTGCTTCGCTTGACCGAATGTGGTGAACCGCCGAATCTGGTTTCCTCCTCATTCCTTGTCCAGCAGTTTGTAAACAAAGAGGTCAACTGAAAAAGTGCACCTTCGGTTGGCCACCAGAAGTCAACTCCGCTCGTATAAGTCGACCGTGGCATTAGCATAGATGCCGAATATTATATCGATAATTTTCTGCGGGATGTATTAAAGCCTTGGGCACGAAAACATTTTGGCCGCAAACCTTGGATATTCCAATAGGACTCAGCACCATCGCACGCGCCACTCAAGAATGGTTACAAAATGAGGTTCCTCGCTTCATTTCCAGCGCACAAAGGCCACCAAAATCTCCGTATATTCGTTGGACTATTGTGTCTGGAGTATTTCGGGAAGTAAGGTTGGCACTAAAAAATACCAAAGTGTCGATTACATCAAGCAAGCGCTTCGCCGGGATGGGCCAAAATACCGCTGAGCAACATTCGGGCAGTGTATGATGGTTTCATTGGCCGTTTGAAGGTCATAATTCGTGCCAAATGTGACCAATTTGAACAAATCTAAACTTATACTAAAATTTGATGCTATTACCGACATTTTTTGATTTCATTCAATAAAATTTAAAAAAAAAAATGTAAAAATTTTCGCGTTTGACTTTGTTGCAGTTTTTTATCTCACCCTGTAGGTCCACGTTTTGGTATGGCCGCTATATAACGTTACCTCAGGATACTCGGTGTTTTGATGATTTTCGTCTTATTTTTCCAGAGATTTGTCTAAAAATTGGTATTTGTAGGACATAACGGCTTCTAGCTCCGGTGCCTAAACATTCTATGTGTAGGTCCACGTTTTTGTATAGCCCAAATATAACAATACCTCCGATTTTCGGTATTTTGACGATTTTCGACACATTTTTCCACGGATTTGTGTACAAATTGGTATTTGCTTGTCATAATGGGTTCTAACTCCGGTGCTGAAACATTTTATGTATAGGTCCACGTTTTGGTATAGCCGCCATATAACGATATCTTCCAATATTCTGTATTTTGATTATTTTCGCCACATTTTTTACGAATTTGTCCAAAATCTGATATTTATAGTTCATAATGGGTTCTAGCTCCTCTGGCGGAACATTCAATATTTAGGCCCACGTTTTCCGATAGCAGACATATAACGATATCCACCGATATTCGGTCACATTTCCCCACAATTTCTTTTTCCAATTGTGTATTTGAGAAGAATTGGTAGATGACAACCCTTGAAGTATAAATTTGTCTATGGAGGTTCCCGTTTTGTTAACATCTTTTTGTTACATCTTTTTTTATTTATCATATTTTTCTTACTAAAATTTTCATATCTTTAAAAAAAACTTGTCGATTCTCACAACTAACGCTTAACAACCTAACGATTATTCGAAACGTGATTAACACTAATTGCCACATCTGATGCATTTTGGAAGAACGAATTGACATTTTCCGAAAGTTTACTTCGGAATCAGCACATGTGCATGCGTATGTGTCTGTATGTGTATGTGTCTATATATTTAGAAAGTCTGGGCAAAAGTTTTATCTGTGCTTAGCAGTCAAACAAACAACACCAAACAAAGGTCTTGTACTCACACCTACAGGAGAAATGGAATCAAACGCATGTATCTATCTATACACGCATACGTACATACATATGTGCATAGTATACGCACACATGGTTATATTGGCTTTGATAAACATTTCAAGTGCATATGTGTACTTGCGAATACAAATCATTTGTGCGACACTGAAAGTAAAATCGGAATGGAAATTTACACTATCTAACTAATTTCTATGCTTTTATATTTTATTAGGCTAACACTGCTGCTGCCTGAATGTAACTCTACGGTATTTTCGCCCATTCCCGACGAAGCGCTTGCTTGAGGTGATCGACACTTCTAAGTACTTTTAAGTGCCAAGCCAGCTTTCCAAAGTACTCCAGACACAATAGTCCAACGTATTGGTATCCGAAGATTTTGGAAATGAAGCGAGGAACCTCATTTTGTAAATATTCTTGGGTGGCGCGTGCTGAGTGCGATGGTGCTGAGTCCTGTTGGAATGTCAAAGGTCTGCGGCCAAAATTTTTGCGTGCCCAAGGCTTAAACGTACCCTCCAGAATATTTTCGCGATAACATTAGCAATTTATATTCAAGAATATTTATAAAGAAATCGCACTATCACGCTTAAATTCCATCACGAATAACTTTTTTTCTGGAAAATTTCTCTTTAAAATGCTTTTGTACGCTTGTAAACAATATAATGAGCTGTCACTGGAATAATTTTAAAAGCTGTCGGACGAGTGGCTTAAAAATGACAACAGTCTGAAGTTGGTTGCAGCTTTTTTATATCACCCTACATATTAAGCTTGTCATTTGGTTTCTAACACCTTGAAATATACATTTTAGACTCTGGTTTCCGAGCGAAATGAAGTAGGTTGATAAAATTTTATTCAGATGTGTTTTAGGTCTGCAAGATATATTGTATTAAAATGGTCCTCTGTACAGTCAGATTTATAGTTTTTCTCTAGTTTTATTTAGAATTTTAGCACAAATTTGCTTAAAATATTGGGTTTCCAGTATGTTCTAAGTTTTTCCCAGAATGTATATCTTTATAGGTCTAACTTTAGGTATTTTCCCAATATAATATACCTCCAGATATGCGGTATTTTAATGATTTTCATTTTTTTGTTTAAAATTTGGAATTCGAAGTTCCTAATGTGTACTACTTCCTATAACCGAAAATTTTCTTAATAGATCCACGCCTTCGTATAGCCCAAATAAAATGGTACCTCCCAAAATGCTGTATTTGGATGATCTTAGCTACCTTTTTCAACGAAAGTAAATCATACTTTGTATTTTCAGTTCGAATTAGGCTCCGCTTTCTCTGGCATACAATTTATTATAGAGGGCCACGATTATGTATATATCCCATACAACGTACCTCCCTAAATACGGTATTTTTTGATTTTAGCTAGATTTTCCAAATTCGTAATTTGGAGTTCGCAATGGGTACTATTTCCTGTGACAGAACATTGACTGTACAAATCCATGTCTTCGTATAGCCTCCATACAACGGTTTGTTAAAAGAGGAGGATATTGGTTAATCCCGTTTACTAAGAAAGACCTCAATACCGAATTTCGGGATTCTAGTTCTATCTCTGCACCACCATATCCAAGTTAGTACCACTTAATACTTTTCGAGCAACTGTAGTGCTCATTTCAAAACCACCTCCATATCTTAAAAACAGAAACCAAAAGTGACATCAATATCAAATTTCCGGATTTCAGCTCTATTCCTTTACCCAATACCAGATTTAGTACTTTTCGTACAAATATAGTACACATTTCCAAAACCTCATCCATATCTCAGTTATAGATACCAACAGAGACCTTAATGTCAAATTTGAGGATTGTAGCTCTATCCCTTAACCCAGTACCAAATATAGTACTGCTTAGTACTTTTCATAAAATTATGATACACTCTTCCAAAACTCCCTCCATATCTTAAAACTACCCATGAGCAGCGACTTTAAAAAATCTAACAAGCAAGCAAGCTCTATACAGGTTGAGATAAAAAACTACAACAAAGTCAAACACAATAATTTGTACATATATATTTTTTAATTTTTTTAATGAAAGCAAAAAAAAAATCGAAAATAGCATCACATTTTATAATTAGTTTAGATTTGTTCGAATTGATCACGTTTAGAACGAATTATGGCCTTCAAACGGCCAAAGAAATCATCACACGCTGCCCGAAAGTTGCTCTGCGATGGTGCTGAGTCCTGTTGGCATGTCCAAGGTCTGCGGCCAAAATTTTTGCGTGCCCAAGACTTTAATACACCCTCCAGAATATTTTCGCGATAATATTCGGTATTTATTCTGATGCCACGGTCGATTAATACGAGCGGCCCACAATATCCCCATGGCCGGCGCATAAGTTCTGGTGGCCAACCGAAGGTGCACATTTTTAGCTGACCTCTTTGGCCAGCAAACACAATCGTTTTGTTTGTTCACAAATTGCTGAAAAACAAATGTTTTCTCTTCGGAGAAAACAAAATTCGGCAGTGAAGGAATTTAAATGGCTTTACCCCGAGCTCATTTTTCAATGTTTGCCGAATATTGAGATATGTTCAGCTCATGAGCCATTTTTCGGCCACTGCGACGTGGGTTTCGATCAAGTCGCTTCTTTACTTTCCGAACCATGTCTGCTGATGTTGCTGCTTTCTTCCGTCCACTTCCTTGACGTCGGGCTACGCAACCAGTATCACGGTAACGAGCGATGGTAGGAGGCGCAAAAGATTTATTCACATTTAAATGGTGGAGTGCTCTAACGAGAGCCACTTTTGGTTTTCCAGCCAAATATAACCATTTGGTGCACAAGTAACCCGAAATCGGCTGAAGATATATATGGGAGCTACATCCCAATCTAAGCCGTGCTTAATAAAATTTGGCATAGGTATTTCTGGGCTATATATGATATCTAGTACTGAATGTCATTGTTGTCGAATGCCTATTACCAAAGTGAGGGACTTAAACATCAAATCGGATGAAACATATATATTTTGATATATAAATTTGATGTGCTTACTTCTAGACTGAATTCGGTTGGATGCAAAAATTCAGATCATTTGGACTTATATTGGACATATGGTGCACAATTAACCCGAAATGGGTTAAAGATATATGGTAGCTATATTTAAATTTGATCAGATTATCACCAATATCAATAGGGTTCGTCATTGGGCCAAAAAAATCATGTTTGGGAAATTTCAATCCTATCGAATAATAAATTCGATCTGCATTTGATTCACAAAAATACATGAACAGACTGACTGACATGCATTAATCGACCCATAAAGTGATTCTATGAAGATCCTTAAAAGTAACTATGGGTCTAACTCGCTTTTTTCTTCGGGTTACAAACAAATGCACAAAGACATAATACCCTTAACACTATGTGTTGTATGGTAGAAAAACAACGATTGACAGTTTTTAAAAGATATATGTGGTGGCTCTTAAATAAACATATTTTTTAAGTCTAGGATTTGTGGTTACTGAAAATTTTTATCGCTGATAGTTATACCCTACAACACTATGTGTTGGGGGTATTATAAATTTGGTTGGGCCAAAAATTATGTAACACCTCGAAATATTAGTTTCCCACATAGGAAAGTATAAATGGGTCTTCCTATCTCGCCGAGCTGAGTCGATCTAGCTATGTATGTCCGTCCGTCCGTCTGTCCGTCTTTCCATGTTAATTTGTAATCAAGCTACAGGTCGCAATTATGGACCAATCACGCGGAAATTAGCATGGGGCTAGAGCTTAAAACTGGGCAGAAGCCTTCCAATTTCGATGGTCATAGGGTAATATTTAGTGGATGAAATAGACTATAACATTTGTGTTAAATAAAAGTAAAATTTTCCATTAAACCGCGCTTATTTTTAGTCCCGGTGAAATCACAAATAGACGAACAGGTCAATTCTGACCGTTACGTAGATGCCGATAGTAAATATATCGGATATATATAGCGAAATATATACAATGTGTATAAACAAAGGAAGGGGATGTTAGCTATCTCAAAAATGGCTGGACCGATTTTGACAAATTTTGTCAATTCTGAATGCCCTCATGGCATAAAATAATGAACTCCTGAAACAAAATAGATTTTGTAGTATTATGTGACATTTTTTTATTTTTTCATAGTTTTTATCGCATTCGATTTTTTCAATTTGACTTATAATATTGAGGTGTACATTTTGTAATATTTTTTCACCTTACAACACAGGTTGGGGCTATTATATACAGATTGCAATTATCGTCCGATTATCACGAAAATTTTCACAAGGGTAGGGTTAGGCTCAGATTTTCCTGATTTTGCATCCGTTATAAAGGTCACAAATAGAAATCAAAGCATATGAAATCTCGCATGAAGTTAGAGTTAAGGACATTACTTACTGGCGAAATCCGAACTTCTGGCTTTTTTATGCTGATTTCGTTGACGAATATAGCCAAATATCGTAGACAAGCAAGTCATATAGATGGGTGTAAATTTGGAGATAAAGTGGAGACTCTTACTTTTGGAAATGATCGCAATATATTTAGGGGTTCAAATGAACCAAAAAGAGAAAAAAATCCTGATCAAACAATTGAAGCCAATAAACACGCCATAGAAGAGAGTTAAGGACAGGGAAGAAGTCTAGCATTTTGGATGACCATTGGATTATATTTAACTGTAATTTTATTTAGACCACAACAACTAACAGCACGATGAAGTCCATAAATATTGGGCAAATATTCCTGGTCAAAATGCTAAGGGTAATATCTGGGTAGTGTTTCGTGACATAATTTCTAAAACGATATCTTCCAAAAGGGATGAGGACATAAGGGGGGATTCTAATATATTGTTGTGTTGTAGGGTATCACAAGGTCGACCATAGCCTTTGCTTACTTGTTTCTTTATGGAATTCTCGTCTCGTGTCCTTTAAAATATGTATTTCTTTCAGCAATATTAAATTGTTGTCTGACTCAATGTATCCATATCCCAGCTAGCATTTGGAAGATTGTTTTTGAAAAAATCACTTTGGTGAGTCTTCTTCGAGTCCTTTTGGTGACCAAAAAATGATTAACTGTCTTGTATGATCGGAAAGCGACTCGAAAATGACTCTCTAATGAGTGTAAAGAGATTAATTTAATATACAACAACAAAATGTAGGGGAATCGCAAATCAATCTTTGAGATGTGACCATTTTTTCGTTATTTATTATCGTATTGCGGTCATCTAGAGATTGAAAAATGATTAGTTCTAAAAAGATCTTGCAGCTGTTTGAAAACTGATCAAAGTTATGTATTTTTTGATCATATTTTGCACAGATAAGTTCATAAATGCTGCTTGTTTTGTTATGCAAGGGTCATTTTGTTTCTGGACTGACTATCAAAAAGTTGATTTATTGTTCATTTGTAAAAAGTGCATAGAGGCGTCAACAGCAAAAGTGTATAATATTGAAAAGTGAAAAAAAAATATGAAAAAGTGTACGTTTATCTCTTTGTTTATTTATTAATTTTTATAAAGAAAATGTCAGCAAGTTAAATTACAAAAATAGAAAAGGCTTAAATAAAAACGCTGGCAAAAAAGAGACAGAAAATTTAATTTTGCAAAAAAGAATTAAAACTGAATATGAGAAAAATGAAGAAACTGTCCAGAAACGTGAATTGGTAAAGCAAAATGAGACAGAACTTGATTTGCAAGTATAGAAAATTGGGTATTTGATTGATTATTTCACTACTTTATAAACTATTAATACTTATATATTTTTTGATAATCTATTTCCAGGAAGAGTTTATTGCAAAACCGAAAGGTTTTCAGATAAATTAGCCTGCCAGTACTGCTGGAAGAGGACAGGATATATCTGAGTGCAGAAAAGTGTTATTTAGTTACAGCAATCAAAAGTAAGTTTGTCTTTTTAACACGTATATAAAGAAATGGACAGATTTGTACGTATTTTATTTCAGATATGTGTCATCTCAAATACTCAAGCAACGACAAGGATATGAACGCAATCCTACAAAAACATTTTGTTCACGCTAGAGACCGCGTTACAAATAGAAAACGGCCCGATTGCAGTTTCCGGTTTTTTTTTTTTTTTTTTTGATTTTTAATTTTTTTATTTCATTTTTTAAATTTTTTTCATTTTCTTATTTTATTTTTTACTATATTTTTACAATCGCATTTATTGATATTACAGTACAAATTATAATCATAAAAGCTGAATTATTTTTATTTTAAATAAATTTTTATTTGAACATATATAACATATATAATATAATTCTTTTTTTTACGGTACATCCGAATATTTAGAAATCACGTACGTGATTCGTAGAATCGTAAACACTCATATAAGACTCATAAATGACTCAAATTTAAGACAAGACTCATAACAGACTCCTAACTGAATATACATATGAGTGATATATGACACTTAAAAGACTAATAAATTACTCACTTAAGACTCATAAATGATCAGAAAATGACTTAAAAAAGACTCGAAAAAGATTCACAAATTAAGCGTTTTAGCGCAATAAGTGATTATAAAACGACTCGAAAAAGACTCGTAGAACGATCAGAAAATGGTCGAAAAAGACTCTTAACTAATCTAGAGGAAGACTCATATGTGATTTATTTAGAAGAGTCGCGGGAGGTCACGTTTTTCTCCCGACAACTGAGTCTTTTATGATCAGAAAATGCGCTCATATTCCAGCTTTTTAATCGCGCAATCGCGGATCAAAAAAGACTCGAATATGATTAAAAATTTCAAAAAATGCTGACTGGGATCTGTCTGTTTCTCCCACACATATTAATGTCTAGCTAAGTTGTTCAATAAATGTACGGCCATCCTAAAACTTTCCACATTAATACCAAAAAGATTAAGTTTGTTAAGCTTGGCCAGGCCAAGTATTTTATATCCGTTATATGTGGGCAATACATGTATGGAAATTACTCACACAGAAATCGAAAACTGAAACTATAACTGATTTGATCGGATTGAAACCTTTAAAATAGTAAAATTTTATATTATTCGCGAGGAGTAAAGATAAACACTATTCTTAAAATTTTAGCTGACTTGATTGGAATTTTGGCATGAAAGTCTTTAAAATCCCAAAAATAAAAAAATAAAATTTGAATATTTTCGTTTGAAGTAAGTTAGAAAGTGGAGCAGAAACCTCAAAAATACAGGTAATAGGTGGTCAAAAAAAAGTGGTCTTACATATAAAATGTTTGTGAAAAGAGCGCATGTATGTATTGCAAATTGTTTAACTTGTTTACTAAGCTTTAAATCATTATTTTTCCCAGTGCAATTACTACCTACTGTGGTAGTTGCACACATCCAGACATATGTACGTTGTCAGTTTGGTTTGTTATTACATGCGACCGATTCGATTGCACCACAACAAACAACAACTTCAGCTTCAGTTTAAACAACAATCCACCGAATGCTGAACTGTTATCGATGTCATAGTCAACCAACAAACGGTGGGCTCAAACATCATTTTCTGTAAAATGTTAATATATTGGCGAGATTTGAGATGTTCTCAATTGTTATAATAGTTGTTAAGTTCTGATATATGTTTCGTCTACATAACATAGCCTCATTTATAAAGAATACATTTTGGTTCATGACCAGATAATCCCTAAATTTTAGTCCGCAGCTCTTTGTAAAACAACTCCACTGTGTTTAGTTTTGTATTCAGTCGATAGTCTTTATACCCATTTCAAGTAGAATGCACACTGCACACTTGTCTCTGACACGACAACAACACTCCAGACCAAGCAGGTCAATTTATTTTAGAATTTGTTTGTGTTGTTGTTGTCGTCGTTTGAGCTGGCTGGCTGGCTGCACAGTTGATATTGGTGGCATAGATGTTGTTGCTGGTATTTTTCTCAATACTATTCGATTCCTATGGAGATTTTACTACTACGGCCAGCAAGTGAATGTTGGAATGGCTGAAATTCTATTTTGCTGCAGTAAAAGTTTATCAATCATTTAAAAAGTAAATTGCTTAGAAAACATGTTTGAGACATGTCGCACACACTCACATGGACAGACACTAACTTGTAGACAGATTGGAATTACATGCCATCTTCTGGCCAAAAGCAGCAGCATCGGCACTGCATTTGGAACGACACCTACAAAGGAATTCAGCGATGCATCAAAGATAAATTGCAACATCCTTTATTCTGCCTTTTAATGGAAAATATTATAAATAATAAATGTGAACGAAGATTTATATTTATCGTTTTTAACGGAAGTAGACAAATGAAAAGTATTATTTATTAATGAACTTTAATTGATATTTTTAAAACAATATATGAGCATGCATATATTGAATGATTTCAATGTGGTTTGTTATGTGTTCTGTGTTTTGTGATACGAAATCAAATTTAAAATTGTTAATGTTTATAACCTACAACACTATGTGTTGGAGGTATTATAAGTTTGATTGGGCCAAAAATTATGTAACACCTCGAAAAATTGGTTTCCCACATAGGAACGTACATATGGATCTTCCTATCTCGCCGAGTTGAGTCGATCTAGCTATGTATGTCCGTCCGTCTGCCCGTCTGTCCATGTTAATTTGTAATCACTCACGAAATCTAGAATGGAGGTAGGGCTAGAACCAGAATAGAACCCATTGCTTTTGGAGATGATCGCATAATTCTTAGGGGTCGAAATGGACCAAAAACTGAATAAAAAAACTGATTTTGCAGTTGCTCTTCAGGTTGCAATTATAGATCAATCGGCGCCGAATTTAGCATGGAACTAGAGCTTAGGGCTGGACAGAAGTCTTCCAATTTTGGTGGCCATCGGGTAATATTAAGTAGGTGAAATAGACCATAACATGTGTTAAATAAAAGTTAAATTTTCCATAAAACCGCGAATATTTTTAATCCCGGCGAAATTTCAAATAGACGAATAGGTCAATCCTGACCTGATAGTAAATATATCGGATATATAAAGCGAAAATATACAATGTATATATACAAAGAATAGCTGTACCGATTTTGTCAAATTTGATGCCAATAATGATGTTAATATAGATTTTGTAGTATTTTGTGACATTTTTTCATTTTTCAAATTTTTTATCGCGTGCGATATTTTCAATTTGACTTATAATATGGAAGTGTTTGTTTTGTTAACATATTGTAGGGTTGTAGGGTATCACATGGTCGGCCCCGCACGGCTATAGCCTTTGCTTCCTTGTTTTGTAATGAAATGAACAAGACTGTTCCTTTGTTAAAATTTTAGTAGTTTTGGCGAAATTCGAATTTGAATTCATCTAGTCATGCCATAAAGTTCATCTACTTGTCTATCTGTTAAGTACGGTAACCCTGCAAGTCGTAATAAAAGCAATACAATATTTTGTTTCGGATGATATCGATGTACACACATATAATCAACATATCAAAAAAAAAAAAAAAAAATGAGTACCCTCCACCATTTTTGAATTTGGCAATTTTCAAAAAAATAAAATTCCTTAAAAATTCCGTTAAAATCTTAAAAATGACAAATGTAGCCATTATAGGTAGCTTTTGTCATAAGTCATTACAATATTCAAATCCAAAACTTGAAAAAAAAAATCAGTGAATAATGTAGCTAAAAGCATCAAAATACCGAATATAGGGAGGTGACATTACATGGGGATATACCAAAACGTGAACCTGCAAAGAAAATTTTCTGTCATAGGCTGTAGTATCCCTTACAAACTTCGCTAAATCGTCAAAATGCCGAATATCGGGAGGTACTGTTATATGCGAGCTATACGAAGACGTGCATCTGCAGAGACAATTTTCTGTCACAGGCCGTGGTATCCATTACGCACTTTAAATACCAAAATTTGAAATAGTATCGGTAAATAATGTCGGTAAAATCATCAAAATACCGAACATTGGGAGGTGCCCTTATATGGAGGCTATACGAAGGCGCGGACCTGCAAAGACAATTTCCTATCATAGGCTGTAGCATCTATTAGGAACTTCAAATACCGAGTTTGAAAGACTTTCGATGAATAATGTCGCTTAAATTATATAATGAACAAAATAAATAAACAATCTATGCTGACGTAACATACATTTGAGTTAAAATTTTATCAACCTACCTCATTTCGTTCGGATGCTAGAGTGATTTCAACAGACGGACGGACATCGCTAAATCGACATAGAATTTTATGCTGACCAAGAATATAGATTCTTTGTGGGAAAAAATGAGCTCGGGGTAATGCCATTGAAATTCCTAAAAGTGCAAGAACTTAAGCCGCAACATATAGGAAATAGACTCTAAAGAGTTGCTTCGCTAGGCCGAATGTGGTGAACTGCCGAATTTGGTTTTCTCCGATGAGAAAACATTCGTTGTCCAGCAGTTTGTAAACAAACAAAATTATCGTGTTTGCTTGTCAAAGAGGTCAGCTAAAAATGTGCACCTTCGGTTGGCCACCAGAACTCAAGCGCCGACTATTGTGATGATGTGGGCCGCCATAAAAGCCGGAACATCAGAATAAATGCTGAATATGATCGCGAAAATATTCTGGAGGGTGTACCAAAAACTTGGACACGCAAACATTTTGGACGCAGACCTTGTACATTCCAACAGGACTCAGTACCATCGCGCTCAGCACTCGCCACCAAAAATAAATACCACAGAGCAACATTCGGTCAGCGTATGACAGTTTCATTGGCGTTTGAAGGGTATATTTCGTGCCGAGGGTGACCAGTTCAAACAAATCTTAAGTTGTTCAAAAATTTTGATGCTATTTCAGACATTTTTGCTTTAATTCAATAAAAAATAAATATTATGGCATTTGACTTTGTTGCAGCTTTTATGCCCTCCACCATTCTATGGAGTGTATATTAGCATTGTTATTCCGTTTTTAACTCCTCTAGATCAGCGTAAAAGAAGGTCAAGCGATGTCCGTCTGTTGTAATCACGCTATCTTTCGATTGAATTGATATAAAAGGCTAAAATATTGCATTCATGCATAGTTTACCAGTATGCAGGTAAAGTTCGTAAATGGGCCTTGTCGGTCCACGTTTTCATATAGCCCCCATATAACGGTAACTCCCGATATTCGGTATTTTCACGATTTTAGCGACATTATTTACCGGAATTATTTCAAATTTCCTATATGAAGGGCTCACAGCTATACCGAACTAAGTCATAAAAACATAATTCGAAGATATTAAGAGGTAAAGTAAATGCACTGCCTTTAATTTCTAGAAGGAATATTTTAGTCTACCAAAAGAAAAAGTAAAAGTCTATATTCAAAATTAACTAATGATATTAATTTAAAATAAAAATAATTTAAATATATTACTGAAAAGATATTCAAAAACAAAAAAATCTACTTTGGTTCATTATTACTCTGAATGAAATTTCAAGATTTCACAGATAAAGCGAACCAAGCCAAAAAAATAAAATAATGTGTTCGTTAAATGACTAAGTATAGTTAACTTTAGCGATTAATTTCCCACTAGTTTCGGAGTTTTATTTTAAGTCACGTCTTGGTTTGGCGGCTGGCAGCTGCGGGTGCTTCTATTGTTTGTTTTTATTTTCTTTATATTTCTATTTCTATTGTTTATATTTAGGAAAATAAAATAAATTCATTTTTTTAAAAAAATTATGTTAAGAAGGACAAAGGAAAATTAAAGATTTCAACTATGGTAGAAATAAGAAGGTAAAGTCATGCGATTATATGTTTACATTTTTATATGGAGGGTGTATTACGTTTGTAATTCCGTTTGTGACAC
Source organism: Musca domestica (assembly GCF_030504385.1). Taxonomy (NCBI): domain Eukaryota; kingdom Metazoa; phylum Arthropoda; class Insecta; order Diptera; family Muscidae; genus Musca; species Musca domestica. Next base: position 674,003 of record NW_026712329.1, on the reverse strand, counting down.
CTCGAAATATACATTTTAGAACCCATAATATATTCTTGATCAGCATAAAATTCTATGTCGATTTAGCGAGGTACGTCCGGCTGTCCGTCAGTTCGTCTGTGGGAATCACTCTAGCATCCGAACGAAATGAAGTAAGTTGATAAAAATTTACTCAAATGTGTATTATGTCTGGAGGACTTTTGGTATTGAAAATTGGCCATGTAGGTTCACGTGTTCGTATAGCCATATAACCTCCCATATAACGGTACCTCCCGATGTGCGGTACTATTACCGGAACTATTTCAAATTTAGTATTTGAAGTTCGTAATGAATACTACAGCCTATGACTGCAAATTGCCTGTGCAGGTCCCCGTCTTCGTATAGCCCCTAATATACGGCTACATTTGTTATTTTTAAGATTTTAACGGAATTTTTAATGGATTTTAATTTTTTGAAAATTGCCAAATTTGTACCAATTGGAGGAGGGTATTTAAAATTCGGCCCGGCCGAACTTACAGCTTTTTTACTTGCGTTTTTTTTTTTTTTTTTTTTTTTTTTTTGAAAGTTATGCATTTGACAAAATCTATATTTATAAATGTATATTTATAAATCCAATGTATCCAAGTTATTGAAACTTTATTTATTATTGCAAAAACTATACAAAATTTCGAATTTTTTTTTTTTTTTTTTTTGAAAGTTATGCATTTGACAAAATCTATATTTATAAATGTATATTTATAAATCCAATGTACATACAAATCAGAGATGGGAAATTTGACAGAGTAAATAACACAAAATGCAGAGATGGATATGCTTATTTGAAATGACTTTACCTTCTTAATTTTACCATGGTTTCAACAAATATTTACACATAAAAAATTCGTCGTTTCCGTCTTCATCATTCTTGGGGCTGGCAAATATTCCTCATCCTCATTACTGGAAAAATCACTAGCACTGCTTTATTACTATCCATTTATAGAAAACACTGATTTTTTAATTTTGCTGAAAACTGAACGACAATAAACACATGTTCACTAATAGTACTGATTCAAAGTGAAACACACTGACTTGGTTCATTTTTGCTTTGAAAAAAAGTCGAAAATGACAGTCGTTGACTTAGTTTTTTTACCGTCATCTTTGGAATGAAACACTTTTTGACATTGTGCTTTACAGGGTAAACAGAGTTTCCATATACGGGGACATTGGTCCTAATTTCGGCATTTTTTATTTTTCATGACTTGGTTCGGTATAGCAGTGAGCCCTCCATATGAAGTTCGTTATGGGTACTACAGCCTGTGACAACTACAGCATATGAAGAAAAGGTTAACGTATTCGTATAGTCCACATATAAGGGTTTCCAATTAAGTGGTAGTATTCAGAAATTTTTTTTTTTTTTTTGTTCTTTGAAAATTTTCAAGTTCCTTCCAATGGTGAAGGGTTTTAAAAGTTCGGCCCGGCAGAACTTAACTGCTTTTTTATTTGATTATTTATTTTTATTTTTATCTGACCCTGTATATGCTACCTATATTCAAATCTGGACTGATCTCTGTGCTGTATTTGATAACTGGCACAAAATATCGTTGTTCTTTAGAATCATTTTGAGGGCATGACGGACTAAAATAAAAAATTGGATGGGACCTACAGCTATTTCTGAACCGATTTTCACCAAATTTGATACATATTTTCCACCTCTAGCGTGTATACAAATCAGTATGTATAGACGGACGAACGGAAACACATACCTAGAGCGACTCCACATAACAAGATAGGAACATCTATATATAAACTCCTATATCCAGGTCCAATACTTTAAGGTATTACAAATTTATTTATTTTATCCCAATCAAATTTATAATACATATAGTGTTGTAGTGTATGAATATATTCACCCAAACAACATCCAAATATCAGTCTAACCCGTTGCAATTGTTTTTCAAAATTTTCAAGCTATTTTGCAGAACTTTAACTTACTTCCAATTTTTAATATAAGTGCCAAATTTGATTCACGTAATTATTGTTAATATTCATCTTCAATTATTAAACTCATATTTGTTTCGTTAATTCGCGAAATTTAAATTTGATGTTATCGATAATCGTAGTTAATTCTTTTACGAATAAATTACGGATATTTACTTATTTTCTTTTAACCTTAGATAGTTTTTCTCATTATTAGAAAATTACAATCTTTATTTAAAATATTTTATTCCAATTTCTTTGAATATACGTTTCAACCAAAAAATTGATTTAACAAAATACAAAATGTATTTGTAAAACCAAATATACAATGGATACACCAATTCTGTATTCATACACCACTTGTTTGAGATGCATGTACGTACAGATGTGTGTACGTAAGTACGCCTGTAAGAATGAGTGCATTTTCCTGCCATAATTTCCTTGTTGAAATTCAATTCTCCATTTATATTTTCCACCGTTTTCCACTGAATTGCAAAAATATGAAAACGTTGCTGCTTTCCATCGTATTAAAGAGCACGCTCACGTAGATTACTTCCGCCGCCGATTGTGAACAAATTTCGCTGCATTCCAAAAAAAAGAGAAACGAATCAAACTCCCTTCACAACAAAATGATTCAAGTGTGACGAAGGAGTTTCATCCAGTTGCGACATGAAATCAATGTTGTCAATATGGTTGATCGGAGATAAACGTTAATAAAATAAATGACAATAACAAATATTCTTATTCATATTAAAAATTTGCAAAAAATTGACACAATTTCCTTTTTTGGAATTAAAGATGAGAACACATAAAACGATTTTTTGACTGGCTTAAGTCATAGGCTGGCTTCTTCTTAGTAGCACAAAGGAGTTTCAGGTTGACCTAATTCGATTTTGTTCCTTTGTTTTTTTCCGAAGATATCAGCAGATTACATAAGCTAGTCAAAAAAAAGTTTTGTGTATTCTCAACGTAAAAGATAGCGCTGTGCGACAAAATTAAATTCTTTCAATAATTACAAGAAAACTCGTTGATTTAAGATGTTTAGTGTCTTCAGCAAAATTGCAAACAAAAAAGAACATTATTTTGGAGTTTTTAACCTTCAATTGGGCTTTTTGGACCTTTTTTGAAAATATCAAGTTTTATAATAATATTACGATGTTCAACGTTTGAACCTAATCGTATATTCGCTTCGAGAAATATCTTGCACACCAACCAGGCAGGCAGTCGGATGGACACCGACTCCAAATGTCCTGAAACGGTTTCCATCCAACGAGACCCTAGACCGTTATTTCGAAGAGGCCCGTTTTGACGGATCAAATGATTTGCGTTGATATTTTGAATCGTTCTTTTGCTTGGTCCAAGAACTCTTTTGATGATAATCGTACGAAATTTACATATAGCTCCAGATTTACATACAGTTGGACGGCATAGAATTTTATGCTGATCAAGAATATATTACTTTGTGGACTTAAAATGTATATTTCGAGGAGTTACAAACGGATAGACTAACTAAATATACCGTTAATACTATGGTGGAGGGTATACAATTAAATTGGTTTGAATTTTCTATCAAAATTATTCTAGGAAAATTATTAGGCTTATTGGAGCAATTGATGATTGTGATGAGCAAAAATGGAGGAAAAAAATATAAAATTGTGAAAATTTAAGCTATATAGATTTATCTATTTGCCAAAATTTGTATACCAATTTGCATAAGATCAAAAAATTAGTTGCCATTCTAAAATAGTGCAACATTATCATTCCTCTGATGTTTGAGAAAAGATATGTACAACCTAAAGAATATAAGTAAAAATAACAGACTGCTCGAAAATACCTCTGTCAAATTTTATCGAGATCGGTTCAGATTAGGATATAGCTGCAGGTAGGAAAATTCTAAGTTGATATTCTCGGGTTCCTTGGCCAAACAAAGATAATAATATTAACATGAGCTTTAGAAAACGTCTTTTGGAAAATTATAAGTATTGGGGTCTTGCTCACATTTTATTTGGAATCTAGGCTTCTACAAGTGTAGCAGAAAATTGGTCAAAATTGCGCCCATATAAAATTACCTCCTAATTTTACCTATTTCGATTTGGGAGTAGAGAACCATCTTACAGAAATATGTCATCATTATAGACCTAAATATGTATAGGGTAATACCGACAATTGGCAAGTGGTGCCGACTACTGGCAAAAAAGCATTGTTTTAATAAAACAACACATTTATAAAATTTAATAAAAAGTTATTGAAACTTTATTTATTATTGCAAAAACTATACAAAATTTCGAATCTGAATAAATTAACTTTGTAATAATTGAAATGTTCCACTCAGAATGGTGAGCGATTAAAAACGCGAAAATCCTAAAAGTGCCGACTACTGGTACACTTACCCAATATAATATTATGATCTATAATGATGACCGATCTATAATGATTTTAACCGAATGGCAGACAAACAGACAGACATTGTTTAATGTTCATTGATTTTTATATGAACAAACCCAGTAAAGAAAGTCTAAAAGTCGGGCGAGGCCGACTTTATGATACCCTACACCACTTTGCATATTTAGTAGAGCTTCACATAACAAATAATAGCTATTATGGGGAATTTGTGAGAATTAAATCATTCCAACTATGATTATAGTTATAATTTAAAACTAAAGGAACTAATGTATGAGAGGAACATCCATATCTGAATCGATTCTCCTAACTTTATCGAGGCATTTGTGTCTTTTCAATTCGGGCTTATATTACCCATTTGGAGCACACTTAACTTGAAATCGAATAAAGATATATGTGGGACCTATATCCAAATCTGAACCGATCTCGATAAAATTTTGCAAAGGTATTTCTGGGCTGTATTTGATATACTTCCCCAAATATCATTACTATCTAGTGGAAATTATAGCTGTGCAGAATAAATTCAACAAATGGGATGAACAATATATATATGGCAGCTATAGCTATATCTGAAAGGATTTTCACCAAATTTGGCATACTTGTTTCTAGGACCAATTTAGTCGTAAGAGCCAAATTCCATACCCTTATGCTAATATTACACGTTTGGTGCGCAATAAAAAGCAAATCGGACGAAGATATATGAAGGAGCTATATCCAAATCTGAACCGATCTCGATAAAATTTCATTCTGTCCTCAAATATGAGTTAGACAAAACTTAATGCCACTCAGCACGACATTGCAAATTCTAAATAACAGCTCATTTGAAATTAAAGCCCACCATGTGATATCCTACGACACAACAATATGTTAGAAGCTCACTTATGTCCAAATCCATTTTGGAAGATTTCGCATTTGAATCTATGTCACGGAACTCTGCCCAAATATAACCCTTAGCATTTTGACCAGAGACATTTGCCCAATATTTATGCGCTCTCCATCGTGCTTTTAGTTGTTGTGGTCCATTTTACAGCTAAATAAAATCCAATGGTCATCCAAAATGCTAGAACTTTTCCCTGTCATTAACTCTCTTCTCAGGCGTGTCTATTGGCTTCAATTGTGTAATCAGAATTTTTTTCTGCTTTTGGGTCATTTGAACCGCTAAATATTTTGCAATCATCTCCAAAAGCAAGGAGCCCCTCTGTATCTCTAAATTTAGACTCATCTATATGATTTGCTTGTCTACGATATTTGGCTATATTCGTCAACGAAATCAGCATAAAAAAGCCAGAAGTTAGCCTTTTGTGGATTTTGGATATTGCCTGTAAGTTATTTTCAGCGTTTCCGTAAAATGAAAATGTTAGTATTTTTCACACAAAAATAGACGTCCATTCTACCCGCTGTACTGAACTCTACCTTCATGCGGGAGTTCGTGTCCTTTGGTTTCTATTTATAATTATTATAACAGCTTCACAAATCAGGGACATTTTTAGTTGTTGACCCATTTCAACCCATAAATATATTGCGGACATCTTATAAAAAATAGGTCTAGCCCTTCTGAGCCTAACCCTACCCTTGTGAAAATATTCGCGAGGATCGGACGATAATTGCAATCTGTATATAATAACCCTAACCTGTATTGTGAAAAATGTTAGAAAATGTATACTTCAATATTATAAATCAAATTGAAAAGATCCCATGCGATAAAAGATATGAAAAAATAAAAAAAAATACAAAATACTAAAAAAAAAATCTATATTAACATCATTATTGGCATATTTTTATCTGATTTTTTAGATTTTATTCCTTTATACCATGAGGTCACTCTGAATTGAAAAAAATTTTCGAAATCTGTCCAGCCATTTTTGAGATATAAGCATTCTAGCTAATATTCCCTTCCTTTGTATATACACATGGTTGATATTTCGCTTTATATAACCGATATATTTACTATCGGCATCTACGAACGGTCAGAATTTACCTTTTCGTCTATTTGTGATTTTGCCGAGATTAAAAATATTCGCGGTTTAACGGAAAATTTGACTTTATTTAACTATCTATATTCCAAATATTACCCGATGACCTTCAAAATTAGAAGGCTCCTGCCCAGACATAAGCTCTAGCCCTATGCTAACTTCCTCGTCGATTGGTCTATAACTGCGACCTGTAGAGCAACTGTAAAATCAGGAAATTTTTCAGTTTTTGGTCTATTTCAAACCCTAAATATTATGCGACCATCTCCAAAAGCAATAGGCTTCTATTCTGGCTCTAGCTCCATCTCTATTCTAAATTTCGTGAAGATCAGGCCATAATTGCGAAACCAATATTTCGAGGTGTTACATAATTTTTGGCCCATCAAACTTACAATACCCCCCAAAACATAGTGTTGTGGGGCATAATTATGCCACCAATATGAGTAAGATCTGTGACTTATTATGTTTTAACAAATAAGCATAAAAGACTAAAACCACGGTCCGGGCCAGATGGTGTATTATGGATAATGTTATGACACTTGGTAATGAGGAATGTAATTTTTTTCTCTGTTAGGATATTACACTATTTTTAATGGCTTTTTCATGGCTTTTTTTCATCCTTCAAAAGTCAACGATATATGAACTAACGATTTATATACTAATGTTAATAAAAGGCACGGAAAATATAAAAACGCTACCTTAGCATGGAATCAATTGCCTTTATTTCGCATTCGATGTTGGCTCTACCGAATAGTAAATTCCGCAACCACGTATCACATCTTACTTGGTATATGTGTGGGTAAGTGATTCGGAATGGAGGGACGGCGGTATGTCGTGATGCGGTACCAAGCCTTCCATCGTTATTATCAACAAAACATTGCATTGCACTGCAGTGTTGGTGTTGTTGTTATTTCTGCTGTTCTTATTGCTTAAAATTGCAATAGCTATTTCTGTTCGTTTACCTCTGCATACAAATGCATACTCATTCCCCAGCACACAGCGTCACACACTGACGCACATACGGCAGACGTATTTGCCAGAACAAGGACACAGGTACACAGATTCACAATGCAATTCAATGGCTGTGGCACTTGCAATCATTTCGACATGAATCACGTTTGATTCGCACGAATTACCTTTTATGTGAAATTGAAATTATAATTTTCGATGCCCTTCCTTGCAGCGAAAAACGGAAAATAATATGAAAATGTTGTTGCACTCGTCATCGTAGTAGTCGTGCTGTTTAATATGTACCCGATAACCGCAAAACGGACGAAAGATGTAAAGTTTTGTATTTAAATTACAATAAGAAAATTTGTAGTTTGTGTCTAATGAAGGGCGGTTGGTTTAACAATTTAACCATTTGTATACCCTACACCACACTGTGGTAAAGGGTATTATGTCTTTGTGCAATTATTGTTTGAGCGTTTTGTTTTTCAAAATCTTGAACCCAATGTGGAGGAGGTACCAGAAGAAATAGTCTGATCTCTACCATCTTTATAACATATCTTGCGTTGATGGAAATATTGAGATGTGCCAAGTTAAATTAGAATCGGATGTTAATTTCGTGTTTTATTAGCGTCGTAGATATTGATATATTTAGACCAGCCTTAAACTCTAGCCCCATTGGTCTATAATTTTACATCTAGAGCAACGGCAAAATATTTTTATACCATACAACACTATGTGTTGGGGGTATTATAAGTTTGATTGGGCCAAAAATTATGTAACACCTCGAAATATTGGTTTCCCATATAGGAAAGTATATATGGATCTTCCTATCTCGCCGAGCTGAGTCGATCTAGCTATGTATGTCCGTCCGTCCGTCCGTCCGTCTGTCCGTCTGTCCATGTTAATTTGTAATCACTCTACAGGTCCCAATTATGGTCCAATCCTCACGAAATTGAAAATGGAGGTGGTGTTAGGGCCAGAATAGCACCCTATTTCTTTTGGAGATGATCGCATAATATTTAGGGGTTGAAATTGACCAAAAACGGAAAAATTTCCTGATTTTGGTTGCTCTGAAGGTCGCAATTATAGAACAATCGAAGCGGGAGTTAGCACGGAGCTAAGGCTTGGGGCTGGGCAGAAGCCTTCCAATTATGATGGTCATCGGGTAATATTTAGTGGGTGAAATAGACCATAAGATTTGTATTAAATAAAAGTAAAATTTTCGATTAAACCGCGAATATTTTTAATTCCGACGAAATAAAAAATAGACGAACAGGTCAATTCTGACCGTTACGTAGATGCCGATAGCAAATATGTCGGATGTATATAGCGAAATATGAAGAATGTGCATATACAAAGAGAAGGGGATGTTAGCTAGAATGCTTATATCTCAAGAATGGCTGGACCGATTTTGACAAATGTTGTCAATTCAGAATGCCCTCTTGGCATAAAAGTGTAAAATCTAAAAAAATCGCAAAAAACGACGCCTATGATGATGTTAATATCAATTTTGTAGTATTATGTGACATTTTTTATTTTTTCATATTTTTTATCGCATGCGATTTTTTCAATTTGACTTATAATATTGAAGTGTATATTTTGTTATATTTTTTCACCTTACAACACTGGTTGGGGTTATTATATGCAGATTGCAATTATCGTCCAATCCTCACGAAAAGGGTAGGGTTAGGCTCAGAAGGGCTAGGCCTATTGTTTTCAAAGATGTCCGAAATGGACCAACAACAAAAAATGTTCCTGATTTTGCAGCCGTTATAAAGGTCATAAATAGAAACCAAAGGACACGAAATCTCGCATGAAGTTAGGGTTTAGGACAGCGGATAGAATGGATCAATATTTTTCTCTGAAAAATACCAACATTACTAACAGATGATATCCGAAATACACAAAAGGAGAACTTCTGGCTTTTTATGCTGATTTCGTTGACGAATATAGCCAAATATCGTAGACAAGAAAATCACATACATGAGTCTAAATTTGGAGATACAGAAGTGCCTCCTGCTTTTGGAGATGATCGCAAAATATTAGGGGTTCAAATGAATCAAAAACAGAAAAAATTCCTTGATCACACAGTTGAAGCCATTCGACACCGCTAAGAAGAGCGTTAAGAACAGGGAAGAATTCTAGCATTTTGGATGACCGTTGGATCATATTTAGCTGTAAAATGGACCACAACAACTAACAGCACGACGGAGTGCGTAAATATTGGGCAAATGTCCCTGGTCAAAATGCTGAAGTTAATATCTGGGCTGTGCACCGTGACATAATTTCAAAAGCGAAATCTTCCAAAATGGATTTGGACATAAGGGAGCTTCTAACATTTTGTAGTGTTGTAGGGTATCACATGGTCGGCCCCGCACGACTATAGCCTTTGCGAACTTGTTTTATTTTATTTTTATACCCTCAGCCATATGGCTACAGAGGGTATATATCATTTGATACGGCCAAAACGTGCCTAGTCGAAATAAAGGTTTTAGACCCTAGGTCTCTTTGTCAGGTCCACTCCATCAAGTATCTCCCCCACAAATGGTCAAAATTTTGAATAATTGCAACTCTCATAAAATGTGATGTAAGAATCCGATTGTCTTCAAATTTCACACATCCCAATATTTTTATTAACCCAAGGTCTGGTGCTAAGATGAACAATATCGGTCCACTCCTTCTGGTACCTCCCCCACAAAAGATCGAAATTTTCAAAAAATATATTTTTTGCACAGAAAGAGAAAGGATAATCCGAATTTGCTCCAACTTTGCAAATCCTTATATTTGTGTCTGTGCTAGGTCAGGTGTGAAAATGGGCAATATCGGTCCACTCCATCAAGTACCTCCCTAAATGTGATGTAAAAGTCCGATTGTCTTCAAATTTCACACATCCTAATATTTGTATTAAGCCATGGTCTGGTGTGAAGGGGAAATACATCGGTCCACTCCTTCTGGTACCTCCCCCACAAAATATTGAAATTTTGAGTACCCATGAAGCTCATAAAACGCCAAATTAACATCCGATTCCATTTAGACTTGGCACATCTGTCGAAATATTTATATCATATTTTTGGGTCCGATAGGGAATGGGCAATATTGGACCAATATTTTGAGGTTTTACGTAATTTTTGGCCCCATTAAACGTAGTATTGTAGGTTATAATTAATTTCGGAGACGATTTATGGATGTCAGTCCGTCTGTCCGACCATGTATTCATGTGAACAAAATGCAGGTCGCATTTATTATCCGAATGAAATGAAATTTTGCAAATAATAGTTGTTTGGCTCAAGGACGAACCCTTTCAAAATTGATGATACTCGGTTTACCTATAGCTCACATATATATGTTTCATCTGATTTGGTGTTTAAGTCCCTCACATTCGTAATATTCATTCGACAACAATGATATTTGGTACCAGTTATCAGATACAACCCAGAAATACCTCTGCCTAATTTTATCAAGATCGTTTCAGATTCAGATATAGGTCCCATATACATTTTCATCCGATTTCGGGTTAATTGTGCACCAAATGGCCAATGGCCATTTAGGCTTATAATGGCCTGAGTTTTGGTCCATCCGACCGAATTTAACCTAAAAGAAAGGACACCAAATTTAGTGAAAATTGGTTCAGATATATCTACAGCGCCTATATATACATATATGTTTCATCCGATTTGGTCTTTAAGCCCTCACATTCCCAATATGTACTCCACAACCGCGATATTTGTTACCAGATATAAGATACAGCCCAAAAATATTTGTTTTAAATTGTATCGAAATCGGTTCAGATTTACATTTTCTGCCGATTTCGGGTTAATTGAACACAAAATGGCCAATGTCAGCCCAAATGTCCTGAATTTTGGAACATCCGAACCGAGTGGAACCGAGTTCAGCCTAGAAGCAAATACATCAAATTTGACGAAAATCGGTTCAGATACAGCTATAGCTCCCATATATATGTTTCATCTGATTTTGTGTTTAAGTCCCTCAAATTCGTGTTATGAACGATGCAAGAATAATATTTGGTGCTAGATATCAGATACAGCCAAGAAATAATTGTTTTCAATTTTATTAAGGTAGGTTCAGATTTGGATGTAGCTCCCATATATTACATTATCCGATTTCAGGTTTGTTTTGCACCAATTCTCTCATATTATCCCGAATAGAGTGCATTTTTACACTTCCAACCGAATTTAGCCCAGAAGCAAGTATTTCAAATTTGCTCCCATATATATCATATTTCAACTGATTTGGTTTTTAATCTCCCACTTTCGGAATTTGTACTCTACAATAATGATATTTTGTACCAGATATCTCATAGTGCTCAGAAATGCCAAATATAAACCTTGTTTACGAGAGCTCTACTAAATATGCATAGTGGTGTAGGGTATCATGTAGTCAATCCCGCCCGACTTTTGACATTTTTTCGCATTCTCATACTGATACCAAACAAGAAAGAGATCCCGATTATTTCTAAGGTTTTTTGGAAATTTGTGCTTTAGTTTTTGCGTTTTCACCCAACATTTCATTAAGGTGACGAATAAAATGTAGATAACGAATTGCGTACCATTTTGTACTGGATATCACATAAACCCTAGAAATTCCTCTGTGAAATTTTTATTGAAATTGATTAAAATTCATTATTCCATTTTTTTTATTAATATTTCAAAAACACAGTGGTATGTGATATCAAATAGTCGCCTCTCCCAACATGTATTTTTCTTCAATCATATTTCAATGTAACTTTAAAAGCTTGTATAGGTAACCCCTTATATCATCGATAAGTCATTCGGTTAGTAAAATTTTAAATATGTAGTTAAGTTTAAAGTTTTCACATTTTGGTTTTATTAATTCCTGCTTTAGACGGATATAATCAATGTTTTTTTTTTATACAAAGTAGACCTTTAAAAACATTCCAACAAAAAAACATCTCCAACGGCGAAGAAAGAAAACCGAAAATAAAAACCTTAAATACACAGTATATTAGAAAAATTAAACAACAACAAAAACTTTAATCCACCGTGCTACCTTCGCATTTGGGGCGAAAAAGAAACCGGAAATAATTTTTTAACGTTCATATTGTTGCCTTACATTTTCATTGTATTGTATGTTCGAGTTTTTTTTTAGTTTTGCCCATACAAATATTTTTATCTGTATTAGATAAAGTGTTAAAATGGAATACTTCTGTCCATTATAGCTGGTAATCACGCAGATTTCAACATTTTCTAAAAATTATCACATGTCATAAAGTGTAGGAAATTATGGTACGTTGTAACATTTTTTTATTTATTTAGGTCCGATACGAAATGGACAATATTGGTCCATTACTTAGGAACCTACTCCATAAAGGTTCAACAGTTTGAATAATCATAGCAGATGTCAAAATATATTTAAATTATCGAACATTGGATGAGTGTATACATCTGTCTCCAAAACCGATTGATACTTTCTAACTTGTTTTATTAAATCATATAATAATAGATCATTTCGATAGATAGATTAATTTATTTATTTATTTATATTATTTTTTATCGTGGAAAGAACCTCAAATTTAATTGCAAAAATTAAGACGATAGAGCCATCAGAGATTAGGTTTTGAACAATAAGCCAGAGGTATACTGATTACTCCCAAAAAAAAAAAAATAAATAAATAAATAATAATCTTTTATTACGTTTACTGCAGTCAAAATATTTAAATTTTTATTTCACTTATTTACACAAGTCACAAGATTACAATGTGGCAATTTCATCTTTTGCATTTTTCAAATTCGTCCTTTGACAACATCAATTGTTCTGTGAAATAAACGCAAGTTGCACTGTTCGAGGGTGGTTGGCTGAAAGCACTTCCTTTAGCCAAGAATAATGAGCTTTGGGACCGACTGAATGCCAACGAACAACAAATGTCGGTTTTGTAACAAAATAACATGCGTGAAATTGAAAACGAATGCCTCAGAATATTTGTTCTTACAAGCGAAGCGTATGGAAATTACATACTCACAAACACCCACACACACACACCCAAGATGTTGAAGCAAAGCAGTCGTTGGTTGGTTGTTTTATGCAAAAGACGCTGACAAAATGCCTCAAGATGGCCGACGAATAACAATAGACAATTAAGCAAAATAAATAAAATGTGAAAGACAGACGCTATTTACAATGGCATATAATTGTTTTGATAACATTTTCGAAAATGTTTTATAATTTTTGATAGACAACTGTTTCGAATTGCACAATAATTTGATACAGAAAATTGAAATGCCTTTTGGGTATTGTCAGATGCAATAAATGAATTTTAATGTTTGATATTTTTGTTTGAAATATATTATGTTAGGATGCGGTGGCTTGAAACGGAGGGGATATGTCTAAAATATTATTTTAAAATGTATTTGCAAAAATTCGAAGCATATTTTGTTTTTGGAAAATTACTGCAGTTTACATTTATGCTTAAACAAATGATATTGAGAGGTCAAAAAAAAAATAATTTTGCAAAAAACTGATTTTGCAGTTTCTTTAGTTCACAATTATATATAGGGTTAGATATTGGGGCGTGGCATGATTGGTCCTCGGCTAATATTTAGGTGAAATAGACCGAAATTTTCCATAAGTCCCAGAATATTTTTAATTCCGGCGAAATCGGAAATACGTGGAGAAGTCACTTGTGACCTTACTTGACCTCATGTCACATGTATAGAATGTTGTAACTCGAACATTTTTGACAATTTTCACCAATTCAGAATGGCCTTTTGGCAGATGTGAATAAACTCTAGAAAAATCTCGTTAAAATATGTGAGGCTTAAACGTGCCGGTTTTAGACCCTTGGTCTATTTGGACCAAATTCGTTTCAGAAATTTGGAGTCAATCTAGGATTGTTAGTCCGTCCGTCCGTCTGTCTACCTGGGGAGTATGCGATTTGGTCCAAACTTGGTACACCGTAATATTATTGTCAAACTTAGATCGACTTCGGAGATGGACAACAACGGTCCACTTCATGAAGTGCATCCCCCACAAACTGTCAAAATTTTCATAGAAAATAAATTACGTCATAGAAAGGTAACTGTTGGAAATTCCATTATTTTTGTCAGGGGTCATAATTGGGAATACTTATAAATCTTTTAAAACGAGAAATAGGAGTCCGATTCACACATATCAATATTTCTATTACTATAAGATGTAGTGTGAAGATGGTAGATATCGACTCATTCCTTCCGATATCTCCCCCACATATTTTTCAGATTTTTATATAGCTTCGATATGCAACACCTTTTGATTTTACGGTTAGTGTTCACCATACCTGTGTTCACCAAATTGGATAGATTTGTCCATATTCAACCGAATTTTTTCACTTGGTGAAATTCGGTATATCTACCACTATACAGAAATGTTATTTGCTCTTAAAGGTACAAAAGGCCCCTAATTGTGACAAGTCTAAACATATGATACCCATTCAAATAAGGTTAATAATTGGTATGATCTACTTCAGACAAATTCTCAATATAAACCTTATTTGTTACGGGAGTTCTACTAAATATGCATAGTGGTGTATATAAAAGGAGAAAATGTTTGTATGTGTGTTTGTTTGTAATTTATGGACTTGAAAATAGCTGAACAGATTTTCCCGAAAATTTCCAAGTAAACCACAACATTGTCTGAAAGTAGCATAGGCTATATAGATTTTTATACCCTCCACCAAAAAAAGTATGGAGGGTATATTAAGTTCGTCATTCCGTTTGTAACTCATCGAAATAATCATTTTAGACCCAACAAAGTATATATATTCTTGATCAGCGTAAAATTCTAAGACGATTTCCGTCTGTCCGTCTGTTGTAATCACGCTACAGTCAAAACGAATTAAGATAGGAAGCTAAAATTTTGCACAGATCTTTCTTTTGTCTGCAGGCAGGCCAAGTTCGAAGATGGGCTATATCGGTCCACGATATCGTATAGCCATATAACGGTACCCCCGATATTCGGTATTTTGATGATTTAAGCCACATTTTTCAATGGAATTGTCTGAAAATCCACACAAGTAGTTCCTTGTGGGTACTTTATACCTCGGCAGAGAATTATCTTTATAGGTCCACAATATCGTATAGCCCCCATATAACGGTAGCCCCACGGTATTCGGTATTTTGATGATTTTAGCCACATTTTTCAATGGAATTGTCTGAAAGGAGTCCCTTGTGGACATTTTACTCCCTCAAAAAGAATTGTCTATATAGGTCCACGATATCATATATGCCCCATATAACTGTACCCCCGATATTCGGTATTTTGATGTTTTTAGCCATATTTTTCAACGGAAGTGGTCACAAGGGGTTCTTTGAACACAAGGGGTTTTTTGTGAGCACTTTACCCCCCGACAGAGAATTCTCTACATAGGTTAACGATAACGTATAGCTCCCATATAACGATTACCCGCAATATTCGGTATTTTGATGATTTTAGCCACATTTACCAATCGTATTGTCTGAAAATCCACACACGGAGTTTTTGTGAGCACTTTGCCCCTGAAACGGAATTGTCTATATAGGTCCACAATATCGTTATCCCTCATATAACGATACCCCGCGATATTCGGTATTTTGAAAATCCACACAAGGAGTTCCTTGTGAGTACTTTACACGCAGACATAGATTTGTCTTTATAGGTCCACAATATCGTATATATTATAGGTCCACAATATCGTATATATCGGCACCTTCCTATATTAGATAGTTTAAAGATTTTAAAAGATTTTTTTAAGGATTTTATTATTTTTTTATACCCTACAACACTATGTGTTGGGGGTATTATAAGTTTGATTGGGCCAAAAATTATGTAACACCTCGAAATATTGGTTTCCCACATAGGAAAGTATATATAGATCTTCCTAGCTCGCCGAGCTGAGTCGATCTAGCTATGTATGTCCGTCCGTCCGTCTGTCCATGTTAATTTGTAATCACTCTACAGGTCGCAATTATGGCCCGATCTTCACGAAATTTAGAATGTAGGTGGGGCTGGGACCAGAATAGAACCCTATTGCTTTTGGAGATGATCGCCATATGTTTAGGGGTTGAAATGGACCAAATACTGAAAAAAATTCGGATTTTGCAGTAGCTATACAGGTCGCAATTATAGACCAATCGACCCGAAATTTCGCATGCAGATAGAGTTTAGGGCGGGGAAGAAGCTTACTAATTTGGGTGGTCATCGGATAATAGTTAGCGGGTAGAATAGACCATATCTTTTGTGTTGAAAAAAATCAAAAATTTTCATTAAACCGTGAATATTTTAAATCCCGGCGAAATCACAAAGCCATCACAAGGTTACTTCTGACCTTTACATTGATGTTATTATCCAACAAATCGGATATATAGCAAAATATGTGCGATATATATGTCTATCAAAGAAGATATGCTTGAAAGATCTCCTATGTCGAGGACGGCTGAACTGATTTCGACAGTTCTCATTAATTCAGAATGGCCTCTTGGCAGGAAAGAAAAAACTTCTAAAAGAATCGCATAAAAATATCTCTCTAAAGATGAAAACATTTATTTTGTAAAATTTCCTCATATTTTTTTCAATTTTGTCATATTTTTGGCATATTTTCATTTTGAATGAAACATTTGGTAATATTTCTACAGCTAACAAAACTAAGTAGTTAGGATATCAGGATATCATATACAGATCGCATTTATGGCCCGATCCTTACGAAATTTTGCATGGGGATAAGATGAGGGTCAGAATAGAAGCCTACTCTTTTTGGAGATGATCGCCATATATTTAGGGGTTGAAATGGACCAAAAAACTGAAAAATTTGTCAGCAGGTCGTAATTATCGCCCGATCCTCACGCACATTTGAATGGGGGTTACCGCACATTGCAAAAGCCAAGCAGTTTTGGATGGCCATCCAAAAATATTCAATGTGTGAAGGAGTTTGCCAACTTTTGTAGACAAAATACGAAAATGTCCATTCCAGTGACTTTTTGGAGAATTCACAAATACAGGAAAGACGCACTTCCGACTATTTCGTTAACGCTGATTTCGTTGAAGAATATAGTCAAATGTCTGTATCTCATATGGATGCGTTTCAGTCAAAAACCAATAATAAATGTTAATCTTTTGCCACTTCTGAGAGGTTATAGGTCTTTGGAAAATATTGGTTTCAGATCTAGGAAGACCATTCACGTGCAACATCTACCAATAAATTTTAAATGAGCAAATTAGTTTAAGTTGCTATTATTCGAAAATTAGAAACGAAACCTGATGGTTTTCTTTTATTATTTGTCACAATATCTTGTGGAATTCTTTGGAGTATCTCGCCAATATAAACTGTATTGTTTTCTTATAGTGTTGTAGGGTATTCAACGGTCGGCCCCGCTCGACTGTAGCTTTTGCTTACTTGTTTTTTTTTTTTTTTTTTTGAAAATTTTCTAATTTGTTCCAAATGGTGGAGGGTGTTCAAAGTTCGGCCCGGCCGAACTTACTACTTTTTTACTTGTTGAAATTCCACTTGAAACAGGAGATATGGCATCAGAATCGGAGGTACCTTCCAAAAACATTGATTTTATATGCACATATCTATTGATAGATTACAGTTACAGTCTCCGAATTTGGAATACATAACAGGATTTGAAAAAAAAAAAAAAATAAATTTGCTAATTATATTGAAATCGGTTCACATTTGGATATAGCTCCCATATAAATTTTCGGCCGATTTCATGTATTTGATGCATTAAACACGCTGTATACGCCACATTTCAATGAACTTTGGAATGTGTTGTGGAATTTCTATAAAAATTTCGTTAACCAAATTATATTGAAATCGGTTCAGAATTGGATAATTCCTATATACATATTCGGCCGATTTTCTGTATTTGATACACCAAATACGCTATGTATCTCAAATTTCTATAACATTTGGAATGTTAAAACGAACATACATTGGCACAAATTATATTGAAATCGGTTAAGATTTGGATGATATAGATATAGATGCCATATATATTTTCGAGCGATTTCCTTTTTTTTTTTTTTTTTTTTTTTTTGTGATGCACCACACACGATGTGTATGTTCTATTCCAATTAAGTCAAATAATATTGAAATCGGTTCAGATTTGGATATAGCATACCCTCCAGACTATTTTCGCGATAATATTCGGCATTTATTCTGATGCCTCTGTCGAAAGCTAACCAAGTAAACACGATAATTTTCTTTGTTGACAAACTGCTGGATAACGAATGTTCTCTCATCGGAGGAAACCAAATTCGGCAGCTCATCACTTTCTGTTAAGCGAAGCAACTCTTTAGCTCTTTTGAGTCGATATGTTTTCTGCTGTGGAGTTAGTTCTTGCACTTTTTGGAATTTCAATGGCTTTACCACGAGCTCATTTTTCAATGGAATATTGCGATATATTTTCTGCCACTGCGACGCGGGTTTCGATCAAGTCGCTTCTTTACTTTCGAACCATTTCTGCTGATGTTGCTGTTATCTTCCGTCCACTTTCTTGACGTCGGGCTAAGCTACCAGTATCACGGAAACGAGCGATAGTACGAGACACAGAAGATATATTCACATTTAAATGCTGGAGTGCTCTAACGATAGCCACTTGTGGTTTCCAACCAAATATAAGGAAATCACACTATCGCGCTTGAATTCCATCACGAATTACTTTTTTTCTGGAAAATTTTCACCAAAATGCTTTTGTATGCGTAGCTTTTGGCGAGTGGCTTAGACAGCAGTCTGAAGTTGGTTGCACTTTTTTCATTTCGCCCTGTATATAAAAGAAAGTTATAACTCACCACTGGTCTAATTTTAACGATTCAGACAAATTCGGAATTATCTCATGGCAGAGAAGGATAAAAACACACATTTTCTACCTATTTTGTTATAATAAAACTTTTCAAATTTTTAGTGTAATTCACCGTTGCTTTTATGGTAATGTTGCAAGACTCTAGCTTTAGGGTTGTGATTTTCAAAATTAATCTGCCCTACCTTGTACTTAGCATACCATGGAGTCATTGAATTCTCTCGAAGTGCCCAAGTTTTATGTTTTGATGTTATTTTATACAGTTGTCTTCATTGAGCGCTTTCAAGGTGTGTTTTTTAATATTTTTTATTTGAATAAATTTACCACGAATTCAATAAAATATATCTCTCATTTACGCCACAAATACAATGCATTCAATTTCTATAAAGATATATATTTTCAAAGAAGAATTATTTTTTACCTTCCAAATTATATCTTTTTTTGCAAATATCCCAAATGGATTGCTAAGATGATCGTTTTTAAAAGCTTCTGCAAATTGTCCATTTATCTGAAAGTGATAAATCAACATAGCTGCAACACTTTTTTTGCTGCCAATTTTTAAGAAATACATTTACTTAAATACTTATAAATGCAACCATTATTTGAATATGATTTCGCATGCTCCATTTTATGCAGCATGTCTGGGCAAGTGTTTGCGTGCGGGTGTGTGTGTGTGTGCAGCCCTCTTTCTCATCGTCCTCGCACTACATTTATCGTTAACAATCATGCAATTAACGAAATGATAGTGTTAAGTGAACTTTTGCATTCTGTGCCATCAATTTTACAGTTCCATGCAATATCATCTTGACTTTACTTTATATCAATTAAGGTCACATGCATTTAACAGAAAAGTACTTCCTGCATTATTTCATGATTTTAACTAAAGTATGTTGCACGGCACATAGCGACGTATGTACGTACATACACATGCGAGTACATATATGCGAAGAGGTCACTTACATACACACACACATACTCAGTCATGTCCACCATTCCTCCATAAATATGAATGCATTTTCCCTTTACAATGGTGGCATGCTACGGACTTCACCAAATTCATTTGTATGCACACCGTACACATACTCACTCACTCACTCACTCACTCGCCCACCCACTCACTCACTCACTTATAGCCGCTCATATTAGCATGGGACTGACTGCCTGCATAAACGAAAATGTCTGATTTTCTCTCAATTGCAGATATGCAACAAAGGAAGCTGCAACACATGCAATTGTTGCTTTATACAATGCCCAGATAAATCAACAGTTGGTCAAGTGTGCGTGGGGCAAGGCAAGTAGCGAACCGTTACATATGCCTGCCTTAGCCAGTCAAGCACTTGGACACGGATTTCCGTTTAGTTCGGCAGCATCTGCAGCAGCCTATGGACGAGAACACGTCGCCGGATATTGGTATCCACCAGCGGCAGTGACATACTGCACAACGGCAACTTCAGGACAAGTGGCCAATACCTTACAATCGGGTCAAAAAATTGCAAGGAAAGCAAGGATACAAAGGATTTGGACAGTGCGATATCTATGGATGGGGATGAATGGGGAAAATTCAATTAAAACGAAATATATATAAAAAATTATTTGAGTTTAAATTTTATTTCGTTTTAGGAAAAATTCAAGTAAAACCTCCATCATGAGGTGAATGCAACCTTTACAATAAAAGTATATTGAATATTGGTCCCACCTCCATTTTTCTAGCGAAATGGGATGAAGTCTCAAAAATGAAATAATCGATGCTACCAATTTTTATATCCTTCACCATGGAAAGGAGGATATATTAAATATTCGTCGGAAACCTCAAAAAGTATAAATATTCCTGACCAGAATAAAATTATGCGGCAATTTAGCGATGTCCATCTGTCCGTTGAAATCATGATAGAGTCCATGGATCTTCCTATCTCGCCAAGCTAAGTCGATCTGGCCATGCATTTCCGTCCGTCCGTCTGTCCATGTTAATTTGTAATCACTCTACAGGTCGCAATTATGATCCGATCCTCACGAAATTTAGCGTGGAGGTGGGGTTAGGGTCAGAATAGATCGCATAATATTTGAACTCATAATATTTAGGGGTTGATGTGGACCCAAAACAGAAAAAATTTCGAAATTATCTTCTGATTCTCAAGAAAATTTAGCATGTGGATAGAATTAGGGTCAGAATTGAAGCCTATTGTTTTTCAAGATATATATTTATCAAATGGACAAAAAATTAAATCTTACCTGATCTTGAAGAGGCTCTATAGGTCACAATAAAATCATTAATCAATCGACACGGAATTTTGAATTAAATTAAGTTAGGGGTTAGGAAAGCTCAGCAATGTTGCATTTTGGACGATCCGCGAGTTATAGTTACCAAGAAAAATGACCACAAATTTTGTGTGAAATAGTTTTGGATACCTATCAGCACGACACACAGTGTAAATATAAGGCAAATAGCCCCGGTTGAAAACCAAAGGCAACATATGTGAAGAACAGTATAGCATTATTTCAAATAATCGACTTAAATGTGTTTGGACCTAAGGAGCTTTTCCAATGTATTATGGTATTGTAGGGTATCACATGGTTGGCCCCGCACGACTATAGTCTTTGCTTACTGGTTAAACTAGAGCTTTGAAATTTGGCACAAAGGATTGTATTAAATGCAGGCTGATTGTTATTGAAATACGGCGTCACGTTTAGGTATACCCCCATATAACGGGAACTGCCGGTTTTCGTTTTTTTTGAAGGTTTCAGTCACAACTTTTAACCAAATCAGCTGAAACTTCACAATTGGAGTTCTCTGTAGCTCTCTTCTCTCTCGTTGCAAAAATGTTCGATTCAGCTCAACTAATTGGTATAGGCCCTATATAACGGTACCTGCCCATTTTCGACATTCTTCCCCAATTTCCAACCAAATTCAATGAAACTTGGAAGTTGGAGTTCTCGATAGGTCTTTTCTCTCCTTGCAAAAATGTTCGCTTCAGGTCTACTAATTGGTGTAGCACCCATAAAACGATAACTCCCAATATACGGTATCCTGAAGGTTTCAGCCACAATTTCCAAGCAAATTAGATGATAATATGGGTTTGGGCTATTTTTTAATTTTACTTAAAACCTATTTATATTTTATGTTAACATATTCTACTTTTTTCATTGCTTCATTATACCCTACACCACATAAAGGTAAGGGTATTATGTCTTTGTGCATTTGTTTGCAACATTGAAAAGGAAACGATATAGACCCGTAGTTACATAGAATTTACTTTCTGAGTCGATTTATGCCTGTCATGTATTCTTCCATGTATTCTTGTGAACAAAATGCAGGTCACATTTATTATCCGGTTGAGATGAAATTTTCCAAAAATCATTTGCCTGGCCCAAAGATAAACCCTATTGAAATTGGTGAGAGTCGCTTCAAATTTAGATATAGCTCCCATACATATATTCAACCGATTTCGGGTTAATTGTGCACCAAATGGCCAATATAAGTCCAACTGCCCCGCATTTTGGCACATTCAACCGAAATCAGTCAAGAAGCAAGTACACTAAATTTGGAAATCGGTTCATATATAGCTATAGCTCCCATATATATGTTTCATTCGATTTGGTGTCAAGGTCCCTCACATTCGTAATATGCACTATACAAGAATAATCTTTCGTACCTAGTATCAGAGCCCAGAAATAAATGTTTAAAATTTTGTAAAGATCCCATATATATCTTGATCCGATTTCTGGTTTATTGTGCACCAAATGGCTAATATCAGCCCAAATGGACTGAATTTTGGCAATTCCGATTCAATTTATCCTAAAATAGAATGCTCCAAATTTTGATTATATACCTTTGCCAAATTTTATCTAGATCGGTTCAGATTTGTATATAGCTTCGATATACATCTTCATACGATTTTACGGTTATCGCTTACCATATATATAATATCTTCATATTCAACCGAATTTTTCAATTTGGTGAAACTCGGCCCGGTAAATCTATAGCTCCAACAAATATTATTTAGTAGAGTTCTTATAGAAGTCACGTCATGCACTATACGTGAATATTATTTGGTACTGAAGGTACAAAAGCATCAGTCAAATTTTATGAAAATCAATTCAAAGTTGGATATAGTTCCCAAATATTGTGGGCCATGATACACATTCAAATAAGGTTCATAGTTCGTATGATCTACGTCACATAAATTTCCAATATAAACATTCTTAGTTACGGGAGCTCTACTAAATACGCATAGTTGTGTAGGGTATTATATATTGTGTAGGGTATTATAAAACCTTACTGGTTTTACTTTGATAAACATGGTGGTGGATGGTATAAAAATTTCGACACGGTCAAGCTTGAAGCTTTTTTTACTTGTCTCCTAAAGTGGTTGTTATTTATTGCTATATTTATTGTTATTCATTTAAATATATGATTTGAAAAAAGAGCTGTTTAAAAGTGTGGCTAAAATCACCAAAGTACCAAATATTTGGAGATGACGCTATATAGGGCATATCAGAAATCAAGGGCTTATTCCATAGAAAATACCGAAAAAAATGTGGCTAAAGCTATCAGAAACCCGAATATCGGGAGGTATCGAAATATGGGGGCTATCGTAAACCCGTATATACAATGACCTGAAACAGGAGGTAGAACCCATTACAAACCCTAAGTACAGAATTTTAAACAATTGTGTTGGAAAATGTGGCTAAAATCTTCAGATCAGTGGTAGATAACGTTATGTGGGAGCTATACAATAGAACCCATTACGAACTCTAAATGCCGATTTTTTGAAGTCCAGCTCCATATAGTTACACAAAAACGTGCACCAACAAGGCATATTTTCGAACTTAACCTGCCTACTGACAAAATACATTGCCATTTTTATACCCTCCACCATACATAATATGGAAGGTATATTAAGTTCGTCATTCCGTTTGTAACTCATCGAAATAATTATTTTAGGCCCAACAAAGTATATAAATTCTTGATCAGCGTAAAATTCTAAGACGATTTAGACCTACCATCCGTCTGTCCATCTGTTGTAATCACGTTTGAGTCAAAACGAATAAAGATAAGAAGCTAAAATTTTTCACAGATCAATCTTTTGTCTGCAGACAGGTCAAGTTCGAAGATAGTCTATATGGGTTCACGATATCGTATAGCCCCATATAACGGTACCCCCGATATTCAGTATTTTGATGTTTGCAGCCAAATTTTCCAATGAAATTGCTTGAAGATCCACAAAAGTAGTTCCTTCATAGTACTTTACCCCCTGGAAGAGTATTGTCTATATAGGATAATTTTAGCCACATTTTTCAATGCCTCACATATAACAGTACCTTCCGATATTCGCTATTTGTTTCAACTTTCGTATTTGAAGTTTGCATATGGCAAAAAATGACTTATGCAGGTCCACGTCTTCGTATATCCCCCACATAACGGTTTTCATTTAAGTGGTATTTTTCGAAGGATGTTTTTTTTTTTTTGAAATTATTCAAAATCCTTCAAAATGGTGGAGGGTATTAAAAGTTCGTCCCGTTCGTACTTAGCTGCTTTTTTACTTGTTTAATTTAATTTCATTAGCAGTTACTTGTGACAACCCCAATAAATTCTAAATTTATCAAAAAATTGTAAAGTAAACTAGAACAAGTAAAACAGCAGCTAAGTTCGGCAGTACCGATCTTTTAATACTCTCCACCATTTGGAAGTAATTTGAAAATTTTCAAAAATCTTCCGGAAACTACCAATTAAATGAAAATTTTTTGTACGAAATTGTTGTCATAGGTTGTAGTTCCCATTACGAACTTCAAATATGAAATAAAACAATTCCGGTGAATAATGTCGCAAAAATCATCAAAACACCGAATATCGGGTCCCCAAAAATAATTTTGTTAAAATTAATTTTAACTAGGATATATATTTTAATCGAATAGGTATGTATGTATGTATATAATCAAAATCATATTTGATATAAACTAAAATTAAACATAACCAAATCAAAAACAGCAACATCATAAACTCACAGGCTCATTGACATAATTTAAATGTTAAATTGAAAATTCACTAGAGATGCAATAATCAAAATATACTGACTAGAAAATATGCCATCAATAAATATCCATTTGGTGTGGAAATTAAGCACAACAAAAACAACCCGACTAACATAAAAATGAAATTAAAATTAAAATTAGAAACAAAAACCCAACCATAAAATATTTATGAACTGATATTAAATAATTCAAATACCATTTGCATAGAACATAAATGTTTAAATTATTGGAATTGTTTTATTAATGCCAGAGGCTAAGTAGGAGAAATTAGAAATTAATTGAAATATTTGATATTATTCAATGAAAGCTGGTTTAGGCGAAATGCTAAGTGAGAATGGTAAATGGAAGCACACAATCACATATGGTATATAAAAATTGTATTGGTAGTTTTTGTGGAGTAGACATTTTAAAAAATCATATATTAGAATTAACAGTTTGAAGTTAGGATATTGTTAAAGTATCCTTAATAAAATTGTGAAAAATTGTGATGTATATAAAAAAGGAATGCAGAGTACATTGAAAATGGATTTGTTGAAGTGTAAATAAATGTACACTTCGGCTCGGAGTAAGATAGTGTTAATTAAAGTTAAATTTAAGAAAATTAGCTTTCTTATACCCTACACCACAAGGTGGTCAGGGTATTATGTCTTTGTGCATTTGTTTGTAACAGGCAGAAGGAAACGAGATAGACCCATAGTTCCTTTTGATGATCTGCATAGAATCACACTCTGAGTCGATTTATGCATGTCCGTCTGTCCATATATTTTTGTAAACAAAGTACAGGTCGCATTTATTGTTCGATCCAAATTAAATTTTGCATTTTAATCGGTCAAAATTTAGATACATCTCCCATATATATCTTCGTCCGCATATTTGGGGAAAAACACCAAATACAAATACATAAATACCTTTGCTAAATTTTATCGAGATCGGTTCAGATTTGGATATAGCTCCCATATATATCTTCGTTCGATTTGTTTTTTATTGTGCACCAAACGTTTAATATTAGATGGAATTTGACACTTGTAGGGATTTTTCAAGGTATGGGAAGCTTTGCTCAACCGGATCTTTCTTATTATTATTTGTTATCTCAAAGTGGAATACCGCTACATTGGGCCAATACTAAATGACGCACGTTCACTAATAATTTTAAGATGAGTTTGTATTCTCTTAGAATCTCAAGTCCCCAATCACATCTAATTTCATTACAAAATGCGTCTGCGTTCCAGTATCTTTCACCGGTTTTCGATTAGGTACATACATTGTATGGGCTTGGTCCTTAAAATAATCTTCCCTCATCATAGTCCACCATCGGTTTTCTCACAGTTTGACCCGCTGCAGAAATGAATATAAAGAAAAATTTTATATTTGTTTTGATAATTGTTGAAAGTGTTAATTTCTCAGTAATATATTTTATTTCCTTTTTCCATGTTTGTAACATGGAGAAGGAAGCGAGATAGACCCATAGTTACTTTTGAGGATCTTCGTATAATCACTTTCTGAGTCGATTTATGCATGCCAGACCATCCGTCCGTACATGCATTTTTGTGAACAAAATGCAGGTCGCATTTATTATCCGATTGAAATGAAATTTTCCAAACAATATTTATGTATCCCAAAGACGAACCCTATTGAAATTTCTGAGAATAGGTTCAAATTTAGATAGCGCTCCCATATATATCTTCAACCGATTTCGGTTTAATTGTGCACCAAATGGCCAATATAAGTCCCAATGACCTGAATGTTGGCACATCCCAACGAATTCTAGACAATTATATAAAATTTGGAGGAAATAAGGTTCATATATAGCTTTAGCCCCCTTTCATCCGATTTGGGATTTTCAGTCCCTCACATGCGTAATATTCACTCTACAAGAATGATATTTGGTGCCGGACATCAGATACTGCTCGAGAATACCTCTGTCAAATTTTAGCTATATCGGTTCAGATAAATATATAGTTCCCATATATATCTTTATCCGATATCAGGTTTATTGTACACTTATTGTACAACGGCTATTGTATTACAACTGAATTCATCATAGAAACTAGTACTTCAAATTTGGTGTAACTCGGTTGAGATATAGCTATAGCTCCAATATATATGTTTTATCCGATTTGGGATTTAAAGTCCCACGCGTAATATGCATTCCACAACAATGATCTTTGGTACCAGATATCAGATACAGCTCCGAAATAGTAGTATCAATTTTTGTCAAGATCGGTTTAGATTTGGATATATTTTCCATATATATCTTCAACCGATTTCGTATTAATTGTGCACCAAATAGCCAATATCAGTTCAAATGGCAGAGAATGATGAATATCCAACCGAATTCAGTCTAGAAGCAAGTGCATTAAATTTGATGAAAATCAATTCAGATATAGCTATAGCTCCTATATATATGTTTCATCCTATTCGGTGTTTAAGTCCCACACATTCGTAATATACACTCGACAAAAATAATATTTGATAACAGATATCAGATACAGTCCAGAAATACCTCTTCCGGTTTTTTTCAAGATCGGTTCAGGTTCAGATATAGCTCCCATATACATCTTCAACCGATTTCGGGTTAATTGGGCACCAAATGGCTAATATCAACGCAAACGGACTGAATTTTGGAACATCCGACCGAATTCAGTCTAAAAGCAAGTACATCAAATTTGGTGAAAATCGGTTCAGATATAGCTATAGCTGCCATATATATGTTTCATTCGATTTGGTGTCTAAGTCCCTCACATGCGTATTATGTTTTCGACAACAATGATATTTGGTACCAGATATGTTTTAAAGCTTGGAAATACGTTTGCAAAATTTTATCGAGAACGGCTAAGATTTGGATATAGCTTTCATATATCCTTTATCCGATTTCAGGTTTATTGTGCACATAATGGCTAAAATCAGCCCAAATGGGGTGAATTTCGGGACGTACATTTCTATATTGTGCAACTCGGCTCCGATATATATTTTTTATACCCTCCACCATACATAATATGGAGGGTATATTAAGTTCGTCATTCCTTTTGTAACATCCTTAAATATTCGTCTTAAACCCCATAAAGTACATATATTCATATTCAGCATAAAACTCTAAGTCGATTTAACGATGTCCGTCTGTCTGTCTGTCCGTCCGTCTGTCTGTATGTCTGTCCGTCTGTCTGTCTGTTGAAATCACGATACAGCTCACGTTATTTGAAGTAGAGCGCCAAAATTTAGCAGAGCTATTTGCATTGTGTCTAGGATGGTTGGTATTGAAAATGAGATATATCGGTCCACGTTCTGGTATAGTCCCCATATAACGGTACCTCCCGATATTCAGTATTTTGATGATTTATGCCACATTTTTTCACGGATTTTTCTGAAAATTGGTATTTGTAGGTCATAACGGGTCCCTGAGCGTGTGGCAAAACACTGCATGTATAGGTCCACGTTGTGGTATAGCCCCCATATAAAGGTACCTCCCGATATTCGGTATTTTAATTTTTTTTTGCCATATTTTTTCACGGATTTGTCTAAAAATTGGTATATGTGGGTCATAATGGTTTCCAGCTTCGGTGGCGAAACATTGCATGCATGGGTCCATGATTTGATATAGCCCCCATATAACGGTACCTCCCGATATTCGGTATTTTGATGGTTTTTGCCACATTTTTTCACTGATTTGTCTAAAAATTGGTATTTGTGGGTCATAATGGCCTAGTTCGTGTCGCGAAACATTGTAATTATAGTCCACGTTTTGGTGTAGCCCCCATATAACGGTACCTCCCGATATTCGGCATTTTAATGGTTTTTGCTATATATCTTCTAATGCTTCTTTTACCCTAAGATGGAGGGTATTAAAAGTTTGGCCCGGCCGAACTTAATGTTTATACCCTACAACACTATGTGTTGGGGGTATTATAAGTTTGATTGGGCCAAAAATTATGTAACACCTCGAAATATTGATTTCCCACATAGGAAAGTAAATATGGATCTTCCTATCTCGCCGAGTTGAGTCGATCTAGCTATGTATGTCCGTCCGTCCGTCCGTCCGTCTGTCCGTCTGTCCATGTTAATTTGTAATCACTCTACAGGGCGCAATTATGGCCCGATCTTCACGAAATTTAGAATAGAGGTGGGGCTAGGGTCAGAATAGAACCCTATTTCTTTTGGAGATGATCGCATAATATTTAGGGGTCGAAATGGACCAAATACTGAAAAAATGTCGGATTTTGCAGTAGCTATACAGGTCGCAATTATAGACCAATTGACGCGGAATTTCGCATGTAGCTGGAGTTTAGGGCGGGGAAGAAGCCTACCAATTTGGGTGGTCATCGGATAATATTTAGCGGGTAAAATAGACCATATCTTTTTTGTTGAAAAAATTCAAAATCGTTAATTAAACCGCGAATATTTTAAATCCCGGCGAAATCACAAAGCCATGAAAAGGTTACTCCTGATCTTTACATTGATGTTAACATCCAACAAAACGGATGTATAGCAAAATATGTGCGATATATATGTCTATCAAAGAAGATATGCTTGAAAGAAAAATCTCTTATATGTCGAGAACGGCTGAACTGATTTCGACAGTTCTCATTAATTCAGAATGGCCTCTTGGCAGGAAAGAAACAACGTCTAAAAAATCGCATAAAAATATCTCTCTAAAGATGAAAATATTGATTTTCTAACATTTTCTCATATTTTCTCAATTTGTCATATTTTTGGCATATTTTAATTTTGAATTATTTTGAATTAAACATTTGGTAATATTTTTATAGCTAACAAAACTAAGTAGTTAGGATATCAGGATATCATATACAGATCGCATTTATGGCCCGATCCATACGAAATTTTGCATGGGGATCAGATGAGGGTCAGAATAGGAGCCTACTCTTTTTGGAGATAATCGCCATATATTTAGGGGTTGAAATGGACCAAAAAAACTGCAAAATTGTCAGCAGGTCGTAATTATTGCCCGATCCTCAGGCACATTTGAATAGGGGTTACGGGCATTTCAAAAAGCCAAGCAGTTTTGGATGGCCATCCAAAAATATTCAATGTGTGAAATAGTTTGCCAACTTTTGTAGACAAAATTCGAAAATGTCCATTCCAGTGACTTTTTGGAGAATTCACAAATACAGGAAATACACACTTCTGACTATGTCGTTAACGCTGATTTCGTTGAAGAATATAGTCAAATGTCTGTATCTCATATAGATGCGTTTCAGTCAAAAACAAATAATAAATGTTAATCTTGTGCCACTTCTGAGAGATTATTGGTGTTTGGGAAATATTGGTTCCAGATCTAGGAAGACCATTTGCGTGCAACATCTTCCAATAAACTGGAAATGAGCAAATTCGTTTAAGCTGCTATTATCCGAAAATTAGAGAACGAAACCTGATGGTTTTCTTTTGTTATTTGTCACAATATCTTGTGGAATTCTTCCGAGTATCTCGCCTATATAAACTTTATCGTTTATTATAGTGTTGTAGGGTATTCAACGGTCGGCCCCGCTCGACTGTAGCCTTTGCTTACTTGTTGTTACTTGTTTTTAATATAATCCTTCTCCAAGT
Source organism: Musca domestica (assembly GCF_030504385.1). NCBI lineage: Eukaryota > Metazoa > Arthropoda > Insecta > Diptera > Muscidae > Musca > Musca domestica. Next base: position 643,369 of record NW_026712329.1, on the reverse strand, counting down.
AATATCATGCACTCTATAGCAATGTTATTTTGTTTAAAATATTAAAATGTCTCCGTCAATTTAAGTAAAAATCAATTCAGAATTGGATATGCCTTCCATATATAAGCTCCCTCTGAAGCCAAACTGTAAATGGTGTAAAGCCAAATGTTGATAGGTCGTATGATCTCTTTCAAATAAATTCTTTTGTTACTAGGGCTCTACTAAATACGCATAGTGGTGTAGGTATTATAAAGTTGGCCCCGCCCGACTTCTGACTTTTCCTTACTGTTTTTTTTTTTTTTTTTTTGAAATTTAATGATTGTCTTTTTTAATGAAAGTACAATCCTTCTCCAAATAGCTGCCTTGGCTGGTTGGTTATGCAGTAGCCTTCATGATTGGTCGATTTTTCTTCAATGGCTTCACGAATATTGTCATTTAAAGGATCATTTGACTCTGGCTTGCGGGACTAACAGTGACGTCACGCCAGACCTCCGAGTTGGACAAATGACAAAATGTTGCCAATGTCCTCCTCTTCAAATTTTGGGAACAACATGGCCCAATAACGTAACGTCCTCTCCAGCTTTATTTTCGAATTCCAACAGGAATTCGGTTTGGTTACATCGGCTCTGGGTCTGATTGTTTGCCCTGTTTTTAGAATGGCACTATCAGCCCCAGAGCTTATGGTAGTTGTCACCTTGGAGTGTAGCTTTGGTTATATATCACGTAGCGCCGTCCTGCTGAAACCAAGTATTGCCAATATCCTCCTCTTCAAATTTTGGCAACAACATGGCACGATAACGTTACGGCCACTCCTGCCTCATTTTCGATAAAAAATATTACTCGGGACCAAAATCCGCACGAAACATTAATTCGTTTTGGGTGCATTGGATTTTCAAAGTATGCGTGCGGTTTTTCTGTTCTCTAAATGGAACAATTTTGTTTCTTTACGTAAGGAGTTGACGGTGCTTCTCTTCTTCCGAAATCCATATGCAATTTTTGCACACATTTTGTAACATTGCCATAATTTGATTTTTGAAATATTTTCTAGCATTATTCAAGCACCTACAGAACCATAATCGTTTAGCGGAAGGATAAAACTAATTACCTTTCAATTCAGCTAAATGCTAACATTCACTGTTTAAAAATAAATCGTTACATGGCGGGCTTCGTAAGCCCCCCTGCGGAAGAAGATTGTAAACAATTGTAAGTATTGAATGAGGGAACCAACCGAATGGTTTGGCTGTTGATTCAATTCTGATTTTATTTAAAAAATATGTTTCTTAAGTGCTACAAAAAAGAATCCAACATAACCTGAACGCAGCCACACAATTATTCTGATCTATTCTAATACTGAATGGAGGACATTGCTGGGCTGCTTGTTATTTCATTCAAGTGGTCTTGTGCATCTACTGAGCGGATCGATATCTGTGCGTTGGGTCATAACCATTATTATCTCACACATTATCGTATGCGTCAACGCAAAAGATCACTGAATTGTTCACATGCGGTATTTTATGGCGGCTGGAAAATATGTAATTTCCGAATATTTATTGTTTATTGCTAGATTTTTCCCAGCGCCTTAATCACTCAGTATGTACAAAGTATTTCGTACGAGTATTGTCCTATAAATTCCATCCGCTTCTTAAGCTACTCTTTGCTTCCGAAATCATTGCCAGTTTGCCGATCTTCAAATCTATCACGTTTGTGCTTTGCAATGGTTTTCCTTAATTTGCACCTGTCCATTTCTTACTCAGGCGCATGTCGATACAATATTTTTGTTGAATTGCAGTTTTTCTTCCTGTATTGCAGTTTTTCAAAAAAATAAAACGAATTCTTCTCCTTCCTCCAATTCTTTTATTGTCCAATGTTTAGAAAACACCGCAGAATGTTAAACAGCGGCAAAGTGCAAAACGCTGTCTAAACACAAATCTTCAATTGTAGTGAAATATTTCGTTGAACATCAAGGCTAAACGAAACAGAAATGTACAACACACAAATACACACGCACACAAACATACATAAAAAGGAGAAACACGAAATCTAAAACATGAAGCTTTGAGCAAAAATATAAGTGCACAATGCTTAGACATAACGTGATTGGAATTCTGATAAAACTATGACATCAACGTTTTTTTTAGACAGAAAGGAAAAAATGATGTAGGTAAGGGTGCATTGCCACATCTTTGTTTTCGTTACGCGAATCCGATGGATGAATTGTAATCTGCGATGGAAAATACAAAATGCTGTATACTTGTTTTTATGGGTGTAAATCTGTTTTGCAATACTTTTATTACCAATTACATAATTTGTGATTCTACATTAATTTTCAAATTTTGCTGAATTCAATTAAGATATAAATTACTCTATCGATTAATTTAGCGTGGACATAATGACGATCATGTCGTAGTGCACATACAAATAAAACACTGAATAATTTTTTCTCAACCAGAGAGTTGATGAATTCTTTGTTTTTAATAAACCGTCTTCGACTATTGAAGTGGGGACTTCATACATAATTTAGATCCAGAAGATAATCTCTTCCCAAAAAATGTTTTCCGATTTTGTCAAAGTCTGGAATGTGGCATCGAAAATGCTCCAGTATTTAAATTACTCTGTATATATCGTAAAACTGTTTTATATTTTACCCCACTGACTTGATCTATAAATTGCATGACTGGCATTTCAAAGAATAATTACGCAAAATAAACAAACCCAACAATCCCCTCACCCTCCTTTTTTAATTTCCCCATGCAGGATTTACGAATTATAAGTGAACATAATCATAAAATACACAAAACCTATAATAAAATTCTAAACATTTATATGCACTTTATCTGCTTCATGAAAGAGATATTTTATGGCTTTCTTGAAAAACAAAAACTTTTGAGAACACGAAGCAAACTACTGATAGGCAACAGCAAGGCTTTTATAAAATAGTACAGTACTCATCATTTAAATAGCAGCGATGTGCGGAAATTAAATAAGTTGGAAAGTATGTATACGTCAACTAGCAGACTTGCATTATATCGATTACAAATTATTGGATATTTCATTTTTACACCCTCTACCTAAGACCTAACAAAGTATATATATTCTTGATCAAATTAAAATAAAGCTCATCCTCGAACTTGACCTGCCTGAAGGACGGTCTTAGCATTTAACCATCTCCGTCAGGAAGGTCAAGTTCGAGGATGAGCTTTATCGGTCCATGATATCGTATGGCCCCCATACAATGGTACCGCCCGAGATTCATACAAGGAATTCCTTCTGAGTACTTTACACCTGGAAAAGAATTGTCTATAGGGTAAGTGTACCAGTAGTCGGCACTTTTAGTATTTACGATTTTTCAATCTTTCAACATTCTGAGTGAAATCTTTTAATTGCTAAAAAATAAAGTTGTTTAGATTCCAAATTTTGTTTAGTTTTCGAAATAATAAACAAAAATTGAATTTGTTTTTATAAAATTGGCAAAATTTGCAATTTTACTAAAATAGTAGTTTTTTTGCCAGTAGTCTGCACAATTTTCCAATGCTCGGCATGTCTATTTGCCAGTAGTCGGCATATGGTATTTCAGTAAAAAAAATATTATTTTGTATATTTCAAATAGTATAAAACAATGCTATATTACTAATTCACAGTTTAATCCAGAATTTGAAATTAATTTCGTTTTTAAATAGTGTTTTATTTAATTATAATTACCTTCAGTAACGTAGCCAACATTTTTTTTTAGAAAATGCCACCGCTATCTAAAACGTCAAATAGCTGATGTAAATAACCTACTTAATTTAGAAATGTTGGTCAAAAGGCACAAATAAAAGCAACTACCGACTCGAAACTATTTTTTAATTGAGTAGTCTTTGGATTATGTTTTAATATTTTTCCCAAGTTTTGGTGAAATTGGTCAAAAATTATATTTTTCTAGTAATCGGCACCCCTGCCGACTACTGGCAAATCTCTTTTTTTCTGTTCCTAATGTCGGCATTAAATAATATAACAGAAAAATGTTTGATTTGTATATTTTTGAGTTATAAAATGATATTTAGACTGTTATTTACTATTATAAAATATTTTTGATTCCAAAAATATTAAATTTAATTTACTTATATCGATTATTAATTTTTTTTTACAAACAAGCACTATCGCACGCGTTAGAAGACACTCACTGACGAAAACCATTATTCTCTCGTAGTAAATGATCGGAGCCCATTGTTTTTTTTACAGAAAGAGAGCAGAGAACACTGTTGACGTTGTTTTGCAATTATTTCTTTATTTGGTCAATTCTATTCTTAGTTATTTAAGTTTAAATTTCAAAACTGCCGACTACTGGGACATGCCGAACTTAGGCACACTTAGCCTATATGTCCTCGATGTCGTATAGCCCCCATATAAAGGTACCTCCCTAATTTCGGCATTTTAATGATTGAGCCAAACTTTTCTATGGAATTGTTTAAAAATCCACACAAAGAGTTTCTTCTGAGTACTTTGCCCTGGAAGAGAATTAACTAATTAGTTCCACGATATTGTAACCCCCATATAACCGTTTCGTATTCAGGTCCACGTCTTCCAATATTCGGCATTTTAATGATTTTAGCGACATTATTTATACGAAGTGTTTCAAATTACGTATTTGAAGTTTGTAATGGGTACTACAGCCTATGCCTAAAAATTTCGTGTGTAGATCCACGTCTTCGTATAGCCACCATATGAAGGTTGTATTGTTTTTTGATATATTTGGTCAGTTTTTCGATATATGCTTTAATTTTCAACAAACCCACCGGAAATTGCTAAATAACAGGAATTTACAGTTATAGGAAAATTTTGTTGTTGCATAATGGTTAGGCTTAATCCCATTATTGTTGTTTTTATACCCTCCAACATAGTATGGACACCTCGACATACACATTTTAGACCCCACAAAGTATAAATTTTTGTTCAACATACAATTCTATGTCGATTTAGCGATGTCCGTCCGTCTGTGGAAATCACTCTAGCTTCCAACCGAATTGAAGTAGATTGATAAAATTTTACTGAAGTATATGGTATTGAAAATTGACCATGTAGATCCACGTTTTGGTATAGCCCCCATATAACGGTACCTCCGGATATTCGTTATTTTGATAATTTTAGCGACATTATTCACCGGAATCGTTTCAAATTTGGTATTTGAAGTTCGTAATGGATACTACAGCCTATGACAGAAAATTGTCTGTACAGGTCCACGTTTTATAACCCCCATGGTTACTCCTTATATTCGGTATTTTGATGATTTTAGTTACATTATAAACATATTTTTTTTTCAAGTTTCGCGTTTGAATATTGTAATGGCTTATGACAAATGTTAACTATGCAGGTTCATGTCGTCCTATAGACCCTAATATAAAAGCTACATTCGTTATTTTTAAGATATTTTTACAGAATTTTTAAAGTATTTTATTGTTTTTGAGAATTGCCAAATTCGTTCCAAATGTTGGAGGGTATTTAAAGTTAGGCCCGGCCGAATGATTACCAAAATTATGTGTGCCCACTGAGCCATATGGCTACAGAGGGTGTATATCATTTGATATGACCATAACGTGTCTTATTGAAATAACAGCTTTAGACCTTAGACCTCTTTGGATCAAATTTGTTTCAGGACGATTATTGCCGATCTAGGATTGGCGTCCGTCCGTCTGTCTGTCTGGCTGGCTGGTGCGCACGATAACTCTCGAAGAGATTATCCGATTTGATGCAAACATGATACATCGTAGTATTATTGTCAAACTTTGTTCGACATCGGTCCACTCCTACTGGTACCTCCCCCACAAACTGTGAAAATTTTCAATGAAAATTGAAAAAAATAGTTGTTTGATTTCGTGCTAACTTTTCGAATCCCAATGATTTTGTCAGATCAGATCAGGCGCGAAAATGAAAAATGTCGACCCAATTCATCAAGTGCCTTCCCCACAAGCGGTCAAAATTTGGAATAATTATAACTCTTATAAAATATGAAAAAAATCAACATTTTTAATAACGAAAAATATCAACATTCGAATTGAGCTCCCAATTCTCTTCACATATCATGATATTTCTAATTAAACAACATCTGGTGTGAAGATGAAATATATAGGAGCACACCTGGCAACTCCCCCACAACGGGTCTAAATTTGGAATATTACAAAACTCTCATAAAATTCGATTCATTCTTAGCTTCACAACGAATTCTTGTATCTTCCCCACAAATGGTCACAATTTTCAATAATTATAATTATTTTCAATAATTATAATTATATTCAATAATTATAATTATTTTCTATAATTTTAATTATTTTCAATAATTATATTTGCGACCTGTAGAGCAACTTTAAATTAGAAATTTGTTCTGTTTTTTGTCCATTCTAATCGTTAAATATTTTGCTATCATCGCCAAGAACAGTAGGCTTCTATTCGACCTTAACCTTATCCCCACGCAAAATTTCATTAGGACCGGACGATAATTGCGACCTGTTATATATCATCGCCAAGAACAGTAGGCTTCTATTCGACCTTAACCTTACCCCCACGCAAAATTTCATGAGGACCGGACGATAATTGCGACCAGCTATATATTCGATATTTTAGCTATCAGCATCATTGTAACGGTCAAAAGTGAATTTTTAAAGTATTTATGATATCGCCGGGATTAAAAAAATTGCGGTCTATGTGTTTCACTGGGCTAATAATTACGCAACACCTTGAAATCGGCCATTTAAAACATCATATGTACAGGGTCAATATTGCGAGGTGTTGTATAATCTTTGGCCCTTATCGAAAATCTTTAGGAAATATCGATTTTTTGTTAGCAGAAAAACCTAGTGCGTTATATATCGAAAAATCACTACAATTTTTCATATTCCATTGTTACTGCTATTTCAATGATCACGGCTGCAATAAGTTCACAAAACCAAATCCTTGTCGTGTGTTGTGTTGCATGTTTAGTGGTTATGGTGTTTGGAAAATTATTAAATGTGTTAAAAGTTTTGCCGAATTCTGTTTCGTTTTCGTTTTTTTTTTTTCTTCGGTGAAGTATAATTCGTAAATAACCATAAAAATGCTTATGATAGTTGCCAAACTTTTTCACTCTTCACCTGAATAGCGGAATCGTAAAAAACTAAGATATGCTTGTCTTGCAATGCCGGGGATGATGCTTCCAACGAAGAGCAGCAACAGCAACAACATCAACAACAACAACCGTAGAATAAACTTTTCTTAATATAACCAAAACCAAAGGATTTTGCTATAACAAAAATGCCATAATATGCACATGCCACAAAATGGTGCAGCATAGGAAAATTTAGATGCAGTTCTAAAACCAAAATTAATGCCATCCAGCACAGCAGAACAGAACAGAAATTCATGTAGCCTTTATGACACAGCAATGAGACAAGGAAACGAACATGATTAGCAACCATGATTTGTGTACACATAACTTGTGGAATAATGAACAAATTTTTATTGCTATGCTTAATGGTGCACATAGGTCCAATAATAAAATTTCGAGCACTATGATGTTAAACGCTTTAAATTTCGTAAATTCAAAGAAATTTTTAGTACATATGTCATAAAATTTGTATATTCTAAATCTGTATATTCTCCTTTGTGTAGCGTGTCATTATGAGCTGAATCGAATTAAATATAGTTCTCTAATTTGAAAGCTAAGTGAAAGGTGACGTAATTATCCCTGTGGCTAGAATTTCCCCAGGTTGATAAAATATGTAGAATGTTATATACTTAAACAGTGATGAAAATTTAATTTTTGGTTTAATTAAGAAAATATCATCACAAAAATTTATGTGATAGGGGGGTATTTGAATTTGATTTGACAAAAAATTGGTTACGCCTCAAAACTACTGCTTCTAGACCCACAAAGTATACCGATCATATCTTAGCTGACTCGATGTAGCACACACAGCTACACAGCTCGTCTAACGAAACTTAGCAGAGAGTTAGGATTGCGTCAGAATAGAAGCTTATAATTTTTAGAGTAGGGGTTATTATACACAGACTGCATTTATCGTCCGATTCTCACGAAAATTTTTAAAAGGGTAGGGTTAGTTTCGAAAGGGCTGGGCCTTTTTATGGGTTGAAATGGACCAATAACTAAAAATGTCATTGATTTTGCAGTCGTTATAAAGGTAAAAACTTAAAACCGAAGGACATGAAATCTGGCATGAGGTTAGAGTTTAGGACAGCGGGTAGAATGGACCACTACTTTTGCCCTTAAAAAAATTATACCAACAATTCCATTCTACCGAAACTCTGAAATTAACTTACAGGCGAAATCCAAAATACACAAAAAGCGAACTTCTAGCTTTTTATGCTCTCCACCATAGTATGGAGGGTATATTGAGTTTGTCATTCCGTTTGTAAGACCTTGAAATGTACATTTTAAACCCCACAAAGTTTAAAAATCAGCACGAAATTCTATGTCGATTTAGCGATGTCCGTCTGTTGAACCTCTCTAGCTTCCGAACGAAATGAAGTAGGTTGATAAAATTGTACTTGAATGCAGGACTTTTGGTATTGAAAATGGGCTATGTTGGTCCACGTTTTGGTATAGCCCCCATATGATTTTAGCGACATTATTCACCGGAATTGTTTCAAATTTGGTATTTGAGGTTCGTAATGGCAAAAAATTGTCTGTACAGGTCCACGTCTTCGTATAGCCCTCCTCCAACGGTACCTTCCGATATTCGGGTTTTTGCTAATTTTAGCGACATTATTCAGCGGAATTATTTTAAATGTGGTGTTTTATATATAAACGGATAAAAACGGATATTCGGCACTTTGATGATTTCAGCGACATTATTCACCGGAATTGTTTGGTAAATGAAATTTGGTATTTGAAGTTCGTAGTGTATAATACAGACTATGACAGAAAATTGTCTGTGTAAGTCAACGTTTGGCAACGCTGGTTCAAGCAGCCCATGAATGACTCTAATTTGGTTTACTCTGAAACATTTCCAATATAATTTATATTTTAACCAAAATGAGTGCTCTGTTAAGAAAGTTGACTGAAGCCGAGTTGGTGCTGATGCAGGAATTAAATAGGTAGTTGGCCACTTTTTTATAGAAAATTTCAACGACTCAACTCTTTTTTTGGGTCAATGCGTATCTAATTGAACAAAATTAACGATGCTTTTACGAAAAGTCACAATTTGTTGTGGTCTATATCATTCGACCTTACTCTTTCACAGATTGTCTAGTTGACCGTATTTGATTTAAGTCTGATATAAATATACCGTGACAGATTTGGGCTTTATAGACTACTTCCTTTACTTTTCATGATATATGTGATAATTTTTATAATATGTTGAAATATACGTAAGGTACAGTATGTAGCGAACCAAAGTATTCCACTTCACCTTATACCGATCAAAATATTGGTGTTTTGCTAAATTTTAAGAAAATCAAACATTTTTCCCATTTTATGGAAATAAATCCCAATCAAAACGTTCCATATTCACCTCAGATTTCTGGTTGAGGGAAATATCTAGATATACTAAGTTTAATAAGCATCGCTGGCTTGTTTCGCAAGTTATGAACTATATAAATACATATAATTGCGACTCCTTGTGGGGAAAGTAAAAGAGAGGCTTACCGATATCTATAATCTTCACATCAAATCTTGTGTTAGTATAAATATAGGAATGCGCGAAGTTTAGAAGGAATCAGATGATTTTTTCGCATTAATGGGCGTTTTAGTTATTCAAAATTTTAAACTTTTTGTGGTAAAACTTTTGCGATGTATGAAATTTGTGGAGAATCAGATAATTATTTTACATTTTATGAGAGTCATAATTATTCAAAAATTTCACCCGTTGTTGGTGATGTGCCAGAAGAAATGGCCTGACATACTCCATCTTCATACCAGACCTTGAGTTGTAAAAATTTTTGGGATACGTGAAATTTGAGAGATATACGCATTTTATGAGAGATAATTTTGACCCATTGTGGGGAGGTACCATAAGTAGTGGTCCTAAAAATATAACGGCATTCTCCTACCGATCTTATTGGTGTTTGTAGTTTAAAGTGCAACACGTAACTAATGGTAGAGGGTACCACAAGTTCGTCCAGGCCGATTTTTACTTATCTGTCTTAGAATTTCAGATGCCAAATTTTTAAACAAATTTTGATAGAAATTGTGTATAGAAATACTAAATATTGGAAGATATAAGCAAATCTGCACCAATTGCACTCTTACAAAAATATCAGATATTATATATGTCCAAAATTCAGTTATATAGGTCGATACCTTCCATCGCTGAACAATAATAGTTATACTTTGTTGGGTCTTAAATAAAATTTTGAAGTGTTACAGAGTGACAAGAGTATGGAGGAGAATGTAATTGATTATTTATAACCTACAACACTATGTGTTGGGGGTATTATATGTTTGATAGGGCCAAAAATTATGTAACACCACGAAATATTGGTTTCCCACATAGGAAAGTATATATGGATCTTCCTATCTCGCCGAGCTGAGTCGATCTAGCTATGTATGTCCGTCCGTAATTTGTAATCACTTTACAGGTCGCAATTATGGTCCGATCCTCACGAAATTGAAAATGGAGGTGGGGCTATGGTCAGAATAGAACCCCATTTCTTTTGGAGATGATCGCATAATTTTTAGGGGTTGAAATGGACCAACAACTGAAAAAATTCGTGATTTTGCAGTTGCTCTACAGGTCGCAATTATAGACCAATCGACACGAAAGTTAGCATGGGGCTAGAGCTTAGGGCTGGGTAGAAGCCTTCCAATTTTGATCATCGGGTAATATTTAGTGGGTGAAATAGGCCACAACATTTGTGTTAAATAAAAGTCAAATTTTCCATTGAACCGCGAATATTCTTAATCCCGCGAAATCTCAAACAGAGAAACAGTCAATTCTGACCGTTACGTAGATGTCGCTAGTAAATATATCGGTTATATATAGCGAAATATATACAATGTATATATAGAAGGAAGGGGATGTTAGCTACATGGCTTATATCTCCATGACATAATTGCAAAAGCGAAATATTCCAAAATGGATTCGGACATAAGGGGGCTTCTAATATATTGTAGTGCTGTAGGGTATCACATGGTCGGTCCCGCAAAACCATAGCCTTTGCTTACTTGTTTTACTCTGATTTCGATCTTCCTTTACGGTCAAATTAAGATCAATTGAGTATTTGAATATGTTGAAAGGTATTAATGCACCCAAAATAAGCCCGAAATAACAAGTAACAGCTGATTTGGTTGTGTGGGGAATACTACATAATCCTAATTTTGCGGCAACTGCAAAATATCGAAAACTCGGACTTAAACAAAACGTGGAACGATATATAATACATTTTCAATATCAAACATCTTATGCATAATATAAATGCCAGTGCATCACGGTAAAACTCACAATATTAAATATAGAGCTTCTTTAATAGTGCAAACTTACTGTGATCGAATGAAAGTAGAATTATCTGGAGGTCTCCGCAGAATATTTTGTTTTGCAGACATGTATAATATACCCTTCATTTTGTGATAGAAAAAGCAGTTGTCACATTTATAATTTGTATTATAATATTTTAATTTACAATAGGCGGTTACCCACATCTTTGTGTAAAATTCCAAGATATATGAAAATATCGTTGGTAAAAAATCTTTGAATTCCTCTGTTCTCATTTTATCCAAGACGAAAAAGGTCAACAAGATATGCCATGAAGGAAAATTTAATAAAACTTTTGTTCACATTTGTTTGTACTTAACGCGCACACGCTGTCATAATGCTGAAGCTATGCGAAAACAAATGACGGCAAAAACAACAACTGAACTACCAAAAACTGCACACACACACAGAGACCGTGTGATGCAACATTCCTTTGGTGCTTCATTATCCACTAATGAACAAAAAGCTCTAGGGATCACATACCAACCAACGAACGAACCAACCAACCTCCCAAACAGCTTGCTGGCCATGCCAAGTAAAGGCAGCAAAACGACCCCAAATAAGACAGGAAGCAGAAAAAGTGGTATTCATTCTGTCTGATAAAAACCCAAATAGGAACAAAAAGTAAACATTCTTAAAGGACACGAAATGAACATGAACTGCCTTCTGTGATATTACCGTGTATGTATGAGTGGTTGTACTTTAATTATATGCACCCTACTGCTGGGTATTATAATGTAAAATGAAATTAACTTATATGAAGAGAATTGGAAATGTGTGTATGACCTTAGGGAAAATAATTGTGTATTTGTATAAGGGGTCAGACTTTGCGATCCTGTTGTAGGGCATGAATATAAAATTATGACCTTAGTTTATAAGTTAGTTTTAAAAGAAGAAATAGAAAAAATACCTTATCTGACTTAAAACACAGTCTTAAATCTGGCTATATACGTCAATGAAATCGGCCAAATTTTAAAACTTGAGATTACTATTTTTATGTATATGAGATTTTGAGGGGAAATGACTTTCAGTATTAAATATATAGAAATTTTAATTAAATGGACATTCATATATCTCGAACAAGTGCGTCTAGAGCCAATATGTCACATTGAAAAAAAATGATGGGATAAGATCAAAGATAACACTTTATTTGAAAATACTATCCTTCCGGTCAATAATGTATGGTTATGCTATCCAGTAGCCTACACGATCGGTCTAATTTTTAAACAAATTATAGTTTTTGTGCAGCTGTGTTTCACCAATTACTTTAAGAATATGGTCATTTAAATATTTAATTTTCTCTGGCTTATCTGCGTAACACTTATATATTACGGCACATCTCAAATAATGGTCTAACGGTGTCAAATCGCAGCTCTGAGGTGGTTAACATACATCGAGTGTAGCATCGCGTGTGTGGCAATTTTCGTGAACCAAAAATCGTTCAACCTGGCCCGATATTGTAACGACCACTTATTGGTAATTTTCGAAGAAAAAATGACATGATTTCGCCTCTATACCAATATCCGATCCAAACAGTAACACATTAAGATTATATCGAAGCTGTATAAAAATCTGAATTTGGCAATGGTATTTTCGAGCTATATCTACACCTGAATCGATTTTAGGCTGAATTCCTTCGGAAGCTCCAAAATTTAGTCCATTTGGGCTGATACTAGCCATTTGGTGCATAAAAAATCTGAAATCGGATAAAGATATATGTGGGAGTTATATCCTAATCTGATCCGATTTCATTAAAATTTGGCAAAGGTATTTTTGAGCTCCACAAGTTATGTGGTACCAAAGATCATTCTTGTGGAGTTCGCGTTACGCATATAAGGGACTTAAAATCCTAATTAGGATGAAACATATGTATGGGAATTATAGCTATATCTGAATCGATTTTCACCAAATTTTATGTACTTGCTTCTGAACTAGACTGATATTAGCCATTTGGTGCACAATAAACCTGATACTGGATAAAGATATATATGGAAGCTATATCTAAATTTGAGCCGATTCTCACCAAATTCTCACCTTGGGCAAAATAATATTTTTCTTTGGAAAATTTCACCTCAATCGGATGAAAGATGCGACCTGTAATTCGGTTATATGTGATAAAATCCATCCAATATAGGCTATTATTAAACATATAGTATAGGATAAACGTGAAAAACCAAAACAAATCTCAACAAGAATTGGCATAAGTATTAATCTATATCTGATATCCTATACCGAATATCGTTCTTATAGAACGCATATTACGACTACGATTACGAAGGACTAAAATAACTAATCGAATGAAACATATATCTTAGAGCTTTGGCTGTATATGAACCGATGTTCACTAAATCTGACATTCTTTCATCTAGGCTCAAATTCCATTCTATTTGGGCTAATATCATACATTTAGTGTACAAATAAAGGCAAATCAGATATCAACAGATACCTTAAAATCAAATATCCAGGCTACACATGAACGGCGACCCTTATACAGACTCAAGCACTATCTGTTCACCTAATACCAATTTGCACCAATTATAGTACTATTTTGTACCTTTCGTGCACTTGTAGTAAACATTTCCAAACCACCTACCAAGAGGGAACCCATTCCAAAATTTCAAAATTCTATCCTCATCCGTTTACCCTAAACCAAACTGTTTCAAATTTAGTACAGTTCGCACACTTGTTACACATCAAAAGCACCTTCATACATCAAATTTACTTTCCAAACTTAATTCTCATACCAATTTAGAAGAAAAAATTTACTAAAATTTCATAATTTTTCGTAACCTTTCAAGTTCGAATTTCCAGGAACCCTTTTGTTCCCCTATCGAGCACTCCATCAGTGACTCTTATTCCAAATTTCGGACTTCTTGCTCCTTTCGTTTGTCTAGTAAAAAGTATTCAATTCTTATTACATTTTAGTACTTTTCGTTACATTTTAGAACGAATTTCCAAAAAAACAAGTAAAAAAGCAGTAAGTCCAGCCGGGCCAAAATTTTAATACCCTCCACCTTAGGGTAAAAGATACATTAGAAGAAATGTGGCAAAAACCATTAAAATGAATATCGGGAGGTACCGTTATATGGGGGCTACACCAAAACGTGGACCTATAATTACAATGTTTCGCCACACGAACTAGGACCCATTATGACCCACAAATACCAATTTTTAGACAAATCGGTGAAAAAATGTGGCAAAAACTATCAAAATACCGAATATCGGGAGGTACCGTTATATGGGGCTATATCAAATCATGGACCCATGCATGCAATGTTTCGCCACCGGAGCTGGAACCCATTTTGACCAACAAATACCAATTTTCAGACAAATCCGTGAAAAAAATGTGGCAAAAATCATCAAATTACCAAATATCGGGAGGTACCGTTATATGGGGGCTATACCAACCACAAATACAAATTTTTAAACAAATTCGAGAAAAAATGTGGCATATTTTTTGTACAAGAATATTTTTAAATTTGGTATTTGCAGTTCGTGATGGCCGTAATCTGCTATAATGGGTACTACCTTCTTCAGGCCTGCGTCATCGTATATCACACATAAAACTATACCTCCCGGAATTGTATATTCCTTTACCGGAATTGTTTCAAATTTTGGATTTGAGGATTGTAATGGGTGCTCCTTCTAAGACAGAACAATTCCTATACATGTCGGCACGTACGAGGCTCAGCCGAACTCTCAATGCCCTCAACCATTTGAGAAGTAACACTTTTGAAAATACGTCCATAAGTGCCGAGATCTAGTTTGAGAAATATATATTGTTTGTTATACGAATTTACACTACCAAATTTCAAAAAACATAAGTAGAAAATACGGTTAATTTTATGAAAGTATCAAGTATCGGTACCACACGATCGGTCTATTTATATTTTGCTTATTTGATTAACTATATATATTTTATATTATTGACATTAAATATAGAACGTAAGGCACATTACTTACTTGTTAATACCAACCGGATAATTCGCTATTATTGTGTAATACTCCTGCTGTTAAGGAAAACACAATTATTTAAGATTACACTTCGTTCATTATAAAAACAAATATATGAATATACACAAACTCACACACATAAATATTCCGTGTATATTCGGTTCAACCTTCAAGAATGGCTACGGCAAAAACAAGCGCCCAACATAAAAAGGATTTCTGCAACTTACAAAAATATCCGTAAAGTTTTTCGTCCTTTTCAAGTGGATATTATGAATATCTGACAGTGCAAACCAGAGTTCGGTCATTTCACATGTGACTTTTCCCAAAAACAAATTCTCCAAATGTCATCCTCAGTGGATTGCTTACAACGACGTTGGACAACATTCGCATTAAGAATTATTTTTGTCATACGTTTTTGCGAATGGTATTTCAAAAACAAAGCCGAGCAAATGCCTTAATCCATGCAGTGTTGTTGCTGATCATAAATTGAGTATATTTTTGGGGGGAAGTCATATTTTTCAAAGGATTAAGATGTTTGTTTGAAATTTTCAAACAATCAAACTTAATTTTAAGACTGACTAACTGATCTTTCTTTAATAATGCTGTACTATACCCTGCCCTTTAATGCAGTTTTTGAGTGCATATTGCCAATCGGATGAAACATATATATGTGAACTACAGCTATATCTTAACCGATTTTCACCAAATTCGACGGGAATGGGCAAAAGTCGTGTGATGGTTTCATTGGCCGTTTGAAGGCCATAATTCGTGCCAAAGGTGACCAATTTGGACAAGTCTAAATTTATTCTAAAATTTGATGCTATTTTCGACAATTTTAGCTTAGAAGCAATAAAATTAAAAAAATATGGCGTTTGACTTTGTTTCAGTTTTTTTTATTTCACCCTGTGTAACGAATCAAAGTTCCACTTCATCTTATACTGATTCAAATATAGGTATGTGGAAAATTTACAGAAAATCGAACATATATTTGCAATTTTATGCGAATAAATGATAATCAATATATATATAATTTTGCTTCTAGACTAAATTCGGTCGTTTGTGCCAAATCCACTCCATATGGACATCTATCCATATGGAGTCGATTTTGGTGCACAATAAATATGAAATCGGATAAAGATATATATGGGAGCAATATCCAAATCTGAAGCGATCTTGATAAAATTTGGCAGAGAAGATACCGAACACCATTGACTATTTGCGCTTGACTTGTTTCATTTTCATTAAAAAAGATCCAAAGATTCCTCTAGCCCAAAAATCACACGTTGATGATTGCATTTGCTTCTCGTGAATCACTCGAAGATTTTTCTCATCCGAAATGCGACAATTCTGCCTATTGAAGAAGCCATCAATATGGAAATGGGCCCCGTCAGTGAAAATGATTCAATCGGAAGAATTGGCAAACTCGTGTTGTCTCTCTAACACCCCATTAACGAGCTCCCTTCCATGATCAGCGGGTTTCATATCCTGAATTAATGAACTTTGTGTGCATGCAAGTGCATATGTGCGTCAAAATTCGGTGCATAGTGGATCTGGAGAAACCATTTTGAGATGGATGGACTTTGGGGGTCATCATCAGCTGCGATATTTTCGGTCGATCGTCTAAGGTTTGTTGTTGTATTTAGATCACTATCAGATCCAGTTTCAACAAATTTATATATGAATTTCTTTACAGTTGACTCTTTTGGAGGATTATTGTGATTCCATACTGATTGCAATTTGCGAACTGGAGCCGCATGAATTTCACAATTTTGGTAAAATTATTTCACAATAAGAATGCGTTCTTCATTCCTGTAGCGCTTCACTTTTACTAACATCGTACTTTCTACTACCAAACAATAACAATTGTTCAAATATCAAACAATGACACTTCGAATTGTACCAAATATAAAAATTGTTCTAGTTGGGATACCCTTAAGTTATACCTTGGCCATATGGCTAAAATCATAAAAAAATCGAAAAAATCATATATACAGGATGAGATGAAAACATTGCAATCAACTTCAGACTGCTGTCATTTCTAAGGCATTAGTATTGTTTACAAGCGTACAAAAGCATTTTCGTGAGCATTTTCCAGAAAAAAGTTATTCGTGATGGAATTCAAGCGTGATAGTCTGATTTCTTTATATTTACTGGAAAACCACATGCGTCTATCGTTAGAGCACCCCAGCTTTTAAATGTGAATAAATCGTTTGTTCTCGTACCATCGATCTTTACCGTGATACTGGTAGCGTAGCCCGACGTCAAGGAAGTGGACGGAAGAAAACGGCAACATTAGCAGAAATGGTTTGAAAAGTAAGGAAGCAAATTGATCGAAACCCGCGTCGCACTGGCCGAAAAATGGCTCGTGAGCTGAACATATCGCAATATTCCATTCGGCAAATATTGAAAAATGAGCTAGGGATAAAGTCATTGAAATTCCTAAAAGTACAAGAACTTACACCGCAACAGAAAGAAAATAGACCTAAAAGAGCTAATGAGTTGATTCGCTTAGCCGAAAGTGGTCAACTGAAACCGAATTTTGTTTTCTCCGATGAAAAAGCATTCCAGGTTACTTGCCAAAGAGTTCAGCTGAAAATGTTCACCTTCGGTTGGCCACCAGAACACAAGAGCCGCCCATGGAGATAGTGTGGGCCACTATAGCAGCCGATTGTCGCTCTCCGCTCGTATAATTCGTATTAATAAATAAATGCCGAATATTATCGAGAAAATATTCTGGAGAGTGTATACAAGCCTTGGGTACGCAATCATTTTGGCCGCAGACCTTGGACATTCCAACAGGACTCAGCACCCTCGCACTCAGCACGCGCCACCCAAGAATGGTTACAAAATAAGGTTCCTCGCTTCATTTCCAGCGCACAATGGCCACTAAAGTCTCCGGATACCAATCCGTTGGACTATTGTGTCTGGAGTATTTTAGAAAGCAAGGCACTAAAAATACCAAAGTGTCAATCACCTCAAGCAAGCGCTGCGACGGTAGTGGGCAAAAATACCGCAGAGCAACATTCAGGCATCGTGTGATGATTTCATTGGCTGTTTGAAGGCCATATTCGTGCCAAAGATGACCAATTTGAAAAAATCTAAACTTATTCTAAAATTTGATGCTATTTCCGACATTTTTAGCTTTCATTCAATAAAATTAAAAAAAAAAAAATGGGGTTTGACTTTGTTTCAGTTTTCTTTTTTATTTCACCCAGTATAACGGATCAAAATTCCACTTCATCTTATACTGTTTCAAATATTGGTATGTGGAAAATTTACAGAAAATCGAACATATATTTGCAATTTTTGCGAATAAATGATAGTCAAAATATTTAAATTTTGTGGAGAAGATACCACAAGGAGTGGACCCACATATTCTTAATAAATATCAAATGCCTTGTTGCGAGAGACATTTAGATATACCAAGTTTGAAAAGAATCGCTGTCTTGTGAATTTTTGTGAGGGAGTTCCCAGAAGGTGTTGGTCGATATATTTATATAATCTATATTTTATGAGAGATATAATTAATGACAATTTTGAACTGTTTTGGGGGAGATACTAAAAGGAGTGGTCATCTTCACCCCAGATATTTTGTTAATAACAATAGTGAGATGTGTAAAACTTGGAGACAATCGGACTCTTATTTCACATTTTATAGAACTTATAGGTCTAATTTTCAAAATACCTCGCAGTATCACAACATGCGAAATTTCAAGAATCTTCCTTTAGAAATTATAGAATATAAGTCCTAAAACATATAGCTTTAGAACTTCCAGTAATTTTTTATTGAGAATTTCTAAAGAGATCGTCTTATGGCCCACCTACTACCTATGATCATTTCTTTTGGACGTTGATGAGACAATCAGTCACTATTATATAAAGATACACATAAAATCCACGTTCGAAGATACAATGTTAGAAATATTGGGTAACAACTTTGATCGTGCTATTCTAAGCTTAATAGTTTCCGCAAATTCCTTAAGACTGAATATCCGAGCCTTAACCAATATTAAACAAACATTGAAAAAATCACACCAAACTTCTTAATTTTTTCCCCCTAAAGTCGTTTAATTAAAGCAAATATCACGATTTAACCGGAAACCATTTATGACAGCTGTTGTCTAAGACTATTTTCCATGTAGGATATTTGAAAATACATTGCTTCCAAAGAATAGCAAAACAGTGAAACAAAAAGTAGTAATCAAAAGCAATAACAAGTGCAGAGACTTCCACGATTAATTGAAACTCTTAGCACTGACCTGTTGGCAATAACGGAGAACGTGTTTGATGTATCAAAGGTTTTAAGATAAGACAAAAAAAAAAAATAGTTCCACAACAAACAAATCACTTATGCTTTTAGGAAGTATTGTACAGAACTATGAAGTATATTGACACAACTCTGCCCCTTACAATCAAGTGAATCGTGTCAAATGTAACTAGGAAAACGCATAATTAAATAAATGTATCATCTAAAATTTTTTTAAAAAAAAGTAAGTTCGACCGGGACGAACTTTTAAAAACACCATTTGGAAGGAATTTTCAAATTTTCAAAAAAAAAAGAAACCTTGATAAATACTACCAAAGTCATAAAAATATCGAATATAGGGAGTTAGCTTTATATTGGGCCAACGAAGACGTGCACCTGCATAAGCAATTTTCTACATCAGACGGCAGTACGAAATATGAAATTTGAAACAATTCCACTGAATAATGTCGCTAAAATCGTCAAAATACCGAATGTCTGGAGGTACAGTTAAATGGGGGCCATACGAAGACCTGCATATGCAATTTTCAGTCGCAGGATCCAGCATCAGCTCCAGCAAAAAAATGGTGAATAAAGTCGCTAACATGAAAAAGATAATTATCTTCCAGGGGATAAGTACTCACAAGGAACTGCTTGTGTGGATTTTTTCGACAATTCCATTGAAAAATGTGGCTCAAATCATAAAAATACCGAATATCGGAGGTACCGTTATATGGGGGATATACGATATCGTGGACCTATATAAACAATTCTTACAAGGAACTCCTTGTGTAGAATTTTGGACAATTCCATTGAAAAATGTGGCTACAATCATCAAAATACCGAATATCAGGGGGTACCGTTATATGGGGGCTGTGCGATATCGTGGACCGATATAGCCCATCTTCGAACTTGACCTGCCTGCAGACAAAAGACAGATCTGTGCAAAATATTCATAATAAAAGATGCGCTGCAATATGCGGACAATACAAAATGGTAGACTGAATCGGGGATTTAATTGAGAATTTAAATTTGCCGAATATTCTTCCGAAACCGTTAAAATACTTACATCGGCGATAATGTGCAATAGCGAGTAATAATATTGTACTATGGCCAATCTGGAGGTTGGGAAATTATAATCCAAAAAGTTTTGGATTACCCGACCAATTGTTTTAAGGTCCTTTATATAGCCCTCAACATACACAAAAGACCTCATATATCTTCTAAACTTAGCAAAGCTTACGACGGCGTTTTAAATAGAGTCCTATGTGTTATATGTGTAATCATTTGTTCAAAATATGGGTCACGACTGTCTACGTTTTGGTACAGCCCCATATAAGAATTTATCCCGATTTCAAGTATTTGCTGTATTTAAGATTTAAGATCTGTGTATTATTATGCTTTGAAATATATGTATTAAAGACTTAAACTACGGGCCGGCAACGCGGACCGTACCACCTAAACATATACATATACGTGAGTGAGAAAACCTTGAGTGAAAAAGTTAATTAGACACCGTTTCCATTCCATATCTAATTTTTCGTTTACTTCAATTGGATTTTGATTGCAGGATTTCATTTCAAACAAAACAGCAAAACATGCGTTTTATCTTCCGATAGATGGCGTATGGTATTTGACTGAAAATATTATGACACATACGCCATAACGCACGTTCAAAATTTATTTATTAAAAGGGTTGTATTTATACCCTACACCTTTTGCATTTGTAGTTCGTAATGTGCTCTAGCTCAGGTGGCAGAATGTTTCATATATCTATATATATATAAAAAAAAGTTGTGTTAGTTACTACGCTAAGAACTCAATACCCACTGATGCGATTTTAACGATTCAGATAAATTCGGAATTTTTTCTTGGCAGAAAAGGATAAAATCCAAAGAATTGTGAAAATTTTAATCTTGACTTTTGCAATGTACGATTGTAATGTGTTATTTTGCATGATTTATATATATATATATATATATATATTCACGAATTGAGATAGAAGGAGATAAAAGAAGGAAGAATTGAGATAAAAGTTCGTATAGCCCCCATATCCCCGGAACTGTTTCAAATTACGTACTTAGAGTTCATAATGGGAACTACAATCCTGTGACACAGAATTGTCTATGCAGGTCCAGGTCTTCGTATAGGCCCCACATACCAGTACCTCCCTATATTCGGGATTTTGACGAGTTTAGGTACAATACCCACCGAATTGTTTGAAATGTCGTATTTGAAGTTCGTAATGGATGCTACAGCCTATGACACAAAATTATCTATGCTGGTCCAGCTCCGATATAACGATATCTCCCTTTATATGATATTTTGATTGATTTTAGCTACATTATTCGCCGTTTATTTCAAGTTTCGATTTTGAATATGGTAATGACTTATGACAAACAATGCCTATGTAGGTCCACATCGTATAGACACCAATATAACCGCTATTTCGGTATTTTTAAAATTTTAACATAATTTTTGTAGGATTTAATTTGCAAATTCGTTCCAAATGGTGGAGAGTATTCAAATTTCGATCCGGCCGAACTTACTGCTTTTTAACTTGTTATTTAATTGACTCGATTTCTTGAGAAACCATCAGTCGGGTTGAATTGAAGTGTAGTACCAAATTGTGTGGTGGCGGAACTGAATAGATGATGTCGCAATAATTTAACGCGGTCACACCAAAGTTAGAAGATAATTACGTCTTCAAAATCGCTATAAAATCAAAAATTCTAAAAATCGAGAAAAAATAGAGAATAAGCTTTCAATTCAATCGAATTTCAAAATAATAGTACATTCCATTGGCATACTTCGTAAGGACCTTTAAACATTTGCTGTAAAAAATCAGCGAACCAATTGAAGATTTTTTTCTTGTTGCAATTTGATCTTCATTTCTGTCAATATTATAAAATGTAAGATTTTTTCAATTTATCATATTGAATTCAATCGGTTTTTTTAAATAAATTGAATTAAAATTCATCCTTAACTTTTATGATATTTTTAATCGCTTTTGCAGGTCATGATATGGGTCATAACCCTAGATTACAGGTAATTGTCCACATAGGCAGTTTTTTAAGTATAGTCCCAACATTATGTGTACCCTCAAGTCCACTTTCCTAGCCAATTGTGTGTTCTACTGAATTTGTGACCCTCAAGAGAATATTAGTTGGGAACGAATTCTATGAAATAAACTCAGAAATGTCAAACTGGGACTCATTCAATCGGAAAGAAACATGAAAAAAATACAAATATTAGAAAGTAACACGGGATCGACCATTTGTTTAATCGTCATCGAATTATACTATGATGAAAAGTATCGACTTCATGTGGTCTCCAACGCACAATTTAAATGCCAAAAAAAATTGACTCTTATATTACGGTATTGGGTGCAAAAGTGTATTTATCTATGACTATTCTGAAATCATTCTGCCCTCAATTTTGCATGCAGCACGGCATTCAAAACATTGGAAATACAAATTCCAAATTACTCTTACGCTCTTTGCAGTACTAAAAATTGCGCTTAGTTTTCAGATGGGGATCTTATAGATGTTGTATATCATATGGGTTTTTAACACTCAAATTAAAGCCTATGGCTGAAAAATATGGTCAGGCCATTCAAAATATGTAAAACCGTTAGGTGGACATCTATTACATTTTTTGCCAAGGATATTTATTTCTATTTAGATATTACTATAAAGTCATAACTTTTTATAAAAATTGTGAATTGTAGTCAATTCTTTGATTTATTGTGCTTCAAAACATATGCATTAAAGTTAAGGCAAAGTTGTGATAGATATATTGATAGACATTTGGACTTTTAAGATTAAGGCCGCATTTATATAACATTTATATCAAAAGAGTTCTGAAGAGTTTACTTCTGAAGATAATTCTGTACTTCTCTATCCAATTGCAATTTGAAGAATAATTTTTTCCACTTCTAGAGTCATATTTTCATTTCTATTCTCTTCGTTGTGTCATTTCATTGCTCTTGCCTTTATGGCGTATTATTGTAGACTTATAGAATTCTGCTTCAACTTGCTTCAAGGGTTTTATTCCCAATTATTGCCACTGCAACTGAGTCACATTCTTCTATTCTACACCAACATGAACAATCAACATGCCATTGGCAATGTCTCCATTGTGCTGTGGTAGGATATTTCGAGAAAATTATTTCATAAGCGTTTTGTTAAGAGTGCACTAAAGTCAAATACGGGGTTGGGCAAAGTGATTAACAAATTTCATGTGTATTTTTGCACACGAAATTTTCAATTGCCGAACAATAACAAAACACACAGCCACCGCCATGCAATAGCCAGCAAACCAGCCATCCAACCAGCCACACAATAAATAAGAATACCACACAAAATTATTTTTGCGGGGCGAAAATTGTGGAAAATTTCTCCTGGCATGCGATAGTCACCAGTTGGCCCATGTCATAGGCAGAGATATTCGTACCGCTGCAAACTGAATGTACACAACCATATTCCGCCAGAGATTTATTCATATACCCAAATGCATGGGTTGGTGTTGTCCCGCAGAGCTATTGTTTCTAAATGCAAGTTAAACTGCGTTTGTCGGACTTGGGAACAATGCATGTTCCCAACGACTTAAATGCAAACCGGTAATTTTCGACATGGTTGTATAGGTGGCGACAAGAGGGCCTTACTTGAGGGACACATAATCAGTATACAGGTTCTGTTGTGAGAGACAATACATTATGGTGCTTTCTAGATATGAACCCCTGGAGGTTCGACCCCAATGTTCATAGACCTAAAAACACATTTTTAATCCTAAACAGGATCCCTAATAATTGTCACATTTAAGAAAAATGTCTTCAAAAATCAGACTCATTGCCATAGCTGCATTCCTTACCACTGCGACATATACGAGTATTTGGGCCCCACGTTTTGATTTACCTCCTCCCCAACTGCTTTCGCATCTACCAATTTTTGGCAAAGTATTTGTAATGTTGGCATCACCTGAAATCCTTTTATGACCTCAACTAGTTCTGTAGCAAAATAAGTAGTGTCACCACTACCACCACCGCCGCCACCAGCAACAAGAAAAACGACAACAACAACAACAGCGGAACAATGAGGAGGGGAAACAGCAAGACTACAACTGGCAATGGCATAAGCTGTGGCATAGTAATCACCACCTACGAATACTTCATCATATAAAACAGCCGCAGCAACTACAAGACGAGAATACTGGTGGCTACTACTGCCCATGCACTGAATAGAAAGGACACGGAACAAAGGCCACTATTGTAGACCAATTTTTGCTAGAAGCAACGCTTGTTTGAAAACAATAAAAGGTCCATCAGCATAAACAACGACACGATTTCAACTACACGAAATCGCAATTTTGGGGTGTTGAATAAACGTATTCTAATCCGCCATTAAAGATGACATGGTTGTTGGAACGTCATGCGTAAATGTAGCTGCTGCAGCTTCTCTTTGTAAGTAATCAGCGCGTACCGACTAAGTATAGGAGCATGCATTAGCAGTGAGTGCAGTGCGATTGTTGCCGAAAGAATTTTTGGGTATGCTGGAATTGGTCACTGGTATGGTTCAGGATTCAATTTGTGATATTAGTTGCGATCATCGAGGTGTGGTTGTATTATGCCCTCCACCATAAAATAGGGTGTATATTCATTTTGTCATTCCATTTGTAGCGACACATATTTCGCAACGATTTTCTGATTTTTTTTAAGCTTTCACAGTGCAAAGTACAAGTGGATAAAAAAATTAAAAATTGATAATGAACCTTTAGGATAGCTAAATGCTCATATCGGCGGAAAAATATATGAAACAACTCAAGTTTAGTAAAAACTCTCGGATTTTTTCAATTGTTTTCCCTGAGCTAGGTATTTGCACCTTGATTCCGGGAAAGTATTTTTTCTTGGAAGACGGACTCTGATGCCCTTATATTTTACTCGAAAAACCGGTTCCAAGACCCTGGTTAAACCCGGATCTACTAGATCTATATGGACAATATATGTTTCATTTAAAGGGTAATGATATACCTATTCACCAATACCAGCTACGGGAACCAAAGTTTTTCTAAATTTAATACTCTTTTTAAGTAGCCAGGGCTTGAGATTTTCTCTTCTGGGTATCTCCAACCTCGGCTACATGAACCAATTTTTTTTTTCTGAATTTGGGACCCTTAAAAGTAGCCGGCCTTTGGTCAGTGCTTGAGATTTTTCCTCTGGGTATGTCCAACACCGGCTACGCGAACTAAAGTTTTTCTAAATTTGATATAACTTTTAAGTAGATTGCCTTCTCCTCAGGGTATGTCCTACACCGGCTACCCGAAGTAAAGTTTATTATACTTAAAATATGAACATAATCAGGCCTACAGAGATACATATCTCTGGATACAAGAAAGATAATGCCACATATTGTAGCATTTTGGAAAGATAATAGTGTCAACTATAAAATGGTATACTTTTTGTGGACTCCCAAAATGAGAGCCTTTTCAACTTTGGGAGATATCTTTTTAGTAGGTCCGGGACTAGTCCGGGTCTTGGATTCGAACTTTCAGGTAAAATATTCGTGCATCCGGGTCCGTTCCACAAAAAAAAAACTTTCCCTGAATCAAGCAGCAGCAACCAAGCTGTGAAAAAATGTTCTGAATTTCCTCTCACACATGCCCTTTTGTGGGAGGGTGTACGAGATATCTACCATCTTCATAACATACCTTGCATAAATAGATATATTGAGATGTGCCGAGTTTGATAGGAATAGGATGCTCTTTTCGCGTTTTATGAGCTTGTCTATTCAAATTTTTGAGCCGTTGTGGGACAGGTACCAAAAGGAGTAGACCAATCTAACATATCTTCGCACTGATAAAAATATTGGGATCTGCAAAATCGAATGGTCCTTTCTTTTTCTATGAGGTAAATTATTTTCTTTGAAAGTGTTGACCTTTTGTGGGGGAGGAACCAGAAGGAGTAGACCAATGTTGTCCATCTCCGAACTCGATCGAAGTTTGGCAATAACATTACGATGTACCATGTTTGGACCAAATTGGATACTCCTTTCGACAGTTATCGTGCGCACAAGCCAGACAGACAGACGATGGACACACCTAGATCGACTCCTGAAACGGATTTGACCCAAAGAGACCTATGGTAACCGTTATATCGATGAGGCACGTTTTGACCGTATCAAATAATATATATACATAGTCTCTGTAGCCATATGCCTGAGGGTATAAGAAACATATAAGGGGGATTTTATTGCGACGTTTCGTTTTAACGTCATATAAAAAAAGATCCTTCTTTCTTAAAAATGTTGCCTCTTAATGCCGAAGTTTCGGCATTCGAGGGGCATGCGTCACGTCTTTCATTAGGAACATACAATCCAAATTTCAAATAATTCTATTAAAAATGTGGCTAATATCATCAATATACCGAAATTCGAAAGAATGTGATGGAAAACGTTGGCCTATATAAAAATTGTTCTGCAACAAGCGTAGATAAACCTTTTCCAAATTCAAATACCGAATTTTAAATAATATCTTTAGAAACTGTGGCTAAAACCGTCAAAATACCGAATATCGGTACGAAGCCATTGACCGACATCGCTCATCTTTTAACTTGATCTGACTGCAGACAAAACACAACTCTATGCAGAATCTTGGATTCCTATCGGATGCCGTTTGAACTCTATCGTATATAAAACAGACGGACGAACCGTCAGTTTTCCACAACAGGAATTGTTAAGCAACAATTTCGTAGAAAAATGTGGATCAATATGAACAAGCTTCTGACACAGTTACGAACTACAAAAAAAGAATTTTAAACACGTCTTTTAGTAAATGTGTCCTGAATCGTCCAAATACCGAATATCAGGAGGCAGTGATATGGGGCTACAGACAATGTTGTGCCACAGGAGGTAAACCCATTATAGTTCTCTTCCAGGGGATAAAGTACTCACAAAGAACTCCTTGTGCAAGTTTTCAGACAATTCCGTTGAAAAAAGTGGCTGAAATCATCAAAATACCGAATATCGGGAAGCGACATTATATGGGGGATATACGATATAGTGGACCTATTTAGACAATTCTTTTTCAGGTGAGAAAGTACTCATTCCTTGTGCGGATTTTGAGACAATTCCGTTGAAAAAGATTACTGGAATCATCAAAATACCGAATGTCGGGGTGTACCGTTATATGGAGGATATACGATATCGTAGGCCCATGCAGATAATTCTCTTTCATTGTTCAATTGAACAATGTAGCTAAAATCATCAAAATACCGAATATCAGGAGTACCGTTGTATGGGGGCTATACGATATCGTGGACTGATATAGCCCATCTTCGAACCTGACCCGACTGCAGATAGATAGATCCGGGCAAAATTTTAGCTTCCTATCTTAATTCGTTGCGTGATTACAACAGACGGACGGACAGTTTTTAGCTTCCTATCTTAGTTCGTTGCGTGATTACAACAGACGGACGGACAGGGCTAAATCGTCTTAGAATTTTACGCTGATCAAGAATATGCATACTCTGTTGAGTCTAAAATTATTATTATTTCGATGAGTTACAAACGGAATGAAGAACTTAAGGTGCTTCCCAGGCAAGGTAACTTCTGTAAATATGGTCGTTCTGTTTCTCCTGACATTTCTTCGCATAATTATCTTAACTTTTATCTGCCTTTAATGTCCTTTCTAGATGAATAGCATAAGGTCTCCCTAAGGAACACTTGCCAATAATGAGTAACATGATATAGTAAAATATAATCCAGCATTCCAATTCAAATTTATTCTAGCCTTTAGTGCATTGATCAATCAATCTCTGAAAATATCAATCTCTTAACCAAAAGATAGATGCCCACTGAAGAGTGCATAGAGCGTTTTGTGTCGTTCACAAAATTTTGGCATATGCCTCTAATAATAATAGATTTTTTTCTCGCGTAATTTGTACCGAAAATCTTTTCACGAGGACAAACATGCCAACCTTTTAGCCTTGCATCACTGCATGAGTATGCGTGTGTTTGTACCATGCGCTTTGGTACCCATAAAGCGGATATCTCTTAATATGTGCAAATATTTGTTAAACTATCATCAGAACCACCCGTTGAGTTTTGGAACTTCTTCGGAGGGATATTCTAAACAAAGCTGTAATTACACATTTTTCACCCTGGAAATTTTAATTTGAAGTCGTTTCTAGGCATGTGTGTTTTTTGTGGGCCTCTAAACGGGCACGTGGGAGTGCGTATGTCGTTGTGCCTCTTTGCAAAAATTTGATTAAGTGCAAAGTTCTTAGCAAGTATGTGTGGAATTAGTTTTTGGGTATTCGCGACATTAGGGACCAACCCATTTTCTGCATTTGGTATCATTTTATGGCACTTTGGCACTTTATTGGTTGTTTGCTATATGGATTTTCACTGGCATCCTTCCTTTTGGTCCTTGCACAATGCAGTTTTATGGAAAAAAAATCCCAATATTGTGGTCGGAGAAATATTAATGGGACGTTCCCGTTGGTGTGCGGTTTTATTAGTTATTGCCATGGCACACACGAACACCATTAGAGCTTAAATATGTCCTTAAACTGGATTAAACAATTACAATTTTACTAGAGTCGTGAATGCAAAAGGGGTTGTGAAATGGAAATTTGTAGTAAAAACAAAAATGTTCAAATGCCAGTGATATGTGCCAGATGCCAATACTTTTGTTTGAATATGGTATCGTTTGAAAACTATGGCTTAGACTCCAAAACTACCTATAATCTGGCAGTTACATGGAGCCTAAACCAAAAAGTAGAGGGCTACATAGCAAAAATATCTGCCTATCTGTCTGGCTGACTGACTGGTGTGCACGATGACTCTCGCAATTAGTATCCGGTTCGGGCCAACTTGTCACATCCTAATATTTTTGTCAAACTCAGATCAAGTTCGAAAATGGGTAAAATCGGTCCAATTCTTCACCTTCTGGAACCCCTAGAAACGATAAAAATTAAAAAAAAAATATATATAAAAAGTAAATAACTCACAGGGAACAAAGAAAGTATTTGATTTATTTAAAACTTGCCATAAATGCGACCTGTAGAGTGATTACAAGTAAACATGGACAGACGGACGGACGGACATACATATCTAGATCAACTCAGCACGGCAAGAAAGGAAGATCCATATATACTTTCCCATGTGGGAAATCAATATTTCGAGGTGTTACATAATTTTTGGCTCAATCAAACTTATAATATCCCCAACACATAGTGCTGTATGGTATAACAGTATATATCGGAGCCGAGTTCCACAAAATTGAAACGTACGTCCAGAAATTCACTCCATTTGGGCTGATATTAGCCATTTGGTGCACAATAAAAATGAAATCCAATTAAGGATATATATGGGACCTCTATCCAAATCTTAGCTGATCTCGACAACATTTGGCAAAGGTATTTCCAAGCTCTATAAGATATCGGGTACCAAATGTAATTTTTGTCGAATGCATATTACTAATGTGGGGGACTTAAACACCAAATCGGATGAAACAAATATATGGGAGCTATAGCTATATCTCAACCAATTTTCTTCGAATTCCAAGGAATTTCTTCTTTACTGAATTCGGTCGGATGTTCCAAAAATTAGATCACTTTGACGGATATTGGTCATTTGGTGCACCATTAACCCCAAAACGGTTGAAGATATATACGGGAGGTATATCCAAATCATAATTTTTTTAAACCGTGAAATGAAAATCCGATTGTCTTGGCACATCTTAGTATTTCTAACAAATCTGGTCTGGAAGATAGGATAAGACGGATCAATTCCTTTGGTATTTCCTTCACAATGAGTCAATAGTTGCAATTACCGTAATGCTCACAAATGGGAAACAGACTTAGTACGTCACAATATTTCTTCCAACACAAGATCTGGTATGAAGATGGAATATAGTGTAGGATGGCTCTGGTATCTCCCCCACAAAGCGTCAAAATTTTGAATTATAACATTCATAACATACGAACCAATACATCGATTATCTTTAAATTTTTCTTTATACTCATATCGGTCCACTATTTCCGGTACATACCTCGTAAAATTTGAAATATGTAGGTGTAATATTGATCAAACTAGCACATCACACAACATGTTTTCGCGTATTAGAGCACTTGTGAAAATGTAACATATCCTCCATTATAGTTGAACAATATTGCTAAAAAAAATTTTTATATTCCGTGAGAGGATTAGTACAACTTTGTACATCGTGATATCTATAAAATACGTTGGTCAGGGGTCAAATTGGACCAAAGTTAAACATATCGCTAAAAATCATACATATATCTAATATAAAACCATTCGAGCCCACCATAAAGACCAAGCTTGGTCTCTGGTAGTATTTCTGTCAGACTTAGAAAAGAAGGCGAACAAGTAAAAACGCATTATGTTCGGCCGGGCCGAACTTTGAATACCCTCCACCATTTTGATAGAATTTGGAAATATTCATAAAAAATAACATTCGCCAAAAATTCTTTTGAAATCTTACAAATACAGAATATAGCCTATATATTGGGGTCTATACGAAGACATAGGAAAATCTGTGAATAATGTAGCTAAAATCATCAAAATACAGAATATAGGGGGCCAATACGAAGGCCTGCATAGGCAATTTTCTGGCTAAAAACATCAAAATACCGAATATTGGGTGTACCATTATATGGGGGCTATGCGAAGACGTGGGCATGCATAAGCAATTTTTGTTAAGCCAATAGTACCCATTACGAAATCTAGGTACGCAAATTGAAAGAACTGCAACTGGGTACCGTTGTATGTGGGCTATGCGATATCTTTGACCTACATAGATATTTCTTCTAGTATACATTTTTAGACAATTTAATTGAAAAATATTTCTAAAATCATTAAAATACCGAATATAGGAAGGTACCGTTATATATTGTAAAAACGACATCGTGGACCCATATAGACAATAATGAAATGCCTCTTATGTGGATTTTCAATCAATTCCATTAGAAAATGAGGCTGAAATCATCAAAGTACCGAATATCGGAGGGTACCGTTGTATGAGGGCTATACGATACAATTCTCTTCCAGAGGGTAAACTACTCAGAAAGAACTACAGGGTTGCCCATATTCGACGGGCCCATCTGTCAACGCCATAACTTTTGACAGAGATGTCACACCGCGTTTGAAGCGTCAGTCCAAGCAGATTTTTACCATGAACCAATACACGCCACGCGAGTGCTCTGAAATAGCTGAAATTTACATTCAACAGAAAAAGGTAATTGTGAAAACTCAACGTACTTTTAAAACATTAAAAAATGTGAGAAGTGTGTCTTCTAAGAACACCATTAAGCGTTTATACGAAAAATTTTCGACTGGTAAGGCTCTTTCTAATCCGATGAGGCCATATAAAAGTCGACCAAGGCGATCGGCCGAGAATATAGCATCGAATACGAGCCAGTGTTGAGAGGTCCCCAAGAACGCAGTTCTAAGCAGTTGGGCATGGTTCGGTCCACTTTGTTTTTGTTCCCGTACAAAATTCCATTGGCGCAAAGAATGTTGCCTGCGGACAAGCCCCGTCGATTGGAATGGGTCATGGGTCCGTCGAATATGGGCAACTCTGTACTTGTGTGGATTATCCCACAATTCCATTGCAAAATGTGGCTAAAATTTTGAGGGTAGGGCACTCAGAAAAAAATCCTTGTGTGGATTTTGAGACCATTCCAGGGGTATCGTTATATGGGGGCTACACGATATCGTAGACCGATATAGCCCATCTTCGAACTTGACCTGTCTGCAGACAAAAGCATGATCTGTGCAAAATTTTAGCTTTTTATCTTTATTTGTTTGGACTAGCGTGATTACAAAAGACGGACGGACAGGGCTAAATCGGCTTAGAATTTTACTGACGCTGATCAAAAATATATATATTTTGTTATATCTAAAATGATTATTTCGATTAGTTACAAACTGAATGACGAACTTAATATACCCTCCATGGAGGATGATTTTAGGCACATTTCCCAATGGAATTGTAGAAAATGCACACAAGGAGTTCTTTCTGAGTACTTATTATATCCTCCACCATACATAGTATGGAGGGTTTATTAAGTTCGTCAATCCGTTTGTAACTCATCGAAATAACCATTTCAGACCCAACAAAGTATATATATATTCTTGATCAGCTAAAATTCTAAGACGATTTAGCCCTGTCCGTCCGTCTGTCCGTCTGTCCGCCTGTCCGTCTGTTGTAATCACGCCACAGTCTAAACGAATTAAGATAGGAAGCTAAACTTTTGCACAGATCTCTCTTTTGCCTGCAGGCAGGTCAAGTTCGAAGATGGGATATATCGGTCCACGATATCGTATAGCCCCCATATAACATTACCCCCCGATATTAGCTATTGATTATGTTAGATACATTTTTAATTTTTTTCCACGATATCGTATATCCCCCATGTAACGTTGCCCTCCGATATTCGGTATTTAGAAGATTTCACCCACATTTTTTAACGGAATTGTCTGAAAATCCACATAAGGAGTTACTTGCGGGTACTTTATACCTCGGAAGAGAGTTGTCTATATAGGTCCACGATATCGTATATCCCCCATATAACGGTATCCGCCGATATTCGGTATTTTGATGATTTGTGCCACATTTACCAATTGAATTGTCTGAAATTCCACACAAGAAGTCCCTTTTGAGAACTTTATACCTTGGAAGAGAATTATCTATATATGTCCACGATATCGTATAGCCCCCATATAACGGTACCCCCCCCCCCCCCTTATTCGGTATTTTGATGATTTCAGCCAAATTTTCCAACGGAATTGTCTCAAATTCTACACAAAGAGTTCTTTGTGAGTGCTTTACTCCCAAACATCGATTTGTCTACATAGGTCCACAATATCGTATATCCCCCATATGTAGAAACATTCCGATGTTAGGTATTTTAAAGATTTTAACAGAATTTTTAATGGATTTTATTTTTTTGGAAAATTTTCTAATTCGTTCCAAATGGTGGAGGGAATTCAAAGTTCGGCCCGGCCGAACTTACTGTTTTTTAGTTGTTTTTTTATTAAGTTTATTTTTAAATTTTATTGAATGAAAGCTAAAATTGTCATAAATAGCATCAAATTTTAGAATAGGTTTAGATTTGTTCGAATTTGTCAACTTTGGCACGAATTACGGCCTTCAAACGGCCAATTAAACCGTCACACGCTGCCCGAATGTTGCTCTGCTGTATTTTGGCCCATTTTCGCCGAAGCGCTTGTTTGAAGTGATCGATAATTTGGTATTTTTTAGTGCTAACCTTGCTTTCCAAAATACTCCAAACACAATATCCCACGGGTTGGTATCCGCAGATTTTGCTGCGCTGGAAATTAAGCAACGAACCTCATTTTGTAACCATTCTTGGGTGGCGCGTGCTGAGTGCGAAGGTGCTGAGTCCTATTGGAATGTCCAAGGTCTGCTACCAAAATGTTTGCGTGTCAAGGTTTTAATTCACGATCATTTTGTTTGTTTACAAACTGCTGGACAACGAATGCTTTCTCATCGGAGAAACCCAAATTGGGCAAATCATCACTTTCCGCCAATCGAAGCAACTCTTTAGATCTTTTCAGTCTATTTTCTTTCTGCTGCGGTGTAAGTTCTGGCACTTTTTTTGCAATTTCAATGGCTTTACCCCGAGCTAATTTTTCAATATTTGCCAAATGGAATATTGTGATATGTTCAGCTCACAAGCCATTTTTCGGTCACTGCGACGCGGGTTTCGATCAAGTCGCTTCTTTACATTTCGAAGCATTTCTGCTGATTATGCTGTTTTCTTCCGTCCACTTCTTGGACGTCGTGCTACGCTACCAGTATCACGGTAACGATCGATGGTACGAAACACAAAAGATTTATTCATATTTAAATGCTGGAGTGCTCTTACGATAGTCACTTGTTGTTTTCCAGTCAAATATAAAGAAATCACACTATCACGCTTGAATTCCATCACAAATAACTTTTTTTCTGGAAAATGTTTACCCAAATTCTTTTGTACGCTCGCAAACAATATAATGAGCTGTCACTAGAATAATTTTAACAGCTGTCGGACGAGTGGCTTGGAAATGACAGCAGTCTGAAGTTGGTTGCAGTTTTTTCATCTCACCCTATATAGCCTATGATTAAATTATGGCCCTCGTATAGCCTCCACATAACGTTACATCCCAATATTCGGTATTCTGATGGTTTTAGCGACTGCAACCAAGTATTTAGAGTTGGTAATGGAAAGTACAATTTATGACAGAAAATTGTCTATGCTGTCCTTCGTATAGCCCCCTCCCTATATTTGGTATTTTAATGAGTTTAGCTAAATTATTAACTGGATTCACTTTTCAAGTTTCGTATTTGAATATTGTAATGGTTTATGACAAAAGTTGCCTATGCAGGTCTTCGTATAAATCCCAATATAAAGGCTATATTCGGTATTTTTAAATTTGTAGAGAATTTTTCCACATGGTGGAGGGTATTCGACGTACTGCTTTTTAACTTGTTAATAATAAGTCTGAATTTGCAAAACTATTCCCCAAAATAATTCTTTAAAAACTAATTCTTCCATGCAAAATGTGTACGTCCTTGGTGCATTATTCATACAAATATTAGATCTTTCAAATATTTGAAATGATAGGTCTCATATTTATGGTATGACCACTAAAAAAGTTTTATAAATAAATATATATCCAGAAATGTTATATAACAGAAATGTTATACCGACTGTTATACCGACTGACACTTGTTAAATTGTTTTGTGACAAGTTAAACTACCAACACATTTCAAATTACATTCTGAGAAAAATACCTGTGCCAAAGTTATAAGCCCCATATTTGGAGCGATCCAAAAGACGACCGTATTATCCAAAGTTGCCACAAGAATGACAAATTTATTATACCATTAATTTCATTTTGGGTAAAATTATCTTTGATCAAATTGGCTAACAGAGTTTCGAATATTCACATCAATTTTTCTTATTATATTGCAATAATATTTAAATTTATTGCTTCGTCTTGTTAAAGATTTTGTAATGTAGTAGAAGAAAAAACGGAACACGTCCAAAACTGCATGTCAAGTGGACCATAAGTCTATATGAATATCACATAGCACTCGTGCTGATGTAAACCTTAGCGTGTGTTTGCACATCCTTGTTATAGTGTTGTACACATAAATAGCAGATTTTAAAAATCAAGCTTCACAAAAATTGATTTAACGTAAGAGATCGCTAGAATTTCCTCATTCATATTACGTTTTGTGCCCACGCAATAAATTTACATTGAACAATGGACTTTTACAATCAGTTGCTATTTCATTGAACACAAGTGTTGGTGTCTTCATATTTGGCTAACGTGTGAAGCATTTCCCCCCGTTATATTTGCATATCATTTTACAAGTTAACGGTGAATGCGTTTACCGCAACCAACACATGGAAACGAGTGGACAATGCGGAAATGTCCACACACACACACATGTGTACATACATGTGTATGTAAACACATCGCTAACTCCGTACATCTCCAACTGAATACAAACTTTGTGAATGGCCGAAACTCTACTCTAAAAAATTATGCCGAATTACAGTGGAGGACATAACTACAAAATGTTTAAAAAAATAGTTTAGTTTTTATACCCTCCACCATACTAAGGAGGGTATATTAACTTTGTCATTCCGTTTGTAGCTCCTGGAAATACACATGTCAGACCCAACAACCCATTATTGATCAGCATAAAAATCTAAGTCGATTTAGCGATGTCCGTCGGTCTGTCTGTTGTAATCACGCTATCTTTCGAACGAATTGAGATAGAAGGCTAAAATTTTGCACACATGTTTATTTTTCCAGTAGGCAGGTTAATTTCGGAAATGGGCCATGTAGGTCCACGTCTTCGTATAGCCCCCATATAATGGTACCACCCGATATTAGGTATTTTAAGGATTTTAGCCACATTTGGTATTTGATTTTCGTAACGGATACTACAGCCTATGACAGAAAACTGTCTGTGCAAGTCCACGTCTTCGTATGGCCCCCATATAAAGGTACCTCCCTATATTCGGTATTTTGATGATTTTAGCGACATTATTCACCGGAATTGTTTCAAATTTGATATTTGAAGTTCCAAAGGGATAGTACAGCCTAAGACAGGAAATTGTCTATGCAGGTCCACGTCTTCGTATAGCCCTATATAACGGTACCTCCCTATATTCGGTATTTTGATGCATTTAGCGGCATTGCTCACCGGAAATGTTTCAAATTACGAAATTGTTTGAGATGTCGTATTTGAACTTCGAGCCTAAGACAGAAAATTGTCTTCGCACAGCTCAGATATAACGGTACCTCCCGATACGATATTTTGATGATTTTAGCTACATTATTCACCGTTTATTTCAAGTTTTCGAATTTGAATATGGTAATGGCTTATGACAAACAATGCCTATGTAGTTCCATTATATATATTCGGTAATTTTAAAATTTTAACAAAATTTTTAAGGTTTTTTTTACCTTTTTTTTTTTTTGATGTGACCAATTCAAACAATCCGAACTTATTCTAAAATTTGATGCTATTTCCCACATTTTTACTTTCATTCAATAAAATTATAAAAAAATGTAAAAATAATGGCGTTTGGCTTTGTTGCAGTTTTTTATCTCACCATGTGTCGTCATGTGTATGGTAGCTCTAGCTGTATGTGAATCGATTTTCACCGAATTGGAAGTTCTTGTTTCTACATAGAATGAACTCTGTCGGAATTGCCAAGATTCAGTTCATTTGGTCTGATATTAGCCATTTGGTGTACAAAAACCTGGTATCTGGTAAATATATATGGGAGTTATATCCAAATCTGAACGGATCTTTACAAAAATGTAGGCACTTGTTTCTGAGCTGTCTCTAATATCTGTTACCAAATACCTTTGTTGTGGGGTGCATATTACGTGTGTAAGCGACTTAAACACCAAATTAGATGTAGTTGCTTCTAAATTGAATTCGGTCAGATGTGCCAAAATTCACTCCTTTGGGGCTGATATTAGCCATTCATGCACTATATAGCAATGTTATTTGAAAATCGATTCAGAGTTGGATATATGTAGTCCCCAAATTGTGACTAATCTAAAGCCACGATACCCATTTAAATAAGGTTCATAATTGGTATGATCTACATCATATAAATTTCCAATATAAACTTTTTTGTTGCGGGAACTCAACTAAATGCACCCGACTTTTGAATTTTCCTTACTTGTTTAGCTATCTACATTGGAGTCTTATTACAATTACGTATTATGTAGTTATCTGCCGTACTGTATTTTCAAAATGACAAAAAATGAAACTATTCTCACGTGCTTGCATGTTCTCAACGTCAAAGAACTGTGTGAGTGTGGACCCAACTGTGTAAATATGTAACTTTCGGCTAATGTGAATTTATTGTTAAAAGTGGGTCGGCCGACCCCAGCTCCTCATTGGTCACATGCAGACACACACATGCACACATTCATTACCCAACACAGCGGAGCAAAAAAGCCCAAACTGAAACTCCACATCAAACGAAAGCAGAGCATGCTTTGTTTCAAACAAAACAAAAAAAAAAACAACAGCAGCGAAAGAAATAACCTCGTACATGTTAAATGTATTCCACAAAAGCCTACGTTTACAGGCACTGACTGGTCAACGGATGCCTGACAGCCGGATGCAGGGAAAAAAGTTTAAAAGACAAAAAATATGTAAAATTATGCCGTATAACGTCGTGTTGTTGACTCCATTCGTATGTTGCATTTTGCTTTTGGTTAAGCTGCACAAAAAACGAAACGAAACCAACGAAAAAAATAACAACAATGGATGACACTGTAGATGGGTAGACCCAGAAGAAGACAAAGGTATCGCTGTTCTTGGTCAGGCTATTTCAAAA
Source organism: Musca domestica (assembly GCF_030504385.1). NCBI lineage: Eukaryota > Metazoa > Arthropoda > Insecta > Diptera > Muscidae > Musca > Musca domestica. Next base: position 604,844 of record NW_026712329.1, on the reverse strand, counting down.
TGCTAACAGAGTCAACAATGCAGTTACTCTCCCTTTTTTTTTCTCTCTCTCTCTCTCTTTCTGGCGCTAAATAACGTTACACTATAATTTGCCATTTGCATAGAATCATCATGGCAAAGTTTCACCTTTTACAACATTTGACCCGTAGGAATTAATGTCATGCTCCATAAGGGGTGTTCCATCATGCGTGGTGATGGTAAGAAGTTGCATGGATGGCATAACTGTGGGAAATAGCAGGCACAAATCGGGCAGATCCACCTTTCAAGTTTTTCGAAAATTGTGCATCAAATTTGAAATTGCGGGTAAAACTGCAAGCTGCGAACTGTGTTCGGATATATCAGTTCATTGAATTATTTCCCTTTAAAAATTATACTTGTAATTTATTTCGTCCTCAAAACTCCCATCTCAGCCTTAGTGATATGAACAAACTTCGGTTCATTTCAACACTGCAGAAAACAGTAAATCTAATTTGCGTCTCATTTAATGACTTTGTCCAGTAAAAAATTATGCGAGTTAAACAAAGTTGACAGTGTTTTAATACTACCGCCGAAGCACATGCAAATCTAAACGTAAAAAGTGTAGTTTCGTGCGCAAATAAGTGAAGGAACGCGGCTACTTTATGTCCATGCATATTTACCCACTTAATTGTACACATCATTATCGTTTCTTCATTCGTTGAGATATATTTGCAGTAAGGCGTGGGCAAAATGGTTACATTAAAGAGTTATGCATGCAATGTAAGTTGAGGATATTTTTAATAAAGGTGGTATACTGAAAGAGTTTTATTTTAAATATGAAAAAGTTGAATTTTCAGCTAATTCCTAATAATTTACTAATATTGAATATACAGAGTGAGATGAAAATACTGCAACCAATTTCAGGCTGCTGTCATTCTTAACACACTCTTCTGTCAGCTGTTAAAATTATTCCAGTGACAGCCCAATTTATTGTGTACAAGCGCACAAAATAATTTTGGTGAGAAAAAAAGTTATTCGTGATAGAATTCAAGCGTGATAGTGTGATTTCTTTATATTTGGCTGGAGAACCATAGTGTCTATCGTTAGAGCACTCCAGCATTAAAATGTGAATAAATCTTTTGTGTCTTGTACCATCGCTCGTTACCGTGATACCGGTAGCGTAGCCTGACGTCAAGGAAGTGGACGCAAGAAAACCGCAACATCAGCAGAAATGGTTCGAAAAGTAAAGAAGCGAATTGATCGAAACCCGCGTCGCAATGGTCGAAAAATGGCTCATGAGCAGAACATATCGCAATACTCCAATCGTCAAATATTGAAAAATGAGCTCGGGGTAAAGCCATTAAAATTCCAAAAAAGTGCAAGAACAAACACCGCTACAGAGAGAAAATATACTCAAAAGAGCTAAGGAGTTGCTTCGCTTGGCCGAAAGTGGTGAACTGGCGAATTTGGGTTTCTCCGATGAAAACACATTCGTTGTTCAACAGTTTGTAAACAAACAAAATGGTCGTGTTTACTTGGCAAAATCAGCCAAGGTCAGCTGAAAATGTGCACCTTCGGTTGGCCACCAGAACTCAAACGCCGGTCTTGGTGATGGTGTGGCCGCCATAACGCTCTCCGCTCGTATTAATAGACCGCGGCATCTAAATAAATGCCGAATATTATCACCAAAATATTCTGGAGGGTGTATTAAAGCTTTGGCCCACAAACATTTTGGCCCCAGATCTTGGCCATTCCAACAGGACTCAGCACCATAACACTCATCACGCGTCACTCAAGAATGGTTACAAAATGAGGAACCTTGCTTCATTTTCAGCGCACAATGACCACCAAAATCTCCAGCGTACAATGGCCACCAATCCGTTGGACTATTGAGTCTTGAGTATTTTGGAATGCAAGGTTGGCACTAAAAAATACCAAGGTGTCGATCACCTCAAGCAAGCGCTTCGCTGAGAATGGACCAAAATATCGCAGAGCAACATTCGGGCAGCGTATGACGGTTTCATTTGCCGTTTGAAGGCCATAATTCGTGCCAAAGGTGACGAATTCGAACAAATCTTAACTTATACTTGATCCTGCTTCCGACATTTCTTGCTTTCATTCAATAAAATTAAGAAAATGTCAAAATTATGACGTTCGACTTTGTTGCAGTTTTTTATCTCACCCTGTATTGTGTAGGTCTGGTATTATACATAAGTTTCACAGTAGATATACTTATATGTTAACTATATCGAATTCTGGCCATTAATCATACATTTTTTTGAGCCAGGCAAATAAATGGCAAACGTACTTTGCGCACGGATGGACATAAATCGATTCAGAATGTGAATTCATGGTGTCAACAAAAGCCTATCTCCTTTCCTTTGCCTGCAAGAATGCACAAAGTCATTATTCCCCGAATCAATGTGTAGCGTTGGGTAAGAAAATTGATAATGTGGCTAAAATTATTGTAAATCTGCATTATCTATATCTATAAAAGAGGAAAATGTTTGTATGTTTGTTTGTTTGTTTGTTTGTTTGTAATTTATGGACTCGAAAACCGCTGAATAGATTTTCCTGAAAATTTCCATATATACTGCAACATCGCCTGAAAGTAACATAGGCTATATACATTTTTGAATTTCCTCTTGGAACTGGAGATATAGCATCAGAATCGGAGGTACCTCCCAAAAATTTAGATTTTATATGCACATATCTATTGATCGGTTAAAGATACAGTCTTCAAGTTTGGAATGCGTAACGGAATTCGGAACAAAAATAAGTTTGCCAAATTATATTGTAATCGGTTCAGATTTGGATATAGCTCCCATATATATTTTCGACCGATTTCGTTCATTTGATGCCTCAAACACAATATGAATGTTCGATTCCAATTAAATTTGGAATGTGTGACGGGATTTAATCCGAAAATAAATTTGTCAAATTATATTGAAATCGGTTCAGATTTGGATATAGCTCCCATATACATTTCGGCCGATTTCATGTATTTGGTGGACCAAACACGACATGTATTTCCAATTGAGATGAAATTTAAAATAAGTAACGGAATTGGGAGCCAAAATGAATTTGTCAAATTAAATTGAAATCGATTCAGATTTGGATATAGCTCCCATATATATTTTCGACCGATTTCATGTATTTGATGCACCAAACACGCTATGTATCTCTAATTTCAATGAAATTTGGAATGTGAAGCGGAAATTAAAAACAAATTTACATTTATCAAATTATATTAAAATCGGTTCAGATTTGGATATAGCTCTCATATCTATTTTCGACCGATTTCATGTATTTTATGCACCATACACGATATGTATGTTCGATTCCAAAGAAATTTGGAATATGTAACGGGATTTTGATTAGAAAATAAATTGGTCAAATTATATAAAAATCGGTTCAGATTTGGATATAGCTCCCATATATATTTTCCGCCGATTTCACATATTTGATGCACAAAACACGATGCGTATTTCCGATTCCAATGAAATTCGGCATGAGTGGCTAAATTTGGTACAAAAATAAATTTGACAAATTATATTCAAATACGCTCAGATTTGATTATACTCAGCCGATTTCACATATTTGATGCACCCAAAGCGAGAGAGACGAAATCTGGCACCAGAAAAAATTGCCAAATTATATTGAAATCAGTTGAGGTTTGCTTATAGCTAACATATATATTTCGGCCGATTTCATACATTTTATGCACCAAACATTATATATATGACCGATACCAATGAAATTCAGAATATGTGGCAGAATTTGGTTACAATAATAAATGAGACAAATTAATTGGAAATTTGTTAAGATTTGGATATAGCTCCCATATATATATTCTCGGCCGATTTCACATATTTGACGCACCAATTTCAATGAAATATGAAAGGTGTGGCGGAATTTGGTTTAAAAGTAATTTCTTTTAAATTATATTTAAATCGGATCAGATTGGGATATGATTTTAATAAGAACCATTGACCCACAACGCCTTAGGCTAACACTAAAAACCAATACAAAAATTATTTTTAAATACGCTTATTACGGGGAAGTATGTTGCTACCTTTAAGTCACTAATTGCAAAAGAAATGCCACTCAACTTCAAAAAATTGCTGTTTCCTGCACGCTTGGTATTTCCTATGAAATAAATAAATCCAAAGGACAAACCCTTCGTGTATGCATGTCATGTTACTTCTTTTCTAATTGTTTTGTTTATTTACGCATTAAAGTAGTGCAATATTTTTTTTTTTAATTTTTATTTTTTTTTTTAACCAACATATATTCGTAAATAAAATTTTGAATGCATATAAAATCAAAAGGGGTAGCGAAGCGCACCGTGTTCAGCTAGTATGCTATATATGCAGAAATACCTCTGTCAAATTTTATCGAGATCTTTTTTTTAATTTTTTGTCATAATTTTTATCGCACTTTGACTTACAATAATGAGCTGTACATTTTATATGTTTTACAGGGTTAGAGTCAGAATTGAAGCCTATTGTTTTAGAGGATTCATATTTAGGAGTTCAAATTAACCAAGAAAGTAAAATTCTCCTGTCCTGTCTCCTGATTTTGCATTCAAATACATTCATATAAGAAATATTTTATAATTATTCACCACTTATTTTTCTACTTTGTTAAATTTGTGGTTACAATATTGGGTCTTTAGTAATTTATAGACTTTAAAGATCGCCACATTCATGATAAATACTTAACCGCCTTAAGTGTTATCAATTAATAAATTCTCCATAGAAATATTTTGACTGATGACAATAGAAAGCCATAATATTTATAAATTATACTAAACTGAATACAAAGGAACTCTTTGTCAAAAATAAGTCACATAAATTCATCGTTTTTTGAATTTATTTATTGTTCAACAAATGAAATCCCATAATCCAATGACACCATATAAAGGCTCAATAATTTCAACAGTTGCTTGCCTCCAATTTGTTGGCATCCATTCTTCTTGGCCACACCCCACAACAAAAGGCAACTGCTTTTTGAACACAAAAGCAAGGAAAAGGGACATCCCGTCTCTTCAATAGTTGGTTGTAAATCAAAAATTCCAAGGAAGGACCATCGGAGACACATTCACACTCACTGAGTGTGCCACAAAACGCTTACGACATAAGCATACCAATCATTTTGAATGTATTTGTTAGCAAATATGCAAATTACCAAATCATTTTAGCCTTTTTCAAAATAACAAAAAGGCCAACAACTTTAACTTTTTCTCAATTTTGGGGGCCAAGTAGTGGTAATGCGTTCGGATTGAATGGGATTGGACGGAGCAGTGGTGCTGAGTGTGTGTGTCAAGGGATCACTCACAAAAGAAGAATAATTTATTTATGAGTTTTAGAATAGAAATTCCCTCTCTCCCTCCACCCCTCTTAACATGTGTGACACTGTGGCAGGGAAAAAAGGACTAAAATTTGTTATCGAAACCTATTCGAGAACAGCACAATCAGCATGCAACAAATGATGATGTGATGTTTTCATTCTAGACGACATAAAAAAAAAAACAAAAATGAAAACCCCAAGTTTGAGTAATACATGATAAATGGCCCAACATAACTGAAGCTAATGGTTATTGAATAATATAAATAAAATGAAAGGCTTCTTGCTGTTCAAAAGAAATACACTTTTTAGATTATAGGATTATATTACACATGACATCATTCATGCTTTTTGATGCGAATTCGTAGAGAAAGAGAATATTAAATAATTTAAAAAAGTTAAAAAAGAAAGATATGTTAAGTGGCAATATAATTTGGTTTGAGTTCATTTTCGGCTCTGCAGTAAGAAGTAAGTTTTCTACGAAGTTATTCAAAGCTTGTTTATAAAAGTCTTTTGATATGCAATTATTATTTTGAACGTCACAGAAATTATGCCTACATCCAATTGATTGTTACATACAAACGAAACGAAAAATAAGTTTATACTTCTTTTTATTGATCTGCATTCTAATTAGATTTATGCATGTCTGTCCGTTTGGTAATATATTTTTGTAAGCAAATAATAAGTCACAGTACGAACATAGAAATACCTCTTCAAAATTTAGTTGGAATCGGCTTCGAGTATGATGAAGCTCTCACTTGAAACGTGCCGAACGGAAAAAAATGGAATACTTCGGTCCGTTATTTACGGTATCTCATGCGTATTTAAACATTATATTGATATTGCTCCCACACATATGTGCGACTGATTTCGTGTATTTGATGAACCAAACACGCGATGCATCTCCAATTTCAACGAAATATTCCAAAAATAAATTTGCCAAATTCTATTGAAATCAGTTCAATCACCATCCTCCACAATTCGGAACGAATTTTGCAATTTTCAAAACAAAACAAAAAAATAAATAAAATAAAATCCATTAAAAATTCTGTTAAAATCTTAAAAATACCGATTGTAGCCGTTATATTAGGGTCTATGCGACGACGTGGACCTGTACGGGCAACTTTTGTCATAAGGCGTTACAATATTTAAATGTGAAACTTGAAAAAAAGTCGGTGAATTATGTACCTAAATTATAACAAGTAAAAAAGCTGTAAGTTCGACCGGGCCGAGCTCTTAATACCCTCCACCATTTGGCACAAATTTGGCAATTTCCAAAAAAAAAACAAATAAATAAAATCCGTTAAAAATTCTGTTAAAGTCTTAAAAATACCGAATGCCTATACAACGACGTGGACCAACTTTTGTCATAAGTTATTACAATATTTAAATGAGAAACTAGAAGAAAAATCTGTTTATAATGTAGCTAAAATCATCAAAATACCGAATATAGGGGGTACTGTTATATAGGGACTATACGAAGACGTGGACCTGCACAGACAATTTTCTGGCATGGGATGAAGTATCTATTACTTAACATGCGAAATTTGAAACAATTCCGGTAAATAATGTCGCTAAAATCATCAAAATACCGAATATCGGGGGGTACGGTATATGGGGGCTATAGGAAGACGTGAACCTACATGGCTCATTTTCTGTTTTATGCTTCACTATCTATTACGAACTTCAAATACCAAATTTGGAACGATTCCGTTAAATAATGTCGCTAAAATCATCCAAATACCGAATATCGTGGGGGGGTACCGTTATATGGGGGCTATACGAAGACGTGAACCTGCACAGATAATTTTCTGTCTTAGGCTGTAGTATCCATTATGAATTTCAAATGCCAAATTCGAAACATTTCCGGTGAATAATGTCGCTAAAATCATCAAAATACCGAATATCGGGAGGTACCGTAAAATGGGGGCTATATGATAACTTGGTTCTACATATCCCATTTACGAAAATTTTACGGTGATCAAGAATATATATGCCTTGTTGGGTCTGACATGAGTATTTCGAGGAGTTACAAACGGAATGACAAAATTAATATACCCTCCATAGTATTGTGGAGGGTATAAAAATACCGATTATAGGGGGCTATACCAAAACCTGGACCTGAACACACAATTTTCTGTCATAGGCTGTAGTATACATTACGAACTTCAAATACAAAATTTGAAACATTTCCGGTGAATAATGTCGCTTAAATCATCAAAATACCGAAAATTTGGAGATACTATTTTATGGGTACTATACCAAAACGTGGACCTAGATGGCCCATTTTCAATACCAATTTATAAATTATCAAACTAAATTTGGCCAGGGCACATCAAACATGAAAAATAGACCGTTACGTGAATCTATCAGGTATGCCACAGAATGGTTTGAATTCCGTAACTCAAAATCGATGCTTATACTCTACCCCACACTGCGTCAGGGTATTATGTCTTTGTGCATTTGATTGTAACATAGAGAAGGAAGCAAGTTAGACCAATAGTTCCTTCTGATGATATGCATAGAATCACATTTTGAGTCGATTAATGCATATCCGTCCGTCCGTCCGTCTGTCTATGTGTTTTTGTAAACAAAGTACAGTTCGCATTTATTGTCCGATCAAGATGAAACTTTGCCCGAAATATTTGTTTGGTTCAAGGACAGTACCATTGAAATTGGAAAAATTGGTCAAAATTTAGATACAGCTCTCACATATATCTGCACCCGATTTGCCTTTTATTGTGCATAAAATGTGTAATATTAGCCCAAAAATTCAACCTAGAAACAAGTGTCTCAATCGGTTCAGATATAGCTATAGCTCCCATACATATTCTTCCTCCGATTTGATAAAGTTCTCCTCCACAGCCGAAATATGCACTCCGTAACAACGATAGTCGGAGAAATATATCAAATAAAGCTCAGAAATACTTAAACAAAATTCGTTTTTTGAATGTAGCTCCCACACATATCTTCACTCGATTTCAAGTTCATTGTGCAACTAATGGTTAATATAAGCCCGGATTGAATTGATTTTGGTACATACGAACGAATTTAGCCTGGAAGAAACTGTATTAAATTTGGTGAAAACCGATTAAGATATAGCTATAGGTCTCATACATAGGTTTCATCCGATTTTATATTTTACAGGGTCAGATAAAAAAAAAACTGCAACAAAGTCAAAGTCTCATAAAACGATAATTTTTACATATTTTTTTTTTAAATTTTATTGAATGACAGCAAAACATGTCGGAAATATCATCAAATTTTAGAATAGGTTTAGATTTGTTCCAATTGGTCACCTTTGACACGAATTATGGCCTTCAAACGGAAATCGTCACAGGCTGCCCGAATCTTGCTCTGCGGTATTTTGGCCCATTCCCGGCGAATTTGGTATTTATTAGTGCCAACCTTAATTTCCAAAATACTCCAGACACAATAGTCCAACGGATTGGTATCCGGGATTCTGGTGGCCATTGTGCGCTGGAAATAAAGCGAGGTACATAATTTTGTAACCACTCCTGGGTGGCGCGTGCTGAGTGCGATGGTGCTGAGTCCTGTTGGAATGTCCAAGGTCTGCGTCCAAAATGTATGCGTGCTCAAGGCTTTAATACACCCTACAGAATATTTTCGCGATAATATTCGGCATTTATTCTGATGTATTTATTCTGATTAATCGCTCTCCGCGACAATCGGCTGTTATTGCGGCCCACGCTATCACCATTGCCGGCGCTTTAGTTCTGGTAGCCAACCGAAGGTGCACATTTTCAGCTTACCTCTTTGGCAAATAAACACGATCATTTTGTTTGTTTACAAACTGCTGGACAACGAATATTTTCTCATCGTAGAAAACCAAATTCGGCAGTTCACCACTTTCGGCCAAGCGAAGCAACTCTTTAGCTCTTTTGAGTCTATTTTCTTTCTGTTGCGATGTAAGTTCTTGTACTTTTTTGGAATTTCAAAGGCATTACCACGAGTTCATTTTTCAATATTTGCCGAATGGAATATTGCGATATGTTCAGCTCACGGGCCATTTTTCGGCCACTGCGACGAGGGTTTTGATCAAGTTGCTTCTTTATTTTTCTATGATAGGCTGTAGTATTCATTACGAACTTCAAATACCAAATTTGAAACAATTCCGGTGAATAATGTCGCTAAATTCGTTAAAATACCGATTATCGGGAGGTACGTTATTTGGGGCTATGCGAAGACGTGTACCTGCACAGAAAATTTTATGTCATAGGCTGTGGTATCCATTGCGAACTTCATATACAATCTTTGAATTATTTCGTTTAGATAACCAAAATACCGAACAATTATATGGGGGATATGCCAAAACGTGGACCTATCATCATCATTTTCAATACCAAAAGTCCTGTAGACATAATATATATTTGAGTAATATTTTATCAACCTACTTCATTTCGTTCGTAAGATATAGTGATTTCCACAGACGGACCGACGGACAAACGGGCGGACATCGATTATTTGACATAGAATTCTATGCTGAACAAGATTTTTATAATTTCTGGGATCTAATATGTACATTTCGAGGTGTTACAGACGAAATGACAATCTTAATATATCCTCCATATTATGGTGGAGGGTATAAAAATATATATCGGTGTGATATTAGCATTTATTTGCACAATAAACCTGAAATCGGATAAAGGATATATATGGAAGCTATATCCAAATCTGAACCAATCTTTATATAATTTGGCAGAGGTATTTCCGAGCTCTATAAGATATCTAGTACCATATATCATTGTTGTCGAATGCATATTACGAATGTGAGGAACTTAAACACCAGATCGGATGAAACATATATATGGGAGCTATAGCTATATCTGAATCGATTTTCTGCAAATTTGATGTACGTGCTTCTAGACTGAATTTGGTAGGATGTACCAAAATGTGGAATTTTTGCCAGATATTGGACAATTGTGTACAATTAACCCGAAATCGGTTGAAGATATATCGGAGCTATATCTTAATCTGATCCAATTATCACGAATTTCAATAGGATTCGTCCTTGCGCCAAACAAGTATTGTTTGGAAAATTTCGTCTTAATCGGATAATAAATGCGACCTGCATTTCGTTTACCAGGTACATGAACGGACAGACGAACTGACATGCATAAATTGATTCAGAAAGTGATTCTATGAAGATCCTCAAAGTATCTATGGGTCTATCTCGCTTCCTTCTCCCTGTTACAAACAAATGCACAAAGACATAATACCCCTACCACTATGTTGTTTAGGGTATATTTTATATTAGTACCAGGAGTTGGCGTCAATTATTGTTTCTATATAAGGCAACAAAAACGGCACAATATTTTTGTCAGGAGTTTCATGTTTATATATATTGGTGATTTTACCGGGAAGTGACTTTTAAACTATTTTTAGTAAGCTACAAGAAATTGTTATCAGCTGTCTAGTAATATATCTGAATATTACAATACGATTGTCAACCTTCTTAAAACAAGCAAAAAAATCCAAATCCAACCCATAGCTAATGTTAAATTTAAGACTTTCGCCAACACTTTAAATATTGCAATTTTGTAAACAAGCACATTTTATCAGTTGAATTTTATTACAACTCTTCCCATGAATTCCGCTTTAGTCATGGCGAATTTTACAAAACACATTTTGACCGCTTATGAATTTTATTGATTCCTCGAAAGGGATAAAATATCAGAATATTGTAATAAAGGAGGATTATTGTGTTGTGTTCTCTCGTTCGGGCAGTTCATAGTAAACGACAACGATGACAACTACAGCCATGGACGGCCAACTATAACAGTAATAATAACAACAACGACAACAATGGCAATAACAGTTCATAATAAAATTTAATTTGTATTGTAAATTATTCGAGCGTTACAAAAGTTAGAACTTTATCCGAGCATAAAATATTCAATGTAACATCAACAAGCGAAAGCAAAACAAAATCGAATACACTCGAAAAATAATGATGATATTATCAAAGCTCTGAGTGAATGAAAAAATGCATTACGAATATGGATCGATTGGGTCCAGATTTTGTAAAGACCTTAAAAATAAGCTATTAATTTAAGTTTGGGATTTCTATTGACTTAAAATATCACATAGAAAATGGTTAAATTTTGGTTCACAATGGAGTTTGTGAAAGTATAATTCAATGTATAATAATAGCACTAATCACAATAATTTCCTTTTTGAAATTGTGGGCGAAAAGTTCAAAATACTATAAATTTTGATGTACCTCTCCTAGAAATCAGGAGAAAAAATTATGTAGTTACTACATATAAAGATTCCGATATAATTTGGCAAATTAATTTTTGTACAGAATTCCGTTACATACTTCAAATTTTATTGAAATTAGAGATACATAGCGTGTTTGGTTCATCAAATATATGAAATCGACCGGAAAGGTATATAGGAGATATATCCAAATCAGAAACGATTTCAATATAATTTGCCCAATTTAGTTTTGTTTAGGTTTCCGTTACACAGCCCAAATTTGGAGACTGTATCTGTAATCGAACAAAAGATATATGCATATAAAAGGTAGGAGGTACCTCAGATCCTAATGCTAAATAAATTCCAAGTGGAATTTCAAAAATTTATATAACCTATGTTACTTTCAGGCGCTGCTATAGTATATTTGGAAATTTTCAGGAAAATCTGTTTAGCGGTTTTCAAGTCCATAAATTACAAAAAAACAAACAAATCCAACAATCAAATATACAAACATTTTCCTCTTTTATAGATATAGATTACCAATATTTCGATCGGGACCGCCGATAATCATGCGCAAATGAAATTTGTTTATATTCTCCAAAAACCTTTTTTACAGCACTAAATAAACTAGTAAAGAAACATCAAAAGCAAGTCGATGCCGACTATAAGATACCCTATGCATATTTAGTAGAGGTATCCGTAACAAACAAACGTTTATATTGGAAATCAATGTGAAGTGGATAACACCAAATATGAACCTATTTTGAATGCGTTTTGAATCGATATCCACCAAATTTGACAGATTGCTTTTGTACCTCTCGTACAAAGTAACATTGATACATGTTGCATAATATCACTTCGAGAACGATTAAACAATATATCAGAGCAAGAGATATAGCATTTTCAGATTAAATGAAACCTTTTGCAATTCAAATGAAACTTTTTGCAGCGGGAATGAAACCTTTTGCACTGGAATTGAAACCTTTTGCAGTGGAAATGAAACCTTTTGCAGTAGAAATGAAACCTTTTGCAGCGGGAATGAAACCTTTTGCAACCGAAATGAAAACTTTTGCAACCGAAATGAAACTTCTTGCAAATCAAATGTAACTTTTAAATTTATAGAAGGAAAAATAAAAAAACATTTATTATACCCTCAGCCATATGGCTACAGAGGGTATATATCATTTGATACGGTCAAAACGTGCCTAGTCGAAATAACGGTTTTAGACCCTAGGTCTCTTTGGACCAAATCCGTTTCAGAACATTTGGAGTCGATCTAGCGATGTCCGTCCGTCCGTCTGTCTGTCTGGCTGGTGCGCATGATAACTCTCGAAGGGAGTATCCAATTTGGTCCAAACTTGGTACATCGTAATATTTCTGTCAAACTTAGATCGAGTTCGGAGATGGGCAATATCGGTCCACTCCTCTGGTACCTCCCCCACAAAAGGTCGAAATTTGCAAAAAATTTATTCTTTGCACAGAAAGAGAAGGGATAATCCGATTTTGCTCCAACTTTGCAAATCCTAATATTTGCATCAGTTCTAGGTCAGGTGTGAAAATGGAGAATATCGGTCCACTCAATCAAGTACCTCCCCCACAAATGGTTCACATTTTGCATAATTACAACTCTCATAAAATGTGATTTAAGAGTCCGATTGTCTTCAAATTTTACACATCCCAATATTTATATTAACCCAAGGTCTAGTGTTAAAATGGGCAATATCGGTCCACTCCTTCTGGTACCTCCCCCTATAAAAGGTCGAAATTTTCAAAACATATATTTTTTGCACAGAAAGAGAAACGATGATCCGATTTTGCTCCAACTTTGCAAATCCTAATATTTGCAACAGTGCTAGGTCTGGTCCGAAAATGGACAATATCGGTTTACTCCTTTAAGAACCTCCCCCACAAATGGTCAAAATTTTGAATAATTACAACTCCCATAAAGTGTGATTTAAGAGCTCGATAGTCTTCAAATTTCACCCATCCCAATCATTTTATTAGCCAAGGTCTGGTGTTAAGATGGAGTATATCGGTCCACTTCTTCTGGTACCTCCCCCACAAATGGTCGAAATATTTTCTGCACAGAAAGGGAAGCAATAATCTAATTTTGAAAAACATAACAGTCAAAGAAAGCGAAATAAGGATCCAACTCTCTTCAAATTTCACACATACAATAATTTTTGCTAACACCAGATCTGTTGTGAAGATGCTATATATATGCGAACACCTTCCGGTACCTCACCCATAAAGGGACACAATTTTCAATATTTTTATCTATCATAAATTGCGAAGCAACTCAGCGATTCTTTACAATTGCTATATCTGCTTTACTTTATTTTTTTATATATAATTATTTTTATATATAATAATATTTATATCATATTTATTTAGGTGGGATACGAAATGGTCAATATTGACCGATTCTTTCAAAACCCACTCCGTAGAGGGTGAAGAGGGCTGAGGGTATACATCTGTCGGCACAACCGACCGATTCTTTTTTACTTGTATTTTTAGTAGTTTTTAAATTAAATCAATTAATTATAACTAATATATTGACAAAGAGGATTTTTTATTGATTATAAATATCTACATTTATTTATATTATTTCTTAAATTTTCAATTATTGTAATAACAAATGGTTCTTTATTGATTTGATATAAAATGCTTTCATATTATTAAATTTCAAATGCTTAACGCTAAAAAGAAAAATTTAAACAAATTTTGGCCTTTATAGGTATGGCCAGGACTGAAATGTGAAATTAAGCTTTACCACATTTTTTTAAAGTTATAGTACACCATTAATCTTACCTAATAAAGGATTCCCTCTTCGCAGCTTTATTGATTATGGAGATAGAGCAGTCGTGATTTCAATAGAAAGATAAGTGGAAATCTTTAAATCAATTATGATCATAATTGCATATACTTTATGGGGTCTACGACGAATATTTAGAGGTGTTACAAACCGAATGACAAATTTAATATATCCTCCTTTCCATGTAGGAAATTATAAAAAGGTACTTTTTTCAATCTTTCTGCATCTACACTCGTGTTTTATGGAAGCTTTAAGAAAAATTTTTATAAAAACATAGATATTAATAATCAATAGAATTTCCTCTTTAACTACATATTAGTTATAATTAATTGATTTAATTTAAAAACTACTAAAAATAAAAATGTTTTGTTATTTTTCCTTCTAAAAATCTAAAAGTTTCATTTGATTTGCAAAAAGTTTCATTTCGGTTGCAAAAGGTTTCATTTCGGTTGCAAAAGGTTTCATTCCCGCTACAAAAGGTTTCATTTCCACTGCAAAAGGTTTCAATTCCACTGCAAAAGGTTTCATTCCCTCTGCAAAAGATTTCATTCCTGCTGCAAAAAGTTTCATTTAATCTGAAAATGCTATATGTGGATGGATACGGATATATGGGCGCTATACCAAAAATATGACCAAATGACATTTTTGTTCACAGCAATTCGTTACCTTATTTGAAACATAAATGTTAGAATTCAATAAAATCGGCTAAGAAAAAATATGGTAAAAACAATTCAAAGAATTTAATCTAGGGGTAAGGTTCTGTGGGAGCTATATTAAATTGTGGATCCATCTATTGAGAATGCCAAATTACAGTCCATTTCAATAAAAAATGTTTGCAATCTTCAAATTTCTTTATGCCTAAAAGTGGGCTAATCTATATATTTTTTTTACTCATTATGAAACTTCCCTAAAAAAAGGACCGATTAATTATTGTTTCACCTCACATGCATAAATCGACTCAGAATGTGTTTCTACGGAGATCATAAAACGAACTATGAGTCTACTAATTGGTATGCTCCTAATATAACGGTACATCCCGATTGTCGGTATTTTCAGTGTTTTTGGCACAATTTTCAACCAAAATAGATGAAAGTTGAACAATTGGGGTTGTCGTTAAGTCTTTTCTCTTCCATCAACAAATGTTCGATTCAGATTCACTAATTGGTATGGCGCCCATAAAATGGTACCTCCCGATTTTCTGTATGTTGAAGGTTTCTGCCACAATTTCCAACCAAATGGGGCTCAGGGTAGGTCTGTTCCTTGTTTTGGTATAGCCCCCCTGTATCGGTTCCACCCACTATATTGTAATTTGTAAACTTTTACTGTATTCTCCAGCCGATGTCACCAAAAGTTGCAGTTAAAATTGGAAAACGTTTGAATCCAAAATGTCAAACTGCAACTAATTCGTTCCAAAAAAATTGCTAAATTGGTTTGTACTCTTATATTGGGTCTATATCAAAAACTTAGATTTATAGAATTCTTTGCAAAAATAGTTTCTACTGTCTGTTCTAGTATAGCATAATCGATCGAAACCATTGACGATACTGTAAAACGAGCGAGCACCAGAGGCAAAATGTATTGGAACAAATTTTTATCAAGGTATTGTATTCCACTGGAAAAATGATTTCCACAGACAGACCAACGGACGAGCCGTCGTTATTAAGTCAGTGCATCTTGTGGTATAACAAGTAAAACAAGTAAAAAAGCAGCTAAATTCGGCCGGGCCGAACTTTTAATACACTCCACCATTTGGAAGGAACTTGAATAATTTAAACACTTTAAGGACTATACAAAGACGTGGACTAACTTACAAAATTTTTTTCATAGGCTGTTGTACCCATTACGAACTTTAAATATGAAATTCGAATAATTCCGGAAATAATGTCGCTTAAATCATGAAAATATCGAATATCGGGAGGTACCGAATATAGGTGGACACCGTTATATGAGGCCTATACGAATACGTAGACCTATATATAAAAGGTTCCGCCACCGGAGCTTGAGCCATTATGAAATACAACTACCAATTTTTAGACAAATCCATGGAAAAATGTGGAGAAAATCTCAATATTCGGGAAGAACCGTTATATCGCGACTATACCAAAACGTGGACGGATGTATCTCATTTTCAATACCAACCATCCTAGACATAATACAAATTGTTTTACCAAATTTGAAGCTCTATGTCAAAAAACTGTGGGCTGTATCGTGATTTCAACAAACAGACGGACAGACATCGTTAAATCGACTAAGAATTTTAAATCGACGACGAATATTTAGGGATGTTACAAACGGAATGACTTAGCTAATATACCCCCTTTTTATACCCTCCACCATAGTATGGAGGGTATATTAAGTTTGTCATTCTGTTTGTAACACCTCGAAATATACATTTTAGACCATATAAAGTTTATCTATTCTTGATCAGCATAAAATTCTATATAGATTTAGCGAAGGCCGTCCGTCTGTATGTCTATCCGTCTCTCCGTCTGTGGAAATCACTCTAGCTTCCGAACGAATTGAAGTAGATAAATAAAATTTTGTTCAAATGGACCATGTAGGTCCACGTTTTGGTATAGGCCCCATATAACGGCACCTCCCGATATTCGGTAATATAATGAATTTAACTACTTTATTCACCGGAATTGTTTCAACTTTGGTATTTGAAGTTTGTAGTGGATACTACAGCCCATGGTACAATGAAGAGAAGGTAGGTCAACTTTGAAAAAATTGCAAGTATAGAGGTCTACCTGTTTGGCTTGTAATGTCAGAATTACTATCAAAACAATAAAAAGCAAACAACTTGTTGCATTGATTTTTAATAAATAATTTCAAACCGCGAAAACTGAATGAATGGTCTAAATTTCTTTTCAATATCATGTTCTATATATCTCTTATGGTTTATTTCGCGACAAAAACTGTAGATTTTGTCGATGCATTCGTTGCAATAAGCATTTTGAAAACACCCGAATTTGAATATTTTCTGAACAATTTTTATACCCTACAACACTATGTGTTGGGGGTATTATAAGTTTGATTGGGCCAAAAATTATGTAACACCACGAAATATTGATTTCCCACATAGGAAAGTATATATGGATCTTCCTATCTCGCCGAGCTGAGTCGATCTAGCTATGTATGTCCGTCCGTCCGTCTGTCCGTCTGTCCGTCTGTCCGTCTGTCCATGTTAATTTGTAATCACTCTACAGGTCGCAATTATGGCCCGATCTTCACGAAATTTAGAATGGAGGTGGGGCTAGGGTCAGAATAGAACCCTATTTCTTTTGGATATGATCGCATAATATTTAGGGGTTGAAATGGACCAAATACTGAAAAAATGTCGGATTTTGCAGTAGCTATACAGGTCGCAATTATAGACCAATCAACGCGGTATTTCGCATGTAGCTAGAATTTAGGGCGGGGAAGAAGCCTACCAATTTGGGTGGTCATCGGATAATATTTAGCGGGTAAAATATACCACATCTTTTTTGTTGAAAAAATTCAAAATTTTTCATTAAACCGCGAATATTTTAAATCCCGGCGAAATCACAAAGCCATGACAAGGTTACTTCTGATCTTTACATTGATGTTAACATCCAACAAATCGGATATATAGCAAAATAAGTGCGATATATATGACTATCAAAGAAGATATGCTTGAAAGATCTCTTATATGTCGAGAACGGCTGAACTGATTTCGACAGTTCTCATTAATTCAGAATGGCCTCTTAGCAGGAAAGAAAAAACCTCCAAAAAATCGCATAAAAATATCTCTCTAAAGATGAAAATATTGATTTTGTAAAATTTTCTCATATTTTTTTCAATTTTGTCATATTTTTGGCATATTTTCATTTTGAATTAAACATTTGGTTTTATTTCTACAGCTAACAAAACTAAGTAGTTACGATATCAGGATATCATATACAGATCGCATTTATGGCCCGATCCTTACGAAATTTTGCATGGAGAGGGTCAGAATAGAAGCCTACTCTTTTTGGAGATGATCGCAATATATTTAGGGGTTGAAATGGACCAAAAAACTGCAAAATAGTCAGCAGGTCGTAATTATCGCCCGACCCTCACGCACATTTGAATGGCGGACATTGTAGAAGCCAATCAGTTTTTGATGGCCATCCAAAAATATTCAATGTGCGAAATAGTTTGCCAACTCTTGTAGATAAAATACGAAAAATTCCAGTGACTTTTTGGAGAATTCACAAATACAGGAAAGACGCACTTCTGACTATTTCGTTAACGCTGATTTCGTTGAAGAATAAAGTCAAATGTCTGTATCTCATATAGATGCGTTTCAGTCAAAAACCAATAATAAATGTTAATCTTTTGCCACATCTGAGGGATTATAGGTCTTTGGGAAATATTGGTTCCAGATCTAGGAAGACCATTTAAGTGCAACATCTACCAATAAATTGGAAATGAGCAAATTAGTTTAAGTTGCTATTATTCGAAAATTAGAGAACGAAACCTGATGGTTTTCTTTCATTATTTGTCACAATATCTTTTGGAATTAATTCGAGTATCTCGCCTATATAAACTGTATCGTTTATTACAGTGTTGTAGGGTATTCAACGGTCGGCCCCGCTCGACTGTAGCCTTTGCTTACTTGTTTATTATTGAAAAGAAGACACACACATAAGCAAATGAAGTTGGCATATTAAGCCAGAAAAATTTAAATCATATGGTAGTTCTGCCCTACCTTGAATTCATTGTACCATGCTACAGCCTATGACAGAAAATTGTGTGTGCAGCTTTACGTCTAGGTATAGCCCCCATATAACGGTACCTCCACATATATTTGGTATTTTCATGATTTTAGCGACATTATCCACCGGAATCGTTTCAACTTTGGTACTGGAAGTTCGGAATGGATATTACAGCCTATGCCAGAAAATTGTCTTTGCAGGTTCACGTCTTCGTACAGCCCCCATATAACGGTACCTCCCGATATTCGGTATTTTTATTCACCGGAATTGTTCGTAATGTATACTACAGCCTATGCCAGAAAATCGTCTGTGCATGTCCACATTTTATAACGCCCATTGTACCTCCCTATATTCTTTATTTTGATGATTTTAGCTACATTATAAATATATTTTTTTCAAGTTTCGCATTTGAATATTGTAATAGCTTGTGACAAAAGTTGTGTATGCCGGTCCACGTTGTCTTATAGACACTAATATATGGCTAAATTCGGTATTTTTAAGATTTTAACAGAATTTTTAACGGATTTTATTTTTTTGAAAATTGCCAAATTTGTACCAAATGGTGGAGGGTATTCAAAGTTCGACCCGGCCGAACTTAAAGTTTGTTTACTTGTGTTTTCATTTAACGGTTTTAGAAGTAATGTGTCCTTTGACTTTTAACTTAATATGTTCTGAATACAAATGTATGCCTTGAAAACTTCATAGAATTCGATTTCTCCTATCATATATATAAACTTTAAACATACTAACATTATTTCTCTGAGTGTCATTCTGGGAACAATTTACAACTTTTTCAGATGTACACAGAGTAAGCAATAAATGCCACAGACACACACACACACAGAGCAATACTAACAAATGTTTTGGGGATTTGAAAACATAAATTTGAAGAAAATGAAAGTACACATTCATTACCACTGGGATTCTATTGAAATGTACGAAGCCAATTTACTAAATTGTATGACCCAATAGAATACCAGATATAGAAGTAATGCCAATGACAATAGGGACCAGGTCGCACAAAATAATACCAGTGACAAAAGAGTGACAACGTACAACCAGCTACAAAATCAGAGGTGCGAATCAGTATTTTCAATCGTGTGGTTTTGAAAGAAATACATTTTTTCTTAGAATATCGAAAACTATCTTATGATGTGGCGATTCACATTTTAATGCAATAGACTTTCAACTCAATGTTGGCATCAAAAAAAGGAAGAGCTTTTGTGAGCAAGTCAAGTTTCTATATCCAGAAAACGGCATTGGTAAATAGAAATGGCAAGTTTCAGCCATCTAGGTATGATAAATTTACTGAAACCTACGATATTTCTATAAAGGGCGCAATATCCTTCAATAGACTTGGAGTTCACAAAATGAATATTATATGTTCTAAATTCCGAATAAATTCTCGGCTCGGGTATATTATTGCCAGTGCGGCTATCTGTTGTTATAGAGATCCAAAGTGGTAGAGGAAAAGGTGCGTGGAGTGGACTAGGAAAAACTTTGCAGGTTGCTTTTGGTTTTCCTGATGCTTGCCAAATATGTAACACCTGTAGCAAATTCTAATTCTATTAGCACAAAATTCGTCGATTTAACGATGACCATATGTCTGTTGAAATCACGATACAGCCCACATTGTTCGACATAGAACTTCAAAATTTAGCAGAACAATTTGCATTGTGTCCTGGAGGGTTGATATTAAAAATGAAATATATCGGTCTAAGTTTTGGTATAGGTTGGTCATTGGTATGTGTATGTCATAATGGATTATAGCTCCGGTGGCGAAACATTGTATGTATAGGTCCTCGTTTTTGTAGAGCCCCCATAGAGCACGGTACCTCCGGATATTCGGTATTTTGATGATTTTTGGCACATTTTTGCACGGATTTGTCTAAAAATTGGTATTTGTGGGTCATTATAGGCTCTAGTTCCGGTTGCGGAACATAGTAAGGCCAACTTTTTGGTATAGCCCCCATACAACGGTACCTCCCGATATTCGCTGTCTTGATGATTTTTGCACACTTTTTTCAATGGAATTGTTCACAAATTAGTACTTGTAGTTCGTAATAGGTTCTAGCTTCTGTGGCGGAAAATAGTATTTGTAGGTCCATGTTTTCCTTTAGCGCACATATAACGATACCCACCGACACTCAGTATTTCGATAATCCAAGTCACATTTACCAACAACATTATTTCAAATTTGGCATTTAAGAAGATTTGGGGATGACAATCCTTGAAGTATACAAGTATCTATAGACGTTCCCGTGTTGGTATGGCCCCCATATAACAGCCGCACACACTTTATGGTTTTTTGAAAAGTTTGACAGCATTATCCAAACTGTCTTTCTAGTATTAGAAGTTTAATGTGGAACACATTTGAATTTATATACTTGTACAGGGTGTTTTTTAAGCCCGATCGAAAGATCTGAATACGTGACATTAACATTTGAAAATGATTTCGGTCATATGGGCACCGCGGCTGTTCTTGACGAAGTTCATTCTGGACGTCCAATTTTGGCCACTTTTTCGAGCTTGGCTGGCCATATGTCACGAATAACACGAACAATGCTGGCCTCCAAGGCGTCAATTGTTGCTGGTTTATCTGCATAAACCAGTAACTTCACGTAGCCCCACATGATATAATCGAGAGGTGTTAATTCGCACGACCTTTTAGGCCAGTTGACAGGTCCACTTCACGAAATCAACTTATCGCCAATTTTTGATTTCAATAAGTCAATGGTTGCGATCACCGTATGGCACGTAGCGCCATCCTGTTGAAACCACATCTCCTCCGGATCAATGTCATCCATATTTTTAAACAAAAAATCATTGATCATGGTGCGGTAATGATCTCCATTGACCGTCTAATTTTTGAAGAAATAAGGTCCAATGATGCAACCAGCGTGAAAACCGCACCATACGGTGCATTTTTCTGGATGTAATGGAGTCTGTAGGGTCTCTTGTGGATTGGTTTCACTCCATATGCGGCAATTTTGCTTATTAACAAACCCGTTAAGCCGAAAATGCGCCTCATCGCTGAACACAATTTTGCGATAAAACTACGGGTCATTTGCTAACTTCTCTAGAGCCTGATTTTCAAAGTAAATTTGGATAATTTCGTAGCGTTGTTCAAGCGTGAGTATATCCATGATGATTTGTCAGCATATACTGAAACAAATAAAAAAAGTTTCATCAAAATTTAATTTTTTTTTTTTGTTACTTTTTACAATTTAAAGTTCTATCTTGCTTTAAAAAATACCCTTTATAAAAATGTTTTCTTTACCCAAAGGTGAAGGGTTTTCAAAATTCTGCCCATCCGAACTTAATGTTTTTTCCTTGTTGTGTTTTTTATAACCTACAACACTATGTGTTGGGGTATTAAATATTGGTCCTGGACAAAGGATGTTATATATGGATCATCTTGTCTCGCCAAGCTGAGTCGATCTAGCTATGTATCTCCTTCCGTACGTCCGTACGTCTGTCCGTTAATTTGTAATCACGCTACAGGACGAAATTTGGTCATGCAGTCAAAGGAAGGGCAGAATAGAAGCGTGTTGATTTTGAAGATGATCGCAACATATTTAGGGGTAGAAATGTGCCAAAAACAAAAAAAAAATCTGGTTTTGCAATTACTCTACCGGTCAAAATTATAAGCAAAAGAGAATCCTACCAATTTGGATTATCATCGTTTAATATTTAGTATCGCTCGATCCTCAAGGAAGAAGACTAGAAACTATTGTTTTTGAAGATGTTCGCAAATAATATTTGTGCTGCACTGTATATTTAAATATTAGTATTTTGGAGGTTCTCCCATATTTTTCAACTCAATACCTCTCAATTGTTTGGAAAACCAGTAAGAAAAGTCTATAAACGCATGTGGCCAAACATCAGGTACCCTACACTGTTATAATTTACGGTAAGGTCTCTGAAATCCTTTTGATTTGAATGAACGAATTCCCCGAAATATCAAAGTTCATTCTAAAATCTTCGATTGTTGATGGTTAAAAGCAAAACAATGCAAAGGTTGAATGTTGTCATTATTTCATATTCAAACATATTCGTTTTAATTTCCAAATACATTTTTATACAAAAGTAACTGGATTCAAACTAGTTCCACTTTTAATTACAAATATAAGTAATATCGTCAAAGACATAGAAGTATAAAGATAGGACAAGACAGAGTCAAAATATGGAAACCCTGTGAATATACCTCTGTTGTTATGATATCATAACAACATAGTTACAAATGTTAACGGATTTAAACCGGTGCCGTTCGAATAATGCAGTTAAATATTTCAAATAGGAAACCATGAAGTGGTGAAGCCATTATTTGTCGAGCATACTAAAATGGGTGGCCTATATAGAAAATTTATAACTACAAAGTCTTAAATACCAAATTTGACATAATTTCGATGGTAAATGCGACTAGGACTATCGAAATACCGAATATCTTTGAGTATCGTTGTATGGAAACCATTTACAACAATATTGTATGGCCCTTTTTAAGTACAAATTCCAAATTTTAAACAAATATATTAGAAAATATGGCTTTAATCGTCAAAATACCGAATATCCGAAGGTACCAATATATGGTGCCCTATATACATTCAATGTTCTGCGACCGGAGCTAGAACCCATTACGAACTTTAAATATCAATTGTTAGAGACACCCGTGGAAAAATGTGGGTAAAACCACCATACTTCCAACTATCGGGAGCTACAGTACGCTACATACGGTATACAGCAATACGAAAACTTGGACTTATACGTTCAATGTTCCGCAATCGGAACTAGCGCCCATTAGGAACTACAAATACCAATTGTTAGACAAATTCGTTGGAAAATGTTGGAAAAATTATGAAAATACCGAATATACTCTTATACGAATATGTGGACCTATATATACAATGTTCCGCTACCCATTACAACCAACAAGTACCATTTTTTAGTGGAAGAATGTGGCAAAAACTATCAAAATACCCAATATCGGGAGCTACTGTTATATGGGGGCTATTGCAAAACGCGGACCAATATATCTCGTTCTAGGTACAATGCAAATAAGTGTGCCTAAATTTTATAGCTTTACATCAAATAATTTGCGCTGTATCGTGATTTCAACAGACAGGCGGACAGACAGACAGCCGGACATCGTTAAATCGACTTAAAAGTTTATACCGAGTTGCCGGCCGTACATTTAGTATTTAATGCTTATTTTTATACCCTCCACCATACATAGTATGGAGGGTATATTAAGTTTGTCATTCCGTTTGTAACTCATCGAAATAATCATTTTAGACCCAACAAAGTATATATATTCTTGATCAGCGTAAAATTCTAAGACGATTTTGCCACGTCCGTCCGTCTGTCCGTCTGTTGTAATCACGCTACAGTCTAAACGAATTAAGATAGGAAGCTAAAATTTTGCACAGATCCCTCTTTTGTCTGCAGGCAGGTGAAGTTCGAAAATGGGCTATATCGGTCCACGAGATTGTATAGCCCTCATATAACGGTACCCCCGATATTCGGTATTTTGATGATTTTAGCCCTGAAAGGTAATTGTCTATATAGGCCCACAATATAGTTTATCCCCCCATATATCGGAACCTTCCAATATTAGATATTTTAAAGATTTTAACAGAATTTTTAATGGATTTTATTTTTTGAAAATGTTCTAATTCGTTCCGAATTGTGGAATCTTAATGAATTGCAGATCTGACTTATGTAAGCGGTACAATTTTTATTATACTTAATGACTCTAAAGTAATTTCTAAATAGAAATAAATATTCATGGCAAAATTTATAATAGATTTTCACCTTCCTTCGGTTTTAGATATTTTGAATAGCCTGATCTTATTTTTCAGACATAGGCTTTAATTTGAGTGTTAACAACCCAGTTGAAAACTCACTTCAATTTTTGGTGATTTTTTTTTTTTTTTGGTAAAGACCTTAGCAAAGTTTTCCATTCAAATGAGTTGTAATTTGGAATTTGTATTTGTATGTCCACATCATAATTGAGCGCTAAATGATTTAAGAATACTTTAAAATAATTACTGTTTTACACCCCTTGCCGTAAGATGGGAATTTAAGTCCATACAAATGTTCGGTCCCGTGTTTCTGAATGAGTCCCAGTTTGACATTTCAGAGTTTATTTCGTATAGGCGTACATCCCAAATCTGAGTTCCCAACCAATATTCTCTTATGGGTTATAAGTTCAATAGAATACAAAATTTTCTTTTCTGACCACACATTCGACGTGAAAGTGGACTTGGGGATACTCCAATGTGGTGACTTTACCTTAATAAATTCCCATGTGGCAATTATCTGTATGATGGTTCCCTAACCCAGGGTAGCATAAATAAAAATTTTTTAGCCAAATCAATTGATGAATATGGTCAAGACCAAGATGGGCGTTGCTCCTAAAATTGAAATTATATACGAAGAGAAACAAAGATTCCAAATAAGGGCCAAAAATGATAAAAGTGGTTAAGACTCCAAAAATAGTTTAATCAGTTTTTGCAAGGATGGTTTCTTCCCAAATTACCAACATTTGTCGAAATCCATATGAAAATATTGTTAAAATGTAAGATATACTTGAAATCGGGATGTACCCTTATCCGGGGGTTATGATCCATAACATGACCTGCAAAAGCGATTTAAGGTATCTTAAATATTTAGGAAGAATTTTTGAAAGGATAGAAATCCTTTTTTATTACTTCTTTTTTGCGCCCATTTTAGTCGGTATTTCACTGATTGAAATTAATATGTTAGAGTCTTTTTCTGATTTTTAAGCGATTTTAAAAAATTAATTATCTTTTAACTTTGGTTTGACCTCATCTATTCAGGTTCTCCACCGCATAATTGTCGTCGTTTTATACTCCCCCCATACTCACAAAAAAAAAAAACACAAGTAAAAATGCTGTAAACTGTAAGTAACTTTAAATACCCTCCAGTAGTTGGGACGAATTTAGCAATTCTGAAAAACAATAAAAACCGTTAAAAATTCTGTAAAAATCTTAAAAATACCGAATGTAGCTGTTATGTTAGGGTCTATACGACGACATGGGCTTGCATAGGTAACTTTTGTCATAAGCCATTACAATATTCCAATGCGAAACTTATAAAAAATTGGTGAATAATGTAGCTAAAATCATCAAAATACCGAATATCGGGAGGTACCGTTATATGGAGGCTAAATGAAGACGTGGACCTGCTAAGACAATTTTCTGTCTCAGGCTGTAGTATCCAATACGAACTTCAAATACCAAATTTGAAAAAATTCCGGTAAATAATGTCGCTAAAATCATCAAAATACCGAATATAGGGAGGTACCGTTATATGGGGGCTATACGAAGACGCAGACCTGCACAGACAATGTTCTGTCTTAGCCTGTAGTATCCATTACGAACTTCAAATACCAAATTTGAATCAATTCCGGTGAATAATGTCGCTAAAATCGTCAAAATACCGGAGGGAGGTACTGATATGTGGGGCCTATACGAAGACGTGGACCTGCACAGGCAATTTTCTGTCTTAGGGTGTAGTATCCACTTCGAACTTCAAACACCAAATTTGAATCAATTCCGGTGAATAATGTCGCTAAAATCATCAAAATACCGAAAAAAGGAAACCTACATGGCCGATTTTCAATACCAAAAGTCTTGCAGACATAATATACATTTGAGTAAAATTTTATCAATCTACTTCAATTCGTTCGGAAGCTAGAGTGATTTCCACAGACGGACAGACGGAAGAGATTCGGTATATATAGAATTTTATGCTGATCAAGAATATACATACTTTGTGGGGTCTAAAATGTATATTTCGAGGTGTTGCAAACGGAATGACAAACGGAATGAAATGGCGGGCACACCAAAATGGAAGCATATATAGAAAATTTTAAACTAAAATTCTTAAATACCAAACACATAATTCTGACATAATTTCGTGGGTAAATGTGAATAGGATTATAAAAATACCGAATATCGGTGGGTTGTATAAAAACCGTTTACCAATATGGACAATTTTGTAGAGCCGAAATACCAAATTTCACACAAATCTATTAGAAAATCTGGCTTTTATCTTAAAAATACCGAATATCCGAAGGTACCGTTATATGTGTCCTATAGGAAAACGTTGAGCTAGAAATTCAATGTTCTGACACCGGAGCTGGAACCCATTACGAACTACAAATACCAATTGTTAGACTAATCCGCGGAAATATGTGGGAAAAACCACCAAATTTCCAAAAAACGAGAGCTACAGTTATAGGGGGCAATACGAAAACTTGGACTTATACGTACAATGTTCCGCCATCTGAACTAGAGTCCATTGTGAACAAAAATACCATTTTTTAGACAAATCCGTGGGAAAATGTTGCAAAAATCATGAAAATTCCGAATATCGGAAGGTACCCCTATATGGGAAAAATGTATGATTCATTCATACATAAATGAATGAAAAATATAAGAAAATGTGGACCTATGTATACAATGTTCCGCTACCGCAAATAGAACCCATTACAAACAACAAGTACAATTTTTTATTGGAAAAATAAGGCTTAAACTATCAAAATACCGAATATCGGAAGCTACTCTTATATGGGGGCTATTGCAAAACCTGGACCAATATAACTCATTCTAGACACAATGCAAATAAATGTGCCTAAATTTGAAAGCTTTATGTCAAATAATTTGCGTTGTATTGAGATTTCAACATACAGACGACTTTAAATCGATTTAAAATTTTATACTGATCATGAATATATTTATACTTTATGAGGTCTTTGACGACCATCCTGACCCCTTTCTAAGGTGGAGGGAATAAAAAAAGTTGATGTGTTAAAACAGTGCATATATAAAAATAGAAATTTATCAACCCTCTGCACCTTCTACCAGATTTAGAAATTTGAGCTCAACTCTTATGCATTTTGTGTGATTCTTTTTACGATTTTAGCACCAAAAGTCTTCTTTGAATTCAGATAACGAGTCTCTTAAAACCATTTCGCTTCACTAAATAAATATATAACTTCAGAATTCAAGCTTTAGCAGTACAATGTTTCATACTTTTTCTTCATATTTCCAAAACTTTCACCTCGTTTCTCTTAGAACCTATTTGCGAAATTTCAAGATATTAGCATCGAGTTTAACACCAAAAACTCAGTGTTTTTTTTGTGAACATTTCCAAAAACACCACATAATATACATCAGTAGTGAAAAACTAATTATGAGCTAAAATTCAAGATTCTGGCCTTTTGGTGTAGGATCTATTTCTCTTTTGAACAATAGGTTTAAAATATTACATACATAGATATTAACCTCCTCCTCTCTCCATGTAATGGAATTGTACGTTTATCTTTCGTTTAACAAGAAATTTCGTGTTTAAAGTAATTCTTAAAATTGAATAAGGTATGTGGGACAATAGATGAATACGTTTTAAATAAATTAAATCAGGACTACATTTTGTGTCTGTGGGTAAGTGGGTGTGTGTGTGTGTGTGTGTGTTTTAAATTTCAACCAACCCAGATCATGACAACAAAAACAACACCACCACCAAACAGTAAACATTCAACAAATGCATTATCACCAACAAACCAACCACATATAAACAAACACAATTTGGCCACAACAATTATCAAAATTTGTTATATAAATTAAAAATGTTGCCAACAATTCACACA
Source organism: Musca domestica (assembly GCF_030504385.1). Lineage (NCBI taxonomy): Eukaryota > Metazoa > Arthropoda > Insecta > Diptera > Muscidae > Musca > Musca domestica. The sequence goes on along the minus strand of NW_026712329.1, from coordinate 576,107 downwards.
GCTCACAAGGACTTGTTGTAGTACTACAGTCATTATTCTCAACATTGATAAGCTTTAAATTTATGTAGATGCACGTATACTTTGGCACAATAGGTTGTATTGGGCGAGAGGGAAAGGTGAAATATCGGTAAGTATCAACGCTCTGGAGTGAACATATTTACAAGTTTTGATTAATTTATGGGCTGGGCTGAAAAAAGCTAAGATGTAAATATTTACATTCTGACCAAATGGGATAAAGACCACGTTCTGTGAAATAGACCTCTGCTCTGTGGAATATCATGAAACTGTTTTGTTCTACATAATTTATACTTAATTTATTTGGATGACAAAATGTTTTATTATTTATTTGAAATTATATAAATTTTCATATTTTTTATATTTTATATACAGTTATATCAATACGACCCAATACACATTCATATATTTATTCTCAGGTTTTGTCATGTGATGTGAAGGTTGCATGGGAAGCATGTCTGGCCAACTGGGTATGACATTCATTTTAGCATAGTGAAATAAAACACAAACATGCATATATGAACAGACCACAACGAATGCATGTCCTTTCATGGAATATGTAGAACATTTTAAAGAAATGTCAAGAAATGGACTTTGGAAATGTACAATTTGCACAAATTAAAATTGACCTCCAAAATGGCAAGGTACTTGCGGTATAAATAGAATTTATTAACTAAAGCATTTTTATTTATAGAAAACTGGCTGAGCCCGGTTCGCTTCGAAACTCTACCTAAAATTAGGTAAATATAAATTAATATAAAACCAGTAAAGAAAGTCGGCCCCGCCCGACTTTATGATAACCTACACCACTTAACATAACAAATAAAAGTTTTTATGGGGAATTTGTGAGAATTAAATCATACCAACTATGATTAAAGTTATAATTTTAAGTCCAAAGGATAATTTTAAGTCCAAATATATGAGAGGAATATCCTTCTCTGAATCGATTTCTATTAAATTCGTCGAAGCATTTGTGCCTCTTAATTTGAAAGGTATTTCTGAGCTGTATTTGATGTATTTCCCCGAATGTCGTAACTACGGAGTGCATATTGTGGCTGTGCATGACAAATTCAACAAATCGGATGAACAATATACAGGGTGAGATAAAAAAACTGCAACATTGTCAAACACCATAATTTTTACATTTTTTTAATTTTATTGAATTTGCTTTATTGTCTGAAATGTCTGAAATAGAATCAAATTTTAGAATATGTTTAGATTTCTTCGTATTGGACACCTTTGGCACGAATTAGGTCCTTCCAACGGCCAACGAAACCGTCACACGCTGCCCGAATGTTGCTTTGCTGTATTTTGGCCCATTCCCGGCGAGGCACTTGCTTGAGGTGATCGACACTTTGGTATTTTTAGTGCCAACCTTGCTTTCCCAAATACTCCCGGAGATTTTGGTGGCCATTGTGCGCTGGAAATGAAACGAAGAACCTCATTTTGTAACCATTCTTGGGTGGCGCGTGCTGAGTGCGATGGTGCTGAGTCTTGTTGGAATGTCCAAGGTCTGCGACTAAAATGGGCCCAAGGATTTAATACACCCTCCAGAATATTTTCGCGATAATATTCGGCATTTATTCTGATGCCACGGTCGATTAATACGAGCGGAGAGCGACCATCGCCTGTCATTGCGGCCCACACCATCACCAGCTGACCTCTTTGGCAAGTAAACACGATCATTTTGTTACGAATGTTTTCTCATCGGAGAGAACCAAATTCGACAGTTCATCACTTTCGACCAACGAAGCATCATTTTAGCTCTTTTGAGTATATTTTCTTTCTGCTTTTTGGAATTTCAATGGCTTTACCCTGAGCTTATTTTTCAATATTTGCCGAATGGAATATTGGGAGATGTTCAGTTCACGAGCCATTTTTCGGCCACTTCGACGCGGGTTTCGATCAAATCGCTTATTTACTTTTCGAACCGTTTCTACTGATGTTGCTGTTTTCTTCCGTCCACTTCCATGACTTCGGGCTACGCTACCAGAATCATGGTAACGAGCGATGGTACGAGACACGAAAGATTTATTCACATTTAAATGTTGGAGTGTTCTAACCATAGCCACTTGTGGTTTTCCAGCCAAATATAAAGAAATTAGATTATCAGGCTTGAATTCCATCAGTAGAATGATTTTTTTTTTTTTTTTTTTGCTTTTGAGCTGTCACTGGAATAATTTTAACAGCTGTCAGACGAGTGGCTTAAAAATGACAACAGTCTGAAGTTGGTTGCAGTTTTTTCATCTCACCCTGTATATACATTGCTTGAGAGTGAGTTTTAAGGCTTTAAAGAGCTTACTTCTTTCCGATTACCTTTAAATCGTTAACATCTCGAACACCAACATCGTAATTCCTGGTTACATTCAACCCGTCGACATCCGACGACCATAAATCAAAGGTCCCGATTACCTTCAACTCGTCAATTTCTGAAACGCCAACATCAATTATAACATCAACATCGTCAACAATCGACAAATCAAAATTGAAGATCCCGATTGCCTTCAAATTGTCAAAATCTCGACCACAGACATCAATACGAACACCAACATCGTAATTCCACTCGTAATTCCACTCCAAACCCAAACATAGTAATTCCTGATCTCCTCACTTGACAACATCCACTGATCATACACTAGTTCTCAATCACCTTCTTACAGTCTGTAACCGGAACATTAACACTGGCAACGATAACTGAGTACCAATCGTAAAAAACCCGACATCGATACATCCTGAATTCCGGTTGTCCACAAGTCCTTCACCCTCTGGATATTAACTCTAGAATTCCCGATTGGAAACGACACATCGTAAACGTCAAATTCCCGATCATCAACTGAGCAACTCTATTTAGAATTTCCGAGCATCTTCGAAGACAATTCGCCATTATATATATTTTATTCATATTATCGCAGCAATTTAGTCAATGAAACATCTAACTAACACCTCCAGGAAAAGCAAAAACAAACCTTGTGTAGACCCTGGCACCAGCTGAGCTTACCTCTTCCACAAAAGCTGTAAGTTCGGCTGGGCCGATCTTTGAATACCCTCCACTATTTGGAACGATTTTGGCAATTAAAAAAAAAAAATAAATAAAATCCGTTGAAAATTCTGTTGAAATCTTAAAAATACCGAATGTAGCCGTGATATTAGGGTCTATACGACCACGTGGACCTGCAAAGGCTACTTCTGTCATAAACCATTACAATATTCAAAATGCAAAACTTGCATAAAAAAATTCGGTGAATAATATATCTAAAATCACCAAAATTCCGAATAAAGGGAGGTACCGTTATATGGGGGCTTTACGAAGACGTAGACCTGCACAGACAATTTTCAGTCATTGGCTGTAGTACCTATTACGAACTACAAATACCAAACATGAAAAAATTGCGGTGAATAATGTCGCTAAAACCATTGAAGTACCGAATATCGGGAGGTACCGTTATATGGGTCTATACGAAGACGTGGACGTACATGGCCCATTTTCAATACCAAAAGTCATGCACATTTGAGTAAATTTTTATCAATTTTCTTCATTTCGTTCGGAAGCTAGAGAGATTTTCACAGACGGACGGACATCACAAAATTGACATGGAATTTTATGCTTATCAAGAATATATACTTTGTGGGGTTTAAAATGTATATTTCGAGGTGATACAAACGGAATGACAAACTTAATATACCCTCCATACTATACTGAGGAGGATATAAAAAAAGCTTACCACTTATTATCAGACCTACACATTTTATGTTCCCATTTTTATCCAAATCGGTCAAGCCGTTTTGGAGGTCAAGCCGTTACTTCGAAAACCACGACTAGAGAATTTCGTATATTAGATTAAAACTCTGATTAGAAAAGGACAAATTTTTATTCTACTCCACCCCAACACCAAAGCATTGCAGTAGCTTTCAATCGTCCCAAACATTATCACTTAAAATCATTTGTTTATATAGCCATTATCTGATTAACTTAATTTTATTGTTGGTGATAATTTTTCCTTTACATCTATTTATAGCACCTATTCCCCCAGAAACAATGCCATTAATGGTGATAAAATACATATGTACATCCTTACAAACATACATACATACATGTGTACTGAAAATAACATCATTAGTAATTTATGCATTTTTATTTTCTGGGAACGTATCACAACGTACCCTTAAATGTTCGAAAGTGTAATGGAATTGCACATAGAATTTATTGTTTCTGTTGTTGTTTCGTTAAGAGAGTGTGAGAGAGAGGCAGAGATGGAATCATTTGGTTTCGGTGATTTGTTTTTTTTTTTCGTAGTGATTTTGCTCAAGGCTTTCGATTTCTAAATGTTATGTATTTGAAGATAATTACAAAACATCAAGAAGTACGAGTTTTTTTTCGTAAAGGTTTAAGTTATCTATAGAATTAAATGGTCTCAATTAATGTTTATGTGTATTTATATCAAAATGGTATCTTCAAAAAAGGAAAAATAAATATTAATTTTATTGTGTGCATTAAAATATAATTGGGTGCAATTATTAATGTTTCCAATAAACATCATTGTTTTTGTTTTGTTTTGGGTAGCTAAAGTGTGATTTAATTATTAATATTTTTCGCCCATTTCATACTTTTGGGATATCGGAGTAGATATCTTCGTGGCGTTTGTTTTACAGTTTGAATATTATCCAATCTATATAGCGGTATATAGATGTATAGTATTACACATTTTATACCCTCCACCATAGTATGGAGGGTATATTACGTTTGTTACTCTGTTTGTAACACCTCGAAATATATATTTTATACCCCACAAGAAATATACATTTTTGATCAGCCTAAAATTCTATATCGGTTTAGCGATGTCCGACCGTCTCTCCATCTGTGAAAATCAATCAAGCTTCCGAACGAAATTAAGTAGATTGATCAAATTTTACTCAAATGTATATTATTTCTGCAGGATTTTTGGTATTGACAATGGTCCATGTAGGTCCACGTTTTGGTATAGGCCCCATATAACGGTACTCCCCGATATTCGGTATTTTGATTATTTTAGCGACATTATTAATCGTAATTGTTTCTAATTTGGTATTTGAAGTTCGAAATGGATACTACAGCCTATGACAGAAAATTGTCTGTGCAGGTCCACGTTCCAGAATAACCCCCATACAACGGTACCTCCCCATATTCGGTATTTTGATGGTCTTAGCGAGACTATTTCCCGGAATTGTTTCAAATTTAGTATTTAAAGTTCGTAATGGATACTACAGCCTATGAGAGGAGATTGTCTGTGCAGGTCCACTTCTTCGTAAATCCCCTATATAACGGTACTTACTGATATTCGGATTATATTAGCGACATTATTTACGGGAATTGTTTCAAATTTGGTATTTGAAGTTTGCAATGAATACAACATCCTATGCCAGAAAATTGTCTGTGCAGATCCACGTCTTCGTATAGCCCCCATATATTTATTTGGTATTTTGATGATTTTAGCGACATTATTCATCGGAATTGTTTGAAATTTGGTATTTGAAGTTTGTAATGAATACTACAGCCAAGGGCAGAAAATTGTCTGTGCAGCTCTTAATTTTTGGTATAGCCCCCATGTAATAGTACCTCCCTATATTGATAATTTTAGCTACACTATTCACCGAATTTTTTTTTAAATTTCGCATTTGAATATTGTAATGGCTTGTGACAAAAATTGCCTATGCAGGTCCACGTCGTCGTTTGGATCCTAATATGACGGCTACATTTTAGTATTTTTAAGATTTTCATGCGAGCTCGCGGAGCACGATCCTGCAATGCCTCGAAAATGTACCTAACGTATCATGAAAACTGAAAGTATGGGCACGTAGAGCAAGATCGTGCAATGTGCTGGTCTTTAAAAGGTTGATCTCACCAGGTCCAATGTAAAGAAATCACTGATATCTCCTGGGCCGTCGAAGACGAATTTTTAGTTGCTTTTTCTCCGCCGAAGCTGGTTTGTATGTCGTAGGCTCCATTTGAGCATCAGCGTAGCCATGGAACGTAATCCTCACATCATTTTCGCAAACATCTTCTAAAATTTCCAACACATTTGTTTGTAACATGGAGAAGGAAACGAGATAGACCCATAGTTACTTTTGAGAACCTTCATAGAATCACTTTCTGAGTCGATTTATGCATGTCAGTCCGTCTGTCCGTCCGTCCGTCCGTCTGTCCATGTATTCTTGTGAACAAAATGCAGGTCGCATTTATTATCCAATTGAGATGAAATTTTCCAAACAATATTTTTTTGGCCCAAGGACGAACCCTATTGAAATTGGTGAGAATCGGATAAAATTTAGATATAGCTCCCATATAAATCTTCATCCGATTTCGGGTTAAATGTGCACCAAATATCCACTATCAGTCCAAATTACCTGAATTTTGGCACACCCAACCGAGTTCGGCCTAGAAGCAAGTATATCAAATTTGGAGCAAATCGGTTCAGATATAGCTATAGCTCCCATATATATTATTCATCCGATTTGATCTTTAAGTCCCTCACATTCCTACTATGCACTCCACAACCGTGATATTTGGTACCAGGTATTAGATGGAGCACAGAAATAGCTGTTTTAAATTTTATCGAAATCGGTTCAGATTTGGATATAGCTCCCATATATATCTTCATCCGATTTCGGGTTAATTGACCACCAAATGGCCAATATCAGCCCAAATGGCCCGAATTTTGGCACATGTGACCGAGATTAGCCTTAAAGCAAATACAACAAATTTGGAGAAAATCGGTTTAGAAACAGCTATAGCTCCCATATATATATTCATCCGATTTCGGGTTAAATGTGCACCAAATGTCCACTAGCAGTCCAAATTACCTGAATTTTGGCACACCCAACCGAGTTCGGCCTAGAAGCAAGTATATCAAATTTGGAGAAAATCGGTTCAGATATAGCTATAGCTCCCATATATATCTTTCATCCGATTTGGTGTTTAAGCCTCTCACATTCGTAATATGCACTCCACAAGAATGATATTTGGTACCAGATATAAGATACAGCCCAGAAATAGCTGTTTTAAATGTTATCGAAATCGGTTCAGATTTGGATATAGCTCCCATATATATCTTCATCCGATTTCGGGTTAATTGTGCACCAAATGGCCGATATAAGTCCAAATGGACTGAATTTTAGTACATCGGACCAAATTCAGCCTAGAAGCAAGTATATCAAATTTAGTGAAAATCGGTTCAGATATAGATATAGCAACCATATACATGTTTCATCCGATTTAGAGTTTTAGTCCCACACATTCGTAATATTCACTCCACAACCGTGATATTTGGTACCAGGTATTAGATGGAGCACAGGAATAGCTGTTTTAAATTTTATCGAAATCGGTTCAGATTTGGATATAGCTCTCATATATATCTTCATCCGATTTCGGGATGCTCTAAATGGTCAATATCAGCCCAAATCACCAGTTTAGAAGCTAATACGTAAAATTTGGAGAAACCCGGTTCAGAGATAGCTATAGTTCGTAAAATGCATGATAGAATTAGATAGATTTTGATTTTGTACCAAATATCTCATAGAGCTCTGAAATGCCCTGTATAAAACTTTTTACGAGAGCTCTACTAAATATGCATAGTGGTGTAGGGTATCATATAGTCGGCCCCGCCCGACTTTTGAGCTTTCCTTACTGGTTTTCTATGTACATTTGTTGTGTTTTTATACCCTACACCACAAGGTGGTCAGGGTATTATGTTTTTGTGCATTTGTTTGTAACAGGCAGAAGGAAACGAGATAGACCCATAGTTCCTTTTGATGATCTGCATAGAATCACATTCTGAGTCGATTTATGCATGTCCGTCCGTCCGTCTGTCCGTCCGTCTGTCCATGTATTTTTGTAAACAAAGTACAGGTCGCATTTATTGCCCGATCCAGATGAAATTTTGCAAAGGTCTTTTGTTTGGCCTAAGGACGAACCCTATTGAAATTGGAGATAATCGGTCAAAATTTGGATATAGCTCCCATATATATCTTCGTCCGATTTGACTTTTATTGTGCACCAAACGTGTAATATCAGCCCGAATTGTATGGAATTTTGCACATACACCCATATTAGGCCTGAAAATATGTATGCCAAATTTGATCGAAATCGGTTCAGATATAGCTATAGCTCCCATATATATTGTTCGTCCGATTTGTTATTTTTGTCCACCGCCACCGTAATATGCACTATGCAACAACAATATTTGGGGAAATATATCAAATACAGCTCAGAAATACATTTGCTAAATTTTATCGAGATCGGTTCAGATTTGGATATAGCTCCCATATATAACATCGTCCGATTTACCTTTTATTGTGCACCAAAAGTCGAATATTTGTCCAAATGGGATGGAATTTGGCACTTACGACCGAATTGAGTCTAGTAGCTAGTATGTCAAATTTGGTTCAGATCGGTTCAGATATAGTTATAGCTTCCATATATATTATTCATCCGATTTGTTATATTTGGTACCCACAACCGTAATATGCACTCTGTAACAACGATATTCAGGGAAATATATCAAATACAGCTCAGAAATATCGTTGCCAAAGTTTATCGAGATCGGTTCAGATTTGGATATAACTCCCATATATATCTTTATCCGATTTCAAATTAATTGTGCACCAAATGGGCAATACAATTCCGAATTTAGTCCTTTGAACTTTAAATTATAATTATAATCATAGCGTGTATGATTGAATTCTCCCATAGAAACTTTTAATTGTTATGTGGAGCTCTACTTAATTAGCAAAGTGGTGTAGGGTATCATAAAGTCGGCGCCGCCCGACTTTATGACTTTCTTTACTGGTTTATATTTTATTTTTGAATTCGAATATTAATACAAACTTATTTAATTGACTTGATTTCTTGAGAACTGAAATTGATGGCGGGTTACATGGGAGTGTAGTACCGAGTTATGTGGTGGCGAAACGGAATAGATGATATCGAAATAATTTAACGCGGTCACACCAAAGTTGAAAAATAATTACTTTTTCAAAATCGCTACAAAATTAAAAAAAGAGATCTCATTGTAAAAATTCTCAAATCGGGAAAAAAATCGAAAAAAAATTTTAATGGAATCGAATTTTAATATAATAGTACATTCTATTGAAAAACTTTGTAAGGATCTATAAACATTTGCTGTAAAAAAACAGCGAACGAGTTGAAGATTTTTTCAATTTTTTATTCTTTTTTTGTCAATTTTTTTCAATTTGTATTATCACATTAAATTCAGTGGATTTTTTGTGAACAAAATAATGAATAATTTTTCACTATATACAATTTTTAACCCAATAAATTAAATAAGTGCGAAATACGATATTAACTGACATATACCTTTTTACTCCAGGACATACATCGTGGTTCAGCTGGAAGATGCGAACACATTTAAACAAACAAAAATGACCGAAAAAGCCTAATGGGTCTCATTTCAAAGCGTGGACCTACTTCTTTCATGTGACAATAATCCGTCCAATGAGAGCTCAAAATGCAAAATGCTTTGAGAGTACAATCAGTAAAATGCCAAATATAAAGGGTGCACAATAGTTGAGCGAATGGGACTTTTAGTAAGAAAAGGATTTCTATCCTTCCAGAAATTCTAGCCAAACATTCAAGATACCTTAAATCGCTTTTGCAGGTCATGATATCGATATTTATATAACCATCGTATGATTTAAGCTATTTTTAGTGTCTTGGCCACTTTTTTTCATTTTTTGGCATCTTTGTTTCTAAGGGTGTAGAGAACCTCTTCGCATAAAATTTGAAATTTTCAGAATAGGGCCCATATTGGGTGTACATCTATATGAAATAAATTGGGGAAACATGAACAAATTACAAATATAATAAAGTAGCACGGGACCGAATGTTTGTTGAATCGTCATTGAATTATACTATGATGAAAACAAGTGAGCAAAGGCTACAGTCGAGCGGGGCCGACCGTTGAATACCCTACAACACTACAATAAACGATACAGTTTATATAGGCGAAATACTCGAAAGAATTCCACAAGATATTGTGACAAATAATAAAAGAAAACCATCAGGTTTCGCTCTCTAATTTTCGAATAATAGCAACTTTAACTAATTTGCTCATTTCCAATTTATTGGAAGATGTTGCACGTAAATGGTCTTCCTAGATATGGAACCAATATTTCTCAAAGACCCATAATATCTCACAAGTGGCAAAAGATTAAAATTTATAATTGGTTTTTGACTGAAACGCATCTATATGAGATACAGCCATTTGACTATATTCTTCAACTAAATCAGCGTTAACGAAATAGTCAGAAGTGCGTCTTTCCTGTATTTGTGAATTCTCCAAGAAGTCACTGTAATGGACATTTTCGTATTTTGTCTACAAAAGTTGGCAAACTATTTCACACATTGAATATTTTTGGATGGCCATCCAAAACTGCTTGGCCGGTAACCCCCATTCAAATGTGCGTGAGGATCGGGCGATAATTATGACATGCTGACAATTTTGCAGTTTTTTGGTCCATTTCAACCCCTAAGTATATGGCGATCATCTCCAAAAAGAGTAGGCTTCTATTCTGACCCTCATTTTATCCCCATGCAAAATTTCGAAAGGAGCGGGCCATAAATGCGATCTGTATATGATATCCTGATATCCTAACTACTTAGTTTTGTTAGCTGTAGAAATATTACCAAATGTTTAATTCAAAATGAAAATATGCCAAAAATATGACAAAATTGAAAAAATATGAGAAAATTTTACAATATCAATATTTTCATCTTTAGAGAGACATTTTTATGCGATTTTTTAGAGGTTTTTTCTTTCCTGCCAAGAGGCTATTCTGAATTAATGAGAACTGTCGAAATCAGTTCAGCCGTTCTCGACATATAAGAGATTTTTCAAGCATATCTTCTTCGATAGACATATATATCGCACATATTTTGCTATATATCCGATTTTTTGGATGTTAACATCAGTGTAAAGATCAGAAGTAACCTTGTCATGGCTTCGTGATTTCACAGGGATTTAAAATATTCGCGGTTTAATGAAAATTTTTAAATTTTTTCAACATGAAAGATATGGTCTATTTTACCCGCTAAATATTATCCGATGACCACCCAAATTAGTAGGCTTCTTCCCCGCCCTAAACTCTAGCTACATGCGAAATTCGATTGGTCTATAATTGCGACCTGTAGAGCAACTGCAAAATCAGGAAATTTTTCAGTTTTTGGTCCATTTCAACTAAATATTATGCGATCATCTCCAAAAGAAATAGGGTTCTATTCTGGCCTTAAGCCCACCTACATTCTAAATTTCGTGAAGATAGGGCCATAATTGCGACCTGTAGAGTTATTACAAATTAACATGGACAGACGGACAGACGGACGGACGGACATACATAGCTAGATCGACTCAGCTCGGCGAGATAGGAAGATCCATATATACTTTCCTATGTGGGAAATCAATATTTCGTGGTGTTACATAATTTTTGGCCCAATCAAACTTATAATACCCCCAACACAAAGTGTTGTAGGGTATATGTAACACCTCGAAATATTGGTTTCCCACATAGGAAAGTATATATGGATCTTCCTAGCTCGCCGAGCTAAGTCGATCTAGAGTTTAGGGCGGGGAAGAAGCCTACTAATTTGGGTGGTCATGGGATAATATTTAGCGGGTAAAATAGACCATATCTTTTGTGTTGAAAAAAATCAAAATTTTTCATTAAACCGTGAATATTTTAAATCCCGGCGAAATCACAAAGCCATCACAAGGTTACTTCTGACCTTTACATTGATGTTATTATTCAACAAATCGGATATATAGCAAAATATGTGCGATATATATGTCTATCAAAGGAGACATGCTTGAAAGATCTCTTATATGTCGAGAACGGCTGAACTGATTTCGATAGTTCTCATTAATTCAGAATGGCCTCTTGGCAGGAAAGGAAAAACGTCTAAAAAAATCGCATAAAAATATCTCTCTAAAGATGAAAATATGGATTTTGTAAAATTTGCTCATATTTTTTCAATTTTGTCATATTTTTGGCATATTTTCATTTTGAATTAAACATTTGGTAATATTTCTACAGCTAACAAAACTAAGTAGTTAGGATATCAGGATATCATATACAGATCTCATTTATGGCCCGATCCTTACGAAATTTTGCATGTGGATAAGAATAGAAGCCTATTCTTTTTGGAGATGATCGCCATATATTTAGGGGTTGAAATGGACCAAAAAACTGCAAAATTGTCGGCAGGTCGTAATTATCGCCCGTTCCTCACGCACATTTGAATGGGGGCTACCGCACATTGCAAAAGCCAAGCAGTTTCGGATGGTCATCCAAAAATATTCAATGTGTGAAATAGTTTGCCAACTTTTGTAGACAAAATACGGACGGACATACATAGCTAGATCGACTCAGCTCGGCGAGATAGGAAGATCCATATATACTTTCCTATGTGGGAAATCAATATTTCGTGGTGTTACATAATTTTTGGCCCAATCAAACTTATAATACCCCCAACACAAAGTGTTGTAGGGTATAAAAAATTGTTCAGAAAATATTCAATTTAGGGTGTTTTTAAAATGCTTACTTCAACGTATGCATCGACAAAATCTAGAGTTTTTGTAGCGAAATAATCCTTTAGAGACATATAGTACATGATTTTAAAAAGAAGTGTTAACCTTTCATTCAGTTATCGCGTTTTTCAATTATTTATTCAAAATAAATGCAACAAGTTGTTTAATTTTTTTATTGTTTTGATACTAATTCTGACATTACAAGCCAAACAGGTAGACCTCTATACTTGCAATTTTTTCAAAGTTGGCCTACCTTCTCTTCATTGTACCATGGATAAAACTATTTTTACCTATTTAATTTTTTTTCAGTTTGACATGCTATGTTGTTCTGCTATATTTTTGATTTGGCCTCTATTTGTCATCTTGGATTATAAGGGTAGAAGAAAGTTTTCAATGTAGGTCGATGTTTCGGGATAGTGCGCATATAAAGGTACCTCCTGATTTTACCATATTTCAAAGGATTTGGCTAAAATGTGTATTTGGGGGGTTAAATCTTACACAAAAATTTCAACATATCTACAAATTTTAGAATTTTCCATGTAATAATACCCCCTCAAATCCACCTTTTGGCGAACAAAAAGACCAACATGATTAGGGGGACTTATGAGGACTCTAATGCACAATCTGATATGCTAATGGGCTTAAAAAAGTAATTTGGCTATTCTTAAATCATTCAGCCCTCAATTATGAGGTGTACAAAATACAGTAAATTCCAAATTACTGCTCATTTGACTGGAAATTTTTGCTACGATTTTTACCATACTAATACATGGGGATAAGATTGATATATACTTTTTAATAGATTTGTATAGCACATCCACACATTTGAAGTCCACGGTTTAAATATGGAAGCCCATGGCTTAAATATGGGTACAGGTATTTTAAAACTTACATATCTGTGAATAATTATGCTTTGACAAATATGCATAATAGACAAAAACTACGGGCCGGCAACGCGGTCGAAATACCGATATATGGGTTATATGGTAACCGTGAACCAATATGTTTTGACACCGCTTGTAGAACCCATTATCAACCACAAATACCGAATTTAAAAGAAATCCCATAAAAAATGTAACTGATTCGTAACAGTAAAGCAGTAAGTTCAGCCGGGCCGACCTTTGAATACGCTCCACAATTTGGAACGAATTTGGAAATTTTCAAAAAATAAAATCCGTAAAAATTCTGTAAAAATCTTAAAAAATGCCGAATATATCCGTTATATTTGGGTCTATATGACGTGGACCTAGTCTTTGTTCGTCATAAGCCATTACCATATTCAAATTCGAAACTTGAAATAAACGTTGATTAATGTAGCTAAAATAATAAAAATACCGTATATAGGGAGATACCGTTATATCGGACCTATACGATAGACAATTTTCTGTCACAGAATGTAGCATCCATTACGAACCTCAAATACGACATCTCAAACAATTCAGTGAGTATTGTACCTAAAATTGTCAAAATACCGAATATCGGGGGGTACCCTTATATGGGGGCTATATGAAACGTGGACCTGCATAGGCAATTTTCTGTTACAGACTTTATTTACCATTACAATCTTTAAAGACGTAATTTGAAACAATTCCAATGAATAATATCGCTAAAATCATCAAAATACCGAATATCGGGGGGTACCCTTATATGGGGGCTATACGAAGACGTGGCCCTGCACAGATAATTTTCTGTCACAGACTTTAGTTCCCATTACAATCTTTAAAGACGTAATTTGAAACAATTCAGGTGAATAATGTCGCTAAAATCATCAAAATACCGAATATCCGGAGGTACCGTTATGTGGTGGGCTATATAAAGACGTGGACCTGCACAGACAATTTTCTGTCATAGGCTGTTGTATTCACTACGAACATCGAATACCAAATTTGAAACAATTCCGGTGAATAATGTCGCTAAAATCATCAAAATACCGAATATATTAATTCGTTCGAAAGATAGCGTGATTATAACGGACAGACGGACATCTCTAAATCGACTTAGAATTTTACGCTAATCAAGAATATTTAACTTTGTTGGGTCTGACATAAGTATCGAGGAGTTACAAACGGAATGACAAAGTTAATATACCCTCCATAGTATTGTGAAAGGTATAAAAATATATACAAAATTTGCATTTTCCACAAAAATGAGATTTTTAAAAACTAACGTCCGTCATTTGTAATCGCGATAAAGGTCGGCATATGTATTTACGATTTGTCTTTGAAACTTTGCACAGGCTTTCATTTTATGTCTAGGACGATTGATTTAAAAAATGTTATACATGTTTACGTATAGCTCCCATATAATGTTATCTCCTCAAAAACTCGTCGACCAAACGAACCGTTATTTGATGTAGTAAAATATTTTTCGGAACTTTTTTTTTTGCTTGTTTATTATTTAGCGTAGCATACATAGGTGCATAGCGTTCATAGAAACTGCCGAATTTTCAAGTTAGTGTGAATTGTCAGAATCCGAGCAGCTGTTCTTCATTTAAAAATGTAGAAACTAACATAACTTTCTTAAGAAAACAAAAAATCAAGAAAACATGCTTTGTCTTTAACAATTTTATTGTTTGAGCTTATTTTTAATAGGTCATTATTTTCCATTTCGGAAATATTTAAAAGGTAAAAGGATATATATTCTTGTTGTTTTTCATTTTCAAAATATCTTCAATAAATCACATGACCTTGAAAGTCATATACAAATTTTCGTGGATATCTTTATACCCAACATGTCTAACAAAGCCAATGATTTTTTAAATCTTAACACAACCACTTAATATCCTGCGAATAAGTTTATGTGTGCTTGGGCGGTGTGTGCAATTACATGTGGGTCGGCAATCAAGGGAGGTACTGCTTCACTCATTCTCATGAAGTGCTAAAGTATGAATTCCAATCAGTGTCTCTCTATTGATAAATCCTTTATAGAGAATGACAAAATCCCGGCATATGACCCCAGATTAATTCGACGCAGTGACGGAGCAAACGCACACTCACTCACACACACACGCACATCCAACGAGCTTACAGAACTGATTGGCAATAAATTTTTCCTTGCTGTTAACTCAGCAGAGGGCGAGAGCAAAAATCCCCCGTCCAGGGAAACATACAATAGTGTCATAAATTTTAAGGGAATCTCATAAATTCCGTTATTTTTTGTCTCCTTCTGACAGTAAACACAGAGCTTATCTTTATTACGCGTCGTCGTTTGGATTTCGCTGATGATGGATTTTTAACAGGGAGTGGAATGTGAACGCCTATAACAGCATAAGTGAGGACAAACAATGGCGAGTAAAAAAAAAAACAACAACAACATCAAACATGTACATCGTGTCGATTACCTCCAAAAATTTTCCGGAGAAAGGTAGAAAATGCTTTTTAAGCAATGTCAAAAATGTTCTGCCTTTGCCCGATATTCAGAGACATTCAGTGAAAACTCATGTAAATTCACCATTATGGCTGAGCAGCTTGAAATCTTGTTAAACTTAAAGCTATTTGTGATGCCCACGCTTAAACATGTCGATTATTTTAAAGAAAATTCCTTTCGTGGAAAATTTATAAAGAAAACAAAAATACGGTGAATTTATTCTTTTCTGTTTGACAAGCAATTCTGTAATAATGACCATCGTTTTCTCAAATCAAGCTACAGCCTATTTAATTTGACTTAGAGCTTTAACATTTGGCATGCTAGTGGTAAGGGTATTATTTCTTTGTGAATTTGTTTTTAACATGGCGAAGGAAGCGAGATCGACCAATAGTTACATTTGAGGGTCTTCTGAGTCGATTTATATACGTCAGTCCGCCTGTGTGTCCGTTTGTCCATTTTTTTTTTTTGTTAGCAAAATGCAGTTGGCATTTATTATCCGATTTCGGGTTAACTTTGCAAAAATGGCCAATATCAGTTCAAATGTCAAATGGTAACACATCCGATTGAATTCAGTTTGGAAGCACGTACATCAAATTTGAAAATCGGTTCAAATATAACTATAGCTCCTATATATATATATATATATATATATATATATATATATATATATATATATATATATATACATATATATATATATATATATATATATATATATATATATATATATATATATATATATATATATATATATATATATATATATATATATATATATATATATATATATATTTCATCCGATTTGGGATTTTAAGTTACACTTATGCGTAATATGCACTCCACAACAATGATACTTGATACCGGGCATCGAATACCTCTGCCAAGTTTTATTGAGATCAGATTTTTATATAGCTTCGATATACAGGGTTGCCCATATTTGACGGATCCATGACTCTTTGGGCCCATTCCAATCTATGCGTCAATTGAATTTTGTACGGGAGCAAATGCAAATCAATGCGAATAATCCGTTGTAAAGTGGACCGAGTCATGCTATCTGCTTGGACTGACGCTTCAAACGCGGTATATCATTAAGCGATGTGACATCTCTGTCAAAAGTTATGGCGTTGCCAGATGGGTCCGTCGAATATGGACAACCCTGTATATCTTCATTTGATTTTACGGTATGTATGTAATATCAGCCTAAATTAAATAGATTTTATCAATATTCAAGCGTATTTTGAAATTTGGTGAAACTCGGTCCGGTATATCTATTATTCCAATAAACATTTTTATACCCTCAACCATATGGCTATAGAGAGTATATATCATTTGATACGGTCAAAATGTGCTTAGTCGAAATAACGGTTTTAGACCCTAGGTCTCCTTGGATCAAATCCGTTTCAGAACATTTGGAGTCGATCTAGCGATGCCTATCCGTTTGTCTGTCTGTCCGGCTGGTGCGCACCAGAACTCTCGAAGGGAGTATTCGATTTGGTCCAAACTTGGTACATCGTAATATTTATTGTCAAACTTAGATCGAGTTCGGAGATGGGCAATGTCGGTCCACTCCTTTTGGTATCTTTTCCCCACAAAAGATCGAAATTTTCAAAACATATATTTTCTGCACAGAAAGAGAAAGAATAATCCGATTTTGCTTCAACTTTGCAAATCTTAATATTTGCATCAGTGCGAAAATGGACAATATCGGCCCGCTCCATCAAGTACCTCCCCCACAAACGCTCACAATTTTGAATAATTACAACTCTTAAAAAATGTGATGTAATAGTCCGATTGTCATCAAATGTGATGTAATAGTCGATTGTCACACATCCCAATATTTATATTAACCCAAGGTTTGGTGTTAAGGTGGAATTCTTTTTGTACCTCCCCCACAAAGGTCGAAATTTTCAAAAAATATATTTTTTGTATTTGCGTCAGTGCTAGGTCAGGTGCGAAAATGGACGGTCCACTCTATCAAGTACCTCCCCCACAAGGGGTCAAAATTTTGAATAATTACAGTTTTTATAATTGGTGAGGTTCGAATCCAATTGTCTTCAAATTTCAAACATCCCAATAATTTTATTAGCTCAAGGTCTGGTATTAAGATGGAGTATATCGGTCCACTCAATCTGGTACCTTCCCCACAGAAGGTAAAAATTTTAATAATTCCAACGTTTATAAAATTTGAACAAAGTGTATGATTATCTGCAAATTTCGCATATTTCAATATTTTTACTAACACAAAGGATTGAACGGGGCATTACTTCTAGTACCTCTCCCCAAGTGGTCCAAATTTGGAATAATCAAAAATGTGCATCTGATTACTTAAAAACTCGTCATATCCCAATACTTCCATCAACATAAGATGTGTAGTGAATATAGACAATATCGGACTACTCCTTCTGGTACCTACCCACAGCGGGTAAACATAATAAAAAATATCATAAAAATAACTATAATTCTCATAAAACTCGAACTTTTCGAAATATTATCAAATATCTCATATAAATATATAATCCAAATCTGATACGTTCCAATATTTTTATCAGACTTATGTCAGATATGAAATGGAAAATATTGACCCACCCCTTCGGAACCTCTTCTATGAAAAATATATTTTTAAATTACCGATAAAGGTATGCAGCTGTCGGCAATACCGATTGATTCCATTTAAATTGTTTAATACAATTCTTATCGAAGTCATATCATGCACTATGAAGGAACGTTATTTGGTACAAAGGTAGTATGATCTTCTTCACATAAATTCTCAATAATCTCTACTGAAACCGCATAGTGGTGTAAAGAATCTAAAAGTCGACCCCGAAACATTTTTGCCACACAATTCTTTCAAATTTTGAATGTAATAAGTAAGCAAAGGCTATAGTCGTGCGGGGCCGACCATGTGATACCCTACAACACTACAATATGTTAGAAGCCCCCTTATATTCAGATAGATTTTGGAAGATTTCTCTTTTGGAATTATGTCACGGAGCACTGACCTGACCAGGGATATTTGCCCAATAACGAAATCAGCATAAACCAGTAAAGAAAGTCCTAAAGTCGTGCGGGGCCGTATTTATGATACCCTACACCACTTTGCTGATTTAGTTAAGCTCCGCATAACAATTAAAAGTTTTTATGGGAGAATTTAATCATACACCCTATGATTATAATTATAATTTAAAATTCAAAGGACTAAATATACCAAAGCATTTGTATCTTTTAAATTCGGACTTGTATTGCCCATTTGGTGCAAAATTTGAAATCAGATGAAGATATATATGGGAGCTATATCCAAATCTGAACCGATCTCGATAAAATTTGGCAAAAATATTTCTGAGCTGTATTTGATATATTTCCCTGAATATAGTTGTTACAGAGTGCATGTTACGGCTGTGGGTAACAAATACAGCAAATCGGATGAGCAATATATATGGGAGCTATAGCTATATCTTAACCAATCTTCACCAAATTTGGCATACTACCTTCTAGACCCAATTCGGTCGTATGTGCCAAACTCCATCCCATTTGGGCAAATATTAGAGGTTTGGTGCACAATAAAAGGTAAATCGGACGAAGTTATATATGGGAGCTATATCCAAATCTGAACCGATCTCGACAAAAACTAGCAAAGGTATTTCTGAGCTGCATTTGATATATTTCCCCAAATATTGTTGTTACAGAGTGCATATTACGGCTGCGGAGGACAAACAAAAGTAGTGGTCAATTCTACTCGCTGTCCTAATCTCGAACTTCATGCGAGATTTTGTGGCCTTTGGTTTCACTTTGTGACCTTTATAACAGCTGCAAACTCGGGAACATTTGTAGTTTTTGGTCCATTTCAACCTCCAAATATATTCCGGACATCTTTAAAACCAATAGGTCAATCCCTTCTGAGCCTTACCCTTGTGAAAATGTTCGTGAAAAAATATTACAAAATGTACACCTCAATAATATAAGTCAAACTGAAACAATCGCATGGGATAAAAAATATAAATAAAATAAAAAATGTCAGAAAATACTACAAAATCTGTATAAACATCATTATTGGCTTCTTTTTAGACAATTTTTTTTAGATTTTATTCTTTTATGACAGGAGGTCATTCAGAATTGACAAAAATTTGCCAAATCGGTCCAGCCATTCTTGAGATATATGCATTTTAGCTAACATCCATACATAGCTAGATCGACTCAGCTCGGCGAGCTAGGAAGATCCATATATACTTTCCTATGTGGGAACCAATATTTCGAGGTGTTACATAATTTTTGGCCCAATTAAACTTATAATACCCCCAACACATAGTGTTGTAGGGTATAAAAATCGGAATAAAAAACACTACCTATAGCAGAACATTGCCCACGTGAGATTACGTTTTAGTATAACTCCCATATGACGGTACAGCGCAAAATTCTTAGACGATTAAGCCCTGCCAGTCCGTTCGTCTGTCCATTTGTTGTAAACACGCTAAAGTCAAAACGAATTAAGATATGTATAAGGCGATGCACTTTAGGTTCACAAGCAAAAAAAAATCACGCTATCACTCGCAACAGGCATACACGATGAATCTGTCCTTCAGGATTCTCAATATACTTACTTATATCTCCAAAAGGAAATTTCCACCCTCCACGTGTTCTATTTGCAATGCAATTGGTGCATTCCAGTATTCCATATTAAAACGTTTTACATTTAAACTGAATTTCAAGTCATTTTTTAAGCATTTTAAGCATATGTAGTAAACAAATCATTCAGCTTATTTACCATTCCGCCTTCAGCTGAATACCATGTTAAATTTTAAATTTATTCAGAATTAACACTTTTGTTGTTAAACGATTATTGTATTTACAAAATTCCTCATCTCAAAGGCATTTATTTAAAGCTTGCGGTTTCTTCTCTTTTTCCTTTTTTCTACAGTTGCAAAGGAGGCTACAGCATAATATTTTCTAGTCTCAATTTCTTCACACCATTGGCACTTAATGGAGTGTACTGAGCCTGATACCATAAACATAGAACACTATAAGCCCAAAAAGCTATATTCATATGCCTGTTTTGACTTACATACAAGAACAAATAGATAAGGATAAAATATTTTGTTAAAACGTTGCGAAAGGCAAAGAATGTCTTGACGATCGGAAAACTATTCAAGACAGTCTGATAAATAATTGACTTTTTGTGAAATTGAGAAAAAACTTTGATTTGACTGAACTAATGAATAATTGTCATTGATTGCAGTGTTATAAGAAAATATGAAAATCAAACAAAAACTACTGAAAAAGAATATTTTCTTTACGCAAAACTTTGCACAACCTTGTACTTTGTGCTTAAATGCATAGGGCTACATAACTTCTCTTTCATTTTTTTTTAAATTTTGATTAAAATTATTTTTATTTATTACTTTTTGTATAAAGTGTCTTCGGCACTTTTACTGATATACATACGAGAATTAAATTTGTTAAAAATTGAAACCTTAAAGAGTATTTTTGTCACTTTTTTAAATTGGGTAAATAGGGTTAAAAGCTACCTTTAACTGGATGGTAGTCATTTAAAATATCTAACAAAACTATTTGTTTTAAATTTATACACTAAGTCCTGAATACTTTAAATATTTTATATTTTACCTAAAAGGGCCATAAAATGAAAAATTGGTCCGAAAATTCAACACCCGTCAATTCAGCACTACTCTATGTCCAAACACTAACACCTCCACTTAGAATTTACCATTTTTCGAACGTGGAGTTTATAAGTAACGTTATATGCTGTGTTATACTGTAATGAATACTTGTATTCAGTATCTTCTATAGGAAGATATTCTATTCCAAACAGGGCACCGACATGAACCATTTTTTTACCCATGATCATCGAAGTAATATGAAACTCTCTATAAAATTTCTGTCTGCTGTCATTTCTAAGCCACCCATCCGACAGCTGTTAAATTATTCCAGCGAAAGCTCATTATATTGTTTACAAGCGTACAAAAGTATTTTGGTGAGATTATTCCAGAAAAAAAGTTATTCGTGATGGAATTCAAACGTAAAAGTGTGATTTCTGTATATTTGGCTTGTTAACGTTTTACTGGAAGCGTAACACGACGTCAAGGAAGTGGACAAAAGAAAACAGCAACATCAGCAGAAATGGTTCGAAAAGTAAAGAAGCGACTTGATCGAAACCAGTTGTAACAGTGGCCGAAAAATGGCTCATGAGATGAACATATTCTTCCATTCGGCAAATATTGAAAAATAAGCTCGGGGTAAAGCCATTGAAATTCTAAAAAGTGTAAGAACTTACACCACACCATAAAGAAAATAGAACAAATAAGAAAGCAGTATATACAGTATATTTGAATACACTCCACTATTTGGAACGAATTAGAAATTTAAAAAAAAAATTAAATACATCAAAAATTCTGTTAAAATTTTTAAAATACCTAACATTATATGGCGGATATACAATATTGTGGACCTATATAGATAATTATCTTCCTAGGGATAAAGTACTCACAAGATACTCCTTCTGTGGATTTTCAGACCATTCCATTGGAAAATGTGGGTAATACCGCTATATGGGAGGTACCGCTATATATGGGCTATACCATATCGTGGACCTATATAGATAATTCTCTTTTGGGGGGTAAAGTACTCACAAGGGACTCCTTGTGTGGAATTTCAGACAATTCCATTGAAAAATGTGGCTAAAATCATCAAAATACCGAATATCGGGGGTACCGTTATATGGGGTCTATACGATATCGTGGACCGATACAGACCATATTTCTATTTTAATTCGTTTTGACTGTAGCTTGATTACTACAGACGGACAAATCGACTTAGAATTATGTGCTGATCAAGAAAATATATATTTTGTTGGGTCTAAATGATTATTTCGATGAGATACGAAATGGCGAACTTAATATACCCTCCATACTAAATACGGTGGAGTGTATAAAAATTCGTTGTCCAGCAGTTTGTACTTTT
The DNA here is from genome assembly GCF_030504385.1 of Musca domestica. Lineage (NCBI taxonomy): Eukaryota > Metazoa > Arthropoda > Insecta > Diptera > Muscidae > Musca > Musca domestica. Next base: position 553,182 of record NW_026712329.1, on the reverse strand, counting down.
CAAAGGGGTCAGCTGAAAATGTGCACCTTCGGTTGGTCGCCGGAACTCAAGCGCCGGCCATGGTGATGGAGTGGGCCGTCATAAAAAGCGTTTGTCGCTATCCGCTCGTATTAATCAACCGCGTCATCAGAAAAAAGCCGAATATTATCGTGAAAATATTCTGGAGTGTGTATTAAAGCCTTGGGCACGTAAACATTTTGTCAGCAGACCTTGGACATTCCGACAGGACTCAGCAACATCGCACGCAGCACGCGCTACAAAAGAATTTTTATAAAATGAGCTTCCTCGCTTCATTTCCAGCGCACAATGGCCACCAAAATCTCCGGGTACCAATCCGGTGGACAATTGTGTCTGGAGTATTTTGGAAAGCAAGGTTTGTACAAATATCAAAGTATCTATCCCCTCTGGCAAGCGCTTCGCCGGGAATGGGCCAAAATGCCGCAGAGCAATATTCGGGTAGCGTGTGACGGTTTTATTGGCCGTTTGAAGGCCATAATTCGTGCCAAAGAAGACCAATTCGAACAAATCTTAACTTATTCTAAAATTTCAATAAAAATAAAAAAATGTTTGACTTTTTTGCAGATTTTTTATCTCACCCTGTATAGTGATTTAACTTATTGGCGGACAAACAGGCGGATATTGTTTAATCGTCATTGAATTTTACTTTTTTATGTGGACTCTAACGCACAATTCTGAAATAATTCCTCCCACAATTATAAAGTGGATCAAAGTAAATATCACGATCTTCTAAACATTAAACATTACGTTAAATTTACCTTAGCTCTTACATGGGGCTATTACAAACAGTTTATATGTTCTTTTTAATAGGTGTGCTATATCACTTACTATTCCAACTCCTAAATTAAAGCCTATGTTTGAAAAAAATGAATTTGTCACGGATATTTATTTCTAAATATTTAGTCGAGTCATTAATTCCGATAGAAATTGTCAGAAATATGAGCCAGATCTACGAATAATTATGCTTTCAACTATACGCATTGAAGACTAGATTTTGTAGGAGATTTTTGCATTAACTCACATAAGGGTTTAAACTCTCAAATGAATTTTATATAGATATGAATTCTTCTCTACTTTCTTAACATGCACATGATTTTCTTCTAATTATTGAAAAATGCAAATTGGTTGGTTAATTCCATTTTGAAGTCATCTCATTTTTGGCAGATATTACACATTTCGATAAAACTCAACAAAAAATTAAACTTGACTAAATGCAGACATGTGTCAAACGTTGAAATAGTTTCATTGTAATTGCAATTTCTGAGACCACGATTGCAGTTGTTTGTTATGACCTGTTTACAACGAAATTCATTTTTATACCCTACAACACTATGTGTTGGGGGTATTATAAGTTTGATTGGGCCAGAATTTATGTAACACCTCGAAATATTGGTTTCCCATATAGGAAAGTATATATGGATCTTCCTACCTCGCCGAGCTGAGTCGATCTAGCTATGTATGTCCGTCCGTCCGTCCGTCTGTCCATGTTCATTTGTAATCACGCTACAGGTCGCAATTATGGCCCGATCTTCATGAAATTTAGAATGTAGGTGGGGTTAAGGTCAGAATAGAACCCTATTTCTTATGGAGATGATCGCATAATATTTAGGGGTTGAAATGGACCAAAAACTGAAAAATTCCTGATTTTGCAGTTGCTCTACAGTCGATTATAGACCAATCGACGCGGAATTTCGCATGTAGCTAGAGTTTAGGGCAGGGAAGAAGCCTACCAATTTGGGTGGTCATCGGATAATATTTAGCGGGTAAAATAGACCATATCTTTTGTGTTGAAAAAATTCAAAATTTTTCATTAAACCGCAAATATTTTAAATCCCGGCGAAATCACAAAGCCATGACAAGGTTACTTCTGATCTTTACATTGATGTTAACATCCAACAAATCGGATATATAACAAAATATGTGCGATAGATATGTCTATCAAAGAAGATATGCTTGAAAGATCTCTTATATGTCGCGAACGGCTGAACTGATTTCGACAGTTCTCATAAATTCAAAAACGGCAAGAAAAAACGTATAAAAAATTGCATAAAAATATCTCTCTAAAGATGAAAATATTGATTTTGTAATATTTTCTCATATTTTTTCAATTTTGTCATATTTTTGGCATATTTTCATTTTGAATTAAACATTTGGTAATATTTCTACAGCTAACAAAACTAAGTAGTTGAGATATCAGGATATCATATACAGATCGCATTTATGGCCCGATCCTTACGAAATTTTGCATGGGGATAAGATGAGGGTCAGAATAGGAGTCTACTCTTTTTGGAGATAATCGCCATATATATTGGGGTTGAAATGGACAAAAAAACTGCAAAATTGTCAGCAAGTTGTAATTATCGCCCGATTCTCACGCGCATTTGAATGGAGGTTACCGGACATTGCAAAAGCCAAATAGTTTTGGATGGCCATCCAAAAATATTCAATGTGTGAAATAGTTTGCCAACTTTTGTAGAAAAAATACGAAAGTATCCATTCCAGTGACTTTTTGGAGAATTCACAAATGCAGGAAAGACGCACTTCTGACTATTTCGTTAACGCTGATTTCGTTGAAGAATATAGTCAAATGTTTGTATCTCATATAGATGCGGTTTAGTCAAAAACCAATAATAAATGTTAATCTTTTGCCACTTCTGAGAGATTATAATCTCTTTGGGAAATATTGGTTCCAGATCTAGGAAGACCATTTACGTGCAACATCTACCAATAAATTGGAAATGAGAAAATTAGTTCAAGTTTCTATTATTCGAAAATAAGAGAACGAAACCTGATGGTTTTCTTTTATTATTTGTCACAATATCTTGTGGAATTCTTTCGAGTATTTGGCCTATATAAACTGTATCATATATTATAGTGTTGTAGGGTATTCAACGGTCGGCCCCGCTCGACTGAAGCCTTTGCTTACTTGTTTCTTTTTTGATAACCCTAATTTACAAGTTAATGGAAATGAAATTTTCCAGTATGTGCATACATTATGCCCCCTGTATAAGTTCGATACGTTCCACCACAACTTTCCAATACTATATATATATACTATATAATACGGATGCTGATTGGCACACTGGCATCTCCTCTACAATTCCCTTGGCGGATACCGTAGTGAGCGGATCGCCGCTGGGTATTGGTTGTTGGCGGTAGGCTCACCTTGCTCTCATTGAAAGTAGTTGTAGTTGTAACAATATACAGACATGGGACCCTCAGCGGTCACTCAGAACCTCTGCGTTCACTTGTCTGTATTTGCATATGTATTAGAAATGTCTTTGAGAAACGAAAGCATAAACACACGGCCTCTGTCGCCACCCCAATTACTAAAGGTAATTTGATTGTTGTCGAAAAGAAAGAATCACCAATAAAACCATGGATTTATATTGAATTGCACTAATTATATTTCTGTGTTTTATTTCTTGCATTTGTCTTTCTTTTTATCCTACACCACACACGCGTATCACCCGCACCACATCTCTCATCTCACATCATAATAACTCTGGGGAGTTTTGTTGTTGTTGCCGCTATTGAAGCCTTTCCCCCCACTCCCCTGAGTTATCCACCCCCTATTCCCATTTCCCCCTTTGTGTTGTGACCAGGGATTTATCGTGCTTTACAAAGCCAACGAACAATTTGTGGAATTTACGTTACCAAGCTAGGAAGCCGTAAGGCAAATCCATGTTACATTGATAAAACTTTCACAAACATTTAACAAGAAATCTCGACTTTTTTCCTAAGCTTTTTTGTTTTTGTTTTTGGAGTATCACTTTTCTTTACGCATGTTTTAGTAAATTGAAAAGCATGTAAATGCAAGTACATACAAAACACATGTAGACATGATGTTCATTTATGCATAAGATTTTCTGTGTGTTAATGTGTTAGTGCCGATGTGTGTTTTTGTTGCTGTAACCATTCATGCTACTTTATGACCAAATGTTTATCTAAAATTCCTGTTTGCAGGATTAGTTTTGTACTCGAGCAGGGTTGTCATCACATTTGAAGAAAAAAAATGTGTTTTTTTATTTGGTTGTCACGTTCAAAGCACTTAAAATCTAACCATTCAATTTGAAATTTCTGTTTAAAAATCTTACAACTGTCAGATAGCTAGTTAACAGAGATTAGAAACGAAACATATAATACATATGAGTAAATATTCAGATCAAATGACCATTTCAATGAATGTACTCAGATTAATTATGTTTTTCGAGAGTTAAAAAACAATTTAATCAGAAAACTGTCGCTTTACTATACAAAGAAGGATTGAAAATATCTTATTTTTATACCCTCCACCATACATAATATGGAGGGTATATTAAGTTCGTCATTCCGTTTGTAACTCACCGAAATAATCATTTTAGAACCAACAAAGTATTCTTGATCAGCGTAAAATTCTAAGACGATTTAGCCATGTCCGTCTGTCGTAATAAAGCTATAGTCTAAACGAATTAAGATAGGAATCTAAAATTTTGCACAGATCTGTCTTTTGTCTGCAGGTAGGTCAAGTTCGAAGATGGGCTATATCGGTCCACAATATCCTATAGCCCCACATAACGGTACCCCCCGAAATTCGGCATTTTGATGCTGTTAGTCACATTTTCCGGTATAATTGTCTGAAATTCAACACAAGGAGTTCCTTGTGAGAACTTTATACCTTGGAAGATAATTATCTATATAGATCCACCATATTGTATATCGCCCACATAACGGTACCCCCGATATTAGGTATATAGAAGATTTTACCCACATTTTTTAACGGAATTGTCTGAAAATCCTCCCAAGGAGTTACTTGCGGGAACTTTATACCTCGGAAGAGAATTATCTTTATAGGTCCACGATATCGTATAGCCCCCATACAACGGTACCCCCCGATATTCGGTATTTTGATGATTTTAGCTACATTTTTCAATGGAATGTTATGAAAATCCACAAAATTAGATCCTTGGGAGTACTTTATCCCTTTGAAGATAATTATCTATATAGGTCTACGATATCCTATAGCCCCCATATAATGGTACCCACCGATATTCGGTATGAATGATTTCAGCCACATTTTTCATTGGAATTACCTGAAAGTCCACACAAGGAGTTCATTGTCAGTACTTTATGCCTTGGAAGAGAATTATCCATATAGGTCTACCATGTCGTATATGCCCAACATAACGGTACCCCCCGATATTCGGTATTTTGATGATTTTAGAAACATTTTTTAACGGAATTGTCTGAAATTCCACACAAGGAGTTCCTTGTGAGTAATTTATCGCCCGGAAGATAATTATCGCTATAGGTCCACGGTATCGTATAGTCCCAATATAACGGAACCCATCAATATTCTGTATTTTGATGATTTTAGCCGCATTTTCAACGGAATTGTCTGAAATTGTACACAAGGAGTTCTTTGTGAGTACTTTACCTCCAGATATTGATTTGTCTATATAGATCCACAATATCGTATATCCCCCATATATCGGCACCTTCCGATATTAGGTATTTTAAAGATTTTAATGGAATTTATTTCTTTGAAAATTTTCTAATTAGTTTCAAATGGTGGAGCGTATTCAAAGTTCGGCCCGGCCGAACTTATTGCTTTTTACTTGTTAATGTTACAAATTTTACTGATCGTTCAGCATTACCATTTCCACAACAATGTTGTACATCTTCGCTGTCGCTGCCTTGGAGTATAAATTTCCAGAAGTCAAGACTAAAATTTCGTTAAATTTTTTACGTCTACCTCTTTCGATCATTCAATGACAATTTTCTACATTTTAGCACATTTGTATCTTAAAAATACGTTGATGCATCAATTGAGAACGCCTGGACAGATTTTACTCAAATTTTTTTCGATGTTTTTTAGTTGCAGTGGAATGTGGTATTTGATGTTCGTAGTGGATACTACAGCCTATGACAGAAAATTGTCTGTGCAGGTCCACGTTTTCGTATAGCCCGCATATAACGATACCTCCAGATATGATGGAGATGTCAATCAGTTTAGAGTACAAAAAGTGTATATTTTATTATGTATCTTTAAAGTTCATTTTAAAACATCGCATCATACTCCCATCATATTTCCACAACAGATTTTCTATCTGCTGTCAAAATATATTTCCGAGTAGTTAATGTTACTACGATTTTCATTCAAAATGAATTCGTTTTAACATTGCCTTGTCAGAATAACCTGAAAATTCTGTGGATGCATTTAATGCGATTTGCGTTTCATCGCTGATGTTAATGATGGCTGTGCTGGATCAACCATAATTTCCACTTTTACGAAGAATGTCGGAGCACTCAGTGGGAAAGAGCAACATACATATTTTGTAATTTCTTTGAACACGGCACGGGGATGGAGAAAAAGAATGCGCGAACACAGCACAGCTATAAAGTGCGAAAAACGCAAATTCTTAATTAACCTGTCAATTGTTTAATAAAAAGAAGATGAATGAATAATGAGGCCAATTACGTCAAGCGATCAACATCAATCCTACCGACAATGGTGTGCAACAAAGTATGACATTTTTCTAATTGTTTTAATTTATAAATTGGCAGCTGGGAATTTGAAATGATGTGATGGAATGTTTATAAGGAAGCATAATAAAGTTATGGAAATTAATTTTAAAAACATCAAGACAAGGCACCTAGTTTAAATCTATAAGTCGTTAGCACATTATATGGGGCATTGCCTAACACTGTTCTCATGGAAATCAATTTTGACCTAGAACTATCTATGAATAAAAGTGGAATTTGTTCAAAATGTTGAATTTCTGAATACCTTTATTACAAACGGAATGAGAAAGGTGAAATTTGGCGAAAGTGCATTCAAATGCAATGTGATGCAAAATGCGATTCCATAGCTGCAAAGCTTTGAAGATAATATTGCTTGGAATGTTTTGGAATAGATGTGGAAACTTAGCCCACCTTGGATCCTGATTTGGATTAAAATCACAGCACCAACATGCAGAGGTGCTATTATGCGTATGATGTATATATAAAATTATTATCTACTGTAACTCATTCGATCCATTGTGCAAAATTAATATGAAATTTATTTTCGGCAAAGAAGATATTTTGTCCATTAAGGTGGAAATAACAACAAGTTAAAAAGCAGTAAGTTCGGCTGGGCCGAACTTTGAATACCCTCCACCATTTGGAACGAATTTGGAAATAAAATCCTGAAAAAATTTTGGTAAAATTTTAAAAATACCGAATATTGCCGTTATATTGGTGCCTATACGACATGGACCCACACAGGCATTATTTGTCATGAGTCATTACCAAATTCAAATTCGGAACTTGAAATAAACGCGAATAATGTAGCTAAAATCATCAGAGTATAGAATATAGGGAGGTACCGTTATATCTGAGCTGTGCGAAGACCTGAACCTGCGTAGACAATTTTTTGTCATATTCTGTAGCATCCATTACGAACTTCAAATACGACATTTAAAACAACTTCGGTGAGTATTGTACCTAAACTCGTCAAAATACCGAATATAGGGAGGTACTGGGATATGGGGCCTATACGAAGACCTGGACCTGCATAGACAATTTTCTGTCACAGACTGGAGTTTCCATTACGAACTCTAAATGCGTAATTTGGTGAATAAAGACGCTAAAATCACCAAAATACCGAATATAGGGAGGTACCGTTATATGGGGGCTATAAGAAGACGTGGACCTGAACAGACAATTTTCTGTCTAATTTTGAACAATTCCGATTAATAATGTCGCTAAAATCATCAAAATACCAAATATCGGGAGGTACAGTTATATGGCGGCTATACGAAGACGTGGACATGAACAGACAATTTTCTATCTTAGGCTGTAGTATCTATTTCGAACCTCAAGTACTAAATTTGAAACTATTTCGGTGAATAATGTCGCTAAAATCATCAAAATACCGAATATCGGGAGGTACCGTTATATGGGGGCTATATAAAAACGTGGACCTACATGGCCCATTTACGAACTTAACCTACCTACTGTAAAAATAAACCTGTGTGCAAAAGTTTAGCCTTGTATCTCAATTCATTCGAAAGATAGCGTGATAACAACAGACAGACAGACGGACAGACAGACTGACGGACATCTACAAATCGACTTAGAATTTTAAGCTGATCCAGAATATATATACTTTGTTGTGTCTGACATTAGTATTTCGAGGAGTTACAAACGGAATGACAAAGTTAATATACCCTCCATAGTATGGTGGAGGGTATAATAATAAAACGACCTGTGGGCTGGACCCATATTAGCAATTTTCTGTCATAAGGTGTAGTACCAGCTATAGACTTAAACATTTTCGACGAAAAGAGTGAAATAAATAATCAAAAAAAAAAAACTGAACTTTAGGGAATATACCAAAACTTAGACTAATATTGACAGTTCAATGCAAGGATGTTCCTTATATAATGTAAACACATGCTGCCGATATACCTTACAAAAAAACCTAAAATCTGCCGTTACAGATATATTAGGGCCATACCCAAAACGTGGACCATTTTCAATACCAAAAAATTTTTGGCAATATACTTCAAGTATTTCGGAAGCTAGCGTGATTTCCACAGACGCACAATGCACGATGTCGTATATCACTTTACTTTAAACTACTTTTTTCAATTGCATTCTCTGGAAATCCACGCAAGGAGTTAATTCTGGGAACTTTACTCCCTGGAATAGAATTGTCTATATGGGTCCACAATATTGTATATATTCCCCATTTAACGGTTCCTCCCGATATTCGGAATTTTGATGATTGTAGCTAAATTTTTCACTGGAATTGTCTGAAAATCCACACAATGGGTTCCTTCTGAGTACTTTACCCCTGGAAGAAAATTGTCTATATCGGTCCACGTCTTCGTACAGCCCACATATAACGGTACCTCCCTTTACTTGGTATTTTGATGACATTAGTAACATAATTCACCGGAATTGATTTAAATTTTATGATATTAGCGACATTTTTCATTGGTATTATAGCGAAATTACGAATTATTTCAAATTTCGTATTTGACGTTCGGAATCGGTACTACAGCTAATGACAAAAAATACCAATGCCACCATATAACAGTTTTCATTGAAGTAGTATTTTTCGACGGATTTTTATTGGCTATATGAATTTTAAAAAAGATTTCCGAAAATAACCAGTAAGGAAAAGTCAAAAATCGGGCGGGATCGCCTATATGATACCCTACACCACTATGCATATTTAGTAAAGCTTCCGTAACAAAATAATTTATTTGAAGTAGATCAAACCACCTATAAACCTTTGGCTTTGGAGCAGTTATGATTTGGTATCAGAGCGAACTAATATATGGAAGGCATATGTACACCATTGGCACGAAACTTGACGCACACATTTCAATCTTTCATACTAAACAACATTGCATTCACTTCGAGAAGGAAAGTATTTTGAAAAAAAAAATATATATCGTAGCTGAGTTCCACAAAATGGAAACGTACGTCCCGAAATTAAATCCATTTGGGATGATATAAGTTATTATTTGCACAATATACCTGAAATCGGATTAAGGATATATATGAGAGCTATATCCAAATCTTAGTCTTTCTCGTAAAATTTGGCAAAGGTATTTCTGAGCTCTATTATATATCTGGTAGCAAATATCATTTTTGTCGATTGCATATTATAAAGGTTAGGGGCTTAAATGCCAAAATCGGATGAAACATATATATGTGAGCTATAGCTATATCTGAATCGATTTTCTCTTGCTTCTATATTGAATTCGGTTGAATGTGCCAAATTTGGCGCAAAATTAACAGGAAATCAGTTGCTAATATATGAGAGCTGTATCAAAATCTGTTTCTATTATCACCAATTTCAATAGGGTTCGTCCTTGGGTCAAACAAATATTGTTTGGAAAATTTTACATAACATGCATAAATCGACTCAGAAATGGATTCTATGAAGATCTTCAAATGTAACTATGGGTCTATAGCGCTTCCTTTCCCTGCTACAAATAAAAGGTTCCCAAAAGTGTATTCATCTACCGTATGGATAAATACCTGTTTTATCATATGTCTAAATATTTAATTTTAGTTAGTTCTCTTAAGGAATATGTGTTTGAAAATCTGCAAATCTAAATGTACTACTGAATTTATCGTTTGTTTTTTTAAGTTTTCTCCATTTTGTTGGTCTAGCTAATGATTAGTAGGTATTTGATGCGAAACCAAAATATTAAACATTTGTCACCAGATATAAATAGCAGCTGGTGTCTGCTTTAGGCAATTTAAGTGACACAAATAGCCATTGTCGAAACAGGTTGCATGCACTTTAACCAACAATGCTACTGAACATATTGGACTTGGAAGCTTAGAATGACCAGACATGAAAGAAAACCACCAATCAAAAGGATGGAAATCACAGATGGTGTGTATGAACATATATAGAGTTTTATGACATTGTATAAATTTCATATGAATTGTATTTTTAAGCTCCGTAACACGATTCAGGATGTGGTTTTTTGTGCAAATAGCAACACATCTTTATATTCAATTAACAAGCTTAGTACATAGAAGCTTGATAAAATAAGATTTCAAGTTTAAGTCTATTTGAATCTTGTCAACTATGCAATACGACGGTGATGCATAGTTTATTACATATCCGATATAACTCGTCTTATGTACATTTCAAGTTTATGATTCGCTTCGGGCCAACTACTGATTTTGACAACGAAAGAATTTGTTTGCTGTCCATGCATTTATTCGTGCTGTGAATGACGATTCTCGTACAAGCTTTGGGTTCCAAGATTATTTTGCGGACATCCAATTTGTCCAAAGGCTACAAAACTCATTTAACAAAACAAATATTGGTGCATATGTAGTAGACAACGCTTTATGAATTTCCTGTTGTATTGGAGGTTTGATATTTTTTTCGATTCCAGAAGAATTCACACGAATTAGGTCTGGGTAAAAAAAAGTCAATATTTTTCACATACTACCCATATACTGGGTGAGATTAAAACACTGCAGCCAAAAAACGCGTCCGACAGCTGTTAAAATTGTTCCAGAGACAGCTCATTATATTGTTTTCAAGTGTACCAAATCATTTTGGTGAGAATTTTCCAGAAAAAAAGTTATTCGTGATGGAATTCAAGCGTGACAGTGTGATTTCTTTATATTTGGCTAGAAAACCCAAAGCGGTTATAGTTAGATCACTCCATCATTTACATGTGAATAAATCATTTGTGTCTCGTACCATTGCTCCTTTTAGTGATACTGGTATCGTAGCACGATGTCAATGAAGTGAACGGTTGGAAACGGCGACATCAGCAGAAACGTTTCGAAAAGTTAAGAAACTTTGATCGAATCCCGCGACGCAGTGGCTGAAAAATGTATCGCAATATTCCACTCGGGTAAAAACCATTGAAAATCCAAAAAGTGCAAGAACTTACGCCGCAAGTGAAAGAAAATAGGCACACAAGAGCTAAAGAGTTGTTTCGCTGGGCCGAAAGTTGTGAACTGCGAATTTGGTTTTCTCCGATGAGAAAACATTCCTGTCCAGCAGTATTTAAAAAACAAAATGATTGTGTTTACTTGCCAAAGAGGTCAACTGAAAATGTGCACCTTCGGTTGGCCACCAGAACTCCAGCGCCGGCCATGTTGATGGTGTTGGCCGCCATAACAGCCGATGGTCGCTCTCCGCTCGTACGGTATTCTGGCCCATTCCCGGCGAAGCGCTTGTTTAAGGTGATCGACACTTTGGTATTTTTTTACCCTCCATATATATCTTGCACAGATCTCTCTTTTATCTGCAGGCAGGTCAAGTTCGAAGATGGGCTATATCGGTCCACAATATCATATAGCCCCCATATAACGGTACCCCCCATATTCGATATTTTGATGATTTTAGCCACATTTTTCAACGGAATTGTCTGAAATTTTACACAGTGTGTTCTTTGTGAATACTTTACCCCTAGACAGAGCTTGGTCTATATAGGTCCACAATATTGTTATCCCCCATATTAACAGAATTTTTAATGTATTTAATTCGTTCCAAATGGTGGAGGGTATTCAAAGTTCACCCTGGCCGAACTTACTGATTTCTTACTTGCTTTCCAAAATACTCCAGACACAATAGTCCAACGGATTGTTATCCGGAGATTTTGGTGGCCATTGTGCGCTGAAAATGAAGCGAGGAACCTCATTTTGTAACCATTCTTTGGTGGCGCGTGCTGAGTGCGATGGTGCTGAGTTCAGTTGGAATGTCCAAGGTCTCCCGCCAAAATATTTGCATGCCCAAGGCTTCAATACACCCTCCAGAATATTTTCGCGATAATATTCGTCATTTATTCTGATGCCTTGGTCGATTATTACGAGCGAAGAGCGACCAACGGTTGTTATGGCGGCCCACACCATCAATATAGCTGGCGCTTGAGTTCTGGTGGAAAACGAAAGGTGCACATTCTCAGCTGATCTCTATGGCAAATAGACACGACCATTTTGTTTGTTTACAAACTGCTGGACAACGAATGTTTTCTCATCGGAGAAAACCAAACTCGGCAGTTCACCACTTTCGGCCAAGCGAAGCATCTGTATAGCTCTTCTGAGTATATTTTCTTTCTGTCGCGGTGCAAGTTCTTGCACTTTTTGGAATGGCTTTAGCCCGAGCTCATGTTTGAATATTTGCGAATGGAATATTGCGATATGTTCAGCTCACGAGCCAATGGGTCTCTGCGTTAGGTCAGTCTGTCGTTAGCTATGCACCGCCAGTGTGGTCTGCGAATACAAGTGCAAAGCAATGGAAAAGTATTCAGACCTGCCAGAATACCGCCCTGAGAACTGCAGTAGCATGCCTCCTCATAACTCCTTTGGACCATTTTATCAGGAGACGATGCTTCTTCCCTTACATCAGCATAACCATATGCTTTCGTTGCAGGACCTGCATAGGTGTTACTGTGGTTGTCATCATAGGCATTATATGGTGCACAGAACTCCCACCTAGGCGTATCAGGAGGGACCTGCATGATCCAGAGATAGCTCCGCTTAAACCTCTTAAATGAAAACCATTGTCTGTGGCCTAAACGAAGATGTGGACCTGCATAAGAAATTTTTGGTCATAGGCTGTACCGATTCCGAACTTCAAATATGAAATTTCATATTATCAAATTTGAAACAATTCCGATGTGGCTCATACGAAGACGTGGACCTACATATAAAATTTTCCGTCGTAGATTGTAGTACTTATTACGAGTTTCAAACTTTAAATACGAAATTTGAAACAATTCCGGTCAAAAATGTTGCTAAAATCATCAAAATACCAAATATCGGTAAGTACCGCTATATGGGGACTATACGATATAGACAATTCTCTTCCAGGAGGTAAACTGCTTTTCGGAACTCTTTGTGGGGATTTTCATAATATTTCATTGAAATATTCGACTCCAATCATGAAAATACGTCATTGGAGGTACCATCATATGGGATATATACGATATCGTGCCAATTCTCTTCCAGAGGGTAAAGAACGCAGAAGGAATACCTTGTGTGGATCTTCAACAATTCCATAGAAAAATGTGGCTAAAATCATAAAAAACTGGAGGTATCGTTATACGTGGTAAACACGACATCGTGGGCCTATATAGACAATTCTCTTTCAGGGAATTTGCAGATAATTCCATTAAAATTTTGCTACAGTCATCAAAATACCAATTAGCGATCAATTCCATTGAAAATGTGGCTAACATCATGAAAATACCGAATATCGGGGGTTCCGTTAATGGGGGCTATACGATATCGTCCAACCTCGGACTTGACCTGCTAGCACACAAAATTTTAGCTTCCTACAACGAAGTCAAACGCCATAATTTTAACATTTTTTTTAGTTTTATTGATTAAAAGCAAAACATGTCGGAAATAGCATTAGCTTTTAGAATAAGTTTAGATTTGTTAGAATTGGTTACCTTTGGCACGAATTATGGCCTTTAAACGGCCAATGAAACCGTCACACGCTGCCCGAATGTTACTCTGCGGTATTCCCGGCGAAGCGCTTGCATGAGGTGATCGAAGCATTGGTATTTTTAGTGCCAACCATACTTTCCAAAATGCTCCAGATACAATGGTCCAGTGGATTGGTATCAGGAGATTTTGGTCATCATTGTGCGCTGGAAGTCCTGTTGGAATGTCCAAGGACTGCGGCCAAAATATTTGCGTTCTCAAGGCTTTAATACACCCTCCACAATATTTTCGCGATAATTTTCGTCATTTAAACACTATCATTTTTTGTTTACAAACTGCTGGACAACGAATGTTTTCTCATCGGTGCAAATCAAATTCGGCAGTTCACCACTTTCGGCTGAGCGATGCAACTCTTTTGTTCTTTTGAGTCTAATTTCTTTCTGTTGCGGTTTAAGTTCTTGCACTCTTTGGAATTTCAATAGCTTTGTCCCGAGATCATTTTTCAATATTTGCCAAATGGAATATTGCGATATGTTCAGCTCACGAGCCATTTTTCGGCCACTGCGACGCGGGTTTCGATGAAGTCGCTTCTTTTATTTTCGAACCATTTCTGCTGATGTTGCTGTTTTCTTCCGTCCACTTCCTTGACATGGGGCTACGCTATAAGTATCATGGTAACGAGCGAAGATACGAGACACAAAAGATTTATTCACATTTAAATGCTGGAGTGCTCTAACGATAGCCACTTGTGGTTTTCCAGCCAAATATAAAGAAATCACACTATCGCGATTGAATTCCATCACGAATAACTTTGTTTCTTTAAAATTCTTACCAAAATGCTTTGTAAATGCTTTGTACGCCTGTAAACAATATAATGGAATAAATTTAACAGCTGTCGGACGAGTGGCTTAGAAATGACAGCAGTCTGAAGCTGGTTGCAGTTTTTTCATCTCACCCTGTATATCCGAATTTTTAATGTATACGTCAAATAGTTAACATCAATAAAAGGGTGAGAAGTGCACTCTTTATAATATTTTCGTACAAAATATAAATTGCATTTTACTCGCTAAGAAATATCCGATGCCCATTGCAAATGACAGGCTGCTGGCTTTATTCTTATTATTTATTTTCAAACCCCATCTGTCGATTCTACCACGATTGGGTAGCATCGACACATAATAGAATCGACGATAATCTCCAAAATACCTTGCCAAACTTTGCGTCTTTCACTCCTAAGTGTCCGCAATATTTGTTTTCCAACAAAACTTGATTCATGCAGAAAGTTCTGCATGTGTATTTAAGTAGGAAAAATAGTGGCTAGACCATCGTCACATGTCGTACTTCAAGCTGATTTTTATGTAGAACAAAAGTTCGGTTGCAAAATTAATTCTAAAAGTTCCCAAAAATATTTATGCTCTTTAAGTTAATTTCATCTTTATGAAAATGTTCGCACAAACAGTATTCATTTTATATCTTTGTCAAGATATTCAACGTTGTTGTCCTCTCATTCTGAATTATTTCTGTATTTGATTGAACCATGTATATAAAATCCATATGTTTTTTCTACAACTAAATATAAATGCCAAAAAAGGGACAAATTCGACTCTTTAAGTAAACATTAAATTGACCCCATTTAACTTTCCCTCTACTAAACTCACAGATGTTACCTCGTCCACTGCCATTGAAGGCAATAACGGTCACACTCTTCGGAATCTATCCAAAATGTCTTCCATATTATGTTTTAATTTATGATCTTTCATGGATTTTGAAATTATGGTTTTATTGCAAAGATTTAACACACACACACACACATCCAATCGCTTCACATGGAGAACCCTTTTGGAATGAATGTGTAGCCAGGTGTGGTGTATTGTTAGCATTGACCTTACCAATGAAAAAATCAAAATGTGTATAGAAAGAAAAGAAGAGAAAAGGAAAAAAACGAAGCGCAGAAATGTAAAGTCGGATAAAAGAAAGCTTTAATATAAAAGTCACATTGAAATTGCGGCCATAATTCAATCGCATACAATACTTGCATGGAATACATTTAAGAGAGGATAGCTACTACAAAATTGCAGATATGTTTTATATAGACATTGCTGGTAAGTGTGTATGTCAAAAAATGTATTTTAATGCATGTATATGAGAGAGAAAGAAGTCTTTAGTTAATAAAAGAATAATTAAAATAATGTAGATCAACACATTTTGAATAGCAAAAGAAAACGTGAACCTACACACGATTTTTATACCCTACAATACTATGTGTTGGGGTTATTATAAGTTTGATTGGGCCAAAAATTATGTAACACCTCGAAATATTGGTTTCCCACATAGGAAAGTATATATGTCCATATTTGTAATCAAGCTACAGGTCGCAATTATGAACCGATCCTCACGAAATTGGAAATGGAGGTGGGGTTATGGTCAGAATAGAACCCTATTGTTTTTGGAGATGATTGCACGATATTTAGGGGTTGAAATGAAGCAAAAACAGACAATTTTCCTGACTTTGCAGTTGCTCTATACGTTACAATTATGAACCAAACGACGCGGAATTTTACATGGAGTTAGAGTTTAGGAGTGGGCAGAAACCTAGCCATCGGACAATAATTAGCGGTTAAAATATACCTTTACTTTTATGTAAGAAAATAGGAAAATGTCCACTAAACCGCGAATATTTTCAATCCCAGCCAAATCAAAAATACATTAAAAGGTCACTGATGACCATTACAGTGATGATAATAGCCAAGAAATCGGATATATAGCTAAATAGGTACAATATATATGTAAAAGAAATTATGTTATTTATTCTGCTTATAAATCAAGAACCGCTGGTCGGATTTTCACAATTCACATGAATTCGGAATGGTCTCTTGCCAGAAAACGATAAAATTTACGAAAATAGCGGAAAAATATCCCAATAAAAAGCACATATCTTTCGTTGATTTTTTTTTCAATTTTTGTCATATTTTTTATCGGATGCGATTTTTATACCCTACACCACATGGTGGTAAGGGTATTATGTCTTTGTGCATTTGTTTGTAACATGGAGAAGGAAACGAGATAGACCCATAGTTACTTTTGAGAACCTTCATAGGATCACTTTCTGAGTCGATTTATGCATGTCAGTCCGTCTGTGCGTCCGTCTGTCCATGTATTCTTTTGAACAAAATGCAGGTCGCATTTATTATCCCATTGAGATGAAATTTTACAAACAATATTTTTTTGGCCCAAGGACGAACCCTATTGAAATTGGTGAGAATCGGATCAAATTTAGATATAGCTCCCATATATATCTTCATCCGATTTCGGGTTAAATGTGCACCAAATGTCCACTATCAGTCCAAATTACCTGAATTTTGGCACACCCAACCGAGTTCGGCCTAGAAGCAAGTATATCAAATTTGGAGAAAATCGGTTCAGATATAGCTATAGCTCCCATATATATCTTTCATCCGATTTGATCTTTAAGTCCCTCACATTCCTACTATGCACACCACAACCGTGATATTTGCACAGAAATAGCTGTTTTAAATTTTATCGATATTGGTTCAGATTTGGATATAGCTCCCATATATATCTTCATCAGATTTCGGGTTAATTGACCACCAAATGGCCAATATCAGCCCAAATGGACCGAATTTTGGCACATGTGACCGAGATTAGCCTTAAAGCAAATACAACAAATTTGGAGAAAATCGGTTCAGAAACAGCTATAGCTCCCATATATATGTTTTATCCGATTTGGTGTTTAAGCCTCTCACATTCGTAAGATGCACTCCACAAGAATGATATTTGGTACCAGATATAAGATACAGCCCAGAAATAGCTTTTTGTAATTTTATCGAAATCGGTTCAGATTTGGATATAGCTCCCATTTATATCTTCATCCGATTTCGGGTTAATTGTGCACCAAATGGCCGATATAAGTCCAAATAGACTGAATTTTAGTACATCGGACCAAATTCAGCCTAGAAGCAAGTATATCAAATTTAGTGAAAATCGGTTCAGATATAGATATAGCAACCATATATATGTTTTATCTGATTTAGTGTTTTAGTCCCTTACATTCGTAATATTCACTCCACAACCGTGATATTTGGTACCAGGTATTAGATGGAGCACAGGAATAGCTGTTTTAAATTTTATCGAAATCGGTTCAGATTTGGATATAGCTCCCATATATATCTTCATCCGAATTCGGGTTAAATGTGCACTAAATGGTCAATATCAGCCCAAATCACCTGAATTTTCGTACATAAGACCGAATTCAGTCTAGAAGCTAATACGTCAAATTTGGAGAAACCCGGTTCAGAGATAGCTACAGCTCGTAAAATGCACGATAGAATTAGATAGATTTTGATTTTGTACCAAATATCTCATAGAGCTCTGAAATGTCCTGTATAAACCTTTTTACGAGAGCTCTACTTAATATGCATAGTGGTGTAGGGTATCATATAGTCGGCCCCGCCCGACTTTTGAGCTTTCCTTACTGGTTTCAATTTGTTAGTACACCTCCAACCTTACGTTTTGAGGGTATTATATGCATATCGCAATTATCGTCCGATCCTCACGAAATTTTGCATGGAGGTAGGGTTAGAATCATAATTAAAGCCTATTGTTCTTAATATGTATATTTAGAGGTGCAAATGGACTAAAAAATATTTTTTCCTAATTTTGTAGCCGCTCTATAGGCCTCAAGTGAAAACCAATCGACACGAAATTTCGCATCAGAAGAGAGTTAAGGGAAGGGAAGAAGTATAGCATTTTGGATGACCATTGAATTATATTTAGCTGTAAAATGGACCACAACTTTCGTGTGAAATTGTTTTGAATACTTAACCACACTACGGAGTGCGTAAATATTGGCCAAATTCTCCGGGTCAAAAAACTAAGGGTAACCTCTGGGCAGGGCTCGTTGACATTATTTCAAAAACGAACCTCCAATATGGGTTTGGATGGAAGGGGACTTCGAACATATTGTAGTGTTGTAGGGTATCACATTGTCGGCCCCGCACGACTATAGCCTTTGCTTACTTGTTTTTTTTTTTTTTTTGTCATAAGCTGTGATACCCGTTACGAACTACAAATACGAAAGTTGAAATAATTGGTGAATCGGTGAATAATGTTGCTGAAATCATCAACATACCGAATATCGGGAGTTAGCGTTATATGGGGACTATACGAAGACATATAACTGCATACAAAAATGTATGTCATAGGCTGTAGTACCCATTGCACAGTGGTCGCTGCCATTGGCCAAAATTCAAAAAATGAAAATCAGATATTTATTATCAAATATGTACACATGAACTCTTAAGAGGTTAAGCTTTTTAGAAAACGTAATAATCTTGGCTTCATTCTAACGGCCCACTTCTAGAATAGCATCAAAAAAGAGAAAATGTAGTTATTTGCTTTTTTCAGTGGGATCAGTGAATAAGTGGAGTAAAAATAGGTCTGTATTACAAAATTAAATACATTTTAAAACGACAAATCTTGGCATTATTATTGAAAAGCAAGGTACTGACTTATTTTTAGTGCAGTAATGTGTGTGTTTAGTAGTTGTGTATAATATAGACGATGTGAGTGTTCTGAGTTGCCTTTAAGATTAATTTTGAAAATAAAATTGGATTTCAGTTAAAGTTTTAATTCTTTTCCCCCCTGAATCCTCCAATGTGACTTTTCTCGCGCCATTAGTAATGGTCCTAAGATTCTTGAAGTGCTAATTTAACTTTCAGATTCTGTCAGATTTGTATGTTATGCCCAATATACTGAAGTGACTTCGCTGCAATTTTGTCAATTCTATGGTGCTAATTACATAGAATATGTTTTTGTTATTTGGATTGATAAAGATGTAAATGAGAGATGTTCAATATTGTTACAAAGATGCCATATTAATGTCGAAAAATTTAAGGAATTTACACTGGAAACTGCTAAAGAGTTAACAAATAGATATCCATGACACTATCTTACACCCACAGTTCATAAAATTTTAATACATGCTCCCGACATTATAAAATATGTCATTGTATCGATTGGAGAATTATAGGAAGGCCGCGAAGTCTGGCAAAAAGATATAAAAAAGTTTCGACTAAATCATACCCGGAAAAAATTCTCGTGTTTCAACAAACACAGATCTTATTAACCGTCTTCTTCTGAGCTCTGACCCTTTTATAACGGGACAGCGAACGTTACCAAGCAATAAAATATATATATTATTAAAATCTGCATTTGAAATGAAATTTATATATATCCATTAGTAACTTTGATTTAATTTATATTGAATTGTTTATTTTGTTTACAAAAACATTGTCTATTTTGTTTACAAAAAAATAATTCAATTTGGAATTGATTTGTATAAAAATACTTCTATTTTTTGAGGTACCTTTACAGGGGGACTCTACCTGAAGGCGGGCCGTTCCAAATAATTTTCAGTAAGATTATTTTTTAGCTCTTTAGAACGTAACATGTCAAATAACAGAACAATCTAGTGTAGAAATGTGACAAAAATTGGGCAAATAGCCCTTATTCAGGAGGTACGTTGTAAGGGGACCATGCCAAAACATGTGTCGACCATATGCATTTTGTCACATTTTTTATTTTTATCCCATCAATGTACCATAACCAAAGATTCATATTGATATCTGCACTGAAAGTATTTTTGGCCGCTGTTCCCATACGACCTCGACAACTGCGCATTGTGAACTTTAAGTATGAAATTTGAAATAATTCCGGTAAATACCCTCGCTAAAATCATGAAAATACCGAATATCGGAAGGTATCGTTATATGGGGGCTATTCGTAAACGTGGACTCACATGGCTCTTTTACGGACTTAACCTGCCTACTGGTAAACTATGCCTGAATGCAGAATTTTAGCGTTCTATCTAAATTCGTTCGAAAGATAGCGTGATTACAACAGACAGACCGACAGACGGACATCACTAGATCGTCTTAGAATTTTACGCTGATCCAGAATATATATACTTTGCAGGGTCTATTATAAATATTTCAATGGATTACCAACGGAATGACGATATTATACCCTCCATACCATGTATGGTGGAGGGTATAAAAAAACGCCAAAGCCGTACTTTGCGTAATACGCACGAGGTAGTAAGGGGGGCTCGAGGCGCCAGGGTCCCCCTAAGTTATCAATTTTTCGATATTCGTATA
Organism: Musca domestica; assembly: GCF_030504385.1. Classification (NCBI taxonomy): domain Eukaryota; kingdom Metazoa; phylum Arthropoda; class Insecta; order Diptera; family Muscidae; genus Musca; species Musca domestica. Next base: position 532,078 of record NW_026712329.1, on the reverse strand, counting down.
TGACCTAAGTCTGGTATAAATAATACAACATGCCATATTTGGCACGGATTTGCAAAATTTGATTATCCTTTCACTTTCTGTTCAGTAAAATATTTTTTTGAAAATGTTGACATTTTATGTGGGACATACCAGAATGAGTAGACCGATATTGCCCATCTCCGAACTCGGCAAAAGTTTGATAATAATATTCCGATGTACCAAGTTTGGGCCAATTCGAATACTCCCTTCGACAGTTATAGTACCACCAGCTAGCCAGACAAACAAACAGAGAAACGGATGGACGGACTCTGCTAGATCGATTCCAAAGGCCCTAAAATAAATTTGGTTTAAAGGGACCTATTATCTAAAACCGTTATTTTGACGAGAGACATTTGCATGCCTGAGCGTATAATAAATTTGGTTTGTTGGTTAGTAGCATCGCGGCTCGAACACGTCACTCCGACTGCATCAATTCGAACTTCATAAAACACACTACTACCACCCGATATACACCAGACCGACTACATTAATACGGTCATGTCGAACCGACTGCACCAGAATACTGTAGCCCGATTGTTACCAGGACGACTTTAGTAACATGCATCCGAATAACATCCAACCGGATATCACCAAGTTATCTTTAATGTACCGTCAATCCAGAATGTGGGTTTTCTCCACGCATAAAGTGTTCCTGTATATATGTGGGTCGACTTGTGATAAATCGACGATCAAAACTCCCAATCAATTTTTAATTTTGTAATTGCAGATTTCTTATTTGATTTTAAAAGTGCAAGAATATGCAACTATAAAAGTGTTTTTATTATTTTTTCTACTCTATTATTAAAATCAAATCTATTCTAAAATGTTGTAAATTGTAAACAAAACTTTCCGCGATAATATACAAAATCGATTTCAAAAATATATACGTTTAAAAATTTACTGTCTCAGTGAAGACACGAGTCGCATAAAGAGTCTCTCGATTTTAGGTTGCGGAAGAATATCATTCATGTCTGTAGGCAATTAGTAGTGTAGGCCCAATATTGGGTAATGCGTCCATGCATTGGTATTTTTATGATGTTAGCCACAAATATAATTAATATAAATCCGTTGGCTTTATGCATTTTGTCTTATTTTAGTCTTCTTAAGAGATGACAGCAAATTGATGACAGCAAATTTTTGTTCGAATAATCTTCGAAAAAATTCTCCAATACTTCATAAGTTACTCGGTTGCATATACAGGTCGAATCTAATATAACATTTTAATCACTTATTTGTAGAGGCTGATGACAAACTCGTAAATTCTATTCACATTTGTATTTTTGACAACGCCAGCTATAAACATGTATGCATGTCTGTACGTGTCGGTGTCTATGATCCCTTAAAATGTCATTCATTTCTGATATCAAAGAACATATAAAACAATTCAATGCAGACATAATCTCATATGTTAGACTTTATGATGATGATTTTTTATGAGTCACCAATTTTGTTTTTATGAATCCTCTGGAGAGATATACTTGGGTTGCCAATGTTTGAATTGGAGACAGCAGAATTGATTTCATCTGAAAATAAATAGCAAAAAAATGACTCATTTAAAGGCTTCGTATAATATATGTACAAATATAAACGAAATGAAAAGAGTGTGTGTTTTTACAGATTGAAATTATAAATTCAGTAATCCCTTCCATAATTATATGATACTTCAAAAATGGCATGTCATTAAAAACATTAAACAATTCGAATGCTCTCTATTCTCAAAACTCTATTGGCAAAAACATAATTTTGAGCTATAGCTATAACTGGAACGATTTCGTCCTTGGGCCAAACATTCCGTCATTCCGTTTGTAACTCATCGAAATAATCATTTTAGACCCAACAACGCATATTTTCTTGATCAGCGTAAAATTCTAAGACGATTTAGCCCTGTCCGTCCGTCTGTTGTAATCACGCTACAGTCTAAACGAATTAAGATAAGATGCTAAAATTTTGCACAGATCTCTCTTTTGTCTGCAGGCAGTTCAAGTTCGAAGATGGGCTATATCGGTCCACGATATTGTATTGCCCCCGTATAACGGTACCCCCAATATCCGGTATTTTGATGATTTTAGCCACATTTTCCAATGCAATAGTTTGAAAAACCAAACGAGGAGTTCTCTATGAACACTTAACTCCCTGAAAGAGAATTGCCTATATAGGTCCACGATATCGTATAGCCCCCATATAACTGTACCCCCCCCCCCCCCCCCGATATTCGGTATTTTGATGATTTTAGCCACATTTTCCAATAGAATAGTCTAAAATTCTACACATGGAATTCTTTGTGAGCACTTTAGCCTCTGAAAGGGAATTGTCTATATAGGTCCACGATATCGAATATCCCCCATATAAGGGAACCCCCCGATATTCGGGATTTTGATGATTTTAGCCACATTTTCCAATGGGATTATCTGAAAATCCACACAAGGAGTACTTTACCCCTAGGGCTAGATTTGTCCTCACAAAATCGTATATCCCCTCATATATCTGCACCTTCCGATATTAGGAATTTTAAAGATTTTAACAGAATTTTGTTGTTGCAAAATGGTCAGGAGGAGAATATCCCAGACAAAAAACAAGGGAACTTATGAGGATTGGTGGTTCTTTCCGAAACCTATGTATTCCTTGCCTTACCCCCTGGTAAACATTACCATCGTTCTCCACTTATAAACAAACGTTGTTTTTATAAAAACAATAATAAAGAGATAAAGCGTGACCATATTGCAACAACAAAATACTACGGTATCCCGAACAAACAAGCCAATACTGTTCGATTTTTACACAATTTTTAATGGCCTTTATTTTTTTTTTATTTATTTTTTTTGGAAAATGTCCTAATTCGTTCCAAATGGTGGAGGGTATTCAAAGTTCAGCCCGGCCGAACTTAATGCTTTTTTACTTGTTTATATTGTACTTACACTACTGATTTCTATAATTTGTAATATTTTTTCGTCTTACTTATTAATCGTCGGATCCTCAAGTAATGTTGTTTGGGGGTAAGGTCGGGGGTTCTAATTAACCAAAAAAAAAAAAAAATAATAATAATAATAATACTTTTCCCAAATGTGTGGTCGACATACAAGTCACAATTAAGACCAATCGACAAGGAATTGTTCAAGGGGTTAGGGTTTAGGACAGGGCAGACGTCTAGCATTTTAGACGTGCTTTGGATTATATTTAGCTGGTAAAATGATTACAAGTTTTGTATGAAATTGTTTTGAATGCCTAGCAGCACAACAGAGAGCGCAATAATAAACAAAATGCCCTGGTCAAAAACTGAAGGAAACATGACATTATGCAAAACAAGTAAAAAAGCAAAATACCGAATAAAAGGAGGTACTGATATATGGCGCCTGTACGAAGGCCTGGATCTTCATGGACAATTTTCTGTCTGTAGTTGCTGTTACGAACTCTAAATACCACATTTGAAACAACTGCGGTGAATAATGTCGCTAAAATCATCAAAATACAGAATATGGAAATGGGATGTAGCATTACATGGAGGCTATACGAAGACGTGGGCCTGCATACGCAATTTTTAGTCATAGGCTAAGTACCCATTACAAATTCGTGGTACAAAATTTGAAACAACTCCGGTGAATAACGTCCGTAAAATCGTCAAAATATCGAATATCGAGGGGTACCGTTGTATGTGGGCTAAACGATATTGTGGACTTATATAGATATTACTCTTCCAGGGAGTAAAGTGCTTGGAAATAACTTCTAGTATGGATTTTTAGACAATTCCATTGAAAAATGTTGCTAAAATCATCAAACTACCGAATGTGGGGAGGTTCCGTTATATTGGGAATATACGACATCGTGGACCTATATAGATAATAATCTTCCAGGGGGTGAAGTACTCAGAAGGAAATCCTTTTGTGGACCTATATAAACAATTCATTTCCAGAGGGTAAAATACTCAAAAAAAAAAAATACTTTGGTGCATTTTCAGACAATTTCATTGAAAAGTGTAGCTAAAATCATCAAGATAGCGAAAATCGGGAGGTACCGATGTAAGGGAGCTACACGATATAGTGGACCTATATAGAAAATTCTATTCCAGGGAGTAAAGGACTTGCAAAGAACTCCTTGTGTAAATTTCATTGAAAATTTGGCTAAAATTATCAAAGTATTTCGATTATTTCGATAAATCACAAACTATATATGGTGGATGGTATAAAAATCTAAAAAAATAAGGCTTGGACCAAAGATGGTTTTCAAATGTATTATAGTATTGTACGGTATCAATTAGTCGGACCCGCATGGCTATAACCTTTGAATATCTGTTGGTACCATTTTATGTGGATTATGGAAAAACGTGGACCGAATTTAAAAACCATGACGTTAGAAACTGTTTACTGAGATGCCGAATATTGGGAGGTACCGTTATATGGGAGTTATAGACGTAGCCATATAAAGACAATATTGAACTAAAGAAAGTAGAAACCCGTTATGAATTCCAACTATCGAATTTCGCAAATTATTGCGTTAGAAACTGTGGCTAAAATATAAAATATGGGGACATAATATTATATGGTGACTGCAGGAAATTTTTGGCCGATAAAACTCATCTTAGAAATTGACCTGATTGCAGACAAAAGAGAAATCTATGCCAAATCTTAGCTCTAGGCTGATTACAAAAACCGGACCAATGGACATGGCTAAATCGAATAAGAATTTAAAGCTGATCAAGAATATATATATTTCGTTGTGTATATGTGTTACAAAAAGGAATGCCATACTTAATGTACCATTCATGCTATATATAGTGGAGAGTATTAAAATTTTGCATATATATCATATATACATACCCGATATAGTCAACATGCATATGACAATGTTTATATCAGACTAAAGTGACGAGCGAACAACTCGAAAATTGTTCTAATTAGATCTAGTATAAATATGGAATATATAGGCTCAAAATTTATAAAACGTCCCCCAACAAAGGATATATGATGGAATAAATACATTTTAAATTTTTCGATTTATTCTCATTGTTCCATAGAAATATATATGGGTACATTTTTTTCAAACCTTAAACTCTACAGGTGCCGCTTGTAATTGGTTCTACATTTATGCCTTCTAAAACTCTGACATTACAAATTTACCCGTTCGTTTACCCCTGTATAATCTATTCTATATCTTAAAAGAGGAAAATCTATATATATATATATATATATATATATATATATATATATATATATATATATATATATATATATATATATATATATATATATATATATATATATATATATATATATATAAATCAATTGTTGTTCGTTGGTAACGGAATCAATTGAGAACGGGTGCACCGATTTGAATAATTTTTTTGTACAAACATTCGCCATACCTCGAGTTAGGTTTTTAAAGAAAAAAATATTGACCACGCCTACTTTTACGCCCACTATTTAGATTTATCTAAAATCCTTATATTTGCCAAATTAATGAAGATATCGGTTTGAGAATTATTACATCCATCCAACCGTATGTATTTATTTAGGGGCTGAGGAACGCGCCTACTTTTAAATCTGTCTCTCTATATGTAAAAGAAAGTTATGTTAGTTACAACGCTTATAACATTAAGACCGCCGGTCTGATTTTAACGATTCAGACAAATTCGGAATTGCCTCTTGGCAAAAAAGTATAAAAATTCTAAAATCGGGAAAAATCGAAAATTTTTCAATGAAATCGAATTTCAAAATAATAGTACATTCTACAGACAAACTTCATAAGGACCTTTAAGGACCAGTTGAAGATTATTTGTCTTTTTTCAATCCTTTCTTTTTTCTATATTGAAGTGCACATTTCTTATTGTTTTCAATTCTGAATGAATAATATTAAAAATGAAATGAGTGTGTAATACGATGTTAAATGGCGATCTTTCATGTATAAAATTGGCATATAGCTTTCAACTCCAGGACCTTCAGCTGGAAGATGCGAACACATTTATACAAACAAAAATGACCGAAAAAGCGTTATGGGTTCACTTCAAAAAGTGGACCTTTTTATTTCATATGACAATAATTTGTCCAATGAGAATGTAAAGAAAAGAAAGAAATAATTTGTCCAATGAGAGGACGCAAAATAGTAGAGCGAATATATATATATATATATATATATATATATATATATATATATATATATATATATATATATATATATATATATATATGAAATAGACGATACCGAACATTTCTTTAATCGTCATTGAATTACACTACGATGAAAAATGTGGACTTTATTGGATCTCCATCGCACAATTTAAATTACAAAAAATTTATGCCCAAGTATGAGGTGAACAAAACTAAATACCAAGCAGTAGGGGATTTTAAACGTTGGAAATACAAATTCGAAATTATAGATCATTTAAATGAAAACGTTAAGCTTTTTACAACAATAAAAATTGATCTGAATTTTCACATTGGGCTATTATAGATGTTCGCCGGCAACTCGGACCGAGCCAGCTATTTTTTGTATATTTGTTTGTAATTTATCGACTCGAAAACCATTGCACTGATTTTCCTGAATATTTCCAAGTATACTACATTATCGGCTGAAAGTAACATAGGCTATATACATTTTTGAAATTCCACTGGAGATATAGCACAGGAATCGGAGGTACCTCCCAAAAATTTAGATTTTATATGCACATATCTATTGATCGATTACAAACACAGTCTTCAAATTTGGAGTGCGTAACGGAATTTGGAACAAAAATAAATTTGCCAAATTATATTGAAATCAATTCAGATTTGGATATAGCTCCTATATATATTTTCGGCCGATTTCATATATTTGATGTAATAAACACGTTGTGGACACCACATTTAATGAGAGGAATATGTAATGGAATTTGTCTAAAATAATTTCTTGCCAAATTATATTGAAAACGGTTCAGATTTGGATATAGCTCCCATCTAATTTTCGGTCGATTTAATTTATTTTATGCACCAAATACTCTATGTATGGAATTTGTGAGGGGTTTTAAATCAGAAAATAAATTTGTCAAATTATATTGAAATCGGTTCAGATTTGGATATAGCTTCCATATATATTTTCGACCGATTTCACATATTTGATGCACAAAACACTATACGTATGTCCGATTCCAATGAAATTAGGAAAGAGGAATTTGGCGGAATTTGGTTACAATAATAGATTTGACAAATTAACTAGAAATCTGTTAAGATTTGTATATAGCTCCCATATATATACGGGGTGAGATGAAAAAAAAATGCAACCAACTTCAGTTTGCTGTCATTTATAAGCCACTCGTCCGACAGCTGATAAAATTATTCTAGTGACAGCTCATTATATTGTTTACAAGCGTACAAAAGCATTTTGGTGAGAATTTTCCAGAAAAAAAGTTATTCGTTACGGAATTCATGCGTGATAATTAGAGCACTCTAGCATTTGAGAGTGAACAAGTATTTCGTGTCTTGTACCATCGCTCGTTACCGTGATGCTGGTAGCGTAGCTCGACGTCAAGGAGGTGGACGGAAGAATACAGCAACATCAGCAGAAATGGTTTGAAAAGTAAAGAAGCGACTTGATCGAAACCCGCGTCACAGTGGCCGAAACATGGCTCGTGAGCTGAACATATCGCAATATTCTATTCGGCAAATGTTGGAAAATGAGCTCGGAGTGAAACCATTGAAATTCCGAAAAGTGCAAGAACTTACACCGCAACAGAAAGGAAATAGACTCAAATGAGCTAAATTGTTGCTTCGCTTGGCCGAAATTGGTGAACTGTCGAACTTGGTTTTCTCCGATGAGAAAACATTCCTTGTCCAGCAGTTTGTAAACAAACAAAATGATCGTGTTTACTTGTCAAAGAGGTCAGCTGAAAATGTGCACCTTCGGTATTAAAGCCTTGGGCACGCAAACATTTTGGCCGCAGACCTTGGATATTCCAACAGGACTCAGCACCATCGCACTCAGCACGCGCCACCCAGGAGTGGTTACAAAATGAGGTTCCTCACCTCAAGCAAGCGCTTCGCCGGGAATGAGTCAAAATACCGCAAAGTAACATACGTGCAGCGGGTGACTGTTTTATTGGTCGTTTGAAGGCCACAATTCGTGCCAAAGGTGACCAATTCGAACAAATCTAAACTAATTCTATAATTTGTTGCTATTTCCCACATTTTTTGCTTTCATTTAATCACCCTCACCCTGTATATTTCATAATTATACTAGATCCAATGTTTATAGTTGTTAAATTTCGTCTCGCTCGTCACTTTAGCCTGATATAACAATTGTCATATACATTTGGACTACATCGGGTATGTACATGTGAAACATATGCAAAATTTGTATACCCTTCACTATACATATCATGTATGTATTTCCGCAGGATCGCGTTTTGGTCCGACAGAAGGAAAGAGATTTTGATTCCGGATCTTCAATAAAGATGAATAGACCCTTTCAGATGATATACACGCTGGACTTCCGCTGATCGGCGAGGCTTTGTCCAAGATTAACATTTCTCACAAGCCATCTTAATACGTAATAGCCATTCGTTTTCATACAGTATCCACTATTGAACCTCCTTTGGTGAACGTAATGATAAAATTTAAATGCTAACGCATAAGATATCAAAGAGATTCTACCTTCCTCTTACACCTAAAGCATTTCGAAATTATGCTCTATCATGGTGTTGCACATTCAATAAAATAGCAAGTAATTGTGATTTGTATGTATTGTTATATTCATCACTGTCACTCCACTTTAACAAGCTTAGCCTATTTAGATCAACGGCGGTCTATAGTCGTTATTTTCTCAAACAGTATTTACTCTTCGATATTTTTCTGCATGATTTCCTTAAAAGCCTATCATCTCCTTTCAAATGTTTGCTATTCATTCATCACTGATTTGTTGTTATGTGAGATGTGATATCATGGCCAATCTGTCTGTACACACGTCGCACATAGCTGAGCAGAATATTGCGGCGGCACAACGTTCTCGGTTTCGGTCCAATGTCATAGCTGCTTGTATGCTAAATTCATGCCTTCATCCATGATATTCCAGATTTATCTAATGTGAACTCGTTCCATTTGTATTCAAATTATGACTCGACACAAATGACCGAAAAATCATGCAATTTTCTTTCTTCCATTCAGTCTTTGTGCTTTGGTGCTGCTAAATATTCTCTGGAAGTTTGAACAAAGGAATTGTTCTTTGGGAAGGAAAACAGAAATTATGATAGAATATGAGGTCATGACAGTATGGTTAAGAAAAAGGCTGTGTGCAAAATTATGATTTTATGGGGAAACATTGGCCGCTGCAAGACAGTATGTTTAAGGGGGTATCTATTTTTGTCAATAGAAGCATGTACCGAGTTACGGAAAGTCGTGTAAAGATTTGGCTGTATGGAATCTAATGCTATGATTGACTGCAGATGGATTAGTATCTTTTTATATACGATTTAATATAGTTCCTATATATAATGGAAACGTTTGCTCAAATGACTTTTGATTAGTTTATTCTCATTTCAGACGAATTATATGCAACTTGTCATTTGTATTTGTGGTGAAATTAAGAAGTTATAGTTATAATAGTTATAATAGTTTTACGAATCTGTTCTACCTCCTTATCGTACTATGATCATATGTTTACAGTTTTTCAAAATTATTCATTTCACAACACATTACTCATTGTCAAAATTTATATTTATGAATCCATCGCATACACAGAAACCAGAGATGGCAAATTTGACAAAGTAAATTATAGAAAATGCAAGGATGGGTATACTTATGTGAAATGATTTTACCTTCTTAATTCTACCATGTTCGTGTTCTTGGTGAGTAGAAAGTCTCAAATAGGCTATATATAAAATGTAAAAGATGAATTCTTGAAATTTGGCAAGTATGGAGGTGTTAGTTGGTAGATGGGATAAAACGGTACTAAAATTGTGCTCCTGTGATACAGTTCAGCATTCATATTTTGTTTAGAGCTGAAGTCTTAATTTTGCAAGTTTTTATACCCTCCACTATGTATACACAGTATGGAGGATATATTAAGATCGTCATTCCGTTTATAACTTTTAGAAATAGTCATTTTCATATTCTTGATCAGCTTAAAATTCTAAGACGATTTAGCCATGTCCGTCCGTCCGGCTCTCCATCTGTTGTAATCACGCTAGAGTCAACACGAATAAAATGAAAAATGGCTCGTGAGTTGAACATTTTCCAATATTCCATTCAGCAAATATAAAAAAAGAGCTAGGGGTAATGCCATTCAAATTCCAAAAAGTGTAAGAACTAACACCACAACAGGAAGAAAATAGACTCAAAAGAGCTGAAGATTTGCTTCGGTTGGCCGACAGTTGTGAACTGTAGAATTTGGTTTTCTCCGATGAGAAAACATTCGTTGTCCAGCAGTTTTTAAACAAACAAAATGTTCGTGTTTACTTGTGAAAGAGGTCAGCTGAAAATGTGCACCTTCGGTTGGCCACCAGAACTCAAGTGCCGACCATGTTGATGGTGTGGGTCGCCATGACTTTTCCCTCCTATTAATCGACTGTGGCATCAGAATAAATGCCGAATACTATCGCGAAAATATTCTGGAGGGTGTATTAAAGCATTGGGCACGCAAACATTTTGACAGTAGATCTTGCATATTTCAACAGGACTCAGCGCCATTGCACTCAGCATGCGCCATCCAAGAATGGTTACAAAATGAGGTTCCTCGCTTCATTTCCAGCGCACAATGTCCACAAAAACCTCGGGATGCCAATCCGTTGGACTATTGTGTCTGGAGTATTTTGGAAAACAAGGTTGGCACTAAAAAATATCAAAGTATCGGTCACCTCAAGCAAGCGCTTCACCGGGAAGGGGCCAAAATAAATAAAATTAAATTAAAACCAGTAAGGAAAGCTCAAAAGTCGGGCGGGGCCGACTATATGATACCCTACACCACTATGCATATTTAGTAGAGCTCTCGTAAAAAGGTTTATACAGGGCATTTCAGAGCTCTATGAGATATTTGGTACAAAATCAAAATTTATCTAATTCTATCGTACATTTTACGAACTATAGCTATCTCTGAACCGGGTTTCTCCAAATTTGACGTATTAGCTTCTAGACTGAATTCGGTCTTATGTACGAAAATTCAGGTGATTTGGGCTGCGATTGACCATATAGTGCACAATTAACGCGAAAGATATATATGGGAGGCATATCCAAATCGTAACAGATTTTAATAAAATTAAAATCAACTATTTTTGGGCTTTATCTGATATCTGGTACCAAATATCATTCCTGTGGAGTGCATATTACGAATGTGAGGGATTTAAAGACGAAATCGGATGAAACATATATATGGAGCTATAGCTATATCTGAACCGATTTTTACTTAAATTGGTGTACTTGCTTCTAAGCTGGTTTCGGTCGGATTTGCCAAAATTGATGCTATTAAGGCCATTTGGTGGTCAATCACCCGAAATCGGATGAAGATATATATGGGAGCTATATCCAAATCTGAACCGATTTCGATAAAATTTAAAACAGCTATTCCTGTGCTCCATCTAATACCTGGTACCAAATATCACGATTGTGGAGTGAATATTACGAATGTAAGGGACTAAAACACTAAATCGGATGAAACATATATATGGTTGCTATATCTATATCTGAACCGATTTTCACTAAATTTGATATACTTGCTTCTAGGCTGAATTTGGTTCGATGTACTAAAATTCAGTCCATTTGGATTTATATCGGCCATTTGGTGCACAATTAAGTCGAAATCGGATGAAGATATATATGGGAGCTATATCCAAATCTGAACCGATTTCGATAAAATTACAAAACATTTCTAGGCTGTATCTTATATCTGGTACCAAATATCATTCTTGTGGAGTGCATATTACGAATGTGAGAGGCTTAAACACCAAATCGGATAAAACATATATATGGGAGCTATAGCTGTTTCTGAACCGATTTTCTTCAAATTTGTTGTATTTGCTTTAAGGCTAATCTCGGTCACATGTGCCAAAATTCGGGCCATTTGGGCTGATATTGGCCATTTGGTGGTCAATTAACCCGGTACCAAATATCACGGTTGTGGAGTGCATAGTAGGAATGTGAGGGACTTAAAGATCAAATCGGATGAAAGATATATATGGGAGCTATAGCTATATCTTAACCGATTTTCTCCAAATTTGATATTCTTGTTTATAGGCCGAACTCGGTTGTGTGTGCCAAAATTCAGGTAATTTGGACTGATAGTGGACATTTGGTGCACATTTAACTCGAAATCGGAAGAAGATATATATGGGAACTATATCTAAATTTGATCCGATTCTCACCAATTTCAATAGGGTTCGTCCTTTGGCCAACAAAATATTGTTTGGAAAATTTCATCTCAATCGGATAATAAATGCGACCTGCATTTTGTTCACAAGAATACATGGACAGGCGGACGGACGGACGGACAGACGGACTGACATGCATAAATTGACTCAGAAAGTGATTCTATGAAGGTTCTCAAAAGTAACTATGGGTCTATCTCGTTTCCTTCTCCATGTTACAAACAAATGCACAAAGACATAATACCCTTACCGCTATGTGGTGTAGGGTATAAAAACAATATATTTTCAAAATCAATGATTGGAAGAAACTTAAATTGCGGGGCGCGCATTAATAATATTAACGAGATTTACCATGGAATTGAAAGATTGAACACTTAGGATCATATTTTTGAGAAAACATCCAGGCATTTCATTCATCTTTCGCGTTATTTGACTCATTTTAGAAATGAACAAAAAGTATCAAGTAAATTAAAACAACTTGTTGCCTATAATTTTGATTTAATTCTGACAGGAAGCGGGCATAGGCTCAGGGCTGTATTTCTGTAGTTTTACCAAGCTGTTCTACCTCCTTATCGTACCATAATCATATGTTTACAGTTTTTCAAAATTATTCATTTCACAATACCTCATTGTCAAAATTTATATTTATAAATCCATCGTATACACAGAAATAGAGATGGGAACCTGTTTTTTATTCAGTGAAATTTAACAAGGTAAGTTACAGAAAATTCAGAGATGGGTATGCTTATTTGAAATGACTTTACCTTTTTAATTCTACCATATTTGTATCCTTGGTGGGTAGAAATCTCAAATAGGCTATATATAAAATGTAAAAAATGAATTCTTAAAATTTGACAAGTATAGAGATGTTAGTGGGTAGATAGGATGAAACGGTACTAAAGTTGTGCTCCAATGCTACAATTCAGTAATTAAATTTTGCATTTTTTTTTTAATTTTGCAAGTTTTTTACCCTCCACTATGTATACACAGTATGGAGGATATATTAAGATCGTCATTCCGTTTATAACTTTTAGAAATAGTCATTTTCATATTCTTGATCAGCTTAAAATTCTAAGACGATTTAGCCTTGTCCGTCCGTGCGGCTCTCCGTCTGTTGTAATCACGCTAGAGTCAACACGAATAAAGATAGGAAGCTGAAATTTTGCACAGATCAGTCTTTTGTCAAGTTCGATTATGGGCTGTATTGGTCCACGATATCGTATAGCCCCCATACAACCGTAAATCTTGGCTTTTCTGATGATTTTAGCCATTATCTGAAAATAAACAGAAGGGGTTCCTTTAGCTTACTTCAATCCCTGGAAGAGAATTGTCTATACAGAGTGAGATGACAAAACTGCAACCACCTTCAGACTGCTGTCATTTCTAAGCCACACAGCTATTAAAATTATTCCAGTGACAGCTCATTATATTGTTTATAAGCGTACAAAAGCACATTGGTGAGAATTTTCCGGAAAAAAAGTTATTTGTGATGGAATTCAAGCATGATAGTATGGAAAACCACAAGTGGCTATCGTTAGAGCATTCCAGCATTTAAATGCGAATAAACCTATTGTTTCTCGTACCACCGCTCGTTACCGTGATACTGGTAGCATAGCTCGACGTCAAGGAAGTGGACGGAAGAAACCAGCAACATCGGCAGAAATGGTTCGAAAAGTAAAGAAGCAACTTGATCGAAACCCGCGTCGCAGTGGTCGAAAAATGGCTCGTGAGTTGAACATTTTCCAATATTCCATTCAGCAAATATTAAAAAAAGAGCTAGGGGTAATGCCATTAAAATTCCAAAAAGTGTAAGAACTTACACCACTACAGGAAGAAAATAGACTCAAAAGAGCTGAAGATTTGCTTCGCTTGGCCGACAGTTGTGAACTGTAGAATTTGGTTTTCTCCGATGAGAAAACATTCGTTGTCCAGCAGTTTTTAAACAAACAAAATGTTCGTGTTTACTTGTCAAAGAGGTCAGCTGAAATTGTGCACCTTCGGTTGGCCACCAGAACTCAAGTGCCCACCATGTTGATGGTGTGGGTCGCCATGACTTTTCCCCCCTATTAACCGACTGTGACATCAGAATAAATGCCGAATACTATCGCGAAAATATTCTGGAGGGTGTATTAAAGCATTGGGCACGCAAACATTTTGACAGTAGATCTTGCATATTTCAACAGGACTCAGCGCCATTGCACTCAGCATGCGCCATCCAAGAATGGTTACAAAATGAGGTTCCTCGCTTCATTTCCAGCGTACAATGTCCACAAAAACCTCGGGATGCCAATCCGTAGGACTATTGTGTCTGGAGTATTTTGGAAAACAAGGTTGGCACTAAAAAATATCAAAGTATCGGTCACCTCAAGCAAGCGCGTCACCGGGAAGGGGCCAAAATAAATAAAATTAAATTAAAAAAAATGTAAAATTATGGCATTTGATTTTGGACAATTTTTTTTTTTACTATTTTAAGCTCAGGTCTGGCGAGTACAAAATGAAAGACAACATTAAAGCATTTGAAATACCGTCCGGAATGTTAGAAAGAGTTTAGCAAAATTGGGCTAAGCGGAAGGACCATTTGTGACGCAGTCGCTGCCTGCATTTGCATGAAATAATATATCGACCGTTTTAATAATTCAAATAAAAACTTCATACATTTATCTAAATTGCATGTACTTTCAATACCCTCAGTAAATTGGCCCCACCGAAATAACCATTTTAGACCTTAGGTATCTTTGGATCAAATACTTTTTGGGGACTCTCAGAGGTATCCAATCTGCACAACTTGGTACATTGCAATATTCTTATCAAGTTTAGACCCTGTTCAGACATGGGTAATATTGGACCACTTTTTCTGGTACCTCCCCCACTAAGGATCCAAATTGTAAATGATCACAACGCTTGTAAAAATGAAGGAAGGGTTCGATCGTCTTCAAATCTGGCATATCATAATATTTACATCAACTCTAGGTCTGGTATTAATATGGGGGTACGCAGGGTCAAGATTTTAAATTACGAAGACGGCCATAAAATGCGAAATAATCTTTGGATTCTCTTCCAATAATAACATCACAATATTTTTATTCACACAAAATTTGGCGTGAAGATGATAGATATCGATCCATTCCTCCCCCACAAATAATTACAATTTTGATTGAGAATTATTCGCATTAAATTGGAAATAAATGATCCCTTTATGTATTATACATGTCAGTATTTTTATTAGTAATAGATGAAGTAGGGTACTTCGTTCCAGTATATACATGGGCTGACACACATGCGATGAATGTTTTTAGTATGGGAGGTATATTAAGTTTGTCATTCGGTTTGTAACATCTCGAAATATACATTTTAGACCCCACAAAGAATTTATATTCTTGCTCAGGGCAATATATATTCTTGATTAGCTACATTATTCACCGATTTTTTAAGTTTCGCATTTGAATATTTTAATGGCTTATGACAAAAGTTACCTATGCAAGTCCATGTCGTCGTATTGACCCTAATATAATAGCTAAATTCGAGATTTCTAATATTTTAAAAGAATTTTTAACGGAGTTTTTGAGAATTGCCAAATTCATTCCAAATGGTGAAGGAAGTTACAGCTTTTTTACTTGTTTTAATTTTTATATCCTACACCACAAAATGGTCAGGGTATTATGTCTTTGTACATTTGTTTGTAATAGGCAAAAGGAAACGAGATAGACCCATAGTTCCTTTTGATGATCTGCATAGAATCACATTCTGAGTCGATTTATGCATGTCCGTCCGTCCGTCTGTCCATGTATTTTTGTAAACAAAGTACAATTCGCATTTATTACCCTATCGAGATAAAATTTTGCACAAATCATTTGTTTGGCCCAAGGACGAACCCTATTGAAATTTTAGATAATCAGTCAAAATTTAGATATAGCTTCCATATATATCTTCGTTTGATTTGCCTTTTATTGTGCACCAAACGTGTAACATCAGCCCGAATAGTATGGAATTTTGCACATACAACCATATTAGGCCTGAAAATAAGTATGCCAAATTTTATCGAGATTGGTTCAGATATAGATATAGCTCCAATATATATTGTTCATCCGATTTGTTATTTTTGTCCTCCGCAGTCGTAATATGCACTCTGTAACAACAATATTTGGGGAAATATATCAAATGCAGCTCAGAAATACATTTGCTAAATTTGATCGAAATCGGTTCAGATTTGGATATAGCTCCCTTAAATAACTTCGTCCGATTTACCTTTTATTTACCAAACGTCTAATATTTGTCCAAATGGGATAGAATTTAGCAATTATGACCGAATTGAGTCTGGAAGCTTGTATGTCAAATTTGGTGAAGATCGGTTCAGATATAGCCATATCTCCCATATATACTGTTCATCCGATTTGTTACCCACTGCCGTAATATGCACTCCATAACAACGATATTCAGGGAAATATATCAAATACAGCTTAGAAATATCTTTGCCAAATTTTATCGAGATCGGTTTCGATTTGGATATAGCACCCATATATATATTTATCTGATTTCAAATTAATTGTGCACCACATGGGCAATACAAGTCCGAATTTAAAAGACACAAATGTTTCGGCATATTTAGTCATTTGAACTTTAAATTATAATCAAAGCGTGTATGATTGAATTCTCCCATAAAAACTTTTAATTGTTATGCGGAGCTAAATTAGCAAAGTGGTGTAGGGTATCATAAAGTCGACCCCGTCCGACTTTAAGACTTTCTTTACTGGTTAATGTTGCAAATAAATTCGCAAAGATTAATGAAGTGCAACATATACTGGTGGAGGGTACACACATATATTGATCAGCTACAGATATATATTCTTCAAGTTTGGAATATGTAACGAAATTTAGTACAAAATAAATTTGCCAAATTATATTAAAATGGCTTCAGATTTGGATATAGCGCCCATACATATTTAATATATTTGATGCACCAAATACGATATGTATGCCAGATTCCAATGAAATTTGGCATTGTAACGGGATTTGGTCCGAAAATAAATTAGTCAAATTATCTTGAAATCGGTTCAGATACATACTGCCATACATATTTTCGGTCGATTTCACATATTTAATGTACCAAACAAGATACGTGTGTCCAATTCCAATGAAATTCGGTACGAGTGAACTAAGAAACCATAAAATATTCGTATGTAAAATTTGGAATGCATAAGTGCACAGGGCTCAGCTAGCAGTCTATAATCTCTGAAACTCCAAAATTTTTGTAGGATATGTATCGACTGGTAAATTGAAGAAAAATTACTTTTTCCATTGTCCTCTCCACCTTCACATGTATAGCAGTTTATCGCCGTATTGACTTGCTAAACACGCATAATTTTTAAAAAGTTCTAAGATAATGACTCCAGCTATCACATTATGGCGGTCCGAAAAGACATAAACATTAATTGAAAGACTGTTGTGCGTTGAGGAAAAAACCTCCGCAAAAGTACTCGTCCTCCTTTTTGATGTTAGCCGTGGGCTCCGGCTCTGTAGCAACTCCAATTTAATTTGTTTGCTTTGCTGTTGTTTTGCCAATAGGCTTTAAATTTCAATTCATGTTGTCATAACAGATAAATCTGCAAAGAAAACAAAACTTCAGTGGGGAAAAATGAAATCAATGCACAATCCAATTCTGTTTACTAATGTTTTTGTTGTTCTTCTGATCGTTTAGGCCATACTATTCAATGTTAACGTTTATTGCATTCTCGTCGTTTACGTTTGGACCATGTGAGTGTGTACGTGTATTTGCATGTCTGCTTGTGTTTAGTTAAAGGTGGGCGGCCAAATCCACGTTGTTGCATATATGTGAGGTTGTGCGTGTCCATTGTGGAAATTTATGGTGTAATTGAAACCGGAAAATACAATACAACATTTTGTGGTAAAAATTTGATAAACTTTTCTGAGCAAACAATTATTTATAGTTATTTGAATATCGTGTGTACATGTCCAAATGAAAATACACACAAATCTACATACATTAAAATGAAATTTTTAGAACAGGGTGACAGGTGTAAATCAAATTGGTCATATTTTTGGGAGTGAATTTGCAAAATGCTATTTTAGCCAGAAATTCAAATATTTCATAAAATGTAACATTTTAAATCGCAAACACACATAAAAACATTTTCTGAACATCTATGTGAAAAAAAAACATTTCAATGAGATTAAAGCTGGAATTTCATGTATTATCGACTTTTAATGGCTTCTAGGAAAATGGTTTGAAAATCAAACAAAATGTTTGATATTATTATAAATATACAGCTTTGAAGCGAGACGTGGTAAATATTATACAAAAAAAAAAAAAAAAAACACAAAAACAAAACGTCCCAGTCCCATTTCCGTTTCCCCAATAACTCAGCACACCCATTAAGTCTGATTCTTCAGTTCGTTCATAAGAACTGAGCTTTTATCTCAGCTAAAAGCTGCCTATGACGGTTGAACCATTAGCTAACCTACAAAAGCTGAACAATGACCTTGTCCACAAAAGCCTGAGCCTTGAAATAGAATATACAGGGTGAGATAAAAAAACTTCAACAAAGTCAAACGCCATAATTTTTGCATTTTAATACCCTACAACACTATGTGTTTGTTATTATAAGTTTGATTGGACAAATAATTATGTAACACCTCGAAATATTGGTTTCCTACATAGGAAATCTTCCTATCTCGCCGAGCTGAGTTGATCTAGCTATGTATGTCCGTCCGTCGGTCTATCCATGTTAACTTGTAATCACTCTACAGATCGCAATTATGGCCCGATCTTCACGAAATTCAGAATGGAGGTGGGGCCAGGGCCAGAATGGAGTGAAGGCGTTGAAATGAAAACTGAAAAATTTCCTGATTTTGCAGTTGCTCTAAAGAATCTAGCATGGGGCTAGAGTTTAGGGCTGGGTAGAAGCCTTCTAATTTTGATGGTCATCGGATAATATTTAGTTGGTGAAATAGACCATAACATTTGTGTTAAATAAAAGTCAAATTTTCCATTAAACCGTGAATATTTTTAATCCCAACTAAATCACAAATAGACCACCAGGTCAGTTCTGATCGATAGTTCCGATAGTAAATATATTGGATATATATAGCGAATTATATACAATGTGTATATACAAAGGAAGGGGATGTTAGGTAGAATACTTAAATTTCAAGAATGGCTGGACCGATTTTGACAAATTTTGTCAATCCGGAATGCCCTGTTGGTACAAAATAATAAAATCTAGAAAAATCGCATAAAATATGCCAATAATGATGTTAATATAGATTTTGTAGTATTTTGTGATTTTTTTATTTTTTCATGTTTCTTATCGCATTTTGACTTAAAATATTGATGTATACATTTTCTAATATTTTTTAGCCTTACAACACAGGTTGGGACTATTATATGCAGATTGCAATTATCGTCCGATCCTCACGAAAATTTTCACAAGGGTAGGGTTAGGCTGAGAAGGGTTATGTCTATTGTTCTCAAAGATGTCCCTAATATATATAGGGGTTGAAATGGACCAATAACAAAAAATAACTCCCTTCGGTCTATAAAGAGACTCCCTTCAGATCGTCTATAAAGAGACTCTCTTAAGCTCGTCTTTAAAGAGACTCCCTTTAGCTCGTCTGTAAGCAGACTCCCTTTAGCTCGTCTATAAAGAGACTCCCTTTAGCTCGTCAATAAAGAAACTCCCTTTAGCTCGTCTATAAAGAGACTCTCTTTAGCTCGTCTATAAAGAGACTCCCTTTAGCTCGTCTATAAAGAGACTCCCTTTAGCTCGTCTATAAAGAGACTCCCATTAGCTCGTCTATAAAGAGACTCCCTTTAGCTCGTCAATAAAGAAACTCCCTTTAGCTAGTCAATAAAGAGACTCTTTAGCTCGTCCATAAAGAGACTCCCTTTAGCTCATCTATAAAGAGACTGCCTTTATCTCGTCTATAAAGAGACTGCCTTTATCTCGTCTATAAAGAGACTCCCTTTAGCTCGTCTATAAAGAGACTTCCTTTAGCTCGTCTATAAAGAGACTTCCTTTAGCTCGTCTATAAAGAGACTCCCTTTAGCTCGTCTGTAAAGAGACTCCCTTTAGCTCGTCTATGAAGAGACTCCCTTTAGCTCGTCTATAAAGAGACTCCCTTTAGTTCATCCATAAGGAGACTCCCTTTAGCTCATCTATAAAGAGACTGCCTTTAGCTCATCTATAAAGAGATTCCCTTTAGCTCGTCCATAAATAGATTCCCTTTAGCTCATCCATAAAGAGACTCCCTTTAGCTCATCTATAAAGAGACTGCCTTTAGCTCGTGTACAAAGAGACTCCTTTTAACTTGTCTACAAAGACTCCCTTTAGCTCTACAAAAGACTTATTTCAGCACAATGCATTTAAGCATCTCATCTACTAACTAGCTTAGTTCAGTTCTATTCGTCCTTGAAAAAAGTTATTTAAAAATTTATGGTGGCAGCTATATTGGTCCTTAATAACATATTTTTTTTTAAATGTGGTTCCTTGAAGAATTATTGTATAAAATTCTACCTTAGTCCTTTAACAATGATATTTAAAAAAACTAAGCAAAAGTTTCATTATGCAATCCAAGTAAATAGAAATTGAAGAAATCTTGGTAAAATAACAGCATTGTATTCCTTAAAATGATTTTGTTGAAAAAATTCACATTATAAGTTCTTCAGTCCTTGAAAAACATCCACCTTAAATCTATGTTATTTCTTGGTAAAATATTGTTTTAAAATCCACGATGGTACTAAAAAAATATTCACTTTAGTCCTTTGGTCCTATTCCGATTCTTGAAAAAATATTATTTAAATTCTACTATGGTTTCTTTGCAGCTATGTGTGTCCTTGAAAACAAAATGCTTAATATCTACGCTGGCATATATTTTGATCCTTAAAACAAATTTATTCTAGTATCTATTTTGTGTATAAAACATTTTTGTACAATAAACTAAAAACATTTTTGATATATGTTTTCAATCATGAAATGAGAAGTTTCTTGAAACAATACATTTCAAAATGGTTGCATACAATTTTTTCTGATTTATGAAATTAAATGGGTCATTAGAGGAAATTTATAATCGAAATATCCATTGACATGTTCGATACCGTCGTTACGGGTATATACACATAAGCCAATTTACCATTGCCAAATATGTATGAATACCACAAAATATTTATATCCACCTATAGGACTCCTCTGAATCGCATGCAATAAACTAGCCATTGTTGCATTTTTACTAATTTCAATGAAAACAAAACGCAAATATATATTTCTTTGGCTGTGCCAACAATGACAAATAGAATCAAAATCCACAAACAAAAAACTAGGTTGGTGTAAAAAAGCGCTGCAACGCTAATATTTATAACCCTATCCAACAACATATTATACATTCGCACCCTCGTTGTCCTTTAGTCGTCTTTCAATAAATGCCCTATTGAACTGTTAAATCGCCGGCTAGCCCATTAATAATAACAAAAAATATGAACGAAAGAAAAGGATTTGCTCTCCGAAGCAAAGTCACAACCAAACACCAGTAAGCAGAAATATGAACGTACTGCTGCAAAAGCCAACAGTAACGTAAAATAAAATTTATGATCAAATGAAGGAGAATATCACTGCCACTGCCCATTGGGGAATTATGAAAACGTAACAACTGCGTTAACTTTGGCACCATGAGGTGGACGTAAATATATGTGACTACTACTTTGGGAAAGTGTTATATGAGGGAAATATTGTAGTTGTCTTCTATGCTATAGAGGGTATATTACGTTCGTCATTCCGTTTGAAACTCATCAAAATAATCATTTATCGGCCCAAGAAAGTATACATATTTCTGCTCACAATTTTTAATTTCCCTGATATTCAGTATTTTGACGATTTTATCAACATTTGTGAATGAAATTAATTAAAGAAACCAAATTTTAACCACAGTTTTGGATGGAAATGTTTAAAGTTTAGCATTTGAAGTTCGTTATAGTCACCACTTATTCGGGTAAGAAATAATTATTGGTCCACGTTTTCCAAATAACCGTATCTGTAAATACAGGATGAGATCAAAAAACTGCAACACACTTCTGACTACTGTCATTTCTAAGCCAATCGTCCGACAGCTGTTACAATTATTCCAGTGACAGCTCATTATATTGTTTTCAAGGGTGCAAAAGCATTTTGGTGAGAATTTTCCAGAAACAAAGTTATTCGTGACGGAATTTAATCGGGGTAGTGTGATTTCTGTATATTTGGTTCGTTACCGTGATACTGGTAGCGTAGCCCGACGTCAAGGAAGTGGACGGAAGAAAACAGCAACATCAACAAAAATGGTTCGAAAAGTAAAGAAGCGACTTAATCGAAACCCGCGTCGCAGTGCCCGAAAATGGCTCTTGAGCTGAACATATCGCAATATTCCATTCGGCAAATATTATAAAAAGTGCAGGAACTTACAGCGCAACAGAAAGAAAATAGACCCAAAAGAGCTAAAGAATTGTTTCGCTTGGCCGATAGTGGTGAACTGCCGAATATGGTATTCTCCGATGAGAAAACATTCGTTGTCTAGCTGTTTGTCAACAAATTAAATTATCGTGTTTGCTTGCCAAAGAGGTCAACTAAAAATGTACACCTTCGGTTGACCATCAGAAATCAAGCGCCGGCCAAAGTGATGGTGTGGGCCGCCATAACAGCCGATGGTCGCTTTCTGCACGTTTTAATCGACCGTGGCATCAGAATTAATGCCGAATATTATCGCATTCTATTTTCTTTTCAATTTTTGCCGACTTGAATATTGCGATATGTTCAGCACACGAGCCATTTTTGGCCACTGCGACGCGGGTTTCAATCAAGTCGCTTCTATACTTTTCGAACCATTTCTGCTGGGCTACGCTACCAGTACCACGGTAACGAGCGATGGTAGGAGACACAAAAGATATATTCACACTTAAATGCTGGGGTGCTCTGACGATAGCCACTTGTGGTTTTCCAGCCTAACATAAAGAAATCACACTATCACGCTTGAATTCCACATTACCTCCCTATATTCGGTATTTTGATGATTTTAGCGACATTATTCACCGGAATTGTTTCAAATTTCGCATTTAAAGTTCCAAATGGGTTTACATGTTTACATGTTCAAACTGTACCTCCCTACTTTCGAAATTTCGATGATTTTAACGACATTATTCACCGAAATTTTTTCAAAATTTGTATTGTAAGTTCGTAATGGGTACAACAGTCTGTGACAGAAAATTGTCAGGTCCACATTCACGTATAGCTTCCATATAACGGTACCAACCTATATTCGGTATTTCGGTATTTCACCGGAATGGTTTTAAATTTCATATTTGAAGTTCTTCGTATATACCCCAATATAACGGCAACTCCCTATATTCGGCATTTTAATGAAATTTTTTTTGTATTTTTTTAAATTCCCAAATTCCTCCCAAATGGTGGAGTTTATTAAAAGTTCGGCCCGGGCGAACTTACTGCTTTTTTACTTGTTAGCATAAAAATATCTAAAAAACGATTTAAATAATACCTCACATTACTGATGATTTCAAGATTATAGTCATAAAAGTTTATAACATAACTCTAAATACAATTTTTGATACCCTTACTAGTACAATTTTCCACAAGCTAATCCTTTTAAGTCGTTTAATGTCAAATTTTAGAACTTTAGATAAAGAAAACACAATTGTTTTTATATTTTAGTATGAACTTCTAAAAACCCCGCCTTATAGCCCACTTATCCACTGGTTCTCATTCAGTTAAAATTGGACCAAGAAAAAATTGTCAATGACTGAAGTTTCCGCCTATTTTTTGTTTTTTTTTTTTTTAACGGTATTTTTGGTTTTGAATGTATTTTGAGGAGAACCTCAATTTGGTTATAGTTTTAGTTTTTACATGGTAGAGAGTTATTTCCCGTTCTACCTATCATTTTAATGCTGTATATTCCTCCTTGTAGAGTGCTAAATGAAATCAACAATTTTTAACCACTGGGTGTTTCATGTACATCTCCCTCTACCAAACAAATAAACAACAAAACACGACAGGGAAAAAAGATTTGTATAAAACACACTTACTCACTCACTCGCAGCGATTCATTTGTCGTCTCTGGGTATATGTTTCAATATGAACACACCATAAGATTTTATAGTTGACGGTATTTATGGTGGCTTGTAACAATAAAAAAGACAAACGAAGCAGCGAACGTATCCTTCAGTTTAGATGCCATAAATTGCGTTTGTTCTACTCTTTGGCATACGAAGCTGGCTGGTGGCATCCATCTACGGGCGACAAACAATGTCTTTGCAATGCTGTTCAATTTATCAAAAATTGTTTCAATTAGAATGTTGTCACTTGTGTGTGGCTGTGTGTGTGTTTTTGTCACTCAACGCGGGTGTCTGGGTGTCGAGGATTGAAAATAAAATGGATGCATCTGTATCCGAACGTAATGTATGTATGTGCGTGTGTTGTGTTTCTATGTCAGATATTATTTGTGGAAAGGTTATAAATTATCGTTTATGAATTATTGCCACTTTAAGGGAAATTAGATCACACGAAATGTAATCATTCAAATAATCAACGTGGTGGCATTTATGAATTGCCAGCAATTGTCTAATAAATTAAGCACTTTGAACAAAATAATGCTTTGTGAAATTCTCACAAGAGGTCTGTGCCAGCCTAGAGATGTATGTATCTATCTGAACAAGTAAGTATGTACAATTGATGATGACGATGATGTACCGCCGATCAAGCAGAAATAATGAAGAATCCGCCTATCAATTAGGTTAATTGCTATCGTTTATGTACAAATGTGTTGGTGGGCGTAGATATGAATGCGCACACACACACTCACTCTGGCCGCAATGGCATCTGAAAGTACATACACAACCGACAGACAGGTGAGAAATTTGTGGTCGGCCAGAAATTTCACGTTGTAACATTTCGAGGATTTACCACCACAATGCAATGCTGTAAAGTTCAGAATTTATATCAGTTTTGATGGTGCCAACAAGATTTGCATTTTGTGAATATGAATTAAATTTAGGATTAAAGCGGACGGTTTAAATAAAAATACTCCCTAGTAGAATTCTTTAAGGCATATATTATTAATAAGGAGGAAATCAAAGTCGGCTTAGGAATTCTCATCTCTCTGTAAATCCACTTCACAGTAGTTCAGAATAGTCTGTCTTGCTAGTCAAAATTTTTCATTTTTTAAGATTCAGTGCATGGTACTATTACCAGAGTAATCTCATTTAATTTTACAATATCAATTTTTATATCCTAAACCACACAGTGCACAGTGGTCGAGGTCGTATGGGAACAGCGGCCAAAAATACTTTCAGTGCACATATCAATATGAATCTTTTGTTATGGTATCTTGATGGGATAAAAATAAAAAATGTGACAAAATGGATATGGTCGATGCTTGTTTTGGCATGGTCCCCATATAACGTACCTCCCGAATAAGGGCTATTTGCCCAATTCTTGTCACATTTCTACGCCAGATTGTAATGTAATTTGACATTTTACGTTCTAAGGAGTTAAAAAATAATCTTACTGAAAATTATTTGGAACAACCCGCCTCTACCTGCTGGTCCCCCTGTAAAGATACCTCCAAAAATAGAAGTATTTTTATATAAATCAATTCCAAATTTGATTTTTTGAAAACAAAATAAAATAACAATTCTATATAAAATTAAATTAAAGTTAAATTTTGCACAAATAATTTGTTTGACCCAAGGCTCGATTGAAATTGTAGATAATCGGTCAAAATTTAGGTATAGCTCCCATATATATTTTCATCCAATTTGCCTTATATCAGCCCAAATAGTATGGAATATACGTACGACCAGATTGGACCTGAAAATACGTATGTTCATCCGATTTGTTATTTTTGTCCTCCGCAGTCGTAATATCAACTCTGTAACAAAGATATTTGGGGAAATATATCAAATATAACTCAGAAATACCCTTGCTAAATTTTATCGAGATCGGTTAATATTTGGATATGGCTCCCATATATATCTTCGTCCGATTTGCCTTTTATTGTGCACCAAACGTGTAATATTAGCCCAAATGGAATGGAATTTGGTACTTACGGCCAGTATGTCAAATTTGGTGGAAATCGATTCAGATATAGCTACAGCTCCCATACATATTGTTCATCCGATTTGTTGAATTTGCTCTGCATAGCTGTAGTAACGATATTCGGGGCAATATATCAAATACAGCTCAGAAATACCTTTGTCAAATTTTATCGAGTTCGGTTCAGATTTAGATATAGCTCTCATATATATCTATCCGATTTCAAGATAATTCTGCACTAAATGGACAATACAAGCCCGAATTGAAAAGTCGCAAATGTCTCGACAAATTTAGTAGAAATCGATTCAGAGGAGGATATTCCTCCCATATATTAGTTCCTTTGGACTTTTAATTATTACTATAATCATAGTTGGTATGATTTAATTCTCACAAATTCCCCATTAAAACCTTTATTTGTTATGTGAGGCTCTACGAAATATGCAAAGTGGTGTAGGGTAACATGAAGTCGGCCCCGCCCAACTTTAAGACTTTCTTTACTGGTTATTTTTTGGTAACGTTCGCTGTCCTGTTATAAAAGGGTCAGAGCTCAGAAGAAGACGTTAATAAGATCTGTGTTTGTTGAAACACGAGACTTTTTTCGGGTATGATTTAGTCGAAACTTTTTTATATCTTTGTTTCTAGACTCCACGGCCTCCTCCTATAATTATCTTATCTATACAATAATAAATTTCTAAAGTCGGGTGCATGTATTAAAATTTTATGAACTGTGGGTGGAAGATAGCGCCATGGATATCTATTTGTTAACTCTTTAGCAGTTTCCAGTGCAAAGGCCTTAAATTTTTCTGCATTAATCAGAAGACATTGCTTGCAACATAATTGAACACCCCTCAGTTACATCCTTATCAAATCTGACAAAGTCTGAAAGTTAAACTAGCACTTTTAGAATATTAGGGTCATTACTAATGGAGTGAAAAAATCACATTGGAGGATTCAGGGGGGAAAACAATTAAAAATTTTTGCCAGAAATCCAATTTTATTTTCAAAATTAATCTTAAAGGCAACTCACATCACTCACATCTTCTATATTATACACAACTACTAAACACACAAATTACAGCACTAAAAATAAGTCAATATCTTGCTTTTCAATAATAATGCCAAAATTTGTCGTTTTAAAATGTATTTAATTTTGTAATACAGTTCTATTTTTACTCCACTTTTTCACTGATCCCACTGAAAAAAGCAACTAACTACATTTTCTATTTTTTGATGCTATTCTCGAAGTGGGCCGTTAGAATGAAGTCAAGATAATTATGTTTTCTAAAAAGCTTAACCCCTTAAAGGTTCAGGTGTACACATTTGACAATGAATATCTGATTTTAATTTTTTGAATTTTGGCCAATGGCAGCAACCACTGTGCAGTGGTAAGGGTATTATGTCTTTGTGCATTTGTTTGCGAAATGGAAAAGGAAGCGAGATAGACACATAGTTACTTTTGAGGATTTTTATAGAATCACTTTCTGAGTCGAGTTAGGCATGTCCGTCCGTCTATCCATGCGTCCGTCAATGTATTCTTGTGGACAAAATTCAGCCCGCATTTATTATCCGTTTGAGATGAAATTTTGCAAACAATATTTGTTTGGCCAAGAACGTACCCTACGATGATAAAAGGATCCGATTTAGATATAGCTCCATATATCTTCAACCGATATCGGGTTAATAAATAGCTAATATAAGTCCAAATGACCTGTATCCCTCCGAATTCAGTCTAAAAGCAAGTAAATCACATTTGGAGAAAATCGGTTCAGATATAGCTATAGCTCCCATATATGTGTTTCATCCGATTTGTGATTTAAAGTAACTCACAAACGTAACATGCATTCCATAACAATGATCAATGGTACTAAATATAAATTTTAGAATGGGTTTAGATTGTTCGTATTGGTCACTTTTGGCACGAATTATGGACTTCAAACGGCCAGTGAAACCGTCACACGCTGCCCGAATGTTGCTCTGTGGTATTTTGGTCCATTTCCGGCGAAGCTCTTGCTTGAGGTGATCGATACTATGGTACTTTTTAGTGCCAACCTTGCTTTCCAAAATACTCTAGACACAATAGTCCAAATGATTGGTATCCGGAGATTTTGGTGGCCATTGTGCGCCGAAAATGAAGCGAGGAACCTCATTTTGTAACCATTCATGGGTGGCGCGTGCTTAGTTCAATGGTGCTGAATCCAGTTGAAATGTTTGCGGGTCCAAGGCTTTATTACACCCTCAAGAATATTTTCGCGCTAATATTCGACATTTATTCTGATGTCATGGTCGATTAATACGAGCAGAGAGTGATCATCTGCTGTTATAGCGGCCAACACCATCACCATGGCCGCGCTTGAGTTCTGGTGGCCGACCGAAGGTGCACATTTTCAGCTGACCTCTTTGGCAAGCAAATACGATCATTTTGTTTGTTCACAGACTGCTGGACAACGAATGCTTTCTCATCGGAGAGTTTCAAATTCGGCAGTCCACCACTTTCGGCCAAGCGAAGCAACTATTTAGCTCTTTTGAGTCTATTTTCTTTCTTTTGCGGTGTTAGTTCTTGCACTTTTTGGAATTTCAATGGCTTTACCCCGAGTTCATTTCTCAATAATTGCCGTATAGAATATTGCGATATTTTCAGCTCACGAGCCATTTTTCGGCTACTGCGACGCGGCTTTCGATCAAGACGCTTCATAACTTTTGGAACGATTTCTGCTGATTTTGTCCGTCCACTTCCTTGACGTCGGGCTACGCTACCAGTAACACGGTAACGAGCGATGGTACATGACACAAAAGATTTATTCACATTTAAATGCTGAAGTGCTCTAATGATAGTCACTTGTGGTTTTTCAGCCAAATATAAAAAAATCACACTATAACGATTGAATTCCATCACGAATATTTTTTTTTCTGTAAAATTCTCACCAAAAGGCTTTTGTACGCTTGTAAACAATATAATAAGCTGCCACTGGAATAATTTTAACAACTGTCGGACGAGTGGCTTAGAATGACAGCAGTCTAAAGTTGTTTTTTGGGCAAATAGCCCTGGTCAAAAACTAAGGGTAATATCTGGGCAGTGCTTTATGACATAATTTCAAAAGGCTTCTAGAATATTGTATCTATAGGGGCTTTCAACATATTGTAGTATTGTAGGCTATCACATGGTACTTTCTTTAGGTAGCGTATGATTATTAAGTATGAGAATTTACGTACACATACATAAGTTACTTATACGCCTATGTAAAAACAATATGTCAGGCAGAAAATTTTCAACGGACAATTCCATGTAGGGGTTGAAATACTATGCAAATATGACAAAATCACGCATAATATTTAGGGGTTGAAATGGACCAAAAACTGAAAAATGTCCTGATTTTGCAGTTGCTCTACAGGTCGCAATTATAGAGCAATCGAAGCGGGAGTTAGCACGGCGGAAAGGCTTGGGGCTGGGCAGAAGCCTTCCAATTTTGATGGTCATCGGGTAACATTTAGAGGGTGAAATAGACCATAACATTTGTATTAAATAAAAATAAAATTTTCGATTAAATATTAATTAAATATTTTTAATC
Organism: Musca domestica; assembly: GCF_030504385.1. Taxonomy (NCBI): domain Eukaryota; kingdom Metazoa; phylum Arthropoda; class Insecta; order Diptera; family Muscidae; genus Musca; species Musca domestica. Next base: position 502,091 of record NW_026712329.1, on the reverse strand, counting down.
CCGACGAAATGACAAATAGACGAACAGATTAATTCTGACCGCTGCGTAGATGCCGATAGTAAATATGTCGGATGTATATAGCGAAATATATACAATGTGTGTATACAAAGGAAGAGGGTGGTAACTAGAATGCTTATATCTCAAGAATGGCTGAACCGATTTTGAAAAATTTTGTCAATTCAGAATGCCCTGTTGGCATCCAAGTATAAAATCAAAAAAAAAAAACGCAAAAAAGACACTATGATGATGTTAATATCGATTTTGTAGTATTTTGCGACATTTTTTTATTTTTTCATATTTTTTATCGCATGCGATTTTTTGAATTTGACTAATAATATTGAAGTGGATATTTTGTAATATTTTTTCACCTTTCAACACAGGTTGGGGATATTATATGCAGATTGCAATTATCGTCTGATCCTCAGGAAAAGTGTAGGGTTAGGCTCAGAATGGCTAGGCCTGTTGTTTTCAAAGATGTCCGCAATATATTTAGGGGTTGAAATGGACCAACAACTAAAAATGTTCCTGATTTTGCAGCCATTATAAAGGTCATAAATAGAAACCAAAGGACAAATATCGTAGACAAGAAAATCATATAGATGAGTCTAAATTTGAAGATACAGAGGGGCCTCTTGCTTTTGGAGATGATCGCAAAATATTAGGGGTTCAAATGAACCAAAAACAGAAAAAATTTCCTGATCACACAATTGAAGCCATTCGACACGCCTGAGAAGAGCGTTAAGGACAGGAAAGAATTCTAGTATTTTGGATGACCATTGGATTATATTTATCTGTAAAATGGACTACAACGACTAACAGCCCGACAGAGTGCATAAATGTTTGGCAAATGTCCCTAGTCAAAATCCTAATTTCAAAAGCGAAATCTTCCAATATGGATTTGGACATAAGGGGGCTTCTAACATATTGTAGTGTTGTTTTCAAATGTAATTAGCCTGTCCTAACTTGTGATGATTGTTTCGTGGCTACATGGATGTATACTTCCATAAAAGCCACATGTAATAATACAATATAACTTTATCCATATGAAACATATTTTATGTTATAACATTTTATGTTTTTTTTTTACACATTCGATTTTGGCTTATTCTTTCAATCAATTTTATAGTTTGAGAATATTTTGCCATACCTTATATATTTATAAATAAAACTGCTGTTACCATTGCTATGGAATTATGTAAATTACATACACAATTTAAATGTAAACTGAAACATAACAATTTCATTACTACATGTTTCCCAGCAGTAGCAGCAGCAGCAACACCACCGTCAATTTGAAACCTCATCAATATTTCACTTTGTGGAAGAGGAAAATTGAGATAGACCCAAACCAAATACACGAATAGACAGACAAATCGAAACAAATTTCTTCTGTAACATTTTTTATGGTCTTTGGAACTTTTGGAAACACGCGGAGGCCCGGGAGGGTCTATGTTGTTATCATTGGTTTGTGGCAATAAGTTAGACTACGGCAGAATATAGGAAGTGGTAGTGGTAGCAGCCGCAGTGACAGTAGTTCCTTTATCCAAAGTACTTTGAATAATATTTTTCAATATAATGACATACAGACTTACACAAAATACCACTTGAGAAATACAAAAAAAATACAACAATACAAAAGGGATATAAAAATCCAGTTTCCATCCACAGATACGGGACATGTGAATTGGTGTTGTTACAATTTTTGGTATAACATCTTAGCTGCATATTGAAGGTCAAGTGCGTGGATAGGAAAGCCATGTATTTAAATAATTGGGGATCTAAATATGTGAGTGCCTGTGATTCCTAAATCGATGAGGCGAATTAAAAAGCGGTCCTCACTTAACCAGTATTCATTGAAGTCATCCTTTTTAACAGACAATTTGGAAACAGATTATAAATTTCCATTCACATCCCTACCTGACTGACCGACTGACTGCGAATCAAAGCCCAGATTGAACACCTGAAGGTAGAATCTTAAAATTCGGAATGAGTGTCACTGATGGAGTGCAAGATAGATACGCCAAAGGGTTTTTCGAAGTTCGGACTTTAAAGTTACGAAAAGTTTTAAAATGGTACTACATTTCTGCAATGGTACGATTTGGGATTATGTGAACGGATGGAACTAAAAACTTGAAATTTTGTATGAAAATCAAGGTTGGAAAGAAAGTTTAATATATAAAGGTCGGTTTGGAGAAGTGAATAAGATGTACGAACTGTCTTAAATGGTACTAAATTTAAAAGGCTGGTTTAGGGTGAACAAATGAAGCAGGAATTTTGCAATTTTTTGTTGGTGTTCCTTTTGGTTCGTTACAAAGAGGTTATTTTGGAAAAGTACTAATGTACTAAATAGTACTATATTTGGTACAATGTGTTATTAGATGAACATGTAGTGCTTGAAATCCGCATTTTAGTAATAAGGTCGCTGGTCATGTGTTACCTGTATTATAATTGTACGAAAAGTAAACTAAATGGAACAATATTTGGTATTAGGCGAAGGAATGGTGCTGAAATCCTTAAATTTGGTATCGGAGATTGGGATATGAAGGTGATTTTGGAATTGTGTACAATAATTGTACGACTAGCACTAAATTTGGTATTGAGTAAAGGAATGAAGCCGCAATCGTGAAATTTAATAATGGATGTAGCTGTTGGTGTCTTCGGTTAAGTTTTGGATGTTGTTTTGGAAATGGGTACAATAATTGTATCAAAGGTACTGAATGGAACTATATTTGGTATTGAGTGAAGTAATAGAGGTAAAATCCTGAAATTTGATATTTACATTTCTGAAGGTATCTGTGATTGCGATTTGAAGCACCCATTATGATCTTCAAATACCAAATTTGAATCACTTCTGGTGAAAAGTTTAACACAACTCATAAAATACTGAATGTTTGTAGGTACAATTATATAGACACCGTACCAAAGCTTGGACCTATATAGAACGTCGTAAAGATGCTCACTACATACTGGGAACACAAACTGCCAATTAGACTAAAACGACCAATATGGCTTAAATGTGCTAGCAAAGCTATATGGGATATACAGCGTGAGATGAAAAACTGCAACCAACTTTAGACTGCTGTCTTTTCTAAGCCATTCGTACGACAGCTGTTAAAATATTCCAGTGACAGCTATATTGTTTACAAGCGTACAAAAGCATTTTGGTGAGAATTTTCCAGAAAAAAAGTTATTCGTGATGGAATTCAAGCGTGATAGTGTGATTTCTTTATATTTGGCTGGAAAGCAACAAGTGGCTATCCTTAGAGCACTCCCGCATTTAAATGTGAATAAATCTTTTGTGTATCGTACCAACGCTCGTTACCGTGATACTGGTAGCGTACCCCAACGTCAAATAAGTGGACGAAAGATCACAGCAACATCAGCAGAAGTGGTTCGAAAAGTAAAGAAGCGACTTGATCGAAACCCGCGTCGCAGTGGCCGAGAAATGGCTCGTGAGCTGAACAGATCGCAATATTCCATTCGGCGAATATTGAAAAATGAGCTCGGGGTAAAGCCATTGAAATTCCAAAAAGTGCAAGAACTTACACCGCAACAGAAAGAAAATAGACTCAAAAGAGCTAAAGAGTTGCTTCGCTTGGCCGAAAGTGGTGAACTGCCGAATTTGGTTTTCTCCAATGAGAAAACATACGTTGTCTAGCAGTTTGTAAACAAACAAAATGATGGTGTTTACTTGCCAAAGAAGTCAGCTGAAAAGGGCCACCTTCGGTTGACGAACAGAACTCAAGCGCCGGCCATGGCGATGGTGTGGGCCGCCATAACAGCCGATGGTCGCTCTCCGCTCGTATTAATCGACCTTGTCCTCTGAATAAACGCCGAATCTTATCGCGAAAATATTCTGGAGGGTGTACTAAAGTCTTGGGCATGCAAACATTTTGGCCGCAGACCTTGGACATTCCAACAGGAGTCGGCACCATCGCCCTCACCGCGCGCCACCCAAGAATGGTTACAAAATGTGGTTCCCCGCTTCATTTCCTGCGCACAATAGCCACCAAAATTCCCGGATACCAATCCGTTGGACTATTGTGTCTGGATTATTTTGGAAACAAGGTTGACACTATAAAATCACCTCAAACAAGCGCTTCGCTGGGAATGGTCCAAAATACCGCAGAGAAACATTCGGACAGCGTGTGACGGTTCCATTGGCCGCTTGAAGGCCACAATTCGTGCCAAAGGTGACCAATTCGAACAAATCTAAACTTATTCTAAAATAGTATGCTATTTCCGACATTTTTTGCTTTCATTCAATAAAATTGAAAAAAAATAAAAAAAAATATATACTAGAACCTGGACCTATATGTCCCATTTTCAATAGCAAAATTCCTACAGACATAAAATAAATCTGGGTTAAATTTTATCAACCTTCTACATTTTGTTCGGAAAAAACGAGCTACTTCCACAGACGGACAAGCATGTAATGTCAGCCTATTTCGAGGTGTTACAAATGAAATGACAAACTTATTTTACCCTCCATACTATGGGTATAAAAATACTGCTGGATGCAAAAGTCATACATGTCTGACAAATCTTTAGGAACTATTTTCAAATTTAAACATTTTGAAATAAATTTTAATTTTCTCCAACCCTCCATTTCAATTCCATGACCTAAAACCGTCCTCCACATTTAATAGATCTATACCATGGATATTGTACCCCGTAGCATAGACAGAATGGGAAAATGGAAAAAATGTGAATTGGTTTGTAGGTAAGTTGGCTGGTTGGTTGTTCGGTCGTTCGGTATTGGTGTGTTTGTTCTTCTTTGATTGTGTTCCAGTTGTTGCTGGCCCCTACGCTTTTCTGGTGTTGTTGTACGGCACACAAAGTGTCATTCCAAAATGTACGTGATTCAATTATAAAATGCGGTTTTCAAATCGTTGAAAAATTTATGTATTTTCATTTTATGTACATCCTGAACATTTTTGCAATGTTGTTGTCGTCGGCGACATTGGTACAATCTGAATGCTCGCTATTGCGCCCTACATTAGGAAGCAATGGCTTGCTGTTTTGTGTACAAAACATACGTATATTTAGAAAGTATCCACGTGAAATATTTAATTAAAAGATAAATTAATTTGTGAGATTTCCTTCAAAAAAGCTTTTTTGTAAAAATCTTTCAAAACTTTTTATATACTACTTACGGCATTTGCTCCTGGTAAGTACAATGGCAATACCTTATTGCCAAATACCAGTCCATTCCACGCTTCTTTGTCCAATGTTGGACAAATTGTTATGTAAAATTCATATTAATACATTTTCCATCCCTTTATAGGAACTCTAGTCATGTTACTCCTACAAAGTACTACTTTCTGATGAAATGTTCTCCTCATAGTTCTCAATAAATTCGTATTGAATTTATCCCTTTTTATCCCGCCACAATATATGGATTTTTCTATATGACTTTTTTTTGTACTTCAGAGGTATCCGCTCATTCATTCATTCATTCATTTGTTGGATCTTTCTGTGCGCCGTTGATGGCACTTTGTATGCGTACGCGAACGATGAACGTGACGCCTCCTTTGTGCTGTAGACCGATAAAGAGGCGAGAGAATGCGGCAACTTTATGACTATTTTTGAATGTTGCTATTCGGAATAAAAAAAATCATTGAACATAACTACCTAAACCAATAAACATTCGTGTGCTACCGTCGCCGACAGGGGACAGGTACAATTATATAACTATGTAATAGGTTAGTCACAGAAAAAAGTGAAAAATAAACGTTGAAAATAAATTCACATTAATTAAAAGTTTTGGATTAACATCCATTGAAATCCGGAGTGAGATAAGGCTGTGGTTTTTTTTATTAATTAATTTGGAAGTCTAAAATGGGGATATTGGGGTCTCTGCTGGTGAATAAGGTTAAGATAAGCAGTTGGGTTTGGAAATGCGTTCAGCAATCGTATGAAAGGTACTACAATTGGCATTTCATCAACGAAATGCACACTAAGTGTAAAAACTGTACTAAATGGTATTATATTTGGTACAATTTAATTTTGCGAGAGTGGAAGAAGCTGGTAATTTGGAATGTTGGTATTGAAGTCCCTGTTGGTGGTAGTTTTCTGATAAAGAAGCGGATTTGAAAATGTGTGCTACAAGTGCACGAAAAGTACTAAATAATACCATATTTGGTACAATTTAGTATTGGGTGAACAGTTAGTGCTTGATATCTGAAGTTTGGCATTAGGGTAGCTGTTTCTGTGTAGCCTAGACATATAGAGGGAGTTTCAGAAATATGTACCATAATTGTACCAAAAGCACTAAATTGTACTATGTTTGGTATTGGGTGAATGGATAGAAGTACAATTCTGAAATTTGGTATCTGTGTTTGAGATTGAGCGGCGGACTACGATTATATTTGTACGAAAAGCTGGAATTTTCAAATTCATTCAAATTCAAAATCGCCAAAAAATACTGGCTAAATGAAAACTGTTATGTGCGGCTATACGATGCAAAGAACCTAATTTTTTTGTCGTTGGCTATACAAATACAAAATTTAAAACTATATTAAAAAGTGGAATTAAACTAAATATTTTTTGCAAACGTTCGCTTAGTATTTTTGGCGGCAGTAAAACTAATTGGGAAATTTGGCAGAAACTTCACCGTTTCTGCCCAAGAGGTAACGTTAATATTAGGGTATTCAAAAGTGGACTTTTGGAAGTTAAAAATTAACAGATGATTTGGCTGAACCTAAACCCAAAAAAAACTAAATCAGGAGATACCGTTTTATGGTGGTTATATACATTTTGAATACCAAACATCTTACGTATAATATCAATGATTGTGCAACATTTGTGCATCCAGGGTCCTGTTTAGTAGAGCATTCTTTGTCGCTAACCGTGACATTTATCAGGTGGAAAATCCGTTCTTTCTTACCAAATTTAACATGGCGATTTTCAAGCAGTTGTTCATAATTATAATATTTGTGCCTTTCTTGGTAACATAAAGAAGGAGACGAGATAGATCTCTAGTTACTTTTGAGAATCCTCATAGAATCATTTATTGAGCCGACTTATGGGTGTCAGTCCGTCCATCTACCTATCCACGTATTTTTGTGAATAAATTGCAAGTCGCATCTTGTGCCCGAACGAGATGCAATTTTACGCAGGTCATTGGGTTGGCTTAAGGACGAATCCTATTGAATTTGGTCATAATCAGTCAAAATGTAAACAAAGCTCCCACATATATCTACTTCCCATTTTCATTTTACTGAGCACTAAACAGAATGGAATTCGGCACATGAGACCAAATTGAACCTGGAAGCAAATATGTTAGATTATGTGAAAACCGATACAGATAAAGCTACAGCTTCCATATATATTTTTCATCCGATTTGTATTCGCTAAAAGATGTCAAATATAACTCACAAATAAATTTCCCAAATTTTATCGAGATCGGCTTAGGTTTGGATAGTCCACGTATATATATCTTTATCCGATTTCAAGTTAATTGGCTAATATCAGTCCGAACTTAATTGATTTTGGCACCAATCACCGAATTCATCCTGGATGTAAGTACTTCAATTTTTAAAATCGGTTCAGATATAGCTATAGTTCCCATATATGTGTTTCATCCGATTTGTTGTTTAAGTTCCTCATATTCGCAATATGTACTAAATAACAATAATGTTTGTTACCAAATATATCATACAGCTTAGAAAATGTATCGATATCGGTTCAGATTTGCATATAGCATTTATATATATCTTCATCCGATTATACGATTTTCGTGCACCAAATCTGCAAAATCAGCCAAAATTCGATGATTTTTTTCACATTTAACTGAATTTTATTAACTCGGTTCCCGAATATCTCCTGCTTTGATATACGAGCATATTTTTTGATACCCTAAAACACTATGTGTTGGGGGTATTATACGTTTAATTGGGGTAAAAAGTATGTAAACCTCGAAATATTGGTCCCCGACATAGGAAACTTTATATGGATATTTCTATCTCGCAGAGCTGAATCGATCTAGCTATGTGTGCTTGTCCGTCCGTCTGTCCATATTAATTTGTAATCACGTTAAAGGTCGCAATTATGGGCCGATCCTCACGAAATTCAGAATGGAGGCAGGGCTAGTGTCAGAATAGAAGCATATCGTCTGATCCTCACGAAAATTTATTAAGGGGTTGAAACGGACCAAAAACCAAAAATTGTCTTGATTTTGCAGCTGTTATAAAGGTCACGAATAGAAAGCAAAGGCCACGAAATCTCGCATGAAATTAGAGCTTAGGACAACGGGTAGAATGGGTACTAATTTTGCGTAAAAAATACTGACACATGTATATTTTGCCAGTAGGCAGGTTAAGTTCATAAATGGGCCATGTAGGACTAAGTTATCATATAGCGGTACCTCCCGATATTCGGTATTTTGATGATTTTAGCGACATTATTCACCGGAATTGTTTCAAAATTGGCATTTGAAGTTCCTAATGGATACTACAGCCTAAGACAGAAAATAATCTATGTAGGTCTACGTCTTCGTATAGCCTTTATTTAGCTGTAAAATGGACCACAAAAACTAACAGCACGATGGAGTGCGTATATATTGGGCAAATGTCCCTGGTCAAAATGCTAAGGGTAATATCTGAGTAGTGCTCCGTGACATAATTTCAAAAGCGAAATCTTCCATTATGGATTTGGAAATAAGGGGGCTTCTAACATATTCTAGTGTTGTAGGGTATCACATGGTGGTAAAATTCTTCTCGTAGTCATATCATGCTCTCTATACCATTTTTATTTGACACAAGAGGTACAAATGCCTCTGTTGAATTTTGTGGAAATCGATTCAGAGTTGAATATACCGAAATACTTCTGATATGCATTCCCCCAACATCGTGCTCTCCCCTTTCTAGTCTTAGCGGTCATCTTCCTGTCCCACAAATCTAAAATTTAAATACAGAATCAAATTCTTGTACATCCTCTTAGGGTTCAAGCTTAATTCATTGGCCTCTATCTGTGGTTCTTTAAGACATTACCCTTGCATTGTTCGCAGTAAATCATATGATTTCCGTGGCTTCCAAGATTGTAAACTTCTTTGGAAAACTTCCTTGGAACATTCCGCCTTGCTACCTTTTAAATCTGGCACCAATACTATGCCCTTCTTACTGCTGATCATATCGTGCACACATTTTCAGATGTAATTCAAAACATTTTCATTGTAATTTGCGCATTCTATTTGTAATTCGAATTCTTTCAATTGTAATTCCTTCATTCTATTTATATTTCAATTGTAATTCCAATTGTTCGATTTGAAAATCAAAGAAGAAAATTCAAATAATTTAATTAATAATTTGAATTACAAATGGAATAATTCGAATTACAAATTAAATATTTCAAAATACAAATTGAATCATTCGAAATACAAATGGAAACTGGAAATAGTGCATTATTTAGATGATGAATGTTTACTTTCCTAGCACAGTTTGCTCATCTAACAACAACATTTTTAATTAAATTGCATTTTTCCTGTTGCTAAATACAATAACTTAATAGGTTTTAATTCTCACAGGCAAGACGTTGATAACCCCATGTGTTGGTGATTCTGTTCAAATGCTCTAGACTTTTTCCCAGAATAAATGGCATTTATTTATTTATTTATTATTATTATTATTATTATTATTATTATTATTATTATTATTATTATTATTAGTATTATTATTATTGTTATTATTATTATTATTATTATTATTATTATTATTATTATTATTATTATTATTATTATTATTATTATTATTATTATTATTATTATTATTATTATTATTATTATTATTATTATTATTATTATTATTATTATTATTATTATTATTATTATTATTATTATTATTATTATTATTATTATTATTATTATTATTATTATTATTATTATTATTATTATTATTTTTTTTTTTTTTTTTTTTTTTTTTTTTTTTGAAGGAGACCTACTTTCAATAGAATTTCTTTCATAACATTTCACTTGGCATATTTACTTTTTTTTTTTGTCCATGAAAAATCAAAGAAAAATCCTTTTCATCATTCCACTCTAATGTAAACGTCCGTACAATATAAACCACTTGGTATTGTTTGAAACGGCAGTTAAGTTTAAATTGTGGCTTTGTTTAGATTTATTAATAAAGGAACCTGTGGAAAAATAAAGATGAAAAAACAAATTCTATGGGGAGATAGAAAAAGAGAACAAGTCCAGTGGAACGTCAGCGGTGGAATAACAACAACCAACCACAATAACAACACAACTGAATTCAAATAAAACCGTTTTTATATTTTTTCAACAATTTGTGAATAAAATCATTTTTCGCTCCACTCAATGTCAACTGAATGTGTTACAGGCACTTGATTCAAGACAAAGTTAGTGGCAATTTCGTTGATTTCACAGCTGACAATTTGTTCTTTTGCGTTGAAAATATGAGAATGTTTTCAGCATCTTTTGGAGTGTAGCAGAGTATTTTTTGAGATTATTTAACAGAAGACGATTCTTGCGAAAGTGTTAAAATTGAAAAAAAAAAAAAAAACAATCACTCAATATTTCTTTTCTTCTGAGCACTCTTTAGATTGTTGAATAGTTTGTCTGAAAGGAATACAATTCAAATTTTGTGGAAATAATCTTTGTAAGTGTTAAATTCAAACATTCTTTAAAATAATAAAATCTTAAACTTTACAGACTTTTTAATTTTGTATTTGGCCAGCTTAGACACAACATCTCAAATTAAAATAGTTTTGAGTGCTATTTGGCTTTTTTGATATACATGGTATAAAATTAAGCCTTTAACGTTTTCGTATAAGTTCACGTTTTGGTATAACCTTTTCGGACAATTAACGATCATTTCAATGTTTCACATATGCATGTAACATTATATGGGCTGGTATTTAAGCTTAATGGCTAGCTTTGTTGAAATCGGATGTTACGGTTAAAATTGTGAGTCGACTTTTCTTTACGGGTATTATACAAAGGGTGTCTTTTAGGGCACATAGAAGTTTAAAAAAAAATCAGAAAAATGCATAAAATAATTGATATCATTGCATTGATAGTACGGCCCTCACGATTTAATGTTTTATGATTACCTCGTGCAAATTATTCATCCGCTTAGTCTACTTTTGGCAAATATCACCAACCTCGCTTCTTAATGTTGTTATGCGTACTGTGTGGAATGTGATACCGTCTAGTTGAAACCACTTGTCATGAACGTCAAATCCTGGAATTTGGGGCAGGTCGAAGGATGGAGTTACATACATATACAGGGTCACACGCTGCCGGAATGTTGCTCTGCGATATTTTGGCCCATTCCCGGCGAAGCACTTGCTTGAGGTGATCGACGCTTTGGTATTTTTTAGTGTCAACCTTGCTTTTCAAAATACTCCAGACACAATAGTCCAACGGATGGATATCCGGAGATTTTGGTGGCCATTGTGCGCTGGAAATGAAGCGAGGGACCTCATTTTATAACCATTCGTGGGTGGCGCGTGCTCAGTGCGATGGTTCTGAGTCCTGTTGGAATTTCCAAGGTCTGCGGCCAAAATGTTTGCTTTATTTAATACACCCTCCAGAATATTTTCGCGATAATATTCGGAATTTATTCTGATGCCACGGTCGATTAATACGAGCGGAGATGCGGCCCACACCATCATCATGGTCGGCGATTGAGTTCTGGTGTCTAACCGAAAGTGCACATTTTCAGCTGACCTCTTTGGCAAGTAAACACGATCATTTTGTTTTTTACAAACGGCTGGAAAACGAATGTTTTCTCAGCCGAATGTAAAAAACAAAATGATCGTGTTTACTTGCCAAAGAGGTCAATTGAAAATGTGCACTTTTGGCCGAAAGAGGTTAACTAAATTCAGCAGTTAACCACTTTCGGCCAAGGGAAGCAACTCTTTAGCTCTTTTGAGTCTATTTTCTTTATGTTCCGATGTAAGTTCTTGCGCTTTTTGGACTTTCAATGTCTTTACCCGAGCTCATTTTTCAATGTTTGCCAAATGGAATATTGCGATATGTTTAGCTTACAAGCTATTTTTCGGCCACGACTCGGGTTTCGAACAAGTCGTTTCTTTACGTTTCAAAACATTTCTGCTGACGTTTCTGTTTTCTTCCGTCCACTTCCATAACGTCGGAATACGCTACCAGTATCATGATAATGAGTGATTGTACGAGACACAAAAGATTTATTCACATTTAAATGCTCGAGTGCTCTAACGATAGGCACTTGTGATTTTCCAGCCAAATATAAAGAAATCACACTATCACGCTTGAATTCCATCACGAATAACTTTTTTTCTAGAAAATTCTCACCAAAATGCTTTTGTACGCTTGTAAATAATATAATGAGCTGTCACTGGAATAATTTTAACAGCTGTCGGACGAGTGGCTTAGAAATGACAGCAGTCGGAAGTTGTTTGCAGTTTTTTCATCTCACCCTCTATAATTAGAAAAGGGAGTTCCCTTTGTTTGGGAATGGCGTACCAAAATATTAGTCTTGCAAGGCAAGCAAAATAGACAAAAATTTATAATTAAATGGGGAAGTTAGATTACATTTTTGTATCCTAAATAACTATGATTGACCTGAGCATTGCGAATTTTGTTATGTTTGTACGTCCGTCAGTCCACATAGGTCGGAATAATGGTCGTATGATCGTTAAGAAATTGTGCATGGATTCAGGGTTTTTTGTAAATTTCATATTAAAAACGTCAGCAATGAAAATATTCGCGTTTTGTTTGAATTTTCTGTATTTTTCAAACAAAAAACATGTCCTGGAGAGTTTCTAGTGTATAATTCGCATATGCTAATTTGCAATAAGTTCGAAATATATACTACTTTCCAGAGAACGGCCCTTGTAAGCCATCATCCACATCAAATATGCCTGATGAGCCGCTTAACCAACGGCGAAACGCGTCGCATAGTGGTGAGTGTGTGATAGTGTCTATCTGGCTTTCCTTTTCACTGCAAATTTCAGATCATTAAGCTCGTCTCGAAAGAGAAAACAAACACAAAAAACATGTCCATTTCACTTACTGTTTATTATCCGATAGTAGGCTTCTTTCTAGTCCTAAACCCTAATGCCATGGTAAATTTCGCATCGTTTGGTAATTAGTTATGATATGTGGATCCACGACAAAATCAGCAATAGTACTGTTTTTGGCCCACTTTCTGCCCCTTAATATTTTGCGATCACCTCCCCCAACTATAGACTTCTATTCAGACTTTAACTCCATGCAAAAATTCGTGAAGATTGGACCATAATTAAATATTGACTGTTAGCATTCAAAATATTCACGATTGTATGGAGATTTTGGTATTCTTTACAGAGACGAGTGGTCTATAATTTTGCCCATGACACAAATTGCCATGATTGTGACCTAAAAAAATGGTTCATTTCATCCTCTAAATATTTTTGGAACACTTCTAATAAGTGTGCAGTATCCATTACGAACTTCAAATACCAATATTGAAATAGTTCCGGTAAATAATGTCTCTAAAATCTTCAAAATATCCAATATCGGGGGATATCTTTATCACGAATACGTGATCCTACATGGTTCATTTTCTCTTTTAGGCTGTAGTATCCATTACGAAATTCGAATACTAAATTGAAATTAATTCCGGTAAATAATGTCGCTAAATTCATCAAAATACCGAATATCGGGATGTACCGTTATATAGGGGCTATAAGAAGACGTGGACTACATGGCCCATTTTCAATAAACATTTGAGTACATTTTTATCAACTTACTTCATTTCTTTCGGAAGTCAGAGTGATTTACACAGACGGACAGACGGACTTAAATTGCTAAACCGACATAGAATTGTATGCTGATCAAGAATATAGATACTTTGTGGGGTCTAAAATGTATATTTCGAGGTGTTACAAACGGAATGGCAAACTTCATATATCCTACATACTATGGCGGAGGGCATAAAAATGGGTGTAGGACCAATATTTAATGATGTTACGCAATGTTTGTAGGTCCAATAATTTCCATATTCATCTTGCAGTGAAAAATAATACATATTTTATTGAACTTACAATTATAGCTCTTTTTGATGATGGAGTACATTTTATTCCAAAAAGGAATGTTGTTGACAAATGCAACAATGCTATTTTTTGGAAAACATCCGAATATTAAAAAATAACGAATATTTCCTGATTTCATATTTCCATCATACTTTCGGAGCAAATAGAACGTCATTAAACAATTTCATATTAGGAAATATCATTTTCAGCAACTCCGACAACAATGCAGTTTTCCGTAGATTTTGTGCAAACAATGTCATGCATCTACTGGTTGTATTGTAATTTTTTCACCGTTAGGTGTCATGGTACCCGCCAAACCCGCCGCTGCCTGATGATAACAAATACAAATTTGCCATTTGTTGCATTGCCCTTTTTCGTGAAGTGCAAAACATAAAAATTTTATAACGCACTCTTTTTTTTTTGCCTTGCCTTGGAAATTTATGACTTTCATTTGAATGATGAAAATTATTATTGCAAAGAACTGACTGAGCAAGAAGATATGAACTACTTTCAACAATATGTGTCTATGGATAAATACGCGAATTCTCGGTGGAGGTATGCACACACAAATACATATATCTAAACTAGTAAATGTAATTGGCATGATAGATAGATGATCATATTATGATCAGAATAGTGAAACATTTAAACTTTGTTCGTTTTTTATACCCTCCACATGCATTGTATATATTAAGCTTATCATTCCGTTTATAACTCATCGAAATAATTATTTTAGACCCAACAAAGTATACACATTCTTGATCAGTTTAAAACTCCGAATCCATTTAGCCCTGTCCGTTGGTCTGTCCATCTGTTGTAATCACGATAGAGTCCAAACGGAATGTGATAAGAATTTATAATTTTACATACAGATTTCTTTTGTCTGCAGTCAGGTCAAGTTCGCATATGAGCCATATCGTCAATGTTTTCGGATAGCTCCCATAATAGTACCTCCTCATATTCGGTAGTTTGGTGATTTAGCCACAGTTTGTAAAGGTATAGTTTATATTCCGACATTTAGAGTTCATAGAGGGCGATACCTTCTGTCGAGGTAGATCCTCATTTTCGTATAGACCCCCATATAATTATACCTCCCTCCCTATATAATTGTAAGCCCCTATCTTCCCGATATTCGGTATTTTGATGATTTTAGGCAACATTTTTACGGAATTGTTTGTAATTTGGATACCGGGAATTTCGACATTTTCAGATATATATTTACATAAATTAATTTCGAAAATATAAAGGGTAGAAAAAGTTCGGCCTACCGAACTTCACTGCTTTTTATACCCTCCGTCATACATAGTATGGAGGGTATATTAAGTTCGTCATTCCGTTTGTAACTCATCGAAATAATCATTTTAGACCCAACAAAGTATATATATTCTTGATCAGCGTAAAATTCTAAGACGATTTAGCCCTGTCCTTCCGTCCGTCCGTCTGTCCGTTACTTTATAACTCGGCAGAGAATTATCTATATATATATATAACGGTACCCCCCCGGTACCATATAACGACGGTGTTTTGATGATGTTAGCCACATTTTTCAACGGAATTGTCTGAAAATCCATACAAGGAGTTCCTTATGGGTACTTTATACCTCGGAAGAGAATTATCTATATAGGTCCACGATATCGTATATCCCCATATAACGGTACCCCCGATATTCGGTATTTTGATGATTTTAGCCACATTTTCAATGGAAAAACACACAATGGTTTTTTTGTGAGCACTTTACCCCCCGACAGAGAATTCTTTATATAGGAAAATGATATCGTATGGCACCCATATAACGGTACCCCCGATATTCGATATTTTAATGATTTTAGCCACATTTTCAAATCGTATTGACTGAAAATCCACACAAGGAGTTCTTTGTGAGCACTTTACCCCCTGAAAGGGAATTGTCTTTATAGGTTCGTAATATCGTATATCCCCCATATAACGATACCCCCCGATATTAAGTAGTTTGATGATTTTAGCCACTTTTTCCAATGGAGTTATCTGAAAATCCGCATAAGGAGTTCCTTGTGAGTACTTTACACCCAGACATAGATTTGTTTTTATAGATCCACAATATCGTATATCACCCCATATATCGGCACCTTCCTATATTAGATATTGTAAAGATTTAAAATAAAATTTAATGGATTTTATTTTTTTGAAAATTTTCTAATTCGTTCCAAATGGTGGAGGGTATTCACAATTCGGCCCGGCCGAACTTACTGCTTTTTTAATTGTTTTACTTGATTCGCTTCTGTTTTTACTTATGTTGACAATGACAATAGCGTATGATTACTGGATGTGAACGACATAGTAATTGTACTAAGAAAATGTCCTCACTAACGTACAAATATTGCAAGAGAAATCAAAATATTAATCAGATGTAATTTAGATATGTATAAATGTGCCATATTCTGTCAGATTTAAAGAATAGGAAACGCCCTTGCAAAGAACTGTCCATATAAGTCCAAGTTTTGGTGTAGCCTTTATAAAAAATGCTATATAGACACCGTCTTCTCTGACAGACTATAGAGCTACACGTTCTTCTCTGACAGACTATAGAGCTACACGTTGACTATAGAGCTACACGTACTCATAGCCCAATATAAATGGAACACCCTGTATTCATTTTTAGCGACATTTTTCAATGTAATGTTTTGAAAATTTATAAAAAAGACGAGTGATGGATTTCTTCCTCAACGCCCAGAAAACAGGGTTAGTTTTTGGCCCAAATTCTAAAGGTTAAAGCTATAATCTTGAAATTTCATTTGAAGGAAATAAAAGGTGGTAGGCATCAGATAAGATGTAGCCTTATTTATTTCATATTTTGTTTTTTTTTTTTTTGTGTAATTCGATTTCAAAAACTGTAAAAATATATATGTACTTTTATAAACTCCACCATAATATGGAGGGTATATTGTCTTGATTCCGTTTGTAACACCTCGAAGTATACACTGCACACCCCACAAGATAGATATATTCTTGATCAGCATAAATTTCTATGTCGATTAAGCGATATCCGTCCGTCTGCGGAAATCACTCTAGCTTCCACTCTATCTATCTATCACTCTAGCTTTCCAAGCCACTTCTCTGACAGTTGTAAAAATTATTCCAGGGACAGCTCATTACGATACCATTTTGGTGAGAATTTTCCAAAAAAACAAAAAAAAAAAACAGTAAGGAAAGATCAAAAGTCGGGCGGGGCCGACTATATGATACCCTACACCACTATGCATATTTAGTAGAGCTCTCGTAAAAAGGTTTATACAGGGCATTTCAGAGCTCTATGAGATATTTGGTACAAAATCAAAATCTATCTAATTCTATCGTGCATTTTACGAACTATAGCTATCTCTGAATCGGGTTTCTCCAAATTTGACGAATTAGCTTCTAGACTGAATTCGGTCTTATGTACGAAAATTCATGCCATTTGGACTGATATTGGCCATTTGATGCATAATTAACACGAAATCGGATGAAAATATATATGGGAGCTATAGCTATATCTGAACCGATTTTTACTAAAATTGGTGTACTTGCTTCTAAGCTGGTTTCGGTCGGATTTGACAAAATTTATGCTATTACGGCCATTTAATGGTCAATCACCTGAAATCGGATGAAGATATATATGGGAGCTATATCCAAATCTGAACCGATTTCGGTAAAATTTAAAACAGCTATTCCTGTGCTCCATCTAATACCTGGTACCAAATATCACGGTTGTGGAGTGAATATTACGAATGTAAGGGACTAAAACACTAAATCGGATGAAACATATTTATGGTTGCTATATCTATATCTGAATCGATTTTCACTAAATTTGATATATTTGCTTCTAGGCTGAATTTGGTCCGATGTACTAAAATTCAGTCCATTTGGACTTATATCGGCCATTTGGTGCACAATTAACCCGAAATCGGATGAAGATATATATCGGAGCTATATCCAAATCTGAACCGATTTCGATAAAATTACAAACAGCTATTTCTGGGCTGTATCTTTTATCTGGTACCAAATATCATTCTTGTGGAGTGCATATTACGAATGTGAGAGGCTTAAACACCAAATCGGATGAAACATATATATGGGAGCTATAGCTGTTTCTGAACCGATTTTCTCCAAATTTGTTGTATTTGCTTTAAGGCTAATCTCGGTCACATGTGCCAAAATTCGGGCCATTTGGGCTGATATTGGCCATTTGGTGGTCAATTAACCCGAAATCGGATGAAGATATATATGGAAGCTATATCCAAATCTGAACCGATTTCGATGAAATTTAAAACAGCTATTTCTGTGCTCCATCTAATACCTGGTACCAAATATCACGGTTGTGGAGTGCATAGTAGGAATGTGAGGGACTTAAAGATCAAATCGGATGAAAGATATATATGTGAGCTATAGCTATATCTGAACCGATTTTCTCCAAATTTGATATACTTGTTTCTACGCCGAACTCGGTTGGGTGTGCCAAAATTCAGGTAATGTGGACTGATAGTGGACATTTGGTGCACATTTAACCCGAAATCGGATGAAGATATATATGGGAGCTATATCTAAATTTGACCCGATTCTCACCAATTTCAATAGGGTTCGTTCTTGGGCCAAAAAAATATTGTTTGGAAAATTTCATCTCAATCGGATAATAAATGCGACCTGCATTTTGTTCACAAGAATACATGGACAGACGGACGGACAGACGGACTGACATGCATAAATCGACTCAGAAAGTGGTTCTATGAAGGTTCTCAAAAGTAACTTTGGGTCTATCTCGTTTTCTTCTCCATGTTACAAACAAATGCACAAAGACATAATACCCTTACCACTATGTGGTGTTGGGTATAAAAATATTATTCGTGATGGAATTCAAGCGTGATATTGTGATTTCCTTATATTTGGCTGGAAAACTACAAGTGGCTATCAAAAACAGCAACATCAGCAGAAATTACTCGAAAAGTAAAGAAAGCCATTGAAATTCCAAAAAGTGCAAGAACTTACAGAAAGAAAATATACTCAAAAGAGCTAAAAAGTTGCTTCGCTTGGCCGAAAGTGGCGAACTGCCAAATTTGGTTTTCTCCGATCAGAAAAAATTCGTTGTACAGCAGTTTGTAAACAAACAAAATGATCGTGTTTACTTGCCAAAGAGGTCAGCGGAAAATGTGCACCTTCGGATGGCCACCAGAACACAAGCGCCGGCCATGGTAATGTTGTGGGCCAGCATAACAGCCGATGGTCCCTCTCCACTCGTATTAATCGACCGTGGCATCAGAATAAATACCGAATATTATCGGGAATCGGTGTATTAAAGCCTTGGGCACGCAAACATTTTGGCCGCAGACATTAAAGATTGCAATAGCAGCACACCTAAGAATGGTTACAAAATGAGGTTCCTCGCTTCATTTCCAGCGCACAATGGCCACTAAAATCTCCGGGTAGCGTGTGACGGTTTCATTGGTCATTCGAAGGCCATAATTCGTTTTAGACCCAACAAAGTATATATATTCTTGATCAGCGTAAAATTCTAAGACGATTTAGCCTTGTCCGTCCATTTGTCCGTCTGTTGTAATCACGCTACAGTCTAAACGAATTAAGATAGGAAGCTAAAATTTTGAACAGATCTCTGTTCTATCTGCAGGCAGGTCAAGTTCGAAGATGGGCTATATTGGTCCACGATATCGTATAGCCCCCATATAACGGTGCCCCCGATATTCGGTATTTTGATGATTTTACCCACATTTTTCAACGGAATGGTCTTAAAATTCATACAATGAGTTCCTTGTGAATACTTTATCCCTTGAAAGAGAATTATCTATATAGGTTCACGATATCGAATAGCCCCCCATATAACGGTAACCCCGGTATTCGGTATTTTGATGATTTTAGCCACATTTTTCAACGGAATTGTCTGAAATAATACACAAGAAGTTCCTTGTGGACATTTTATCCCTTGGAAGAGAATTATCTATATAGGTCTACGATATCGTATATCTCTTTATATAACGGTAGCCCCCGATATTCGGTATTTTGATGATTTCAGCCACATTTTTCAACGGAATTGTCTGATAATCCACACAAGGAGTTCGTTGTGGGTACTTAATCCCTTGGAAGAGAGTTCTCTATATAGGATAACGATATAGCCCCCATATATCGGTACCTCCCGATATTCCGTATTTTGATGATTTTAGCTATATTTTCCAATGGTATTGTCTGAAAATCCACACAAGGAGTTCTTTGTGAGCATTTTAACCCCTGAAAGGGGTTTGTCTATATAGTTCCACAATATCGTATATCCCCCCATATATCGGCACCTTCCAATATTAGGTATTTTAAAGATGTTAACAGAATTTTCAATGGATTTTATGTTTTTGAAAATTTTGTAATTCATTCCAAATGGTGGAGGGTATTCAAAGTTTGGCCCGGCCGTACTGACTGCTTTTTTACTTGTTTGCTTTCATTAACTAACATAAAATATGTCAAAATTATGGCGTTTGACTTTGTTGCAATTTTTTTATCTCATCATGTATTGTAGGGTATCACATGGTCGGCCCCGCAGTTTTTCATTTGATTCAATCAATGTTTGACACAACGGGAGTCTCGTTCAAAAGGAGTACCTGAACAATAGACATGTATAAACCATACATATTGCATAAAAACAATATAATTCCATAACGCTAACGCAATATTCCCAGGAATACACTCTACAACACCCTCTCAAATACATACAACTGAAAGTAACATGAATATTGCACATTTCTTCCGTCTTATTTACAATGTTCTTTTTGTTTTGTACCAAAACCGAGAAGAGAGTTCTTCTTGTGCCATGGCAATACTCAATTTTTAGTGTTGCACAAATAAGTGTCAGGGAAATGACTTAAAAAGGATATATCATTCACAATCATCGCTTGAAGTAGCACTTTGTTGCAAAAAAAAAAAAGAATAAAAACGACAACAGAAACAACAACAAAAACACCATCAAGCGGCAACAAAACATCAGAAGGAAATATTTCAGAGATACCCGTTTCATTTTGACATGACTTCTGTTTTTTATTAAAATTCATATTTATTGTATTCCGCCAAATCAACAGCTGTGTGTATGTGTACATGAATATGTGAGCGTTCCTGAGAAAAACGCAACAGCAGCAGCATCTCACAAAAGAATTTATTCCCAGTATTCACATCTGTCCAAAATAACTTCAAAATGCTAAACAAAAAAAGTTACGCGAATAGACTTGAGATGAATTGTAAATTTGTTTCTGTTCCACATCCCACCGATGCTCAGCAGGGTCGTATAACATTTAATAAATAACTAAAACCCTACGAGTATAAGTGAAGCCTACACTTGTTTTTTGTTTTATTATTCTCAAAAGAATTTATTTATAACTAGACAATTTAAGACGGTTGGTGGTTGGACAATGGAAGCGTAAATATTTTATTTTTAACAACTGTACACATTTTTAATGTCTACCTAGAAATTAAAACAAAGTTACATTAAATAAAATATTTTGTTTTTTTAGGTACTTGTTGAAGTTTGTAAGTCATGAAATTGAACTAGTTAAAAGTGCAAAATGAACTGCGGGCAATCCATATAGACAACATTGTGCTTTGGGGGTATTATAAGTTTGATTAGGCCATAAATTATGTAACACCTCGAAATATTGATTTCCCACATAGAAAAGTATATATGGATCTTCCTATCTCGTCGATCTAGCTATGTATGTCCGTCCGTCCGCTTGTCCGTCTGTCCATGTTAATTTGTAATCACGCTACAGGTCGCAATTATGGACCGATCCTCACGAAATTGAAAATGGAGGTGGGGTTATGATCAGAATAGAACCTTATTGTTTTTTGGATGATTGCAAAATATTTAGGGGTTGAAATGGGCCAAAAACAGAAAAATTTACTGATTTTGCAGTTGCTCTGAAGGCCACAATTATGTTTTTAACCCCTGCCAAATCACAACTACATTAAAAGGTCACTCCTGACCATTAAAGCTATGCTGATAGCCAAGAAATCGGATATATAACAAAATAGGAAAAATATATATGTAAAAGAAAGATATCTTATTTATGCTGCTTATAAGTCAAGAACCGCTGGGTCGATTTTCACAATTCCCCTCAATTTTGAATGGTCTCTGGCCAGAAAAGGATAAAATCTAAGAAAACCTCGGAAAAACATACCAATAAATGAATGAATATATTTTGTTCCATTTTTATACCCTACAACACTATTTGTTGGGGGTATTATAAGTTTGATTGAGCCAAAAATTATGTAACACCACGAAATATGGGTTCCCACATAGGAAAGTATATATGAATCTTCCTATCTCGCCGAGTTGAGTCGATCTAGCTATGTATGTCCGTCCGTCCGTCTGTCCATGTTAATTTGTAATCACTCTACAGGTCGCAATTATGGCCCGATTTTCACGAAATTTAAAATGGAGATGGGGGCTAGAGCCAGAATAGAACCCTATTGCTTTTGGAGATTATCGCATAATATTTAGGGGTCCTGATTTTTCAGTTGTTCTACAGGTCGCAATTATAGACCAATCGAATTTAGCATGGAGCTAGAGCTTAGGGCTGGGCATTGTGTTAAATTAAAGTAAAATTTTTCCTTAAACCGCGAACGATTTTGACAAATTTTGTCAATTCAGAATGCCCTCTTGGCACAGAAGAATAAAATTTAAAAAAATCGCATTCAAAGATGCCAATAATGATGTTAATATAGATTTTGTAGTATTTTGTGACATTTTTTTTTTTTCATATTTTTTATCGCATGCGATTTTTTCAATTTGACTTATAATATTGAAGTGTATATTTTGTAATATTTTTTCACCTTACAGGTTGGGGTTATTATTATATACATATTGCAATTATCGTCCGATCCTCACGAAAATTTTCACAAGATTAGGATTAGGCTCAGAAGGGCTAGGTATATCGTTTTCAAAGATGTCCGCAATATATTTGGGTGTTTAAATGGACCAAAAGCAGAAAAAAATTCCTGATCACTCAAGTGAAGCCAATCGAAACGCTTAAGAAGAGAGTTAAGGATAGGGAAGAATTGTAGCATTTTGGATGACCACTGGATTATATTTATCTATAAAATGGACAATAACAACTAACAGCACGACGGAGTGTGTAAATATTGGGCAAATGTCCCTATTCAAAATGCTAAGGGTTATATGTGGTCAGTGCTCCGTGAAATAATTTCAAAAGTGAGATCTTCCACAATGGATTTGGACATAAAGGGACTTTGAACATATTGTAGTGTTGTAGGGTATCACATGGTCGGCCCCGCACGACTATAGCCATCGTTTACTTGTTTTTATCTGTATTAGTGGAGTGTGAAAATGGAATACTTCTGTCGCCATATCTTGTACCTCACGAACATTTTAAAATTTTCTAAAAGTTATCACATATCTCATCCAAAGTGAAGGAACTAACTAAACCTGGCACATATAATATAATTTTTACATTTCTCTATATATATATATATATATATATATATATATATATATATATATATATATATATATATATATATATATATATATTTATATATATATATATATATATATATATATATATAAACCGTCACACGCTGCCCGAATGTTGCTCTGCGGTATTTTGGCCCATTCCAGGCGAAGCGCTGGCTTGATGTGATCGACACTTTGGTATTTTTTAGTGCCAACCTTGCTTTCCAAAATAATGCAGACACAATAGCTGTTTGAGCTGACATTACATTTCTTAGGTGCAATAAATGTGAAATCGGGCGAAGATATATATGGGAGCTATACCCAAATCTGAACCAAGCTTAACAAAATTAAGCAAAAGTATTTCTGAGATGTATTTGATATATTTCTCCTACTATCGTTGTTACGGAGTGCGTATTACGGCTGAGGGGGAGAAATTTAACAAATGGGATGAAGAATAAATTTGGTAGCGGTAACTATATCTCACCGATTTCCACCAAATTTGACGCACTTGTTTCTAGGCTCAATTTGGTCACACAGGGTGAGATGAACGAGCTGCAATCAACTTCAGACTGCTGTCATTTCTAAGCCACTCGTCCGACAGCAGTTAAAATTATTTCAGTGACAGCTCATTATAGTGTTTACACGCGTACAAAAGCAATTTGGTGAGAATTCTCCAGAAAAAAAGTTATTTGTGATGGAATTCAAGCGGGATAGTGTGATTTCTTAATATTTGTGTAGAAAACCACAAGTCAGAGCACTCCAGCATTTAAATGTGAATAAATCTTTTGTGTCTCGTACCATCGCTCGTTACCGTGAAACTGATAGCGTAGCCCGACGTCAAGGAAGCGGACTGAAGAAAACAGTAACATCAGCAGAAATGGTTCGAAAAGCAAAGAAGCGACTTGATTGAAACCCGCGTCGTAGTGGCCGAAAAGTGGTTCGTGAGCTGAACATATCGCAATATTCCATTCGGTAAATATTGAAAAATGAGCTCGGTGTAAAGCCATTGAAATTCAAAAAAGTGCAAGAGAAAGAAAATGGACTCGAAAGAGCTAAAGAGTTGTTTCGCTTGGCCGAAAGTGGTAAACTGCCGAATTTGGTTTTCTCCGATGAAAAAACATTCGTTGTCCAGCTGCTTGTAAACAAACAAAATGATCGTGTTTGCTTGCCAAGAGGTCAGCTGAAAATCTGCACCTTCGGTTGGCCACCAGAACTCAAGCGCCGGGCATGGTGTGGGCCGCCATAACAGCCGATGGTCGTTCTCCGCTCGTAGAAATCGCCCGTGGCATCAGACTAAACGCCGAATATTATCGCGAAAATATTCTGGATGGTGTAGCCGCACAGCTAGGACTATCTAACAGGACTCAGCACCATCGCACTCAGCACGAGTCACCCAATAATTGTTACAAAATGAGGTTCCTCGCTTCATTTCCAGCGAACAAGGGCCACCAAAATCTCCGGATATCTATCTGTTGGACTATAGTGTCTGGTGTATTTTGGAAAACAAGGTTGGTTCTAAAAAATACCAAAATGTCGATCACCCCAAGCAACCGCTTCGCATGCAATAGACCAAAATGCCGTAGAGCAACATTCGGGCAGTGTGTTACGCCCTTCAAAAGGCCATAATTCATGCCAAAGATGACCAATTCGAACAAATCTAAAATTTGATGATATTTCCGACATTTTTTGAATTCATTCAATAAAATTTAAAAAAAACAAGTAAGCAAAGGCTATAGTCGTGCGGGGCCGACTATGTGATACCCTACAACACCACAATATTATAGCAGCCCCCTTATGTCCAAATACATTTTGGGAGATTTCGTTTTTGAAATTATGCTGTTAGTTGTTGTCGCCCATTAACAGCTGAATATAATCCAATGGTCATCCAAAATGCTAGACTTCTTTCCTGTCCTCAACTCTCTTCTCAGGCGTGTCGATTGGCTTCAATTGTGTGATCAGGATCCACTACATATTTCACTACATATTTACTAATTATCTGATTTTCTTGTCTACGATATTTGGCTATATTCGTCAAAGAAATCAGCATAAAAAAGCCAGAAGTTCGCCTTTTGTGTATTTCAGACATCGCCTGTAAGTAATGTTGGTATTTTTTCAAACAAAAGTAGTGGTCCATGCTATCCTCTGTCCTAACTCTAACTTCATGCGAGATTCCGTGTCTTTTGGTTTCTATTTGTGACCTTTATAACAACTGCAAAATCAGGAATATTTTTAATGGTTGGTCCATTTCAACCTCTCATAATAGTACCTCCTCATATTCGGTAGTTTGGTGATTTAGCCACAGTTTGTAAAGGTATAGTTTATATTCCGACATTTAGAGTTCATAGAGGGCGATACCTTCTGTCGAGGTAGATCCTCATTTTCGTATAGACCCCCATATAATTATACCTCCCTCCCTATATAATTGTAAGCCCCTATCTTCCCGATATTCGGTATTTTGATGATTTTAGGCAACATTTTTACGGAATTGTTTGTAATTTGGATACCGGGAATTTCGACATTTTCAGATATATATTTACATAAATTAATTTCGAAAATATAAAGGGTAGAAAAAGTTCGGCCTACCGAACTTCACTGCTTTTTATACCCTCCGTCATACATAGTATGGAGGGTATATTAAGTTCGTCATTCCGTTTGTAACTCATCGAAATAATCATTTTAGACCCAACAAAGTATATATATTCTTGATCAGCGTAAAATTCTAAGACGATTTAGCCCTGTCCTTCCGTCCGTCCGTCTGTCCGTTACTTTATAACTCGGCAGAGAATTATCTATATATATATATAACGGTACCCCCCCGGTACCATATAACGACGGTGTTTTGATGATGTTAGCCACATTTTTCAACGGAATTGTCTGAAAATCCATACAAGGAGTTCCTTATGGGTACTTTATACCTCGGAAGAGAATTATCTATATAGGTCCACGATATCGTATATCCCCATATAACGGTACCCCCGATATTCGGTATTTTGATGATTTTAGCCACATTTTCAATGGAAAAACACACAATGGTTTTTTTGTGAGCACTTTACCCCCCGACAGAGAATTCTTTATATAGGAAAATGATATCGTATGGCACCCATATAACGGTACCCCCGATATTCGATATTTTAATGATTTTAGCCACATTTTCAAATCGTATTGACTGAAAATCCACACAAGGAGTTCTTTGTGAGCACTTTACCCCCTGAAAGGGAATTGTCTTTATAGGTTCGTAATATCGTATATCCCCCATATAACGATACCCCCCGATATTAAGTAGTTTGATGATTTTAGCCACTTTTTCCAATGGAGTTATCTGAAAATCCGCATAAGGAGTTCCTTGTGAGTACTTTACACCCAGACATAGATTTGTTTTTATAGATCCACAATATCGTATATCACCCCATATATCGGCACCTTCCTATATTAGATATTGTAAAGATTTAAAATAAAATTTAATGGATTTTATTTTTTTGAAAATTTTCTAATTCGTTCCAAATGGTGGAGGGTATTCACAATTCGGCCCGGCCGAACTTACTGCTTTTTTAATTGTTTTACTTGATTCGCTTCTGTTTTTACTTATGTTGACAATGACAATAGCGTATGATTACTGGATGTGAACGACATAGTAATTGTACTAAGAAAATGTCCTCACTAACGTACAAATATTGCAAGAGAAATCAAAATATTAATCAGATGTAATTTAGATATGTATAAATGTGCCATATTCTGTCAGATTTAAAGAATAGGAAACGCCCTTGCAAAGAACTGTCCATATAAGTCCAAGTTTTGGTGTAGCCTTTATAAAAAATGCTATATAGACACCGTCTTCTCTGACAGACTATAGAGCTACACGTTCTTCTCTGACAGACTATAGAGCTACACGTTGACTATAGAGCTACACGTACTCATAGCCCAATATAAATGGAACACCCTGTATTCATTTTTAGCGACATTTTTCAATGTAATGTTTTGAAAATTTATAAAAAAGACGAGTGATGGATTTCTTCCTCAACGCCCAGAAAACAGGGTTAGTTTTTGGCCCAAATTCTAAAGGTTAAAGCTATAATCTTGAAATTTCATTTGAAGGAAATAAAAGGTGGTAGGCATCAGATAAGATGTAGCCTTATTTATTTCATATTTTGTTTTTTTTTTTTTTGTGTAATTCGATTTCAAAAACTGTAAAAATATATATGTACTTTTATAAACTCCACCATAATATGGAGGGTATATTGTCTTGATTCCGTTTGTAACACCTCGAAGTATACACTGCACACCCCACAAGATAGATATATTCTTGATCAGCATAAATTTCTATGTCGATTAAGCGATATCCGTCCGTCTGCGGAAATCACTCTAGCTTCCACTCTATCTATCTATCACTCTAGCTTTCCAAGCCACTTCTCTGACAGTTGTAAAAATTATTCCAGGGACAGCTCATTACGATACCATTTTGGTGAGAATTTTCCAAAAAAACAAAAAAAAAAAACAGTAAGGAAAGATCAAAAGTCGGGCGGGGCCGACTATATGATACCCTACACCACTATGCATATTTAGTAGAGCTCTCGTAAAAAGGTTTATACAGGGCATTTCAGAGCTCTATGAGATATTTGGTACAAAATCAAAATCTATCTAATTCTATCGTGCATTTTACGAACTATAGCTATCTCTGAATCGGGTTTCTCCAAATTTGACGAATTAGCTTCTAGACTGAATTCGGTCTTATGTACGAAAATTCATGCCATTTGGACTGATATTGGCCATTTGATGCATAATTAACACGAAATCGGATGAAAATATATATGGGAGCTATAGCTATATCTGAACCGATTTTTACTAAAATTGGTGTACTTGCTTCTAAGCTGGTTTCGGTCGGATTTGACAAAATTTATGCTATTACGGCCATTTAATGGTCAATCACCTGAAATCGGATGAAGATATATATGGGAGCTATATCCAAATCTGAACCGATTTCGGTAAAATTTAAAACAGCTATTCCTGTGCTCCATCTAATACCTGGTACCAAATATCACGGTTGTGGAGTGAATATTACGAATGTAAGGGACTAAAACACTAAATCGGATGAAACATATTTATGGTTGCTATATCTATATCTGAATCGATTTTCACTAAATTTGATATATTTGCTTCTAGGCTGAATTTGGTCCGATGTACTAAAATTCAGTCCATTTGGACTTATATCGGCCATTTGGTGCACAATTAACCCGAAATCGGATGAAGATATATATCGGAGCTATATCCAAATCTGAACCGATTTCGATAAAATTACAAACAGCTATTTCTGGGCTGTATCTTTTATCTGGTACCAAATATCATTCTTGTGGAGTGCATATTACGAATGTGAGAGGCTTAAACACCAAATCGGATGAAACATATATATGGGAGCTATAGCTGTTTCTGAACCGATTTTCTCCAAATTTGTTGTATTTGCTTTAAGGCTAATCTCGGTCACATGTGCCAAAATTCGGGCCATTTGGGCTGATATTGGCCATTTGGTGGTCAATTAACCCGAAATCGGATGAAGATATATATGGAAGCTATATCCAAATCTGAACCGATTTCGATGAAATTTAAAACAGCTATTTCTGTGCTCCATCTAATACCTGGTACCAAATATCACGGTTGTGGAGTGCATAGTAGGAATGTGAGGGACTTAAAGATCAAATCGGATGAAAGATATATATGTGAGCTATAGCTATATCTGAACCGATTTTCTCCAAATTTGATATACTTGTTTCTACGCCGAACTCGGTTGGGTGTGCCAAAATTCAGGTAATGTGGACTGATAGTGGACATTTGGTGCACATTTAACCCGAAATCGGATGAAGATATATATGGGAGCTATATCTAAATTTGACCCGATTCTCACCAATTTCAATAGGGTTCGTTCTTGGGCCAAAAAAATATTGTTTGGAAAATTTCATCTCAATCGGATAATAAATGCGACCTGCATTTTGTTCACAAGAATACATGGACAGACGGACGGACAGACGGACTGACATGCATAAATCGACTCAGAAAGTGGTTCTATGAAGGTTCTCAAAAGTAACTTTGGGTCTATCTCGTTTTCTTCTCCATGTTACAAACAAATGCACAAAGACATAATACCCTTACCACTATGTGGTGTTGGGTATAAAAATATTATTCGTGATGGAATTCAAGCGTGATATTGTGATTTCCTTATATTTGGCTGGAAAACTACAAGTGGCTATCAAAAACAGCAACATCAGCAGAAATTACTCGAAAAGTAAAGAAAGCCATTGAAATTCCAAAAAGTGCAAGAACTTACAGAAAGAAAATATACTCAAAAGAGCTAAAAAGTTGCTTCGCTTGGCCGAAAGTGGCGAACTGCCAAATTTGGTTTTCTCCGATCAGAAAAAATTCGTTGTACAGCAGTTTGTAAACAAACAAAATGATCGTGTTTACTTGCCAAAGAGGTCAGCGGAAAATGTGCACCTTCGGATGGCCACCAGAACACAAGCGCCGGCCATGGTAATGTTGTGGGCCAGCATAACAGCCGATGGTCCCTCTCCACTCGTATTAATCGACCGTGGCATCAGAATAAATACCGAATATTATCGGGAATCGGTGTATTAAAGCCTTGGGCACGCAAACATTTTGGCCGCAGACATTAAAGATTGCAATAGCAGCACACCTAAGAATGGTTACAAAATGAGGTTCCTCGCTTCATTTCCAGCGCACAATGGCCACTAAAATCTCCGGGTAGCGTGTGACGGTTTCATTGGTCATTCGAAGGCCATAATTCGTTTTAGACCCAACAAAGTATATATATTCTTGATCAGCGTAAAATTCTAAGACGATTTAGCCTTGTCCGTCCATTTGTCCGTCTGTTGTAATCACGCTACAGTCTAAACGAATTAAGATAGGAAGCTAAAATTTTGAACAGATCTCTGTTCTATCTGCAGGCAGGTCAAGTTCGAAGATGGGCTATATTGGTCCACGATATCGTATAGCCCCCATATAACGGTGCCCCCGATATTCGGTATTTTGATGATTTTACCCACATTTTTCAACGGAATGGTCTTAAAATTCATACAATGAGTTCCTTGTGAATACTTTATCCCTTGAAAGAGAATTATCTATATAGGTTCACGATATCGAATAGCCCCCCATATAACGGTAACCCCGGTATTCGGTATTTTGATGATTTTAGCCACATTTTTCAACGGAATTGTCTGAAATAATACACAAGAAGTTCCTTGTGGACATTTTATCCCTTGGAAGAGAATTATCTATATAGGTCTACGATATCGTATATCTCTTTATATAACGGTAGCCCCCGATATTCGGTATTTTGATGATTTCAGCCACATTTTTCAACGGAATTGTCTGATAATCCACACAAGGAGTTCGTTGTGGGTACTTAATCCCTTGGAAGAGAGTTCTCTATATAGGATAACGATATAGCCCCCATATATCGGTACCTCCCGATATTCCGTATTTTGATGATTTTAGCTATATTTTCCAATGGTATTGTCTGAAAATCCACACAAGGAGTTCTTTGTGAGCATTTTAACCCCTGAAAGGGGTTTGTCTATATAGTTCCACAATATCGTATATCCCCCCATATATCGGCACCTTCCAATATTAGGTATTTTAAAGATGTTAACAGAATTTTCAATGGATTTTATGTTTTTGAAAATTTTGTAATTCATTCCAAATGGTGGAGGGTATTCAAAGTTTGGCCCGGCCGTACTGACTGCTTTTTTACTTGTTTGCTTTCATTAACTAACATAAAAAATGTCAAAATTATGGCGTTTGACTTTGTTGCAATTTTTTTATCTCATCATGTATTGTAGGGTATCACATGGTCGGCCCCGCAGTTTTTCATTTGATTCAATCAATGTTTGACACAACGGGAGTCTCGTTCAAAAGGAGTACCTGAACAATAGACATGTATAAACCATACATATTGCATAAAAACAATATAATTCCATAACGCTAACGCAATATTCCCAGGAATACACTCTACAACACCCTCTCAAATACATACAACTGAAAGTAACATGAATATTGCACATTTCTTCCGTCTTATTTACAATGTTCTTTTTGTTTTGTACCAAAACCGAGAAGAGAGTTCTTCTTGTGCCATGGCAATACTCAATTTTTAGTGTTGCACAAATAAGTGTCAGGGAAATGACTTAAAAAGGATATATCATTCACAATCATCGCTTGAAGTAGCACTTTGTTGCAAAAAAAAAAAAGAATAAAAACGACAACAGAAACAACAACAAAAACACCATCAAGCGGCAACAAAACATCAGAAGGAAATATTTCAGAGATACCCGTTTCATTTTGACATGACTTCTGTTTTTTATTAAAATTCATATTTATTGTATTCCGCCAAATCAACAGCTGTGTGTATGTGTACATGAATATGTGAGCGTTCCTGAGAAAAACGCAACAGCAGCAGCATCTCACAAAAGAATTTATTCCCAGTATTCACATCTGTCCAAAATAACTTCAAAATGCTAAACAAAAAAAGTTACGCGAATAGACTTGAGATGAATTGTAAATTTGTTTCTGTTCCACATCCCACCGATGCTCAGCAGGGTCGTATAACATTTAATAAATAACTAAAACCCTACGAGTATAAGTGAAGCCTACACTTGTTTTTTGTTTTATTATTCTCAAAAGAATTTATTTATAACTAGACAATTTAAGACGGTTGGTGGTTGGACAATGGAAGCGTAAATATTTTATTTTTAACAACTGTACACATTTTTAATGTCTACCTAGAAATTAAAACAAAGTTACATTAAATAAAATATTTTGTTTTTTTAGGTACTTGTTGAAGTTTGTAAGTCATGAAATTGAACTAGTTAAAAGTGCAAAATGAACTGCGGGCAATCCATATAGACAACATTGTGCTTTGGGGGTATTATAAGTTTGATTAGGCCATAAATTATGTAACACCTCGAAATATTGATTTCCCACATAGAAAAGTATATATGGATCTTCCTATCTCGTCGATCTAGCTATGTATGTCCGTCCGTCCGCTTGTCCGTCTGTCCATGTTAATTTGTAATCACGCTACAGGTCGCAATTATGGACCGATCCTCACGAAATTGAAAATGGAGGTGGGGTTATGATCAGAATAGAACCTTATTGTTTTTTGGATGATTGCAAAATATTTAGGGGTTGAAATGGGCCAAAAACAGAAAAATTTACTGATTTTGCAGTTGCTCTGAAGGCCACAATTATGTTTTTAACCCCTGCCAAATCACAACTACATTAAAAGGTCACTCCTGACCATTAAAGCTATGCTGATAGCCAAGAAATCGGATATATAACAAAATAGGAAAAATATATATGTAAAAGAAAGATATCTTATTTATGCTGCTTATAAGTCAAGAACCGCTGGGTCGATTTTCACAATTCCCCTCAATTTTGAATGGTCTCTGGCCAGAAAAGGATAAAATCTAAGAAAACCTCGGAAAAACATACCAATAAATGAATGAATATATTTTGTTCCATTTTTATACCCTACAACACTATTTGTTGGGGGTATTATAAGTTTGATTGAGCCAAAAATTATGTAACACCACGAAATATGGGTTCCCACATAGGAAAGTATATATGAATCTTCCTATCTCGCCGAGTTGAGTCGATCTAGCTATGTATGTCCGTCCGTCCGTCTGTCCATGTTAATTTGTAATCACTCTACAGGTCGCAATTATGGCCCGATTTTCACGAAATTTAAAATGGAGATGGGGGCTAGAGCCAGAATAGAACCCTATTGCTTTTGGAGATTATCGCATAATATTTAGGGGTCCTGATTTTTCAGTTGTTCTACAGGTCGCAATTATAGACCAATCGAATTTAGCATGGAGCTAGAGCTTAGGGCTGGGCATTGTGTTAAATTAAAGTAAAATTTTTCCTTAAACCGCGAACGATTTTGACAAATTTTGTCAATTCAGAATGCCCTCTTGGCACAGAAGAATAAAATTTAAAAAAATCGCATTCAAAGATGCCAATAATGATGTTAATATAGATTTTGTAGTATTTTGTGACATTTTTTTTTTTCATATTTTTTATCGCATGCGATTTTTTCAATTTGACTTATAATATTGAAGTGTATATTTTGTAATATTTTTTCACCTTACAGGTTGGGGTTATTATTATATACATATTGCAATTATCGTCCGATCCTCACGAAAATTTTCACAAGATTAGGATTAGGCTCAGAAGGGCTAGGTATATCGTTTTCAAAGATGTCCGCAATATATTTGGGTGTTTAAATGGACCAAAAGCAGAAAAAAATTCCTGATCACTCAAGTGAAGCCAATCGAAACGCTTAAGAAGAGAGTTAAGGATAGGGAAGAATTGTAGCATTTTGGATGACCACTGGATTATATTTATCTATAAAATGGACAATAACAACTAACAGCACGACGGAGTGTGTAAATATTGGGCAAATGTCCCTATTCAAAATGCTAAGGGTTATATGTGGTCAGTGCTCCGTGAAATAATTTCAAAAGTGAGATCTTCCACAATGGATTTGGACATAAAGGGACTTTGAACATATTGTAGTGTTGTAGGGTATCACATGGTCGGCCCCGCACGACTATAGCCATCGTTTACTTGTTTTTATCTGTATTAGTGGAGTGTGAAAATGGAATACTTCTGTCGCCATATCTTGTACCTCACGAACATTTTAAAATTTTCTAAAAGTTATCACATATCTCATCCAAAGTGAAGGAACTAACTAAACCTGGCACATATAATATAATTTTTACATTTCTCTATATATATATATATATATATATATATATATATATATATATATATATATATATATATATATATATATATTTATATATATATATATATATATATATATATATATATATATATATATATATATATATATATATATATATATTTATTTTATTGAATGAAAGCAAAAAATATCAGAAGTGTGTTCTTCGAAATGGTCAGCTTTGGCACGAATTATGGCCTTCAAACGGCCAATTAAACCGTCACACGCTGCCCGAATGTTGCTCTGCGGTATTTTGGCCCATTCCAGGCGAAGCGCTGGCTTGATGTGATCGACACTTTGGTATTTTTTAGTGCCAACCTTGCTTTCCAAAATAATGCAGACACAATAGCTGTTTGAGCTGACATTACATTTCTTAGGTGCAATAAATGTGAAATCGGGCGAAGATATATATGGGAGCTATACCCAAATCTGAACCAAGCTTAACAAAATTAAGCAAAAGTATTTCTGAGATGTATTTGATATATTTCTCCTACTATCGTTGTTACGGAGTGCGTATTACGGCTGAGGGGGAGAAATTTAACAAATGGGATGAAGAATAAATTTGGTAGCGGTAACTATATCTCACCGATTTCCACCAAATTTGACGCACTTGTTTCTAGGCTCAATTTGGTCACACAGGGTGAGATGAACGAGCTGCAATCAACTTCAGACTGCTGTCATTTCTAAGCCACTCGTCCGACAGCAGTTAAAATTATTTCAGTGACAGCTCATTATAGTGTTTACACGCGTACAAAAGCAATTTGGTGAGAATTCTCCAGAAAAAAAGTTATTTGTGATGGAATTCAAGCGGGATAGTGTGATTTCTTAATATTTGTGTAGAAAACCACAAGTCAGAGCACTCCAGCATTTAAATGTGAATAAATCTTTTGTGTCTCGTACCATCGCTCGTTACCGTGAAACTGATAGCGTAGCCCGACGTCAAGGAAGCGGACTGAAGAAAACAGTAACATCAGCAGAAATGGTTCGAAAAGCAAAGAAGCGACTTGATTGAAACCCGCGTCGTAGTGGCCGAAAAGTGGTTCGTGAGCTGAACATATCGCAATATTCCATTCGGTAAATATTGAAAAATGAGCTCGGTGTAAAGCCATTGAAATTCAAAAAAGTGCAAGAGAAAGAAAATGGACTCGAAAGAGCTAAAGAGTTGTTTCGCTTGGCCGAAAGTGGTAAACTGCCGAATTTGGTTTTCTCCGATGAAAAAACATTCGTTGTCCAGCTGCTTGTAAACAAACAAAATGATCGTGTTTGCTTGCCAAGAGGTCAGCTGAAAATCTGCACCTTCGGTTGGCCACCAGAACTCAAGCGCCGGGCATGGTGTGGGCCGCCATAACAGCCGATGGTCGTTCTCCGCTCGTAGAAATCGCCCGTGGCATCAGACTAAACGCCGAATATTATCGCGAAAATATTCTGGATGGTGTAGCCGCACAGCTAGGACTATCTAACAGGACTCAGCACCATCGCACTCAGCACGAGTCACCCAATAATTGTTACAAAATGAGGTTCCTCGCTTCATTTCCAGCGAACAAGGGCCACCAAAATCTCCGGATATCTATCTGTTGGACTATAGTGTCTGGTGTATTTTGGAAAACAAGGTTGGTTCTAAAAAATACCAAAATGTCGATCACCCCAAGCAACCGCTTCGCATGCAATAGACCAAAATGCCGTAGAGCAACATTCGGGCAGTGTGTTACGCCCTTCAAAAGGCCATAATTCATGCCAAAGATGACCAATTCGAACAAATCTAAAATTTGATGATATTTCCGACATTTTTTGAATTCATTCAATAAAATTTAAAAAAAACAAGTAAGCAAAGGCTATAGTCGTGCGGGGCCGACTATGTGATACCCTACAACACCACAATATTATAGCAGCCCCCTTATGTCCAAATACATTTTGGGAGATTTCGTTTTTGAAATTATGCTGTTAGTTGTTGTCGCCCATTAACAGCTGAATATAATCCAATGGTCATCCAAAATGCTAGACTTCTTTCCTGTCCTCAACTCTCTTCTCAGGCGTGTCGATTGGCTTCAATTGTGTGATCAGGATCCACTACATATTTCACTACATATTTACTAATTATCTGATTTTCTTGTCTACGATATTTGGCTATATTCGTCAAAGAAATCAGCATAAAAAAGCCAGAAGTTCGCCTTTTGTGTATTTCAGACATCGCCTGTAAGTAATGTTGGTATTTTTTCAAACAAAAGTAGTGGTCCATGCTATCCTCTGTCCTAACTCTAACTTCATGCGAGATTCCGTGTCTTTTGGTTTCTATTTGTGACCTTTATAACAACTGCAAAATCAGGAATATTTTTAATGGTTGGTCCATTTCAACCTCTAAATATATTGCGGACATCTTTGAAAACGATATACCTAGCCCTTCTGAGCCTAATCCTACCCTTGTGAAAATTTTCGTGAGGATCGGACGATAATTGCAATATGTATATAATAATAACCCCAACCTGTAAAGTGAAAAAATATTACAAAATATACACTTCAATATTATAAGTCAAATTGAAAAAATCGCATGCGACAAAAAATATGAAAAAATAAAAAAATGTCACAAAATCTATATTAACATCATTATTGGTATCTTTTTATGCTTTTTTTTTTTGATTTTATACTTTTATGCCAAAAGGGCATTCTAAATTTACAAAATTTGTCAAAACCGCTCCAAGCTTTCTGGAGAGATAAGCATTCTAGCTAACATCCCCTTCCTTTGTACATATACATTGTATATATTTCGCTATATATATCCGATATTTTTACTATCGGCATCTACATAACGGGCAGATTTGACCTGTTCGTCTATTTGTGATTTCGCCGGCATTAAAAACATTCCCGGTTTAATGGAAAATTTGACTTTTATTTATCACAAATGCTATGGTCTATTTAAACCACTAAATATTACCCGATGACCATCAAAATTGGAAGGCTTTTGCCCAGTCCTGAGCTCTAGCCCCATGCTAACTTCCGCGTCGATTGGTCGATAATTGCGACCTGTAGAACAGTTGTAAAATCAAGAAATTTTTCAGTATATGGTCCATTTCAACCACTATATATTATGCGATCATCTCCAAAAGAAATAGGGATCTATTCTGACCTTAACCACACCTCCATTTTCAATTTCGTGAGGATCGGGCCATAATTGCGACCTGTAGATTGATTACAAATTAACATGGACAGACGGACATAGATCGACCCTAGATCGACCCCCAACACATAGTGTTGTAGGGTATTAAAATGTGCAAATGATGGCTTTTGACTTTGTATATATATATATATATATATATATATATATATATATATATATATATATATATATATATATATATATATATATATATATATATATATATATATATATATATATATATATATATATATATATATATATATATATACTAGCTGGCCCGGTCCGCGTTGCCGGCCCGTACTTTTAGTCTTTAAAGCATAATAAATCACAGATCTGACTTATGTAGGCGGCACAATTTTGATTATCAGTAATGACTCAATGATTAAATATAAATTAATATTCATGGCAAAAATTATAGTTACCGTCGGTTTTAAATATTTTGAATAGCCTGATCTTTTTTTTCAGTTATAGTCTTTAATTTGAGTGTTAAATACCTATATGATAAAGATCAAATATAATAGCCCCATGTGAGAATTCAGCTCAATTTTTGATATTGTAA
This sequence comes from Musca domestica, assembly GCF_030504385.1. NCBI lineage: Eukaryota > Metazoa > Arthropoda > Insecta > Diptera > Muscidae > Musca > Musca domestica. The sequence goes on along the minus strand of NW_026712329.1, from coordinate 464,080 downwards.
AAATCATTCAGATGAGCTATAATTTGAAATTTGTATTTCCAACGTTTAAAATCCCGTACTGCTTGGTATTCAGTTTTGTCCGCCTCATACTTGAAGGTAGAATGTTGTCAGAATAGCCAAAAAAATACTCTTTTGCTCCGATTACCGTAAGATGGGCATTAATTGTTTGTCATTTAAATTGTGCGGTGGAGTTACTTTATAATTTCGTATTTTTCATGTTTCTGCCACAATTTCCGACAGAATGAGTCCCAGATTGACATTTCGGAGTTTATTTCATATAGACGTACATCCCAAATCTACGTTCCCAACCAATATTCTCTTGGGGGTTTCAAATTCAATAGAATACCAAATTTCCTTTTCTGACCACACATTGGTTGGGAAAGTGGACTTTGCGGTATACTAATGTGGGGACTATACTTAAATAAATTCCTATGAGAAAAATAAAAATTTATAAGAAGAGGTTTTCTTCCCCCTTAGAAACAAAGATGTCAAATAAGTACCAAAAAATGAAAAAAGTGGCCAAGACCCCGAAAATATCTTAAATAATAAGATGGTGATACCGTTATCAGGGGTATGATCCATATTATGACCTGCCAAAGCGATTAAAGGTATCTTGAATGTTTAGGTAGAATTTCTGTTTTGCGTTCTTTATAGTCGGTATTTGACTGATTGCAGTCCCAATGTATTTTGCATTTTGTGTTCTCATTTGGAAATTTAATGTCATATGAAAGAAGCAGATCCACTTTTTGAAATTAACCCCATAACGCTTCTTCGGTCATTTTTGTTTGTTTAAATGTGTTCGCATCTTCCATCTGAAGCACGATGTAGGTCCTGGAGTAGAAAGCATTTAACATCGTATTGCGTCCTCATTTCATTTTTAATATTATTCATTCAGAATTCAAGCCAATAAAAAATGTACACTTCAATATAGAAAAAAGAAAAAGAATCTTCAACTGGTTCGCTGATTTTTTGCGGCAAATTTTTAAAGGCGACTACGAAGTTTGTCGGTACAATGTACTATTATTTTGAAATTCGATTCCATTGAAAAATTGTCGATTTTTCCCGATTTTAGGATTTGCATAGAATATGTTATTTATAGATTTTATGTATTTATTGGGTATTACGAATAAATACATAAAATCTATAAATAACAGTTTTATCCGTTGTGGCTTTATATTACCCCAAAAAAAAACCTACACATCAAATTAGAATTCAAAAAAAAAAAAAAAACACTACAAATGTACATTTGAAAATAGTAAGTCAAAATGGAAAAAAATATGCAATATAAAACATTACTTTTGTACATTTTAAAAGTCAAAATAAAAATGTTCAAATTTCACATTTTTACGCGATTTTTTTTCGATTTTATTCTTTTCTGTCAAGAGGCAATTCCGAATTTATCTAAATCATTAAAGTCAGACCGGCGGTCTTTATGTTATAAGAGTAGTAACTAACACAACTTTCTGTTACATATAGAGAGATAGATTTAAAAGTAGACGCGTTTCTCAGGCCCCAAATAAGTACTTAGGGTTGGATTGAAAGCCAACAGCATCTCGTGTAATAATTCTCAAACGATATCTTCACTATTTTGACAACTATAAAGATTTTAGATAAATCGTAATAGTGGGAGTAAAAGGAGGCGTGGTCAATATGTTTTTCTTTAAAAACCTAACTCGGGGTATGACGAACGTTTGTACAAAAAATCATACAAATCGGTTCAGCCGTTTTCAACTGATTCCGTTACCAACAAACAACAATAGATTTTTATATATTATAATATATATATATATATATATATATATATATATATATATATATATATATATATATATATATATATATATATATATATATATATATATATATATATAAACAACGATTTCTGCGAAATATCATCGAGAATGGCAATAAATGCGACCTGTACTTTGTTTACAAAAATACATGGCAGACAGACGACGGAAATTCATAAATCGACTCTGAATGTGATTCTAGGTACATCATCAACAGAAATTATGGTTCTTCTCTATGTTACAAACAAATGCACAATGACATAATACCTTGACCACAGTATGTTGTAGGGTATAAAAAATTTGTTGAGCAATAACATTAAAACAATGGTAAGACAGTGATATGGGTCAAACTACATGTTCCTTGTAAATAAAGTTAATATATCTCAAAAGACAGAATATTTATATTTGAATATTCATATTTTTCTGGATATTTATCCATCGTTGATCATCAACATCTAATATGTTCTTTTGCAAAATAATGGGTGTGTTTGTAACTTTCTGGTTGTTTAGATTATTCAGAAATATATTTTTTAGTTTATTTTTTCATTAAAAATCATTTCTTGGGAAAAGATTGTGCATCTTTTACATTTATCCTAAGAGAAAAGCCAAATACAAATATCGAAAACCTGTTCTTTGTTTTGTTTTTAGAACAGCAAACTTTTAATCACTGCACCCTGAAGTATATGACTTTATAGTGATTAAAATGTTAGACCTTTGGTAGCTTAGTTTTCTTTTAAAGTCTTTAATACATCATTTTTTTTTTGTTTTTCATATTTCTTGTTCAAATTATCAAAGGCTTTAGCAAACTCCATAACACACACACACACACACACAGAGACAACTAAATTCAGATATGTTTTGTATTTTTCACTTTTGATTCTATATATTCACATATCCTTTGGTTTATACTTATTCCATAGGTTATTACACAGCATTTGATGATGGCTTTGCCATTTGCCCATCAACAGTGGGTCTATTCATTCGAGTCCATTATATTTAACATCCAAATAGACACTCAACAAACGGTATGATGCTGCTGGTTGATTCAGATGCCTGATAGTGGTGGTGTTGGTGGTGTGGCAATAAAGCTCGACTCTTTCCATCGTTTGATCTCTGTAGTTCGGTGTGCATCTGTGTTTTTGTTAGCTACCCCCAGAGTGGAACCCAAGTGGTTAAGATAATGGTAAAACGTTCTGAATGAACTCGAGTGTTAAACCTCTGGGGTCAGTTATTTTATAACTTGCCTTTTTTCTCAGTCGGATATTTAAAATGAGCACAAAATGTTTTGCCATCATCCGAACCATCATCTAAAGTAAGTACATTCGGAACACATTTCAACATGACCATATTCATAAACACATTCATACGCATTATAACAACTTCACACACAAAAAAAGCGGAAACAAAACGCTAACAATGAAAGGGTTAATACAATGGTAATTTTTATATTTCAATTCCATAACATTACAAAGTGTTTTAAACCTAATTATAAAGCAAAGTCCAAAAAAAACGGCTGAGACCTAGAATCTTGAAATTTGGCATGTAGGTAGCTATTTTTGTGTAGGTAGGTGGTAATGCATTGTTTTTGCAACTTCCTACTTTTGGGGGCCAATATATTGAAATTTGGTATGTTCGTAGCTCTTGACACAAGGAAGCAGATAAGGTGGTGTGCTAGAAAAGGTACTACAAATTATAAATATAGCATTCCTTGACCCAGAATTCTGCAATTTAATATTGCTTTTTTTTCGGCGAATCAAAAATGTTATGAGAAATTCGATTTTAAAAGTCTTGCCCTACAAAGTATATGTATTCTTGATCAGCATAAAATTCTATGTTGATTTAGCGATGTCCATCCGTCTGTCAGTCTGTGGAAATCACTCTAGCTTCCGAACGAAATAAAGTAGGTTGAGAAAATTTCACTCAAATGTATAATATGTCTGCAAGACATTTGGTATTGAAAGTGGACCATGTAGGTTCAGCCGCCATATAACGGTACCTCCCGATATTCGGTACTTTGATAATTTTAGAGACATTATTCACCGGAATTGGTTCAAATTTGGTATTTGAAGTTCGAAATGCACACAACAGAAGATTGTCTGTGCAGTTCCACGTATTCGTATACATTCGGTATTTTTAAGATTTTAAAACAATTTTTAACGGATTTTATTACTTTAAAAATTGTCAAATTCGTTCAAAATGGTGGAGGGCATTCAAAGTTCGGCCCGGCCGCACTTTCAGCTTTTTTACTTGTTTACTGTTAGCCTTATACCATTGCAAAGGCGTTGTGGGTCAGTGCATCTTAATAAAATCATATTCCAATCTGTCACATGCCATATTTCATTGAAATTGGAGGTACATACCGTGTTTGGTGCATAAAATATGTGAAATCGGCCGAGAATATATATGGGAGCTATATCCAAATTTTAACCGATTTCAAATTTGTTATTGTATCTAAATTCCGCCACACATTCTGAATTTCATTGGAATAGGATATACATATGGTGTTTGGTACACAACATAATTTGGCAAATTTATTCTTGTACCAAATTTATTCACTCATGCCGAATTTCATTGAAATCGAACAAATATGTCAAATATGTGAAATCGGACGAAAATATATATGGGAGCTATATCCAAATCTGAACCGATTTAAATATAATTTGACAAATTTATTTTCTGATCAAATCCCGTCACAAATTTCAAATTTCATAGAAATCGAACATACACAGCGTGTTTAATGCATCAAATACATGAAATCGGGCGAAAATATATATGAGAGCTATACCCAAATCTGAACCGATTTCCATAAAAATTGGCAAATATATTTTCTAATCAAATCCCATCATTTATTCCAAATTTGCAGAATGTATCTGTAATCGAACAATAGATATGTGCATATAAAATCCAAATTTTTGGGAGGTACCTCCGATTCTGACGCTATATCTCCAGTCCCAAGTGGAATTTATTATACTTGGACATTTTCAGGAAAATCTATTCCGCTATTTTCGAGTCCATAAATTACAAACAAACATACAAAGAAACAAATGTACAAACATTTTACTCTTTTTAGATTTAGAAAAATAGATAACAAGTACAGTTAGAATCTCTAAATTTAGTGTAATGTGTGTGATGTGTGTGATGTGTGAGAATATAAATTTGTTTTAAAAGCACTAAACACTGAAAAGTATTAAGTTCCAATTAATACTAAACACTTAAATGAACAAAAATATTTGTCCGGAGACTAAATTTTTATAGGTCCACGATATCGTATAGCCCCCGATATCATATAGTACCCCCGATATTCCGTGTTTTGATGATTTTAGCCACATTTTTCAATGGAATTGTCTGAAAATCCACACAAGGACCTTTTCCTGAGTACCTTAGCCTCTGGAAGAGAATTGCATATATAGGCTATATCGTATATATAAAACAGTACCTCCCTATATTCGGTAGTTTGATGATCTTAGCTAAATTTTTTAATGGAATTTGTCGATTTCAGGGACATTTTTCACCGGAGTTGTTTCAAATTTCGTACCTAGAATTCGTAATGGATACTATAGCCTATGACATTAAAATTCGTACGCAGGCCCACGCCTTCGTTTAACCTCCATATAACGGTACTTTCAAATGTTTGTATTTTGATGATTTAAGCGAAATTATTCACTGGAGTTGTTTCAAATTGCGTATCTAGAGTTCGTAATGGGAACTACTGTCTAGGACAGAAATATGTCTATGCAGGTCCAGGCCTTCGTATAGGCCTCATATATAAGTATCTCCCTATATTCGGTATTTTGAAGAATTTAGCTACATTATTCACCGGATTTTGTTTTTAAGTTTTGTATTTGAATATTGCAATGGTTATGACAAAAGTTGTCTATGCAGGTCCACGTCTTATATTTAAGATTTTAACAGAATTTTTGGCGGATGTTTTTTTTTTTTTTAATTTCCGAATTCGTTCCAAAATGGAGGGTATTCAAAGTTCGGCCCGGCCGAACTTACTACTTTCTTAATTGTTAAATTTAGAATCCCGACAGTTTTTGGAATTCAGTATTAAAATGTTCTATATTTTAAGAGATAATGGTTTACAATTTTGGAGATTTTTGCTTGCGTTAGCATGTTTTGCGAAATTCAATTGGAAAAAGACGAACAAATTGGGTACAAATGCGAAGTAGTTAATCTGGATTTCTGAAATTTTGCTTGAGGATCACTGATGGTGGGGGAGTGTGAAAAATAAAAAATTGTTGCAAATATACATTTTATGCCCCACAAAGTATCTATATTCTTGATCAGCATAAAATTCTATGTCGATTTAGCAATGTCCGTCCGTCTGTAGAAATCACTCTAGCTTACGAACGATGTAGGTCCACGTCTTCGTATAGCCCCCATATAACGGTACCTCCCGATATTCGGTATTTTGATGATTTTAGCGGCATTATTTACCGGAACTATTCCAAATTTTGTATTTGAAGTTCGTAATGAATACTACTGTCTATGACTGAAAATTGTCTGTGCAGGTCCAGATCTTCATATAGCCCCCATTTAACTATACCTCCCGATATTCGGTATTTTCATGATTTTAGTGACATTATATACCGGAATTATTTCAAATTTCGTATTTAAAGTTCGTAATTAGTACTACAGCCTATGACCAAAACTTTTGTATGCAGTTCTACGACTTCGTATAGCCTCCAAATAACGGTACCTCCCGATAGCCGGTGTTCTGATGATTTCAGCAACATTATTCATCGGAATCTTTTCAAATTTCATATTGAAAGATCTTAATGGTTACTTCAACTTATGGCTGAAAATCCTATGCAGGTCTACATCTTCGTATAATCCACATATAACGGTTTTGATTTAAGTAATAGTTTTTGGATTTTTTTTTTTTTTTTGAAATTTTTCAAGTTTCTTCGAAATGGTGGTGGGCTTCTACGATATGATGGAGGGTATTTATGTATATATTGTTTTTCTTTCTTTATTTTATTGAATGAAAGCCAAAAAATGCCGGAAATGGCATCAAATTTTAGAAGTAGTTTAGATTTGTTCGAACTGGTCACCTTTGGCACGAATTATGGCCGTCAAACGGCCAATGAATCCGTCACACGCTGCCCGAATATTGCTCTGTAGTATCTCGGTATTTTGACCCATTCTCGTCGAAGCGCTTGCTTGAGGTGATCGACACTTCGGTATTTTTTAGTGCCAATCTAGCTTTTCAAAATACTCCAGGCACAATAGCCCAACGGATTGATATCAGGAGATTTTGGTGACCATTGTGCGCTCGAAATAAAGCGAGGAACATCATTTTGTAACCACTCCTGGGTGGCGCGTGCTGAGTGCGATGGTGCTGAGTCCTGTTGGAATGTCCAAGGTCTGCAGCCAAAATGTATGCGTGCTCAAGGCTTTAATACACCCTACAGAATATTTTCGCGATAATATTCGGCTTTTATTCTGATGCCACGGCTGATTAGTATGAACGGAGAGCGACCATCGGCTGTTATGGCGGCCCACACCACCACCACGGCCGGCGCTTGAGTTCTGGTGGCCAATCGGAGGTTCACAATTTAAGCTGACCTCTTTGGCAAGTAAACACGATCATCGGAGAAAATCAAATTCGGCAGTTCACCACTTTCGGCCAAGCGAAGCAACTCTTTAGCTCTTTTGAGTCCATTTTCTTCCTGTTGTAAGTTCTTGCACTTTTTGGAATTTCAATGGCTTACCCCGAGATCATTATTCAATATTTGCCGAATGGAATATTGCGAAATGTTCAGCTCACGAGCCATTTTTGGCCACTGCGACGCAGGTTTAGATCAAGTCGCTTCTTTACTTTTCGAACTATTTCTGCTGATGTTGCTGTTTTCTTTCGTCCACTTCCTTGACGTCGGGCTACGCTACCAGTATCACGGTTACGAGCGATGGCACGAGACACAAAAAAATTTATTCACATTTAAATGCTGGAGTGCTCTTACGATAGCCACTTGTGGTTTTCCAGCCAAATATAAAGAAATCACACTATCACGCTTGAATTCGGTCACGAATAACTTTTTTCTGGAAAATTCTCACCAAAATATTTTTGTATGCTTGTAAACAATATAATGAGCTGTCACTGGAATAATTTTAACAGCTGTCGGACCATTGGCTTAGAAATGACAGTGGTCTGAAGTTGGTTGCAGTTTGTTCATCTCACCCTGTATATACTATATACTCCTTCTGGTACCCCCACAAAAATCAAAAATTTACAAAAATCATCTCATATTTAAAGAATCGAGTATCCAATAGACTACAAACTTCAGTCAAACACAATCGTTAAAATCGCTCAAAATTGAGAGTGTAAAATGTAGTTTCCTATTTGGAACCGCTCTCGTGACCAATAACCCTTTAATTCTCTTTTTCAAAAAAAAGTAATCTTTTCACATATTCATTTAAACTCTATATATGTGATTCTGGTTGCGTGTGTGTGTCTGTGTGTGATGTGGTGTAGTGTAAAGCTGCTGTTATTTCCGTTGAGCACATTCATACAAAGTTATGTTTATATCCTGACATTAGGTGATGAATTAAAATTTCAATTTCATGGCAGGAATTAAGGTTTACAAAGCACTAACCAATTTCAGCATCTGTCTTAACAACACTCTCGCATCCTTGCTGTACCGCATTCATGCTTTCAAACAAATGCAAACAACAACTAAGCACTCACACACACACACTCATGCACAGACAAACAAACAGCAACTCACTTGCATGCGAGCAAACAATCAAACATACAACAAGTGCAGTATAAGGACAAACTTATAGTTGTACAATAAAGTTCATACATACAAACAGACACAAACACACACACAAAGAGATTATATGGTCCGTGCTCGGTAGGTGAATGCGTGTGTGTGTGTGCGTTTGCTTGTTAAATACATTTACGTGTAAGTTTTGGCTTGTGTATTTGATTCAACTATACGGTGGTAGCATGCGTGTAGTCCGGAAGCTTTTCCGTCTCACATCGTGTACTTTTGCACTTTGTACTCTGGCGATTTTGGTTAGAGTTTATGAATCGCTGATTCAATTTTGTGGTTATTGGTAATGCGGTCGATTAGGCAAAGTGTATGCCGGGCAAGTTGCAACGACGTTGAATGAAACTTGCCCATACACACGGACACACATTCACATACACACACACACACACACATAAGTACAACCACTGGCCTGGAAACACACTTTATACGAAGCACTCAATTCCATTACTACCACGCTGGATTGGTTTGTACGGCGACTGAGTAACTGTAATCTTACTAATTTACCGTTATAACCGATCGGTTATGGCGATAATCAGATTACTTTCCAGAGCACCAGTCATGGGATTGTGATGTAAAAGTTTTGATATAGTTTCGTTGTTGTCGTTGCGTTCTTTGTTTTTTGCTTTTTTGAGTTTTTGTTCTGGCGCCAGATTTCATTTAAAAGTTGGCGTTGCACGCGAATACATAAAACAATGTTTACACAAAGGAATTGCAGCTTTTGTGTACCGAAACGATTTGCAGCTGGTTCTTTACAATGTTCTGAGATATTTATGATGTCCTCTAAAGGTTAACCTAAATAAAGGTCGAAGTCAGTTTTGTTAAATACAATTGAGGCATTATGCATTCCTCACTTACCTTGATTATTATTTGCCATTAAATACCGTGAACATAAAGAGGCTTTTAGTGCCAACAACAACAGAGACAAGGGAAGTGTTCATTGACATAAGCGACAATGGTATGTAAAAGTCAATTGAAAATCGGAAGGTATGAATTCACCAAAATATGAGAAATATATATTTGAATCAATTTTTTATAGTTGTTGATCAAAAACAAGGTGGGGTGAGATGCCCAAAAACGGAGATTAATTCAGGTAAGCATTCTATCTCTCTGAAATTTTGCTCAGACATTCATATTACCTCTAATATGTTTGGCATTAAAAATGGGGCATATCGGCCCACGTTTCGGTAAGGTCCCCATATAGCGTACTTCCTGATTTTTGGTATTTTGAAAGTTTCGGCCACAATTTCAAACGCAATCATGAGTATCTTGACATTTTGAGTTCTGAGCGGACAAAATCTCTCCCTGCTAAATTTTGTGAAGATAAATCCACTGTTAGTATTGACCGTATATAACGACACTTCCAAATTTTAGGTATTTTGGGAATTTCTCCTTCTTATGGTTCTTCCTAATGTTAGGTATTTTGAGGGTTTCAGACAGAGTTTTTTATAAACTTATTATGTGGTATTTTGTTTCCCAAAGGATGTATGGACATATTACAAAAATTGCATATATAAATCCAAAATTTGAGTTAAGCCAGAAAAAATAATTAATTCTAAATCTGAAGACAAAAATACTACATATTTTGTGAGGAAAGGAATAATTATAAAAAATATATATATACAAAATTGGCTGGCAATTAAGCCTTCCTTTCTGAAATAGTCTAAAACCTTATAAATATATTTAGAAAAAAATATATTTGACTGACATTTAAAAAATCATCCTTATCATCCTCCCTTACATCTCTCTTATTGTCTTAAATTGGATCATCAGTCAAAATTGAGGGTGAGATATGATAACCCCACAACTGATTTTATGTATTGTTTTATATATAGTTTAGAATTACAGTTAGTAACAGGATAAAACCCAAGAGAAACTTCTTTAGAAAGACCAACAAAAATAAAAAAACAAATAAGACAAGATCAAAGTACATTCACCGCAAAATCAGTTGACTATTTTCAACATTTTTTAAATTAAACAAAAACGGCAAAAAAAGGCACGAGTTTTTTTTTTTTTTTTTGATTATGAAAGATTACATTCCATATTAAAATACAAAATTAAAATTTTAAGACCTTCTCGATATAATTTTTTTAAAACTCCATATACTTTTCGGATATCGCGAAAATATGGTAATATTTTGAATTAATTTTTACATAATTTGTTTTAAAACTTTTTTATTCTAAAACACTGATAACTACCTGTATTCGATGTTTCCATTTTAAAATGATCACTTTTGATGAAAAAAAAACTAAATTATTGCACTTCCAAAAGACCAAAGACAAATTTTTTCCTTTTTGCGAAAAAGTGAAATATTTCCTAACTTTGCTACTGTGTTATTAAAAAACTAAACAACGTACGACTTTGAAATTTTTGGTACTGAAGTAGAATTTAGGGTTCTATAATAGTTTAATAACATTTATTCCAAAAGACGAATTTTATTTTGCAATAAATCTCCGCGTTTTGTGATTTCACCCCTCTGTGTGCCGGCTTCATGATACCAATTTGCATATTTAGTAGAGCTACAACTTAAAGCCGAAAGGAATTAGTATATATCGCAGTATATCCTCTTCTTAATCGATTTTTACTAAGTCTGTCGGACTTAGTAAAATCAAATTAAAATCCATTTAATTTGAGTTGATATTAATTTTTTTTTGGCACAATAAATGTGAAATCGTACGAAAATATATATGAAGCTATATCCAAAATTTAGAATGAGTATTTCAATGCTGTATCTGACAGCTGGGACCAAATATCGTTGTTGTGGAAAGCATCTTACGGGTGTGACGGAATTAAATAAAAAATTGGATGAAAAATATGGGACCTATAGCTATATCTCAATCGATTTTCACTAAATTTAATACACTTTCTGCCAGGCTGAATTCGTTCACATATGCCGTACGAGAATACATATGAGAGCTATATCCAAAATTTAGATAAGGTATTTCAATGCTGTATCTGACAGCTGGGACAAAATAATCATTGTTGTGGAAAGCATCTTACGGGTGTGAGGGAATTAAATAAAAAATCGGATGAAACATATGGGACCTATAGATATATCTTAATCGATTTTCCCCGAATTTAATACACTTTCTTCCAGGCTCAATTCGTTCACATATGCCAAAATCCATTAAATTCGGGCTTATATTAACTTTTTGTGCACAATAAACTGGAAATCGAGTAAAGATATATATAGGAGCTATATCTAAATATGAACCGATTTCGATAAAATATTTCTGATATGTATTTGATATATTTCCCGAATATCGTTGTTACGGCAAAGACCTAGAATGATAAAGACTGGACAATATGCATTATGGAATAATAGTCAATGTCAAAAATATCTAGAGGCGCTGCTCACAACAGAGACTGTAAGCATAAAACACAAAATTACAGAACAGTTTTAGGAAAAACATTTTCTGTAAACCAATAATCTGGGCACAAAATTGAATTCCATTGACGTTTTCAATTATTTGAAAATTGAATTTTCTGTTAAAATAACTTAACATTGGTGATTATGTTATTATGATATCGTAACAGCAAAGACATAGAAGTATAAAGATGGGACAAAACAGAGTCAAAATATTGTCGCCAGGTTTAAATACCTCTGTTGTTACGATATCATAACAACATACTCACCAATGTTAAAGGAATTTAACAGCAAATGCAATTTTCAATTAATTGAAAACGTCAAGGAATGCAATTTTTAGTCCAAATTTTTGGTTTACAGAAAATGTTATTCTTAAAATTGCTCTGTAAATATGATTTTTATGCCAACATGTCACTGTTGTGAGCAGCGCCCCTATACATTAACTATTTTTCCATTATGCATTTTGTCCAGTCTTTACCATTTGAGGTCTTTGGTAACAGCAGAGGCAAATGCCCCTGGTGGCAATATTTTGACATTGACCATCTTTAGACTGCTGCGATATCCAAGCCGCTCGTCCGACAACTGTTAAAATTATTCCAGTGACAGCTCATCATATGGTTTACAAGTTCACAAAAGCATTTTGGTGGGAATTTTTCACAGAAATGGTTATTCGTGATGGAATTCAAGCGCTATAGTGTCATTTGTTTATATTTGGCTGGAAAACTACAAGTGGCTATCGTTAGAGCACTCCAGCTTTTAAATGTAAATAAATTTTTTACCATCGCTCGTTACCCTGATACTGGTAGCGTAGCCCGTACCATCGCTCTTTACCCTGATACTGGTAGCGTAGCCCGACGTCAAGGAAGTGGACGGAAAAAAACAGCAACATCGGCAGAAATGGTTTGAAAACTAAAGAATAGACTTGATCGAAACCCGCGTCGCAGTGGCCGAAAAATGACTCGTGAGCTGAACATATCGCAATATTACATTCGCAAATATTCTAAAATGAGCTCGGGGTAAAGCCATTGAAATTCCAACAAGTAAAAAAGCAGTAAGTTCGACCGGGCCGAATTTTGAATACCCTCCACCATTTGGAACGAATTAGAAAATTTTCAAAAAATAAAATTCATTTATAATCTTGAAAATATCTAATATCGGAAGGTGCCGATATATGGGGGGATATACGATATGTGGACCTATATAGACAATTACCTTTCAGGGGTTAAAGTGCTCACAAAAAACTCCTTGTGTGAATTTTCAGACAATACCATAGGAAAATATGGTTGAAATCATCAATATACCGAATATCGGGGGTACCGTTATATGCGGGATAAACGATATCGTTAATCTGTATATTCTCTGTCAGGGGTAAACTGCTCACAAAGAACCTCGTGTGTACAATTTCAGACAATTCCATTGAAAAATTTAACTAAAATCATTAAAATACCGAATATCGGGGGTACCGTTATATGGGGGCTAACGATATCTTAGACCTATATAGATAATTCTCTTCCAAGGGATAAAGTACTCACAATGAACTCCTCGTGTGGAATTTTAGACAATTGCATTGAAAAATGTGGCTGAAATCATCAATATACCGAATATCGGCTGGTACCGTTATATGGGGGCTATACGATATCTTGGACCTATATAGATAATTCTCTTCCGAAGTACAAAGTACCCACAAAGTGCTCATTGTGTGGATTTTCAGACGATTCCGTTGAAAAATGCGGGTAAAATAATCAAATACCGAATATCGGGGGGTACCGTTATATGGGGGCTATACGATATCATGGGCCGACATAGCCCATCTTCGAACTTGACCTGCCTGCAGACAAGAGAGGGATCTGTGCAAAATTTTAGCTTCCTATCTTAATTCGTTTAGACTGTAGCGTGATTACAACAGACGGACAGACGGACGGACATGGCTAAATCATCTTAGAATTTTACGCTGATCAATAATATATATATTTTGTTGGGTCTAAAATGATTATTTCGATGAGTTACAAACGGCATGACGTATTTAATACACCCTCCATACTATGTATGTTGGAGGGTATAAAAACTGCAAGAACTTAAACCACAACAGGAAGAAAATAGACTGAAAAGAGCTCAAGAGTTGCTTCGCTTGGCCGAAAGTAATGAACTGCCGAATTTGGTTTTCTCCGATGAGAAAACATTCGTTGTCCAACAGTTTGTAAACAAACAAAATGATTGTGTTTATTTGCCAAAGAGGTCAGCTGAAAATGTGCACCTTCGGTTGGCCACCAGAACTTAAGTGCCGCTCTCCGCTCGTATTAATCGATCGTGGCATCAGAATAAATGCTGAATATTATCGCGAAAATATTCTGGAGGGTGTATTAAAGCCTTGGGCACGCAAACATTTTGGCCCCAGACCTTGGACATTTCAACAGGATTCAGCACCATCGCACTCAGCACCCGCCACACTAAAATGGTTACAAAATGAGTTTCAACGCTTCATTTCCAGCACACAATGGCCACTAAAATCTCCGGATACCAATCCGTTAGACTATTGGGTCTGATGTATTTTGGAAAGCAAGGTTGGCACTAAAAAATACTAAAGTGTCGATCACCTCAAGCAAGCGCTTCGCCGGGAATGGGCCAAAATACCCAAGAGCAACATTCGGGAAGCGTGTGACGGTTTCATTGGCTGTTTGAAGGCCATAATTTGTGCCAAAGCTATAAATTATGATATTTGACTTTGTTGCAGTTTTTTATCTCACCCTGTACTGATAATTTAATTTAAATAACGTACATAAGCATAGAACGAAATGAATAATTGGTGTTTAATTTTCCCCGAGCTTCGTATCTTTTGGATATAAAAAGTAGTGAAACAACTGACTTATTTATTGGAAATCAACGCCCAGACGAAACGGCTGAAACGAGAATCTTATTCTGCACAAGAGTCAGTCTTTGTGGGTAGGCGTGTGATAAGGCTGTATGTGTGAATGAGCTAGAATTCTGAAATTTGAAATGAGAGTCACTGATGGAGTGCAAAATAGATGTACCAAAGTGTTTTTGGAAATTAGAACTTTTACGATACGAGAATATCTAAATTTATACTAAACTTCTAAATTTGTATTATTTGGTATTATTTGAACGCATAGACCTAAAAACTTGAAATTTAGTATGAAAATCAAAGGTGTAAAGTAAGTTAGATATACCGTTATCGTGGACGAAGGTGAGTGAAGGAAATGAAGGTGGTTTTGCATATGCGTGCTATAATTGTTCTAAAAGTACTAAGTGTTACTAAATTAGGTTTTGCAAATTCGTTCTATAATTGGGTAAAGGAATAGACCTGAAATCCTTAAATTTGAAATGGATATCACTTTTGGTACCTGTTGTTAATATATAAGGGTGGGTTTGGAAATGTGTACTATAATTGTACGAAAAGTACTAAATAGAACTAAATTTGGTATTAAGTGAAGGAAAAAAGATGGAACCCTGAAATTTGGTGTCTGTTGTTAACTTATGGAGGTGGTTTTGGAAATGTATACTCTAATTCTTCTAAGGGTGCGAGGTGGTACTAAATTGAATATTGGGTGAAGGGACAGAGCTGAAATTTCGAAAATTTATATCGAGTTATCTGCTAGTGGTGGTGGTGGCTTTGCAAATGAGTACTGTATTTGTTCGAAAAGTACTAAATGGTACTATTTTTGGCTCAATGTTGGTGTCTAGGATGGAGAGACGTAGATTGTTTTGTATATGCGTACTAAATGTTACTAAGTTGGGTATTAGATGAAGGGATAAAACTGACATTGAGGGGAAGATGTAACAGTCTAATCCTTGTGCAACTTGTAAATTCATAAAATGCGAAGTTATTCTACAGCTCTTCTAAAAATTCTGACGTTTCAATACTTGTTACGCCTCTCTTTTCAACCTAACCTAACCTAACCCAACCTAACATAAGTATAGTGTAAAGAGGTCCCCAGAAAGGGTTCAAATGATTTAAATTTTCTTTTACAACTTAATAAAAAAAATTGCGAGCACATAATCGAATGTTCTCATATGGTATAAAAAATTCATAAAAATTGATGGTAGGCCCAGGAGTTGCAAAGGTCCTAACTCGCTTCAAATAATATTTGGAAAATATGTACTTGGCAGTACAATTTGTTCATAAATTTAAATAGCAATTCTTATCTTAAACAAGTAAAAAAGCAGTAAGTTCGGCCGGGCCGAACTTTCAGTACCCTCCACCATTTGGAACGAATTAAAAAATTTTCAAAAAAAAAAATCCATTGAAAATTCATTTAAAATCTTTAAAATACCTAATATCGGAAGGTGCCGTTATATGGGGCGATATACGATATTGTGGACCTATATAGACAAATCTATGTCTGGGGTAAAGTACGCACAAGGAACTCCTTGTGTGGATTTTCAGATATTTCCATTGGGAAATGTGGCTAAAATCATCAAAATCCCGAATCTCGGGGGTACCGTTATATGGGGGATATACGATATTGTGAACCTATATAGACAAATACCTTTCAGGGGTTAAAGTGCTAACAAAGAAATCCTTGTGTGGATTTTCAGAGAATACCATTGGGAAATGTGGCTAAAATCATCAAAATCCCGAATATCGGGGGAACCGTTATATGGGGGATATACGATATTGTGAACCTATATAGACGAATACCTTCCAGGGGTTAAAGTGCTCACAAAGAAATCCTTGTGTGGATTTTCAGAGAATACCATTGGAATATATAGCTAAAATCATCAAAATAAATCATCAAAATACCTTTATATGGGGGCTATGCGATATCGTTAACCTATATAGAGAACTCTATGTCAGGGGGTAAAGTGCTCACAAAGAACCCCTTTTGTGGAATTTCAGACAATTCCGTTGAAAAATGTGGCTGAAATCATCAAAATACCGATTATCAGAGGGTACCGTTATATGAGGGATACACGATATCGGGAACCTATATAGACAACTCTCTTTCAGGGAGTAAAGTACTCACAAAGAACTCCTTGTGTGGATTATCAGACAATTCCGTTGTAAAATGTGGGTAAAATCATCAAAATACCGATTATCGGGGGTACCGTTATATGGGGGATATACGATATTGTGGACCTATATAGACAATTCTCTTTCAGGGGGTGAAATACTCATAAGAGACTCCTTGTGTGGAATTTCAGACTACTCAATTGAAAAATGTGGCTAAAATCATCAAAATACCGAATATCGGGGGATACCGTTGTATGGGGGCTATTCGATATCATGGACCGATATAGTCCATCTTCGAGCTTAACCTGCCTGCAGACAAAAGGGAGATCTGTGGAAAATTTTAGCTTCCTATCTTAATTCGTTTAGAATGCAGCGTGATTACAACAGACGGACGGACAGGACTAAATTGTCTTAGAATTTTACGCTGATAAAGAATATATATATTTTGTTGGGTCTAAAATAATTATTTCGATGAGTTACAAACGGAATGACGAACTTAATATACCCTCCATACTATGTATGGTGGAGTGTATAAAAAAGACAAAATATTCATGGAAATTCAAATATATAACAAAATAATTATGAATGATTATTGATATAATTGAAAATTATATAATTAAAGCCTGGATAAGCATAGGCACAGCTTGCATATTTTAAAAATATATATAAAAATACATATATTAAAATTATCCATCGAAATCTGTAAATATGCCACTACAATGAACAATGAGGTTAAAAAAATAATAAAATAAAACAAGTAAGCAAAGGCTATAGCCGTGCGGGGCCGACCATGTGATACCCTACAACACTAGAATATGTTAGAAGCCCCTTATGTCCAAATCCATTTTGGAAGATTTCTTTTTCAAATAATGTCATGGAGCACTGCCCAGATAGTACCCTTAGCTTTTTGATCACTGATATTTGCCCAATATTTACGCACTCCGTCGTGTTGTTAGTTGTTGTGGTCCATTTTACAGCTAAATATAATCCAATGGTCATCCAAAATGCTAGAATTCTTCCCTCTCTTCTCATTTGAACTAATAAATATTTTGGGATCATCTCCAAAAACAAGCTCGGCGAAATAGGAAGATCCATGTATACTTTCCTATGTGGGAAACCAATATTTCGAGGTATTACATAATTTTTGGCCCAATCAAATTTATAATACCCCCAACACATAGTGTTGTAGGATATAAAAATAATAAAGAGAAGAAGCAAATTTTCGACTTAGTACTTAATTAACACTTATATCTCTTTTTTAACCCAGTTATATGTAATGTAGGAGACGGCTTCCCTTATGTGTAGCACATTTTAATTTTAGACCGATCAATATTTATGGTAGTGAACGTTAATCGATAATAATATCTGAAGATTGGATAAGAATTGAGTGCTGGCGGTATTGAAATTATTCAGTTATCTTTACATTACGTTTGGCGTAACCGTTCTGTCATGTTATTGTTCGTCCTGTTAGGGTGAATTTTAGGGGTTTAAGTAATTATGTTATTGTACTTATCAGTCGATAGATCTTTCGTATTGGGCAACTTGGTTAAAATTTCTTTTTTAATAAAAACATCGCCTTACAGACGAAATAAGTAAATATTTTTCTGGACAACCGCAAGAGATATTTTCAAAATACCGAAAATAAGGGGATGCTGATATATGGCCCGCTCACAGTCTTTGTCAAAACAACAGAAATATGTCTGAAAGAGGAGTTTAGGCTGTTTTCAAAAAACCGTGTACATCAACCACCAACTAATTCTGCTTCTATCTCAACAATTCTAACTCAATTTTTCATTGATACATTTTCTATGTATTAATCACCCAAATATAATGAAATAGAAACACGCCTTTAACAAAACTTAATTATTTCCCATTGAAGTTGTGAGACTTCTAAAACGTTCCATGTCAGACGGATCAATCTAATCACTAAGCCCTGTTCATTGATAAATTACTCAAGCATGTCAAATGCAGTATGCACCAATCACGACAGCTTCAAATTCTCTCTCGTATATGTGTATGTGTGTGTGTATGTCTAAGAAAATAACTGGAACAACGACAACAACAGGCAACATCAGCTCTTCACTAACAAATGTTGCATCAAAACTACGGGCACTAAATTGAAAATTACTTTTTCATACACAGTTTTCTTTGGCAAGTTGAGCGCAAAAAACGCAGCAGACGATGCCGAGAAAATTTGACAGCTTCTGACGTGTACTATGCACCAGCGGGACTAAATGAAAAATCTTTTCAATTACCATGTACAAGAGTTAACGCATGTACAATCGCTTAGTTTCACATATTGAATGAAAAGCGTGATTTAGGAAATGTGTGTGTTGATTTGTTCGCGTTCATTTTTGTTGTATAGCTCAACACTCTTAGCTGGTACGGGAAATAGGGCCATTGTAAGCTTACTTTATCTGAAGAAAGTTTTTAAATAACTCCTGGGGAGAATATACCCAGAGACAAAGAAAGGGAACGGATGAGGATTAGTGGTTCTTTCTGACACCATGATATTCCATGTTTTACCCGTGGTAAGCAATAATACTTTTCTCCACTAATAAATAAACTTTGCATATATAAAACAAGTAAGCAAAGGCTATAGTCATGCGGGGCCGACCATGTGATGCCCTACAACACTACAATATGTCAGAAGTGCCTTTATGTCTAAATCCATTTTGGAAGATTTCGCTTTTGAAATCATGTCACGGATGTTGGAGTAATTTATTTATATTGATTCACTGTTTTTATAATACCGTGTTACATTGAATGCAAAACATGTCAAGTAGGCTTTGTAAAATATTATTCATGTATACATAATTTTTGTCAATAAAATATTTTTTAGTTTTGTTTGTTACAAACTTCCAACTGCAAACAAGGTCTTCAAATTTTCTTAACAGGTTATGGGCCCAGACACACATAAATAAAAGGAAGAATATTATTTGAAGGAAATCCCAAGGATTCAAGAAGCTTAGAATTATGGAGGACATCAAAATATCCAAGCTGAATGGAGTTGAAAGTTGGACGCTGTGGAAGTTCCAAATAAGAGTAATTTTACGTGCCAGCGATTTATGGGGCATTGTGGATGGAACTATCCGGAAGCCTTCCGAGACTTCGACGAATGAATTGAAGTTGTGGAAGGCAAATGATGCGAAGGCGCAGAAGATAATTGTTGTTGCTATTGAAGAAGAACCGCTGATGCATATTATCAATTGCGAAACAGCTGCTGATATGTGGTCAGTCTTGGAGAGCATTTATGAACAAAAGTCGGCAACATCAATTCATCTACTGCAGCAGCAATTCTTTCAATACACAAAGGATCCTGGAGACAGTATATCGGTGCATATATCAAAATTGCAGAAGATAGCAAAACAATTGTGCGATTTAGGTGAGCAGATAACAGACAACATGCTCATAACTAAGATTTTGATGACTCTTCCGGATGAGTATCGTCACTTCTTTTCATCGTGGGAAGCAACGGAGAAGAAAGAGCGGACTTTAAAGAATTTGTCAAGTCGTCTCTGTATGGAGGAATGCAGATTGGGTATCAAGCCAGATAAATCAGAAGCGTTTGTTGCAAAACATGGTAAGAAATCTCAAAATAAATACAATAGACAGAAGGATAGCAAGAAAGAAAACTGTTTCCATTGTGGCAAGTCTGGTCACTGGAAAAGGGATTGTCCGGAAAGGAAAAATATCAAGAAGAAGCACAATGAAGGTACGGCTTTTATGAATGAAATTATGGTTGTGACTGCAGATGAAAACGAAAAGTGGTACGTGGACTCAGGAGCAAGTGACCATATGAGCAAAAATTTGTCGTGGTTTCAAAACTATGTAAAATTCCAATCACCAAAGAATATTCGAATCGGTAATGGTGCAGTAATTCCGGCATATGGTAAAGGTGACATTTTGATTGAAGCATTTGATGGTAAGGTTTGGAATCCAAAACAGATACTTGGCGTTTTATATGTTCCAGATATAAAACTCAATTTGTTTTCGTCAAATACATGTCTTGATAAAGGATATACCATGAAAGCAGAGGGAAATGAATGTGTGTTCGCATATAATGGAAATGTGGTATTGAAAGGAATACGAAAACAGTCCAAACTTTTCGAGTTGATGATAAGGGTGAAAGTTCCAACTATTGCTGAAGCCAATACTGGGGAACAGGTGAATAGTTTACGCATTTGGCATGAAAGGTTGTGTCACCAAGGAAAAGAACATGTAAAGGACGTATTGAAAAGGAATAACATTGAATGTACTGGAGAAGATTTCTTTTGTGAAGGTTGTATGATGGGCAAGCAGCAACGAAAACCATTTAAAGAAAGTCAAAATAGAGCTTGTCAACCTGGTGATCTCATTCATACAGATCTTTGCGGTCCCATGCAAGAATTGTCTTTGGGAGGATCCCGGTATATGTTACTATTCAGAGATGATTATTTGAATTATCGTCACGTATACTGCATTAAAGAGAAATCTGAAGTTCCGATGGTCATGAAAAAGTACTTGGATCAAGTGGAAGCAGAAACTGGAAAAAGGGTTCGCATTATTCGTTCTGACAATGGGTCTGAATTCGTTAACAAGCAGGTATGTGAAATATTGAGTTCCTATAAAGTAATACATCAAAGAACAACCCCATATACTCCGGAACAAAACGGTCGAGCTGAAAGGGATATGAGAACTATTGTCGAAGCTGGAAGATCAATGGTCCACAGTAAAGGACTTTCATTGAAATATTGGGGTGAGGCCGTGAACAACGTTGTGTATACGCTAAATAGGACTGGCAGATGTCCCAATAAAGACAAAGTTCCCTATGAATTGTGGTTTGACAGTACTCCTGATATTAGCGCCTTACACATATTCGGCTCAACTGCTTATGTACACGTTCCAAAGGAAAAGCGACGGAAGTGGAATGCAAAATCTAAAAAAGGAATTTTCGTGGGTTATGAAGAGCATTGCAAAGGGTATCGCATATGGATACCAGACGAAAAACGAATTATGATATCTCGGGATGTTTTCATAAAGGAAGAAGACTCACATTGTACACCGAATAATGAGCAGAATAAAGAAAATTATGCGCAAATAAGATTTATTGAAAACCATGAACACAGTGAGGATTCAGTTTCTGAAATAAATAGTGAAGAAATTTCTGAAGAAGGTAATCGGTCAACTCGGCCAGATGTTAGTGAGTCTGTACAAGATGTTCCAGAAGTGTCAACCCAATCATCCGCAACAAACAAGAAAAGACATCCGTATAATCTTCGTTCGAAAGTATTTGATGATATTGATGAAATGTTTTACGCATTCATAGATGAAGCCGATGAGCCTAATTCCTTTGAAGATGCTGTTTCATGTGAGTATAGTAAGCAGTGGAAGCAAGCTATGGATGAAGAGTACAAGTCTTTGATTAAAAATGGAACTTGGAAGCTAGTAGATTTGCCAAAAGGAAAAAGTATTATATCTAACAAATGGGTGTATAAAATAAAGAAGAACAAGGATGATGCTATTGAACGGTTCAAAGCACGATTAGTTGTTCGTGGATTTCCACAAAAATTTGGACAAGATTACGAGGAAACATTTAGTCCAGTGGCTAAGTTCACGTCAATTAGAATGATTTTGGCTTTGTCAAGTTTGAATAACTACCATCTGACACAATTTGATATAAAGACGGCTTTTTTATACGGCACACTTGAAGAAGATATATACATGCAGCAGCCAGTAGGATACGAAGATGGTTCTGGTAAAGTATGCAAGCTGCTAAAGGGGTTATATGGTCTCAAACAAGCCTCGAGATGCTGGAATAAACGATTCAAAGAAATGCTAATAAAATTCAACTTTAAAGCTAGCAGTGCTGATGGGTGTGTATTCAAAGGAGAAATAAACAATAAACTAATTATTTTAGCAATTTATATTGACGATGGTATAATAGCTGCAGAATCGAAAGAAATTGCGGATATATTCCTTGGCTATCTACAAAGTGAATTTGAAGTAAAGAGAATTGATTCTTTATACTATTTGGGAATAGAAATAAATCAAGAGAATAACAAAATTTATATATCACAGTCATCGTATACAAAGAAGTTATTACGAAAGTTTAACATGGAAAATTCAAAACCAGTGAGTACACCAATAGAAGACACTTTTATTCCAGGACAACATACGAAAATGATAAAGTTCCCTTATCGAGAATCAATTGGTTCACTAATGTATTTAGCAGTTGTGACGAGACCTGATATAACATTTGCTGTTTCGTATTTAAGTCGTTTTCTAGATTCATATGGTGATGAACATGTAACATCAGTTAAACGTATTTTCAAATACCTAAGTGGAACAATCAATGACGGCATTATTTTTGAAAATAACAGCGACATTAATCTCAAGTGCTACACCGATTCTGATTATGCTGGAGATCGCGAGAATAGACATTCAACAAGTGGATATGTTGTAACATTTGCAGGAGGTCCAATTTCATGGTTTTCTCGCAAGCAGTCGATAGTAGCTCTCTCAACTACAGAAGCAGAATATGTTGCCGCTTGCGAAGGTGTCAAGGAATTAAAATGGTTACAAAGGCTTTTGGATGAACTTAGCACGAGTGATAAAATTTCTATGCCGAAAATGTATTTAGATAACCAAAGCGCCATGAAGCTTATAAAGAATCCACAGTTTCATAAGAGGACCAAGCATATCGAAGTTAAATATCATTATATACGAGAAGTCTATGAAAGTAAATTTTTTGAATTGTTATATGTGCCTACAACAGAACAATTAGCAGATATTTTTACAAAGCCATTAAAAAAACAGCGATTCAGTGATATCAAGAACAATTTGAACATCAAGAAAAGGACAAAATAAATAAAAGTGGAAGTGTTGGAGTAATTTATTTATATTGATTCACTGTTTTTATAATACCGTGTTACATTGAATGCAAAACATGTCAAGTAGGCTTTGTAAAATATTATTCATGTATACATAATTTTTGTCAATAAAATATTTTTTAGTTTTGTTTGTTACAAACTTCCAACTGCAAACAAGGTCTTCAAATTTTCTTAACAACGGAGCACTGCCAAGATATTAGCATTTTGACGAGGGACATTTGTCCAATATATTGTTGTGATCCATTTTACAGCGAAATTTTCCTGTCCTTAATTTTTTTCTCAGGCGTGTCGATTGGCTTCAATTGTGTGATCAGGAATTTTTTTCTGTTTTTGGATCATTTGAGCGCCTAAATATTTTGCGAAAAAGCAAGAAGCCCCTCAGCATCTCCAAATTTAGACTCATCTATATGATTTGCTTGTCTACGATATTTGGCTATATTCTTCAACGAAATCAGCATAAAAAAGCCAGAAGTTTGCCTTCTGTATATTTCGGATATCGCCTGTAAGTAATGTTGGTATTTTTCACACAAAAGTAGTGGTCCTATATACATCTTAATTTGATTTTACCACATATGTGGTATCAACCCAAATTTGATAGATTTTTTTCATATTAAACCGAATTTTTTCCTTTTGGAGAAACTCGTTCCGGCATATCTACTGCCCCAATTAATATTTTTTAATATAATTCTTATCGAAGTCATATCAGTCATACCATACAGCAATGTTTTTTTTTGGTACTAGAGGTACAACATTTTCCGTCAAATTTGTTGAAAATCGATTCACAGTTGGATATAGTTCCCAAATTGTGAATACTCTCAAGCCATTATATACAATGAAATAAGGTTTATAGTTGGTATGATCTACGTCACATAAATTCCCAATATAAACTTTTTTGTCACGGGAGCTCTACTAAGTACGCATAGTGGTGTACGGCATTATATAGTCGGCCTGATTGAATTAATGTCACATAGTCCTGCAAAATTTTATCTTGGCAAAAAATCACGAGATTATACAAATCTTGAAATTTAAATTCCTCTATATGATTTCCATCAACGAAATATGCATTTATTTAGAGGTCAGATGGGCGCCTTTTATGTATTGGTGATGTCATTAAGTTTGGGTTTTTTCTCAAAAATTGTTCGATCAAGACAAAACCATCCCAAACGGTAATCTTCAGCGCTGTCCTAACTTCTAACCTCATGAAAAGTCCCTTGTCTATTGATCTTTAGATGAGAACTGCAGGGTGTCTGCAAAATCTGTACAATTTTTATACCCTACACCACAAGGTGGTCAGGGTATTATGTCTTCGTGCATTTGTTTGTAACAGGCAAAAGGAAACGAGATAGACCCATAGTTCCTTTTGATGATCTGCATAGAATCGATTTATGCATGTCCGTCCGTCCGTCTGTCCGTTCTGCACAAATCATTTTGGCTTTGGCCCAAGGACGAACCGTATTGAAATTGGGGATAATCGGTCAAAATTTAGATATAGCTCCCATATTTATCTTTGTCCGATTTGCCTTTTATTGTGCACCAAACGTATAATATCAGTCCGAATAGTACGGAATTTTGTTCGTACGATCAGATTGGACCTCAAAATAAGTATGCCAAATTTGATCGAAATCGGTTCAGATATAGCTATAGCTCGCATATATATTGTTCATCCGATTTGTTATTTTTGACCTCCGCGGCCGTAATATGCACTCTGTAACAACAATATTTGGGGAAATTTATCAAATATAGCTCAGAAATACATTTGCTAAATTTTATCGAGATCGGTTCTGATTTGGATATAGCTCCCATATATATTTTTATCCGATTTGAAATTAGTTGTGCACCAAATTGGCAATAAAAGTCCGAATTTAAAAGATACAAATGCTTCGACATATTCAGTTCTTAGAACCTTAAATTATAACTATAATCATAGCGTGTATGATTGAATTCTCCCATAAAAACTTTTAATTGTTATGCGCAGCTCTACTAAATTAGCAAAGTGATGTAGGGTATCATAAAGTCGGCCCCGCCCGACTTTAAGACTTTCTTTACTGGTTAAGTTATTGGTAAAGCCTAAATATTTTGCGAACACCTTCCAAAACAATTGGCTTCTATTCTTATAGAAAAAACATATAATAAAAAAAAAATAAATATACATATGTGCCAAACTTTGGCCTTCTACCTCAATTAGTTCGAAAGATTGTGAAAAATAACTACATTT
Organism: Musca domestica; assembly: GCF_030504385.1. Lineage (NCBI taxonomy): Eukaryota > Metazoa > Arthropoda > Insecta > Diptera > Muscidae > Musca > Musca domestica. The sequence continues at coordinate 438,088 of NW_026712329.1, read as the reverse complement.
ATCAACATTTCTAACAACCTACTCGAGCATCATACTAGCAGCCCACTCCTTCTGGTACCTTAGTAGAATGTAGAAATGAATAAAAGTCGGCCGGGGCCGATATATCAATTATATATTTCGAAGCTATAGCTATATCAGAATCGATCTGGACCGATTATCTCCAGTTTCAACAGGGTTCGTTCTTGGGCTAAATAAATGATTTTGCTATAAAAGTTTGCGCTTTGCAATATCTCTACTCATATTACATGTAACGTATCCCATATATGCAGGTCCAATTTTGATGGTAAGTCCAGCATAAAGTGCAGAATAAATGGCCGAAGGTAATACCTGCCGACATACAGAAATTTTCTAAATTGTTTATATCTTTCTCACAAATTTAATACATATATTAATAAAATAGGTCATATAGGGCCACATTTTAATATAGACCCATATGACTGTACGGCCAGATTTAAGGTATTGTTCAAGTCATATTTCTGAACAAAATTGTTGTAAATTGGCAGCTTGCGTTCCCTATATGTAGATAACTTCCTTGGAAAAAACTGTCGATAGTCCCCATTCTCTATACCCCCTATACCCGGTCATGCTCAACAGGGTCTTCTTCCCTTATATTTTTAAGACTTATTTTCAAGAAAATTGCATCGAATCCAGTAATTAGAGGTTTTAATGAACACCAACTCCAATGGCAGAAAATTGCTTATACAGGTCCTCGTCTTCGAACAACTCCCATATAATGTAGCTCCCTATATTCGATATTTTGATGATTTTAGCTTCACTTTTCACCACAATTTTTCAAATTTTCCTTCCTTTGAAAGAAAATTATATATAAAGGTCCATATTTTCGTATGTCCCCATATAACGGTAACCCCAACTTCCAACTCCCCACTGCCTACACCCCTATGGCCAATATTGTTAGGATTTCAGCTACATTTTTTAACCCAATTATTTAAAGCTTGGTATTTGGAGTCCGTTTCTCCTGCAAATGATTGACTACAGAGGTTCACGTTTTCATTTAGCCCATATACAATGGATCCTCCCTATATTAATTTTTGATGATTTTAGCCACTCTTATCACCAGAATAATTAGAATTCGAAATACGCATAACATTCTCTGGCAGATTCTAGATATCCACGTTTTCGTCTAGCTCCATTTTTCAAATTATGGCGGCATTCTTCAATAGATTTTCTTTTACATTTTGCAAGTTCATCCCAAATGGTGGAGGGTACTATAAGTTCGTTCCGCCCTATCTTTGCAACTTTTGTACATGTTTGAACGATTTTTCAATGTATTCTCTCCTAGGTGTTGTAGAATTTTTGAAAATATTTTCAAAACCATAAAAAATATAGATTTTATTTTTTTGTCCATTTTTCCTTTCTTTTTATTTTCAAATCAAATATGTTCCGGCAACATTGAATTTCAACCCTACGCCACACTGTGATACATGGTATTATATCTTGTATTGTAACATGCAAAATTGAACGATTCTGAGTAGATTTATACACGCCCGTCTTTGTTTACTTTGTCGCATTTATTGTTTGAGAGACACAAATTCTGTCAAGAATCTTTTTTTAATTGATGGTAATGGGATTAGGGTTAAGCCCCCATATATATTTTTCCTCGATTTCTGCTTTATTTTTTACAGATACGACGGAATTCAGACTTAAAAAAAACTTTATGGTTTGATTCCGATTAACTATAGCTTGTGACAACACAGAACAACAGAAAAGTATCCTTTCGGGAGGAGGTATGGACCCCAGGATATGTATATTGCAACAAGGAAGTTATATTTAAGTCTTAAGCAGGCTTCGGAGTTTGGTCAAAATGTACTGAACTCTGCGGTCCTAATTTATACACAATTATTAACAAGTAAGAAAGCTGAATACCCTCCATCATTTGGAACGAATTAGACAATTAAAAAAAATCCTTTAAAAGTTCTGTTAAAATCTTAAAAATACCAAATGTAGCCGATTGGGGATATACTAAGACGTGGGCCTGCATAGAAAATTTTCTGTCATATTCTGTAGTATGCACTACGAACTTCAAATACCAAATTTTAAACAATTCCGGTGTAAAAATACCGAATATCGGGAGGTACCGTTATACGGGGGCTATACGAAGACGTGAACCTGCACAGATAATTTTCTGTCTTAGGCTGTAGTATCCATTTCGAACTTCAAATACCAAATTTGAAACAAATCCGGTGAATAATGTCGGTAAAATAATCTAAATACCGAATATAGGGAGGTACCGTTACATGGGGGCTATATGAAAACGTGGACCTACATGGCCCATTTACGAACTGAACCTGCCTAGACAAAATAAACATATGTGCAAAATTTTAGCCTTCTATCTCAATTCGCTCGAAAAATAGCGTGATTACAATAAATAGACATACGGAGAAACAGACAGACAGACGGCATCGCTAAATCGACTTAGAATTTTACGCTGATCAAGAATATATATACTTTGTTGGGTCTGATATGAGTATTTCGAGGAGTTACAAACGGAATGACAAAGTTAATATACCCTCCATAGTATAGTGGACGTAATGTCATAGCTGGTGGAACGGCATCGACCATAAGAAGATTATTTGACATATTTACCGTAACAAATACTCAGGCATTCTGCTTGACCTTTTCAAAAGATGTATACGAATATATTCCGTTACGTCTTTAGTTATCGCTTTTTAGTAAAACACATAAATCTACATATGTCTTCCTCCCCTCTGGACTCCAGCGCCTAAAATATATAGTTTTGTTTTTCCACATTCGAGATGTTTGTTCTTCACATTAATTATTACCGATTAGCTTAAGGCTCAATACATTGTGGTCAATACATTTTGTTTGTTTTAGTAGCCCATAGATTTGCCGCTCAAGCATAACGAAATGGGAGTATGTTTATTGAGAATATTTAAAAGCTGTTCAAATTTCTCCCCTTGGGTTTTAATGACTGGTGGTTTGTTTTTGCGGCAGTTCGGTCGTAGTTGTACTTACAACGCTTACTACATTACATTTGAAGTGTGTTGTATTTGTTGTTGGTGGTGGCGCCGGCGGTGGAGGCAGTGGTGTAGTGGCATACAAAAAATTATGTTGGCAGCATATCAAATCGCATATTTAATTAATTGGTTTTGAAGGCAAACACCTTCAGCTATTTTCATTGGCAAAATATCTGAATAATTAATGATTAATTACCTCATTAACGTATCGCTGCAGTATCAAATATTGGAGAAGTAGAAGAAGAAGAAAAAGCAACAAGCTTTGCACAAGAACAACAATGACAAAACCATCATAAGGGCGAAGAGTACCATCATCATCTTCATCGAAAAGTAACATTAAAACAATTTCTAATGCTAAGGATTTTAAGGGTTGCTTGAGTTTCCACCACCTCAGGGGTTTTGTTTTTATGATAAAGCTTTGCTGTGGTATCTCATTGGAGTGTGGCTCTTTTTAATTACTCTAGAAATACATTTGATGTTGAAAATTAATGAAAATTTAATTTCAAATACAACAATGGAAATGGCAAATTAAAAACCAAACTACGAAACTAACCCCTTAACAGGTATTCGTAACAAATGCCTACTTGACATACCTTTACAAATGGTTAAAATATTGAATATCAATAAATTTCATAAAATGTAGAATCAACTTCCGATTTTCTTCAATCTCCTTATATATATTTATCCGATTTCGGTTTTATTGTGCCCAAAATGGCAAATGTCAGTCTAACTGCGCTTTGGTATGTACAAATTCAGTCTAGAGGCAAGTGCTTAAAATTTGGTAAATATTAGTTCAGATATAGCTATAGCTCACATACATATATACGTTTCATCCGATTTGGTGTTTAAGTCCACATCCGTAATATGAACTCGACAACAACGATATTGGGTACCGGATATCTTATAGTAAATACTTCCGCCAAACTTTATCGATATTGGCTCCAATGTAGGTATTTATTCGATTTCAGGTTTATTGTGTTCCAAATAGAGTGGACTTTGGCACGTACGACCGCATTCAGCATAGAAACAAATGCTTCAAATTTTGAGAAAATCAGTTCAGATATAGCTATAGCTCCCATATATATGTTCTATCCCATTGTGGCTTTAAGTCCATCACATTCGTAATATAAACTCCACAAGAAAGTTATTAGTTACCAGATATCTGATACAGCTCAGAAATACCTCTGCCAAATTTTATCGAGATCGGTTCAGGTTTTGATATAGCATAGATATATGTATCTTCATCCGCTTTCACGGTTATTGTGCACCAAATGGCAAATATTAGCCAAAATTGGCCATATATTTTTACATTCAACCGATTTTTTTATTTGGCGGAACTGCGCTCCGATATATATTTTTATACCCTCCACCATAGTATGAGGGTGTATTAAGTTTGTCATTCTGTTTTGTAACACCTTGAAATATACATTTTATACCCCACAAAGTATACATATTCTTGATCAGCATAAAATTCTATTTCGATTTAGCGATGTCCGTCCCTCTGTCCGTTTGTGGAAATCACTCTAGCTTTTGAACAAAATGAAGTAGATTGATAACATTTTTGCCAAATGTATATTATGTCTGCAGGACTTTTGGTATTAAAAATGGGCCAGTAGGTCCACGTTTTGGTATTCGGTATTTTGATGATTTTAGCGACATTATTAACCGAATTTGTTTCAAATTTTGGTATTTGAAGTTTGTAATGGACGTCGTCCACGTAGTCGTATAGACCCTAATATAGCGGATACTTTCTGTATTTTTAAGATTTTAACAGAATTGTTAACGGATTTTACTTTCTTTGAAAATTGCCAAATTTGTACCAAAATGGTGGAGTGTATTCAAAGTTCGGCTCGGCCGAACTTACAGTTTGTTACTTGTTTTATGTAATCCTTCTCAAAATCATGTCATGCACTCTACAGCAATGTTATTTGGTACGAGAGTAAAAAATACCTTCATCAAAAATTCTTAAAATCGATTCAGAATTGGATATACCTCTCAAGGCAATGATACGCATTCAAATATGGTTCTTAGTTGGTATGACGTAAGTTCACATAAATTCTCAGTATAAATTTGTTTTGTTGCGGAAGCTCTACTAAATATGCATAAATATGCTGTGGGGTATCATATAGTCCGCCCCATTCGACTTTTGACCTTTCCTTACATGTCTTCATTAGAGCAAGTCTACAGTTTTTGGTGGCCACCGACGAATTTACCACCGCATGAAGGAGAAACTCCAATTTTGTGGGTGTGTTCACAGATTTCAAAGATATTACAAAATATGTACCAGAGGCCAGGCATTCGCATATTTGCCCTATTCCCTATTTGTCTTATATGTATTCTATTTGTTGGCTGGAGGTGGCTATAAAAGAAGAGCAATTCAATGAGGGTTTATTAATTTTGTCATTGCGTTTGTAACTATTCGAAATACTCATGTTAGACCCAACAAAATATATATAATCTTGATCAGCGTAAAATTCAAAGTCGGTATAGCGATGTCCCTCTGTTTGTTGTAATCACGCTATAGTTCGAACGAATTGAGAGAGAAGGCTACAATTTTGCACACATGTGTGTTTTGTCAGAAGACTGGTTAAGTCCGTAAATAAGTCAAGTAAATGTTTTTGTATATCCCCTATATAACAGCACCTCCCGATATTCAGTATTTTGACGATTTAGATCAGGATTGTATAACATTCGGTACTAAGAGTTTGTAATGGATTCTGTCTTCTGTGGCAAAACATTGTCTATATAGGTTTAAATCAAATTTTTAAACGGAATTGTTTTTAATTGGGTTCATAGATATTATAATGGGTTTTACAATTTGTAACAAGACCTTGTTTATATACGTCCACGTTTTCCTACAGCCCTCATATAAGGATATTCAGTATTTTGACGACTTAGATCAAAATTTCTAACACAACGGTTAAAAATTGGGTACCTAAAGTTTTTGTCGGATTCTACCTCCTGTTGCAAAACATTGTCTACACAGGCCAATGTTTTTCTATAGCCCCCATTTAAGTGTACCTCACGATATCCGGTATTTTCACGATTTAAAGCCACACTTTCAAACAAAAAATTGGTATTTGGGGTTCGTTCTAACTTCTGTGGTAGATCATTGCGTATATAAGTCCCTATTTGGCCAAGTTATATATGGATCTTCCCATCTCGTCGAGCTGAGTAATTTGTAATCTTGCTACAGGTCGTATTTATGGTCCGATCCCCACGAAATTGTGCATGAGATAGAGTTATGGCCAGAATAGAAGCCTTCTGGACTAAATTTTACTGTAGCTCTACAGTTCCCAACGAAGGAGCAATAAACATGCAACTTTTATGAGGTTAGAGTTTAGAATATCGCTACACCCTAGCATTTGGATGGTCATCGGATAATATTTATCTGGTAAAATGTACCACAATTTAGTGTGAAAAATACCAAAATTACATAGACAACAAATACATGAAAAACGCATTTCTATCCTTTGCATTGGTAGGTCAAATACAGATGATTTTTATACCCTCCACCTTGGAAAGGTGTCATTCCGTTTACAACATCCCTAAATATTCGCCGTAGACCCACTAAAGTATATATATTCATAATCAGCATACAATCCTAAGTCGATATATCGGTCCATGTTTTGGTATAGTCCCCATATAACAGTACCTCCCGATATTCGGTATTTTGATGATTTTTGCCTGTCTAAAAATTGGTACTTGTAGGTCATAATGGTTCGTGTGGCGAAACATTGTATGTATAGGTCCACGCTTTGGTATAGCCCCCATATAACGATACCTCCTGATATTCGGTATTTTGATGATTTTTACTGAAATTTTTCACGGAATTGTCTGCAAATTGGTATTTGTAGATAATAATAGGTTAAAGCTCGTGTGGCGAAACATTGTATGTATAGGTCCACGCTTTGGTATAGCTCCTTTATAACGGTACCTCCCGATACTCGGTATTTTGATGATTTTTGCCACATTTTTTCATGGATTTGTCTAAAAATTGGTATTTGTTGGTCATAATGGGTTCCAGCTCCGGTGGCGAAACTTTGCATGTATTGGTCCAAGTTTTGGTATAGTTCCCATATAACGGTACCTCCCGATATTCGGTATTTTGAAGAATTTTGCCACATTTTCCCACGAATATGTCTAAAAATTGGTATTTTTGGGTCATAATGGGATCTATTGTTTCCTGTACTCTAAGGTGGAGGGTACTAAAAGTTCGGCACGGCGAACATAATGTTTTTTTTTTTTTTCTTGTTTAGAGATTGTATATTTTTAAAAAATATTGGTTCCAAATCTATTATGGTTATTCGAAAAAAAGAGCAATTAGGTTCAACATTTGTAGTAGATATGATGATATTTCTTATGGTAATCTTCATCCCAGTCAAACGGGTTTCAGATCCGCAGAAACTTTGCCGCCAATCGTGTTATTGTAGGGTTTCAAATGGTCGGCCCCACCCGTTTGTAGCCATTGATTACTTGCTTAATTTTGGCTTTTTGGCACCACTTTAACATCGACTTTACGCCATCGCTAAGACGTTTTACCAACCGATTGCACTACCAAAAATGGAAGTGAACCCAACATTCAATCCCGGTCTTTTAAAAGGTATTCTTTACAATATTAAATGTTCGGCCCGCATTTTTACTTGTTTTGTTTTATTTTTTAATAATAAATAATACACTTCACGTTCTACAAATAATCGTAATTAAATGCGATTTAACAACTTAGTCTCCTACAATTTTAATAAACCTCAAAATGCTTCCTATACGAATCTCCTTAGAACAAACAATAGAAAAGTTTTACCTTGTAAATTACTGCGATGGTTACAATCCGCACCGCAACACAGCTAAATAAAATAAATCAGAGCATGTGTTAATTACACCACAAACCTCACTCGATTAATTCTGCATGAGATGCTACAAGGACTCGGCGATGTGCTATGCTACCAAGATTCGATTGTAAAAATGGACAGGCTGGCAGACAGGCAGGCTGTCTTGTCGTTGTTCTATTCGTTTCTTTCGGCGGTTATATTGGGGTGAAACATGGAAATTATGGAATATGTGAAATGAAAACCAGTAAAAAAAGTCTTAAAGTCGGGCGGGCCGACTTTATGATACCCTACACCATTTTGCTAATTTAGTAGAGCTCCACATAACAATTAAAAGTTTTTATGGGAGAACTCAACCATACACGATATGATTAAAATTATAATTTAAAGTTCAAAGGACTAAATATGCCGAAGCATTTGTATCTGTTAAATTCGGACTTATATTGCCCATTTGGTGCCCAATTAATTTGAAATCGGATAAAGATATATATGGGAGCTATATCCAAATATGAACCGATCTCGATAAAATTTAGCAGCGATATTTCTGAGCTGTATTTGATATATTTCCCTGAATATCGTTGTTACGGAGTGCATATTACGGTTGTGGGTAACAAATATAACAAATCGGATGAATAATATATATGGAAGCTATAGCTATATCTGAACCGATCTTCACCAAATTTGACATACTACCTTCTAGACTCAATTCGGTCGAAAGTGCCAAATTCCATCCCATTTGGAAAAATATTAGACGTTTGGTGCACAATAAAAGGTAAATCGGACGAAGTTATATATGGGAGCTATATCCAAATCTGAACTGATCTCGATAAAATTTAGCAAATGTATTTCTGAGTAGTATTTGATATATTTCCCCAAATATTGTTGTTGCAGAGTGCATATTACGGCGGCGGTGGACAAAAATAACAAATCGGATGAACAATATATATGGGAGCTATAGCTATATCTGAACCGATTTCAATCAAACTTGGCACACATATTTTCAGTCCTAATTTGGGTGTGTATGCAAAATTGCATACAATTCGGACTGATATTACACGTTTGGTGCACAATAAAAGGCAAATCGGACGAGCATGTATATGGGAGCTATATCTAAATTTTGACCGATTATCTCAATTTCAATAGGGTTCGTCCTTGGGCCAAACCAATGATCTGTGCAAAATTTCATCTGGATCGGGCAATAAATGCGACCTGTACTTTGTTTACAAAAATACATGGACAGACGGACGGACGGACAGACGGACGGACGGACATGCATAAATCGACTTAGAATGTGATTCTATGCAGATCATCAAAAGGAAGTATGGGTCTATCTCGTTTCCTTTTGCCTGTTACAAACAAATGCACAAAGACATAATACCCTGACCACCTTGTGGTGAAGGGTATAAATATAGATTGAATTTTCAATTTTTGTTTGGAAAATTTCTATCTCTTTTTCTTTCAATGTTTTTTAGAATAATCACACATTAATGAATACAATACATTCTTCTTATAATTTTAACTTCATAATGCCTCCTAATTTTCGAACTTCATATTAGTCCTCCGTTCCACCCTTATATCATCCGTTTGTCTTACATTACTAGAACACTACACATCTTACCGTTTCGCTATTGTTAACTAGAACGTCGAATCTTTTAGCCGTGTAAACTGAAATCAAGTAAGTGCAACCTTTTGCAATTTTTCAATTTCTCGGTGGCAGAGGAAATCCTCGCGACGAAAATTGCACTACACTACAGCCGGTGGATAGTACAGAGAATACAATCGCAAGTAGTGAAGTGAGGATTTGATGTACATTTGTGGTCGAAACGAGTTGCTTACAAATGAAGTTTCCACCAGCTATTGTTTTAGCTTTTAGCCGCAAATTAATCATTCAATCAAATGGCAAATTGTTGGATATGTACGGGTCTATTAACTTTAAACGGCATTTTATTAGACGAATCATGTTTGCGGTGAAATAAGAATAACATAAATCGAATGAGTATTGCAGCCAGAGAAAATATCATGAATGTTGAAAAGAAGGAAAGGTCAAAAAGAAGGACGAGGTCAAGTTAATATCTCCAAGATTTACATTTTACCTTTACATTGAAGCTGATTTCGATAACATACAGGGAGAGATGAAAAACTGCAACCATCTTCAGACTGCTGCCATTTCTAAGCCACTCGTTCGACAGCTGTTAAAATTATTCCAGTGACAGCTCATTATATTGTTTACAAGCGTACAAAAGCATTTTGGCGAGAATTTTTCACAAAAAATGTTATTCGTGATGGAATTCTAGCGATAGTGATAGTGTGATTTCCTTATATTTGGCTGGAAAACCACAAATGGCTATCATTAGAGCACTCCAGCATTTAAATGTGAATAAATTTTTTGTGTCTCGTACCATCGTGGTGAACTGCCGAATTTGGTTTTCTCCGATGAGAAAACATTCGTTGTTCAGCGGTTTGTAAACAAACAAAATGATCGTTTTTACTTGCCAAAGGGGTAAGCTGAAAATGTGCACCTTCGGTTGGCCACCAGAACTCAAGCGACGGCCATGGTGATGGTGTGGCCACAATAACAGCCGATGGTCGGTCTCCGCTCGTACTAATCGACTATGGCATCAGAATAAATGCCGAATTTTATCGCGAAAATATTCTGGGAGGTGTATTAAAGCCTTGGGTACGCAAAGAATTTTGCTCGCAGGCCTAGGACATTCCTGAGGGATTCAGCACGCGTCACCCATGAATGGTTACCAAATGAGGTTCCTCGCTTCATTTCCAGAGCACAATGGGCACCAAAATCTCCGGATCCGTTGGACTATTGTGCCTGGAGTATTTTGGAAAGGAAAAAATACCAAAGTGTCTATCACCTTAAGCAAGCGCTCGCCGGGAATGGGCCAAAATACTGCCTGGAGAATTTTGGAAAGCAAGGTTAGCACTAAAAAATACCAAAGTGTCCATCACCTCAAGCAAGCGCTCGCCGGGAATGGGTTAAAATACCGAAGAGCAACATTCGGGCAGCGTATGTCGGTTTCATTGGCCGTTTGAAGACCATAATTCTTGCCAATTCGAACAAATCTAAACTTATTATAAAATTTGATGCTATTTCCGACATTTTTTGCATTCATTCAACAAATTAAACAAGTAAAAAATCTTGTATACCCTCCACCATTTGGTATAAATTAAACAATTAAAAAAAAAATAAAATCCATTAAAAATTCTGTTAAAATTTTAAAAATACCGAATGTAGCCGTATATTAAGTTCTATACGACGACGTGGACCTGCATATGCAACTTTTATCACAAGCTATTACAATATTCAAATGCGAAACTTGAAAAAAATCTGTTTATAATGTAGCTAAAATCATCAAAATACCGAATATAAGGGGAACCATGGGGTTATGGTAAAATCATAAAAATACTGCATTTCGGGAGGTACCGTTATATGGGGGCTATACGAAGACGTGGACCTACATTGCCCATTTTCAATTCAATACCTGCGGACATAATACACATTTGAGTAAATTTTTATCAACCTACTTCATTTCGTTCGGAAGCTAGAGTGATTTCCACAGACGGATAGACGGACGGACATTGATAAATTGACATAGAATTTTATGCTGATCAAGAATATATACTTGGTGGGGTCTAAAATGTAAATGAGGAACACTGATGGGAACGGTTTAAGCAAACCCCTTACATTAAGGAGACCCCACAATCTAGTGATCACTGGCATTTAATCATTAACAACGAGATCATTAATCTCTCTCCAGAAAATGTTTGGGACTTTCTATTATCCGCAACCTGTAAACACGTTGGAAAGCAACAAGCTTTGCTGCCCAAAGCAGTTCTCGCTTCGGACAACTACTCAACCCCTCGTCTATTGATCGAAATGAAACTATCTAACGATCGAGATGAGCTTCGGCAACCTATCGTCAACTGTTTTCAGTGTCGGGGTGCATTGGGGCTCAACTGGTGGATTGTTGAGCATATGAACATATATAATCGGTTGAGCAACTTTCTCATTGGGCTCACCGACTTATAAGAAAAATTTAATTTTTATCCACCATCAAACCCACGGAAAAAATACAGCCGAATGTAGAGGTCAAAAGCAGATATTTCCTGCCACTAACCATCTTATAACGGTACTAGAAACATCTATATTAGGAATCCATAACTCTTTCCATAGTTCAGTTGTTACTCAGTTGTTAAAGGAATATGGTAGGTCGAAAATATAGTAGAAAATGTAATCTTTCTGAAAAAAATACTTCTTCGCACCGACTTTCTTAGCAGCTGCAATTTTTGCTTTATGTGCCTTTGGTTTAGTTACAAATGCTTCTGCGGCGGTCTCTTCTGCTTTAGATTTAACTATAATGGTTTTCTTGGGAACCTTTGTCTTTGTTTTGTCGGCCTTCTTCATTTAAGCGGTCTTCTTGGCGGCAGTGGAGGTTTCGGCAGCTGCCTTCTTTTAGTCAATGGCCATTTTACGACCGGCAGCCTTCTTCTTTTTGTCACCAGCGGCAAGAGTCTTCTTCGTCTTCTCATCAATCTTTGATTTGGGTTACTTGGAGGTCAAAACAGACAATTTGAATGAGTCGAAAGCATTCTTACCTTTAGTTTGCATCAATTTCCCACTGACAACGGCGCCTTTCAAGTACTTCCTAATGAAGTGGGCCAACTTTTTATACTCTCCACCATACACAGTATGGAGGGTATATTAAGTTCGTCATTCCGTTTGTAACTCAATAATAATTTTAGACCCAACAAAGTATATATATTCTTGATCAGCGTAAAACGATTTAGCGATACGATACGATTTTCTAAAACGATTTAGCCCTGTCCGTCCGTCTGTTGTAATTACGCAAAAGCCAAAATGAATTAAGATAGGTAGCTAAAATTTTGCACAGTTCTGCCTTTTGTCTGCAGGAAGGTCAAGTCACGATATCATATATTCCTTATACAGCGGTTCCTCCCGATATTTGGTATTTCGCTGATTTTAACCACATTTTTCAATGGCTAATGGCTAGATTTTCCAAAGAGTACTCTTTGTACACTTTTCACTAATGTCCATAGTGGAGATCCAGCTTCTCATAAATCCAGGCCAAATGCATTGAAATCTTATGCAAATGTAATGGCTAGATTTTCCAAAGAGTACTCTTTGTACACTTTTCACTAATGTCCATAGTGGAGATCCAGCTTCTCATAAATTCAGGCCAAATGCATTGAAATCTTATGCAAATGTTGACAAAGGAAGACGACCTAGTTTTAATAAGTTTTTTTGACAGCTATGTTTATACAGTGGTTTATGGCTCCGCAAGTTAGGCTTGGACATATTTGGGTATATTCCCAAAGTTAAGTACAATTTCTGATAATGTTATTTGAGTTTTTATATATGTAATCTGTTGTCACTTCCTCACTTTGTTGATAAATTGCCTTTTAACAGGAAATTATTTTTCTTAAATTAAATTATGTAAAAATTGTAATCGCATCTGTTTTGATACACTAAACTACTTAAGATGATTACAATATTTTGAAAGCAATACATAATTTACATTACATGGTATTGTAAACGTACCCTTGTTTCACTGCCAATTCTTTCCTTTTTTGTTTTGTTCCTGCATTTTAGCTTGAGTGACATCTGACACATACTCTAACATGCAGGATGCGAAATTGATTTGTTTTGATGGTGAAAATTGCTTCCTAACAAAAGTCAAATTTCCTAATTTATGGCGATTCAAATACGCTTGTTCTTGGCAAAAACTCAACTCAATGCCAAAACGACAGAAAAAAACATGATTGATTTGCGTATCACCCAAGTAGTAAATCATCATTTTGATGTGAGTCCATATATTCGAGTGAACTAGCCGAACAGATGCCAAACATCAATGACGACAAAAAGAAGCAACAACAAGAAAATATACACCCTTATGATTAGAGCTTTGTGATAAGCGGAGAAAATTTGTTTGGAGGAAACAATGAGAAAATAGTCCTTCCATTGCAATTGTAAGATTGGTATTGACATTTTTGTTTAATTCTTAGGGGCATCAAATTGAGGGAACTCATAAAACACACAAATTTAAATTTAGTGATTAAAATATTTTTCATAAAATTTCACTATTATTCACTAAATCCAAAAAATATATTATTTTCACTTCATAAAAAATACACTAAATATCATAACATTCGAATATCTATACCTTGAACCACATAGTGGTTAGGTTATTATGTCTTTCTGCATTTGTTTGTAACAGACAAAAGGAAACGAGCTACACCGATATTTACTTTTAAGGATCTTCATAAAATCACTTTCTAAGTCCATTTATGCATGTCAGTCCATCTGTCCGTCCGTCTGTTCATGTATTTATATGAAAAATGCAGGTCGCATTTACTATCCGATTCAGATGAAATTTTGCAAACAATATTTGTTTGGCCCAAGAACGAACCCTTTTGAAAACCGGTTCAAATTTAGATATAGCTCCCATATATATCTTCAACCGATTTCAGGTTAATTGTGCACCAAATGGCTAATATCAGTCCAAATGACCCAAATTTTGGCATATCCTACCGGATTCAGTCTAAAAGCAAGTACGTCAAATTTAACCAGTAAGGAAAGCTCAAAAGTCGGGCAGGGCCGACTATATGATACCCTACACCACTATGCATATTTGGTAGAGCTCTCGTAAAAAGGTTTATACAGGGCATTTCAGAGCTCTATGAGATATTTGGTACAAAATCAAAATCTATCTAATTCTATCGTGCATTTTACGAACTATAACTATCTGTGAACCGGGTTTCTCCAAATTTGACGTATTAGCTTCTAGACTGAATTCGGTCTTATGTACGAAAATTCAGGTGATTTGGGCTGATATTGACCATTTAGTGCACATTTAACCCGAAATCGGATGAAGATATATATGGGAGCTATGTCCAAATCTGAACGGATTTCGATAAAATTTAAAACAGCTATTTCTGTGCTCCATCTAATACCTGGTACCAAATATCACGGTTGTGGAGTGAATATTACGAATGTAAAGGTCTAAAACACTAAATCAGATGAAACATATATATGGTTGCTATATCTAAATCTGAACCGATTTTCACTAAATTTGATATACTTGCTTCTAGGCTGAATTTGGTCCGATGTACTAAAATTCAGTCCATTTGGACTTATATCGGTCATTTGGTGCACAATTAACCCGAAATCGGATGAAGATATATATGGGAGCTATATCCAAATCTGAACCGATTTCGATAAAATTACAAACAGCTATTTCTGGGCTGTATCTTATATCTGGTACCAAATATCATTCTTGTGGAGTGCATATTACGAATGTGAGAGGTTTAAACACCAAATCGGATAAAACATATATATGGGAGCTATAGCTGTCTCTGAACCGATTTTCTCCAAATTTGATATACTTGCTTCTAGGCCGAACTCGGTTGGGTGTGCCAAAATTCAGGTAATTTGGACTGATAGTGGACATTTGGTGCACATTTAACCCGAAATCGGATGAAGATATATATATGGGAGCTATATCTAAATTTGATCCGATTCTCACCAAATTCAATTGGGTTCGTCCTTGGGCCAAAAAAATATTGTTTGGAAAGTTTCATCTCAATCGGATAATAAATGCGACCTGCATTTTGTTCACAAGAATACATGGACAGACGGACGGACGGACAGACGGACTGACATGCATAAATCGACTCAGAAAGTGATTCTATGAAGGTTCTCAAAAGTAACTATGGGTCTATCTCGTTTCCTTCTACATGTTACAAACAAATGCACAAAGACATAATACCCTTACCACTATGTGGTGTAGGGTATAAAAATCGGTTCAGATATAGCTATAACTCCCATATACAGGCTGAGATAAAAAACTGCAACAAAGCCAAACGCTATAATTTTTCCATTTTTTTTTTCAATTTTATTGAACGAAAGCAAAAAATGATGGAAAAAGCATCAAATTTTAGAATAAGTTTAGATATGTTCGGATTGGTCGCCTTTGGCACGAATTATGGCCTTCGAACGGCCAATGAAACCGTCAAACGATATCTTCACTATTTTGGCAAATATAAAGATTTTAGATAAATCGTAATAGTGGGCGTAAAAGGGTGGTCAATATTTTTTTCTTTAAAAACCTAACTTAGGGTATGATGAACGTTTGTACAAAAAATTATGCAAATCGGTCCAGCCGTTTCCAACTGATTCCATTACCAACAAACAACAATTGATTTTTATATATATAGACTAGCTGGCCCGGTCCGCGTTGCCGGCCTGTACTTTTAATCTTTGATGCGTATTTTTTAAAGCATAATAAATCACAGAACGGCACAATTTTGATTATAAGTAATAGCTGGCCCGGCCCGCTTTGCTGACCCGTACTTTTAGTCTTTAATGAATATTTTTTTAAGCATAATAGGACACAGATCTGAATTATGTAGGTGGCATAATTTTTATTATAGGTAAATTAGCTCCATAGTAATTTCAAAATAGAAATAAACATTCATGGCAAAAATTATAATAGATAATCAAACACCGTCGGTTTTATATATTTTGATTAGGCTGATCTCATTGCCGTAAGAATGGAATTTATTTATTTTTGTCATTTAAATTGTGCGTTGGAGACCCCATAAAGTTTATATTTTTCATCATAGTATAATTCAATGACGATCAAAGAAATTAATATTCGTAATTTTTCATGTTTTTTGCCACAATTTCCGATTAAAAGCGTTTGATATTTCGGAGTTTATCTCATATAGACGTACATCCCAAATCTACGTCCCCAACCAATATTCTCTTGGGGGTTACAAGTTCAATATAATACAAAATTTTCTTTTCTGATAACACATTGTTTGGGAAATTGGACTTGGAGGTACACTAAAGTATTCCTACTATACTCAAATAAATGTCTATAAGGACAATTATCTGTAAGATGATTCTCTACCCCAGAGTTGCCTAAATACAATTTTTTAGCCAAATCAATTGATGAATGTGGTCAAGAGCAAGATGGACCCTACTCCGAAAATTGAAAATTTCATGAGAAGGGGTTTTCTATCTTCTTAGAAACAAAGATGCCAAATAATGACCTAAAAATGAAAAAAAGTCCAAGACCCCGATAATTGTCTAAATCATATGATGTTTATACCAAAACGAGATCATTTTTTGCGAGGATGGTTTCTTCTCAAATTACCAACCTTTGCTGATATAAGTATGCAAAATATGGTTATACTCGAAATCGGGCTGTACCCTTAACCGAGGGTCATATATCATGACCTGCAAAAGCGATTTAAGATATCTTGAAGGTTTAGGAAGATTTTCTGGAAGGATATAAATCCTGTTTTTACTAAATGTTCAATTCGCTCTACCATTTTGCACACTTTATATTCAGTACTTCACTGATTGCAGTCCTAATGAATTGCATTTTTTGGAGTTCTCATTGGACGGATTATTGTCATATGAATGAAGTGGGATGTACATAGGTCACTCATTTCATTTTTAATATTATTCATTCGCCAGAAAACAATCCAAAATTGTATGATTTGTCAAAATCCGTCAAGCCGTTCTTTAGTTGTAAGCGTAGTACCTAACATAACTTTCTTTTATATTGTGAAAATAATTTTTAATTTTGTTTACAAACGATTGATTGAATTCAATATGATAAGCCAAATTGAAAAATCATTTAAAATTTAATCGTACATTATATAAAATTGACAAAAAAAAAAAAACAAATTGAAGAAAGAAAAAAGTCTTTCTTGTTCGATGATTTTTTACAGCAGAAGTTTAAAGGTACTTGCGAAATTTGTCGATAGAATGTACTATTATTTTAAAATTCGATTTCATTGAAAATTCAATGAGATCTCTTTTTTCGCGATTTTGAAAAGGGCGGGGCCGACTATATGATACCCTACACCACTATGCATATTTAGTAGAGCTCTCGTAAAAAGGTTTATACAGGGCATTTCAGAGCTCTATGAGATATTTGGTACAAAATCAAAATCTATCTAATTCTATCGTGCATTTTACGAACTATAACTATCTGTGAACCGGGTTTCTCCAAATTTGACGTATTAGCTTCTAGACTGAATTCGGTCTTATGTACGAAAATTCAGGTGATTTGGGCTGATATTGACCATTTAGTGCACATTTAACCCGAAATCGGATGAAGATATATATGGGAGCTATGTCCAAATCTGAACCGATTCCGATAAAATTTAAAACAGCTATTCATGTGCTCCATCTAATACCTGGTACCAAATATCACGGTTGTGGAGTGAATATTACGAATGTAAAGGTCTAAAACACTAAATCAGATGAAACATATATATGGTTGCTATATCTAAATCTGAACCGATTTTCACTAAATTTGATATACTTGCTTCTAGGCTGAATTTGGTCCGATGTACTAAAATTCAGTCCATTTGGACTTATATCGGCCATTTGGTGCACAATTCACCCGAAATCGGATGAAGATATATATGGGAGCTATATCCAAATCTGAACCGATTTCGATAAAATTACAAACAGCTATTTCTGGGCTGTATCTTATATCTGGTACCAAATATCATTCTTGTGGAGTGCATATTACGAATGTGAGAGGCTTAAACACCAAATCGGATAAAACATATATATGGGAGCTATAGCTGTCTCTGAACCGATTTTCTCCAAATTTGTTGTATTTGCTTTAAGGCTAATCTCGGTCACATATGCCAAAATTCGGGCCATTTGGGCTGATATTGGCCATTTGGTGGTCAATTAACCCGAAATCGGATGAAGATATATATGGGAGCTATATCCAAATCTGAACCGATTTCGATAAAATTTAAAACAGCTATTTCTGTGCTCCATCTAATACCTGGTACCAAATATCACGGTTGTGGAGTGCATAGTAGGAATGTGAGGGACTTCAAGATCAAATCGGATGAAAGATATATATGGGAGCTATAGCTGTCTCTGAACCGATTTTCTCCAAATTTGATATACTTGCTTCTGGGCCGAACTCGGTTGGGTGTGCCAAAATTCAGGTAATTTGGACTGATAGTGGACATTTGGTGCACATTTAACCCGAAATCGGATGAAGATATATATGTGGGAGCTATATCTAAATTTGATCCGATTCTCACCAAATTCAATAGGGTTCGTCCTTGGGCCAAAAAATATTGTTTGGAAAGTTTCATCTCAATCGGATAATAAATGCGACCTGCATTTTGTTCACAAGAATACATGGACAGACGGACGGACGGACGGACGGACGGACAGACGGACTGACATCCATAAATCGACTCAGAAAGTGATTCTATGAAGGTTCTCAAAAGTAACTATGGGTCTATCTCGTTTCCTTCTACATGTTACAAACAAATGCACAAAGACATAATACCCTTACCACTATGTGGTGTAGGGTATAAAAAAGGTGAGCAATTCGAACAAATCTAAACTAATTCTAAAATTTGATGCTATAGTAAAAAAAGTTTTTGCATAAGAGTTATTGCACCCGATTTCGGGTTAATTGTGCACCAAATGTCCAATATCAGTCTAAATGACCAGCACACCGACCAAATACAGTCTAGAAGCAAGTACATCACATTTGGTGAAAATCGGTTTAGATATAGCTATAGCTCCCATATACATGTTTCATTCGATTTTGGGTATTTATTTATTTATTTATCCTTTTAGGTATTTTGTGTACCAAATGGTTAATATCAGCCCAAATAGACTGAATGTTGGCACTTCCAACGGAATTTAGCCTAAAATCAAGTACTTCAAATTTTGGTGAAAATCGGTTCAGATATAGCTATAGCTTCCATTTATAAGTTTCATCCGATTTGGTGTTAAAGTAATATGCACTTCACAACAATGATATTTGATACCGGACATCAGATACTGTTCGAAAATACCTCTGCCAAATTTTATCGAGATCGGTTTAGATTTTTATATATCTTCGATATACATCTTCATTCGATTTTACGGTTATTGTTCACCATAAATTTAATATCAGCCAAAATTGAGTAGATTTTTTATACCCTCCACCATAGTATGGAGGGTATATTATGTTTGTCATTCCGTTAGTAACACCTCGAAATATACATTTTAGACTGCACAAAGTCAGCATAAAATTCTATGTCGATTTAGCGGTGTCCGTCCGTCTGTCCGTCTTTCCGTTTGTCCGTATGTGGAAATCACTCTAGCTTCCGAATGAATTTAAGTAGATTGATAAAATTTTACTCAAATATATATAATATCTGCAGGACATTTGGTATTGAAAATGGGTCATGTAGGTCAACGATTTTAGTGATATTTTTCACCAGAATTGTTTCAAATTTTGTATTTGAAGTTTGTAAAGGATACAAACGGTACCTCCCGATATTTGATATTTTGATGATTTTAGCTACATTATTCACCGATATTTTTGTTAAGTTTCGCATTTGAATATTGTAATGGCTTATGACAAAGTTACCTATACAGGTCGATGTCGTCGTATAGACCCTAATATAACAGCTACATTCGGTATTTTTAAGATTTTAACAGAATTTTTAACGGATTTTATAGATTTCGAGAATTCCCGAATTCGTTCTAAATGGTGGAGGGTATTTAAAGTTCGGCCCGGTCGAACTTACATCTTTTTTACTTGTTTTCATATTCAGCAGAATCTTACTATTTGGTGAAAATCAGTCCGGTATATCTATTGCTTCAATAAATATTTATTAATATAATCCGTATCGAGCTCTCTCCGTACGTGAGCTCTCCTAAATGTGCAAAGTGGTGTAGAATACAATAATGTGGGTCCCGCCCTACTTTTGATATTTCCTTACTGGTTTTTACATAAGTTCTGGGAAACAAAATTAAACTGATGAGAAACTATGGTTCTTTCATAAACCATGGTGTTTCCTGCCTTGCCCTCTGGTAATCATTACCATGTGTTTCCATTAATAATTAAACGTTGTTTTTATAAAAACAACAACTATAGGATTAAGCTTAATATTTTTGTTACACCAAAATATCTACAAAATATAACATGACAATAATCAGGAGGACATCTTTGGTCATATTATATAATACACTTTTATTAGCAATTATCTTCAGAAGAGTTAAATAACATAACATTTGGTTTTATAACTGAATATGAGAAAGTTAGAAGAGTTTCCCTGTTTCTTAGTGAAATGAAAAGAACATGTTCCTTTTTTTTCCCCATCGGAAAACAACAAAATTCCCATCTCCATCATCTTTTTTCCATTTTCTCTTCAGCATTCACCCGGAAACTAGCCTGCGGTGAACATACAAAAAAAACGGAAATACATTACCGCCAAAGAGACAAAATAATTATTAGCCAAAATCCGTTTGTGAATGATGTAAAATAACACACCAGTCATCCAAAACCGAATCGAATATCTCGCATTTCGTCACGCATACGTTGCAATTGTGAGCTAATACCAGGTTTATGGCCGACACATTCCAACGATAACATCAAGCACCAGCAACAGCATCAGCAGCTGGTGGGAGGGGAATTGAGTGGCGTGGGGAGTTTATCATAATTACGCATTTGAGGATTGCTGCTGTATTGGCGGATGGCTCATTGAAAACAACGAGACATTAAGCAATTAAATCTGATTGACAGGGTGACAAGGATACTTAGGCAGGTCTTTATGGATTTTTTTTTTTTTTTTTTTTTTTGTATAAACGTTAAACGAAAACAAAGTAGGACAAAGAGATAGAGACAGTAAGAGGCCAACTGTGAACAAAACGAAAAAAAACTGCATTTCACGGTAATACGCAATGGACTGTTAACTTTGTATGTGTGTTTGGGCGACTATTAAATGGAGAATATTTTTCCTTTCACCCAAATCACTGTTGATTATCATCTGCTTACGACACGCTCACGTACGCGTATGGGCTGGGCAATTTCAGTTTAAAAAGTAAGAAACAAAAAAACGTTGATGTCATTATTGAAGGATTTGCCTTGTAATGCTATGAATTTGATTGATCTTTTTTCGCAGTTTGGTGGAAAATAAATTAAGGTGATTTGAGTAAACTTTTTTTTGGGCGGGTACCCATGAAAAAGGATTGTAATTGATGGCCTGCAAAGTGTTTCACCGAAAAATGCTACAATGTAACTGAAAGGATTCCTTTTTAATATAAGTAATTAATTTGTAGAATTAAAAAAAAGAGTCTAGGGATGATAATGGTTTATTGATATTTGGCGCGCGTTTAAAAAAATTCAATCTAACTAAAACCAAGTAATAAAAGCTAAGCTGACCGAAGATGATATAAAGATATATATTTTTTCCGTTTCCAAAATTTTACCATTAATTTATGTATACTCCCTCTTTGGGGAGCGTACCATATATATGATACTATGTCCATATTCAATCACCACTGCAGACCATATTAGAACAATTAAAAAGTATCTGTGGGTTTTGCCGTCAGATGAATACAATCCGCCAATGTATGTTTGTTTACTTGCATTACGATTGTCAAGCTTTTGAACCTAAATGGGGGGATTCCGAAATATTTTATATCTAAGTTAATCTGATATAAATATTGCAATACGCTAGACTTGGTCATTGTTTGTTATAAGCCATTACAATAATCAAATGCGAATATTGAAAAAATATCGGTGAATAATGTAGCTAAAATCATCAAAATGTCGTATATAGGGCAAGTAACTTTATATTGGAGCTGTGCGAAGATCTGGACCAGCATAGACAATTTTCTGTCATCCACTACGAACTTCAAATACGATATCTCAAACAATTTTGGTGGGTATTGTACCTAAAATCGTCAAAATGCCGAATATAGGGAGGTACTGACATATGGGGGCTATACGAAGACGTGGACGTGCAAAGACAATTTTCTGTCAAAGGCTGTAGTATTCATTGCGAACTTCAAATACTAAATATGAAATAGTTTCGGTGAATTTTCTGTAATAGGCTGTAGTATTCACTACGAACTTCAAAATACCAAATTTGAAACAATTCGGGTGAATAATGTCGCTAAAGTCATCAAAATACCAAAAATAGGGAGGTACCATTATATGCGTGCTATACCAAAACGTGGACATATATGGTCCATTTTCAATACTAATAGTCCTGCAGACATAATATACATTTGAGTAAAATTTTATCAACCTGCTTCATTGTGTTCCGAAGCTAGAGTGATTTCCACAGACGGACGGATACAGCTAAATCGACAGAATTTTATACTGGTCAAGAATATATATACTTTTTGGAGTATAGTCGTGCGGGGCCGACTATGCGATAGGGTATCACACAATATATTCGAAGTCAGGTGTAAAAATTTAGAAAATTAACAATTCAAAATTGTAAGTCGAATGAAAAAATCGCATGTGATAAAAAATGCGGCAAGAATAGAGAGATCATTCCGGATTGATGGGACTTGTAAAAATCGGCCCAGCGGTTCTTGCCTTATAAGCAGAATAAATAAGATATATTTCTTTTAAATATATATTGTGCCTATTTGGCCATAAATCCTATTTTTTCAGCATCACTTTAATGGTTAGAAGTGACCCTTTCATGTATTTCTGATATGGATGGGATTAAAAATATTCGGGTCTATTTTAACCGCTAAATATTGTCCGATGGCCGCCCAATTTACTCTGGCTCCATGTAAATTTCCGCGTCGATTGGTTTATAATTGTTGTCTATAGAGCAACTGCAAAGTCAGGAAAATTTTCTGTTTCGTGAGGATCGGGCCATAACGGACGGACGGACATTCATAGCTAGATCGACTCTGCTCGGCGAGATAGGAAGATCCACATATATTTTACATAATTTTTGGCCCAATCAAACTTATAATACCCCCAACACATAGTGTTGTAGGGTGTAAAAATATGATAAAGACCCTAAATTTGTTTCCGGGTCTTTTTTAACTTTAGCAAATTATTTCACCTTCAATACACAGCCATTGCTACTACTATCGAAAAATCTCTAATCACCCATTTCAGTCAACCCATTTTGCTTCCAACAAAACGCTTGTAAATTAATTTGCTTAGAATTGTATTCAATTTTCCCTGCTCTGTAATAAATTGTGCGGCAATAATTGATTAATGTCCTGATGATAATGATACTACAACATCCCCATACCTTGTAAAATGTTGTCGATTGTTGCTGTTGTTGTTGTTTGTGTTGTACTATTGCCAATGGGGATAGGAGAGTTTTACCAAACAACTCTATTGTTATTGTTGTTGCTGTTGTTGTTACTTGATATTTTCGGCAATGCTTAATAGAGGCCCCAAAAAGACATTTAACAATATAACCACTTAATCGTATAATCGAATGTAGATAGGGATTATTTTGTAACTAAACACGTGTAAGTTTGTATGTGTGTGTGTGTGATGTGAATGTGGATAAGACAAATATACATATCTACGTATGTATGTGCTAATGTCTCCCATGTATGAGTATATAATTAAATTTCAGTTGATAAGAATCTTTGGTGACTAACAACCAACCACAAAAGGCTTCCATTGGCATTGTTGCTGCTGTTTCTGCTTCTGCTAATGGAAAATTGGAAAATAACTCTGGGGCACATTTAAGACAAAATCTAAGGAAAACCCGCAACAGTTTGTAAGTGTTTGCTATAATTAATACCGAAATGATGGAGTGGGTGAAAAAGTAATTTCATTAATGCCCAATAGTGAATAATGTTAAAGGGGAATCTTTGATGCTTTATTCTGTTGTATATGATATCGTTTCTACTCAGTTCTATAATGGTATACGAATAATCACGTGAGACATAATAGGGTTCATTCAGTTATATTGCACTAGCTGAACGCGGGCGCTTCGCTAACCATTTTGATTTTATACGCATAGGAATATTTCGTGGTTTTTAAATAAAGATAAAACACATTCTAAAATATAAACAAGTAAGCAAAGGCTGTAGCCGTGCGGGGCCGACCATGTGATACCGTACAACACTGCAATATGTTGGAAACCCCCTTACGTACAAAGCCTTTTGGAAGATTTTATTTTTGAAATGATATCATTGAGCCCTGCCACGATGTTACATTTAGCTTTTTTACCCAATGTTTACGCTCTTCTCTGTGTTGTACGATAATCAAAACAATTCCATTGGTACAATGTGGTCCATTTTACAGCTAAATGGTTTTCAATTGTGACAGGAAATATTTATTTTATTTCATTTTATTTATTTATTTTTTTTTTTGTGTCTATTTGAACCCCTAAATGTACATTTTCAAAAAAACATAAGGCTTTAATTCTGACCCTAACCCTACCTTCTTGCAAAATTTCGTGATGATCGGCCGATAATTGCGATCTGTATATTATACCCTAAAAACATACTATTGCAGAGTGTAGAATAACTTTACAAAATGTACAATTCAAAATTGTTAGTCAAATTGAAAAAAATCGCTATATAGCATTTTCAGATTAAATGAAACCTTTGCATTGGAATTGAAACCTTTTGCAGTGGAAATGAAACCTTTTGCAGTGGAAATGAAACCTTTTGCAGCGGAAATGAAACCTTTTGCAACCGAAATAAAACCATTTGCAACCAAAATGAAATTTTTTGCAAATCAAATGAAACTTTTAAATTTATAGAAGGAAAAATAACAAAACATTTTTATTTTTAGTAGTTTTTAAATTAAATCAATTAATTATAACTAATATATTGACAAAGAGGATTTTTTATTGATTATAAATATCTACATTTATTTATATTATTTCTTAAGTTTTCAATTATTGTAATAACAAATGGTTCTTTATTGATTTGATATAAAATGCTTCCATATTATTAAATTCCAAATGCTTAAAGCTAAAAAGAGAAATTTAAACAAATTTTGGCCTTTATAGGTATGGCTAGGACTGAAATGTGAAATTAAGCTTTACCACAATTTTTTATAGTTATAGTATACTATTAATCTTACCTAATAAAGGATTCCCGCTTCGCAGCTTTATTGATTATGGAGATAGAACAGTCGTGATTTCAATAGACAGATAAGTGGAAATCATTAAATCAACTATGATCATGATTGTATATACTTTATGGGGTCTACGACGAATATTTAGAAGTGTTACAAACCGAATGACAAATTTAATATATCCTCCTTTCCATGGAGGAGATTATAAAAAGGTACCTAATTCGGGTCCTTTGCATCTACACTTGTGTTTTATGGAAGCTTAAGAAATAATTTTATATAAACATAGATATTAATAATCAATAAAAATACCTCTTTAACTATATAATAGTTATAATTAGTTGATTTAATTTTAAACCTACTAAAAATAAAAATGTTTTGTTATTTTTCCTTCTAAAAATCTAAAAGTTTCATCTGATTTGCAAAAAGTTCCATTTCGGTTGCAAAAGGTTTCATTTCCACGGCAAAAGGTTTTAATTCCACTGCAAAAGGTTTCATTTCCGCTGCAAAAAGTTTCATTTGAATTGCAAAAGGTTTTATTTAATCTGAAAATGCTATATAGGATACTAGCTGGCCCGGTCCGCGTTGCCGGCCCGTAGTTGTAGTCTTTAATGCAAATTTTGCATAGCATAATATTTCACAAATCTAGCTCATAAAGGTGAACAAATTTTAATATAAATATTGATTCGACTAAATAGAAATAAATAACTATGGAAGGAGGGCAAAATAATTTCTGAATAGTCAAAGTTAATTACGCTTTTACACCCATTACCATAGCACCTCAAATTGCGCATTAGAGTCCCCAAAAAGTCTATGTTCTTGTTCATGGTAAAATTCAATAACGATTAAACAATACCCGCGTTGTTATCCGCCAATCGGTAAACATCACTATAGATCGGCGGGCCTGGGGACTATATGGTGACTGTACCAAAATATTTACGTATGTTGACATTTTTCTATAAGATGGTTCTCTACTCACAAAGTAGCCTAAATACAGCAAATAATGGCCAAATCAGTTGAAAAACGTGGCCAAGACCACGGTCACAGTTGTATCCCTGACCTATACATTTATATAAGGGTTATACCAAAACGTGGCCCAACCAATATTCTCTTGGGGGTTACAAATTCAATAGAAAACAACATTTTTTTTCTGACCACCAATTAGATGTGAAAGTGGACTTGGGAATACGGACTTTACTTAAATAAATTCCTATGTGGCAATTATCTGTATGATGGTTCCCTACCCCAGAGTAGCATAAATACAACCTTTAGCCAAGTCAATTAATGAATGTGGTCAAGACCAAAATGGGCCCTACTCTGAAAATTTCAAACTTTATGCGAAGAGGTTCTCTACCTCCTTAGAAACAAAAATGCCAAATAATGGCTAAAATATTAAAAAAGTGACCAAGACACCAAAAATAGCTTAAATCATACGATGGTTATATAAATATGAAATCGGATTGTCCCTTATCCGTGAGTTATGATCGATATCATGACCTATCTTGAATGTTTGGGAAGAATTTCTGGAAGGATAGAAATCTTTATCTTGCTAAAAGTCTCATTCGCTCTACTATTTTCCACCCTTTATATTTGGTATTTTTCTGATTGTACATTGGACGGATTATTGTGACAGGAAAGAAGTAGTTCCACGCTTTGAAATGATCCCCATTAGGCTTTTTCGGCAATTTTTGTTTGTTCAAATGTGTTCGCATCTTCCAGCTGAACCACGATGTCGGCCCTGGAGTTGAAAGGTAGATGTCAGTTGACATCGTATTTCCCACTTATTTCATTTTTTGGTGAAAATTTGTATATAGTGAAAAATTATTCTTTATTTTGTTCGCAAAAAATTTACTGAATTCAATTAGATAATACAAATTGAAAAAAAAAATTGACAAAAGAAGAATAAAACATTGAAAAAATCTTCAACTTGTTCGCTGATTTTTTTACAGCAAATGTTTAAAGATCCTTATATAGTTTGTCAATAGAATGTACTTCTATTTTAAAATTCGATTCCATTAAATTATTTCGACATCATCTATTCCGTTTCGCCACCACATAATTCGGTACTACGCTTCCATGTAACTCGCCATCAATTTCATTTCTCAAGAAATCAAGTCAATTAAATAAATTGGTATTAATATTTGAATTAAAAAAAATATATATATATATATATAAAAAACACTACAAATGTACATTAGAAAAAAGTAAGTAAAAATGGAAAAAAAATCATGCAAAATAAAACATTACTATTGTACATTTCAAAAGTCAAAATGAAAATGTTAAAATATCACATTTTTACGCGATTTTTTTGGATATTATCCTTTTCGGAGAGGAGAAAATTCCGAATTTGTTTGAATCGTTAAAATCAGTCCAGCGGTTCTTAAGTTATAAGCGTAGTAACTAACACAACTTTCTTTTATATATATAGAAATACTAGCTGGCCCGGTCCGCGTTGCCGGCCAGTAGTTTTTGTCTATTATGCATATTTGTCAAAGCATAATTATTCACAGATATGACTGATATAAGTGTTCCCGTACTGGTCGATTAAAAGTGTTTTAAAATACCTGTACCCATATTTAAGCCGTGGGCTTCAAAGGTGTGGATGTGCTATACAAATCTATTAAAAAGTATATATCAATCTTATCCCCATGTAAAGGATCAAATTAATTTTTAGTATGATAAAAATCGTAGCAAAATTTTCCAGTCAAATGAGCAGTAATTTGGAATTTGCTGTATTTTGTACACCTCATAATTGAGCGCTGAATGAATTAAGAATAGCCAAAGTTAAATAGAGACCAAATCAAAAATTTAACAGAACAACATAGCATGTCAAACTGAAAAACATTCCGCGTGATTTAAATGAGTAAAAATAGTTTTATCCAGCTTATTATCATATAGATGTATTTCCCAAATCTACGTTTCCAACCAATATTCTCTTGAGAGTTACAAATTCAATAGAATACAAAATTTTCTTTTCTGACCACACATTATATGTGAAAGTGGACTTGGGGATACTCCAATGTGGGGACTTTACTTAAATAAATTCCTATGTGGCAATTATCTGTATGATGGTTACCTAACCCCTTAGAGACAAAGATGCCAAATAAGGGCCAAGCAATGAAAAAAGTGGCCAAGACCCCAAAAATAGCTTAAATCATATGATGATTATATAAATATGAAATCGGGATGTACCCTTATCGTGAGTTATGATCGATATCATGACCTGCAAAAGTGATTTAAGGTATCTTGAATGTTTGTGAAGAATTTCTGGAAGGATAGAAATCCTTTTCTTACTAAGAGTCTCATTCGCTCTACTATTTTCCGTCCTTTATATTTGGTATTTTACTGATTGTACTCCCAAAGAATTTTGCATTTTGAGCTCTCATTGGACGGATTATTGCCACATGAAAGAAGTAGGTCCACGCTTTGAAATGAGTTCCATTAGGCTTTTTCTGTCATTTTTGGTTGTTTAAATGTGTTCGCATCTTCCATCTGAACCACGATGTCGGCCCTATAGTTGAAAGGTTGATGTCAGTTAACATCGTATTTCGCACTTATTTCAGTTTTTTGTTGAAAAAATGTATATAGTGAAAAATTATTCTTTATTTTGTTCACAAAAAAAATCCACTGAATTCAATATGATAAAACAAATTAAAAAAAATGCAAAAGAAGAATAACAAATTGAAAAAATCTTCAACTTGTTCGCTGATTTATTACAGCAAATGTTTAAAGACCCTTACTATTATTTTAAAATTCGATTCCACTGAAAATCTTTTCGATTTTTTCCCGATTTGAGAATTTTTGCAATGAGATCTCTTTTTCGTGATTTTTTAGCGAATTTGAAAAAGTAATTATCTTTTAATTAATAATTATCTTTCTTTTGGTGTGACCGCGTTAAATCATTTCGATATCATCTATTCCGTTTCGCCACCATATAATTCGGTATTACACTTCCATGTAACCCGCCATCAATTTCAGTTCTCAAGAAATCAAGTCAATTAAATAAATTGGTTTTATTATTCGAATTCAAAAATAAAATATAAAAAACACTACAAATGTAAATTAGAAAAAAACCAGTCAAAATAGAAAAAAATCATGCAAAATAAAACATTACTATTGTATATTTGAAAAGTCAAAATGAAAATGTTAATATATCACAATTTTACGCGATTTTTTTGGATATTATCCTTTTCGGAGAGGAGACAACTCCGAATTTGTGTGAATCGTTAAAATCAGTCCAGCGGTTCTTAAGTTATAAGCGTAGTAACTAACACAACTTACATTTATATATATAGATTAATTTGAAAATATTCACTTTTTTATTGCCGTATTTCTACGCGATTTTATTCTTTTTTTGGCAAGAGACAATTCCGAATTGATGAGAATTGTGAAAATCAGTCCAGCGGTTCTTCACTTTTAAGCAGAAAGACTAAGATCTATTTCTTTTTTGTATGTATGTTGTACCTATCTTTCCATATATCCCATAGCTTGGCTAGCAGCATCACTATAATGGTCTGAAATGACTTTTTCATGTATTTGTGATTTGGCCGGGAAAATTATAGTTTATTTTACCCGCTAAATATTTCCGATATCCAAATTGGTAGGCTTCTGCCCAGCTCTAAACTCTAACTACATACAAAATTAGATTGGTTAAAAATTGTGGCATGTAGAGCAACGGCAAAATTAGTAAAAATTTCTGTTTTTGGTCAATTTCAACCCCTAAATATTTTGCGATCAGCTCCAAAAACGATAGACTTCAATCCTGACCCTAACCCCAACTCCAATGTCGTGCGGATCGTACCGTAATTGCATGATTACAAATTAACATGGACAGACGGACGGACAGACATACATAGCTATATCGGCTCAGCTCGGCGAAATAGAAAGATCCATATGTAGATCCCTATGTTGGGGATCAATATTTCAAGGTGTTAAATAATTTTTGTCCCAATCAAACTTATAATAAAAATGTATTTTTGGTAATGCTTAAGGATATACGATGTTATTTTTATACCCTACACCACATAGTGGTAAGGGTATTATGTCTTTGTGCATTTGTTTGTAACAGGCAAAAGGAAACGAGATTGACCCATAGTTCCTTTTGATGATCTGCATAGAATCACATTCTGAGTCGATTTATGCATGTCCGTCCGTCTGTCCATGTATTTTTGTAAACAAAGTACAGTTCGCATTTATTGCCCTATCCAGATGAAATTTTGCACAAATCATTTGTTTGGGCCAAGGACGAACCCTATTGAAATTGGAGATAATCGGTCAAAAGTTAGTTAGATATCAGTCCGAATAGTATAGAATTTTGCACGTACGATCAGATTGGTTATTTTAGTCCTCCGCAGCCGTAATATGCACTGTGTAACAACAATATTTGGGGAAATATATCAAATGCAGCTCAGAAATACCGTTGCAAAATTTTATCGAGATCGGTTCAGATTTGGATATGGCTCCCATATATAACTTCTTCCGATTTACCTTTGATTGTGCACCAAACGTCTAATATTTGTCCAAATGGGATGAAATTTGGCACTTACGACCGATTTGAGTCTAGAAGCTAGTATGTCGAATATGGTGAAGATCGGTTTAGATATAGCTATAGCTCCCATATATACTGTTCATCCGATTTGTTATATTTATTACCCACAGCCGTAATATACACTCCGTAACAACGATATTCAGGGAAATATATCAAATACAGCTCAGAAATATATTTGCCAAATTTTATCGAGATCGGTTCCGATTTGGATATAGCTCCCATATATATTTTTATACGATTCCAAATTAATTGTGCACCAAATGGGCAATACAAGTCCTAATTTAAAAAACTTTTAATTGTTATGCGGAGCTCTATTAAATTAGGAAAGTGGCGTAGGGTATCATAAAGTCGGCCCCGCCCGACTTTAAGGCTTTCTTTACTGGTTTGTTTTGTCTTTCAGGAGCGTAAGCAAAAAAAAAAACTATCGGTCTACCGTGAACATTCCATGTACAGCTGATCATGAGAAAAGCAGGAAAGTATTAACGAAATTCGCATACACGAAGAGTCTGTACTTGGGTTTTATTAATTATCTTAGCAAATGCCAAGCGTGCAGGAAACTGCATTCTATTTAAGTTTATCGGTATTTCTGTTACTCTTAGAGAGACACGAGGTAGCAGTACAACTGAACCCACATTCTTCCTGTATTAATCGTAGCCTCAATTAAACAAGCGAAGAAACTCTTTAGCTCTTTTTCTGTTGCGCTGTAAGTTCTTGCACTTTTTGGAATTTCAATGGCTTTACCCCGAGCTTAGTTTTCAATATTTGCCGAATGGAATATTGCGATAGGTTCAGCTCACGAGCCATTTTTCGGCCAGTGCGACACGGGTCTCGATAAAGTCGCTTCTTTACTTTTCGAACCATTTCTGCTGATGTTGCTATTTTCTTCCGTCCATTTCCTTGGTATCGGGCTACGCTACCAGTATCACGGTAACGAGCGATGGTACGAGACACAAACGATTTATTCACATTTAAATGCTGGAGTGTTCTAACGGTAGCCACTTGTGGTTTTCCAGCCAAATATAAAGAAATCACACTATCACGCTTGAATTCCATCACGAATAACTTATTTTCGGGAAATTCTCACCAAAATGATTTTGTACACTTGTAAAGAATATAATGAACTGTCAGTGGAATAATTTTAACAGTTGTCACACGAGTGGCTTAGAAATGGCAGCAGTCTCAAGTTGGTTGCAGTTTTTTCATCTCACCCTGTATATATTTTGTGGGGTCTGTGTATATTTCGTGGTGTTATAAATGATATGACAAACTTAATATACCCTCCGTACTAATTGGAAAGGTGCAAAATTAAGTTAATTTCGGCCTAGCCGAATTTTTGATATTTGCCTCCATTAGAAATATAATCCTTTTTCCAAAAATTGGTATTTTAACTTTATGTTTTATTTCCTCGATGGAGATAACACAGATTTCCTTTTTACTGTGTTCGGAATTCAGCCGAATTTTTGATATTTTCCTCCATTAGAAATATAATCCTTCTTCCAAAAAATTGGTATTGTAACCTTATGTTTTATTTCCTCGATGGAGATAACACAGATTTCCTTTTTACTCTGTTCGGAATTCAACCTATCCATTTACTTTCTCTCGCATTCAATATCTCTAGCTATAAAACTGCAATGAATACTTAATTTCGAAAGAGATTACAAATCATTTGCTCAATACTCATTTCAAAATGATAAGCAAGCAAAATGCTAATTACTTTGTTTCTTATTTATTTTAACTTCTGTATTAGGACACTTTCTGCATGGACATTTCGAATTCACCCCCCTTTTTGGCCGCTGGGGTACTGCTGCTACAAATGTGAATTTTTAAATTTACAAACATAAAATGCACTCGAAATGTTCATTCCATTTCTCAATATTAGTGGCCATTTAAAAATTCTCTTTCTGAAAAATTCGACATGACTTACATTGGTCCACAAGCACATGGATTTGTTTTTGTGTAAATAACTATGACTGTTTCCTATCATTCATGGCTGCACCGCCCCTGCTTCGCCATCGCATCGCTCAGAAACGAAGGCAAATAACATCCGTTCACAGACGTGCCCACATGCATGCCAATGGAGTGCATTTGCATTTTAAGGCTTTTTGAAAGTGTAGCCACACCAACATTACCATCAGCACTGCACCGCACCGCACCGCACCACACCGCCCCACCACAATCATCGTCGTCATCCTTATCATTGGCACCAAAGGCAGTCTCATAGCCAGCCATCACTGTCCAAGCGACCGACCATAATGTTTGACAGCCTTGGACCAAACATGGCGTACTTACATACACACACACACATATACATTGGCCACATTTAATATGTATGAGTTGACAAACTAATGTCATTTTGTATTTAGCCTTATTTGTGCCAACTGAAAACTGAATCGTCAAATCAGTTATAAATTCTAGGCTAAAACACATTCGGAGCCTTTTGCAAAATAAATGATTTGAAATGCCAGTAGATGGATTCATCTACATAAACACAGAATGGGCAAATGTTTGTTTTCGGGGCAGTAAAAACTCGCTAAAACTTTTGATGATTGTTTTGAGGAAATATTGCAATAACTTGATTCATTCGATAACAAAAATGAGCATCGTAAACCTAATAATTACAAATATTGTCGCTAAATAAAAAATAATTTAAAATAAAATGTGTGTTATACGAATTCATAAAACTTACCAAACATTTGTCTACGAATCATATGAGAATTACAACAGGAGACTATTTTAAAGAAAGCCAACAAAAAAACTGTGTCACATCGCTATTCTTGATAGATAATTTTTAAATATGTATTTCTTTATGATTTTTTAAGGCTAATTAAAGCGGATCTTTTTAATTAAAAACAAAAGCTAATGTTTTATTATTTTTAAGGTTTTATGCATTGTAAGCTGCCATTGATGGCAACGGAATATATGGTACCCGACATTGAATACATTTTAAGCTTCAATATTTTCGAGTTGATAGCAATTTCCATATTAATCACTATTCTTAAATTTTTCACTTATCATTGCGAGCTATCTATCGCGATAAGAATAGTTTCCAGACCCAATACATACAATGCGTGAATACATTAATAAAATTTGGAGAATTTACTTCAGGCCATTGACTCTGGATTCCGACCTATTTAACAAACACTTACTAAATTACGTCTCACCTGTTCGCTTCTTCAGAAAAATATAAAATAAATACTGTCAATTTCAGTTTGCATTATCAAAAATAACAAGCAAGCAAAGGCTATAGTCGTACGGGGCCGACCATACAACACTGCAATATGCTAGAAGCCCCTTATGTTCAAAACCATTTTGGAAGATTTCGCTTTTGAAATTATGTCATGCAGCACTGCCTAGATATTACCCTAAGCATTTTAACAAGGGACATTTGTCCAATATTTACGACCTCCGTCGTGATGTTAGTTGTTGTGGCCTATTTTACAGCAAAATATAATCCAATGCTTATGCAAAATGCTAGAATTCTTCCCTGTCCTAACTCTCTTCTCGTGCAAAATTTCATGTCGATTGATTTCAATTTTTTCTGTTTTTGGTTCATTTGAACGCCTAAATATTTTGCAATTATTTCCAAAAGCAAGAGGCCGCTCTATATCTTCAAATTTAGACTCATCTATATTATTTGCATGTCTACGATATTTGGCTATATTCATCAACGAAATCAGCATAAAAATCCCAGAAGTTCGCCTTTTGTCTATTTCGGATTTCGCCAGTAAGTAATGTTGGTATTTTTCACACAAAAGTAGTGGTCCATTCTACCCGCTGCCCTAAACTGTAACTTCATGTGAGATTCCGTGTCCTTTGGTTTCTAATATTCGAGGCATTTATAACGGCTGCAAAATCAGGAACATTTTTAGTTGTTGGTCCATTTCAACCTGTAAATAGTTGCGGACATCTTTGAAAACAATAGGCCTAGCACTTCCGAGCCTAACCCTACCATTGTGAAAATTTTCATGAGGATCGGAGGATAATTGCAATATACAAAATGCACACTTTAATATTATATGTCAAAATGCGATAAAAATATGAAAAAAAAAAAAACAAGTAAGCAAAGGCTACAGTCGTGCGGGGCCGACCATGTGATACTCTACAACACTACAATATTTTAGAAGCCCCTGTATATCAAAATGCATTTTGGAAGATTTCGCTTTTGAAATCATGTCACGGAGCATTGCCCAGATATTACCCTTAATATTTTGAACAGGGACATTTGCCCAACATTTACGCACTCCATCGTGTTGTCAGTTGTTGTGGTCCATTTTACAGCTAAATATAATCCAATGGTCATCCAAAATGCAAGAGTTCATCCCTGTCCTTAACTCTCTTCTCAGGCGTGTCGAATGGATTCAACTGTGCGATCAGGAATTTTTTTTCTGTTTTGGTCCATTTCAACCCCTAAGTATATTGCGGACATCTTTGAAAACAATAGGACTAGCACTTCTGAGCCTAACCCTATCCTTGTTAAAATTTTCGTGAGGATCGGAGGATAATTGCAATAATAACCCAAACCTGTGTTGTAAGGTGAAAAAATATAACAAAATGTACACTTCAATATTATATGTCAATTTGAAATAAAAATTTCACAAAATAAAACAAAATCTATATTAACATGATTATTGGAATTTTATGCGATTTTTTTTTTTTTTTTTTTTTTTGAATTTATTCTTTTATGCCAAGAGGGTATACTGAGTTGACAAAATTTATCAAAATCGATCTAGCACTTTGTATATATATATACATTGTATATATTTCGCTATATATATCTGATACATTTACTACCGGCATCTACGTAACGGTCAGAATTCACCTTTCATCTATTTGTGATTTCGCCCGGATTAAAAATATCCGCGGTTTAATGGAAAAATTTAATTTTTTTAATACTAATGTTAATGGTCTATTTACCCACTAATGGTCTATTACCCACTAAACATTATCCGATGACCATCCAAATTGGAAGGCTTCTGTCCAGCAGTAATCTCTAGCCCCATGCTAACATCCGCTTCGATTGCTCTATAATTGCGACCGATAGAGCAACTGCAAAATCAGGATATTTTACAGTTTTTGGTCCATTTCAATCCCGAAATATTTTGCGGTCATCTCCAAAAGCAATTGGCCCACCTCCATTCTTAATTTCGTAATACAATTGCGACCTGTAGAGTGATTACAAATTAACATAGACAGACGGACATACATAGCTAGATCGACTCAGCTCAGCGAGATAGGAAGATCCATATATATTTCCCTATGTGGGAAACCAATATTTCGAGGTGTTACATAAATTATAATGCCCTCAACACATAGTGCCTGCAAACAGTTTATTTAAGTGGGAAGGATGTATTTGTTTTCTATATATACTTTTTATAC
Source organism: Musca domestica (assembly GCF_030504385.1). NCBI lineage: Eukaryota > Metazoa > Arthropoda > Insecta > Diptera > Muscidae > Musca > Musca domestica. The sequence continues at coordinate 401,454 of NW_026712329.1, read as the reverse complement.
CTCCACCGAAGTATGGAGGATATAGGAAGTTTGTCATTCCGTTTGTAACACCTCGAAATATACATTTAAGACCTCACAAGGAATATATGTTCTTGATTAGCATAGAATTCTATGTCGATTTAGCAATGCCCGTCCGTCTGTGCGTCCGTCTGTCTGTGGAAATCACTCCAACTTCAGATCGAAATGAAGTAGGTTGACAAAATTTTACTCAAATATATATTATGTCTGCAGGACTTTTGGTATTGAAAATGGGTCATGTAGGTCCACGTTTTGCTAGAGGCCCCATATAATATTAGCTCCCGATATTCGGTATTTTGATGATTTAAGCGACATTATTCACCGGAATTGTTTCAAAATTGGTATTTGATGTTCGTAATGGATACTACAGCCTATGACAGAAAATTGTCTATGCAGATCCACGTCTTCGTAATGTAACGGTATTTTAGGTATTTTGATGATTTTAGCTGCATCATTCACCAATTTTTTTCAAGTTTCGCCTTTGAATATTGTAATGGCTTTTGACAACAGTTGCCTATGCAGGTCCGCGTCGTCATACAGGCCATAAGATAACGGCTGCATTTGGTATTTTTAAGTTGTTAACAGAATTTTATTTTTTGAAAATTGCCAATTTCGTTCGAAAATGGTTGAGGAGAATCAAAGTTCGGCCCCTCCCAACTTACATCTTATTTGCTTGTCAAATATAGATTAGGCATCAATTTCATTATTAGTAAATTTGAGGCGCAGTAAGTTGGATTTAAATGAGTTACCTATCCAATTCGGTACTGATCCGTCTCAATTTTCTCCGGTGTGTTGCGACCCATACTCTGGTAAATACGGCTCCAAGCATATTATGGCGTTTCTATGAATTGTCACTTTGTTGCGATATAATTTCGTATATCGAACAAATTTTTTTCTTAACCCAAGTGCACAAAATCGTTTATGCAACGTTTTTTTCTAGTAAAAGCCTGATCAGGTAACCAAAATGGACAAAAGTAGTATTGCTGGTTCATCATGTATTGTAAATTGTAAGGAACCTTTTCTGAAACTACCTTGACAGAATTTGACAAACATATTTCACGGCAAGGATATCCCAAATATCCCTTTATACAACACAAATTGGTTGAATAACGTTTAGATCGTATTATTGAAACATCACTGTTCATAATGATAGTAGTCTCCTTGTGTAAATCTTTAAAATCTGGCAAAGTTACATTAGAGAGTTTAAAACCTGAAAAATTTGAATAATTACCACTTTCAACTTCGGCACATCTCAATATTTTTACTAATACAATATCAGCTGTGAAGATAGAATATCGGTCCACCCCTGCCGATACCTCCTTCATAATAAGACAAGCGTCGAAAAGTTCAATCTCACCCTTGGTAGTCCGTGGTTAGGCATCTTCGATCGGAAAGGTTCTTTTAAAATGTAGCTTGTATCCGTCGTCGTACTCTATAAATTACCGGCTTCAATAACACACACACAATTTTAATCCCTAGCATAAAACCTTTATTACCAATTACCGTATACCCACTGTTAAAACGATTTCGATGTAAATATTCATCTGCATATGGAGATGTAAATTCGTATGCAAGGTGCACGTATTTGCTGCTCATATGTTCGTATGTAAATTACGCAAATATGAATATAGGCTTGGCAAAGAAATATCTGAACGTAACCTAAACCAACCATCATCATGGTCATGTGGACACCAAAAATGTTAAGTAACGTAGCCATGAGGATGAGGAACGATATACATCAGTGAGAATTCAATAGAATGCCACGATATCGGTTGAAGTTTATTTCAACAATTCAAATGCGAAAGCCGAGATTGTGTAAAGTTTGTTAACAGAAAAATTCAAAATAGTTTTTGAATTTATTTTCGTTTGTCGTTTCTATGATAAATTTAATTGTTATTCAATAGTTGTGTTTGAAATTCAAAAACTCGCGATGTTCTGTGAAGATCGTTTGTGTTTTATAGGGATGTTTGATGTAAATAAAACTATATTTGACAATTTTTAGATATCCAAAGGAGTGAATTGAAAAGCGAATATAAAAAATCTTAAATTTGACGACGAGGGAAATAATTGCCCCGTAATTTAAAGTATACATCCTTTAATGATTCTCTTGCTAACCTATTCAGCAACAAAATATTTATATATTGTGTTAGATTTTTCCAATTCTCAGTAACACGAATTTGACTTAAAGGTGTAGAAAACCTATCAAAGAGTTATATCGAAGAGTTGCACCTAAATTCTGCGTGTATTTGTTAAATAAACTGTGTGAGGTTTTGATGTCAGAACTCAACAATACGGTTTTCAAACAGTTAAGGGTGTGATAAAAAATCTGCAAAAAATCAAACGACATAATTTTTAGTTTTTTTTTTATATTATTGAATGAAATTATGGCCTTCAAACGGTCAATAAAACCGTCACACGCTGCCCGAATGTTGCTCTTGGTATTTTGGCCCATTCCCGGCGAAGCGCTTGCTTGAGGTGATCGACTCTTTAGTATTTTTTAGTGCCAACCTTGCTTTCCAAAATACACCAGATAAAATAGTTCAACGGATTGGTATCCGGAGATTTTGATGGCCATTGTGCGCTGGAAATGAAGCGAGGAACCTCATTTTGTAACCATTCTTGGGTGCGATGGTGCTGAGTCCTGTTGGAATTTCCAAGGTCTGCGGCCAAAACATTTGCGTGCACAGGGCTATAATACATCCTCCAGAATATTTTCGCAATAATATTCGGCATTTATTCTGATGCCACGGTCGAATAATACGAGCGGAGAGCGAATATCGGCTATTATGGCGGCCCACCGAAGGTGCATATTTTCAGCTGACCTCTTTGGCAAGTAAACACGATAATATTGTTTGTTTACAAACTGCTGGAGAACGAATGTTTTTATACCCTCAGCCATATGGCTACAGAGGGTATATATCATTTGATACGGTCAAAACGTGCCTAGTCGAAATAACGGTTTTAGACCCTAGGTCTCTTTGGACCAAATCCGTTTCAGAACATTTGGAGTCGATCTACCGATGTCCGTCCGTCCGTCCGTCCGTCCGTCTGTCTGTCTGTCTGTCTGGCTGGCTGGTGCGCACGATAACTCTTGAAGGGAGTATCCGATTTGGTCCAAACTTGATACATCGTAATATTTTTGTCAAACTTAGATCGAGTTCGGAGATGGGCAATATCGGTCCACTCCTTCTGGTACCTCCCCCACAAAAGGTCGAAATTTTCAAAAAATTTATTTTTTGCACAGAAAGAGAAGCGATAAACCGATTTTGCCCCAACTTTGCAAATCTTAATATTTGCGTCAGTGTTAGGTCAAGTGTGAAAATGGACAATATCGGTCCACTCCATCAAGTACCTCCCCCACAAATGGTCAAAATTTTGAATAATTACAACTCTCATAATATGTGATGTAAGAGTCCGATTGTCTTCAAATTTCACACATGCCAATATTTATATTAGCCCAAGGTCTGGTGTTAAGATGGAATATATCGGTCCATTCCTTCTGGTACCTCCCCCACAAATGGTCGAAATGTTAACAAATATATATTTTTTGCACAGAAAGAGAAACGATAATCCGATTTTGCTCAAACTTTGCAAATCTCAATATTTGCGTAAGTGCTAGGTCAAGTGTAAAAATGGACAATATCGGTCCACTCCTTCTGGTACCTCCCCCACAAAAGGTCGAAATATTCAAAAAATTTATTTTTTGCACAGAAAGAGAAGCGATAAACCGATTTTGCCCCAACTTTGCAAATCTCAATATTTGCGTAAGTGTTAGGTCAAGTGTGAAAATGGACAATATCGGTCCACTCCATCAAGTACCTCCCCCACAAATGGTCAAAATTTTGAATAATTACAACTCTCATAATATGTGATGTAAGAGTCCGATTGTCTTCAAATTTCACACATCTTAATATTTATATTAACCCAAGGTCTGGTGTTAAGATGGAATATATCGGTCCACTCCTTCTGGTACCTCCCACACAAATGATCAAGATTTTCAAAAAAATAAAATATATAAAAAAAAATATTTTCTGCACAGAAAGAGAATCGATAATCCGATTTTGTTCCAACTTTGCAAATCCTGATATTTACATCAGTTCTAGGTCAGGTGCAAAAATGGATAACATAGGTCCACTCCATCAAGTACCTCCCCACAAAAGGTCGAAATTTTGAATATTCATCACGCTCTTAAAACACTTGAACACGATTCCATTCCAAAGAATCCGAAATAAACATCCAGTTCTCTTCATATTACACACGTCCCATTATTTCTACTAACTCAAGATCTGGTGTGAAGATGGGATATATCGGTCCACTCCTTCTGGTACCTCCCCCACAAAAGGTCAAAATTATGAGTATCCATGAAGTTCATAAAACGCAAAATTATCATCCGATTCTATTCAAACTAGGATGATGTATTTTATCTGTATTAGATGAAGTGTGAAAATGGAATACTTCGGTCCGCTGTATCTGTTACCTGAGGCATATTTCCATTTTCCGAAAAGGTGCACATACCTCATATAAAGTACAAGAAGTAGTCGATATAGTCCAAATCTGTCACGTTCGTAACTCAAGGCTGAGGGTATACATCTGTCGGCAAAACCGACTGATACTATTTTACTTGTTTTTTTTTTTCTTATCGGAAAAAAATCATATTCGTCAGTTCACCACTTTCGGCCAAGCGAAGCAACCCTTTAGCTCTTTTGAGTCTATTTTCTTTCCGTTGCGGTGAAAGTTCTTGCACTTTTTGGAATTTCAATGGCTTTACCCCGAGCTCATTTTTAATTATTTGCCGAATGGAATATTGCGATATATTCAGCTCACGAGCCATTCGATCAAGTCGCTTCTTTACTTTTCGAACCATTTCTGCTGATGTTGCTGTTTTCTTCCGTCCACTTCCTTGACGTCGGGCTACGCTACCAGTATAACGATAACGAGCGATATTACGAGCCATAAAAGATGTATTCGCATTTAAATGCTGGAGTGCTCTAAAGATATCCACTTGGGGGTTTCTAGCCAAGTATAAAGAAATCACACTATCACGCTCGAATTCCATCCCGAATGACTTTAATTCAGGACTTAGACCTTCAGGCATTATCTTCAATCCAACACTGCAACTACATTTTATACCCTGAGAAAACGTGACGAATCGATGAAATGGTCTTAGACCCTAGGACTCTTCGGACTAAATCCGTTAAAAGATATTTGGGGCGATTTTTGGGTATTTGGACGTGCGTGTTTCAAAAAATTATAAACGGAATGACAAAGTTTAGGTAATGATTCTGAAATTTCCCAGAAATTACAATTGGCAATATTTATACCCTACAACACTATGTGTTGGGGGTATTATAAGTTTGATTGGGCCAAAAATTATGTAACACCTCGAAATATTGGTTTCCCATATAGGAAAGTATATATGGATCTTCCTAGCTCGCCGAGCTGAGTCGATCTAGCTATGTATGTCCGTCCGTCCGTCTGTCCGTCTGTCCATGTTAATTTGTAATCACTCTACAGGTCGCAATTATGGCCCGATCTTCACGAAATTTAGAATGTACGTGGGGCTTGGACCAGAATAGAACCCTATTGCTTTTGGAGATGATCGCCAAATGTTAAGGGGTTGAAATGGACCAAATACTGAAAAAATGTCGGATTTTGAAGTAGCTATACAGGTCGCAATTATGGACCAATCGACGCGAAATTTCGCATGTAGATAGAGTTTAGGGCGGGGAAGAAGCCTACTAATTTGGGTGGTCATCGGATAATATTTAGCGGGTAAAATATACCATATCTTTTGTGTTGAAAAAATTCAAAATTTTTCATTAAACCGTGAATATTTTAAATCCCGGCGAAATCACAAAGCCATCAAAAGGTTACTTCTGACCTTTACATTGATGTTATTATCCAACAAATCGGATATATAGCAAAATATGTGCGATATATATGTCTATCAAAGGAGATATGCTTGAAAAATCTCTTATATGTCGAGAACGGCTGAACTGATTTCGACAGTTTTCATTAATTCAGAATGGCCTCTTGGCAGGAAACAAAAAACGTCTAAAAAATCGCAAAAAAATATCTCTCTTCCCAATATTTTTAACAACCCAAGATCTGGCGGTAAAATGAAATATATCGGTCCATTCCTTCTGGTACCTCCCCCCAAAAAAAGGCCGAAATTTCAAAAAAAATATTTTCTGTACAGAAATAGAAACGATAATCCGATTTTGCTCCAACTTTGCAAATCCTAATATTTTGCGTTAGTTGTAGGTCAGGTGCAAATATCGATAATATCGGTCCACTACATCAAGTGCCTCCCCCACAAGGGGTAAAAATTTTGTATAATTATAACTCTTATAAAATTTGATGTAAGAGGCCGATTCTTTCAAATTTCACACATCGCAATATTTACATTAACCGAAAATCTGGTAGAAAGACGGAATATATCGGTCCACTCCTCCCGGTACCTCCCCCACAACATGTTGAAATTTTCAAATAACATGCTAGATTTAGTCCGCATACACGAAGGGATTGTCCTTCAGATTTATTAATTTCATAGTAAATGCCAAGCGTGCCGGAAACTGCAATATTTTGAAGTTGAAAGGCATTGTAAGGTTCGGAAGCAAAAGGTGGACTGCAGTATACCAAGACTATTTGTCAATTACAATAATGGTATGGGAGGTGTTGATCAAATGGATAATCAGTCGGCCTCTACAGAGTATCCATAAGAGGTAAAAAGTAGTGGTGGCCGATATTTACATATCCTTTGGACATGGCAGTTAGTAATGCTTGGCGATTGCACGTTATTTTATGTAAGGTTGAAAAAAAACACTCCAAAGGACCAACTATCATTCGGACGAAATATTGTGCGGTTCTATTTGCAGCCCACAGCATCAAAATGGCGCCAAAGGTCGTCTGCAATTGTTGGCACTGATCGCAAAAATAACGGCCACAATCCGGAACGGATATTTAATCAACTGCGATGTGTTATTTGCTATTTTAAGTGCTGGAGATGTACATTATGTACCTAGAATGCTCACTGTCCCCAAGTGAGGACACCCAATTTTCTACAAAGTGAATTAAAAATTTTAATTTTTTCTTTACAGTACGTTTTATTTAGACGATGACGAATTAATAAATAACAATAAAACAAAATGTTTACCTTCAGTTACTTCTTGGGCGTTAATGGGTTAATGGTGCGAGCTGAATAGATTTACATATTTAAATGCACTCCGAGCAATTTTTTGAGGTAATGCAAATGGAAATACAACATTAAAATACAAACCCCCCCATTTTTTTTCCTAAGGAGCCGTATCAACTGATATGCATATACACTCCTTTTGCAACCATGAGAACTAAGATATAAAAATGGGCCAATATATCATTGTGGGGTAAAGCATAAAACTAGACACAAGTATCCGAGACACTTGTCAATGTTTATACCAAAAGTTTAATCTGCTAAGAAAGCGCTAAAACGAGATTTTCTCAAAGGCTGATTTGAGTTTGTCAATTCCATTCATTTATCCACCTATCCATTCATCAATCAATCCATCGTTAGATCCACAGCCTTTCAATTCAACTGAACATTGGTTATGCTAATTCGATATTCTCTTTTTAAAAAAAGTTTCTATTCAGAATTTACAATTTAGGGTCTTTGGCTAAACCAAAATGCCAACACTTTGTATGCTCGCATACATTCACATCCTCGGTCATTGACCATGGTTTTGGCTGCACTTGCATTGTAATGTGCAATGGATTAACTTTTGCCATATGCAAAGACTAAAGCCAACCATAAACCATGTCATATCCATTTTTGTCAGTATAATATTTATTGTGTCATACTTAGACCGTCCGAAAATATTCCAAATGTCCAGTTTAGCCAGTAATCATCCAACATCCACAAAGACGCACTCAGACACACACCTACGCCCCCCACACACACATACACTTTCACATTTAGTTCCACAATCAAAATGCTTAATTTTGCACAGAGACGGAGGGAGAGAGAGAGAACGAGGCACCCATAAATGTAATGATTCCATTTCTGACATTTATTCACACGGAACAAGTGAGTAGGCATCACCAACATCCCCACATTGGGGTCCTTGGTCTATGGGTTTGCAGTAAACCATGACTGGACAAACAATTGAATTAGGCCACACATGACCATCATCATGTGCTTGCATTATAGTTTATTTATTTTTCAATTATGGCAACTGAATGGAATAGACAATGCAATTTTAAAGTAAATGTTAGATTTGCGCAGTAATAGTTGAAACGAAGTAGCCACCACCCAGCCAGCTCTCAGCACCAAGTAATGGATTGTCACACAACTCGTCAGAGTGCTTGAAACTAATTAAATTATTATATTGTGGGGAAAGTTGTGTTTGATGATACGAATTTAATATGGTATGCACGATTCGGACGTTAATGAAAGGTATTTTGCACAGTTTGTCTTTAAGGGAAATACAACAACATTAACCCTCCAGAAACATTTATAGAAAGTAATCTTAATTTTGTAAAGCGTTTGAATTTCCATACATTGTAAGGAGGATATATTAAGTGCATCTTCTATATCTATAAAAGACGAAAATGTTTGTACGTTTGTTTGTTTGTTTGTAATTTATGGAATCGAAACCCGCTGAACAGATTTTCTTGAAAATTTCCATGTATGCTACAACATCACCTGAAAGTAACATAGGCTATACAATTTTTTGAAATTCCTCTTGGAACTGAAGATATAGCATCACAATCGGAGGTACCTCTCAAAAATTTAGAGTTTATATGCACATAACTACTGATCGAATACAGATACAGCGTCCAAATTTGGAATGCGTAACGAAATTTGAAACAAAAAAAAAAAATTTGCCAAATTATATTGAAATGGGTTCAGATTTGGATATAGCTCACATATATATTTTCAGCCGATTTCACGTATTTGATGCATTAAACACGCTGTGTACGCCACATCTCAATAAAATGTGTAAAGCGTGATGGAATTTGTCTAAAAAATCAGTTTGCCAAATTGTTTTGAAATCGGTTCGGTTGGATATAGCTCCCATACACATTTTCGGCCGATTTCAAATGTTTGATGTACAAAACACAATACTTATGTCCGAGTTCAATAAAATTCGGCATGAGTGCCTAAATTTGGTACACAAAAAAATTTGCCAAATTATATTATAATATTATATTAAAATCGGTTCAGATTTGGAAGTAGCTCCCATATATATTTTCGACCGATTTCGTATATTTGATGCAGGAAACACGATATGAATGTTCGATTGCAATGAAATTCGGCATGCGTGACCAATATATTTTTTCGGGCGTTTTCACATATTTGATGCAATCGGTGAAATCGGTCCATATATATATATATATATATATATATATATATATATATATATATATATATATATATATATATATATATATATATATATATATATAAGTCGATTCCAATGAAATTCAGCTGTTTCTGTCATGTTCGCGGGTTTACTTACGCATTAAAGTATTACAATACTTTTTTTTATACCCTACAACACTATGTGTTGGGGGTATTATAAGTTTGATTGGGCCAGCATTTATATAACACCTCGAAATATTGGTTTCCCATATAGGAAAGTATATTTGGATCTTCCTAGCTCGCCGAGCTGAGTCGATCTAGCTATGTATTTCCGTCCGTCCGTCTGTCCATGTTAATTTGTAATCACGTTACAGGTCGTATCCTTACGAAATTTTGCACGAAGGTGGGGTTAGGGTCAGAATAGAACCCCATTTCTTTTGGAGATGATCGCAAAATGTTTAGGGTTTGAAATGGACCAAATACTGAAAAAATGTCGCGGAATTTCGCGTGTAGCTAGAGTTTAGGGCGGGGAAGAAGCCTACCAATTTGGGTGGTCATCGGATAATATTTAGCGGGTAAAATAGACCATATCTTTTGTGTTGAAAAAATCCAAATTTTTTCATTAAACCGCGAATATTTTAAATCCCGGCGAACTCACAAAGCCATGACAAGGTTACTTCTGACCTTTACATTGATGTTAACATCCAAAAAATCGGATATATAGCAAAATATGTGCGATATATATGTCTATCAAAGAAGATATGCTTGAAAGATCTCTTATATGTCGAGAACGACTGAACTGATTTCGACAGTTCTCATTAATCTAGAATGGTCTCTTGGCAGGAAAGAAAAAACGTCTAAAAAAATCGCATAAAAATATCTCTTTAAAGATGAAAATATTGATTTTGTAATATTTACTCATATTTTTTCAATTTTGTCATATTTTTGGCATATTTTCATTTTGAATTAAACATTTGGTAATATTTCTACAGCTAACAAAACTAAGTAGTTAGGATATAAAGATATCATATACAGATCGCATTTATGGCCCGATCCTTACGAAATTTTGCATGGGGATAAGATGAGGGTCAGAATAGAAGTCTACTCTTTTTGGAGATGATCGCCATATATTTAGGGGTTGAAATGGACCAAAAAACTGCAAAATTGTCAGCCGGTCGTAATTACCACTCCGGATTGCGAAAGCCAAGCAGTTTAGGATGACCATCCAAAAATATTCAATGTGTGAAATAGTTTGCCAACTTTTGTAGACAAAATACAAAAATGTCAATTCCAGTGAATTTTAGGAGAATTCACAAATACAGGAAAGACGCACTTCTGACTATTTCGTTAACGCTGATTTCGTTGAAGAATATAGTCAAATGTCTGTATCTCATATAGATGTGTTTCAGTCAAAAACCAATAATAAATGTTAATCTTTTGCCACTTCTGAGAGATTATAGGTCTTTGCGAAATATTTGTTCCAGATCTAGAAAGACCGTTTACGTGCAACATCTACCAATAAATTGGAAATGAGCAAATTAGTTTAAGTTGCTCTTATTCGAAAATTAGAGAACGAAACCTGATGTGTTTCTTTTATTATTTGTCACAATATCTTGTGGAATTCTTTCGAGTATCTCGCCTATATAAACTGTATTGTTTATTATAGTGTTGTAGGGTATTCAACGGTCGGCCCCGCTCGACTGTAGCCTTTGCTTACTTGTTATTTTTGAATTTGTTTTATTTTTTAAGCCAATATATATTCGTTTATAAAATTTTGAACGCATATAAAATGAAAGGGGTTGCGAAGCGCACCGGGTTCAGCTAGTACTATATAAATATCGTTTTGATCAATATATAATATTATGACGAATAAATCATGTCTATCTTAATCAGGAAAAAAAGCAGCTAAATTCAACTGGGTTGAGATTTTAATGCCCTTCACCATTGGAAAGGATCTTGAAGAATTTCAAAAAATTCCGAAAAACCCCGTTTGAATGATGTCCTTAATACGGGTACTGTACGAAGACGTGAATCTGCATAAGTAATATTTTTCATAGGCATTAAGATCTGCAAATACGATTTTTTTAACAATTCAGGCGAATAATGTCGCTAAGATTAAAAAAAAAACAACGATTAAAGGGAGAGACCGTTATGTGGGAGTTATACCAAGTTATGGGAGTTAAAAAAGTTAATTTAACTCGAATCGTTCGTATTCAAACGTATTCGTTTTAATATGGGTTTTTATAAACATTTTAAAAACCTTCGTCCATTTTCGAAAAGTTTTGATATTTCAGAGTTTCTATAACCATTATTTCGTTAATTTTTATACCCGCCACCATGCATAGTATGAAGAGTAGTTAAGTTTGTCATTCTGTTTGTAACTCAAAAAAAACTGCAACCAACTTCAGACTGCTGACATTTCTAAGTCGCAACAGAAAAAATATAGACTCAAAAGAGCTAAAGTGAAAATGTGCACCTTCGGTTGACCACCAGAACTCAAGCGCCTGCCATGGTGATGGTGTGGGCCGCCATAACAGCCGATAGTCGCTCTCCGACCGTGGCGTCAGAATAAATGCCGAATATTATCGCGAAAATATTCTGGAGGGTGTATTAAAGCCTTGGGGACGCAAATATTTCAACCGCAGACTTTGGACATTCCAACATGACTCAGCACCATTGCACTCAGCACGCGGCATTCAAAAATGGTTACATTATGTGGTTCCTCGCTTCATTTCCAGCGCACAATGGTCACCAAAATATCCAGATACCAATACGTTGGATTATTGTGTCTGGAGTATTTTGGAAAGCAAAGTTGGCACTAAAAACACCAAAGTATCGATTACCTCAAGAAAGCGCTTCAACGGCTATGGGCCAAAATACCGCAAAGTAACATTCGGGCAGCGTGTTTCCTTGACCGTTCGAAGGCCAAAGGTGACCAATTCAAACAAATCTAAACATATTCTAAAATTTGATGCTATTTCCGAATTTTTTTTGCTTTCATTCAATAAAATTTAAAAAAAAATAAAAATTATAGCGTTTGACTTTGTTGCACTTTTTCTATCTCACCCTGTTATGGGAGCTATATCTAAATTTTAGCCTATTCTCACCAATTGAGTTCGTCCTTGGGCCAAATAAGTATTGATTGGAAAATTTCATCTCAATCGGATAATAAATTCGACCTGGGTTTTTTTTTTTTTCAAAAAAATACATCGACAGACGGACGGGCGGATTGACTGACTTGCATAGATCAACTCAGAAAGTGATTCTATGAAGATCCTCAAAAGTAACTATGAGTCTTCCTCGCTTCGTATGGATTTTTTGACAATTCATTGAAAAATGTTGCTGAAATGTGACTGAAATCATTAAAACACCGACTATCGGGTGGTACCGTTGTATAGGGGCTATACGATATTGTGGACCGATCTTCGAACTTGACCTGCCTGCAGAAATGTTAGCTTCCTATCTTTATTCGTTTTGACTGTAGCGTGATTATAACAGAAGGACAGACGGATGGACGGAAAGGGCTAATTCGTCTTAGAATTTTTCGCTGATCAAGAATATCTATACCTTGTTATGTCTAAAATGATTACTTTGATGAGTTACAAACGGAATGACAAACTTGATATACCCTCCATACTATGTATGGTGGAGGGTTGAAAACTCCGCTAAATATGCAGAGTACTATAGGGTATCATATATTCGGTCCGTACGACTTTTGTCCTTTGCCAAGTGTTTTTTTCTTGCGCCATAGGAAATCTTTTAATCGCTGTATCTATCACATTTTACACATATTCTCCATAAATAATTGCATATTTATTATAGTTCTTTCTCAAAACATAACAAATTTTTGCTTATTCATATCCACTGAACTTCTTCTAAGAAGTTCTTGCGAACACTGCATAAGCAAAAACCAACTCCACTTGTATGCACTTTTTTTTTTCATTTATGTACCTTCAACTAAAAATAGTACTGACGGCACGCACGCAGAACACACAATATGATAGCAGCGCCATGTCATGTTTCCACAAGAGATAAAGGCAAAAAGGACCATGCCAGCCTGACATTGCTAACAAATATGCTGCAACAGCATAAAAATATTGCAAACACATTGACTCCTGACAAATAGTATCGCTTGTCAATTCATCAAAACAAAACGGGGGGAAAAAGAAAGAATGGAAAGGCAGCAACTTACGCTGACTTACAAAGGGAAACATTCTGACATACCAAATGTCGGGCTAACAACAATTGCGTTTGTGCGTTGCAAAACACAACTGTATCCTGTCTAAGGAAATATGCATATCTATCTGGGTGTATGGATATGAATTGATATATTTAAGTTGGTGTTGTTTGTGCATGTGGTGGTACTGGGTCTGGTTAAAGTTGCATATCCGCTAAACAATATGCCATTTCCGCATGGCATATGTAGTGTATGTGTGTGTAAGTATACAAAAAGTCTTAAGTGTCCTCGCAAACAAAGAGAACAGTGGAAATATATAAAGTAACACAATTTGAAAAATAAACAAGTAAGCAAAGGCTACAGTCGAGCGGGGCCGACCGTTGAATACCCTACAACACTATAATAAATGATACAGTTTATATAGGCCAGATACTCGAAAGAATTCCACAATATATTGTGACAAATAATAAAAAAAAAACCATCAGGTTTCGTTCTCTATTTTTCGAATAATAGCAACTTAAACTAATTTGCTCATTTCCAATTTATTGGTAGATGTTGCACTTAAATGGTCTTCCTAGATCTGGAACCAATATTTCCCAAAGACCTATAATATCTCAGAAGCGGCAAAAGATTAACATTTATAATTGGTTTTTGACTGATACGCATCTATATGAAATACATACATTTGAATATATTCTTCAACGAATTCAGCGTTATCGAAATAGCCAGAAGTGCGTCTTTCCTGTATTTGTGAATTCTCCAAAAACTGGAATGGTCTATTTTTTTTTTTTTGGTCTATTTCAACCCCGTAAATATATAGCGATCATCTCCAAAAAGAGTAGGCTTATATTCTGACCCTCATTTTATCCCCATGCAAAATTTCGTAAGGATCGGGCCATAAATGCGATCTGTATATGATGTCCTGATATCCTAACTACTTAGTTTTGTTAGCTGTAGAAATATTACCAAATGTTTAATTCAAAATGAAAATATGCCAAAAATATGACAAAATTGAAAAAATATGAGAAAATATTACAAAATCAATATTTTCATCTTTAGAGAGATATTTTTATGCGATTTTTTAGACGTTTTTTCTTTCCTGCCAAGAGGTCATTCTGAATTAATGAGAACTGTCGAAATCAGTTCAGCCGTTCTCGACATATATGAGATCTTTCAAGCATATCTTCTTTGATAGACATATATATCGCATATATTTGCTATATATTCGATTTTTTGGATCTTAACATCAATGTAAAGATCAGAAGTAACCTTGTCATGGCTTTGTGATTTCGCCGGGATTTAAAATATTCGCGGTTTAATGAAAAATTTTGAATTTTGTCAACAAAAAAGATATGGCCTATTTTACCCGCTCAATATTATCCGATGACCACCCAAATTGGTAGGCTTCTTCCCCGCCCTAAACTCTAGCTACATGCTCTAATTCCGCGTCGATTGGTCTATAATTGCGACCTGTACAGCTACTGCAAAATCCGACATTTTTTCAGTATTTGGTCCATTTCAACACCTAAACATTTGACGATCATCTCCAAAAGAAATAGGGTTCTATTCTGACCCTAGCCCCACCTCCATTCTAAATTTCGTGAAGATCGGGCCATAATTGCGACCTGTAGAGTGATTACAAATTAACATGGACAGACGGACGGACGGACATACATAGCTAGATCGACTCAGCTCGGCGAGATAGGAAGATCCATATATACTTTCCTATGTGGGAAATCAATATTTCGTGGTGTTACATAATTTTTGGCCCAATCAAACTTATAATACCCCCAACACATAGTGTTGTAGGGTATAAAAATGTGGAAAAAATATCCCTAAATGAAATTATTAAAAAATACAAAAATATGTCAAACATAGGACAAATGGATACAGGAGGTTTTTATGAATTAATATGGTCTGCCCATGTCTCTTTGTGCAAAATCTATTTTCGTGCATTTCGTCCGTAATATTATGCTCAAACTTGAATCGAAAGCCGACAGCTCATAATTTTCTACAAAAAATTGTATGTTCCTTTTGGTTATTCAACATTTTGACTCTATGTGGAAAAAGAAATATTGAGATGTGCCGAGTTTGATTGGCATCGGATGCTTATTTCACATTTTATGAGCTTCATGGTTATTCAAAAGTTTGACCCGTTGTGGGGTAGGTACAAGAAGGAGTGGATCGATATCTATCATCTTCACATCAGGTCTTGCGCTAGTAGACATATTGAGATGTGTGAAATTTGAGGATAACAGGGTTCTAATGTCACATTTAACGAGAGTTATAATTATTCAAAATTTTTACCCTTTGTGGGGGAGTTTGGCATCAGATCTAGGGCTGATAAAATATTGAAATTTGCTAAATTTGCCCAAAATCTAGTGATTTTTTATTTTTCTATGAGGTAAATTATTTTCTTTGAAAGTTTTGACATTTGTGGTGGAGGTACCAGTAGGAGTGGCCCGAAGTTGTTCATCTCCGAACTCGATCTAGGTTTGATAATAATATTAATTAATTAATAATAAATTCATTTTTTATATTAAAATTACTGGATTGAAACGTGTTCCACATTAAAGTACCAATACCAGTTAGACCGTTTGGATAATTCAGTTACACTTTTGAAAAACCCATAAAGTGGCTGATTCCGTTGTATGGGCCTACTTCCAGGATTATTCTAAATTCGTGCGTAAATATTACCAAAACGTGCACCGATGTATCTCATTTTTAATAACAACCATCCTAGGCACAATACAAACCCACGTCAAGAATTACTGTTTATTTTGAATTATCCTACCACTTAAAATATGGTCCTAGTCCTTAAATTGGCGGTATCCAAAAATGTTCCTACGTCTTAAAGTGATATATACAGTTCCACTCTTTCTGAAAAAAAAAATCCCATAACCCACAACAGCAGTGCTCATTTGAATTTACGCAATTATGTTCCAATCGTCACTAAATTTTGCAACGTTTAAGGTTAGTGTCAAAATAGAGCCTATTGTTCGTGAATATAATTACAGAATAGAAGAAAAGTTTGATTCCTTTGGAATATGTTGTTTAAATCGGTAGCTAACATATATTCCTATTAATAGGAAGGCTAGAGAACTAGCCTTGATATTTGAAACATTTTTTTATTTGTTTAAGTAGTACTCTCTTTATCTTGAGATGTTCATTGGTTCCAGTCAAAAGAGCCTCAGGCCTACAGAAACTTAACCACAAATTATAATGGTCGGTCAGCCCCGTCGACTATTTAAGTTTGCTTACTAGTTTTTTTTTATACCCTGCAACACTATGTGTTGGGGGTATTATAAGTTTGATTGGGCCAAAAATTATGTAACACCTCGAAATATTGGTTTCCCACATAGGAAAGTATATATGGATCTTCCTAGCTCGCCGAGCTGAGTCGATCTAGCTATGTATGTCCGTCCGTCCGTCTGTCCGTCTGTCCATGTTAATTTGTAATCACTCTACAGGTCGTAACTATGGCCCGATCTTCACGAAATTTAGAACGTAGGTGGGGCTTGGACCAGAATAGAACCCTATTTCTTTTGAAGATGATCGCCAAATGTTTAGGGGTTGAAATGGACCAAATACTGGAAAAATTTCGGATTTTGCAGTAGCTATACAGGTCGCAATTATGGACCAATCGACGCGAAATTTCGCGTGTAGATAGAGTTTAGGGCGGGGAAGAAGCCTACTAATTTGGGTGGTCATCGGATAATATTTAGCGGGTAAAATAGACCACATCTTTTGTGTTGAAAAAAATCAAAATTTTTCATTAAACCGTGAAAATTTTAAATCCCGTCGAAATCACAAAGCCATCACAAGGTTACTTCTGATCTTTACATTGATGTTATTATCCAACAAATCGGATATATAGCAAAATATGTGCAATATATATGTCTATCAAAGAAGATGTGCTTGAAAGATCTCTTATATGTGGAGAACGGCTGAACTGATTTCGACAGTTCTCATTAATTCAGAATGGCCTCTTGGCAGGAAAGAAAAAACGTCTAAAAAATCGCATAAAAATATCTCTCTAAAGATGAAAATATTGATTTTGTAATATTTTCTCATATTTTTTCAATTTTGTCATATTTTTGGCATATTTTCATTTTGAATTAAACATTTGGTAATATTTCTACAGCTAACAAAACTAAGTAGTTAGGATATGAGGATATCATATACAGATCTAATTATTGGCCCGATCCTTACGAAATTTTGCATGGGGATAAGATGAGGGTCAGAATAGAAGACTACTCTTTTTGGAGATGATCGCCATATATTTAGGGGTTGAAATGGACCAAAAAACTGCAAAATTGTCGCCCGATCCTCACGCACATTTAAATGGGGTTACCGCACATTGCAAAAGCCAAGCAGTTTCGGATGACCATCCAAAAATATTCAATGTGTGAAGGAGTTTGCCAGCTTTTGTAGACAAAATACGAAAATGTCCATTCCAGTGACTTTTTGGAGAATTCACAAATACAGGAAAGACGCACTTCTGACTATTTCGTTAACGCTGATTTCGTTGAAGAATATAGTCAAATGTCTGTATCTCATATAGATGTGTTTCAGTCAAAAACCAATAATAAATGTTAATCTTTTGCCACTTCTGAGAGATTATAGGTCTTTGCGAAATATTTGTTCCAGATCTAGAAAGACCGTTTACGTGCAACATCTACCAATAAATTGGAAATGTGCAAATTAGTTTAAGTTGCTATTATTCGAAAAATAGAGAACGAAACCTGATGGTTTTCTTTTATTATTTGTCACAATATCTTGTGGAATTCTGTTGAGTATTTCGCCTATATAAACTGTATGGTTTATTATAGTGTTGTAGGGTATTCAACGGTCGGCCCCGCTCGACTGTAGCCTTTGCTTACTTGTTTTTTTTTTTTTTTTTGTAATGGAAAACAATATATCTTCACCTTCACGTGTTAACATCTTCATACTTTTGTCTAACTACATGGTTATAATTTTTTCAACGGCTTTCTGGTCAAGAAACCTAAATTTTTTATACCCTACACCACAAGGTGGTCAGGGTATTATGTCTTTGTGCATTTGTTTGTAACAGGCAAAAGGAAACGAGATAGACCCATAGTTCCTTTTGATGATCTGCATAGAATCACATTCTGAGTCGATTTATGCATGTCCGTCCGTCCGTCCGTCCCTCTGTCCGTCTGTCCATGTATTTTTGTAAACAAAGTACAGGTCGCATTTATTGCCCGATTCAGATGAAATTTTGCTCAGATCATTTGTTTGGCCCAAGGACGAACTCTATTGAAATTGGAGATAATCGGTCAAAATTTAGATATAGCTCCCATATATATCTTCGTCCGATTTGCCTTTTATTGTGCACCAAACGTGTAATATCAGCCCGAATTTTATGGAATTTTGCACATACAACCAAATTAGGCCTGAAAATATGTATGTTCATCCGATTTGTTATTTTTGTCCACCGCCGCCGTAATATGCACTCTGCAACAACAATATTTAGGGAAATATATCAAATACAGCTCAGAAATACATTTGCAAAATTTTATCGAGATCGGTTCAGATTTGGATATAGCTCCCATATATAACTTCGGCCGATTTACCTTTTATTGTGCACCAAACATCTAATATTTGTCCAAATGGGATGGAATTTGGCACATACGACCGAATTGAGTCTAGAAGCTAGTATGTCAAATTTGGTGAAGATCGGTTCAGATATAGCTATAGCCTCCATATATATTATTCATCCGATTTGTTATATTTGTTACCCACAACCGTAATATGCACTCCGTAACAACGATATTCAGGGAAATATATGAAATACAGCTCAGAAATATCTTTGCCAAATTTTATCGAGATCGGTTCAGATTTGGATATATGGAAGCTATATCCAAATCTGAACCGATCTCGATAAAATTGGGCAAAGACATTTCTGAGCTGTGTTTATTTCTTTATCAGATTTCGAATTAATTTTGCACCAAATGGGCAATACAAGTACGAATCTAAAAGATACAAATGCTTCTTCATATTTAGTCCTTTGAACTTTAAATTATAATTATAACCATAGCGTGTATGATTGAATTCTTCCATAAAAACTTTTATTTGTTATGCGGAGCTCTACAAAATTAGCAAAGTGGTGTAGGGTATCATAAAGTCGGCCACGCCCGACTTTAAGACTTTACTGGTTTAATATTTTCCAATGTCCCACAGGGCAAAATCGTGAATTTTTAAAAACATTTTGACATAAATTTTTGAACAAAATTCGTGATTTTGTAAGAATATTTTGATAAGGCTTTTCCAAACAAAAATCGTGGATTTTTAAAAAATATTTTGACAAGGCCTAGTGCACAAAAGTAGTGGACACTTTATTAAAAAAAAATTGAAGATATTCTCCAACGAAAATCGTGGGCATTTTTTTAAATATTTTTAGAGTCAGTTTTTTTTTAATATTTTAGAGTCTTGCCGAACACAAGTATCAGTTTTTAAGCATATATTTAAGATTTTTCGATAAATCTAGGTAAATTTCGATAACTTTTTTCACTAATGTAAACACTGTTTGAGTGTGTGTGTGTGTACACACTTATTGACATATATTACGCAAATATTCCTGTAATGTCATGACATCATTCGTATACTATCCAATTTTCTGCTTGTGGTATTCATTTTTTTCTCTAGCTCTTTGTTTGCATTATTTTCATAGTTCGAATATTTTTTTTACAAACTCTTAATATGATTCCCATATGGATGTTGGTATAGATGTGCTTCCTACACTTTGGTGTTTAAATTGATAATGTTCACTTTGGCGATAGAGTAAGTGTTAGCGAAGATGCCACGGTTAGCTAGCCACACAATTCTTAAATATCTGATATTTAAGTTATTATAAATAGCGGGTTTTCATTTATCTCAAAATAAATATTTTGAAGCCCATTTTGGGGTTCTAGACAAGTAACAAACAAATGCTTATGTTGGATATATGTGTGCAGTAGATCATACCAACTTCGAACCTTTTTCGAGCAGTTCTTATTTGGCTTTAGAGCAGTTATAATTTGAAATCAGAAGGAAATGATATATGACAGTTATATCCAATTCTAAATCGATTTCCACCAAATATTGGAGGCATTTTTACATGATATGACATCCATATCATAGACCTCAAGTCGTATAGACTCCAATATAACGGCAATATTCGATATTTTTAAGATTTTAACAGAATTTTAAACGGATTTCTTTTTTTGAAAATTTCCAAATTCGTTCCAAATCGTGGCCGGGCCGAACTTTGAGCTTTTTACTTTTTCTTAATTTTATTGAATGAAAGCAAAAAATGTCGGAAATAGCATCAAATTAGAATAAGTTTAAATTTGTTCGAATTATGGCCTTCACACGGCCAATGAAACCGTCACACGCTGCCAGAAGGTTGCTCTGCGGTATTTTAGTCCATTCTCGGTGAAGCGCTTGCTTGAGGTTATCAACACTTTGGTATTTTTTAGCGCCAACCTTGCTTTCCAAAATACTCCATAGACAATAGTCCAACGGATTGATATCCGTAGATTTTGGTGGCCATTGCGCGCTGGAAATGAAACGAGGAGCCTTATTTTGTAACCATTCTTGGGTGGCGCATGCTGAATCTGGTTGGAATGTGCAAGGTCTGGGGCAAAATTGTTGCATGCCCAAGGCTTTAAAACACCCACCAGAATATTTTCACGGTAATTTTCGGCATTTATTCTGATGCCACGGTCGATTAATACGAGCGGAGAGCGGCCATCGGCTGTTATGGCGGCCCACACCATCACCGTGACCGGCGCTTGAGTTCTGATGGCCAACCGAAGGTGCACATTTTCAACTGAACTCTTTGGCAAGTAAACACGATCATTTTGTTTGTTTACAAACTGCTGCACAACGAATGTTTTTTCATCGGAGGAAACCAAATTCGGCAGTTCACAACTTTCGGCCAAGCGAAGCAACTCTTTAGCTCTTTTGAGTATATTTTCTTTCTGTTGCGGTAAGTTATTGCACTTTTTGAAATTTCAATGGCTTTACCCCGAGCTTATTTTTCAATATTTGGCAAATGGAATATTGCGAGGGTTCGATCAAGTGGCTTCTTTACTTTCGAACCATTTCTGCTGATGTTGCAGTTTTCTTCCGTCCACTTCCTTAACATCGGGCTACGCTACCAGCATCACGGTAACGAGCGATGGTACGAGACATAAACGATTTATTCACATTTAAATGCTGGAGTGCCCTAACGACAGCTTTGGCTTTCCAGCCAAATATAAAGAGATCACACAATCGCGTTTGAATTCCATCACGAATAACTTTTCTTCTTGAAAACTCTCACCAAAAACTTTTTTGCGATTGTAAACAATATACTGAGCTGTCACTGGAATAATTTTAACAGCTATCGGACGCATGGCTTAGAAATGACAGCAGTCTGAAGTTGGTTGCAGATTTTTTATCTTGCCCTGTATTGGTGTATAATGTGATATGTACTGTGTTATAATCGGGCCCGAGCGACTTTTGACTGTCCTGTAATGTCTTTATGTTGTATGCGTATCACAATAAAATGTGAAAGCATAACTGAATTCTTCGTATGTCTAAAAATCCATCTATATTGGAGCTATGTCCAAATCTGACTGATCTTAAAAAAAATCGACCAAAATATTTCAAAGCTGTATCTGATATGTGTACAAAATATCACTCCTTTGGAGAGCATATTACGGTATTTGGGGGATTTAAGTATAAAATCGGATGAAACATATTTATGTGAGCTGAAGCTATATCTGTACTAATTTTCACCAAATCTGACGTACTAGCTTCTAGACAACATTTTGCGGTATGTGCTGAAATTCGTCGAATTCAGGCTCATGTTTTGGCTGTGCTGCACAATAAAATTGAAATCGCGTGAATATATATATGGTAGCAATATCCAAATTCGAAGTGATCACAACAAAATTTTGACTAGGATCCATCTGATCTGCCATCTGATGGACCAGAATTCACAAATTAATTTGTGAGGTTTCTAACAAACCCTCTTATCCTTATATTTAACCTATTGTATTGCCTTTAAAAATACATCCCAGTAGAGTGGAAAATTCACCCCCTTTACCTCCATGCTGAGATAATATTCAAACATAACATCATTTCCCACCGAACCTTCAAGATTTCACGATAAGTGTGCAAAGCATTTATTTTTCCAAAACATTTCATTAATGCAAATAATTTCTTTTAACAAAAATTCCGAAACGGTATCCAGCCGTAGAATATCAATGCCAAAGTTTTTACAATTTATTTACACAGCATTCATTATATTTTACTCGTGCTTATGAATATTAGCATTTCAATTCGGTCGGTTATTATTTCAGTCATTGCTGGCAGTGATGAGCAGCAAATTTCCTACAAATATTGACTTAAAGTTATTTCTGTCGAAATAAAAGCAAAGCTGATGAAAACAGAAAAAATAACAAGCCAAGACGAAAACATTTGCTATCACCTCCTTTTCGACACCAGCAGCAGAGCTCAAAAGGAAAACTTTCAATGTTTTTTTTTTTTCTTTCTTCATGTGCCTCCCAACAAAATTAAGATACATTTTCCAAGGGATATTTAAAGAGCAGCAACAACAACAGAAACCCGTTCACCATGCCTTCACTCACCCCAAAATTGTGAAATATTTATGAAAAGAAAATTGTGTCTATTATTTTATTAAGGTATGTTTCAGTTCAGTTCCAAGCCCGAATGAAAAAAGCAACTGTTGTACGAAATATAGTAGGGCGGAGTATAGTGAGCCTGAATAAATTTATTCCGTTGCGGCCATGAAACAGGCACACGACGGCCAAGCTTTGGTGTTGTATGAAGAACAAGACGAAGAAGAAGAAAAAATAAGAAAAGGAAAAACTTTATTAAAACTTTTCCCCCAGTAAGCCTTTTTTATGAGATTTTTGTTTTCATTGTGGTTGGTGGGTGATGGTTAAAGGCTTCAAATTAAGCCTGCGTTTTTTGCATTTCGGTTCGGGTTTCTGTTGCTGCTGCCACTACTGTTGTGCCATTATATTTGGTTCTGCCTGCTGCTGCTGTCGTTTCAAGCGGAACAAAACGTTAACATTTTAACTTGTTTTTCTTATATTGTTCTTAAAGTTTGGCCTGTTATTTAACCCCATGTGGTTGATAAAAACGAAATGTTAAAGACTCCCAGTTTAACGCTGATGATTGTACCTTTAGTCGCTGTCATGTTGGTGTAGCGGCGTGCCTCTCACATACCGCGCTCAATGCATATAAAATACGCCGTTTAACTTTTGTTTAGAACTTTCCACGAAAATCCAATCTAACCAATTCTCTTTTGTATCGTTATATTAAAAAGATAAAAAAGTTTTTTTTCTTTTTATTTAGAATAATGTCCATTGTAGGAATTTGCGTATTTTTGACGAAACAATTCAGCTGTGTAAAACTGACGAAACAAATAATTCCATGGCCTTCAATTTAAAGAGTTGTAGTATATAAATGACAATTAAGCGTGTCAAACTACTTTTGGGGGTCTATATTGGCTAAAGCTATAAAAAGTCTGTCTCCTACCAATTAAACAGAGAATTTAGAGGCTGTGTCGCATAGTGGATGAGAAAAAGGCTTTATATTCTTTTGAAATTCTATTCAGACATTGATCAATGTGTGAACAAAATTTCAAAACGACGCAATGACTCTTTGAACTAATGTCCGTTTTCTTACCCTACTGTGCGACGCAGCTCCTAAATTTTCTTTTTATTTTGTAGTAGTTTGATACGCCACCTCTCAAAATTGAAGGTCATGGAATTATTTTTTTACGGGCGATCAAATATATAAGATGCACCAAACACTGTATGTTTGTCCGATTTCAATGAAATCTGGAATAGTGACGGAATTTGGTATAAAAATAATTTGCCAAATTATATTGAAATCGGTACAGATTTGAATATAACTCCCATAAATACAGGGTAAGATGCATAAACTGAAAAAAAAAATCCATTCGGCAAATATTGAAAAATGAGCTCGGGGTAAAGCCATTGAAATTCCTAAAAGGGCACGAACTTACACGTCAACAGAAAACAAGTAAAAAAGCTGTACGTTCGGCCGGGCTGAACTTTCGATACCCTCCACCATTTAGTACAAACTTGGCAATTTTCAAAAAATAAAATCCGTTAAAAATTCTGTTAAAATCTTAAAAATAATGAATGTAGCCGTATATTAGGGTCTGCACGACGACGTGGACCTGCAAAGGCAACTTTTATCACAAGCTATTACAATATTCAAATGCGAAACTTGAAAAAAAATCTGTTTATACTGAAGCTAAAATCACTCTAGCTTCCGAACGAATTGAAGTAGGTTGATAAAATTTTACTTAAACGTGTATTTTGTCTGCATGACTTTTGGTATTGAAAATGGGCCATGTAGGTCCTCGTCTTCGTATAGCCCCCATATAACGGTACCCCCGGAATTCGGTATTTTGATGATGTTAGCCACATTTTTCAATGGAATTGTCTTAAAATCCTCACAAGTAGTTCCTTGTGGGTACTTCACCCCCTGAGGGAGAATTTTCTATACAGGTCCACGATATCGTATAACATTTTTCATCGGAATTGTCTGAAAATGCACACAAGGAGTTCCTTGTGGGTACTTTATACCTCGGCAGAGAATTATCTATATATGTCCACGATATCGTATAGTCCTCATATAACGGTACCCCGATATTCGGTATTTTGATGTTTTTAGTCATATTTTTCAACGGACAGAGAATTCTCTATATAGGTTAACGATAACGTATAGCTCCCATATAACGATACCCCGCGATATTCGGTATTTTGAAAATCCACACAAGGAGTTCCTTGTGAGTACTTTACATGCAGATTGTCTTTATAGGTCCACAATATCGTACCGGCACCTTCCTATATTAGATATTTTAAAGATTTTAAAAGAATTTTTAATGGATTTTATTTTTTTGAAAATTTTCTAATTCGTTCCAAATGGTGGAGGGTATTCAAAGTTCGGCCCGGCCGAACTTACTGCTTTTTTACTTGTTTAAAATTCAGCAAGTTCCTTACAATTGGTGGATGATATTAAAAATTGGTCCGGCTAAACTTTGCTGCTTTTTTATTTGATGAACCCAGAATTAGAAGCAGACCCAAATTAGAGATATATTAGAACGAGTACAACAGTTCGAGCTTCTACGACAAGAGTCAAAAGGAAGTATATCACTTTATAGGAGTTTCAAACTGGTTTTGTTCGAAGAGACATATTTTTTATGACAATATTGTACAAACTATTTCAGCCATACGACCGAAGTTGAAAAATATCAATATTAAATTAATCTTAATGTTCGGGGAATGTATAAATTTGGAGATAAAGGGGTGTAATGTTCAAAAATATTTATATGCTGCAGTTTTTAAAATTAAAAAAAAAAAACATGTAAACATGTAACATTAAGTTCGGCCAAGCCAAACTTTTAATACCCTCCATCTTAGGGTAAAGAAAACATTAGAGCCCATTATGTCCCACATATACCAATTTTTAGACGTGTTCATGGGAAAATACCAAAAATCATAAGAATACCGAATATACAAAAACGTGGACTTATACATACAGTGTGTCGCCAAAGGAGCTAGAACCCGTTATGACCTACAAATACAAATTTTCAGACAGCTCCGTGAAAAAATGTGACATAAATCATCAAAATACCGAATATTGGGAGGTACCGTTATATGGGGACTATACCAAAAGGTGGACCGACATATATCATTTTCAATACCAACCATCCTAGGCACAATACAAATTGATCTGCTAAATTTTGGCGCTCTACGTCAAATAATGTGGGCTGTATCGTGATTTCAACAGCCAGACAGACAGCCAGACAGACGGCCATCGTTAAATCGACTTAGAAATTGATTTTGATTACAAATCTATACACTTTATGCGGTCTACAACGAATATTTAGGGATATTACAAACGGAATGACAAATTTAATATACCCTCCTTTTCAAGGTGAAGGAGGTGGAGAGCATACATGCGCTTAATTCTACAACATTTCATTGAGTTGCAGCAAGGAGCGGAAGTCTATTTAATTTATTTTCAATAAATTTCTGCCAGCGGAAAATGGTCTTCGAACACGGTGGCAATTACGGTTCGAGAAAACTCTTTTCGTTTTCTTTCCAAAAAAAACCGTGTTTTATTCGAAATAAATATTAATTAAATGACGTACAAAAAAGCCTCCATTTAATTAAAGAAAATATTCTCATATATTTACGCAAATACATGTACGTACATATATGTGTGTGTATACAGTGTAACATAACAAGTGAGCTTACACGCTCGCCGTGTATTATATCACACATTCGACCACAATCATCTCTGGGCTTTTGTTGCTTGACTTTAATTTATATCAAGTAGAACATGTCAATTAAATTGAAAATATACAGAAGTCGTTGTTATTGTTGTTGGCGATGTTGTTGTTATTGTTGGTCTTGGTTATGGTTATTGTTTCTTTTCACAATTAATTTCAAACTGTGTGTGGCGAAAAACAATAGCTGACAGTGGCAATTGTTGATGTTGTTGCGCATTCGTTTCTTGTCCGAAGAGTTGACTGGACAAGGCTGCCGCAGCCGCCCGCTGCCTGCTTGACTACCAGCCTGCCATATGCAAATGGACGATAAGAGCTAAAAACAATCAAATGTAGAGCGAAACCAAAGACAACAACATTCTGGCCGGGTCTGAAAAGAAATATCACAATGGTTTGTTTGCAGCAAA
Source organism: Musca domestica (assembly GCF_030504385.1). Classification (NCBI taxonomy): domain Eukaryota; kingdom Metazoa; phylum Arthropoda; class Insecta; order Diptera; family Muscidae; genus Musca; species Musca domestica. The sequence goes on along the minus strand of NW_026712329.1, from coordinate 374,164 downwards.
TAAATCAGCACTTATCACAATCATATGGCCACAAAGACATACCGAAATAGAGGAGTCCACTATAGGCAGCCAGCCAGGCTGGCAAACACGGCTAACATGGGAGGTGAGTGCAGTAGTGCGTATCATTCCGTCTGAAAACAAAAACAACAAATACTGAAATCGGGATGAAAATAAGGATCTGTGTGCATATATCTAGCTGAAGTGTGGCTTAAGGCATCCTGCAATATAACGATGGCCATAACCACTGCTGGCTGACACATCCAACGGGATGGAATAAAACGAAAATGGCCACAAGTTTAAGCCGTTGAGCTAAAACTCGACAGAACCCCCCCTAACCACAGAGACCTCTGGTATTTGGAGGAGCGAGCCATCAGTTGAAATGTTATTTTGGAAAAGTGTTTGTGGACTTGCTTGAAAGTCATTCTGGGTGTTGTTGTCGTGCGTTTTTTTTCCATCATCGTGCATTCATATTTTATTTTGGTTTATAACGCACGATTAAATTCATTAAAGAAAAATGTAAACAATGCAGTACATACATTCATGCAATGTGATATAAACAATGAAAGAAAACAAAGAAACAAAACGACCGTTTGCATAATTGTACACACATACCATTACATACATAGATGTGGTTTCTCATTGAGTTGCATTTAAAGTGAAGATATGCACCCAATCACAGTGTTATGGAAGTGCATCAATCTGTAGTGAAAAAAGTTAAAAAGTATCCGTCGGTTTTGCCGATAGATGTACCCCTCATCCAATGTTCGATTATTTACATATATTTTAATTTCTGTTATGATTATTCAAATGTTTCACCCTCTACGGAGTAGGTTCGGAAGGAATGGGCCAATATTGTCCATTTCATATCGGAAATAAATCAATACGTTATTATTGTAATACTTTAATGCGTAAACAAACAAATAGCTCGGTCTTCAAACGCGTGAACATGCCATGAACATCTGACCATGAGAAAATCAGGAACATGCTAAATTTAGTCCGCATACACGAAGGGATTGTCCTTCGGATTTATTACTTTCATAGCAAATGCTAAGCGTGCCGGAAACTGCAATATTTTGAAGTTGAAAGGCATTTCTGTTACAATTGGAGAATTCGAGGTAGCAACATACTTTCCAGTAATAATCCTACCCTCTCCACCATAGTATGGAGGGTATATTAAGTTTGTCATTCCGTTTGTAACACCTCGAAATATACATTTTAGACCCCACAAAGTATATGAATTCTTGATCAGCATACAATTCTATGTCGATTTAGCGATGTCCGTCCGTCTATCCGTCTGCCAGTCTGTGGAAATCACTCTAGCTTTCGAACGAAATAAAGTAGATTGATAAATTTTACTCAAACGTATATTATGTCTACAGGACATCGGTACCTCCCGATATTCGACACTTTGATAATTTTAGAGACATTATTCGCCAGACTTGGTTTAAATTTGGTATTTGAAGTTCGTAATGCATACTACAGCCTATAATTTACAGCCTTCTTTACTTGTTTACTGTTGGCCTTATACCATTGCAAAAGGGTTGTGGGTCAATACTTCTTAATAAAATCATATCCCAATCTGAAACGATTTCAATATAATTTGACAAAATGTACATTTATAACAAATTCCGCCATACCTCCATATTTCATTGAAATTGGAGGTACATACCGTGTTTGGTACATCAAATATGTGAAATCGGCCGAGAATATATATGGGAGCTATATCCAAATTTTACCCGATTTCTAATTAATTTGTCAATTTTAATAATGTATCCAAATTCCGCCACACATTCTGAATTTCATTGGAATAGGACATACATATGGTGTTTGGTACATAACATTCATGAGATCGGCCGAAAAATATATATGAGAGATGTACCCAAACTTCAACCGATTTCAATATAATTTGGCAAATTTTTTTTTACCCAAATTTAGTCACTCATGCCGAATTTCATTCGAATCGGACATACGTATCGTGTTTAGTGCATCAAATACGTGAAATCGGACGAAAACATATATGGGAGCTATATCCAAATCTGAACCGATTAAAATATAATTTGACAACTTTATTTTTGTACCAAATTCAGTCACTCATGTCGAATTTAATAGGAATCGGATATACGTATCGTGTTTGGTGCATCAATTACATGAAATCGGACGAAAATCTGAGCCGATTTCAATATAATTTGACAAATTGATTTTCTATCAAATCCCGTCACACATTTCAAATTTCATTGAAATCGAACATATACAGCGTATTTAATGCAACAAATACATGAAATCGGGCGAAAATATATATGAGAGCTATATCCAAATCTGAACCGATTTCCATATAATTTGGCAAATATATTTTCTAATCAAATCCCATATCCTATGCCAAATTTAGAAACTGTATCTGTAATCGATCAATAGATATGTGCATATAAAATTCAAATTTTTGGGAGGTACCTCCGATTCTGATGCTATGTCTCCAGTTCCGAGTGGAATTTCAAAAAACTTTATAGCCTATGTTACTTTCAGGCGATGTTGTAGTATACTTGGAAATTTTCAGGAAAATCAGTTCAGCGGGTTTCGAGTCCATAAATTACAAACAAACAAATAAACGTACAAACATTTTCCTCTTTTATAGATATAGAAGAGAAGAAGATATGTAAAATTCTTATAAAATGTGTTTGAGGTACCAGATATAGTCGATCGAAGTGTTCTATCATCTAATACAGATACAAATATTGGTATGGGCAACATTACAAGAAAATCAAACATTTATGTCTGATTTTATGCGAAATCATAAATTCCATATTCTCAGATTTCTGGTTTAGAGAAATATTTAGAAATAGGAAGTTGTAAAGAATAGCTGACTTGTTTCCCAAGTTACGACAGATAAAAGTATTGAAAATTGTGACCCTTTATGGGAAAGGTACCAGAAGAAGTTTGCAGATATATATCTTCTTCACAATACAGGATGAGATCAACAAAACTGCAACAAAGTCAAACGCCATAATTTTTACATTTTGTCGGAAATAGCATCAAATTTTAGAATAAGTTTAAATTTATTCGAATTGGTCTTTGCCACTAATCATGGTCTTCGAACGGCCTATGAGATCGTCACACGCTGCCCAAATGTTGCTCTGCGGTATCTTGGTCCATTTCCAGCCAAGCGCTAGCTTGAGGTGATCGACACTTTGATATTTTTTAGTGGCTATCTTGCTTTCCGAAATACACCAGACCAACGGATTGGTATTCGGAGATTTTGGTGGCCTGGAAAAGAAGCGAGGAACTTCAAATCCAAACCAAATTTCAATCAAGTCGTTTCTTTACTTTTCGAACCATTTCTGCTGATGTTGCTGTTTTCTTCCGTCCACTTCTTTGACGTCGGGGTACGCTACCAGTATCATGGTAACGAGAGATGGTACGAGACACAAAAGATTTATTCACATTTAAATGCTGGATTGCTCTAACGATAGCCATTTGTGGGTTTCCAGCCAAATATAAAGAAATCACACTATCACGCTTGATTCCATCACGAAAATTTTTTTTTTTGGGAAAATTCTCACCAAAATGCTTTTGTACGCTTGTACAAAATATAATGAGCTTTCACTGGAATAATTTTAACAGCTGTCGGACGAGTGGCTACGAAATGACAGCAGTCTGTAGTTGGTTGCAGTTTTTTCATCTCAAAAATGTTTGAAAGTGTAAAATTTCGCTTACTTTACTTGGCTTTATTTTTCATAATCTTGAACCCTACGTGGGAGAGGTACCAGAGGAAATGATTCGACCTCTACCATCTTGATAACAGATTTTGTGTTGATGGAAATATTGAGATGTACTATGTATGTATGAGCTTCATGGATATTAAAAATGTTGACCCTTTATGGGGGAGGTACCAAAAGGAGTGGACCGATATATTAAATCTTTATGGCAGATCTTGTGTTAGTAGAAATTATGGGATGTGTGAAATATGAAGACAACTGGATGGTTATTTGGAATTTTATGATCGTTTTGGTTATTCAAAACTTTGACCCTTTGTGGGGGTGGTACCAGAAGAAATGGTCCGACCTCTGCCATATATATAGGAGATCTTGTGTTGTTAGTACCAAATATTGAGATGTACCACGTCTGAATGGAATCGGATATTAATTTCGCGTTATATGAGCTGCATGGATATTCAATATGTTGACCCTTTGTGAGGGAGTTACCAGAAGGAGTGGATTGATTCTAAAATCTCCGGATACCAATCCGTTGGAGTGTTGTGTCTGGAGTACTTTGCAAAGCAAGGTTGGCACTAAAAAATACCAAAGTGTCGATCTCTTGAGGAAAGTCGGGAATGGACCAAAATATCGAAGAGCAACATTCGGGCAGCGTTTGACGGTTTCATTGGCCGTTCGTCATAATTCGTGCCAAAGGTGAGCAATTCGAACAAATCTAAACTTATTCCAAAATTTGATGTTATGTCGGATTTTTTTTTTTTTTTTTTTTTTTTTTTTTTCATTCAATAAAATTGAACCAGTAAAGAAAGTCCTAAAGTCGGGCGGGGTCGATTTTATGATACCATACACCACTTTGCTAATTTAGTTGAGCTCCACATAACAATTAAAAGTTTTTATGGGAGAATTCAATCATACACCCTATGATTATAATTATAATTTAAAATTTAAAGGACTAAATACGCCGAAGCATTTGTATCTTTTAAATTCGGACTTGTATTGCCCATTTGGTGCAAAATAAATTCTAAATCACATAAAGATATATAAAAGTCGACCAAGGCGATCGGCCGAGAATATCGCTGCCGTACGAGCCAGTGTTGAGAGGTCCCCAAGAACATCCCGAAAACGCCGTTCTCAGCAGTTGGGCATGGCTCGGTCCACTTTACAACGGATTATTCGTATTGATTTGCATTTGTTCCCGTACAAAATTCAATTGACGCAAAGAATGTTGCCTGCGGACAAGCCTCGTCGATTGGAATGGGCCCAAAGAGTCATCGAAATGGCCGAAGATGACGAGCAATTTTGGAACAAAATTATCATGTCCGATGAAGCCCATTTCACATTGAATGGGACCGTAAATAAGCAAAATTGCCGTTTTTACGCCTCTGAAAATCCTCAGGAAATTCAAGAAGTGCCTCTTCATGACGAAAAAGTCACAGTTTGGTGCGGCGTTAGTGCGAAAACGGTCATTATGCCGTTTTTCTTCCAAAAGGAAAATGGCCATGCTGTTACCATCAATCAGGAGCGTTATCGCGACATGATTACCAATTTTGTGATGCCAATTATTCGTCGAAAGCGTATGAGGCAGTTCTGGTTTCAACAAGACGGCGCTCCACCGCACACAAGTCGCATAACAATCGATTTTCTGAAGAATTTGTTTCCGGGTCGTTTGATGTCGAAAAATGGTGATATGGACTGGCCACCGCGTTCGCCCGATTTGACGCCGCCTTACTTCTTCTTGCGGGGATATTTGAAGTCCAAGGTTTACGTTAACAAGCCAAGGGCCGTAGAAGAGCTCAAGGACAACATTAGTGAAGAAATAGCCGCTATTCCGGCCGAAATGTTGGCAAAAACGATGGAAAATGCTGCAAAAAGGGCACAATACGTCATTAACGACAGAGGCGGCCATTTGAGAGATATCATATTCAAAAATTGATGTAAACAAATCTACTTGGAACAAATTAAATGATTAACATTGCCAACCGCCAAATTTTTATTTTTTTTTTCTTTGATTTAAAAAAAAAAACATGGGTCCGTCGAATATGGGCAACCCTGTACAACAAATCGGATGAACAATATATATGGGAGCTATAGCTATATCTGAACCGATCTTCACCAAATTTTGCATACTAGCTTCTAGACTCAATTCGCCAAATTCCATCCCATTTGGGCAAATATTAGACTTTGGTGCACAATAAAAGGTAAATCGGACGAAGTTATATATGGGAGCTATATCCAAATCTGAACCGATCTCGATAAAATTTAGCAAAGGTATTTATGAGCTGCATTTGATATATTTCCCCAAATATTGTTGTTACAGAGTGCATATTACGGCTGCGAAGGACAAAAATACACGTTTGGTGCACAATAAAAGGCAAATCGGACGAAGATATATATGTGAGCTATATCTAATTTTTTACCAATTATCTCCAATTTCAATAGGGTTCGTCCTTGGGCCAAACAAATGTTGCTTGGAAAATTTCATCTCAATCGGATAATAAATGCGACCTGCATTTTGTTCACAAGAATACACGGACAGACGGACTGACATGCATAAATCAACTCAGAAAGTGAACGAGAATCACTTTCCTTTTGCCTGTTACAAACAAATGCACAAAGTCATAATACCCTGACCACCGTGTGGTCATATGCATTTTTTTCTCAACCTGTGTAAAATTAAATTAAAATGTAAAATTAAGCACCAAAACACAGTTTTTCAAAAGCCGCGATCTTTTCAATTTTAAAATTCTAGCTTTGAAAGAAATGATTTTTAGCACAAAAAATATCTTTCTTAACTGCTATGTAAATTGTTTGTATTAATTTAAAAGACACCATATTATTTGATATCTGACCCACATGCACCTCATTACCAAAGATGCCAGACTTTAAAACTCAAGCCCTTTTTGTTTCTGCTGGGTTTTGATCATCCTTTATAAGTTCCTGTATAATGATATACTTTATATCCAATGCCTTAAATCTCAACAATCGCCTGCAGCGAATTTCTGACGTTATGTACATACATATTCAAAATTGCGATATTGTCATTAACCAAGAAAGAGTTGGCGGTGGTCATAACCACAATTACAATATCTTTGCAAGTTACAAATGTGTAATTTATTTGTCAGACCTTCTGTTATCGTATTACAATCGTGACCGCTTAACAGAAACGCATCAAAGAATTCCCGCTGATACCGATCCTGAAACTTTTGCGGTTCGTTGCCACTGCTGGTCTTCTTATTTGTCCGGTATACAAATAGACATACTAATAGATATGATGGTCATCATCGCACTAAACTCAGGAGGGGAGCCTTAAAACAAAAGAAGAAAAAAAACAACAACATTTAATCAGATATACACACAGTGTAGTTTACATACAAATTATGACGCCTATAAGCTTTTCCATAGACCTGGCAATGAAAAGAAAGATGAGTCGCCGTCGTCGTCGTTGTCTGTTGCTTGGTCATTTTGACCATTCATGACAATGTTATTATAACCATACAGACATTCAGTCCTTTATTCAATTCATGTATTTAAGTATAAATGTGTTATACATTTGAATATATGTATGTATGAGGGTACAAATATATATTTTTCGCATTTTTTCTCTGTATTGGTATTCTCGCTATTTTTTGTTGCTGGTGTTGTTGATGTTGTTGCTTCCTCATTTGTTATACAATATTTTATATCAGTGAAATCCTCTTAAGCCTACTAATTGTACGGCTTTTTGTATTCATGGTTTTGCATTCATTTAACATGACCATAATTCCGGCATAAAGATTAAATGAGATATACTCGTTCGTATAATATCATCATATCCATGTGTACATATGTGTGTATGTATGTGTGCATGTATGTGTAAATATAAACTGTGTCTCAGTCTCAGCAGCTTTTGTCCAGCCCACAATAACTGGCCAGTTTTTCGCACACAAACCCATGAATTATAATAATAATGTCAGAGATGTGGCATAAGTGCCACATTTGTCCTTAACATAAATTCTTGTAGGCTACACTTTAAGCGATACAACTATTAAGGAGGACATGTCATAATGAGCTTTAAATTCGGGTGTGTAAAAGAAAAGCTTAAAATATATTTAACCTAGAGAAGCGGACACAAGCTATCCTTGAAAATATTGTCCGAGCAGAAATATTACCATGCCAATCACATGTAATGAGATGGATATATAGTCACAAGTATGCTTTGAGTGGAGAGATACAAAGTACTTTAAATGGGGTTCCCCATCCATAAAGTGAGAAGTGGTAAAATGGTCTACTCTGAAGCTGTGGTGATATACAAGGGTGAGATGAAAAAACTGCAACCAACTTTAGGCAGCTGTCATTTCAAAGCCACTCGTCTGACAGCTGTTTAAATTATTCCAGTGACATCTCATTATATTGTTTACAAGCGTTCAAAAGCATTTTGGTGAGAATTTTCGAGAAAAAAAGTTATTCGTGATGGAATTCAAGCGGGGTAGTGTGATTTCTTTATATTTGGCTTGAAAACCACAAGTGGCTATCGTTAGAGCACTCCAGCATTTAAATGTGAATTAATCGTTTGTGTATCGTACCATTGCTCGTTACCGTGATACTGGTAGCGTAGCCTGACGTCAAGGAAGTGGACGCTCTCCGCTCGTATTAATCGACCGTGGCATCAGAATAAATACCGAATAATATCGTGAAAATATTCTGGAGGGTCTATGAAAGCCTTGGGCACGCAAACATTTTGTCCGCAGACCTTGGACATTCCAACAGGACTCAGCGCGCGCCACCTAGGAATGGTTACAAAATGAGGTTCCTCCCTTTATTTTCAGCGCTCAATGGCCACCAAAATATCCGAATACCAATCTGGAGTATTTTGGAAAGCAAGGCTGGCACAAAAAAATGCCAAAGTGTCGATCACCTCAAGCAAGCGCTTCGCCGGGAATGGGCCAAAACAGAGCAGAGCAACATTAGGGCAGTGTGTGAAGTCCATAATTCGTGCCAAAGGTGACCAATTCGAACAAATCTAAATCTAAAAAATTATGGAGTTTGACTTTGTTGCAGTTTTTATATCTTTTATTTTATGGCAGACCCCGGAATATCCATTTTGCAGAGAATATTGCAGCTGTAGCCGAGGATGTCATGGAAGTGCCGTCGACATTGACCAGACGACGTGCAACGAAAAGGGGTATCAGTAGACGGTCTTATTTTCGTACAAGATGTGAAGATGTTTCCGTACAAAGTCCAGATGGTGCATCAGCTGTTAGCTGCTGATCGCCAATTGCGTCTAACATACGCTCATCAAAAATAATCATGAGTGATAAGACCCATTTCCATCTTAGCGGGTACGTAAACAAGCAAAATTTACGCCTCTGGCGCACTGAAAATATGCGTGAAACCCACGAAGAGCCATTACACCCGCTCAAAGTCACTGTATGGTGTCCTGTATTCGCGGGAGGAATCATCGGACCTTTTTTTCTTTGAAGATATCGCGGGCCAAACGGTTACTGTGAATGGTGAGCGGTAGAAAACCATGATCAACGGCTTCTTTTTGTCTCAACTTGCTGAATTGGGATTGGAAAAAATTTGTGGTTCCAACAGAACGGTGCAACGGCACACACTACACGTGACACAATCGATATACTGAAGGATGCATTTTCCAGGCTCCTAATCTTCCATTTTGGTGATTTGCACTGACCAGCATGATCGCCTGATTTGACCGCTCAAGACTTCTTTTTGTGGGGCTTTTTGAAGTCTGAAGGGTGCATTTTCCAGGCTCCTAATCTCCCATTTTGGCGATTTGTGGGGGTTTTTAAAGTCGCGAGTTTATGTCAACAAGTCTCATACTCTTTCAGCTTTTAAAGACAATATCCATCAAGAATGTGGACTTTTCGCTGCCAGTTTTTACTAATGTGATGAAAAATGCCATAAAAATGGCCCTGATGACAATAAGCTGTGGGGGCGGCCATTACATGACATCATATTCTGGACTTGATGTAATAAAAACTAAAAGACCAAATAAAAGAAAGCCACAAGAAGTGTCAAAGTTTTCCATTTTTTTATTACAACCAAAAAGTATACTTTTGTTTAATTACAACAAACGAAAGTATGCTTTTGCGCCACCTTGTATATGAAATATATTTTAGGATATATTGAATATGCGTGGCAAATGGTTCTGATATATACATTCAGCCCTTGTCCGGTTATTTAAATATATACTGTCTTGCGTTATGATTATTCAAAATGTTTGCCCTTCGGAATCCCCGAAGGAGTGGACCAGTATTGTCAATTTCACCCTTAATATTACGACATTCCAGGTTTGAAATACATCGACCATTTTTGTACCTTTTTATGAGATACTAGCTGAACCCGGTGCGCTTCGCTACCCCTTTTTATTTTATATGCATTCAAAATTTTATTTACGAATATATGTTGGATAAAGAAAAACAAATTTAATAAAAATTAAATTACTTTAATGCGTAAATAAACAAAAACATTAGAAAAGCAGAAACATGACATACATACACGAAGGGTTTGTCCTTCGGATTTATTTATTTCATAGCAAATACAAAGCTTGCAGTAAACTGCAATCTTTTGAAGCTGAGTGGCATTTCTATTGCAATTAGTGAATTCGAGATAGCAACACACTTCGCCGTAATAAGCGTATTTCAAATCAATTATTGTGTTGTTTTTTAGTGTTAGCCTAAGGCGTTGTGGGTCAATGGTTCTTATTAAAATCATATCCCAATCTGATCCGATTTAAATATAATTTTAAAAAATTACTTTTACACCAAATTCCGCCACACCTTTCATATTTCATTGAAATTGGTGCGTCAAATATGTGAAATCGGCCGAGAATATATATATGGGAGCTACATCCAAATCTTAACTAATTTCCAATTAATTTGTCATATTTATTATTGTAACCAAATTCCGCCACACATTCAGAATTTCATTGGTATCGGTCATACATATCATGTTTGGTGCATAACATGTATGAAATCGGCCGAAATATGTGTTAGCTATACCCAAACCTCAACTGATTTCAATATAATTTGGCAATTTTTCTGGTGCCAGATTTCGTCTATTTCGCTTTGGGTGCATCAAATATATGAAATCGGCTGAGTATATATTTGGGAGCTATAATCAAATCTGAGCGTATTTGAATATAATTTGTCAAATTTATTTTTGTACCAAATTTAGCCACTCATGCCGAATTTCATTGGAATCGGAAATACGTATTGTGTTTTGTGCATCAAATATGTGAAGTCGGCGTGAATATAATGTGAATATAATTTGACCAATTTATTTTCTAATCAAAATCCCGTTACATATATCCAAATCTGAACCGATTTTAATATATTTTGACAAATGTATATTTGTTTTAATTTTCGCTACACATTTCAAATTTCATTGAAATTAGAGATACATAGCGTGTTTGGTGCATCAAATACATGAAATCGGTCGAAAATATATATGTGAGCTATATCCAAATCTGAACCGATTTTAATTTAATTTGACAAATTCATTTGGCTCCCAATTCCGTTACTTATTTTAAATTTCATTAAAATTGGAAATACATATCGTGTTTGGTCCACCAAATACATGAAATCGGCCGAAAATTTATATGGGAGTTATATCCAAATCTGAACCGATTTAAATATAATTTGGGAAATCAATTTTTTAGATAAAATCCATCACACGTTTCAAATTTCATTGAAATTGGGGATACATAGCGTGTTTGGTGCATCAAATGCTTGAAATCAGCCGAAAATATATATGGGAGCTATATCCAAATCTGAACCGATTTCAATATAATTTGACAAATTTATTTTCGCATCAAATCCCGTCACACATTCCAAATTTCATTGGAATCGAACATTCATATTGTGTTTGAGGCATTGAATGAACGAAATCGGTCGAAAATATATATGGGAGCTATATCCAAATCTGATCCGATTTCAATATAATTTGGCAAATTTATTTTAGTTCCAAATTCCGTTACACATTCCAAATTTGGATACTGTATCTGTAATCGATCAATAGATATGTGCATATAAAATCTAAATTTTTGGGAGGTACCTCCGATTCTGATGCTATATCTCCAGTTCCAAGTGGAATTCCAAAAATGTATATAGCCTATGTTACTTTCAGGCGATGTTGCAGTATTCATGCAAATTTTCAGGACAATCTATTCAGCGGTTTTCGAGTCCATAAATTACAAACAAACAAACATACAAACATTTTCCTCTTTTATAGATATAGATTTGCTTATTTATTTTGGAAAATGTTGAGAAGATACTAGACAGATATAACATCTTAACCAGATCTTTTGTTTAATTTATTACCTTGTATGGGGTATGCATATGAAGGAGAGATGCAATATTTTCGCACCTGAACTGAGTCTTATCTAAATATGACGACATTTATCGGATATTCTCTTCACTGAATGTGAGATATTTATTTATTTTTTATATACCCTACTACAAATTGTAGTACAGTGCATTTGTTTGTATCACGTAAAAGGAAAGGAAACCAAAGGTCTATAGTTCCTTTTGATGGTTCATAGAATCACATTTTCAGTCGATTTATGCATGTCTGTCCATGCATTTTTGCTAACAAACTACAGTTGTCCGATTGAAATGAATTAGCTTCCATATATATCTTCGTCGGATTTCAATTTTATTGAGCGCTATATGTGTAATATGTATATACAAGAAAGTTGTGTTAGTTACTACGCTAACTCATGCTACTAAGCTATAACTCAAGAACCGCTGGTCTGATTTTAACGATTCAGACAAATTCGGAATTGTCTCTTAGCAGAAAAAGATAAAATCCAAAAAAAATCGCGTGAAAATGTGAAATTTGAATTTTCATTTTAACTTTTGAAATCTTCAATCGTAATCTATATATATAAATGAAAGTTGTGTTAGTTACTACGCTTATAACTTAAGAACCGCTGAACTGATTTTAATGATTCATACAAATTCGGAATTGTCTCTTATCCGAAAAGGATAATATCCAAAAAAATCGCGTAAAAATGTGATATGTTAACATTTTCATTTTGACTTTTGAAATGTACAATAGTAATGTTTTATTTTGCATGATTTTTTCCATTTTGACTTACTTTTTTCTAATGTACATTTGTAGTGTTTTTTATATTTTATTTTTGAATTAGAATATTAATACCAATTTATTTAATTGACTTGATTTCTTGAGAACTGAAATTGATAACGGGTTACATGGAAGTGTAGTACCGAATTATGTGGTGGCGAAACGGAATAGATGATACCGAAATAATTTAATGCGGTCACACCAAAGTTAAAAGAAAATTACTTTTTCAAAATCGTTAAAAAGAAACACGAAAAAAGAGATCTCATTGCAACAATTCTCAAAACGGGAAAATATCGAAAAAAAATTCCAATGGAATTGAATTTTAAAATAAAAGTACATTCTATTGACAAACTTTGTAAGGATCTTTAAACAGTTGCTGTAAAAAATCAGCGAACAAGTTAAAGATTTTTTCAATTTGTTATTCTTCTTTTGTCAATTTTTTTTCAATTTGTAATATCATATTGAATTCAGTGGATTTTTTGTGAACAAAATAAAGAACAATTTTTCACTATATACAATTTTTCACCAAAAAAATGAAATAAGTGCGAAATACGATGGTAACTGACATCTACCTTTCAACTCCAGGGCCTACATCGTGCTTCAGCTGGAAGATGCGCAGACATTTAAACAAACAAAAATGACCGAAAAAGACAAATGGGGCTTATTTCAAAGCGTGGCCCTACTTCTTTCATGTGACAATAATCCGTCCAATGAGAGCTCAAAATGCAAAAATTTTTGGGAGTACAATCAGTAAAATACCAAATATAAAGGGTGCGAAACAGTAGAGCGAATGGGACTTTTAGTAAGAAAAGGATTTCTATCCTTCCAAAAATTCTGCCTGAACATTTAAGATACCTTAAATCGCTTTAGCAGGTCATGATATCGATCATAAATAATCATCGTATGATTTAAGCCATTTTTGGAGTCTTCGCCATTTTCTTCTATTTTTGGCCCTTATTTGGCATCTTTGTTTCTAAGGGGGGGTAGAGAACCATATTGGTCTTGACCACTAAAAAATTTTATTTATGCTACCCTGGGGTAAGGAACCATCGTACAGATAATTGCCACATAGAAATTTATTCATGTAAAGTCCCCACATTGGAGTATCCCCAAGTCCACTTTCACATCTAATGTGTGGTCAGAAAAGAAAAAATTGTATTCTATTGAATTTGTAACCCCCAAGAGAATATTGGTTGGGAACGTAAATTTGGGATATACATCTATATGAAATAAATTGTGAAAACATGAACAAATTACAAATATAAGAAAGTAGCACGGGACCGAATATTTGTTGAATCGTCATTAAATTATACTATGATGAAAAATGTGGACTCCAACTTACAATTTAAATGGCAAATAAAATTAATTCCCATCTTACGGCAATGGATGTAAAATAGCTATATTTTTGATTTGGCCTCTATTTGTCATCTTGGATTATAAGGGGTGAAGAAAGTTTTCAATGTAGGTCGATGTTTCGCATTTTACCATATTTCAAAGGATTTGGCTAAAAATGAGTATTTGGGGATGAAAATCTTACACAAAAATTTCAACATATCTACAAATTTTAGGATTTTCTCCATGTAATAGTATCCCCTCAAGTCCACCTTTTGGCGGACAAACAGACCGACATGGTTAGGGGGACTTATGAGGACTCTAATGCACAATCTGAGGTGCTAATGGGTTCAAAAAAGTAATTAACTTTGCCTATTCTTAAATCAATTAGCCCTCAATTACGAGTTGTACAAAGTACAGTAAATTCCAAATTACTGCTCATTTGACTAAAAATTAAAAACTAATCGACCAGTACGTGAACATTTATAACATTCATATCTTTGAATAATCATGCTTTGACAAATATGCATAATAGACAAAAACTATGGGCCGGCAACGCGGACCGGGCCAGCTAGTATTTTATATTGCATGATTTTGTTCCATTTTGGAATTCAAATATAATTTGTAGTCTTTTTAGGGCAGTACAAAGCGACAACGGACAAAACTGTTATTTATAGATTTTATGTAATTATGTATTATGTATTTATACAATGTCGGAATAGTATTTTGGCAAAAAAAAATTGCACGAAAATATGCCAATAAAAATGGATATAAAACCTATTGGCATAAAATTTTCTATTTTCGGGTGGTCAGAAAAGTAAATTTTATATTATATTGAACTTGTACCCTCCAAGATAATATTGGTTGGGTACGCAGATTTGCGATGTATGTTTATATGAAATAAACTCCGAAATGTCAAACTGGGACATATTCAGTCGAAATTCCGGCATAAACATGAAAAAATTACGAATATTAGAAAGAATCACGGGGCCGAACATTTGTTTCATCGCCATTGAATTATACTATGATGAAAATTATGGACTTCATGGGGTCTCAAACTCACAATTTAAATGACAACAAGTAAGCAAAGGCTATAGTCGTGCGTTGCCAGCTATGTGATACCCTACAACACTACAACATATTTTAAGCCTCCTTATGTCCAAATCCGTTTTGGAAGATTTCGCTTTTCGTGCTGTTAGTTGTTGTGGTCATCCAATGGTCATCCAAAATGCTAGAATTCTTCCCTGTCCCTAACTCTCTTCTCAGGCCTGTCGATTGAACCCCTAAATTTTTTGCGATCATTTCCAAAAGCAAGAGGCCCCTATCTCTAAATTTAGACTCATCTATATGATTTACTTGTCTACTATGTTTGGCTATATTTTTGGTCCATTTCAACCCCTAAATGTTATGCGATCATCTCCAAAAGAAATAGGGTTCTATTCTGGTCTCCATTCTCCATTTTCACTTTCGTGAGGATCGGGCCATAATTGCGACCTGTAGAGCAACTGCAATATCAGGAAAATTTTCAGTTTTTGGTTTATTTCAACCTATAATGCGATCATCTCCAAAAACAATAGGGTTCTATTCTGACCCTATCGCCACCTCCATTTTTAATTTCGTGATGCTCGGGCCATAATTGCGACCTGTAGAGTGATTACAAATTAACATGGACAGTCGGACGGACGGACATACATAGCTAGATCGATTCTGCTCGACGAGATAGGAAGATCCATATATACTTTCCTATATGGGAAATCAATATTTCGTGGTGTTACATAATTTTTGGCCCAATCAAACTTATAATACCCCCAACACATAGTGTTGTAGGGCATAAAAACATTAATTCCCATCTTACGATAATGGCTGTAAACCAGTAATTATCTTTGACTATTCTAAAATCATTCTGCCCTCAATTGTGAAGTAGACAAAAAAATGTTGCAAAGCTCCTTACAAGACCAAAAATTGAGCTGAGTTTTCACATGAGGCTATTAAAAATATATAGCTATTAAATATATATATATATATATATATACATATATATATATACTAGCTGGCCCGGTCCGCGTTGCCGGCCCATAGTTTTTGTCTATTATGCATATTTGTCAAAGCATGATTATTCAAAGATATGAATGTTATAAATGTTCACGTACTGGTCGATTAGTTTTTAATTTTTAGTCAAATGAGCAGTAATTTGGAATTTACTGTACTTTGTACAACTCGTAATTGAGGGCTAATTGATTTAAGAATAGGCAAAGTTAATTACTTTTTTGAACCCATTAGCACCTCAGATTGTGCATTAGAGTCCTCATAAGTCCCCCTAACCATGTCGGTCTGTTTGTCCGCCAAAAGGTGGACTTGAGGGGATACTATTACATGGAGAAAATCCTAAAATTTGTAGATATGTTGAAATTTTTGTGTAAGATTTTCATCCCCAAATACTCATTTTTAGCCAAATCCTTTGAAATATGGTAAAATGCGAAACATCGACCTACATTGAAAACTTTCTTCACCCCTTATAATCCAAGATGACAAATAGAGGCCAAATCAAAAATATAGCTATTTTACATCCATTGCCGTAAGATGGGAATTAATTTTATTTGCCATTTAAATTGTAAGTTGGAGTCCATATTTTTCATCATAGTATAATTTAATGACGATTCAACAAATATTCGGTCCCGTGCTACTTTCTTATATTTGTAATTTGTTCATGTTTTCACAATTTATTTCATATAGATGTATATCCCAAATTTACGTTCCCAACCAATATTCTCTTGGGGGTTACAAATTCAATAGAATACAATTTTTTCTTTTCTGACCACACATTAGATGTGAAAGTGGACTTGGGGATACTCCAATGTGGGGACTTTACATGAATAAATTTCTATGTGGCAATTATCTGTACGATGGTTCCTTACCCCAGGGTAGCATAAATAAAATTTTTTAGTGGTCAAGACCAATATGGTTCTCTACCCCCCTTAGAAACAAAGATGCCAAATAAGGGCCAAAAATAGAAGAAAATGGCGAAGACTCCAAAAATGGCTTAAATCATACGATGATTATTTATGATCGATATCATGACCTGCTAAAGCGATTTAAGGTATCTTAAATGTTCAGGCAGAATTTTTGGAAGGATAGAAATCCTTTTCTTACTAAAAGTCCCATTCGCTCTACTGTTTCGCACCCTTTATATTTGGTATTTTACTGATTGTACTCCCAAAAATTTTTGCATTTTGAGCTCTCATTGGACGGATTATTGTCACATGAAAGAAGTAGGGCCACGCTTTGAAATAAGCCCCATTTGTCTTTTTCGGTCATTTTTGTTTGTTTAAATGTCTGCGCATCTTCCAGCTGAAGCACGATGTAGGCCCTGGAGTTGAAAGGTAGATGTCAGTTACCATCGTATTTCGCACTTATTTCATTTTTTTGGTGAAAAATTGTATAGTGAAAAATTATTCTTTATTTTGTTCACAAAAAATCCACTGAATTCAATATGATATTACAAATTGAAAAAAAATTGACAAAAGAAGAATAACAAATTGAAAAAATCTTTAACTTGTTCGCTGATTTTTTACAGCAACTGTTTAAAGATCCTTACAAAGTTTGTCAATAGAATGTACTTTTATTTTAAAATTCAATTCCATTGGAATTTTTTTTCGATATTTTCCCGTTTTGAGAATTGTTGCAATGAGATCTCTTTTTTCGTGTTTCTTTTTAACGATTTTGAAAAAGTAATTTTCTTTTAACTTTGGTGTGACCGCATTAAATTATTTCGGTATCATCTATTCCGTTTCGCCACCACATAATTCGGTACTACACTTCCATGTAACCCGTTATCAATTTCTGTTCTCAAGAAATCAAGTCAATTAAATAAATTGGTATTAATATTCTAATTCAAAAATAAAATATAAAAAACACTACAAATGTACATTAGAAAAAAGTAAGTCAAAATGGAAAAAAAATCATGCAAAATAAAACATTACTATTGTACATTTCAAAAGTCAAAATGAAAATGTTAAAATATCACATTTTTACGCGATTTTTTTGGATATTATCCTTTTCGGAGAGGAGACAATTCCGAATTTGTATGAATCGATAAAATCAGTCCAGCGGTTCTTGAGTTATAAGCGTAGTAACTAACACATTGTCACATGAAAGAAGTAGGGCCACGCTTTGAAATAAGCCCCATTTGTCTTTTTCGGTCATTTTTGTTTGTTTAAATGTCTGCGCATCTTCCAGCTGAAGCACGATGTAGGCCCTGGAGTTGAAAGGTAGATGTCAGTTACCATCGTATTTCGCACTTATTTCATTTTTTTGGTGAAAAATTGTATATAGTGAAAAATTATTCTTTATTTTGTTCACAAAAAATCCACTGAATTCAATATGATATTACAAATTGAAAAAAAATTGACAAAAGAAGAATAACAAATTGAAAAAATCTTTAACTTGTTCGCTGATTTTTTACAGCAACTGTTTAAAGATCCTTACAAAGTTTGTCAATAGAATGTACTTTTATTTTAAAATTCAATTCCATTGGAATTTTTTTTCGATATTTTCCCGTTTTGAGAATTGTTGCAATGAGATCTCTTTTTTCGTGTTTCTTTTTAACGATTTTGAAAAAGTAATTTTCTTTTAACTTTGGTGTGACCGCATTAAATTATTTCGGTATCATCTATTCCGTTTCGCCACCACATAATTCGGTACTACACTTCCATGTAACCCGTTATCAATTTCTGTTCTCAAGAAATCAAGTCAATTAAATAAATTGGTATTAATATTCTAATTCAAAAATAAAATATAAAAAACACTACAAATGTACATTAGAAAAAAGTAAGTCAAAATGGAAAAAAATCATGCAAAATAAAACATTACTATTGTACATTTCAAAAGTCAAAATGAAAATGTTAAAATATCACATTTTTACGCGATTTTTTTGGATATTATCCTTTTCGGAGAGGAGACAATTCCGAATTTGTATGAATCGATAAAATCAGTCCAGCGGTTCTTGAGTTATAAGCGTAGTAACTAACACAACTTACATTTATATATATAGATATATATATATATATAGATATATATATATATATATATATATATATATATATATATATATATATATATATATATATATATATATGGCTAAAAAAATATCAGGCTATTCAAAATATCTAAACCCGACGGTAGGTTGACATCTATTATAATATTGCAATGAATAGTCATTTCTATTTACTATTGAGTTATCTATATATATAAAAGAAAGTTGTGTTAGTTACTACGCTTATAACTTAAGAACCGCTGGACTGATTTTAACGATCAATACAAATTCGGAATTGTCTTCTCTCCGAAAAGGATAATATCCAAAAAAATCGCGTAAAAATGTGATATATTAACATATTCATTTTGACTTTTGAAATGTTCAATAGTAATGTTTTATTTTTCATGATTTTTTTCCATTTTGACTTACTTTTTTCTAATGTACATTTGTAATGTTTTTTACATTTTGTTCTTGAATTCGAATATTAATACCAATTTATTTAATTGACTTGATTTCTTGAGAAATGAAATTGATGGCGAGTTATATGGAAGTGTAGTACCGAATTATGTGGTGGCGAAACGGAATAGATGATGTCGAAATAATTTAATGGAATCGAATTTTAAAATAGAAGTACATTCTATTGACAAACTATATAAGGATCTTTAAACATTTGCTGTAAAAAATCAGCGAACAAGTTGAAGATTTTTTCAATGTGTTATTCTTCTTTTGTCCATTTTTTTCAAGTTGTATTATCTAATTGAATTCAGTAAATTTTTTGTGAACAAAATAAAGAATAATTCTTCACTATATACAAATTTTCACCAAAAAATGAAATAAGTGGGAAATACGATGTTAACTGACATCTACCTTTCAACTCCAGGGCCGACATCGTGGTTCAGCTGGAAGATGCGAACACATTTGATCAAACAAAAATTACCGAAAAAGCCTAATGGGGCTCATTTCAAAGCGTGGAACTACTTCTTTCCTGTCACAATAATCCGTCCAATGTACAATCAGAAAAATATCGAATATAAAGGGTGGAAAATAGTAGAGCGAATGGGACTCTTAGTAAGAAAAGGATTTCTATCCTTCCAGAATTTCTTCCCAAACATTCAAGATACCTTAAATCGCTTTTGCAGGTCATGATATCGATCATAACTGACGAATAAGGGTACAACCCGATTTCATATTTATATAACCATCGTAGGATTTAAGCTATTTTTGGTGTCTTGGTCAATTTTTTAATATTTTGTCCATTATTTGGCATCTTTGTTTCTAAGGAGGTAGAGAACCTCTTCGCATAAAGTTTGAAATTTTTAGAGTAGGGCCCATTTTGGTCTTGACCACATTCATTAATTGATTTAGCTAAAAATTGTATTTATGCTACTCTGGGGTAGGGAACCATCATACAGATAATTGCCACATAGGAATTTATTTAAGTAAAGTCCCCACATTGGACTATCCCCAAGTCCACTTTCACATCTAATTGGTGGTCAGAGAAGAACATTTTGTTTTCTATTGAATTTGTAACCCCCAAGAGAATATTGGTTGGGCCACGTTTTGGTGTAACCCTCATATGAATGTTTCCCTGATTTCAGCTATGACCGTTGTCTTGGCCACGTTTTTCAACTGATTTGGCCATTATTTGCTGTATTTAGGCTACTTTGTGAGTAGAGAACCATCTTACAGAAAAATGTCAACATACGTAAATATTTTGGTACAGTCCCTAGGCCCGCCGATCTATAGTGATGTTTACCGATTGGCGGACAACAACGCGGGTATTGTTTAATCGTCATTGAATTTTCCTATGAACAAGAACATAGACTTTTTGGGGACTCTAATGCGCAATCAAAAAAAAGAGCCTATTGCATTGCAAAAACTCTAAAATCGGGAAAAAATAGAGAACATTTTGCAATGGAATCAAATTTCAAAATAATAGTAAGGACTAAACTTCGAAAGGACCTTTAAACATACGCTGTAAAAAACCTGCAAACAAGTTGAAGATTTTTTTTTCAATTTGTTTATTAGTTAATATGCTTATAACTTAAGAACGTTTTGACGGATTTTCACAATTCATACAACTTCGGAATGGAATCTTGGGAAAAAATTGCGTAAAATATTCCAATAAAAATATAAAAGAAAAAATCCTTTTGGCGTGAAATTTTTTCAATTTAAAAACTATATACAAGTGTACATTTTTTATTGTTTTGAATTCTGAATGAATAATATCTAAAATGAAATAGTACGCAATACGATGTTAAATAGCGATCTTTCATGTCTGAAATTGGAATTTAGCTTTCAACTCCAGGATCTAAATCGAGCTTGAAGATGCGAACACATTTAAACAAACAAAAATAACCGACAAAACGTTATGGGCTCATTTCAAAACATGGACCTACCTACTTCTTTCACATGACAATAATCCGTCCAATGAGAACTTACCGAACATAAAGGACGCAAAAAAGAAGAGGGAAAAGAATTTATATTCTTTCAGAAATTCTTCCTAAACTTTCACGATTCCTTAAATCTCTTTTGCAGTTTATGATATGGGTCATAACCCCCGGATAAAGATACAACCCGATTTCAAGTATATCTTACATTTTAACCATATCTTTATACTTATTTCGGCAAATGTTGGTAATTTGGGAAAAACCATCCATGCAAAAACTGATCAGGTTTTGTATAACCATCATATGATTTAAGGAACCGGACATTTGTTTAATCGTCTTTGAATTGTACTATGATAAAAGATATGGGTCTCCAACACGCAATTTCAATGACAAATATTACATATTACTTTAAAAACAAGTAAAAAAATTAAGTTCGATTGGGCAGAACTATTATTATCATCCATCTGAGGGTAAAGGAAGCATTTTTTATATAAAAGTATCTAAATTCAAGCGTGTTTCACTTTAAACTTCATATACCAGTAAGACTGTTTAGATAATGCAGCTAACTTATCAAAAAACCATAAAGTGAATGAGGCCGTTATATGGGGCCATACCAAAACGGGAACCTCTATGGACAATTTTATACTTCAAGGATTGTCATCTATCAAACCTTCTAAAATACCAAATTTGAAACAATTATACGCGTAAATGTGTGGATTTTCAACATACCCAATATAGGTAGGTATCGTTATATGTGTTAGACAAATCCGAGGAGAAATGTGGCAAGAATCATAAAAATACCGAATTTCGAGAGATACCGTTATATGGGGACTATACCATACTATACATAATACAAAATTTTCAGCTAAATTTTGACGCCATACGTCAAATAATGTGGGCTGTATCGTAATTTAAACAAACAGACATACAGACGGACAAATCGACTTAGAGTTTTATGCTGATTATGAATATATATATGCATATTTAATGGGGTCTATGACGAACATTTAGTTACAAATGGAATGAAAAGTTAATATTCTCTCCTTTCCAAGGTGGATGATATAATAGCATTAAAGACTAAAATTACGGGCCGGCAAAGCGGACCGGGCCAGCTAGTTACTTATAATTAACAAGTAAAAAAGCAATAAGTTCGGCCGGGTCGAACTTTGAATACCCTCCACCATTTGGAACGAATTAGAAAATTTTCAAAAAAATAAAATCCATTAAATTTTATTATAAATCTTTATAATATCTAATACAGGAAGGTGCCGATATATGGGGGTATATATGATATTTTGGACCTATTAAGACAAATTTATGTCTGGGTGTAAAGTACTCACAAGGAACTCCTTGTGTAGAATTTCAGACACTTCCATTGAAAAATCTGGCTAAAATCGTCAAAATACCGAATACCGGGGGTACCGTTATATGGGGGCTATACGATATTGTGGACCTATATAGATAATTCTCTGCCGAGGTATAAGGTAACCACAAGGAACTCCTTGTGTAGATTTTCAGACAATTCCGTTGAAAAATGTGGGTAAAATCATCAAAATACCGAATATCGGGGGGTACCGTTACATGGGGGCTATACGATATCGTGGACCTATATGGACAATTCTCTGCCGAGGTATAAAGTACCCACAAGGAACTCCTTGTGTGGATTTTCAGACAATTCCGTTGAAAAATGTGGGTAAAATCATCAAAATACCGAATATCGGGGGGTACCGTTATATGGGGGCTATACGATATCGTGGACCGATATAGCCCATCTTCAAACTTGACCTGCCTGCAGACAAATGAGAGATCTGTGCAAAATTTTAGCTTCCTATCTTAATTCGTTAAGACTGCAGCGTGATTACAACAGACGGACAGACGGACGCACAGTGCTAAATCGTCCTAGAATTTTACGCTGATCAAGAATATATATACTTTGTTGGATCTAAAATGATTATTTCGATGAGTTACAAACGGAATGACGAACTTAATATACCCTCCATACCTTTTTTGGTGGAGGGTATAAAAATATGGATTAAAGACTAAAAGTAAGGACCGGAAACCCGGACCGGGTTTGTAACAGTCTGTTTCGTAATTGCCATATAGATATATATTTCTAATTATGGTTTGGATCACTTGGACGGTATTAGGAAGGGCTAAGCTCGCCGGATTGGGGAGGGTTCTTTACCAAACTCATAACAAAAAAACTGTGCAAAGAGAAAAAAAGGTTTAAACCGTTCCAAGACTTAATAAAAAATCGATATTTGAACTTATTAGGTCATAGAGTGAAAATCAGAGTAAACGAATGGTGTTGTTCGCTGGGACACCTTAAAAAAAAAAAAAACCAAATGCAAACCGTGCCCTTGAGTTCTTTGAATTGCTTTCCCGAATTTAGGCCCATGAATCCTTCAGACAATCACAACCAACTATTCCAATGAAATTAATCTAGTACATTGTTGTTGCAAAATGGTCAGGCTTATCCCTTTATTGTTGTTTTTGTAAAAACAACGTTTTTTCAACCTGAACGAAGTAGCATAACAAGTGGAGAAAGATGAAAATGTTTATAAGTGCGGTTGTAAGATTTAGAAGACTTTCCAAAAGTATTTTAGTTTTATATAATTCTTTGGTTCCTCTTCTATTGAGCTTACGATCTCGTCACTTGGGTAAAAAAAAATGTTTTTTGTCATAGAAGTTATTTTTAAAATAACTTCTGGGGAGAATATCCCAGACAAAAACAAGGGAACTGATGAGGATTGGTGGCTCTTTCCGAAACCTAGGTATTCCCTGCCTTACCCCCTGGTAAACATTACCATCGTTCTCCACTAATAAACAAACGTTGTTTTTACAAAAACAACAATAAAAGGGATAAGGCTGACCATTTTGCAACAACAAAATACTACGGTATCCCGAACAAACAAGCCACACTGTTCTATTTATAGACAAGGCACGGTCGACGAAGGGGTTTTTGTTGTAACAGACAAAACCAACTTACATGGTTATGCTACTTCGTTCAGGTTGAACGAAAGCATAACAAGTGGAGAAAGATGAAAATGTTTATAAGTGCGGTTGTAAGATTTAGAAGACTTTCCAAAAGAATTTTAGTTTTATATAATTCTTTGGTTCCTCTTCTATTGAGCTTACGATCTCGTCACTTGGGTAAAAAATGTTTTTTGTCGTAGAAGTTATTTTTAAAATAACTTCTGGGGAGAATATCCCAGACAAAAACAAGGGAACTGATGAGGATTGGTAGCTCTTTCCGAAACCTAGGTATTCCCTGCCTTACCCCCTGGTAAACATTTCCATCGTTCTCCACTAATAAACAAAGTTGTTTTTACAAAAACAACAATAAAGGGATAAGCCTGACCATTTTGCAACAACAAAATACTACGGTATCCCGAACAAACAAGCCACACTCTTCTAGTACATTTTCAAATCTTTACAATTCATTTATTAAAAATAATATAAACATTCCTTAAAATCGTATACTCTTTAGAGTTCCTAACAAATTAATGTCTTCTCAAATGAATATTTTATGTAATTTTATATAAGTTGCATAATTTATTTACTTACAGTTGGATCGATGTAATATTATTAAATGTTCGATAGAAGAGTTTACCTTCGATGTTTCGTATGGATTGAGCTCAATTCAATTGGATTCGAAGAACTTCTGTAAAATGTTCAAAAGAATAATAATATTAAATGAAAATGGCTTTCTGTAAATTCATTACATTATTTATAACCCACGGCTTCTACCGTGCAATGTAGGGAATTTACTCGTATAAAATCACACATGCAATTTATATTAACAAAATTTTAAAGGTTAACAAAAAATATATAAAGTTATATTTTATAAGATTTACAGTTTTGAGATTTAACGAATTAAGCTTTTTGATTATTTCTGGTAATATACTTTAACTTTTGTACATTTTTCTTTTTAATTATAACTTCATAAAAATTTTGGTTTTCATATTTTAACAATGGATACGTTATTATAAAATTTTATTCACAAACATAATGATAAATTTAAATTTATTTATTCTGTTATTGTGTGAATATGTAAGTTCCAAATGTGAGTAAATTATTAATGGATGGAAATATTTAATAATATACTTAATAATTTCTTCTTCTATATGCAGAACCAAACCCGACGGTAAACAGATAAAATTTTAAAAGATTCACAAATCGGACCTCAGCATTGGCCATCCCCACTTCTCCTCATTGGAAATCCAGGCTTTAGGCTATAATTTTAGATGGTTGTTTTCTCCGCAATTTACTTTTTGAAACATCAATTTTCGTATTGGAGTTTAGCAAAAACATCTTTCTCCATTTTGTCGTGGTAAAAATTTTTAACTTGATTTTAATTTTGTTTAGAGATTTTATTTGTATATTGTCTGTTTATACGTTAAAAAAATATAATTTGGGTTTGGTTAAATTCCATGTGCAAACTTCTACTTTTTGAAAAAAAAAAACTCAATTGCAGTGAGCACTTTTTATTGTAAAGTTTTTAAACTTGATGGTTTGGTGGTCAGAACAGAAGAGATCGATCTCAATATTAATATTTACAACCTAGCCCTTAGCAACAGTCAATTTTTCTTCTTTTCCTTATTCTTGTCGCTTTGCTTTTGTGTATGTCCAAAAATTGCTGTCGGTATTGGAATCGATCTGTGCAACAACAATACTATCTATCTGGGTTTCTAACGCAAATTCATCATCAAATGTAGCTTGGAATGTAATGTTCGCATGGTATTAGGGCAGAAGAGTGATACATGAACGATTAGTATAACACTTTTAAATTGTTACCGCCTACTGAGCGAAGTGTACTAATTTACTTCATTCTTTATTACTAGACTTATGAGAGACCAAAGAGAGGGAGAGAGTTTATTTTATAGAGTTGGGGATATATACCCAAATTACAAAGATTAGATTCTTATTTTTTTTGTTCTTAATCTGCTACAGGTTAGCTAGTATTGCTTTCACTTATTTGCCTTTAAATATATATCCTCCTGACCTTTTAAAGTTCTGCTGCGAATTCCACCAATACACTCCGGCTTTAACTCTACACCATTCTTCAAAATATTCGACCACTTCGGCAAAAAAAAATTATCAGGATCTTAAATACTGAAAAATTCTAGTTAGGTCGCTTTTGGTTTAAATTTGGATTTACCATGATGTAGTTATATTGTATGATCATTGATATTTTAATAGAAGACTATGCCATTTTTTTTCTCTTCTGATTGGTTGTTGGGATAAAATCTGCGATTATAGCGAAATGGTGCTTATATAAGTAGACAAATCACCCCGTCAATTAAATGAATATCTGAGATGATTAGGGTGCCCATCAACTATTAAACGATTTCATTCAGATATTCTAGACTTCTTCTTCCAGATGATTTTACGACATTTATATGCCCGGATAGACCTCATTTCTATATGTGTTGGCAAACGGATTTACACAGTAGATAATGTAAAAGTGTTTGCATATGTTTAAAGTTAACTACATTGATCTCCATTTTAGTCATCAGTCCTCTTATAAAGTTAGTGAAGACAAGATGATTTTTCTTTGAGTTCGAGTTCAAAAAGTACAGAATTAATTCGGCATATCAAAAAAATATACATATAAGGACATTTAAAACGAATACTTAATAACACAAAGCTTAAGTATTGCTTATCCAAATTCGTTTACGGCTTGATATCGGTTTCGCTTATTATAAGTAAGGGGGAGAGGGATGTCTTTAATGCGTAACAGTTAATAGTAACACAGAAATTATTATGGCAATAAAGTAATTATGAAAATTTGTCTTTTCATTTATGCTGTGTGTCCTCCCCCCTTTTGTTGAGCAGCAACAAGCATCTCACTCCTTCTTGCCTTGCCAATTTCAAACATCCCCAATATAATCCTGTGGCAATGGTTCGTACATTTTATTTGACTCGTTTCGGCTTTTAATATTGCGACGACCACAATAAATGAAAACAATAACTAACAATAAAAACATCTTGACAATGCCGGGGGAGGAGAAACAACAATAACAACAACGACCACAACAAATTTGGCAACAAAAATATTGTAGCCAACAATAACAATTGCGGCCGAAAAGAAAAAAAGTATAAAAACAAAGCCTTAAGACTTTGCAAGTTTATTTTTTTTTTTTTTTTTTTTTGTATTTTGGTCATAAATTCTACTGAAAAGAAAATTTGAACAGTGGGTTCAAACATTGCCAATGTAATCTACGTATAGTCCAAGAGGTATTCTCAGTTATGTTATTTCTACAAGAAAAATTACGGAATATTCTATGCGGAACAGGGAAGTCTGCTTCGAAATGTCTACGAAGTAGTCTCAGTTATGTTGTTTCTACATGAAAAATTCGGAATATTCTATGCGGAACAGGGAAGTTTGCTTTCTTATACGAAAAAGCTAAACCACCTGCAGTAGTCGTGCAGGCTCCAACTATAACTCGTACAAACTCTTCCGCGGTTGTAAATGGCGTTGATCCCTCTACTTCTGACACTCTTATCGTTGTGGAACGGCGTAAAACAGTATTTGTATCTAGACTTCACCCTGATACTTCCACTGACAACATTCGCAGCTATATAAAATCAAATCTAAACGATGTAACTGATCAAGATTTAAACATCTTTAAATTTCGTCCCTCTCAACAGCGTGATATTTCGTCATTCAAAATAACTGTTCCCCCCAAATTATTTAACATTATTGTTAGTAGTTCATTCTGGCCCAAAGATACCTTGGTAAAAGAATTTTTGTTCAGAGAACGCTCTACTAGATCTGTGAATACCTTACCAGCGTCAAAAAACTAATTGATATCTGTGGGATCCTCTACCAAAATGTTAGAGGATTAAATACTAAACTGAGAATCGTATTCCTTAAAAGCTTCTTTTGTGAATTTAAAATAATCGCTTTTACTGAAACATGGTTAAAATCGGATGTTCTTGACACTGAGGTGTTCTCTGATAATTATCAAGTGTATAGAAAGGATCGAGTAATGAAAAAACGAGGAGGCGTTTTGATAGCAGTTCATAATTCGATTCCTTCTGAAATGATTGATGTCTCAGCTGACCCCTGTAGTGAATTTGTCTGCGCTAAACTAAATATCACAGGTAATACCGTATTCTTAACTTGTTCTTATATTGCTCCTAATTCTGGCCTTGAAATTTATATAAACCATGCTAGTCTAATTTCTAATGTTTCTTCTCTACTTACGGATAATTCTTCGTTAATATGTATGGGCGACTTTAACCTTCCTGGTGTTTCTTGGATCTCAGGTGAGAATATTGTAGATTATGTTCCCTCGTCATACCCAATTGGTTTTGATGCCTTTTGGGATATTATATTTGAATCCTGCTTGTACGAAGTGAATGATATTTTAAATATCAAAGACAGATTATTGGATTTAGTCTTCTCTTCGTCGTTGAATATATCGATTTCCAGATTCTCTCCCTTTGTACTTCCTGAGGACAGCTATCATCCAACGCTGTTGATAAATCTCGAATTGAAGACATTTTCACCTAAATTTTTATCTACTAATGCTTTAATTAAAAGGCGTAACATTGGAAAAACAAACCTTATTGAACTTCGCACTCTTCTATCAAACACTATATGGCGTATAAGTGACGACATTGACTCCAGTGTCTCAACATTCTACGAGCAACTTAATTCTGCTTTATCTAATTCGGTACCTACTGTTAAGCAAACTATGGACCAGGGTCCCGCTTGGTTTACGCCTGCACTGAGACGTTTGCGCTATTTAAAAAGTAGATTGTTTAAAAAAAATTAAAAAATCGAATACGGCATTGAACTATTCAAAGTATTCTTCTGCAAGGCATAAATACAACTCTGAAAATTCCAAATGTTATTCTCAACATTTAATAAAAATGAGACAGAACTTGATGCATAATCCCAAAAACTTTTTCAAATTTGTAAATTCTAAAAAGAAAGCACAAAAATTTCCAAGTCGTATGAAATTTGGTAGTATTGAATCTAGTGATAACTTAGATATTGCTAATTTATTTGCCGACTTTTTTCAATCATCTTATACGTCGAACACTTTTAACGGTGTTTATAACTACAATATCGAGAAATTAAACTATTTTCCTCGTATTATCCTAACAGAAGATGAAGTTTTTTCTGGGTTAAAAGCATTACGTTCTTCGTTCTCCCCTGGTCCTGATGGCGTTCCAACGTTTATTCTAAAATTTTTAATTTTTCCCTAATGAAAGGTTATTTTCCATGTTACTGGAGGTCGAGCTTTGTCATTCCTCTTCATAAATCAGGAAATAGGAGTTTTGTCGATAATTATAGATGTATCGCTAAATTAAGCGCTATTCCCAAACTCTTCGAACTTTTAGTTTCGCGTAGGATATCACACTACCTAAAATCTATAATTTCACCTTTTCAACATGGATTCATGAAAAGTAGATCTACAATAACTAATCTCTTAGAATTTGTTTGTCATGTACACAGCGGTTTTGTTAGTAAACAGCAGACTGATGTAATTTATACGGATTTTAGCAAAGCTTTTGATACGGTAGTGCACAAGTTATTGCTCCTTAAATTAGATCTAATGGGTTTCCCAACATCACTGTTAAACTGGATATCCTCCTATTTAGAATGTCGCACCCAAAAGGTTCTCTTTAATGATACAAAATGACACAAAATATTTATGTTTCATCTGGTGTACCGCAGGGAAGTCACTTGGGTCCACTACTATTTGTTCTTTACCTGAATGATCTTCCGAAAATTATTCGTTTTTCTAAAATTCTGATGTACGCTGATGATGTGAAACTCTTTCTTCACATTAACTCACTTAACGATGCAATTTCATTACAATATGATTTAGACACCTTCGTAATCTAAAAAAATGCAAAAAATTGTTGCTATTTCGAAATCAGCCATTACTATCTAACTATTATATTGGCTCTTATAAATTGGATAATGTTGAATCTTTCGTTGATTTGGGCGTAATCTTAGATCCTAAGCTACGGTTTCATTTACACATTGATTCTTGTGTTAATAAAGCTAAATCTTTACTAGGCTTTATCAAGCGTTGGTCAAAAGAGATTAATGACCCTTACGTAACCAAAAGATTGTTTGTTAGTCTAGTTCGTCCAGTATTAGAATATGGTTGTATATTATGGAGTCCATTTTATAAATATTATTCTGAAAAAATTGAATCGGTACAAATTCAGTTTTTAATTTTCGCTTTGCGTGGTTTAAATTGGAACCCCTCTGAACTTCTTCCGCCATACGAGAGTCGTTTAATGTTAATCGATCTTCCATCTCTTGAAAAGAGAGCATTATCTTCTATATCTATAAAAGAGGAAAATGTTTGTACGTTTGTTTGTTTGTTTGTAATTTATGGACTCGAAAACTGCTGAATAGATTTTTCTGAAAATTTCCATATATACTGCAACATCGCCTGAAAGTAACATAGACTATATACATTTTTGAATTTCCACTTGGAACTGGAGATATAGCATCAGAATCGGAGGTACCTCCCAAAAATTTAGATTTTATATGCACATATCTATTGATCGGTTAAAGATACAGTCTCCAAATTTGGAATGTGTAACGGAATTTGGAACAAAAATAAGTTTGCTAAATTATATTGTAATCGGTTCAGATTTGGATATAGCTCCCATATATATTTTCGACCGATTTCGTTCATTTGATGCCTCAAACACAATATGAATGTTCGATTCCAATGAAATTTGGAATATGTGACGGGATTTGATCCGAAAATAAATTTGTCAAATTATATTGAAATCGGTTCAGATTTGGATATAGCTCCCATATATATTTTCGGCCGATTTCAAGCATTTGATGCACCAAACACGCTATGTATCCCCAATTTCAATGAAATTTGAAACGTGTGATAGATTTTATCTAAAAAAATTTATTTCCCAAATTATATTGAAATCGGTTCAGATTTGGATATAGCTCCCATATACATTTTCGGCCGATTTCATGTATTTGGTGGACCAAACAAGATATGTATGTCCAAATTTAATTAAATTTAAAATAAGTAACGGAATTGGGAGCAAAAATGAATGAAATCGGTTCAGATTTGGATATAGCTCCCATATATATTTTCGACCGATTTCATGTATTTGATGCACCAAACACGCTATGTATCTCTAATTTCAATGAAATTTGAAATGTGTAGCGGAAATTAAAACAAATATACATTTGTCAAATTATATTAAAATCGGTTCAGATTTGGATATAGCTCTCATATATATTTTCGACCGATTTATGCACCATACACGATATGTATGTTCGATTCCAAAGAAATTTGGAATATGTAACGGGATTTTGATTAGAAAATAAATTAGTCAAATTATATTAAAATCGGTTCAGATTTGGATATAGCTCCCATATATATTATCCGCCGATTTCACATATTTGATGCACATTTGACAAATTATATTCAAATACGCTCAGATGTGATTATAGCTCCATATATATACTCAGCCGATTTCACATATTTGATGCACCCAAAGCGAGAGAGACAAAATCTGGCACCAGCAAAAATTGCCAAATTATATTGAAATCAGTTGAGGTTTGGATATAGCTAACATATATATTTCGGCCGATTTCATACATATTATGCACCAAACACGATATATATGACCGATTCCAATGAAATTCAGAATGTGTAGCGGAATTTTGTTATAATAATAAATGTGATAAATTAATTGGAAATTAGTTAAGATTTGGATATAGCTCCCATATATATATTCTCGGCCGATTTCACATATTTGACGCACCAATTTCAATTAAATATGAAAGGTGTGGCGGAGTTTGGTGTAAAAGTAATTTTTTTTAAATTATATTTAAATCGGATCAGATGGGGATATGATTTTAATAAGAACCATTGACCCACAACGCCTTAGGCTAACACTAAAAAACAACACAACAATTTATTTGAAATACGGTTATTACGGCGAAGTATGTTGCTATCTCGAATTCACTACTTGCAATAGAAATGCCACTCTACTTTAAAAAAATTGCAGTTTCCTGCACGCTTAGTATTTGCTATGAAATAAATAAATCCAAAGGACAAACCCTTCGTGTATGTATGTCATGTTACTGCTTTTCTAATGGTTTTGGTTATTTACGCATTAAATTAGTGCAATATTTTTTTTAATTTTTAAATTTGTTTTTCTTTATCCAACATATATTCGTAAATAAAATTTTGAATGCACATAAAATCAAAAGGGGTAGCGAAGCGCACCGGGTTCAGCTAGTTTATCATAAAATTAATACGTGGATTGATTGATTCCCCTTTTCTCACTGGTGAAATAAACTATAATGTTCCCTTTCGTAGAACTCGCAATTTTGAACCGTTAAAATTGTCCATAGCAAGAAGAAATTATGAACTTAATAGCCCACTGAGATCACTTTGTGTAATTTATAACAGTTTATGTAACACTATTTGCGTATATAGTCCCTTGAACACAATAAAAAATTGTATTCTGCATATGTAATTTTTGTTGTGCTATGTCTATGCTAATATTTTGTTTATGTAACCTTATATTTATGTCTTCTTAACTCTATAAGCTTATTTTTAAGGCATATTATCTACAACTCCCTAAGCGGAACCAGTAGAACTTCGCCTTTGAGCACCAGTTGTACATGTTATATAATGTTTGTTTTACTTCATCAAGCTGCTTGATCATCTGGCATCTGATCTACAATCCCTATGCGGAACAGTAGACGTGGCCAATGCGCCGTGCTTGCAGATTGTTGCTTTGTAAATTTATGTTTACTATATTGTTTTCGAAATTTAAATTTATGTTTACTGATCTGTGTGTGACTTTTAAAATGTCTTTTGTATTTTAACCACTGGCTGATGTAGTTTCTGTAGCCGGTGTAAAACCATTGCTAACCCGCCTTGGTCCGGACTTTGGTGTGTACGCGCTCTCTACGTTATAGGGAGGTTGCCCCCTCGGTCGGCAGGGGCGGGTGTGAGAGGCGTGGGACCGAACGATACTCTGGCTCTGGAACTAGCTGATGTAGAAAGGCCAATGGGTTGACTCAATAAAAAAACAGTAAGGAAAGGACAAAAGCTGCCAGAAGCCGATTTTATGACACTCTACTCCACTTAAAATTATTGTTACGGAATGCATAGATTAAATTTAAATTTAAAATCGGATGAAGCATATATATTCCTTTGGGACTTATATCTAATCTGATTGGATTTCCACAATCATCCGGGCTATATGTGATTTATCCCAACAAATACTACTTGGATAAAACCGCATTTGATAAAAAGGATTTATCACAACATTTTCAACAAAACCCACTAATAAAAATAGTGGGTTTCCGTTTCGATATAAAACCCATATAACTGTGTCGTAGTAGCAATATAAACCAGTAAAGAAAAGTCAAGCGGGCCGACTATGTAATACCCTACACCACTATGCATCTTTAGTAGATCTCCCGTAACAAAATAATTTATTTAAAGCAGATCATACCACCTATCAACATTTGACTTTAGAGCTGTTATAGTTAAGTTTCAGCGGGAACTAATATATGGGAGGCCTATCCAATTTTCAATCGATTTTCACTAAATTTGACGGAGACATTTTAATCTGTTATACCAAATAACATTGCTATAGTATGCATAAGAAGGATTATATTAAAAAATATGATATATATCAGAGCCGAGTTCCTCAAAATGGAGACGTACGTCCAGAAATTCACTCCATTTGGGCTGATATTTGTCATTATTTGCACAATAAACCTGAAATCTTAGCCGATCTCGATAAAATTTGGCAAATGTGTTTCCAAGCTCTAGAAGATATTTGGTACCAAATATCATTGTTGTCGAATGCATATTACAAATGTGAGGGTCTTAAACACCAAATCGGATGAAACATATATATGGGAGCTATAGCTATATCTGTTACACAATTAACCCGAAATCGGTTGAAGATATGTGGGAGCTATATATAAATCTTATCCGATTATCACCAATTTCAATAGCGGTCGTCCTTGGGCCAAACAAATATTGTTTGCAAAATTTCATCTCAATCAGATAATAAATGCGACCTGCATTTTGTTCACAAGATTACATGAACGGACGGACGGACATACGGATTGACATGCATAAATCGACTCAGAGAGTGATTCTATGAAGATCCTCAAAAGTAACTATGGGCCTAACTCGCTTCCTTCAACATGCTACAAACCAATTGTGGAACTTGAAAACTACAGCTTTGAGGTATACCGCCATAAACAAAACAAAAGACATCAGTTTTGAGATTCGGAGAAGGTTAGTGTTGGCCAACAGATGCTACTATGGTCTATGTAAGCAGTTCAGAAACAAGGCCACATCTCGCCAGAACAAACTCACTCTCTACAAGACACTGATACTACCCGCGCTGTTGTATGAATCTGAAGCATGGGTACTTGCGCAAGCAGATGAGGCAGCGCTTGGAGTGTTTGATATACGGGCCGATCTGCATCGACGGCGAATATCGACGTCGAATGAACCACGAGCTATACACGGACATCGACATAATCAGACGTATCGAGCTGCAGCGACTACGGTGGCTATGCCATTTATTGCGAATGGATGAGGATGCCCCAGTTCATAAGGCATATAAAAGCAAGCCTGCTGATGGTTCGCGCAGAAGGGGAAGGGCAAGATTATCCTCTGCTAAAAGATAATCGTTATACGAAGGGAGAGGCTGCACAAGTAATTTTCTGTCATAGGCTGTAGTACCCATTACGAACTTCAAATACGAAATTTGAAAAAATTCCGTTAAAAATGTCGTTAATATCATCAAATACCGGAAGCGACCATTATATGTGGGCCCTTTGAAGACGTGGACCTACATAAAAAATTTTCTGTCATAGGCTGTAAAACTTAACATGAACTTCAAATTCGAATTTCTGAACAATTCCGGTGAATAATGCCTTTTAATCATCAAAATACCGAATATCGGGAGGTATCGCTATATAAGTAGGATATTCGAATACGTGGACCTGCATACGCAAATTTTTGCAATAGGCGGAAGTACCGGATACGAACTTTAAATACGAAATTTGAAACAATTCCGGTTAAAAATGTCGTTAACGTCATCAAAATATGGAATATCGTGGTAGTACCGTTGTATGGAGGCTATACGATATCGTGAACCTTTATAGACAATTCTCTTCCAGAGGGTAAAGTAATCAGGAGGAACTCCTGGTGCGGATTTTCAGACAATTCCATTGAAAAATTTAACTAAAATCATAAAAATACGAATATTTGGAGATACCATTATATAGGAGATATAAGATATCGTGGACCTATTTAGACAATACAATTTCAGTGGGTAAAGTACACAGAAGGAACTATTTATGTATAATTTTAGACAATTGACCTGTCTGCAGACCAAAGACTGACCTATCTACACTTTTAGCTTCCTATCTTAATTCGTTTTGACTCTAGCGTGATTACAACAGACGGACGGAATTATTACCAAAATAGTTAACAACTTTGGACTCTTCTGTATATTTTACACGAATTTCCAAAAATCATTTCTCTCCAAATTTGCTTAAGGGTAGACATATCCGGTCGGAATACTAAGGGTATATATCTGCCAGATCACCGACTGAGACTTTCTAACTTGCTGCAGAGCAATTCGTCTTTCAACTAAAGTTTTAATGTAATGACTCAGAGAAGTCAAGTCCCTCTCCTTAAGTTTTTCATATAAAAGTTTTCATAGGAATCTTTCAACTTCCAAGATCTTAAAGATTCAATTAAAAAAAATATATTTTTTTCTTTAACCGTTATTTTCAGGATTGTCACTTAACGCAATATCATTATTCTTATTTTGTCTCGGATAGTTGGTAAATGAAAGAGGCAGCTAAAGGATTTTTTTCTTCAGTAAACTTCGGTAAATATTATTTTGCCTCCGATCACATATTACTATTTTTTTATAGTATGCATCCACTGTGCTGTGATCGGCTTAATACAATCACAAAGCAAATATGCTTTTCTTCTGTCTCTCTCTCTCTTTTGGATGGTTGGATGATAAAGTGGTGATAGGCTGTGGGACCAGGGGATATGACATGCTACTATCTACCCAGAGAAGGCAAAGAATTTCAACACATTTTCCATGGTAATACTTTTGATTGCGTTGCTAATGTTGGGATTACTTTGGAAACTTGCTCTCTAAGTAATAAAAATAACAACATGGCCAAGTATTTTAGTGTGATAAGCGTTTTGTTGTTTGTTAACGGATTTATTTCGGTTCTGCGAAGCCGATTTCATAGGCATTGTAAACTTCATGGCGTTGTTGGTTGTGGTGGTCCATCAGACTTTCTCTCTCAACTCTTGGCAATTGTTATTGTTGTTTATGCCTCATTGAAGCGCGAAGATGGATGGATGGTTGGAGGGGAGATGACTATTCAGTTTTTTTGCGGTTTATGTGTGTGACTGGAGGTCGCTCCTTGTTGCTGTGCAGGGGGTGATGTGCATATTCCGTTGCGAAACTTCTAATTCCACTGTCTATTCGTTTTAATCTCGAAAATCTTTTTTACAATAATTATGCTTCGTATTCGCAGTATATTTAACTACGCTTCTTATGGCGGTATTTAGTGATGCTGTGTTTGGGAGAATGCCTGCAAAGCCAAGTGTTGACATATCCCTGATTATGATTTAGTATTAATATATACTATTATTATACTATATTAAGCAGTCATTACAGACCAATTATAAGATATTTGCTGGGTTCTTTGACCAAATATCAAAGATTATGAAGGAATGACTAAAAATGAAAGTTGATGGCAGTGTCAAAGAATTCTGCTGAATCGAGCACTTTTTCTGGAGTCGAAGTGAAAAATTAACTCGAATCCGAATGAACTCGAAATGCTGTAAACTCTAAGCGGAAATACCAACCAATGCGACAACATTCACTTTGAAAATTTACATCGTAAGCTAGATAGAGGATAGTTCCCCTCTTAGTCTTGGAGAATAGAAGAGGGGGAAATTTTCCCCAATTTTTGAGTGGAAACCAGTAAGGAAAACTCAAAAGTCGGGCGTGGCCCACTATATGATACCCTACACAACTATGCATATTTAGTAGAGCTCTCGTAAAAGAAAGGTTTATATTGGGAATTTCTGAGTTCTATGAGATATCTGGTACAAAATATGATTATGGTAGAATGCATATTCCAAAAATTGAAGATTTAAACACCAAATCGGATGCAAAATATATATGGGAGCGAATTTGAAATTCTTGCTTCTATGTTAAATTCGGTTAAAGTGCGAAACTCCATTTGGCCATTTGGTGCACAACAAACCTGAAATCGGATAATGATATGGGAGCTATATCCAAATCTGAACCGATGTTTATAAAATTGAAAACAGCTTTTTCTTGGCTGTATCTGATATCTGGTACCAAATATTATTCTTCTATAGTGCATTTTACGAATTTGAGGGACTTAAACACCAAATCGGATGAAACATATATATATGGGATACATAGCTATATCTGAACCGATTTTTGATGTATTTGCTTCTTGGGTAAACTTGGCCGAATGTGCCAAACTTCAGGCTGTTTGGGCTGATATTGGCTATTTTGTGCTCAGTTAATCCGAAATCGGTCGAAGTTATATATGAGTGCTATATCCAAATCTGAACCGATTTCGATAAAATTTAATACAACTATTTCGGGGCTGTACTTGATATCTGGTACCAAATATCACGGTTGTGGTTGGGAAGGTGAGAGACTTAAAGACAAAATCGGATGAAACATATATATGGGAGGTATAGCTATATATTTTCCATTTTCACCAAATTTGATGTACTTACTTCTAGGCTTAATTCAGTCGAACGTATAAAATCGTACATAATAAACCTCAAATGGGATGAAGATGTATATGGGGACTTAAACACCAAAATCGGATGAAACATATATGGGAGCAATAGCTATATATGAACCTATTTTTAACTAAAATTTTAAGTATTAACTTCGTGAATAAATTCTGTAGTCTGTTATATTGGGACTATACCAAAGCTTAGACTTATATTGACCGTTCTGTGTAAGGATGTTTCTTACATATGGGAAATCATATTGCTAAGTTACAGCAAATTTCGGTTAAAATTGTTACTAAAACACCCAAATATATTTAAATCTGAGGGTGCAGTTGTATGTGGGCTATAACAAAACGTGGACCTATTATTTTTTCTCCGGTTTTTTCTACGTATATAAAACAATTAGAAGTTTGGACATCACGTTTTGTTGTGAAATATGCTAAAACAGCATGAACAACATAAGCACGACAAAGGACGTAAATATAGGGCAATTACTACGGAGTTTGACATAGTCTCCTGGCATCGGACAAAAATTAAGATAACCCCTTCCTAAACCTATTTGACATCTATAAACGTAATGTTTCAGATTTACAGCAATCTTAAATCCAGATCAAATTGTACAGTGTAATATATGGTCAGCCACGTCCGAATGTAGCGCTTGCTTACTTGTTTCTCTATAATTATACCCTGCCCCACACTGTGGCACAGGATATTATAATGTCTTTGTCCATTTGCTTGTGACATACAGAAGGAAATGAAGTAGACTCATAGACTTAAGAATCATATTTTGATACGATTTATGCACGTACGTCCATCTATGCGATTGTCCATGTATTATTGTAATAAGATACAAGTCGCATTTATTGCCTGGTTAAGATTAAATATTCCACAAATCATTTGTGTTTAGCTCATATAGCCTGGTGAATATCGGTTCAAATTTATTAGTAGCTCCAATATATATTTAATATCATCCCAATTAGTATAGATTTCAGCACATCCCATCGGCCCAGGAGTAAGTACTTCAAATTTTGTGAAAATCGGTCCAGATATAACAATACTCCCATATATATGTTTCATCCGATTTGGTGTTTCAGTTCCTCACATTTAACAACAATGATATTTGGTATCAAATATCAGATACAGATCAGACCTCCCTTCAAAGGGTCAAAATATAACAAGTAAAAAAGTATCGGTCGGTTTTGCCGACAGATGTATACCCTCAGCCAATGTTCGAATATTTTAAAATATTTTGACTTCTGTTATGAATTTATGTCTCTCATCCTGAGATGAATTATTTCGCTTTATTTGATCGTTATTTTTGCAAAATTTTGAAACCTATGTGGGGCAAAATAAATGGTCCGATCTCTACCATCTTTAGAACAGGTCTTGCGTTGATGGAAACATTGAGATGTAGCATGTCTGCAATGGAATCGGATACGTAGATTCCGATAGTAAATATATCGGATATATATAGCGAAATACATACATGTATATATTCAAAGGAAGGGGATGTTAGCTAAAATGCTTATATCTCAAGAATGGTTGCACCAATTTCGACAAATGTTGGCAATTTTGTCAATTCAGAATAAACTCTAAAGAAGTCGCATGAAAAGATGCCAATAATTATGTTAATATAGATTTTGAATAATTTTGTGATTTT
Source organism: Musca domestica (assembly GCF_030504385.1). Classification (NCBI taxonomy): domain Eukaryota; kingdom Metazoa; phylum Arthropoda; class Insecta; order Diptera; family Muscidae; genus Musca; species Musca domestica. The sequence goes on along the minus strand of NW_026712329.1, from coordinate 334,133 downwards.
TTTCATATTTTTTATCGCATGCGATTTTTTTTAATTTGACTTATAATATTGAAGTGTATAAATTGTAATATTTTTCACCTTACAACACAGGTTGGGGTTATTATATGCAAATTGCAATTATCGTTCGATACTCACGAACATCAAAGACTTAAAATGGTAAAGACTAGACAAAATGCATTTTGAGCAAATGGTTTGTGTCTACAATAGATAGAGTAATAGCTCATGACAAAGGCTTGTCAATATAAAAACCATAATTACAGAAACAAATAACAACTAAAAATTTGAAAAATTCAATATTTTGGTCTTAAAATTTTATTCCATAGACCTTCCAATAATTTACATATTGCCTCAGCGGTTTAAATCAGTTAACATTTGTAGCTATGTTTTTATGATATCGTAACAACAGAGGTATTTTCACAGGGTTGCCATGTTTTAACTTTGTCTTGTCCTATCTTTACACTTCTATGTCTTTGCGAACATTTCAAAAGGGTAGGTTAGGCTCAGAAAGGCTAGGCCTATTGTTTTCAAAGATGACGCAATATATTCAGGGGTTGAAATGGACCAACAACTAAAAAAGTTTCTGGACCAACAACTAAAAACCAAAGGGCACGAAATGTCGCATGAAGTTAGAGTTTAGGACAGCGGGTAGAATGGACCACTTCTTTTGGGTGAAAAAATACCAACATTACTTACAGGCGATATCCAAAGTACACAAAAGCCTAGCTTCTGGCTTTTTATACCCTCCACCATAAATAGTATGGTGGAGGTATTAAGTTCGTCATTCCGTTTGTATCTCATCGAAATAATCATTTTAGACCCAACAAAGTATAGATATTTTTGATCAGCGTAAAATTCAAAGACGATTTAGCCCTGTCCGTCCGTCTGTTGTAATCACGCTACAGTCTAAGCGAAGTAAGATAGGAAACTAAAATTTTGCACAGATCTCTCTTTTGTCTGCAGGCAGGTTAAGTTCGAAGATGGGCTATATTGGTCCAGGATATCGTATAGCCCCCATATAACGGTACCCCCCGATATTCGGTATTTTGATGATTATAGCCACATTTTCTAATGGAATGGTCTGAAAAATCCACAAATGGAGTTACTTGGGATACTTCATCCCTTGTAAGAGAATTATCTATATAGGTCCACGATATCGTATAGCCCCCATATAACGGAACCCCCAATATTTGGTATTTTGATGATTTTAGCCAAATTTTTCCAATAGAATTGTCTGAAATTCCACAGAAGGAGTCTCTTATGAGTATTTCACCCCCTGAAAGAGAGTTGTCTATATAGGCCCACGATATCGTATATCCCCCATTTGACGGTACCCTCTGATATTCGGTATTTTGATGATTTCAGCCACATTTTTCAATGGAATTGTCTGAAATTCCACACATTTTACCCCCTGACATAGAGTTCTCTATATAGGTTAATGATATCGTATAGCCCCCATATAACGGTATCCCCGTTATTCGGTATTTTGATTATTTTAGCTATATATTCCAATGGTATTCTCTGAAAATCCACACAAGGATTTCTTTGTGAGCACTTTAACCCCTGAAAGGTATTTGTCTATATAGGTCCACAATATCGTATATCCCCCATATAACGGTACCCCCGCTATTCGGGATTTTGATGATTTTAGCCACATTTCCCAATGGAATTATCTGAAAATCCACACAAGGAGTTCCTTGTGAGTACTTAACCCCTGATATAGATTTGTCTATATAGGTCCACAATATCGTATATCTCCCCATATAACGGCACCTTCCGATATTAGGTATTTTAAAGATTTTAAAAGAATTTTCAATGGATTTTTTTTTTTGAAAATTTTCTAATTTGTTCCAAATCGTGGAGGGTATTCAAGGTTCGGCCCGGCCGAACTTATTGCTTTTTTACTTGTTTATGCTGATTTCGTTTACGAATATAGCCAAATATCGTAGACAAGCAAATCATATAGATGGGTCTACATTTGGAGACACAGAGGAGCCTCATGCTTTTGGAGATGATACCAAAATATTTAGGAATCTAAATGGACCAAAAACAGAAAAAAATTCCTGATCACATAATTGAAGCCAATCGACACGCCTGAGAAGAGAGTTAAGGACAGGAAAGAATTCTAGTATTTTGGATGATCATTGGATTATATTTAGCTGTAAAATGGACCACAACAACTAACCGCACGACGGAGTGCGTAAATATTGGCAAATGTCCCTGGTCAAAATATTAAGGGTAATATCCTGGCAGTACTCCGTAACACAATTTTAAAAGCGAAATCTTCCGAAATGGATTTAGAAATAAGGGGGCTTCTAATATATGGCAGTGTTGTTGGGTATCACATGGTCGGCCCGCACGTCTATAACTATTGCTCACTTGTTTAATCTGACTTAGAATTTTGAGTTGTTCATTTTCTACAGTTTTTATCCACTCCGCAACACTATGTGTTGAGGATATTATATACAGGTCGCAATTATCGTCCGATCCTCAAGAAATTTTGCATGAGGGTAGGGTTAGGGTCAGCATTGTCTATCGTATTTGAAGATGTACATTTAGTGGTTCAAATGGACCAAAACCAGAGGAAATTTTCTGATTTTGCTGTTGTTCTGCAGGTCACAATTGAAAACCAATCGACATGGAATTTTGCGTGATGAAGGAGAATTTTGGCATGACACCATTTTAAAAACGGAATCTTCCAAAATGTATTTGGACATAAGGGGGCTTCCAATATATTTTAGTTTTGTAGAGTATCACATAGTCGATCCCGCACGACTATAGCCTTTACTTACTTGTTTTTAATATAATATTTTTCGTAATTAAATTATGTACTCTATAGCAATGGTTTTTTGGTAGCAGAGCTACAAATGCCTCCGTCAAATTTGGTGGAAATCGATTCAGAGTTTGAAATACATCCCATACATGAGTCTCCTCTTATTCCAGATTATAACTGCTCTAAAGTTAAAGCACATTCAAACAAGTAAAAAAGTATCGGTCAGTTTCGCCGACAGATGTATACTCTCAGCCAATGTTCGATTATTTAAAAATATTTTGACTTCTGTTATGAATTTTCAAACTCTTGACTCTCTATGGAGTGGGTTTAGAAAGAATGGCCCAATATTGCCCATATCTGAGTTAAAAGTATTGAAAATTGTGACCCTTTGTGGTTGAGGTACAAAAGGGGGTTCGCAGACATATAGCATCTTCACAACAGATCTTGTGTTAGCAAAAATGTTTGCATGTGTAAAATTTGAAGAGAGTTTGATGCTTATTTTGAGGAGATACCAGATATTGCCCATCTCCGAACTCGATCTAAGTTTGACAAAAATATTTCGATGTACCAAGATCGACTCCAAATGTTCTGAAACGGATTTGGTTCAATGAGACCTAGGGTCTAAAACCGTTATTTCGACTAGGAACGTTTTGACCGTATCAAATGATATATAACCTCTATAGCCATATGACTGAGGGTATAAAAAGGTTATTAATTGGTATTATCTACTTCAAATAATTCCCAATATAGAAGTTTTTTTACGGGTAGCTCTACTAAATATGCTTAGTTCTTTAGGGATCATAAAGTCGGTCGGCCCTACTTTTGACCTTTTTATACCCTACACCACAAGGTGGTCAGGGTATTATGTCTTTGTGCATTTGTTTGTAACAGGCAAAAGGAAACGAGATAGACCCATAGTTCCTTTTGATGATCTGCATAGAATCTCTTTCTGAGTCGATTTATGCATGTCAGTCCGTCTGTCCGTCCGTCCGTCCGTCCGTCTGTCCATGTATTCTTGTGAACAAAATTCAGGTCGCATTTATTATCCGATTGAGATGAAATTTTCCAAACAACATTTGTTTGGCCCAAGGACGAACCCTATTGAAATTGGAGATAATCGGTAAAAATTTAGATATAGCTCCCATATATATCTTCGTCCGATTTGCCTTTTATTGTGCACCAAACGTGTAATATCAGACCGAAGAGTATGGAATTTTGCACATACAACCAAATAAGGCATGAAAATAAGTGTGCCAAATTTGATCGAAATCGGTTCAGATATAGCTATAGCTCCCATATAGATTGTTCATCCGATTTGTTATTTTTGTCCTCTCGCAGCCGTAATATGCACTCTGTAACAACAATATTTGGGGAAATATATCAAATGCAGCTCAGAAATACCTTTGCTAAATTTTATCGAGATCGGTTCAGATTTAGATATAGCTCCCATATATAACTTCGTCCGATTTACCTTTTATTGTGCACCAAACTTCTAATGTTTGCCCAAATGCGATGGAATTTGGTAACGACCGAATTGAGTCTAGAAGGTAGTATGCCAAAATTTGGTGAAGATCGGTTCAGATATAGCTATAGCTCCCATATATATTGTTCATCCGATTTGTTGTATTTGTTACCCACAGCCGTAATATGCACTCCGTAACAACGATATTCAGGGAAATAAATCAAATACAGCTCAGAAATATCTTTACTAAATTTTATCGAGATCGGTTCAGATTTGGATATATCTCCCATATATATCTTTATCTGATTTCAAATTAATTTTGCACCAAATGAGCAATACAAGTCCGAATTTAAAAGATTCAAATGCTTCGGCATATTTATTACTTTGAATTTTAAATTATAATTATAATCATAGCGTGTATGATTGAATTCTCCCATAAAAAGCTTTTAATTGTAATGCGCATTATGCTGGTTTAAAAAGCCTCGAAAATTGTTATTGTTATTATTATTTTTAATGAGAGTGGCGGTATAATTTGTCCTTTCCATATTTGTGAAGTGAACAGAATATAGCCGGATATATAAATTCCATATCTGAGAATAACCGCTGGTCGAATACTAATTCCTTTTTCTTATTATACCTAAACTAAGTCATCGTGAGATTGACGTTACCCACAGGAATAAATCCATATGCATTATTTACCTAAAACCTAACTACGACAAAGAGAGAAACTTTTCTCTAAAAACCTCACTTACGATTTGTCCTCGCCAATCTGTCCAAGTAAGTCCATTTTCCACAAACGCAACGATGTGTGTAAGTGCGCGTGTGTTGGCTGTTTATTTATATCTTATAAAGTTTACTGTCTTAACAGCCTTCATTTGTGGACCGAAGTGAACGGAACGAACGGACGAACATCCTGCTGCTCTTACATAAATAAGATTGTGAGTGAGTCGCGCTTTCCCTCCTTTGGTTCGGTTGGTTTCCTTCTCGCACTTCCTCTTCTTGATGCACTTGCATTAAGGTCTTTTCATTTTAAATAAGCGCAAACTAGCATCGGCGGTAGTAGCATTGGACCTCGGAGCGGCAGGCACTTAAGTGTGTGTGTGTGAGTAAGTAAGTAAGTGAGATAGTGAATATGGAATGAATGCTGTTTCACGGCGTTGTGTTATTCTCCTTGGATCTTGGAATATTTTGGAGTGGAGCATTACGCACTGTTTGTATCAAGGGAAATCATTTGGCCACTTATATTCGTTTCAACGTCCTTTTTCGTCCTTTTGACTGCTCTTGTACTTGGTGTGTGTTTTGTTGTTGTTGTTCTTATTATTGCACTTACACACTAGTATGGCTATTATATGCTGTTGGATTTGTTTCTCCTTTTTTTCGGGGCTATGGTATGCTGCTCATGCAGCTTATTTGTGGCACTTTGTTTCGCTTTGTTCCTCCAGCAAGGAGATCAACGGCAGCAGCAGCAGCGGTAGCAGTAAAACCAAACGTGAATAACTATGAAACGTTTGTGTCAGTGTAGGATTTATTTTAATTTTTCCTGTCTTGAAGATACGACTTGCAAAAGTATGCGCACTCTGGCATTACAGGCAAATAATTCTACTTTGTGAAATTTGTAATACAATTTGTTGTCTTTTTTTTCGTATTTTCATTCATTCTTTTTCTTTCAGTTTGAGGTCCATTCGGCCTCGTTGCATCTTCCACAAAAGGAAAATTTCAAATAGTTTATTTATGTTTTTATTTTGCTTTCTTTTATTGTGGTGTTGTTTTTATAAAGTTTCTTTGCTCAGTATTTTTCGTAAATTCAAAATAACTTGATTACGTTACCGAGTTTTCAATTACATTTTAATGCCAAATGTTCTTTTTTCGCCATGTACAGGATCATAACTTCTACCTCATAGACATTCCATTTAAATCGCATTAGCTGAACGAATGACCTATCTTTAAGGTCAAGCACATAGTTGGGAAGATGATGGGCAAAGAAATTCTTACTTTTGTGTGTCGTTTTACTGTCTTATCGTTTTACTGAATTAAAACAAATAAAGAAAGGACAAAAATCGGACGGGTCCGACAATGTGGTACCCCACACCTCTACGCATATTCAGTAGACCTTTGTATTTGGAGTTTATACGAAGTAAATCATACCAATTAAAATAGCTGTCATTTAAAATTTGATGGAACTAATAATATGAAGACTGTATCATTTACATCAAATTAGAGGAAAATATATAGGAAGCTATATTCAAATCAGAACGCATTTCGACACAATTTAGTACAGATATTTCCAAATAGTATCTGATATAGTGTACAGAATATTATTTTTATGTAGTGTATATTACGGCATTTGGGTACATTATCATCAAATCGGGTGAAATATATATATATATATATATATATAAAGAAGCTAAAGCTATGTCTACACTGATTTTTATCAAATTTGACGTATTTACTCGCAGCCTGAATTCTGTCGAATTTTCCAAAATCCATCCCATCTGTGCTGATATTGCACATTTAGTGAAAACAAGTAAGCAAAGGCTATTGTCGTGCGGGGGCGACTATGTTCTACCCTACAACACTACAATATGTTAGAAGCCCCCTTATGTCCAAATCCATTTTGCAAGATTTCGCTTTTGAAATTAGGATTTTGACTGGGGACATTTGCCCAACATTTATGCACTCCGTCGGGATGTTAGTTGTTGTAGTCCATTTACAGCTAAATATAATCCAATGGACATCCAAAATGCTAGAATTCTTCCCTGTCTTTAACTCTCCTCTCAGGCGTGTCGACTGGCTTCAATTGTGTAATCGGAAAAACATTTCTTTTTTGTTTAATTTGAACCCTTAAATATTTTGCAATCATCTCCAAAAGCAAGAAGCCCCTCTGTATCTCCAAATTTAGACTCATCTATATGATTTGCTTGTCTACGATATTTGGCTATATTCGTCAACGAAATCAGCATAAAAAAGCCAGAAGTTCGCCTTTTGTGTATTTCGGATATCACCTGTAAGTAACGCTGGTATTTTTTTCACACAAAGTGGTCCATTGTACCCGCTGTCCTAAACTCTAACTTTATGCGAGATTTCGTGTACTTTGGTTTCTATTTGTGACCTTTATAACGGCTGCAAAATCAAGATAATTTTTAGTTGTTGGTCCATTTCAACCCCCTAATATATTGCGGACATCTTTGAAAACAATAGGCCTAGCCCTTCTGAGCCCAACCCTACCCTTGTGAACATTTTCGTGAGGATCGGACGATATTTGCAATACTTATATCCCCAACCTGTGTTGTAAGGTGAAAAAATATTACAAAATATTAAAAGTCAAATTGAAACCAGTAAGAAAAGCTCAAAAGTCGGGCGGGGCCGACTATATGATACCCTACACCACTATGCATATTTAGTAGAGCTCTCGTAAAAAGGTTTATACAGGGCATTTCAGAGCTCTATGAGATATTTGGTACAAAATCAAAATCTATCTAATTCTATCGTGCATTTTACGAACTATAGCTATCTCTGAACCGGGTTTCTCCAAATTTGACGTATTAGCTTCTAGACTGAATTCGGTCTTATGTACGAAAATTCAGGTGATTTGGGCTGATATTGACCATTTGATGCACAATTAATACGAAATCGGATGAAGACATATATGGGAGGCATATCCAAATCGGAACAGATTTTAATAACATTAAAATCAACTAATTTATCTGATATCTGGTACCAAATATCATTCCTGTGGAGTGCATATTACGAATGTGAGGGACTTAAAGACCAAATCGGATGAAAGATATATATGGGAGCTATAGGTATATCTGAACCGATTTTTACTAAAATTGGTGTACTTGCTTCTGAGCTGTTTTCGGTCGGATTTGCCAAAATTGATGCTATTACGGTCATTTGGTGGTCAATCACCCGAAATCGGATGAAGATATATATGGGAGCTATATCCAAATCTGAACCGATTTCGATAAAATTTAAAACAGCTATTCCTGTGCTCCATCTAATACCTGGTACCAAATATCACGGTTGTGGAGTGAATATTACGAATGTGAGGGACTAAAACACTAAATCGGATGAAACATATATATGGTTGCTATATCTATATCTGAACCGATTTTCACTGAATTTGATATACAGCCTAGAAGCCTGAATTTGGTCCGATGTACTAATATTCAGTCCATTTGGACTTATATCGGCCATTTGGTGCACAATAACCCGAAATCGGATGAAGATATATATGGGAGCTATATCCAAATCTGATCCGATTTCGATAAAATTACAAACAGCTATTTCTGGGCTGTATCTTATATCTGGTACCAAATATTACGGTTGTGGAGTGCATAGTAGGAATGTGAGGGACTTAAATCAAATCAAATCGGATGAAAGATATATATGGGAGCTATAGCTATATCTGAACCGATTTTCTCCAAATTTGTTGTATTTGCTTTAAGGCTAATCTCGGTCACATGTGCCAAAATTCGGGCCATTTGGGCTGATATTGGCCTTTTGGTGGTCAATTAACCCGAAATCGGATGAAGATATATATGGGAGCTATATCCAAATCTGAACCGATTTCGATAAAATTTCAAACAGCTATTTCTGCGCTCCATCAAATACCTGGTACCAAATATCACGGTTGTGGAGTGCATAGTAGGAATGTGAGGGACTTAAAGATCAAATCGGATGAAAGATATATATGGGAGCTATAGCTATATCTGAACCGATTTTCTCCAAATTTGATATACTTGCTTCTAGGCTGAATTTGGTCCGATGTACTAAAATTCAGTCCATTTGGACTTATATCGGCCATTTGGTGCACATTTAACCCGAAATCGGATGAAGATATATATGGGAGCTATATTTAAATTCGATCCGATTCTCACCAATTTCAATAGGGTTCGTCCTTGGGCCAAAAAAATATTGTTTAGAAAATTTCATCTCAATCGGATAATAAATGCGACCTGCATTTTGTTCACAAGAATACATGGACGGACGGACGGACGGACGGACTGACATGCATAAATCGACTCAGAAAGTGATTCTATGAAGGTTCTCAAAAGTAACTATGGGTCTATCTCGTTTCCTTCTCCATGTTACAAACAAATGCACAAAGACATAATACCCTTACCACTATGTGGTGTAGGGTATAAAAATCGCATGCGATAAAAAATATGAAAAAATTAAAAATATTTCACAAAATACTACAAAATCTATATTATTATCATTATTGGCATCTATTTATGCGATTTTTTTAGATTTTATAATTTTATGTCAAGAGCGCATTCTGAATTAACAAAATTTGTCAAAATCGGTTCAGCCATTCTTGAGATATATACATTCTAACTAACATCCCCTTCCTTTGTATATACACATTGTATATATTTCGCTATATATAACCGATAAATTTACTATCGGCAACTACGTAACAGTCAGAATTGACCCGTTCTTCTATTTGTGATTTCGCAGGGATTAAAAATATTCGCGGTTTAATGGAAAATTTGACTTTTATTTAACACAAATGTTGTGGCCTATTTTACCCACTATTATTACTATTACCTATGACCATCAACATTGGAAAGCTTCTGCCCAGCCCTAAGCTCTAGCCCCATGCTAACTTCTGCTTTGATTGGCCTATAATTGCGACCTGTAGTGCAACTGCAAAATCAAGAATTTTTTCAGTTTTTGGTCCATTTCAACCCCTAAATATTATGCGATCATCTCCAAAAGAAATAGGGTTCTATTCTGACCCTAGCCCCACCTCCATTCTAAATTTCGTGAAGATCGGGCCATAATTGCGACCTGTAGAGTGATTACAAATTAACATGGACAGACGGTCAGACGGACATGCATAGCTAGATCGGCTCAGCTCGGCGAGATAGGAAGATCCATATATACTTTCCTATGTTGGGAACAAATATTTCGTGGTGTTACATAATTGTTGGCCAATCAAACTTATAATACCCCTAACACATAGTGTTGTAGGGTATAAAAAAACTTGTAATTGGACTAAGAGAATATGGGAGCTACTTCCAATCTTAACCAATCTCGAAAAAAATAAGCGTGGACCCTTCAAATCTGTATCTCATATCGTGTTGGGGACCTAATAATCAAATCGGAAAGCATTTAAATGTACCAATTCTCGCTAAAGTTGACATACATGTTGGTCCACTATGCAGTCTAGTTTGTCGAATAAATCAGTCATTTTTGACCGTATATTAAACAACTAACAACTTAAACTATGCAATAAAATTCCGAAATCTCTAACCCCTACAAAAGTACCCGATATTCGGTATTTTGATGATTTCAGCGACATTATTCACCGGAATTGTTTCAAATTAGGTATTTGAAGTTCGAAATGGATACAACAGCCTAAGACAGAAATTTCTCTGTGCAGGTCCACGTCTTCGTATAGCCCCCATATAAGGGTACCTCCCGATATTCGGTATTTTGATGATTTCAGCGACATTATTCACCGGAATTGTTTCAAATTTGGTATTTAAAGTTCGCAATGAATACTACGATCTAAGACAGAAAATTGTCTGTGCAGGTCCACGCCTTCGTATAGCCCCCATATAACTGTACCTCCCGATATTCCGTATTTTGATGACTTTCACCTATTTTTTTTTTCTAAATTTCGCATTAGAATATTGTAATGGCTTATGACAAAAGTTACCTATGCAGGTCCATGTCGTCGTATTGACCCTAATATAACAGTTACATTCGGTATTTCTAAGATTTTAAGAGAATTTTTAACGGATTCTGTTGTTTTTGAGAATTGCAAATTCGTTCCAAATGGTGGAGGATATTCAAAGTTCGGCCCGATCAAACCTACAGCTTTTTTACTTGTTTAAATTCCACTCCGAATCTCTCACTGATACTTTTACCAGTTTTAAGAATTTTCTTACAATTTATGGAATACTTTATATTTCTGCTGCTAAATTGCACTTACGCTGTATATTAATGGGTTTAGATGAAGAAGAATATGATTGGTTTCTGAAAAACGAACATTTGAAAAAGGCTAACCTAAATATCTATAGATATTCAGAAATTATGCCTAAAACAAACTATCAAATATTCCAAATGTTTATCTGCCGTCTACCTATAAATAATCGAATGCTTTCGAATTTATGTCTACATATGTTGGGAAATGAAGTCTTCGTATCATTAAGAATGAAAAACTGGAAGTCATCATTATTGTTGTCAATGTTCGAAAGAATGCACGCTATGTGAGTATGTATTTATAGGCATGAACCAATTCGCTTGACTGTCATTGATGCATGAACTCTGCAAAAGAAATGTCAACATATAAGAATTGTCTGCGAGATGAATGTTCCGTTCTACATTAGCATTGTACACATATACAAAAAAACTCAGCAGTGCAACGAACAATGCAATCAATGTTGTACTCGTATTCGAATTTCAACCAGTAGCACATCTCCTTCCGTTGTATTGTCATATGTGCAAAATATGAACATTCACGGATATAAATGCCGAGTCAAGGAATTTCTGAAACAAAACAAATACCAATAACAATGTCGGAAAATGTCAAATTATTTTGTAAATCATCTTAGTGGGAGATTGCAAGGCTGATAGGGATTCAGTATGAAAACATTACATGTGTAGATTTGATTAGTCGCTGGTCAGATAGATGGTGAAACATTTTATATGACATTTCTAAGTTTATGTTAACATCAAATTTAACAAGTTAAAAAGCAATAAATTCGGACGGGCCGAACTTTAAATACCCTCCACCGTTTGGAACGAGTTTGGAAATAAAACCCTTAAAAAAATCTGTTAAAATTTTAAAAATATAGACGTGGACCTGCATAGGCATTGTTTGTTATAAGTCATTACCAAAATTAAATTCGAAACTTGAAATAAAGGGTGAATAATGTAGCTAAAATCATCAAAATATCATGTATAGGGAGGTACCGTTATATCGAAGCTGTGCGAAGACCTGGACCAACATAGACAATTTTCTGTCATAGGCTGTAGCACCCATTACGAACTTCAAATACGACATCTCGACATGATGACATGTCGCTAAAATCTTCAAAAATAGCGAATATAGGGATGTTCCGTTATATAGGGGCTATACGAAAACATGAACCTGCCCAGACTATTTTCTGTCTTAGGCTGTAGTATCCATTTCGAACTTCAACTACTAAATATTAAACAATTCCTGCTAATAATGTCGCTAAAATCTTCAAAATACCGAATATAGGGAGGTACCGTTATATGGGGTCTATATGAAAACGTGGGCCTATATGGCCCATTTACAAACTTAACCTACCTACTAGAAAAATAAATATGTGTTTTAGGCTTTTATCTCAATTCGTTCGAAGAATAGCGTGATTACAACAGACAGACAGATAGACAGACGGACATCGCTAAATCGACTTAGAATTTTACTCTGATCACGAATATATGTACTTTGTTGGGTCTGACATGAGTATTTCGAGGAGTTAAAAAGGGAATGATAAAGTGAATATACCCTCCATAGTATGGTGGAGGGTATAAAAACTATACCAAAGCTGTAAATCAGATAAGTTGTACAAGGTGTAACAGATTCCGAAAACATATTGTAATAGCTATGTAAGGAAACGTGGCTGAAAAAGCCAATTATCTACAAGAGAAAGTGGTCCCAATAGCGAACAGCAATCACCAATTTTATAATAATTTAATTGAAACTAGTAAAAAAGTAGAAAGTTCGGCCCGGCCGACATCCACTAAGAAGTGGACCTGCATAGGCAACTTTCGTCATAAGCCGTTACAATATTCAAATACGAAAACTGAAAAAAATCCGGTGAATAATGTGGCTAAAATCATTAAAATACCTAATATAAGGAGGTACTGATATATGGGGTCTATACGAAGACCTGGACCTGCATAGACAAGTTTTAGTCATAGACTGCAGTACCTATTACGAATTCTCGAAACTTAAAACAACTCCGGTGAATAATGTCCCTAAAATCGACAAAATATCGTATATCGGCGGGTACCGAGTAAAGCGCTTGGAAAGAACTCCTACTATGGATTTTTAGACAATTCCGTTGGAAAATGTTGTTAAAATCATCAAAATACCGAATATCGGGGGGTACCGTTGCATGGGAGCTATACGATATCGTGGACCGATATAGGCCATCTTCGAACTTGACCTGCCTGCAGACAAAAGACTGATCTGTGCAAAATGTTAGCTTCCTATTATTATTCGTTTTGAATCTAGCGTAATTTCAATACAAAATCGCCAAAATATCGAATATCGGTGGTACCGTTGTATGTGGGATAACGATATCGTGGACATAGATAGACATTTCTCTTCCAGTGATTTAAGGATTTTTAGACATTTCTGTTGAAAATGTGGCTAAAATCATCAAAATACCGAATATCGGGGGTATCGTTTATGGGGGCTATACGATATCGTGGACCTATTTAGACAATACTCTTAAAGTGGATAATGTACACAGAAGAACTCCTTGTGTGGATTTTCAGACAATTCCATTGAAAAATGTTTCTAAAATCATCGGAACACCGATTGAAGAGGGGTACCGTTATATAGGGGATATATGATATCGTGGACCGATTAGCCAATCTTCGAACTTGACGTGTATGCAGGCCAAATTCTTATCTGTGTAATATTTCAGGTTACTATCTTAATTCATGGTAGTATAACTATTTCTTAAAAATACGATTTCTCCTAAAATTTATCCAGTATTCCGTATCTGCTGAAGTAATGGTGTTCTTAGGAGGCGCACTTCTCACATTTTTTAATGTTTTAAAAACACGTTGAGTTTTCACAATTGACTTCTTCTGTTGAATGTAAATTTCGGAGCGCTCGCGTGGCATGTATTGCTTCATGGTAAAAATCTGCTTGAACTGACGCTTCAAACGCATTTTGTCATTAAGCGATGTGACATCTCTGTCAAAAGTCATGGCGTTGCCAGATGGGTCCGTCGAATATGGGCAACCCTGTACTTCCATGTATCATTTTTATGCCCTCAACCCGAGCATGGAGTGTAAATGAAATCCGCGAAATGTACATTTAAGATTTTTGATCAGCATACAGAGTGAGATAAAAAACTACAACAAAGTCAAACGCCATCATTTTTACATTTTTTTTTTTAATTTATTGAATGAAAGCAAACAACGGAAATAGCATCAAATTTTAGAATAAGTTTAGATTTGTTCGCACGAATCGTGGCCTTCAAACGGCCAATGAAACCGTCACACGCTGCCTGTTTGTTGATCTGCGGTATTTTGGCCCGTTCCCGGGGAAGCGCTTGCTTGAGGTGATCGACACTTTGGTATTTTTTAGTGCCAAACTTGCTTTTCAAAATACTCCAGACCCAATAGTCCAACGGATTGCTATCCGGAGATTTTGGTGGCCATTGTGCGCTGGAAATTCTTGGGTGGCGCTTGATGTGTGCGATGGTGCTGAGTCCTATTGGAATGTCCACTGTCTGCGGCCAAAATGTTTAGCATCCAAAGGCTTTAATACACACTCCAGAATATTTTCGCGATAATATTCGACATTTATTCTGATGCCACGGTCGATTAATACCGTCACCATGGCCAGTGCTTGAGTTCTGGTGGCCAACCGAAGGTGCACATTTTCAGCTTATCTTTTTGGCAAGTAAACACGATCATTTTGTTTTGTTTGTTGCTGGACAACGAATATTTTCTCATCGGAGAAACCCAAATTTGGCAGTTCACCACTTTCGGCTGGGGTCAGCTCGCGGCCGCCAAGGGCACGTTACAGAAATGTATTTGATTTAGGAACCAGAGTAAAGAATACGAAGTTATTTTTTCGGTTGAGGGACAGTTCATTTTTATTCGGGTACTATCATTAATCGGGTTTGATAAAGTTTTTAACGGAGTTCTAACGGGAATATTCCGCAGGCGTGGCGTCGAGACAAAGAGATAAAAAAATGCAACAAAGTCATTTACATTTTTTTAATTTTATTGAATGAAAGCAAAAATTGTCGTAAATTGCATCAAATTTTAGAATAAGTTTAGATTTGTTCGAATTGGTCACCTTTAGCACGAATTATGGCATTCAAACGGCCACTGAAATCGTCACACGCTACCCGAATATTTTTCTGCGGAGATTTTGGTTGCCATTGTGCACTGGAAATGAAGCGAGAAACCTCATTCTTGGGTGGTGCGTGCTGAGTGCGATGGTGCTGAGTCCTGTTGGAATGTCCAAGGTCTGCAGTCAAAATATTTGCGTGCCCAAGACTTTGATACACCCTTCAAAATATTTTCGCGATAATATTCCACATTTATTCTGATGTTATACTCGATTAATACGAGCGGATTGCGACCATAGCTGTTTGTCTACAAACTGCTGGACAACGAATGTTTTCTCATCGGAGAAAACCAAATTCGGCAGCTCACCTCTTTCGGCCAAGCGAAGCAACTCTTAAGCTCTTTTGTGTCTATTTTCTTTCTGTTGCGGTGTAAGTTTTTACACTTACTTTCAATGACTTTACCCCGAGCTCACTTTTCAATATTTCCCGAATGGAATATTGCGATATGTTCAGCTCACGAGCCAAAAAGGTCTATTCACATTTAAATGCTAGAGTGCTCTAACGATAGCCACTTGTGGTTTTCCAGCCAAATATGAAGAAATCGCACACATCCATCCGTTTGTCCGTCAGTGGAAATCACTGTAGCTCTCGACCAGAATGGTTTCAAATTTTGTATTAAAATTTGTAATGTATAATACAGGACCACGTCTTCACATAGCCCCCATATAACGATTTTCCTTTGAGCGGTGGAGGGTTTCAAAAATTCGGCCCGGCCGAACTTACTTACTTTTTTACTTGTTTATTGTTAAATTATGATCCGAGTCAAAATGTTCCTTTATACTTTATATTTTTGGAGAAAGTGTCATAGGAAAAATTATTCCAGATCACATTTTATACCCTCCACCTTGGAAATGAGGGTATATTAATTTTGTCATTCCGTTTGTAACATCCCTAAATATTCGTCGACCCATAAAGTATATATATTCATAATCGGCATAAAATTCTAGGTCGATTTAACGATGTCCGTCTGTCTGTCTGTTGAAATCACGATACAGCCCACGTCAAAATTTAGCAGAAGTATTTGCATTGCGTCTAGGATGGTTGGTATTGAAAATGATATATCCGTCCACGTTTGGATATAGTCCCCATACAACGGTAACTCCCGATATTCGGTACTTTTATGGTTTTTGTCACATTTTTTTCACGGATTTGTCTAAAAATTGGTATTTGTGTTTCCTAATGGACTCTAGCTCTGTTGCCGAAACATTTTTTGTATGGCCCCACATAGCGGTACCTAACGATATTCGATATTTTGATGATTTGTGCGACATTTTCCCACGAATATGCCTACAAATTGGTATTTGTGGGTCACAATGGGTTCTAATGTTTCCTTTATCCTAGGGTGGAGGGTATTAAAAGTTTGGTCCGGTCGAACTTAATGTTTTTTCACTTGTTTTGTGTGTCTTTGAACAAACGAAGTTTGTGTGCATAATATGTACCATAATAAATAGAATACATTTTCTGTTAAGAAACCCTTGTATAGTTCTAAAAAAATTAACACCTCTTCCAAATTTACTGCAAATTGTCTTATAATTATACCCTATAACACTATGTGTTGGGGGTATTATAAGTTTGATTGGACCAAAAATTATGTAACACCACGAAATATTGATTTCCCACATAGGAAAGTATATATGGATCTTCCTATCTCGCCGAGCTGAGTCGATCTAGCTATGTATGTCCGTCCGTCCATCTGTCCGTCTGTCCATGTTAATTTGTAATCACTCTACAGGTCGCAATTATGGCCCGATCTTCACGAAATTTAGAATGGAGGTGGGGCTAGGGTCAGAATAGAACCCAATTTCTTTTGGAGATGATCGCCAAATGTTTAGGGGTTGAAATTGACCAAATACTGAAAAAATGTCGGATTTTGCAGTAGCTATACAGGTCGCAATTATAGAGCAATCGACGCGTGTAGCTAGAGTTTAGGGCGGGGAAGAAGCCTACCAATTTGGGTGGTCATCGGATAATATTTAGCGGGTAAAATAGGCCATATCTTTTTTGTTGAAAAAATTCAAAATTTTTCATTAAACCGTCGAGAACGGCTGAACTGATTTCGACAGTTCTCATTAATTCAGAATGGCCTCTTGGGAGGAAAAGAAAAACGTCTAAAAAGCGCATACAAATATCTCTCTAAAGATGAAAATATTCATTTTGTAATATTTTCTCATATTTTTTCCATTTTGTCATATTTTTGGCATATTTTCATTTTGAATTAAACATTTGGTAATATTTCTACAGCTAACAAAACTAAGTAGTTATGACATCAGAATATCATATACAGATCGCATTTATGGCCCGATCCTTACGAAATTTTGCATGGGGATAAGATGAGGGTCAGAATAGAAGCCTACTCTTTTTGGAGATGATCGCCATATATTTAGGGGTTAAAATGGACCAAAAAACTGCAAAATTATCAGCAGGTCGTAATTATCGCCCGATCCTCACGCACATTTGAATGGGGGTTACCGGACATTGCAAAAGCCAAGCAGTTTTGGTTGGCCATCCAAAAATATTCAATGTGCGAAATAGTTTGCCAACTTTTGTAGACTAAATAGGAAAATGTCCATTCCAGTGACTGTTTGGAGAATTCACAAATACAGGAAAGACGCATTTCTGACTATTTCGTTAACGCTGATTTCGTGAAAGAATATAGTCAAATGTCCGTATCTCATATAGATGCGTTACAGTCAAAAACCAATAATAAATGTTAATCTTTTGCCACTTCTGAGAGATTATAGGTCTTCGGGAAATATTGGTTCCAGATCTAGGAAGACCATTTAAGTGCAACATCTACCAATAAATTGGAAATGAGCAAATTAGTTTAAGTTGCTATTATTCGAAAATTAGAGAACGAAACCTGATGGTTTTCTTTTATAATTTGTCACAATATCTCGTGAAATTCTTTCGAGTATCTTGCCTATATAAACTGTATCGTTTATTATAGTGTTGTAGGGTATTCAACGGTCGGCCCCGCTCGACTGTATCCTTTGCTTACTTGTTTTAAATGTACAATAGTAAGTCTGAATTATGCAAATGCCAAGTGGACTTAATTTTACTTGTTTTTAAATTAAAACTCTTTTGGGGTTCTTAGGCCAAACATTGTTAAGGCTCTAATATAGTTTGGACCATATACTTAGTGACCCCTATAATTTGCGATCTATATTTTTTATTTTCACTGGTACAAAAAATGGAATAATTCGGTACAATTTTAGGCATAGTCCCCTTGTTCGATTAGATTTCAAGTATTTTTATACTCTCCACCATACTATGGATGGTATATTAACTTTGTCATTCCGGTTGTGACTCCTCGAAATACTCATGTCAGACCCAACAAAGTATATATATTCTTGATCAGCGTAAAATTCAAAGTCGATTTAGCGATGTCCGTCTGTCTGACTGTTGTAATCACGCTATCTCTCGAACGAATTGAGATAGAAGGCTAAAATTTTGCACACATGTTTCTATTTCATATAGCCCCCATATAAGGGATATTCGATATTTTGATGATTTTAGCGACATTATTCACCGGAATTATTTCAAATTTAGTATTTGAAGTTCAAAATGGATACTACAGCCTATGACAGAAAATTGTCTGCGCAGGTCCACGTCTTCATATAGCCCCCATAGAACGGTACCTCCGGATATTCGGTATTTTCATGATTTTTGCGACATTATTCACCGGAGTTGTTTCAAATTACGTATTTATAGTTCGTATTGGGTACTACAGTCTGTGACAGAAAATTGCGTATGCAGGTCCAGGTCTTCGTATTGCCCCCATATATCAGTATCTCCCTATATTCGGTATTTTACCGATTTTAAGTACAAAACTCACCGAAATTGTTTGAGATGTCGAATTTGAAGTTCGTAATGGAGAAAATTGTCTATGCTGGTCCAGCTCTTCGCACAGCTTAGATATAACGATACCTCCCTATATACGATATTTTTATGATTTTAGCTACATTATTCACCGTTTATTTCAAGTTTCGAATTTGAATATGGTAATGGCTTATGGCAAACAATGCCGATGTAGGTTCACGTCGCCCCGTTTTAACTCAAATTGTATATGTATATTTCTACCAATTGTCCTGGAAATAAGGTAAATAGGAATACATATCTAACGAAAACTTAAATAATTGTTTTCCCCATTTCACAAGTGAGAATACAAAAAATTGATTCCCAAACCCACATTATGGGACACACAAATTTGCATCACAATCCCTATTTCTCAAGAATTTCGTACACACATTCACGTATTGACAAATAAAAACAAGTAAATATTTAGAACGCTCATTCGTATGCAAAATGTTTTTCGTTACCCCGCCACATAACAAAGAAAGAAATCGTTCTTCACCTGCACTTGGCAGAACAATAATATTTCAAGGTGAACGAATGACAAGCATTTCTTGTCGCAGTTTACAGTTTCATTCGGAAACGCAAAACTATTCACAGTTGACAGGATACTGTCTTTCATAAATGACAGTATATTGCACGTATGTATCCCCAACCGTGTGTATATGTATATGTACATTCGATAGAATATGACCTGCATCGAGGATGTCTGCTGACATCTGTACACATATACCACACCACACACACACGCACATACGCACATAGAAACGTACGCCTTAATACTGCGGAGAATATATCCCCCAGTCGCATTCACTGGCATTTGACTTGATGGAGCTTTTCCTATCGCAAACGACCGATACACCAGCCGACCAATGTCGTCGTCTGTTCGCAGTAGTAATAGACACTTGGATGCGACAAGCACAAATGCCAAATGCCCTGCCATGTCATGCCTTGCAATAAGGTGTGTCATCTGGCGACATCCATCAGTTCGCCGAGCGGCAACAAATATGTCAAATGTGAGGTGATAGAAGAAATGCATTGCTGCCTCAACAGAACTTTTTGACGAATGTATGCATTCGGGTGCGTGTGTATGTCAATGTCGAGATATTGATTGGTGTGGGTATGTGGAGATGAATGCTAGGGGTACTATTCTGTGAAATGCTAAATGAGATCATATTATACACGCTTTAAATGTGATAAATTTCGACTGCAGTGAAGTTGAGTCAAAACGTTGTAGCAAACACACTTCAGTGTTGGAATTCGGTGGAAGCAATTGACTTCAAATTTTTCCTAGGGCTTGTGAGGAAATAAGACTCAGAGATAGTAGTACGTAGGTGAAACGAAGTGAACGGAATTATTTTGATCTTTGAGAACTCTTCTTAAAACGTTCAGATGCTCTAGAAAGTTTTTAATAAAGATCTGAGGTATATTTTAGTAGAAGTTAATTTGTATAAGTCTTTATACCCTCCACCATAAATAGTATGGAGGGTATATTAAGTCATTCCGTTTGTAACTCCTCGAAATAATAATCTTAGACCCAACAAAGTATACATTCTTGATCAGCGTAAAATTCTAAGACGATCTAGACCTGTCCGTCTGGCCGTCCGCCCGTCTGTTGTAATCCTGCTAGAGTAAAAACGAATAAAGATAGGAAGCTAAAATTTAGCACCGATCTGTGCCAACGATATCGTTTAGCCCCTATATAACGGTACCCCCCGATATTCGGTATTTTGATGATTTTAACCACATTCTTTAATAAAATTGTCTGAAATTCTACACAAGGAGTTCTTCGTAACTATTTTACCCCCTGAACAAGTATTGTCTATATCGTTCCACGATGTCGTATAACCCCCATATAACTCGATATTCGGTATTTTGATGATTTTAGACAAATTTTTAATGGCATTGTCTGAAATTCTACACAAGGAGTTCTCTGTGAGTACTTTAATCCCTGAAAGAGAATTTTCTATATAGATTAACGTCTTCGTACAGCCCCCACATATCGGAATGATCTGAAATTTCACACAAGGAGTTCCTTTTGAGTACTTAACCCCCAGAAATAGATTTGTCTAAATCGGTCCACGATATCGTATAGCCCCCATACAATGATGCCCCCCATATTCGGTATATTAATGATGTTTGCCACATTTTTCAATGGAATGGTCTAAAAATCCACACAAAGAGATTCCTCTGAGTACTTTACCCCTGAACGAGAATTGTCTATATAGGTCTACGTTTTAGTATAGCACCCACATAACGCTACCCCGAGATATTCGATATTTCCTGGATTTTCGCGACTTTTTTCACCGGAATTGCGTCAAATTGCGTCAAATTTCGCAACGGAAAATTTTCTATGCTGGTCTACGGCTTAGTATAGCCCCCATACAACGGTACCTCTCTTTTTCGGTATTTTGATAATATTAGTGACAATTATTCATCGGAATTGTGTCAAATTTCGTATTTGAAGTTCGGGTTCGTTACTACAGCCTATCACAAAAAATTACTTATCCAGCACTACGTCTTCGTATAGCCCCCATATAAAGATTTTCATTTGAGCGGTATTTTTCGACGGATTTTTTTTTTTTTTTTTTTTGTTTTTTGAAAATTTTCCAGTTCTTTCCGAATAGTGGAGGATATAAAAAGTTCGCCTCGGTCGAACCTAGGTGCTTCTTTTCTTGCTAAGTATATACCAGAACTGGTGAAAAATTATACAAACCTGTCTATGACTATTTTGTCCTTGAATAATTCGGAATGGGTTTCAAGATATATGGGGCCCACAATAGCAAAAGTTGAGGAGATAGGGAAAATCGATGAGACACGTGTGTTCAATAGAGGGTTTATCAACTTTGCCATTCCGTTTGTAACTCTTCGAAATACTAATATTACACCCAACAAAGTACAGGTTCACGTTTCCTAACTTATTATTTCAAACTTGCAATTCATTCATTCATTCAATTCATTCAACCACGGCAACAGAAAATTGATACCATAGACGGATATTTGAAGACGTTTTACTAACCAATTTAACTGGCAAAAAAGTGGACCCAGTTCCTATTTTTATACCCTACAACACTATGTGTTTGGGGGTATCATAAGTTTGATTGAGCCAAAAATTATGTAACACCTCGAAATATTGGTCCCGCACATAAGTAAAGAACAGCTGGGTCGACGCCTCGAAATACACATTTTAGACCCCACAAAGTATATATATATTCTGGGGAGAATATCCCAGACAAAAAACAAGGGAACTGATGAGGATTGGTGGCTCTTTCCGAAACCTAGGTATTCCCTGCCTTACCCCCTGGTAAACATTACCATCGTTCTCCACTAATAAACAAACGTTGTTTTTATAAAAACAACAATAAAGGAATAAAGCCTGACCATTTTGCAACAACAAAATACTACGGTATCCCGAACAAACAAGCCACACTGTTCTATTCTTGATCAGCATAAAATTCTATGTCGATTTAGCAATGTCCGTTCGTCTCTCCGTCTATCTGTCTGTGGAAATCACTCTAGCTTCCGATCGAATTGAAGTAGATTGATCAAATTTTACTCAAATGTATGTAATGTCTGCAGGACTTTTGGTATTGAAAATGGGCCATGTAGGTCCACATTTTGATATAGCTCCAATATAACGGTACTTCACGATATTCGGTATTTTGATGATTTTAGCGAATTTATTCACTGGAATTGTTTCAAATTTGGTATTTGAAGTTCGTAATACATAGTACAGTCTAAGACAGATGCAGGTCCACGTCTTCGTATAGCCCCCATATAACTGTACCCCCGATATTCGGTATTTTGATGATTTTATCTACATTATTACCGGTTACTTATGCAGGTCCACGTCGTTGTTTGTATTTTTGCCAAATCTTGAACTTTTGCGGAAGAGGATCGATAAGAAGTGGCCCCGATTTCATAAAAAGAGACCTAGCATACGCTTTTAGAAGGCAACAAATGCCTGTTGCTAGGGAATTGCAACGGCTACTACGAGTTTTATCACTCCGTCCTTTGTAATGACTAGAAAGATCCCGTGTTTGCAGGACAGATTGATTGCTCTACATTCTGCAGAGTAAATAAATCTCATTTTTCTTACATCAGATTATCTGGCCATAATCGTTTCCCTAATCAGATTCCCTGAATTTATAACCTCTTAACATCGCAATTTCCTTAACCATGGGGAAGCCCACTAGTCGGAATTCAGAGAGTTCAGCAACAGTCGAGTCGGGGTACTACCCATCCCTTCCAATGTTCGTGTAGCAGAAAAGATATTGCGAAACATCATCATAGCTGCAGTCGTTCGTTATGTACTTTTGGTTGAATGTCATTAATAATGACGATCCGTCGTGAAGTCAACTGGTTGTTATTTTAGCATTAGAGGAAAAAGTGTATATACCACTAGTGGCTAGAGTTAAATCATTGGAACCGATATAAGTACGCTGTGGGTAACGGTTATATCGCCCACGAACCCTGGGAAAATGAATGAAAGGACCTCAGCTACGACGTAAGGGCGACTGACTCGAGGTGGGCGGGTTATTTTAACCGCCAATTTGTCGAGCACACCGAGAGACGAAGCGAAGTATATTATGTCGTATTTAATCTCTTTCCGCCGAGGAGGTTCCACCACAGTTTACGATTAAGTGTATTGCAAATATCAGCCGAAACGCTAAGTCATCCAATGCGTTGGGCCCGGGATGAACCTCAACGGTTACTTTGAAACATCTGGATACGCCGGAAATGTAGTTCCTTACAATAGCTTGCAAAATCAACATATCCGATCATCAACATAGTATCACAATAGCATTGCACACTATAGCCATACAAACATTAGTCGAAGACTACACCAGAACTAGCCTTGACAAAGATCAATATTGGCAGCCCTAGACTTATCAAAGGCATTTGATACGCTATTTGGGGATATCGAGATAATTACCCTTTGGTCAAGTTTGAAACGTTAAGCAGTCACCTATATGTGTGGAGTCAAGTCTAACATGGAAATCCGAAGCAAAACCTCGATGGTTCAATTAGAGAGCTCCGCAAGGATAAGCTATAACATAAATTGCTTAACTATAAAACGTTCCAGGATTTTGTGTCCTCCAAACGAGTGATTTTACGATGCACAATACCCAGCGAACTGCAACACCATCTGTATGAGGAGGTTCCTTATGTAATGTTAGCATAATCACATGCGAGTAAGGAAGGGCCTAAATTATTTTTAGAGGGACATCCAATGATATAATAGAGCTTGTGCAGGGTGAGATTAAAAAACTGCCACAAAGTCGAACGCCATAATTTTTATTTTTAAAATTTTTTTGAATGAAAGCAAAAAATGACGAAAATAGCATCAAATTTTAAAATAAGTTTAGATTAGCTTAAATTGGTCACCTTTGGCACGAATTATGGCCTTCGAACGGCCAATGAAACCATCATACGATGCCCGAATGTTGCTCTGCGATGTTTTGGCCCATTCCCGGCGAAGCGCTTGCTTGAGGTGATCGACACTTTGGTATTTTTTAGTGCCAACTTTGCTTTCCAAAATACTCCAGACACAATAGTTCAACGGATTGGTATCCAGAGATTTTGGGGGCCATTGTGCCCTGGAAATGAAGCGAGGAACCTCATTTTGTAACCATTCTTGGGTGGCGCGTGCTGAGTCCTGTTGGAATGTCCAAGGTCTGCGGCTAAAATGTTTGCATGCCCAAGGCTTTTTTGCTTCTCACCCTGTACATTTAACCGATATGAATAAGTTGTGAGTAACGATTAATCCGTGGCAAAGGGGATGATAGGACCTCAGTCATGATTAACGGCTGATCCGAAGAGGTGCGCTGACTATTTTAACAGCCAATTTATAGAGCAACCTAAGAGCGATAGGACGAACACCATCTGTATGAGGAGGTTCCTTATGTAATGTTAGCATAATCACATGCGAGTAAGGAAGGGCCTAAATTATTTTTAGAGGGACATCCAATGATATAATAGAGCTTGTGCAGGGTGAGATTAAAAAACTGCCACAAAGTCGAACGCCATAATTTTTATTTTTAAATTTTTTTTGAATGAAAGCAAAAAATGACGAAAATAGCATCAAATTTTAAAATAAGTTTAGATTAGCTTAAATTGGTCACCTTTGGAAAGAATTATGGCGTTCGAACGGCCAATGAAACCATCATACGATGCCCGATTATTGCTCTGCGATGTGTTGATCCATTCCCGGCGAAGCGCTTGCTTGAGTTGATCGACACTTTGGTATTTTTTAGTGCCAACTTTGCTTTCCAAAATACCCCAGACAAAATAGTTCAACGGATTGGTATCCAGAGATTTTGGGGGCCATTGTGCCCTTGTAATGAAGCGAGGAACCTCATTTTGTAACCATTCTTGGGTGGCGCGTGCTGAGTCCTGTTGGAATGTCCAAGGTCTGCGGCTAAAATGTTTGCATGCCCAAGGCTTTTTTGCTTCTCACCCTGTACATTTAACCGATATGAATAAGTTGTGAGTAACGATTAATCCGTGGCAAAGGGGATGATAGGACCTCAGTCATGATTAACGGCTGATCCGAAGAGGTGCGCTGACTATTTTAACAGCCAATTTATAGAGCAACCTAAGAGCGATAGGACGAAGGAAAGAGTATAAAGTTGTATTAGATCTCTTCCAGCCGAGGAAGTACCACGACAGTTTACGGTGGATTTTCCAACGATTACGATTTTTCAACTCTCATCCAAAACGCTTAGTCATCCAAAGCGCTGGGTCTAGGTAGAATTTTACTGATAATGCAACTAAATATGTCAGTAGTTAACTACCTTACAAAAGTTTGGGATACCAGCAAAGTCTAGTCATATATGCCAGTTTTGCTTTTGTCGCTTGTACTCCTCATGATTTGAGGAAGCTATCCATTTGCTTATCATTAACATAGGTTCAGTTCGCAACATAGTAATATATAGTGTGGACGCCTGTCGAGATATCACTCGAAAACTTTTTAAACCATACCGGGTGTTACCGAAGGAGTTATTCAAACCATAATATGGTGCTTAGAACTCCTTCACCAGGTCGTGTCCGGAAGGGTCTACATGATCTTTAGAGGAGCATACAATGCCATAGGAAAGAGTTTGCAGATCAAGAAGCGTAACAGGCAGGTCTGAGTAGTATTCTTACTGTTACAGTCACCGATGGTATTACCTATGTCGTCCTCGGAGTCCATTAAATCTACAGAAAGTCATCTGTCTAAACAAACCAAGGTAGATTTGTCCCAACTACGCTCAGGATTGTGCAGTCATCTTAGATGTTCCGCACCAGAGGGTTGCAATGAGTATGATCGAGTAGGCTTGATCACACACAGTGGAAATACAATCAAACTCAATCAGTCGGTCGGATGCAACATGTTCATTCGAGTTACTCAAGCCAAACGAAAAAGATGTGATCAAACATGTATTGATCGAAGTTTTGTGATCGCAATCAAACAGCTCACATGAGTTATTTGTTTACGAACTTATGTTGAATTGTTCATAACGGGTCGATCATCTATGAGGAGTCTTGTCGGTTTGATTCATCCCAGTTAAGTGAGTGATTTGATTTGATTAAAACACAAATGTTCGAAACTGAGCGAAATCATGATTGTAATTTTACAAAGGATTTCATAACTAAAAGCTGTCCCCATAAAAAAATTGGTGCAAATTATATCTAAACAATGTTTTCGTTTTATTTGGTTTTTTGGTGTGTTAGACTTCAGTGACTTATTTGAAAAAAAAAAAAAACAAAATTAAATTTTTTAATAAAGAAACACATCATTGGTATTTAGAAAACTAAAAATGTTTACATATTTTTTTTATTTTACAATATTGGTCAAGATTTTTCACAAACTTCGACCTCTTCCTTTACCTACACCTGTGTAGTTTCTACTTGCAATAATTTCGTTCGCACTATCACAATATTCTTCCATTTCAAATATTAAAAAAGTCAAAATAAACTGTCCTAACTTGATTATATGGTTGAATAAACAATGACGCTGAGCGAACTCGATTCAAAGAAGACAATCACGGTTGTGATTGCTCATTTACATTCATGTGTTCGATCAACTCACGTTGCTGAACACATCAAACCGTCTCGAACGCTCATGTTTGATTGTGAGCGAAGTGATTCAAACTGAGCGTTCGATTCGATCCGAAGCGAAAACGGTCATTTCATTCAGATCAAACTAAACGACTGCATCAACAAAAATCAGGTAAGAAACCGAGTATGCTTGAATTTTTGCATACTCGTTGCAGCCCTCTGTTCCGCACGCCATACAGGCCCCCATACTGCGCTGTATCTTCCAATTGTCCTGCCACTCCTGAAGGTCGTTGGTTACAGTGTATTAGGTTAGGTAGCCGAATTTTATAATCTGGAATTAGAATAAGAAGGAAATAGCTGAATTTCAACACCCGATTTATATTAAGGACACAAGAAATAGTTTTAGCAATTCGCCCAAAATATAGTGGTATAGCTACCAACTTTTTTATACCCTACACCACATGGTGGTCAGGGTATTATGTCTTTTTGCATTTTTTTGTAACAGGCAAAAGGAAACGAGATAGACCCATAGTTCCTTTTGATGATATGCATAGAATCACATTCTGAGTCGATTTATGTATGTCCGTGCGTCTATCCGTCTGTCCATCCGTCCGTCTGTCCATGTATTTTTGTAAACAAAGTACAGGTCGCATTTATTGTCCTATCCAGATGAAATTTTGCACAAATCATTTGTTTGGCCCAAGGACGAACCCTATTGAAATTGGAGATAATCGGTCAAAATTTAGATATAGCTCCCATACATATGTTCGTCCGATTTGCCTTTTATTGTGCACCAAACGTGTAATATCAGCCCGAATTGTATAGAATTTTGCATATACACCCAAATTAGGCCTGAAAATATGTATGCCAAATTTGATCGAAATCGGTTCAGATATAGCTATAGCTCCCATATATATTGTTCATCCGATTTGTTATTTTTGTCCTCCGCAGCCGTAATATGCACCCTGTAACAACAATATTTAGGGAAATATATCAAATATAGCTCAGAAATACATTTGCTAAATTTTATCGAGATCGGTTCAGATTTGGATATAGCTCCCATAAATAACTTCGTCCGACTTACCTTTGATTGTGCACCAAACGTCTAATATTTGATCAAATTGGATGAAAATTGGCACTTACGACCGAATTGTGTCTAGAAGATAGTATGTCAAATTTGTTACAGTTCATTTAAAAATAAAAAAAATTATATACAGTTCATCCGATTTGTCATATTTGTTACCCACAGCCGTAATATGCACTGCATACCCACGATATTCAGGGAAATATATCAAATACAGCTCAGAAATATCTTTGCCAAATTTTATCGAGATTGGTTCCGATTTGGATATAGCTCCCATATATATTTGTATCCGATTTCAAATTAATTGTACAAGATACAAATGCTTCGGCATATTTATTTCTTTGAACTTTAAATTATAATTATAATCATAGCGTGTATGATTGAATTCTTCCATAAAAACTTTTAATTGTTATGCGCAGCTCTACTAAATTAGCAAAGTGGTGTAGGGTATCATAAAGTCGGCCCCGGCCGACTTTAAGCCTTTCTTTACTGGTTTCTACTTATATTAGTGGTATTATAATAGAAACGCTAAAGAAACAATCTAACAACTTTTAAACCTCAACCCTTTTTAACCAAATATTTGCTATTTACCCCTAGCCAATTACTCAAAAGAGAATTGATATGTTAGCGTGCATACATATAGCAGTGCTTTTTGTGCCCGATTCCAGTGAACTGAAATATGTGTTACCACAACAAATGTCAACAATAACTTTTGACATATTAACACCATTTTATCTAATAAAATTTTTCTCTTTCCGGCTGTCGTCATAACTCATCATTACATTTGAAATTATTTCCTCACTCGAATATGTTCCCAGTAAGTGTGTGTGTACACACGTGTGTATGTGTTCAAATGTATTTATATTTATTACGTTTTCATCTATACATAATATTTGTCTCACTTTCACACAATCATCAATTCATTATATCATTTCATGGTGTCATAGAAACGGACATGAATGTGGCGGTGTTGATATTCTGAGTATGTGTGTGTGTGTGAGATATGTGAGAGTGTTGTATTTATGTGTTAGATGGTCCTGTGGTTGCGGCTGTTGGAGTGAAATGTTAGCGATGTTATTTGATTCTATTTCTCTGAATAACGAATGGTGTTTTGTCCAGGTACTTTGAAATGTATATTTCTATATCTATAAAAGAGGAAAATGTTTGTATGTTTGTTTGTTTGTTTGTTTGTTTGTTTGTTTGTAATTTATGGACTCGAAAACCGCTGAATAGATTTTTCTGAAAATTTCCATATATACTGCTACATCGCCTGAAAGTAACATAGGCTATATATATTTTTGAATTTCCACTTGGAACTGGAGATATAGCATCAGAATCGGAGGTACCTCCCAAAAATTTAGATTTTATATGCACATATCTATTGATTGGTTGAAGATACAGTCTCCAAATTTTTAATACGTAACGGAATTTGGATCAAAAATAAGTTTGCCAAATTATATTGTAATCGGTTCAGATTTGGATATAGCTCCCATATATATTTTCGACCGATTTCGTTCATTTGATGCCTCAAACACAATATGAATGTTCGATTCCAACGAAATTTGGAATGTGTGACGGGATTTAATCCGAAAATAAATTTGTCAAATTATATTGAAATCGGTTCAGATTTGGATATAGCTCCCATATATATTTTCGACCGATTTCGTTCATTTGATGCCTCAAACACAATATGAATGTTCGATTCCAACGAAATTTGGAATGTGTGACGGGATTTAATCCGAAAATAAATTTGTCAAATTATATTGAAATCGGTTCAGATTTGGATATAGCTCCCATATATATTTTCGGCCGATTTCAAGCAGTTGATGCACCAAACACGCTATGTATCCCCAATTTCAATAAAATTTGAAACGTGTGATAGATTTTATCTAAAATATTGATTTCCCAAATTATATTAAAATCGGTTCAGATTTGGATATAGCTCCCATATACATTTTCGGCTGATTTCATGTATTTGGTGGACCAAACACGACATGTATTTCCAATTGTAATGAAATTTTAAATAAGTAACGGAATTTTTAAGCCAAAATAAATTTGTCAAATTAAATTTAAATCGGTTCAGATTTGGATATAGCTCCCATATATATTTTCGACCGATTTCATGTATTTCATGATGCACCAAACACGGTATGTATCTCTAATTTCCATGAAATTTGGAATGTGTAGCGGAAATTAAAAAAAAATAAACATTTGTCAAATTATATTAAAATCGGTTCAGATTTGGATATAGCTCTCATATATATTTTCGACCGATTTCATGTATTTTATGCACCATACACGATATGTATGTTCGATTCCAAAGAAATTTGGAATATGTAACGGGATATTGATTAGAATATATAAATTTGACAAATTATATTCAAAAACGCTAAGATTTGATTATAGCTCCCATATATACTCAGCCGATTTCACATATTTGATGCACCCAAAGCGAGAGAGACAAAATCTGGCACCAGCAAAAATTGCCAAATTATATTGAAATCAGTTGAGGTTTGGATATAGCTAACATATATATTTCGGCCGATTTCATACATATTATGTACCAAACACGATATATATGACCGATTCTAATGAAATTCAGAATGTGTGGCGGAATTTGGTTATATTAATAAATGTGATAAATTAATTGGAAATTAGTTAAGATTTGGATATAGCTCCCATATATATATTCTCGGCCGATTTCACATATTTGACGCACCAATTTCAATGAAATATGAAAGGTGTGGCGGAGTTTGGTGTAAAAGTAATTTTTTTTAAATTATATTTAAATCGGATCAGATTGGGATATGATATTAATAAGAACCATTGACCCACAACGCCTTAGGCTAACACTAAAAAACAACACCACAATTGATTTGAAATACGCTTATTACGGCGAAGTATGTTGCTATCTCGAATTCACTAATTGCAATAAAAATGCCACTCTACTTAAAAAATTGCAGTTTCCTGCACGCTTGGTATTTGCTATGAAATAAATAAATCCAAAGGACAAACCCTTCGTGTATGCATGTCATGTTACTGCTTTTGTAATGATTTTGTTTATTAACGCATTAAATTAGTGCAATATTTTTTTTTTAATTTTTAAATTTGTTTTTCTTTATCCAACATATATTCGTAAATAAAATTTTGAATGCATATAAAATCAAAAGGGGTAGCGAAGCGCACCGGGTTCAGCTAGTTTTATTATAAAGTACAAAAATTGTGATTCTTATATAGATTGTAAAAGGTTGGAACTTATAGTAGAAGATATACACCCTAAGCCATTGATTAAAGTATTTGCTTAATATATACGAAAGAAATATATTTACTAATAATCGGTTGATCTCAAGAAAGAAAAACAAACAATTGTAGTCTTAATTGAGGTATTCATCATTTAAAAACTTAATGTCCAACTAAAGGATGGATATTAGTATCATATTGTAATTATACCCTACACCACAAGGTGGTCAGGGTATTATGTCTTTGTGCATTTGTTTGTAACAGGCAAAAGGAAACGAGATAGACCCATAGTTCCTTTTGATGATCTGCATAGAATCACATTCTGAGTCGATTTATGCATGTCCGTCCGTCCGTCTGTACGTCTGTCCATGTATTTTTGTAAACAAAGTACAGGTCGCATTTATTTCCCGATCCAGATGAAATTTTGCACAAATCATTTGTTTGGCCCAAGGACGAACCCTATTGAAATTGGAGATGATTGGTCAAAATTTAGATATAGCTCCCATACATATGTTCGTCCGATTTGCCTTTTATTGTGCACCAAACGTGTAATATCAGCCCGAATTGTATAGAATTTTGCATATACACCCAAATTAGGCCTGAAAATATGTATGCCAAATTTGATCGAATTCGGTTCAGATATAGCTATAGCTCCCATATATATTGTTCATCCGATTTGTTGCTTTTGTCCACCGCCGCCGTAATATGCACTCTGCAACAACAATATTTGGGGAAATATATCAAATACACCTCAGAAATACATTTGCTAAATTTTATCGAGATCGGTTCAGATTTGGATATAGCTCCCATATATAACTTCGTCCGATTTACATTTCATTGTGCACCAAACGTCTAATATTTGTCCAAATGGGATGGAATTTGGCACTTACGACCGGATTGAGTCTAGAAGCTAGTATGTCAAATTTGGTGAAGATCGGTTCAGATATAGCTATAGCTTCCATATATATTATCCATCCGATTTGTTATATTTGTTAACCACAACAGTAATATGCACTCCGTAACAACGATATTCAGGGAAATATATCAAATACAGCTCAGACATATCTTTGCCAAATTTTATCGAGATCGGTTCAGATTTGGATATAGCTCCCATATATATCTTTATCCGATTTCAAAATTATTGTGCACCAAATGGGCAATACAATTCCGAATTTAAAAGATACAAATGCTTCGGCATATTTAGTCCTTTGAACTTTAAATTATAATTAAAATCATAGCGTATATAATTGAATTCTCCCATTAAAACTTTTAATTGTTATGCGCAGCTCTACTAAATTAGCAAAGTGGTGTAGGGTATCATGAAGTCGGCCCCGCCCGACTTTAAGACTTTCTTTACTGGTTTTATTCGCAAAATTGTTCCCAATTTCTATAAAACTGATAACATAAACATAACTGATAGCATAAATTTCATAATATCGTAATCGGTAAAAAATCATATTAAAAGTCGACTAATACATGTCCGTCATCTGAATCCAAATACTCAATTGATAGTAATTATGTTAGAAAATTTGTCTAAAATCGCCAGAATACCGAATATTGTACCTTTTTATGGAAGCCAAATTGGTCATATATAGGCAATGTTCTTTCACAGGAGGAAGAACATATTATGAGCTCTAAATACCTAATTTTAAATTTTCCGTTAAAAGAATGCAGCTAAAATCGTCAAAATATCGAATATGGGGTGGTACTTTAGACAATATTGTGCCACATGAGGTATAATTCATTACAAGCTCCTGATACAGAAATAGGGTTCTACAATTATATGGGGGCTATACGAACACCGGACTGCAGAGGAAGAAAACTCTTTGCAAATTTTTAGCTTCTTGCCAACTTACTATTTTCGTATGTATATTTGTAGTGTTTTTTTGTTTTTTTTTTTATTTCTAATATGATTTTTAGTATTTTTGTGGAGTATGAAGCGACAACGGACAAAACTGTTGTTTATAGATTTTAGGTATTTATTGAGTAAGTAGAATTATACGAATAATACCATTTCAGAAGATAATAATAATTTATGAACACAAAAATCAATATTTTAATTACTTTTTTAAAATCGCTTAAAAGTCACGAAAAAAGAGGAAGGGAGATCTCATCGCAAAAATTCTGAAATCGGGGAAAAAAATAATGGAATCGAATTTCAAAATAATTGTACATTCTATTGACAAACTTCGTAAGGGCCTTTAAACATTTGCTGTAAAAATCAGCGAATAAGTTGATTTTTTTTTCAATTTGCTTATTTTTGTCAATTTTATATAAAATACAATTTTTTCAATTCAGCTTATATTGAAATTAATCGTTTTTATTTTATTTTATTTATTTTTTTTTTTTTTTTTTTGAACAAAATAAAAAATTATGTTCACCATATAAAAGAAAGTTATGTCAGTTACTACGCTTATAACTCAAGAACGGCTTGATGGATTTTAAGAATTCATACAATTTCCGATGGTACGCAATACGATATTAAATGGCGATTTTTCATGCTTAAATTATCATCTAGCTTTCAGTTCCAGGACCTACATCGTGCTTCAGCAGGAGAATCACCGACAAAGCAATATGGGGCTCATTTCAAAACGTGGACTTACTTCTTTCACATGACAATAATCCATCCAATGAGAACTCAAAATCCAAAATTCATTGCGACTGCAATCAGTGAAGTGCCGAATATAAGTTGTGCAAAACAGAAGAGCGAATTGGACATTTTGTATGAAATGGATTTCTTCCTTAAATCGCTTTTGCAGGTCATGGGTCATATCCCCTGGATAAGGGTACAACCCGATTTCTAATTTCGGAAAAGGTTGGTAATTTGAAAAGCAACCATCCTTTTGGTATAACCATCATATGGTTTAAGCTATTTTCGGGGTCTTGACCACTTTTTTAATGTTTTCTCTCTTATTTGGCATCTTTCTTTCTAAGAGGGTAGAAAACCTATTCGCATAAAATTTTCAATTTTCAGAGTAAGAGACCCTCTTGGTCTTAACTACATTCATCAATTTGTTTGGCTAAATAATAGTATTTTTAATATATTCTGGGGTAGAGAACCAATTTATACTAGGCATTTACTTAAGTATAGTCCCACATTATATGTGCCCCCAAGTCCAGGTCCCTAACCAATTTGTGGTCAGAAAAGAAAACTTTATATTTCATTGAATTTGTAACGCCCAAGAGAACATTGGTTGGGAACGTATATTTGGGATGTACGTCTATATGAAATAAACTCCGAAATGTCAAACTGGGACTCATTCAGTCGGAAAATGAAAAAAATTACGAATACTGGAAAGTAACATTGGACTGGACATTTGTTTAATCGTAATTGCATTATACTATGATAAAAACAAGTAAGCAAAGGCTACAGTCGAGCGGGCCGACCGTTGAATACCCTACAACACTATAATAAACCATACAGTTTATATAGGCGAGATACTCGAAAGAACTCCACAAGATACTGTGACAAATAATAAAAGAAAACCATCAGGTTTCGTTCTCTAATTTTCGGATAGTAGCAACTTAAACAAATTTGATCATTTCCAATTTATTGGTAGATGTCGCTGGAATGGACATTTTCGTATTTTGTCTACAAAAGTTGGCAAACTCCTTCACACATTGAATATTTTTGGATGGCCATCCAAAACTGCTTGGCTTTTGCAATGTCCGGTAACCCCCATTCAAATGTGCGTGAGGATCGGGCGATAATTACGACCTGCCGACAATTTTGCAGTTTTTTGGTCCATTTCAACCCCTAAAAATATAGCGATCATCTCCAAAAAGAGTAGGCATCTATTCTGACCCTCATCTTATCCCCATGCAAAATTTCGTAAGGATCGGGCCATAAATGCGATCTGTATATGATATTCTGATATCCTCACTACTCAGTTTTGTTAGCTGTAGAAATATTGCCAAATGTTTAATTGAAAATGAAAATATGCCAAAAATATGACAAAATTTAAAAAATATGAGAAAATGTTACAAAACCAATATTTTCATCTTTAGAGAGATATCTTATGCGATTTTTTTTAGACGTTTTTTCTTTCCTGCCAAGAGGCCATTCTGAATTAATGAGAACTGTCGAAATCAGTTCAGCATATCTTCTTTGATAAACATATATATCGCACATATTTTGTTATATATCCGATTTGTTGGATGTTAACATCAATGTAAAGATCAGAAGTAACCTTGTTATGGTTTGTGATTTCGCCGGGATTTAAAATATTCGCGGTTTAATGAAAAATATTGAATTTTTTCAACACAAAAGATATGGTCTATTTTACCCGCTAAATATTATCCGATGACCACCCAAATTGGTAGGCTTCTTCCCCGCCCTAAACTCTAGCTACATGCGAAATTCCGCGTCGATTGGTCTATAATTGCGACCTGTATAGCAACTGCAAAATCCGACATTTTTTCAGTATTTGGTCCATTTCAACACCTAAACATTTGGCGATCATCTCCAAAAGAAATAGGGTTCTAGTCTGACCCTAACCCCACCTTCACGCAAAATTTCGTAAGGATCGGACCATAATTGCGACCTGTAGCGTGATTACAAATTAACATGGACAGACGGACAGACGGACGGACGGACATACATAGCTAGATCGACTCAGCTCGGCGAGCTAGGAAGATCCATATATACCTTCCTATATGGGAAACCAATATTTCGAGGTGTTACATAAATTCTGGCCCAATCAAACTTATAATACCCCCAACACATAGTGTTGTAGGGTATAAATATGGAATTTATGGGCTCTCCAAAGCATAATTTAAACAAGTAAGGAAAGGCTACAGTCGAGCGGGACCGACCGTTGAATACCCTACAACACTATAATATATCCATTTCAACCCCATTTCAACCCCTAAATATATGGCGATCATATCCAAAAAGAGTAGACTTCTATTCTGACCCTCATCTTATCCCCATGCAAAATTTCGTAAGGATCGGGCCATAAATCAAATCTGTATATGAAATCCTGATATCCTAACTACTTAGTTTTGTTAGCTGTAGAAATATTACCAAATGTTTAATTCAAAATGAAAATATGCCAAAAATATGACAAAATTGAAAAAGATATGAGAAAATGTTAGAAAATCAATATTTTCATTTTTAGAGAGATATTTTTATGCGATTTTTTAGACGTTGTTTCTTTTCTGCCAAGAGGCCATTCTGAATTAATAATGACAAAAAAATTAATTCTTTTCTTACGGTAATGGGTTTAAAAGAGTATTATATTTGACTATTCTAAATTCATTCTGCCCTCAATTGGAAGGTGGACGAAACTAAATACCGCGCAGCACTGAATTCTAAACGTTGGAAATACAAATTCCAAATTACAGCTAATTTGAGTGGAAAATGTTGTCAAGCTCTTTACAATCCAAAAAATTGAGCTGAGTTTTCACATGGGGCTATTATAGATGTTCTATATCATATAGGTTTTTAACGCTCAAATTAAAGCCTAAAACCGACTGTAAGTGAACACCTATTGTAAATTTTGCAATGAGTATTTATTTCTATTTAGAAATTACTATGGAGTCATTACTTATAACAATAATTGTGTCGCTTACATAACTCAGCTTTATGATTTATTATGCTTTAAAAAATATGCATTAAAGACTAAATGTACGGGCCGGCAACGCGGGCCGGGCCAGCTAGTTTACTTATAAATATGACCATTTATATGTTAAGTTTATTTAGTTTTAAATTAAATTCTAATTTTCGAATAACGGTATTCAAATTGAATGTTAACATCTTTCTCTAATGCTATGAAAACGAAATTAAGTCAATTTACCCACATAACCTTTTATAGGGTATTAACATTTAATTCAATGAAACCGGCATTGAATGAATGTGTGTATGAGTGTGTGTGTGTGTGTTTTGTGTCAGAGTTACGAGCATTTTTGCAACAAAAAAAAAATATGACGTGCCTAGATAACAAAATCAATTTAGACCGCAATTATATAAACAAATTATACACGTAGCCATATAAATATTTATACATACATATACGTGGACATCACGATAGGTCGTTTGGTTCGCTTTGTAGGTATGTACCTGTGAGTATGTCTGTGAGCTTATTAGTCTCTATATGAAACGGAAAACCAACAAATATTTGATAGTTCAATTAATAAATTCATGATGGTGGAAAAAATATGCTAATGAGGAAATATCTATGAAATGAAAGTTGAATGTGCTCCGTTTCATTATTGAATTTATGACCTATATCCGTACAAAAAGAGAAAGAGAGTGGTTTTGTTTTTAAAGTGGAATAACATGAAGTGGGGATAGCTTAAAAGGCGCTAGAAGGAATGGTGCAATATTGGCGATTTACACAATAGACATAAGTTTGGTAAATATTCCGACTGTTGAAGATTCTATCAAATTGACTTTTTCTTACGAATTATTTAATATATGGTGTTGATGTGAGTTGCCAGAAGAAGTGGACCAATATGTCACATTTTGACCAGCTTTTGGTGTTGACAGAAATATTGATATACGCAAAGTTTGAAGAATACTTGTGATTCATTTCACATTTTATAAGATTAGCGTTTACTGAAGCATTCGATGGGAAAGATGGAGTGGATTGATATGGCCCATATTTCAAACTAAATAAAAAGTAAATATTTAATATATTAAGATGTTTCAACTTTGGGCGACATCGTATAGTCATCGACATTCGGCGAAATACTAATTTCATATATTTTTTTTTTTAATTTTGACCATTGTAGGGTACCAAAAGGTCAGTATTTCCCATCCTTGAACTTGATCTAAGTTTTACAAAAATAATGGAATCTACAAATTTTTGACCAAATTGCCTAGAAATGGTATATACTCTCTATAGACATACAGTTCTCCATTGCTAGGTCCACAAAAGATTACAGGGGCCAAATCTAGGACACACATCTAGGACATAACATACGGGCGTTGAAAACATAATATTTGTTTTTTCACTTTATTACCCTCAGCCATTTGGCTGGAGAGGGTATATATCATTTGATTATACGGTCAAAACGTGCCTCATCGAAATAACAGTTTTAGACTCTAGGACTCTTTGGACCAAATCCGTTTTAGGAAATTTGGAGTCGATTTAGCGATGTCCGACCGTCCATCAGTACTAGGCAATGGTCGAAAATGGTCGGTCTACTCCATCAAGTACCTCCCCCACCAAAGGCTCAAAATTTTCAATAATTACAACTTATAAAAAGTGATACAAGAAGTCGATTTTTTTTTTAATTACACACATTATAATATTTGTATTAACCCAAGGTCTGGTGTGAATATGGAATATGTCGGTCAACTTCTTCTGGTACCTGTCCCACAAAAGGGTCAATATTTTCAATATCCGTGAAGCTCATAAAAGGCGAATTTAACATCCGATTCCATTCAGACTTGGCACACCTCTATATTTCCAACAGCACAAGATATGTTACAAAGATGTCAGAGATCGACCATTCCTTTTGGTACTTCCCCCACACAGGGTCAAAGTTTTGAATAACCAAAACGATTATAAAATCAAAAATAAGCATTCGGTTCTCTTCACATTTACCACATCTCATTCTTTCTACTTACAAAAGATCTGCAGTGAAGATGGTATATATCGGGCCACTGCTTGTGGTACCTCCCCCACAAATAGTCAAAATTTTGTATATCCCTGATGCTCATAAAACGCGAAATTAACCTCAGATTCCATTCAGACTTGGTACATCTCAATATTTCTATCAACACAAGATATGTTATAAAGATGTTAGAGATCGGATAATTTCTTCTGGTACCTACCCCACATGGGCTTCAAGATTTTGAAAAACATCACGCTCAAAGAAAGCTAAATAAGCTTCCAAGCTTCTACAAACTTCACACAAACAATAATTTTTGTAACAAAAGATCTGTTGTAAACATTTGAATAATCATAACAGAAGTCAAAATATATTTAAATAATATAATACTGACTGAGGGTACGAAGAATCAGGATTGTAGAAGACTGTATGCGAATCCTTAACGTTCGAAATCCAATGACATCCGATATCCTTTTCCCCTTCCCTTCATCTCATATCGTACAGCTAATAAACGCTGTGTTTGCCATGTTTACACACACAATATGTCATTTTTGGAAGAGGCATGTAAATCACTCAATTAAACTATCTATGCTAAATAAACTTAACATTCCGAATTACGGACATAAAACAAAAATAAGACATTTCAAAATATTTTTTTTCATATTCCTCGTCTTTTTTCCCTGATTTACAGATATTAAAGACTTCTGCCACATTCACGATTTTTCAAGATTTTCAAAATTTCTCACTGTAAATTATAATTTTAGATTCAGACATATATGAATTTCAGCGAGCCACACATGGCGTATGATCAACATGAACGCTTATCTTAACACTACTAATACGCCAAATTATCAAATATAACCCACGTTCGTCTACAATTTGCTAAAGTATATGTATTTACCATCAAAACCCCCCTTCTTTTTTTGGTTGCGTATGAATACCATTAACACCTCATATTTCCATTTCTAACTTCCTCCACACACACAGAACTCCTCCAAGCAACAGGCACACGAAACACAAACCAAATAAAATATTCCAAATTGGTAGGTGTGAATCAGATTTGGTTGATGATCGGCCCTTTAAAACTGTAAACTTGAGTAATCAACTCTAATTGACGTGTTGTTAAAAAATAGTTTCTCAAAAAAAAAAAAAAAAAAAAAAAAGAAAAACACCCGAAAACAAACCTGTTAAAATCAATTCATTGAACAATGAACGCATTCCTATCCAACCAACGCAAACGGCTAAAGTCTATGCCTATTTTGATATGAGGTAATCAACGAGTTTTAGCCCACCTTTCGTTGCGTTTCAATTCCTTGTGTGAGTGTGAGTGTGTGTGTATGTTTGTGTTGGACGACGTATGAATTGCCCAGAAATATTGGCTCGGCACATGTTGATTCTTTTATCTATCAATTTAGGCTACGGAATGATGTGTTCATTCCTTTGCCATGTATTTATTGTTGTTTTATTAGTGAGCTATGTGGCCATGGGAATGGGGGAGCCAAACAAACGGCCACGGCCGTTTATTTGAGTAGCTGTTGTCTTGTGGCCATATCCCAAAAAAAAGTTGTTGAGTGTTTATCTGCGTATTACTGCCAAATGTATTTAGTGTTTTCAATTTGTTAGACTATCAAAGTCTATCATTCGAGACGGTGCACAGTGTTGTGAAGCTAAATGAAGAAATGAGGCATTATCAACACTTGTATGCCATTTACTCATAGAGTGTCACCTTTCAAAAAATGCAGTTTTGAGAAAAACAAATGTTACGTTTTGATTGAAAATTTGCTTCCAGAATGAAAAAGATTATTATACAAAAAATAACATTTTAATATACATAATTATTTTCAAAGAGGTCACCATATATTAGTGCTAAATATCGATGCAGGATCAAGGATAGGTCTAAGTATTAAATTGCTTTATTCACTCAATGTACTGTTTTGTTGATTTATTTCAAATTCCAAGTAAAATAGCAGCAACCCCTTATATTCCACAGATATTTACATGAACATTTGATTGAAATATTAAGTAAGATTAGTAGGAAAAAGTTAAAACAAGTAAGCAAAGGCTATAGTCGTGAGAGGCCCACGATGTTATACCCTACAATACTACAATATGTTAGAAGCTCCCTTATGTCCAAATTCGTAGGTTTCTATTTGTGACCTTTATAACGAATGCAAAATCAAGAACATTTTTAATTGTTGATCCATTTCAACACCCAATTATATTGAGGACATCCTTGAAAACAATAGGCCTAGCCCTTCTGAGCCTAAACATATCCTTATGGAAATTTTCCTGCGATAAAAACTATGAAAAAAAATTAAAAAATGTCACAAAATACTACAAAATCTAAATTATCATCATCATTTTATGCCAAGAGGGCATTCTAAATTGACAAAATTTGTCAACATCGGTCCCACCATTCATGAAATATATGTATTCTAGTTAGCATCCCCTTCCTTTGCATATATTTCGCTATATACATTCAATATATTTACTATCGACATCTAGGTAATGGTCAGACTTGACCTGTTCGTCTATTTGTGATTTTGCCGGGATTAAAAATATTCGCAGTTTGATGGAAAATTTGGCTTATATTTAACACAAATGTTATGGTCTATTTCATCCACTAAATATTACCCCATGACCATCAAAATAGAAAACCCCTG
The DNA here is from genome assembly GCF_030504385.1 of Musca domestica. Classification (NCBI taxonomy): domain Eukaryota; kingdom Metazoa; phylum Arthropoda; class Insecta; order Diptera; family Muscidae; genus Musca; species Musca domestica. The sequence goes on along the minus strand of NW_026712329.1, from coordinate 292,372 downwards.
CCCAGTCCTAAGCTCTACCACCATGCCAACTTTCGCTCCGATTGGTCTATAATTGCGACCTGTAGTGCACCTACAAAACCAGAAAATTTTTCTGTTTTTGGTCCATTTCAACCCCTTAATATTATGCGATCATCTCCATCTTCTGGCCCTAGCCTCACCTCCATTCTAAATTTCGTGAAGAACGGACCATAATTGTGACCTGTAGAGTGATAACAAATTAACATGGACAGTCCGACAGACGAACGGACGGACATACATAGCTAGATCGACTCAGCTCGGCGAGATAGATCCATATATGCTTTCCAATGTGGGAAACCAATAGTTCGAGGTGTCACATAATTTTTTGCCCAATCAAACTTATAATACCCCCACCACATAGTGTTGTAGGGTATAAACATTAAGTTCGACACGAACTTTTAATACCCTCCTCCATTGGGTAAAGAGAATATTGTTATATAAAAGATTCAAATGTATTCCACTTAAAAAAATACCAGTAAGACCGTTTGGATAATGTAGTTACACTTTTGAGAAAAATAATAAAATGGGAGAGACTGGGGGCCATACCAAAACGGAAACCTCTATAAAAAATGTTATGCTTCGAGGTTTGCCATCTACCAAATGTTCTTAAATACCAAATTTGGAACACCCACTTGCGTGGGTAAATTTAACTAGGATTGTCAAAATACCGAATATAGGTGGGTACCGTTATATGTGCGCTATAGGAAGACGTGGACCTAGATTTTCACTGTGATGCAAATTTCTAGAAAAATCGGTGAATAAATGTGGCAACAATCATGAATAGCGCGAGGTACCATTGTATAGGCGAAAACGTGGATCTATATGTACAATGTTCCGCTGCCGGAGCTGGAACCCATTACGAACCACAAAAACCAATTATTAGTCAAACCATGTGGAACTCTTTTGAAAACTCTTCAAAATACTGAATATTCGGAGGTGTCAATATGTGGGGGCTATACGAAAACGTTGACCTATACGGGGTGAGATAAAAAAACTGCAACAAAGTCAAACGCCATAATTTTTACATTTTTTTTAAATTTTATTGAATGAAAGCAAAAAATGTCGGAAATAGGATCAAATTTAAGAATAAGTTTAGATTTGTTCGAATTGATCACCGTTGGCACGAATTGTGGTCTTCAAACGGCCAATGGAACCGTCACACGCTGCCCGAATGGTATTTTTCTGTGCCAACGTTGCTTTCCAAAATACTCCAGACACAAAAGTCCAACGGATTGGTATCCGGAGATTTTGGAAATGAAGCGGGTGACGCGTGCTGAGTGCGATGGTTTTGAGTCCTGTTGGAATGTCTAAGGTCTGCGGTCAGAATGTTTGTCTGCCCAAGGCTTTACTACACCCTCCAGAATATTTCCACGATAATATTCGACATTTATTCTGATGCCACGGTCGATTAAAACGATCGGAGCGATCATCGGCTGTTATGGCGCCCACACAATCACCATGGCCGGCGCTTGATTTCTTGTGGCCAACCGAAGGTGTACATGTTCAGCAGACATCTTTGGCAAGAAAACACGATCATTTTGTTTGTTTACAAACTGCTGGACAACGAATATTTTCTCATCGGAGAAAACCAAATTCGATAGTTCACCACTTTCGGCCATGCGAAGCAACTCTTTAGCTCTTTTGAGTTTATTTTCTTTCTGTTGCGGTGTAAGTTCTTGAATTTCAATGGCTTTACCCCTAGCTCATTTTTCAATATTTGCCGAATGGAATATTGCGATATGTTCAGCTCACGAGCAATTTTTCGGCCACTGCGACGCGGATTTCGATCAAGTCGCTTCTTTACTTTTCGAACCATTTCTGCTGATATTGCTGTTCTCTTCCGTCCACTTCCCTGACGTCGGGCTACGCTACCAGTATCACGGTAACGAGCAAAAGATTTATTCACATTTAAATGCTGGAGTGCTCTAACGATAGCTACTTGTGGTTTTCCAGCCAAAGATAAAGAAATCACACTATCACGCTTAAATTCCATCACGAATAAGTTTTTTTTCTGGAAAATTCTCACCAAAATGCTTTTGTACGCATGTAAGAACATAATGAATAATAGAATAATTTTTACAGCGATAACACGGATGAGTGGCTTAGAAATGACAGCAGTCTGAATTTGGTTGCAGTTTTTTCGTCTCACACTGTAGTATAGATCTTACTTCAAAAACTTGCATTGTGTATGTATAAATAACATACATCTGTTCCCAGGCACACTATAACCGGGCTAATTATCTGAGAACATTTGCAACAACACGTATGTGATATATTCAAATTAAGATGTATCTGATACAAACCCTCCATGGAAAAAATAAAAACAACTCTTAACTTACATTCATCCTACGGAATAAAAAAAATAATTAAATTTCCTTTAAAAAAAACTTGTTGGCATTGCACCACTGTTCTTTGCCATCAACATTTCTTTTAACTCGTCAATAGCTCGGTAAATCAGCCCAACAACCACTCAGACGCGTAGGTTTTAATGTGTGCCTGGTGGCGTCCTTAGTGCGGACTAGACACTATGCGTGTTATATCTACTTTTGGCTCTCTATTTTCAACCGTAAAAAATGTTTTAAACGGCTGTCTTGTTCGTTTTTTTTTTTTTTTTTTTTTTTGGTGGGGCTTTCAAATTGTTTTGCGTTTCTTTCGTCGTTTTTGGCCACTTGTTGGTTAGATTTCGACCGAAAATGAAAACACCGTTAAAAGGTTACTATGCTGTTGCGTGTTTCGAGCAGATAATCAAACAAACACTTAAAATTAATGGCTGCGTTGATTAACGATATGAGAACGGTATTTTAAATATTTTATGCGCAACTTTTTTTTTTCTTTTCAACATAAAATTGCTTTATTTATTTGAATGCCGTTAAATTTCAGTGAAATCTTAATGTGTAGAGGTATAAATCGCATAAAATATGGGAATAAATAACATACGCTGAAAAAAACGGATTGTAAAAGTTACGTGGACCCTTATAAATCTTTCAATTAGGGTTGAATTACAACAGCTTGGGCAAAATTCTACATCTTTTGAATAATATAAAAAAATTTAGCATATTTTTAATGAAAATATTGAAATATATCAACAAGAAATTAAAAGTTTATTGTACATTTTAAAGTTGGAAGTTATGCTCTGGTTCCTAGGTTAGATAAGAGACTTGTGTTAGACGGCATAAAAGCAAATTGAAAATAATAAGTCACCCAAAAAGAAAAAAAAATAAAGAAATTCTTAATGTCAGGCGGGACCGATTTTAGGATACCCTACACCACTTTGCTAATTTAGTAGAGCTCCACATAACAATTAAAAGTTTTTATGGGAGAATTCAATCATACACGCTATGATAATAATTATAAATTAAAATTTTAAGGACTAAATATGCCGAAGTATTTGTATCTTTTAAATTCGGACTTGTATTGCCCATTTGGTGCACAATAAATTTGAAATCGGATAAAAATATATATGGGAACTATATCCAAATCGGAACCGATCTCGATAAAATTTGGCAAAGATATTTCTGAGCTGTATTTGATATATTTCCCCGAATATCATTGTTACGGAGTGCATACTACGGCTGTGGGTAACAAATATGACAAATCGGATGATCAGTATATATAGGAGCTATAGCTATATCTGAACCGATCTTCACCAAATTTGACATACTAGCTTCTAGACTCGGTCGTCAGTGCCAAATTTCATCCAATTTGGGCAAATATTAGACGTTTGGTGCACAATCTTAGGTAAATCGGACGAAGTTATATATGGGAGCTATATCCAAATCTAAACCGATCTCGATAAAATTTAGCAAATGTATTTCTGAGCTGTATTTGATATATTTTCTCAAATATTGAGTGCATATTACGGCTGCGGAGGACAAAAATAACAAATCGGATGAACAATATATATGGGAGCTATAGCTATATCTGAACCGATTTCGATCAAATTTGGCATACTTATTTTAGGTCCAATCTGATCGTTCCAAACTATTCGGACTGATATTACACGTTTGGTGCACAATAAAAGGCAAATCGGACGAAGATATATATGGGAGCTATATCTACATTTTTACCGATTATCTCCAATTTCAATAGGGTTCGTCCTTAAGCCAAATAAATGCTTTATGCAAAATTTCATCTGCATAGGGCAATAATAATATATAATGCGAACTGTACTTTGTTTACAAAAATACATGGACAGACGGACGGACGGACATGCATCGATTCAGGATGTGATTCTATGCAGATCATCAAAAGGAACTATGGGTCTATCTCGTTTCCTTTTGCCTGTTACAAACAAATGCACAAAGACATAATACCCTGACCACCTTGTGGTGTAGGGTATAAACATTAAGTTTATCCGGGTCGAACTTCTCATACCCTCCACCATAAGGTAAAGAAAACATTTTTATATAAAAATGTCTGAATTCAAACGTGTTTCACAAACGTCATAACAAAACGGGAACCTTTATAGACAATCTTACATTCCAAGGATTGTTACAAATTTCGTGAGTAAATGCTAACATTTGAAACAATTTCGTGAGTAAATGCCACTAGAATTATCAAAATATCGAATATCGGTGGGTATCGTAATATGTGCGCTATAGGAATACGTGGACCTAAATATTAAATTTTCTGCTACAGCGAACATTGGCGAAAATCATCAAAATACAGTTACGATTCTCATCAATTTCAATAGGGTTCGTCATTGGGCCAAGCAAATGATTTGTGGAAATTTTCATCTCAATCGGATAATAAATGCGGCCTGCATTTTGTTCACAAAATACATGGACAGACTGACGGACGGACTGACTGACTGAAATCGACTAAGAGAGTGAATCTATGTTTCCATGAAGATATGCTTCTTTCTCCATGCTACAAACAAATGCACAAAGACATAATATCCTTACCACTATGTGGTGTAGGTTATAAAAACGCCCTAAAGCCGTAGCATGTAATCAATTACAATTATAGTTGGTATGATCTAAATAAATATATTCTCAATATAAACGCGACATGTGGAGCTCTACTAAATATGCAAAGTGGTGAAGGGTATCACAATGTCGGCGATTTTCTCCTTTCTTTATAGGATTAGTTTCAGGTAAATTGTTTAACAGAAATTCCAGTAACTAGGCGTTTGGGTTTCTCCGCATATTCAAAACCTCGTTGCAAATTTAGTGCAGTCCCGAATATAATGTTACTTCGAATTTTGTTATTTTCATTGCATTTTCTTCATAGCTTACAGAGATTGTCTATGTTTTCGCTCGGTTAAAACAATGTATGCCTAGCCGAATTCTTTCATTTCGAGTTCTTCACTGGCAAAAAAAATAAGTGGCTTTTTCTTCTCATTAATTTACACAATAACGTTTATCAATGCTACAGTTGCATATGTTGTTACTCTGTGAATATCACATTTGTATATTTAATTGTTGTCTTCAAAGTTTAAAATCGGCCCAAGCATTTGCTTTTATTAAAAAAAAAATAAATAACGCAATGCTCTTATCTTTCTTATCCCTTCAAAAACACACAAGCCAAAAAAAACGACAACATATGCGTATATTTACAAAAATATTTTTAAATTTATTTCATAGTACTCTGCAGATTTCAGAAAATAACAATAAATAAATAAAACATACAAACGAATATGTTGGCCAAAAAAAAACAAAAACAAAAATGTTGAAATATCTGTTAAATTGTGTGCAGCAGTCAAAAAATAATGCAATTCCATACTTTATAGCCATGGACAGTGAATGGGGCATCGCAAATATTTCGAAATGTTTGTTTATTTCAGTTTTTTTGCTTCTTTTTTGTTCAATATTGATTTCAAGGATAAAGCACAAAGCATGGATTGGATTATTGTCAGATTTCTGGTTTATGGTATACGGACTATTATGGCAACACTGGATGTTGGAATTTGCAAACAGAAGAGAAATTTCATACCGAGTGTGTGTGTGTGCGTGTTTGCACAGATTTAATAACATGTGAGCAACGGTTATTTATACGGTTATTTCCCAATACTTGGAATGGTATTATATACAGATGTATCTATATCTATAAAAGAGGAAAATGTTTGTATGTTTGTTTGTTTGTTTGTTTGTTTGTTTGTTTGTAATTTATGGACTCGAAAACCGCTGAATAGATTTTTCTGAAAATTTCCATATATACTGCTACATCGCCTGAAAGTAACATAGGCTATATATATTTTTGAATTTCCACTTGGAACTGGAGATATAGCATCAGAATCGGAGGTACCTCCCAAAAATTTAGATTTTATATGCACATATCTATTGATTGGTTGAAGATACAGTCTCCAAATTTGGAATACGTAACGGAATTTGGATCAAAAATAAGTTTGCCAAATTATATTGTAATCGGTTCAGATTTGGATATAGCTCCCATATATATTTTCGACCGATTTCGTTCATTTGATGCCTCAAACACAATATGAATGTTCGATTCCAACGAAATTTGGAATGTGTGACGGGATTTAATCCGAAAATAAATTTGTCAAATTATATTGAAATCGGTTCAGATTTGGATATAGCTCCCATATATATTTTCGACCGATTTCGTTCATTTGATGCCTCAAACACAATATGAATGTTCGATTCCAACGAAATTTGGAATGTGTGACGGGATTTAATCCGAAAATAAATTTGTCAAATTATATTGAAATCGGTTCAGATTTGGATATAGCTCCCATATATATTTTCGGCCGATTTCAAGCAGTTGATGCACCAAACACGCTATGTATCCCCAATTTCAATAAAATTTGAAACGTGTGATAGATTTTATCTAAAATATTGATTTCCCAAATTATATTAAAATCGGTTCAGATTTGGATATAGCTCCCATATACATTTTCGGCTGATTTCATGTATTTGGTGGACCAAACACGACATGTATTTCCAATTGTAATGAAATTTTAAATAAGTAACGGAATTTTTAAGCCAAAATAAATTTGTCAAATTAAATTTAAATCGGTTCAGATTTGGATATAGCTCCCATATATATTTTCGACCGATTTCATGTATTTCATGATGCACCAAACACGGTATGTATCTCTAATTTCCATGAAATTTGGAATGTGCAGCGGAAATTAAAAAAAAATAAACATTTGTCAAATTATATTAAAATCGGTTCAGATTTGGATATAGCTCTCATATATATTTTCGACCGATTTCATGTATTTTATGCACCATACACGATATGTATGTTCGATTCCAAAGAAATTTGGAATATGTAACGGGATATTGATTAGAATATATAAATTTGACAAATTATATTCAAAAACGCTAAGATTTGATTATAGCTCCCATATATACTCAGCCGATTTCACATATTTGATGCACCCAAAGCGAGAGAGACAAAATCTGGCACCAGCAAAAATTGCCAAATTATATTGAAATCAGTTGAGGTTTGGATATAGCTAACATATATATTTCGGCCGATTTCATACATATTATGTACCAAACACGATATATATGACCGATTCTAATGAAATTCAGAATGTGTGGCGGAATTTGGTTATATTAATAAATGTGATAAATTAATTGGAAATTAGTTAAGATTTGGATATAGCTCCCATATATATATTCTCGGCCGATTTCACATATTTGACGCACCAATTTCAATGAAATATGAAAGGTGTGGCGGAGTTTGGTGTAAAAGTAATTTTTTTAAATTATATTTAAATCGGATCAGATTGGGATATGATATTAATAAGAACCATTGACCCACAACGCCTTAGGCTAACACTAAAAAACAACACCACAATTGATTTGAAATACGCTTATTACGGCGAAGTATGTTGCTATCTCGAATTCACTAATTGCAATAAAAATGCCACTCTACTTAAAAAATTGCAGTTTCCTGCACGCTTGGTATTTGCTATGAAATAAATAAATCCAAAGGACAAACCCTTCGTGTATGCATGTCATGTTACTGCTTTTGTAATGATTTTGTTTATTAACGCATTAAATTAGTGCAATATTTTTTTTTTTAATTTTTAAATTTGTTTTTCTTTATCCAACATATATTCGTAAATAAAATTTTGAATGCATATAAAATCAAAAGGGGTAGCGAAGCGCACCGGGTTCAGCTAGTAGTTTATAAATATGAATAAATATCGGCAAATGAAAATCAATATGCTTTGGTTTATTCCAAATAAATAGTTTATGTAAAAACCGGCAAAGAAAGTCTTAAAGACGGACGGGGCCGACTTTATGATACCCTACACCACATTGCTAATTTAGTAGAGCTGTGCATAACAATTAAAAGTTTTTATTGGAAAATTCAAACATACACGCTATGATTTTAATTATAATTTAAAGTTCAAAGAACTTAATATGCCGAAGCATTTGTATCTGTTAAATTCGGACTTGTATTGCCATTTGGTACACAATTAATTTGAAATCGGGTAAAAATATATATGGGAGCTTTATCCAAATCTGAACCGATCTCGATAAAATTTGGCAAAGATATATCTGAGCTGTATTTGATATATTTCCCTGAATATCGTTGTTACGGAGTGCATATTACGGCTGTGGGTAACAAATATGACAAATCGGATGAACAGTATATGTGGCAGCTAAAGCTATGTCTGAACCGATCTTCACCAAATTTGGCATACTATCTTCTAGACTCAATTCGGTCGTAAGTGCCAAATTTCATCCAATTTGGGCAAATATTAGACGTTTGGTGCACAATCCAAGGTAAATCGGAGCTATATCCAAATCTGAACCGATCTCGATAAAATTTTACAAATTTATTTCTGAGCTGTATTTGATATATTTCCCCAAATATTGTTGTTACAGAGTGCATATTACGGCTGCGGAGGACAAAAATAACAAATCGGATGAACAATATATATGGGAGCTATAGCTATATCTGAACCGATTTTGATTAAATTTAGCACACTTATTTTCAGGTCCAATCTGATCGTACATGCGAAATTTCATACTATTCGGACTGATATTACACGTTTGGTGCACAATAAAAGGCACATCGAACGAAGATATATATGGGAGCTATATCTAAATTTTGACCAATCATCTCCAATTTCAATAGGGTTCGTCCTTGGCCCAAACAAATGATTTATGCTAAATTTCATCTGGATAGGGCAATAAATGCGAACTGTACTTTGTTTACAAAAATACATGGACAGACGGACGGACAGACATGCATAAATCGAATCAGAATGTGATTCTAAGCAGATCATCAAAAGGAACTATGGGTCTATCTCGTTTCCTTTTGCCTGTTACAAACAAATGCACAAAGACATAATACCCTGACCACCTTGTGGTGTAGGGTATAATGACCACCTTGTGGTGTAGGGTATAAATAGATTCGGTATTAACTGTATTGTGTATCAATAACACGTGATTAAAAAATCCCTGTTATTATGATCCACATAAATTATGACGTTTAGGTGTGAAGCACAACCGGCATTTGTTCAAACGTACAAAATATTGAGAAATAATGTAATCAAAATGTCACCAAATTCTGTCAACTAGCTTTATTGAACCTCTAAAGTTTATTCCACAATTGGGATACTATATTTGTCCCAAATGTATTGCCCACATACGACCGAAATCATAAAATTTTAAAATCAGTCAAGACATATCTTTAGCTTCCACGTATATGCTTCATTTAACTTGATTGGAACTCTGTAGAAGATACAGCGTACAGGCCAATAAATTGTAAATGAAGACATGTTTCGTGATACATATTCTATATTATTTTTATTTTTTTAATAACTAATTTTTTTCAACTTTTGAGTTGACAAAGTATATATTTTCTTGATCAGCATATGCCTTTATGTCGATTTAGCCATGTCCGTCCATCTGTCTGTTTGTGGAAATCTCTCTAGCTTCCGAACGAAATGAAGTCGGTTGATGATATTCTTTTGAAATTCATTTAAGGCCCATTTCTTATCAAAAAGGATAGACACTAGCTATTATTTTAATGACCGAATAGTTGATAATGTTGAATCCATTGATGATTCGGAAATTTACCTGGATTATAGATTAGATTTTAGAAAACAAATCTCTATTAAAACGATCATTTGACACTTTGGGATTGGTCAAGCGATGGTGTAAGGCATTTACAGTTACCAAACAATTATACATCTATTTTTTTCGCTTCATTTTAGAATATGGTTCCGTTCTATGGAACCCACCCTATATTATTCATTAAAATTTAATCGAATCCGTACAAAAGCAATACTTTCTATTTTGCCTTAATAGTCGTGGCTGGACTCCACAAATTCTACCATCGTACGAATTCAGATTGGGTTTAATAAAAATAACCTACACTTAAAAGTCGCCGTGTCATGCCCAACGTAATATTCCTTTTAAATGTCGTTTAAGGTTCAATAGTATGTTATTTTATAATGAATATAATTCTAATAAATATCCCATAATTATATAGGAAAACGCAGACCTATGCAGGTAATGTTCTCCCACAAAAGGTAAGGTTACATACTCATAATATAAAATTTGGATCAATTTCGAATATCGGAAGGTACCGCTGTATGAGCGCAGTGAGAAAAGGTGGACCTATATGCATATTTTTCTACAAGCAGAGCGAGATCGGGGTCTACGACGAATATTTAGAAGTGTTAAAAACGGAATAATAAATTTAATATACTATCCATGTTGGAGGGTATAAAAATGAACTATATGTCGCAAAATACACAGAAGTCTAAATCTTGCCTAAATGACAGCAATTCAAAAATATTAAAAGCACATTTTATGATTAAAGATGAACTTCGTGTGAATTTATTTACTTAGGAAAACAAAAATATTCGTATCAATTTTCACTATAAGTCACACTATTGCATATCAAAAAAACAAAAAATAATAATCGGATAATATGACTAAAACATATAAAAAACTTTAAATCTAGGTTTGCCTCCACGCCAAATATAGATCGACATGACCTATTTTTCGAACCAATGCATCCCACAGTAATCCACAGCATTCTATAAATTTCTAAAGCTCTATATTAAATGTTGCACAATATACAGGGTGAGATGAAAAAACTGCAACCAACTTCTATCTGCTGTCATTTTCACAACTCGTCCGACAGCTGTTAAAATTATTCCAGAAACAGCTCATTATATTGTTTACAAGTGTACAAAAGCATTTTGGTGAGAATCTTTCAGAAAAAAGTAATTCGTGATAGACTTCAAGCGTAAAAGTGAGATTTCTTTATATTTGGCTGGAAAACCACAAGGAGCTATCATTAGAGCACTCCAGCATTTAAATGTGAATAAATCTTTTGTGTCTCGTACCACCGCTCGTTACCATGATACTGGTATCCTGGCCCAACGTCAAGGAGGTAGGCGGAAGAAAACAGCAACATCAGCAGAAATAGTTTGAAAAGTAAAGAAGCGACTTGATCGAAACCCGCGTCGCAGTAGCCGCAAAATGGCTCGTGAGCTGAAAATATCGCAACATTCCATATTGAAAAATGAGCTCTTACCCCGAGCCATTGAAATTCCAAAAAGTACAAGAACTTACACCGCAAAAGAAAGAAACTACACTCAAAAGAGCTAAAGAGTTGCTTCGCTTGACCGATAGTGGTGAACTGCCGAATTTGTTTTTTTTTTTCGATGAGAAAACATTCTTTGTTCAGCAGTTTATAAACAAACAAAAGTTATCGTGTTTTCTTGCCAAAGAGGTCAACTGAAAATGTGCACCTTCGGTTCGCAACCAGAACTCAAACGCCCCGCGAAAATATTCTGGAGAGTGTATTAAAGCCTTGAGCACGCTAACATTTTGGCCATAGACCTTGGACATTCCAACAGGACCCAGCACCATCACACTCAACACTCGCCACCCAAGAATGGTTGCAAAATGAGGTTCCTCTCTTCATTTCCAGCGCACAACCTCACCTCAAACCAGCGCTTCGCCGGGAATGGGCTAAAATACCGCAGAGCAACATTCGAGCAGCGTGTGACGGTTTCATTGGCCGTTTGAGCCCGTGGTTTGACTTTGTTGCAGTTTTTAGTGCTAAATTCCAAAGCTCTATTGTGATTTGAGCAGACTAAATTGACACAGAATTTTACGCAGATTAAGAATATTTTAGTGGGTAATTTAGTGGGTTCTTCGAGAGACTATTTCGAGTTGTGACAAACAAATTGACAAAATTAGTATAGTAAACGAATTCGATCTTATTCACAAAAATCGTTGAATATACAATTTAATCCGCGAAATGCGTAAGGTATTTATTAAAATACACGCAATACTAACTTCCATTTTATTTGTGTATCTGTATCTTATATCAAGCATTCATTCCATGTTTTTAGCTGTATGCTTTGCTGGTTCTTTTAAAGCTTAAAACATCCTTTTCAAATGAGAAATATTGCTATGTTGACAGTAGCGGATTTAGTGTTGCTTAATTTCCGCTTTTTCTGCCATACAAATTGTTTGATAGTAAGCGCGGAACTTGGTAGTGGCATAAATTTGCGCTTGCGTAAGGCTTTTTGTGTAGTATTTATGTGCGGTTGTGTGTGCGGGTTTTCTCTTTTTAGTCTTCTACTACCGTTCCAACTTTCATTAATGGTTGCTGTCTCAGCAAACGTTTTGTTGCAATTTCCACTGTTGTGTTAAAACAAAAATGATATGCATGTGAACACTCACAGCTGTGGTAATAGGTACAGACTGGGTGAATTCAAATCTCAACAGTGGACTTGGAATTGTCTCATATTTTCTTGATTATTCCTGTGTGTACCATGGAAATATATTATATGAAAGTGTTTGAAGTGCAACGAAATCTAAAAATTTCAATTGATTAAGTAAATAAATGTTCCCATATTTTTTTAAATATTTGATTACTTACCAATCGAAATGTTTAACTTTTTTAAATGGTACAATGTTGGAGCGAAAAAAAATCATCATAAAAGTTGGTAATTTATATTTTCATACCCTCCAACTCTAATGCATTTGTCATTCCGTTTGTAACACCTCGAAATAAATATTTTAGACCTCAAAAAGTACATGTATTCTTTATCAGCAACAAATTCTAGGCCGATTTAGCGTCATCCTTCCGTCTGTGAAAACCACTTAAGCTTCCGAACGAATTGAAGTAGGTCGATAAAAGATGCTCAGATGTGTATTTGTTCTGCAGGTATTGAAAATAGACTATATAGGTCCACGTTTAGTTATGGCTCCCATATAACTGTGCCTCCATATATTCGGTATTTTGATGATTTTAGCGACACTCTTCACGGGATTGTTTTTAATTTTGAATTTCAATTTCATAAAGTCTATGACAGAAAATCGCATAGCCCCAATATAACGGTACCTCCCTTTATTCGGTTTTTAATGATTTTAGCGAATTGTTTCTAATTTCGTATTTGAAGTTCCTAATGAGTGTTGCAGTCTACGACAGACAATTTTTTATGCAGGTCCAGGTCTTCGTATGTCCCCCATATAAAGGTACCTCTCTATAAAATGTGGCACTGCGGTATTTTGGCCTATTCCCGACGAAGCACTTGCTTTAGGTGATCGACACTTTGGTATTTTTCAGTGCCAACCTTGCTTTCCGAAATACTCCAGACACAATAGTCCAACGGACGGATTGGTATCCGGAGATTTTGGTGGCCATTGTGCGCTAGAAATGAAGAGAAGAACCTCATTTTGTAACCATTATTGGTTGGCGCGTGCTGAGTGCGATGGTCTGTTGAATGTCCAAGGTCTACGGCCAAAATGTTTGTGTGCCCAATGCTTTAACACACCCTCCAGAATATTTTTGCGATAATATTCCGCAATTATTTTGATACCACGGTCGATTAACATGAGCGGAGAGCGACCATCGGCTGTTATATCGGCCCACACCATCACCATGGCCGGTACTTGAGTTCTGGTGGAGAACCGAAGGTGCACATTTTCAGCTGACCTCTTTGGCAAGTAAACACGATCATTTTGTTTTTTTACAAACTGCTGAACAATGAATGTTTTCACACCGGAGAAAACCAAATTCGGCAGTTCACCACTTTCGGCTAAGCGAAGCAACTCTTTAGCTCTTTTGATTATATTTTCTTTTTGTTGCGATGTAAGTTCTTGCACTTTTTGGTATTGCAATGGCTTTACCCCGAGCTTATTTTTCAATAAATACTGCGTCGTGGGTTTCGATCAAGTCGCTTCTTAACTTTTCGAACCATTTCTGCTGATGTTGCTGTTTTCCTCCGTCCACTTTCTTGATGTCCAGCTGCGCTACCAGTATCACGATAACGAGCGATGGTACCCCAATCCTACACTCCAAATATCCAAAACTACACCCATACTTCAATCATGCAATTTAGTGTCATTTGGTACACATAAGTACACATTTCCGCCATAACGTGCATCATGCAATCCAATAGAAAAATGTATTTCCCAATTTCAGGATTCCAGCCCTATCACACATAGGAAGTAGGAATTTCCAAAGCATACTCCAATCCTACACTCTCCCGATTTCAAATTTCAGGATACCACCACTATAGTTTGGCCCCACTAAAAATTGTACAAGATTTAATACCATGAGCACGAACTTCCAAAAATTTCTACATATCCCAAACCTAACCTTATTTTAATCTTACTTTAAAATTTCATATTATACCATTCAATTCAGGATTTCAGCTCTACCGGTTCCCCCAAAATTAGTGCCTTAGTACCATTTCGTACGAGTTTCCAAAACTTCCTACATACCCCGGTCTTAAAATGTAAAATTTCCCAATTATATATAATTTCCAAATTTCAGCATACCAGCCAAATCGAAATTATATCAAATTTAGTACTATAAAGTACTTTTCGGGCTCATAAGTTCAAATTTCGAAAACTACCTTCATACCCCAATCCTACTCACCGCCAGTAATGTTAATTTCAGGATTCCAGATCTATCCGTTCCTACAAATTCGAATAGTATCAAATTCTGTACCGTTCAGTACTTTTCAAGCCTTTATCTCTAAACGTTCACATGATACGAAATAGTATCAAATATAGTACATTGTAGTACTTTTATATTGCGAATATCAAAAATTCATGTGGTACACTCATCACACACTTCAGCAGTGCCCTAAATTTAAGAGTTCTAGCTCTATTGGTTCGTCAAATGCAATTTGAACCTTATACAATATTTTTTGGCTGCAATTTTCCATCACTTTGGCCAAAACTTCCGGCGATAGGTCCTCACATTCGTGACGGATATTGTCTTTAAGAGCTGAAAGAGTCGGGGGCTTGTTGACATAAATCCGCGACTTCAAACAGCCCCAAAAAAAAAACCAGTAAGGAAAGCTCAAAAGTCGGGCGGGGCCGACTATATGATACCCTACACCACTATGCATATTTAGTAGAGCTCTCGTAAAAAGGTTTATACAGGGCATTTCAGAGCTCTATGAGATATTTGGTACAAAATCAAAATCTATCTAATTCTATCGTGCATTTTACGAACTATAGGTATATCTGAACCGGGTTTCTCCAAATTTGACGTATTAGCTTCTAGACTGGTGATTTGGTCTGATATTGACCATTTAGTGCACATTTAACCCGAAATCGGATGAAGATATATATGAGACCTATATCCAAATCTGAACCGATTTCGATAAAATTTAAAACAGCTATTCCTGTGCTCCATCTAATACCTGGTACCAAATATCACGGTTGTAGAGTGAATATTACGAATGTATGGGACTTAAACTCTAAATCGGATGAAACATATATATGGTTGGTCCGATGTACTAAAATTCAGTCCATTTGGACTTATATTGGCCATTTGGTGCACAATTAATCCGAAATCGGATGAAGATATATATTGGAGCTATATCCAAATCTGAACCGATTTCGATAAAATTTAAAACAGCTATTCCTGTTCTCCATCTAATACCTGGTACCAAATATCACGGTTGTGGAGTGCATAGTAGGAATGTGAGGGACTTAAAGATCAAATCGGATGAAAGATATATATGGGAGCTATAGCTATATCTGAACCGATTTTCACTAAATTTTATATACTTGCTTCTAGGCTGAATTTGGTCCGATGTACTAAAATTCAGTCCATTTGGACTTATATTGGCCATTTGGTGCACAATTAATCCGAAATCGGATGAAGATATATATGGGAGCTATATCCAAATCTGAACCGATTTCGATAAAATTTAAAACAGCTATTCCTGTGCTCCATCTAATACCTGGTACCAAATATCACGGTTGTGGAGTGCATAGTAGGAATGTGAGGGACTTAAAGATCAAATCGGATGAAAGATATATATGGGAGCTATAGCTATATCTGAACCGATTTTCACTAAATTTTATATACTTGCTTCTAGGCTGAATTTGGTCCGATGTACTAAAATTCAGTCCATTTGGACTTATATTGGCCATTTGGTGCACAATTAATCCGAAATCGGATGAAGATATATATGGGAGCTATATCCAAATCTGAACCGATTTCGATAAAATTTAAAACAGCTATTCCTGTGCTCCATCTAATACCTGGTACCAAATATCACGGTTGTGGAGTGCATAGTAGGAATGTGAGGGACTTAAAGATCAAATCGGATGAAAGATATATATGGGAGCTATAGCTATACCTGAACCGATTTTCTCCAAATTTGATATACTTGCTTCTAGGCCGAACTCGGTTGGGTGTGCCAAAATGCAAGTAATTCGGACTGATAGTGGATATTTGGTGCACATTTAACCCGAAATCGGATGAAGATATATATGGGAGCTATATCTAAATTTGATCCGATTCTCACCAATTTCAATAGGGTTCGTCCTTGGGCCAAAAAAATATTGTTTGGAAAATTTCATCTCAATCGGATAATAAATGCGACCTACATTTTGTTCACAAGAATACATGGACAGACGGACGGACAGACGGACGGACTGACGGACGGACAGACGGACTGACATGCATAAATCGACTCAGAAAGTGATTCTATGAAGGTTCTCAAAAGTAACTATCGGTCTATCTCGTTTCCTTCTCCATGTTACAAACAAATGCACAAAGACATAATACCCTTACCACTATGTGGTGTAGGGTATAAATATGGAGCGGTCAAAATGGGAAATTAGGCGCCCAGTAAATGCATCTTTCAGCATTTCGATTATGGCACGTGCAGTGTGTGTCGTTGCACCGTCCTGTCGGAGCCACATGTTTTCCAATCCCAAATCATCAATTTGCGGCAAAAATCATTAGTTGATGATTGCTTTGCAGCGCTCACCATTCTCAGTAACCGTTTAGCCCGTCTTCGAACAAAAAAGGTCCGATGACTTCTCCAGCGAAAACAGCACACCATACAGCAACTTTGAGCAGGTGTAATGGCTCTTCGTGGGTTACACGCGGATTTTCAGTGCCCGTAAATTTTGCTTATTTACATACCCGCTTAGATGGAAATGGGCCTCATCACACTTGATTTTTTTATACCCTCCACCATAGATTGGAGGGTATATTAAGTTTGTCATTCCGTTTGTAACACATCGAATTACATATTTTGGACCCCATAGAGTATATATTCTGGATCAGCATAAAAGTCTATGTCGATTTAGCGATGTCCGTCCGTCTATCCGTCTGTCCGTCTATGGAAACCACTCTAGCTTCCGAACGAATTGAAGTAGATTGATAAAATTTTAGTCAAATGTATGTTAGTCTGCAGGACTTTTGGTATTGAAAATGGGCCATGTAGAATAGCCCCCATATAACGGTACCTCCCGATGTTCGGTATTTGGATTTTATCGACACTATAACCTATTTTTTGTAGTGGCTTATGAGAAATGTTACCTATGCAGGTTCATGTCGTCGTATAGACCCTAATATAACAGCTATATTCGGTATTTTTAGTATTTTAACAGGATTTTTAACGAATTTTATTGTTTTTGAGAATTGCCAAATTCGTTCCAAATAGTGGAGGATAACCAATGTTCGGCCCGGCCGAACTAACAGCTCTTTTACTTGTTTTTTTTTTTTTTTTTTGATGAAAGGATGGCTTGTGCGTATGTTAGACGCTATTGGCAGTCAGCAGCTAACAGCTGATGCATCATCTGGACTTTGAACGGAAACATTTTAAAATCTTATACCAAAATTCGCTGTAAAGACCGTGGACTGATACCCATATGCGTGGCACGTCGTCTGGTCGATATCGACGATGTCCATGACATCCCCGGCTACAGCTGTAATATTCGCTGCGGAACGGATACTCCATGGTCTGCCACGCTCGGCAGAATATTTTGTTGTGTCAGTCCTTTCGAGGCGAGCGCCTAAACGTCGTAGTGTTTCACCAGTATGCGTTGGGTGGCCAGGAAATCTGCGTTGAAATTCACGTTGTGCCAAAGTCACAGACCGATAATTGGTCAAATTAATAATCACTATTTCGCATGTGTTTACTACAACAATGTCATAATAGAACTGACATTAAGGGTAAAATTGATAGCATTTTCTGATAGGAGGATTACTTTAGTGCCATGTGTATATTACCTTTCCAAAACCCAGCCTTATCTGTCACCTTTGGACCAAAAGTGATCCCCACTAAAAATTTTAGCTTCAGCCGTTTCGTCTGGGAGTTGATGAATCGTTAAGTCAGTCAGTCAGTCAATTAGATTACACTTCTATTAATATATCTATGTGTTGCTAACTCAATATTTCATCTCACTTGACTGTACCTAATTGCCCCATCCACAGTGTAACATGCCACTGCACATTCCCTTTGTTTGTTAAGTTTTTACTATTGTCGGCATTTTTCCAACGCTCTTTGCCATTTTCCTTAAATTATTTATAATAAATAATATTGTTGTTATTACCGGTGTTGTTGGATGTTTGCAAAAAAACAAAAGTTTTTTCTTTCAGCTGCATATTTCCGCCATTTCTACAGGTACACACTTTGAAACCAGCATGAATGCCAGTTTACTCGCATTCGTTAACGGCACCATCAGATATTTATAGGATATATATATGGAGCAGTGCCTTCGTTGCTGTTGTTGTTAATATGGAACATTTAATTTTCGCCATAAATTAATTGCTGTATGCAATTAGTTGCATTCATAAATTTTATTTCGTGATTCAAGTTCATTTTTGGCCAAGTCGGCAATATATTCAGCGGAATGTGCCAGGCTTGAATTGTTTTCCAATATCCTTCCTTTCCAAAAATATTCCTAGATATGATTTTAAAAGTAGCTTTTGCGTATGGAATTTATATATTGAATTTTGCAAAAGCATTTTATTAAACCTTTGCATGGCTTAACGGGATGGTGGGGAAAATACTTATTATTTTGAGTAGTGGCAATATTAGTATTGTTCTAACCTTCATTCAAAATAAGTTACCTATTTTTCGTAATACAAGAGAAGATATAAATAAATCAAATTAGTAGCGACGACTTCAAATTCCGACGACGTCAAAGTCCGCAGGCAACATTCTTTGCGTCAATTGAATTTTGTACGGGAACAAATGCAAATCAATGCGAATAATCCGTTGTAAAGTGGACCGAGCCATGCCCAACTGCTGAGAACGGCGTTGTTGGGATGTTCTTGGGGACCACTCAACACTGGCTCGTACGGCAGCGATATTCTCGGCCGATCGCCTTGGTCGACTTTTATATGGCCTCTTCGGATTAGAAAGAGCCTTACCAGTCGAAAATTTTTCGTATAAACGCTTAATGGTGTTCTTAATGTGTGTTCACATTTTTTAATGTTTTAAAAGCACGTTGAGTTTTCACAATTGACTTCTTCTGTTGAATGTAAATTTCAACTATTTCAGAGCGCTCGCGTGACGTGTATTAGTTCATGGTAAAAATCTGCTTGGAGTGGACATCTGATTGGACTTGGACATCTCTGTCAAAAGTTATGGCGTTGCCTGATGGGTCCGTCGAATATGGAAAATCCTGTATTTGGCTGGAAAACCACAAGTACGTATCATCGCTCGTTACCGTGATATTGGTAGCCCGACGTCAAGGAAGTGGACGAAAGAAAACAGCAACATCCGCAGAAATGGTTCGAAAAGTAAAGAAGCGACTTGATCGAAATCCGCGTCGCAGTGGCCGAAAATGGCTCGTAAGCTGAACATATCACAGTATTCCATTCGGCAAATATTGAAAAATGAGCTCGGGATAAAGCCATTGAAATTCCAAAAAGTGCAAGAACTTACACCGCAACAGAAAGAAAATAGACTCAAAAGAGCTAAAGAGTTGCTTCGCTTGGCCGAAAGTGGTGAACTGCCGAATTTGATTTTCTCCGATGAGAAAATATTCGTTGTCCAGCAGTTTGTAAACAAACAAAATGATCGTGTTTACTTGTTGTTGTTGCTGAAAATGTGCACCTTCGGTTGGCCACCAGAACTCAAGCGACGCCCTGAAGATGGTGTGGGCCACCATAACAGCCGATGGTCGCTCTCCGCTCGTATTAATCGACCGTGGCATCAGAATAAATGCCAAATATTACAGCGAAAATATTCTGGAGGATGTATTAAAGTCTTGGGTCCGCAAACATTTTCGCCGCAGACCTTGGACATTCCAACAGGACGCACTCAGCCCGCGCCACCCAAGGATGGTTGCAAAATGAGGTTCCTCGCTTCATATCCAGCGCACAATGGCAACAAAAATCTACAGATACCGGATTCAAATCCATTAGATTATTGTGTATGTAGTATTTTGGAAAGCAAGGTTGGCACTAAAATATAAGAAAGTGTCGATCACCTTAAGCAAGCGCTTCGCCGGGAATGGACCAAAATACGGCAGAGCAACATTCAAGCAGCGTGTGACGGTTTCATTGACCGTTTGGAGGCCATAATTCGTGCCTAAAGTGACCAATTCGAACAAATCTAAACGTATTATAACATTTGATGCTATTTCCGATATTTTTTTCTTTTATTCAATAAAATTTAAGAAAAAATATAAAAATTATCGCATTTGACTTTTTTTGCAGTTTTTTACCCCCAGTATTTTTTCATCCTGTATAGAGAAGCATGTTACAATAAGGTACAACTTCAATATGATCGCTCTGCCAAATAGTGGACCAATACAGAAAATATTTTGAAAAATTCTTAGAAACGGCAAATTTAATTCAGTAAGGAAGGTCAAAACTCAGTCAAAGCCGACGGAGCCGATCACTATGCGTATTTAGTAGAGCTCCCGTAACAAACAGCTCATATTGGAAATTTATGTAAACTAGATCATACCAACTATGAACTTTATTTGAATGGGTATCTTGGTTTCAGAGAAGTCATAATTTTTCGATCCAACACTAAATTGGCTTCCAACAAACTTGACGGAGGCTTTGGAACCTGTAGTACCTGTTGACTTGAGATGAAATTTGGTTGGCCCAAGAACAAACCCTATTGAAGTTAATGAGAATCAGTCTAAATTAAGATATATCTCTCATATATTTATATTCTTCCAATTTTAATATTTTGTGCGCCATATGTGCAACCAGGATGTATTTCAAACTAGAAGCACGTACTTCAAGTCTGGTGAAAATCGGTTCAGATATAGTTATAGTTTCTATATATATGTTTCATCCGATTTGATGTTTAAGTCCTCACAATCAGCATATGCACTCATACAGCTCATAAATATCTCTCTCAGATTTTATTGAGTTCGGTTCGGATTTGGTTATTGCCCCCACATATATCTTCATCTGATTCCAGGTTTATTGTTAATCAAATGGTTAATATCAGCCCTCCATAATATGGTGGAGGGTATAGAAATATGTAGGCGGACATGCCTACATCGACATAGAATTATATGCTGATCATAAATATATCACGGATCATGAGCCTGAGAGGCCGTATCCCTCCAAAATGGAATTTTTTTCAACGTTTTTAAGGTATTTTCTGGAAATTCTCATTTTTTTTGTCCGCTGATATACTAAAATGTGCACCATTATTACATTACATTTTAAAAACCCGCCCGAACGATATTTAATAATGTATCTTATAATAGCTGATTTAGAAGTTTGCAAGTAATCTAAGATTATAGTCGTCAGGAGCCATTCATGTGATACGTTTTTCCACTATAATTTGCAGTTAAGTTTCTGTAAATCTAAACCCCTTGTAACTGGAATGAATGAATCTCGTACATAATTGGACAACTTAAAAAATCATTTCTTGATTTGGAAATTTATAAAAACTAAATTTTGGCCTATCGCCTGTTGGGCAGGTTCCATAATATTCAATGGAATATACCATGTCAACTACCTTCTGCAAACTTTATTAAAATTTCCACTTTTAGACCTTTGTAAATATGTGAAACCGTTGTAACCATGTTAGCTCACTGTCCATTTCTTGCAGGTAAACTTGGCTTGTTAACAACTTAAGTTGTTTGTGTTGAAAAACAAACATTGGACACTTTTTTGCATAGTTAAATTAAACGACTTAAGCCTTCTAGTTACTTCCTACACCAATGTAGATTTACTGTACTTGGGCGAAATCACCACAAACTCTAAATCCTAACATGATAATTTACTTCGTAGTGTGTTCCCCTCCACCCAAGTCTTTCTTGTTCGCCTCAACTTGCGAATATTAAATTTTTCAATTTTCTACTCGAAACTACATCCTACCTACCTCACCTATCCTTAGACATTGCCTTGGGCGTGCGAACGTGTGTGTGTGGGCTTAGAAAACTGGTAATTTAACACTAAGGCAACTTTTTAAAAATTCTCTTTGTGCCTTCTGCAAATGGCGGTGGTCCCCCCCTTCCTTCAGCAGCAGTAACCCCAGCCGGTGCACTGGAAGTGAAAAGGGTTAGCATTAAAACACAAAATGCGAATACAAACGACTTAGGTTATCAACGCTGTAAAAGTACTTAAGCAGGTATTAACACAATTTTCATTCTCGCAAACCGAAGTCAAATGAAAACAGACTTTCATGACTACTCCTCCGACGACTACGGTGACGATGCCGACGACGATATAATGCAGCCCACAACCAAAACCCGTTTTATAAGCGTAAGCCTAGAGTGATGGTAGCGTTGATAAGTAGAGCCCTTGCTAATAATATAAAAGTGGGATATTTTAAACTTTCTTAGAAACACAGGTTGAAACAAAAAGCCGATAGAGCACCAAGGAGGTGAGCATTCGAATAATAATTATTATTTTTATACCCTCCACCAAAAAAGGTATGGAGGGTATATTAAGTTTGTCATTCCGTTTGTAACTCATCGAAATAATCATTTTAGACCCAACAAAGTATATATATTCTTTATCAGCGTAAAATTCTAAGACGATTTAGCCCTGTCCGTCCGTCTGTCCGTCTGTTGTAATCACGCTACAGTCTAAACGAATTAAGATAGGAAGCTAAAATTTTGCACAGATCTCTCTTTTGTCTGCAGGCAGGTCAAGTTCGAAGATGGGCTATATTGGTCCACGATATCGTATAGCCCCCATATAACGGTACCCGCGATATTCGGTATTTCGATGATTTTAGCCACATTTTTCAATAGAATTGTCTGAAAATCCACACAAGTAGTTCCTTGTGGGTACTTTATACCTCGGCAGAGAATTATCTATATAGGTCCACCATATCGTTTAGCGCCCTTATAACGGTACCCCCGATATTTGGTATTTTTATGATTTTACCCACATTTTTCAATGGAATTGTCTGAAAATCCACAAAAGGAGTTCCTTGTGGGTACTTTATACCTCGACAGATAATTATCTATACAACGGTACCCCCGATATTCGGTATTTTGATGTTTTTAGCCATATTTTTCAACGGAATGGTCACAAGGGGTTCTTTGTACACAAGGGGTTCTTTGTGAGCACTCTACCCCCCGACAGAGAATTATCTATATAGGTTAACGATAACGTATAGCTCCCATATAACGATACCCAGCGATATTCGGTATTTTGAAAATCCACACAAGGAGTTCCTTGTGAGTACTTTACACGCAGACATAAATTTGTCTTTATAGGTCCACAATATCGTATATCCCCCCATATCGGCACCTTCCTATATTAGATATTTTAAAGATTTTAAAAGAATTTTTAATGGATTTTATTTATTTATTATTATTTTTTGAAAATTTTCTAATTAGTTCCAAATGGTGGAGGGTATTCAAAGTTCGGCCCGGCCGAACTTACTGCTTTTTTACTTGTTTTATTTATATTCAATTTGGACTGATATTACACATACGGTGTGCAATAACCGTAAAATCGGATGGAGATGTATAACGAAGACATATAAAAATTTAAACAGATCCCGATAAAATTTGTCAGTTGTATTTTCGATTTTGCCCGGTATAATCAAATATCATTGTCGGGGAGTGCATATCACGCAAATTGGAGGAAACACATATATAGGAACGATAGCTATATCCGAACCCACTTTCACGAAAATTTGAAGCACTTGTTTCTAGGCTGAACTCCATCAGAAATGCCAAAATCCGGTCCATTCGGGCTAATATTAACCATTTGGTGCACAATAAGCCTGAAATCGGATAAAAATACATATAGGAGCTATATCCAAACAACACTTGTTTCTGAGCTGTATCTGATATCTGGTACCGAAGATTATTGTTGTGGAGGGCATATTACGTATGGGAGGGACTTTAACACCAAATCGGATAAAATATATATATATGGGAGCGATAGCTATATCTCAACCGATTTTGAACCAATTTGAAGTGCTTGTTTCTAGGATGAATTCAGTCGGAATTGCCAAAATTCAGTCCATTTGGGCTTATATAAGTCATTTGGTGCACAAAAAAATTAAATCGGATAAATGTACATGTGGGAGCTATATCCAAATCTGAACCGATCTTGACAAAATTTTAAACATTTATTTCTGAGCTGTATCTAATATCTGGTACCGGAGTTAATTGTTGCGGAGTGCATATTACGCATGTGGGACTCTTTGGCTGAAATCGGTTTACGTGTCCTTCTGACCGTTTGTCTGTCTGGCTGCCTGGTGCGCACGATCACTATCAAAGGGAATACACCATTTCGTCCAAACTAGGTACATATTATTATCAAACTTCGATCGAATTCGGAGATGGGCAACATCGGTCCACTTCATTGGATACATCCACCAGAAAAGGTCAAAATTTTTACAGAAAAAAATATAATTTATATCAAACTTATGCGAAATAAGCTTTTCAAATTTGGCACATCTCAATATTTCTTCCACCCCAGGATCTAATGTGGAAATGGGATATAGCTGGCCACTCCCTGTAGCAACATCGGTCCACTTCTTTGGATACATCCACCAAAAAAGGTCAAAATTTTTACAGAAAATAATATAATTCATATCAAACTTATGCGAAATAAGCTTTTCAAATTTGGCACATCTCAATATTTCTTCCACCCCAAGATCTAATGTGAAAATGGGATATAGCTGACCACTCCTTGTAGTATCTTTCCTAAAAAGAATCTAAACGTTGAATAATTTTTCGCCTTATAACAAAAATTCGATGATATTTCTCAGTTCTCTTTATTAGTACATTGCAACATTTGTACTAACACTAGATTTAGTATAATTATGGGATGTGTAGGTTAACATAAATAAATGATCAAATGCTGAGGGTATATTACTGTCGGCAAACCTACTTTTAAACTAGTTCTTAAAGAAAATCATTGTCAATGACGAACTCTAAATAGCAAGCTTGAGATAATTCCGTTGAAAATGAAGCTAAAGTCATCAAAATACCGAATATTAGGAGGTACAGTCATAGGAACTACCCATTGCAAAATACAAATACCTGATTTGAAGTAATTATCTTGAAAGGTGGGACCCAAAACAACCAAAATGTCATAAATCTGGCCGTATAAATGTATGAGGGCATATATCAGAACGAGAAGCTATACAGAGTGAGATGAAAAAACTACAACCAAATTCAGACTGCTGTCATTTCTAAACCACTCGTCCGACTGCTGTTAAAATTATTGCAATGACAGCTCATTATACTGTTTGCAAGCGTACAAAAGCATTTTGGTGAGAATTTTCCAGCAACAAAGTTATTCGTGATGGAATTCAAGCCTGATAGTGTGATTTCTTTATATTTGGTTGGACAACCATCACCAAAAGTGGCTATCGCCAGAGCACTCCAGCATTTAAATGTAAATAAATCTTTTGTGCCCCGTACTATCGCTCGTTAACGTGATACTGGTAGTTTAGCCGGACGTCAGGGAAGTGGACGGATGAAAATAGCAATATCAGCAGAAATGGATCGAAAAGTAAAGAAGCAACTTGATCGAAACCCGCGTCGCACTGGTCGAAAAATGGCTCGTGAGCTGAACATATCGCAATATTCCATTCGGTAAATGTTGAAAAATGAGCTCGGGTTAAAGCCATTGAAATTCTAAAACGTACAAGAACTTACACCGCAACGGAAAGAAAATTTACTCAAAAGAGCTATAGAGTTCCTTCGCTGGCCGTTGTCCAGCAGTTTGTAAACAAACAAAATGATCGCGTTTACTTTCCAAAGAGGTCAGCTGAAAATGTGCACCTTTGGTTGGCCACCAGAACTCAAATGTCGGCAATGGTGATGGTATGAGCCGCAATAACAGCCGATGGTCTCTCTCCGCTCATATTAATCGACCGTGGCATTAGAATAAACGACGAATATTATCGCGAAAATATTCTGGAGGGTGTATTAAAGCTTTGGGCACGCAAACATTTTGGCCCAGACCTTGGACATTCCAACAGGACGCAGCACGCGCCACCCAAGAATGGTAAGAAAATGAGGTTTCTCGCTTCATTTACAGCGCACAATGCCCACGAAAATCTCCGTATACCAATCCGTTCGGCTATTGTGTCTTTAATATTTTGGAAAGCAAGATTGGCACTAAAAAAATACCAAAGTGTCGATCACCTCAAGCAAGCGCTTTGCCGAAAATACTGCGAAAATACTGCAGAGCAACATTGGGGCAGCGAGTGACGGTTTCATTGGCCGTTTGATGGCCATAATTCGTGCCAAAGGTGACCAATTCGAACAAATCTAAACTTATTCTAAAATTTTATGCTAAAATTTAAAAAAAAAGTTAAAATTATGGCGTTTGACTTTTAGACTTTTTTATCTCACCTTGTATATGGAAGCTATATCCAAATTTAATACGATCTCGATAAAATTCGAGCTCCATAAGTTAGCTGGTACCAAATATCACACAGTCTTACGCATGTGTGGGACTTAAAATCCCAAATCGAATGAAACATGTATATGGGAGCATAGGTTATATCTGAACTAGGCTGAATTCGGTCGGGTGTACCGACTGATAGAGGCCATTTGGTGCACAATTAACCCGAAATCGGTTAAAGATATATATGGGAGCTATATATATAAATTTGAACCGATTCTCATCAAATTCAATGGGGTTCGTCCTTAGGGCAAGCAAATATCTGTGAAAGTTCTTCTCCATCGGATAATAAAGTGATTCTAAGAAGATTCTCAAAAGTTACTGTGGGTCTATCTCGATTCCTTCCCATATTACAAACAATTGCACAAAGACATAATACTCTTACCACTATGTGGTGTAGGATATAATGATAACCCTTTGTGGGAGAGGTCTAGAAGATGTGACCCTATTCCATTTTCTTACCAAATATTAAATGAGCAAAGTTTGCTATGTATATAAAATGTATTTTATTTGAAGTTGTTGCCCTTTTGTGGTTTTTCCTCCTATAACCTAATAGATGGTTAGAAATTTTACGATACACCAAAGTGAAAGAATTATCCTACCACTAGCCAAACAGACGGACGAACGTCGCTTCGCGGGTAATGCCTAAATTCGTTCTTTCGATGGGACACATTTTGGCCGTATCAAATTATATAAACCCTCTGTAAATTACCATATCTGACAATTTTTAAATTACCATATCTGACAAGAAATGTTTAACTACCAGAATATAATTGGCATGTTCAAACTTCTATTGGCACATAAGGAGAAATGATTATGCATATTTTTTCGTCAACCTAAAAAATCTTCACACTGACAATCTCTACTACGAATAGCCTATGCATTCTTCTTTCAACCATTCATCTACATTATTTAATAATGGTTGATTGTGACGAAAATCTCATTTTGAGCGCCAGCTGGGAAGTAAATGGCAGAGGGGTGTCCGTTGAAATTTCAACTCTAAAATTAAAAAAAAAAATAAGTTGTGTCGATTTTTTCGAAATTAGGCTAATAGGGAGACATATTCGAAGTTTTTTTTTTATTTCCAAAAATATTTGAGAGAATTTCGAATTTGGAAAGTCGAAAAAATAAAAATTCAGCTTAGACAAACCTTATACAAAGAGAAAGGCTCATACGATTTTATTCAAACTTATCAGTGCCAGGTCAGGTGCGAAAAATGGATAATATAGACCCACACCCACCCACTCTAGTACCTCTCCCCACAAAGGGTTAAAATGTCGAATAATCACAATTCTTGTAAAATGTGAAATAAGAGTCGGACTGTCTTTAAAATTCATACATCCTAATATTTTTACCAACTCTAGATCTGGTATGGATCCGATCACTTTTGAATAACCATGACACCGATGAAAAACGAAATAAGCTTCCGATTATTTTCATAAATCCCCACATTTTTAACAACACAAGATCTAGTGTATGAAAATGGGATATAGCGGACCACTCCTTGTAGTACCTTCCCTACAACGAATCAAAACATGCAATAATTAATACCCTTATGCGAATGGACCATTTTCAATACCAAAAGTCCTGCAGAATAAACACACATCTGAGTAAAATTTCATCAACCCACTTCATTTTGTTCGGAAGCTAGAGTGATTTCCACAGACGGATGGACATTGCTATATCGACATAGAATGGTGCCCCCTTTATTTGCCCTCTTTATTTAGCTTAATTTTGCAATATAAAGCTTACAATCGCCGACATACATTTCTTTCATTCTTAGCTCTACTTTAAAATCTTCTAAATTTTCCCTGCAATTATTGAAGTTTACTATAATCAGGCCATAAGCGTCTCTACCAGTAGAAGAGTTCGATAGAAGCGATCGTGTCATGTATATTTCGACACCATTCGACATAGAATGCTGAAAGCCTTTTTTTTTGTTTTTTGTTTTTGTTCTTGGGAAGATAAAAATGCATTTCATTGGGCAGATCATTCACATTCGACAGCAAATTTAATTAGTTCGCACATGAAGCACATACCAACGATAAATTGGAAAGTAGGAAAAATGTCCTACAGTTGCTTGAAGGACTGGCATATAGACCAAAGGACAATAATACATTCCTTATAGGGTCTGATATAATTATATCGCTGAGTTACAAACGGAATGACAACCTAAATATACAATCCAATACACGATAATGGGCATAAAAAGGCCTTATTTTAGGCGCCATTTGAAAACCTTGTCTTACTTTGTAAAGGATACGTTTTCCATTAAAACATCCACGTGCAAACACTTTCAAAATTTAATTGGTAAGGTGTTAAAGGAAGTCAAACACTCAAGAAAATACACAAACCTACGCACACACACATATAAACGTACATGGAGAATAGTATAGCTTTTGCTATACAAAGAAGAGATACAAAGCACCGACTTTAACACTAGGACACATCAACACCATCATCATCAGATAATTCACATTCACATTTGTGAACTCGGACAAAAACCCAAACACACGAACATACATGTTAATACCCAGCAAACCAAATGCCGGAAGTGTGACATTTCTGCTCAACGTCTGAAGTTTTTGTCCGATGCAGCTGTTCGATGTATACCTCAACCCTGTATAATTTATTTTAGAGACTTTTGTATTGTTTTAGCTTTTCTATCCATAGTGGTAAGAGTATTTTGTCTTTGTGCATTTGATTGTTACATGTTACAGAAGGACACGAGATAGACCCATAGTTACTTTTGAGTATCTTCATAGAATGACCATCTGAGCCGATTTATGCATGTCAGTCCGTCTTTTCATGTACTTTTGTACTTTCATGTGTCTGTCCATGTATTCTTGTGAACAAAATGCAGGTCGCATTTATTATCCGATTGAGATGAAATTTTCCAAACAATATTTGTTTTTCCCAAGTACGAACCCTATTGAAATTGGTTCAAATTTAGATATAGCTGCCATACATATATTCAGTCGATTTCAGATTAATTGTGCACCAAATGGCCAATATTATTCCAAATGATCAAACTTTTGGCACATCCGACCGAATTCAATCTAGAAGCAAGTACATCATATTTGGTAAAAATCGGTTCAGATATAGCATTTATACGTTTTATCCGATTTGAGGTTTTTACTCCCTCACTTTCGTAATATGCACAAGAGTAATATTTATTATAATAATAATATTTGGTACCAGATTTCAGCCCAGAAATACCTCTGTAAAATTCTATCAAGATCGGTTCAGGTTTGGATATTGCTCCCATATACAGGGTGAGATGGAAGAACTGCAACCAACTTCAGACTGCTATCATCTCTAACTAGTCCCACAGCTGTTAAAATTATTCCAGTGACAACCCATTATATTGTTTACAAGCGTTCAAAAGCATTTTGGTGAGAATTTTCCAGAAAAAAATTATTCGTGATGGAATTCAAGCGTGATATTACATATATGGTGAACTTGATCGAAACCCGCGACACAGTGACAAAAAAACGGCTAGTGAGCTGAACATATCGCAATATTTCATTCGGCAAATATTGAAAAATGAGCTCGGTAAAGCCATTGAAATTCCAAAAAGTGCAAGAACTTACACCGCAACAGAAAGAAAATGGACTCAAAGGAGCTAAAGAGATGCATCGCTTTGTTTTTCTCCGATGAGAAAACATTCGTTGTCGTGTTTACTTGCCAAAGAGGTCAGCTGAAAACACATTCGGTTGGCCACCAGAACTCAAGCGCCGGTCATGGTGAAAGTGTGGGCCGCCATAACAGCCGATGGTCGCTCTCCGCTCGTATTAATAAATGCCGAATATTATCGCGAAAATATTTTGGAGGGTGTATTAAAGCATTGGGCACGCAAACATTTTGGCCGCAGGCCTTGAACATTCCAATTGGACTCAGCACACACAAACAACTGAGACGCGGGCTTCGATCAAGTCGTTTCTTTACTTTTCGAACCATTTCTGCTGATTTTTTCCGTCCACTTCCTTGACGTCGGGCTACGCTACTAGTTTCACGGTAACGAGCGATGGCACGAGACATAAAAGATTTATTCACATTTAAATGCTGGAGTGCTTTAGCGATAGCCGCTCGTGGTTTTCCAGCCAAATATAAAGAAATCACACTATCCCGCTTAAATTCCATCACGAATAACTTTTTTCAGGAAAATTCCTACCAAAATGCTTTTGTATGCTTGTAAACAATGTAATGAGCTGTCATTGGAACAATTTTAACAGCTGTTCAGATATAGCTTTGGCTCATATTTACATGGTTCATTCGATTTGATGGGTTTAATTCCCACACTTTCGTAATATACGCCTCACAAGAATAATATTTGGTAGCAGATATGAAATTCAGCCCAGAAATACCTCTCCCAAATTGTAACAAGATCGGTTCAGATTTGAATATAGCTCTCATAAATATTTTTATCTGATTACAGGGTCATTGTGTACCAAATGGCTAATATAACCCCAAATGTAGTGATTTGTGGCACTTCCGAACGAATTCAGCCTAATAATATGTACTTCAAATTTGGATAAAATCGGTTCTGATATAGCTATAGCTCTCATGTTCCACAATATGCACTCCACAACAATGATATTTAATACCGTACATTAGATACAGCATGAAAATACATCTGCCAAATTTGATCGAGATCGGTTCAGATTTATATACACATTCGGAATACATCTTCATCCGATTTTAGGTTATTGTTCACCATATATGTAATATCAGCCCAAATTAGAGAGATTTTTTCATATTCAATTGAATTTTTCCATTTCCATTTCCAATAAATATTTTTTAATGTAATAATCGTATCATGCACTATACAGCAATTTAATTTTGTACTAGAGGTACAAAAGCCTATGTAAACTTTGTTGAAAATCGATTCAGAGATGGATGTGGGTATAGGATAAAAGGGGTGATTTTCTCTCTCTCTATCTCTCTCTAAGATGTTATTCTTTGTGTGTTCACATTGCTTATGAATTACGGCTGAATTTGTTAGATAATTCTGCTAGAAATTATAAGTTCGTAATACTTTCCTTTGAATTCCAAGTAGTTTTTTTCCGCAATTGGATCGACTTCTAGCCAAATTCATAAAACATTACTTTCGAAACATAAGACCTTTCGTCAGAATTCGGATCGACAGCGGTTAGAAAGTCAGCAAGAAATCGGAAATCCCTCCGATATTACCACCGTATTCTGTCCGGCAGCTATAAATTCTGTTCAGAATTTCCTTGAATTCCTCTGAGAGTTTGGCTTGAAAGTCAGCAGAATCTTGGGACTATCATCCAACACTTCGGTTCGAAAATACTTCACCCACTCTATATAATTTTCGGTCCGAAATCAGACCGAAAACTCATTAGACCTCTGAGTCTTCATCCTAGTTTCAGCTCGGAGTAGGCCCGAACATGGGCTGTTTGGTTTGCTGGGTATACACATACGCATACATATACGCCTACGCGCAACAGGAAAAGCAACAGAAATTAAGTTATTTTTCTTCATTTCACGCATTATGTCAATGTGTTTGAAGGCATGTGATTGCCTCGAATGTATATTGGGGTTATTAATGGTTTAAGATATTACAATTCAGAATATGTGTCATGTAAATTTTCTCTTGAAGGACTAAATTCAAAAATTGAGTCGCATTTTATGTTTCCAACATTTCTAGACTTTTTCTAGAATCGATGAACAGTTGTAAAGAAAAACTTTATTTTCGTTCCACCCCAATACTCACATATATATAAATATATTCATATATATATTCACTTTGCTATGAAAAGAGTAAAGGCTTATATAATGAGTTAAGAAAATGTAAAGAAAAACTTTTTTCCTCACAGACACACACACACACACACAAAAGATGGAAAGGGACTTTTTAATTGCAAGCAAAAATGTATTCATTTCAGATGGCGAAGGAAGAGAGTATTGCTCACCGGAACCCCTTCATATTTCCGGTAGAATAAATGTTAAGCCGTGAGTATCTTAAGTAATTCGTAACATGCGTTGCGGTTGTAACCAAGGAAATGATAATGATGCCAAAGATGATGAGAATGAGTATCACAACAGAGATTTCAATTACAATTTTACGGTTTGTTCACTTTTTGTTCGTCTTAATAAATCATATTTGAAAACATTTATATTGTGTATTTTTTTCTTTGTAAATGACTGTTGATGTAATAAACAAACTTTTATACAAAAGAATCAAAAGGTGTGTTTTAATGTTATAATAAAAATGTTAATTTTAAAATGTTTGACAAGAAAAAAATTGCAATTTTATCGAGGAAACAAATCAATTTAAATGGTAAGCATAAAAACATAGGTATCGAGTTTTTGTATCACAAAATTGAAGATAACATTACTTGGAACAATATAAGTAACTATCCGAAATATTTAGTATTCTGATTGTCAATTGACATATCCCGACGGTTTCTCTATAATGCATTAAGTAAGAATTCTAATATCCGAGATATTCCATAAAAGGTTCGTTTGAATGACATGGATGTTGAAATAATGACCGGATTTAATTTTTGACCAGGCGACACATTTTTTAAATATTCTACTTGAAACATAAATGCAAAGTGATATACAAGACAAGCGATAATCGTGCCCGTAATTCATGTTTTACATAAATGGTATTATTGCTATAGGCAATTATAACAAGTAAGCAAAGGCTATAATCGTGCGGGGCCGACCATGTGATACCCTACAACACTACAATATATTCGAAGTCCCCTTATGTCCAAATCCATTTTGGAAGACTTTGTTTTTGAAATAATGTCAAAAAGCCCTGCCCAGATGTTACCCTTCGGTTTGTCCAATATTAACGCACTCTCTCGTGTGGTTAGGTATTCAACACAATTTCACACGAAAGTTGTGGTCCATTTTACACTTAAATATAACCCAATGGTTATCCAAAACGCTAGACTTCTTCCTTGTCAACAGAAAGAAACAGAAAGAAAATAGACTCAAAGGAGCTAAAGAGTTGCTTCCGAAACTGGATTGGCCGAAAGTGGTGAACTGCCGAATTTGGTTTTCTCCGATGAGAAAACATTCGTTGTCCAGCAGTTTGTAAACGAAATGATCGTGTTTACATATCAAAGAAAAGGCCACCAGACCTCAAGCGCCGGCCATGCGGCCAAAATACCGCAGAGCAACATTCGGGCAGCGTGTGACGGTTTCATTGGCTGTTTGAAGGTCATAATTCGTGCCAAAGGTGACCAACTCGAACAAATCTAAACTTATTCTAAAATTTGATGCTATTTCCGACATTTTTGTCTTTATTCAATAAAATGTAAAAATTATGGCGTTTGACTTTGTTGCAGTTTTTTATACCCTCCACCAAAAAAAGTATGGAGGGTATATTATGTTCGTCATTTCATTTTCGTCAATCATTTTAGACCCAACAAAGTATATATATTCTTGATCAGCGTAAAATTCTAAGACGATTTCGCTCTGTCCGTCCGTCTGTTGTAATCACGCTACAGTCTAAACGAATTAAGATAGGAAGCTAAAATTTTGCACAGATCTTTCTTTTGTCTGCAGGCAGGTCAAGTTCGAAGATGGGCTATATCGGTCCACGATATCGAATAGCCCCCATAAACGGTACCCTCCGATATTCGTTATTTTGAAGATGTTAGCCACATTTTTCAATGGAATTGTCTGAAAATTTAAACGAGTAGTTCCTTGTGAATAC
Organism: Musca domestica; assembly: GCF_030504385.1. Classification (NCBI taxonomy): domain Eukaryota; kingdom Metazoa; phylum Arthropoda; class Insecta; order Diptera; family Muscidae; genus Musca; species Musca domestica. Next base: position 257,619 of record NW_026712329.1, on the reverse strand, counting down.
TTTACCCCCTGGGAGAGAATTGTCCATATAGGTCCACGATCCCCCATATAACGGTATCCCCCGATCCCCCATATAACGGTATCCCCCGATATTCGGTATTTTGATGATTTTACCCACATTTTTCAACGGAATTGTCTGAAAACCCACACAAGGAGTTCCTTGTGGGTACTTTATACCTCGGCAGAGAAATATCTATATAGGTCCACGATATCGTATAGCCCCCATAAAACGGTACCCCCGGTATTCGGTATTTTGAGGATTTTAGCCACATTTTTCAATGGAAGTTTCTGAAATTCCATAAAAGGAGTCCCTTGTGAGTATTTTACCCACTGAAAAAGAATTATATATATAGGTCCCCGATATCGTATATCCCCCATATAACTGTACCCCCGATATTCGGTGTTTTGATGATGTTAGCCACATTTTTCAACGGAATTGTCTGAAAATCCACACAAGGAGTTCCATGTGGTCACTTTATACATCAGCACAGAAATATTTATATAGGTCCAGGATATCATATATCCCACCGCCCCCCCCCCCAATATATTGGCACCTTCCGATATTTGGTATTTTGATGATTTTAGCCACATTTTTCAACGGAAATTGTACACAAGGGGTTTTTTGTGAGCACTTTACCCCCCGACAGAGAATTATTTATATAGGTTAATGATATCGTATAGCACGGTATAACGGTACCACCGATATTCGGTATTTTGATGATTTTAGCCACCTTTTCCAATGGAATTATCTGAAAATCCACACAAAGAGTTCCTTGTGAGTACTTTACATCCAGACATAGATTAGTCTTAATAGGTCCACAATATCATATATACCCCCAAATATCTGGACCTTCCTATATTAGATATTGTAAAAATTTAAAATAAAATTTAATGGATTTTTTTTTTTTGAAAATTTTTTAATTTGTTCCAAATGGTGGAGGGTATTCAAAGTTCGGCCAGGCCGAACTTACTGCTTTTTTACTTGTTTTTATCTCACCCTGTATTAAGGAGTCGAAATAGAAATTTTAAAATGAATGCAGTTTAAAATGATATGATACCCTTAAAACAACATAACCGATTTATGCGGCTATACCAAAGCGAAACTTGCTTTCGATTTTTTGTACAGAATTTACCCCCTTTAAAAACTTTCTACTGTTTCAAACTAGGCTGTACCATTTAAGCCGGTTGGAATTGGTTATTTAGCATTCTAACTTATATTTATTGGCCTTTCCGGTTATACCTTTATAATTAGTACGGCTGACTTTAAATTCTAACGTTTAGCAAGAACATTCAATGTACAATATCTTTAAAACAAAACATGGAATAAAAACGAAAATAAAACAACAATTATTCTTTTTTAAAAACAATTGTTTGTATAATTATTTTAAATAATTGTAACAAGGAAAATTATAGAGTTGGCCAATTGCTATACGTTAGCAATTGTTTCTTGGCTCTCGTCTTCAGAGAGAGATAATAAAGCAATTAAGGGTATGAATAAATTTATTCATTCTATGTAAGAACTCCGGTAAAATTGCGCACAATTTTATGTAAATTAGATTAAAACTTGGGAATGCAATATTAATTTATATGGAATGGATGAGAAAAGTTGAATAACGTGTCGTAACCTTTTTTTAGGGCGGTGGATTTTTTATTATTATTTTACTCGAAGTACCATAATGCAAAGGTAATTATTTCTTACGTTCATAAAAATATGCTGATTACCTTAAATGGACGTTTCTTTGAAATAACTATGAACATAGTTGAGCCAAAGCTGTAGAATGGAATATCTATTTTTGGTCAAATTTTGCATAACGGATATGCCAAAAAGGTAAGCTAAAGAAGGCAATTGAAAAGAGAACAAATCCGATTGAAGATAAATCCTCTACCTGTTTAGAACTCCAAAATCCAAATTACTGGAAATTCCATTGAAAATAAGTTGGAAAGTAACAGTCGTATTGCCGATGAAGAAACGCCTATTAATATTGGTATGCTTGAAGTTTGTGCATTAAATGCATATATTATTAAGTTTAAGTTTAAGTTTTCGAAATATTAACTATTTATGGGGGATGAACAGAAAACCAATATATTCAATATGTGCTCTTGACATTACATTAATTTGAATATGACAGCTTAGAAAATGTATTATAAGTCGGGGGCTCCTTTTGCTTCGTATACTCGTATATATACTTTATATTTTTTTCCAAAATTGTACAGCTTTTACGGATGCATGCATAATACATATTATTATCTTATATACGATGTAATTTTTGCAAAACTATTCGATCAAGCTAGAAAATTTGCCAATTTATTTACCTTAATGTACCATAAATATTGAAACTACATATCCATTTTTATACCAGATCTATTGTTAGTACAAATACTTTTGTCATAAGTCAAAACAATATTAAAATGCGAAAATTTAAAAAAATCGGTGAATAATGTAGCAAAAATCATTAACATAACGAAGTACTATTTATATGGGGGCTATACCAAAATGTGTACATTTTTCTACCTGAGGCTGCAGTATCCATTACAAACTTCAAATACCAAATTTGAAACAATTCCGATTAATAATAAAATCATCAAAATACCGAATATCGGGAGGTACCGTTATATGGGGGCTATATGAAGACGTAGACCTGCACAGGCAATCTCCTGTCCTAGGCTGCAGTATCCATTTCGAACTTCAAATACCAATGATTCCGGCGCGTAATGTGTTTTAATCATCAAAATATCTTATATTGGGAGGTACCGTTATATGGGGGCTATACCAAAACGAGGACCTAAATGGCTCATTTTCATGTCCTGCTGACATAATATGCATTTTAGAAAAAATTGATTTCCACAGACGGATTCCATTCATGGAAATCCATCATTTGTTAACCACATTAATTAAGGTAGTAACACACACATGCACACGCACACATCTATAATATCCATTAGTTCTAATAGCAACATCATTTGAGGTTAAAGATAATTCTGTGGAGCAGCGACGAGGTTCATTATCGCAGTTGGTTGGAAAATGACTTTGGCACAAGACTCACACATACATATACAGAACTTATGAATATCCAATGCTAAAAGTAGTGTCATTTAATATTATGTCAAATCTGCTTTGATAGAGAGAGGGAGAGAGAGAGAAAAAGCTCAATAAAAGAGCATCAGTAAAAATCAACGAAAATCTCGGAAAACACAAAACCTCTTTGGCACCGCCAATCCACACAAAAAGCTGATGATGAGAACGATGATAAAATATGAAAGTAAATTAGAATGGTTAGTAATGGTGCTTTAGAAGTGTTCGCATTTACATTAAGAGATTTTAGCGGTTGTTTTTTTTTTTTTTGAATTTGGGTTTCATTTGTACAAATAGTAATGGACAACAAATTCGATGTGTTACAAAAAAATTGCAGATGTGCGCAACCCATTTGTGCAAAATAAAAGCCAGTAAAGGAAGCATTAATGTCGGGCGGGACCGACTTTATGATACCCTACACCACTTTGCATATGTAGTAGAGCTTCCATAACAAAGAAAAGTTGTTTGTGGAAAATTTGTGAGAAATAGATAATACCAAGCAACTAGTATATGAGAGGAATATCCTCCTCTGAATCGATATCTACTGAATTTGGAGAGACATTTGTGCCTTTCCAAAAGGGACTTGTATTACCCAGTTGGTGCACAATTAACTTCAAATCGGATAAAGATATATATAGGAGCTATATCCAAATCTGAATCGATCTCGATAAAATTAGGCAAAGGCATTTCTGAGCTGTATTTCATATATTTCCCCGAATGTCGTTGTTGCAGAGTGCATATTACGACTGTAGAGAACACATATAACAAATTAGAGGAACATTATATATGGGAGTTATAGCTATATCTGAACCGATTTTCACCAAATTTGACATGCGTGTTTCTAAATTCAATTTGGTCGTAAGTGCCAAGTTCATCCCATTTGGGTAAATATTATACGTTTGATGCACAATAAAAGGCAAATCGGTCGAAGGGTGCTATTACCAAATCTGGACCTATTTCGACAAAAATTTTGCGAAGGTATTTCTGAGCTGTGTTTGATATATTTCCCCAAACATCGTTGTTACAGAGTACATATTACGGCTGCGGAGGATAAAAATTACAAATCGGATGAACAGTATATATGGGAGCTATAGCTATATCTAAACCGATTTCGATAAAATTTGGCACACTTATTTTCAGGCCTAATATGATCGTATGTGCAAAATTCTATAGTATAGATAAGAAAACATTCGTTGTCCAACAGTTTGTAAACAAACCAAATGATCGTGTTTACTTGCCACAGAGGTCAGCTGAAAATGTGCACTTTCGGTTGACTACCAGAACTCAAGCGCCGGCCATGGTGATGATGTGGGCAGCCATAATGCTGCCGATGGTCGTTCTCCGCTCGTATTAATCTACCGTGGCATCAAAATAAATGCCGAATATTATCGCGAAAATATTCTGGAGGGTGTATTAAAGCCTTGGGCACGCAAACATTTTGGCCGCAGACCTTGGACATTCCAACAGGACCAGTACCATTGAACTCAGCACGCGCCATCCCAGAATGGTTATAAAATGACGTTCCTCGGATACCAAAATCTCCGGATACCAATTCGTTGGACTACTTTGTCTGGAGTATTTTGGAAAGCAAGGTTGGCACTAAAAAATACGAAAGAGTCGATCATCTCAAACAAGCGCTTCGCTGGGAATGGGCTAAAATACCGCAGAGCAACATTCGGGCAGCGTGTAACGGTTTCATTGGCCGTTTGAAGGCCATAACTCGTGCTTAAGGTGACCAATTCTAACAAATCTAAACTTATTCTAAAATTTGTCGCTAATTCCCACATATTTTGCTTTCATTCAATAAAATTAAATAAAATGTAAAAATTATTTCGTGTGACTTTGTTGCAGTTTTTTGTCTCACCCTGTGCATACAATATTTCATCACCGGAACTAGAGCTCATTATAACCAAAAATACCAATTTTTAGGCAAATGTGTGGAAAATCTTAGAAAAAAATCATCAAAATACCCAAAATATCGGGAGCTACTGTTATATCGGGGCCATACAAAAACTTGGATATCCACCGTAGCTAAAACTAGTTATGACTTGTAAATACCAATTTTTAGATAAATCCATGAGAAAATTTGACAAAAAACTGAATACCGGAGGTACCATTATGTGAATATCCGGTGATATAATTATGTGGGACTATATGAAAACATACAATATTACACCACCGGAGCTAGAACCCATTACGAACTACAAATTCTAATTTTTGGACAAATCCGTTGAAAAATGTGGCAAAAATTATCAAAAACCCGAATATCGGGAATATCGGTCCCGCTATATGGGAACTATACAAAAGCGTGGACCTATACATAAAATATTTCGCCACAGAAGCTAGAACCCATTATGACTTACAAATACCAATTTTTAGTTCAACAAGTTAAAAAGTATCTTCGGTTTTGCCGACAGATATATACCCTCAGCCAATGTACGATTATTCAAAAATATTTTGACTTCCGTTATGATTATTCAAATGTTTAACCCCTTATGGAGTAGGGTCCGAAGTAATGTGCTAATATTGACTATTTCGTGTCGGACCTAAATAAATATGATATAAATATTGCGACATGCCAGGTTTGGACTATATTGGTAACCTTCTTCACTTTACATGACATATGTGATAATTTTTAAAAAATGTTAACATGTGCGTGAGTTACCATACAAAGTCGACCGAAGTATTCAATTTTCATGCTTCATCTAATACATATAAACACTTTGGTATGGGCAACATTACAAGAAAATCTAACATTTATATCCAATTTATAGAAAATCATAAACTTCATATTCATCTCAGGTTTCTGGCAAAGAGAGATGTATTTAGATATAGAAAGTTGTAAAGAACCGAAAAATATTGAAAATTGTGACCCTTTGCGAGTGAGGTACCAGAAGGGGTTCACAGACATATATCATCTGCACAACAGATATTGTATTAGGTAAAATGTTTGTATTTGTGAAATTTGAAGAGTGTTGAATGCTTATTTCATTTTCTTTGATCGTTTTGTTTTTCACAATCTTGAACCCTATTGGCAGGTAGCAACAGAAATGGTTCGATCTTTACCATCTTTATAACAGATCTTGTGTTGATGGAAATATTGAGATATGCATAGTCTTGAATAGAATCGGATGTTAATTTCGCTGTTTATGAGCTTCATGGATATCCAAAAATTTGTGGGGGAGGCACCAGAAGGAGTGGACCGATATATCCCATCTTCACAACAGATTTTGTTAGTGGAAATGTGTGAAATATGAAGAGAATCTGATGCTTATTTCGGATTTTATAAACGTTTTGGTTATTCAAATCGTTGACTCTTGTGGGGATGGTACCAGAAGAAATGGCCCGATCTCTACTGTTTTTATAACAGATAGTGTGTTGATAGAAATATTCCGATGTTCCAAGCATAAATAGAATCGGATATTAATTTCGTGGACTGATATATTCCATGCTAATACCAGATCTTGGGTTTATAAAAATATTGGGATGTGTAAAATTTTAAGACATTCGAATTCTTACATCACATTTTATACTAATTATTTGCTTATTTCATTTTCTTTGATCGTTTTGTTTTTCACAATCTTGAACCCTATTGGCAGGTAGCAACAGAAATGGTTCGATCTTTACCATCTTTATAACAGATCTTGTGTTGATGGAAATATTGAGATATGCATAGTCTTGAATAGAATCGGATGTTAATTTCGCTGTTTATGAGCTTCATGGATATCCAAAAATTTGTTGGGGAGGCACCAGAAGGAGTGGACCGATATATCCCATCTTCACAACAGATTTTGTTAGTGGAAATGTGTGAAATATGAAGAGAATCTGATGCTTATTTCGGATTTTATAAACGTTTTGGTTATTCAAATCGTTGACTCTTGTGGGGATGGTACCAGAAGAAATGGCCCGATCTCTACTGTTTTTACAACAGATAGTGTGTTGATAGAAATATTCCGATGTGCTAAGCATAAATAGAATCGGATATTAATTTCGTGAACTGATATATTCCATGCTAACACCAGATCTTGGGTTTATAAAAATATTGGGATGTGTAAAATTTTAAGACATTCGGATTCTTACATCAAATTTTATACGAATTATAGTTTTTCAAAATTTTTACCGTTTGTGGGGAAGGCACTTGATGGAGTGGACCTGTATTATCCATTTTTGCACCTGACCTAGAACTGATGCAGATATTGCGATTTGCAAAGTTGAAACAAAATCGGATTATTGTTTCTCTTTTTGTGCAGAAAATATATATTTTTTTTTTTTTTAAAAACTTCGACCTTTTGTGGGGGAGGTAACAGAAGGAGTGGACCGATGTATTCTATCTTAACACCAGACCATGGGTTAATAAAATTATTGGGATGTGTAAAATTTTAAGACATTCGGATTCTTACATCATATTTTATACGAATTATAATTATTCAAAATTGTGACCCTTTCGATCTAAGTATGATAATAATATTACGATGTACCAAGTTTGGGCCAAATCGAATACTCCTTTCGAGAGTTATCGTGCACACCAGCCAGACAAACAGACGTATGGACATCGTCCTGAAACGGATTTTGTTCAAAGATACCTAGGATCTAAAACCGTTATTTCGATGAGGCACGTTTTGGCCGTACCAACTGATATATACCCTCTCTAGTAAACATTAAATTAAAATTTAGAAAAAGTTAAAGTCAAAGTTTTATAAAATTGCTATACCAAATCTTGGACCAAGGTTTTCTATCAATATCTATTTGTGTTACAAACGTGTGTACCAAATCGAACGATCCAAATAGTGGTGTAATACCTTAAATAATTGTTATAAATATAAAAAGTTGGATACGGCACATTCTTCGATATGGTCAAGTAAAAACACTAACTCAAAATTTCCCCCCTATTTTATCACATCGCCCCTTATTCACAAAAAACCCTCATTGTGCAATGGCTGTCGGAAGAGTTAATTTCACTTGAAACCATTACGATTTGAATAGTCGTTGTAAGTTCGTTTCGGAGGCGATGGTAAACCGCTATGACAACTGCACGAATCTAGTGAGTGCAATTTGGTGTGATGCATCTTATCGGATTGCATTACACGTTTCTTCTTGGCATATTACATAGGAAAAGCTCCGACACTTTGGACTTACTCGCACACACGCACACTCACTCACTCACTCATACTTTTCACACATTCATAGACGTCATAAGGACTATACACCGAGCATTTCAAAGGGAAATTGCAAGAGTGAGATGGCGGCTTGGATATTCGTACGCTAAGAAGCACTTTGTGAATATATACGACCTTTTCGAGTGATGGCTACTTATGCAGGAAGTACATCACGACATGACACTTTGGTATTCTCGTTTTTATCCACTTGTCGCCTTTAGTCCTGTTCAACGTTCGGTTACTACTTCTTCATTTCCATTCTTATGGCAGTGTCTTAATCCAGAGTTATATCCTTCCGTGAAAACTGTTGCTGCCATGCACTCGAGCATGGCAATGGAAGAGGAAATGAAGTAGTGCTATTGCACATAGGTTAAGCGAAGTAAATGTGAATGGGTTTTATTTTTTCGGGGGAGGGGAGTGTAGATTAGAAATTTTGTGATTGTCGCCAGATATGAGAAATGCGGAAATGAGTTGCACAATACGCTGTGGGAATGATGGTCTTTCGTCACTTGAAAAAATAAAATATTTAAGCGAATATATATACTCGTACCTATGTAATTTCTTAGCGAAATTAAATGTGTGCCACTGTGGTATGTTAAGCAATTGGGTTATAACCAAAAGATATCAACATCGCCGACCAAGGAATATTTTTAACCAACAATTTGGCATATTGGCAAATCTATTCCAAATTTTACAATTTTAGTGTGGTGTATTCCCCCATTGATTCTCTATACTACCCTATATTCCACAAAGTGTTATTTTTTCAAAACGAAATTGAAAGATTGCAATATTTGCATATTTATTTATTTGTTATTACTGCACAATAAAACACATAGTCTTATAAATTAAATAAATTAATAAACACAAATCCGACATATAAAAACAGGTATGGAAAGGTAAAAAATCGGTCGGGGCCGACTATATGAAACCGTACACCTATGCGTATTCCATAACAAAAAAGTTAATATTGGGAATTTATGTGAAGTAGATCATACCATGAACCTTATTTGAATGCGTATCATGGCTTTAGTCAGAATTTGAAAACTGTATTCAACTCTGAATCGATTTTCAACAAATTTGATGGAGGTTTTTGTATCTCTAGTACCAAATAACATTGCTGTATAATACATGATTATATTAAACAAGTGCAAAGCATTAAGTTCGGCCTGGCCGAACTTTTAATACCCTCCACCTCAGAGTAAAGGAAACATTTTTATATAAAAGTACTTGAATTCAAGCGTATTTCACTTTAAACTTCATATACCAGTTAGACCATTTGGATAATGCAGTTAAACTTATCAAAAAACCATGCAGTGAATGAGGCCGTTATATGGGGCCATAACAAAACGGGAACCTCTATGGACAATTTTATACTCAAGGATTTTCATCTATCAAATCTTCTAAAAGACCAAATTTGAAACAATTATGTCCGTAAATGTGACTAGGATTATCAAAATACCGAATATCGGTGGGTATCGTTATATGTCCGCTATAGGAAAATGTGGAACTAAATATTCAATGCTCTGCCACCGGGCTAGAACCCAATTTGAACATCAAATACCAATTTTTAGACAAATCCGAAAAAGTGTAACAAAAATGATCAAAATATCGAATATTGGCAGTTACAGTTTTATGGGGGCTATACCAAAATGTGTACCTATACATATAATGTTTCGCCACACGAGCTAGAACCCATTATGAACTACAAATACTGTATATATAATTTGCCCAGAAATGCGTTAAAAAATGTGGCAAAAATCATCAAAACACGAAATATCCGGAGGGATATTATGGGGGCTACGCCAAAACGTGGACTTATATATACAATATTTCGCCATGCGAGCTAGAAACCACTATGACTCACAAATACCAATTTTTAGACAAATCCGCGAAAATGTGGCAAAAATCATCAAAATGCCGAACATTGGGAGCTACCGTTATGTGGAGACAACACCAAAACGTGGACCTATATATCTCATTTTCAATACCAACCCTCCTAGACACAATACAAATTGTTCTGCTAAATTTTGGCACTCTACGTCAAATAATGTTGGCTGTTCTGCTAAATTTTGACACTCTACGTCAAATAATGTTGGCAGACAACCGGACAGACAGACAGACGGACATCGTTAAATCGACTTAAATATTATGCTGACTATGAATATATATACATTATGGAGTCTATACAAACACAATGACAACGTTAATATACCCTCCTTTAGAAGGTAGAGGGTATAAAAATATTTATTCGATCAAAATATATACCGGGCCGAGTTCTACTAAATGGAAAAATTCGACTGAATATGAAAAAAATCTGTCCAATTACATGTATGGTGAACAATAACCGTAATATCGGCTGAAGATGTATATCGAAGGTATATAAAAATCTGAACCGATCTCGATAATATTTGGCAGAGGTAATTTCGAGGTGCATTTGAATTCCGGTGTCAAATATCATTTTTATGGAGTGCATATGCATAATATATATATATAAGATATATATGGGAGCCGCTGTTGACAAAATTTGAAACACTTATTTCAGAGCAGTTTCTCATATCTGGTACCAAAGATCATTGTTGTGGTGTGCATATTACGCTTATGCGGGACTTAGACGTCAAATTAGATAAAACATATATATGGAAGCCATAGCTATATCTGAAATGATTTTCACCAAATAGGTCATTTGAATTTAAAGGTCATTTGGATACATATATATATTCGCCATTTGGTGCACAATTAACCCGAAATCGATTGAAGATTTATATGGGAGCTATATCCAAATCTAAAATTATCTCGACAACATTTTAAACACTTATTTCTGAGCTGCATGAGATATAACTAAATTCAGGTCATATGGGCTGATATTAGAGCTATTTGGTGCACAATAAACCTTATATCGAATAAAGATATATATGAGCCGATCTCGATAAAATTTGGCATACGTATTTTCGAGCAGTATCTGATGCCCTGTTCCAAAAATCATTGTTGTTGAGTGCATATTAATCATGTGAGGGACTTAAAACCCCAAATCGGATGAAACATATAAATGGTAGCTATATAGCTATATCTGAATTGATTTTCTCTAAATTTGATGTACTTCCTTCTGGACTGAATTTGGTCGGATGTGCCAAAATGCAGGTGATTTGGACTGATATTAGCCATTTGGTGATATTGGCCGGAATCGGTTGAAGACATATATGGGAGCTATATCAAAATTTGAACCGACTCTCACCAATATCAATAGGGTTCGTCTAATGGAATTAAAGAAAAATCTTAACAATATAATGGTTACGAAAGCACTGACATATCAAAGGCACTTTGGAACTGGACGTGAGCTTTCAAAAATTATGTAAAAACCTAAATTAAAACCAGTAAAGAAAGTCTTTAAGTTGGGCGGGGCCGACTTTATGATACCCTACACCACTTTGCTAATTTAGTAGAGCTACGCATAAACGTTTTAATGGGAGAATTCAATCATACACGCTATAGCTGTATCTGAACCGATTGTCACTAAATTTGATGTACTTGCTTCTAGACTGAATTAGGTCAGATGTGCCAAAATTCAAGTCACTTGGACGTATCTTGGCCACATGGTGTACAATTAACCCGAAATCGGTTGGAGATATAAATAAGAGCTATATCTAAATCTGATCCGATTACACCAATTTCTAATTTAAAGTTCAAAGGACTAAATATGCCGAAGCATTTGTATCTTTTAAATTCGGACTTGTATTGCCCATTTAGTGCACAATTAATTTGAAATCGGATAAAAATATATGTGGGAACTATATTCAAATCGGAACCGATCTCGAGAAAATTTTGCAAAGATATTTCTGATCTGTATTTGATATATTTCCCTGAATATCGTTGTTACGAAGTGTATATTACGGCTGTGGGTAACAAATATAACAAATCGGATGAACAGTATATAAGGGAGCTATAGCTATATCTGAACCGATCTTCACCAAATTCGACATACTAGCTTCTAGAAAGCTCAATTCGGTCGTAAGTGCCAAATTTCATCCCATTTGGGCAAATATTAGACGTTCGGTGCACAATCAAAGGTAAATCGGACGAAGTTATATATGGGAGCTATATCCAAATCTGAACCGATCTCGATAAAATTTAGCAAATGTATTTCTGAGCTATATTTGATACATTTCCCCAAATATTGTTGTTACAGAGTGCATATTACGGCTGCGGAGGACAAAAATAACAAATCGGATGAACAATATATATGGGAGCTATAACTATATCTGAACCGATTTCGATCAAATTTGGCATACTTATTTTCAGGTCCAATCTGATCGTACGAGCAAAATTCCATACTATTCGGACTGATATTACACGTTTGGTGCACAATAAAAGGCAAATCGGACGAAGATATATATGGGAGCTACAACTAAATTTTGACCGATTATCTTCAATTTCAATATGGTTCGTCCTTGGGCCATACAAATGATTTGTGTAAAATTTCATCTGGATAGGGCAATAAATGCGAACTGTACTTTGTTTACAAAAATACATGGACCGATTTTGACCGATTATCTTCAATTTCAATATGGTTCGTCCTTGGGCCATACAAATGATTTGTGTAAAATTTCATCTGGATAGGGCAATAAATGCGAACTGTACTTTGTTTACAAAAATACATGGACCGACGGACGGACATGCATAAATCGACTAAGAATGTGATTCTATGCAGATCATCAAAAGGAACTATGGGTCTATCTCGTTTTCTTTTGCCTGTTACAAACAAATGCACAAAGACATAATACCCTGACCACCTTGTGGTGTAGGGTATAACGAATATGTTTGAATACGAACGATTCGATTGAAGCAACTTTTTTTACAAAACAAGCTGTAAGTATCTTTTTGCTATGTGGTAGCGTTTATGTAGTGGCGTAAAGCATTAACTTAACGTTTGCTCAGAATGTTTGCTCAGCGACTATATTAATATGGTTTGACGTCACACGTCACTGAGATAGTCCCCCGGTACCCATATATACAATAACAATAATAAATACCCGACAATTGCAGAAAATACGTTCATCTTTAGTTGCACTTGGTTTTCTACTATTAGGGTTCGTACTTTTTAGGGCTAGAAATTTCCCTGGATAATCAATGTGTCCCGGCAAGTGAAAATTTCTTCACTCGTTCCTGGACTAATTATCTTACAGAACTAAATATATTCATTGGTTTGTCAATCCAGAATCTAATTATGGTTTTAAGCTATGGGGGTCCATAATTTGGGAAATACTGGTCCGTATGGTGGGTTGTAGTTGTCATGACCTGCTCAAATTTTCTATATAACCCGTGAATTCCCCATTGAACATTTATATCTTGCAGGGAGCTCCATCTAATATACATCCTGGTATAATATATAATGTAGCCGGCCCGTAACATTTTTTTCCTTTATTGTCTAATTTCATGAAGAATTTATTTACAATTTACTCCTCAAAATTTATTGTAACACAATATCTTCATAATTAGCTGACCGATATATATATATATATATTACGTCTCAACGTCTTAAATCCACATTTAACAATTCTACAAATTATCTTCCCATTTGCTACAGCATAACTTTGCGAATACATTCCCCATCCAATCAACTTTCTCGCTTCAGCGGCAACCTTTAGCGAAAGAAGGTAGGTAAAATAATGTCAACATTTCTAATGAATACTTTCCGCATATTTCTTGCATTTATGGTAAATACGAAAAATTTATCATAACCATAACATGAATACATTATTCGAGTACATCTACATTCGTTTTCATATTCATTTGCATAAATGTAAACGCGGTGTTGCATGCAAATTATAATAATACTACAATGCCACAAATAAAAGTATAGCTTGCTAAGTACATGAGGTCGGATTAATAATCGATTTTTTGATTTTTTTTAATTTTCCAAGTATTGGTAGTTCTCAATTTCTTGTTGAGAATAGAGTTTTGAAAAAGGGGAACTATTTATTGGTTTGTTCCAGAACTGCAAGAATTACAACGATAACTGATTTTCCCTTTGTGATATCAAAAAAAAAGTAGTGCAAAACTGCAGGTACTGGAACAATTTAATAAATAAAGCGTGAAATAATCTGTGGCAGTATATAAAGTACTACAAAATCTATATGAAATGTAACAAGTAAATAAACGGTTAATTTCGGCGTGGCGAACTTTTTATACCCTCCACAACTTCGCAAATGATTCATATAAAATATTCCGAATATTGCCAAATTCCAGTATTCAATGGATATGAGTCACTTTTGTTATTATCCAAAATTCCAAATTGGAAATAATTTTGTAAAAAAGTTGGCTACAATCATCAAAATACCGAATATTGGGAGGGTAGGGGCTAGAGAAAAATTTTGACTTATATTTAAATTATTCCACATTAGCACAAGAACCAATCACGGAATCCGAATACTGAATCTAAACTAATTCCCTTAGAAAATGGGGCTAAAATCTGAATCGGAATATCGGAAAGTAACTTAATATGGGAGCTATATGAAAACGTGGATTTATATAGAAAATATCCTCTCTCATGAGGTAGAAACTCTTATAAACTCAAAATATCGAATTTAAAAATATTCCGTTAGAAAATGCGGTTAAAATCGTCAAAATTGCGAATACTGGGAGGTACAATTTTATCGGGGTTGTACGAAAACGTATAATGTATAGACAATGTTCCTCTACAGAACGTAAACTCAATTTTTAACTACAAATGACGAATTTTAGGCTGTTCCGCTAGAAACTGGGGCTAAACTCATCAAAGTACCGAATATGGGAAGGTACAATTATACAATTATTATTATGTGGCAATGTTCTGCCACAGGTGTTAGAACATATAAACTCCAAATGCCGAATTTTAAACTCCATTAGATAGTGAGGCTAAAAGCATCAAAATTTCGGATATCGGGAGGTGCAATTATATAGGGGCTATATGAAAAAATGGATCTACATAGGCAACATTTTGTCACAGGAGGTAGAACCCATTACAAGCTCTGTGTGCCAATTGTTAAACCATTCTGTTAGAGAGTGTGACTAATATCGTAAAATTTTCGAAAATCGGGAGGTACTTTGCTGCGTATAAAATTATTATTTCGATGAGTTATAAACGGAATGACAATATTAATATACTAATACGTATGTGGAGGGTATAAAAAAGGAAGACATTAACTTGTTATGATTAGGTGTGTTCTTGAGATTGGTTATTACCATATAATGCAATATTATTTACAAAAGATTAAAATATATCTCACCCACCTACATAACGAGAGACACGAATGCAGAATTTCAAAATTCTTCTCGATCAATAATATTGTTCATGCTCCTGTCGATCAATATCACCCTTGCAGCATATTTACAGGGTGAGATGAAAAAACTGCAACCAACTCCAAACTGCTGTCATTTCTAATCCACTCGTCCGACAGCTGTTAAAATTATTCCAGTGACAGCTCATTATATTGTTCACAAGTGTACGAAAGCATTTTGGTGAGAATTTTCCAGAAAAAAAGTTTTTCGTGATGGAATTCAAGCGCGATAGTGTGATTTCTTTAGTTTTGGCTGGAAAACCACAAGTGGCTATCGTTAGAGCACTCCAGCATTTTAATGCGAATAAATCTTTTGTGTCCAGTACCATCGCTCGTAGCGTAGCGCGACGTCAAGGAAGTGGACGGAAGAGAACAGCAACATCAGCGGAAATGGTTCAAAAAGTAAAGAAACGACTTAATCGAAACCCGTGTCGCAGTGGCCGAATCATCAACGTATCGCAATACTCCATTCGGCAAATATTAAAAAATTAGCTCGGGATAAAGCCATTGGAATTCCAAAAAGTGCAAGAACTTACATCACAACAGAAAGAAATTAGACTCAAAAGAGCTAAAGAGTTCTTTCGCTTGGCCGAAAGTGGTGAACTGCCGAATTTGGTTTTCTCCGATGAGAAAACATTCTTTGAGCAGCAGTTTGTAAATCAACAAAATGATCGTGTTTACTTGCCAAAGAGGTCAGCTGAAAATGTGCACCTTCTGTTGGCCACCAGAATGATGGTGTGGGCCGCCATAACACCCGATGGTCGCTCTCCGCTCGTATTAATCGACCGTGGCATTTAAATAAATGCCGAATATTATTGTGAAAATATTCTGGAGGATGTATTAAAGCCTTGGACACGCAAACATTTTGGCCTAAGCCTTGGACATTCCAACATGACTCAGCACCGTCGCATTCAGCACGCGCCACCCAAAAATGCTTACAAAATGTCGTTCCTGGCTTCATTTCCAGCGCACAATGGCCACCATAATTTCCGAATACCAATCGACCAGACTATTGTGTCTGGAGAATTTTGGAAAGCAAGGTTGGCACTAAAAAATACCAAAGTGTCAATCACCTAAAGCCAGCGCTTCGTCGGGAATAGGCCAAAATACCGCAGAGCAACATTCGGGCAGTGTGTGACGGTTTCATTGGCCTTTTGAAGGCCATAATTCGTGCCAAAGTTCGAACAAATCTAAACTTATTCTATAATTTGATGCTATTTCCTACATTTTTTGCTTTAATTCAGTAAAGTTAAAAAAAATGTAAAAATTATGGCGTTTGACTTTGTTGCATTTTTTTTTATCTCACCCTATACTAATACCTCCTGATATTCGGTATTTTGACGATATAGGCCACATTTTCTATCGACATTTCACATTTTATGCCGCATTTAAAGTAGAACACGTTTGAATCCCAATACGTTTAAAAATGTGTTTAAAAATGTATTTTATATGTGCTCGCGTATGTTTAGTACAAAACAGGGTTTGCATTACGGGGGGAATATACAGAAACAAGTAGCCGGTGGATTGCCACGGTCGAAATTCCACAACGGTATGACGGAAACTAAATGAGTGCTCGCCAAGGCTAGAATCTGCTCGAATTCGATTCTACTTATGCTTCAAAACTGACATTCAAAAAAAATATGTCGGCTATTTAAAAGCGTAAGCGTCAATGACCTAGCGAAGAAATTTTTTAACCAATAACTAAAATTGTAATTGTTACTCAGTTATTTAGAACTTTGTACGCGATACAGCCCAGCGTCGCTTAATATATCGCCGTGTAGTTAAACATCATGCAACGCAATGTGACATTGCAAAAGTTCTGCAAATGTGAACGACAAGAGCAAAAATATCTGCCTCCCTTGGAATAGCACGGGTAATAGTTGTAACATGTTGTTCGCAAGAGATGAATTTGAATCAGGAATAGTGTTAACTTTGCCATTATTTTCCTTATAGTCGTCGAAGCAATGAGAGTATCAAAACAGCCAAACGAGGAACGAACGAGCGTACATACATACGTACATTTCTAGAAACGTTACAATGCCATTAGAACAGTGGATGCGAGAGGAAAGAATTTATCATATATATATTATTTGTATGGGTAAACAAAGACCTACACCGTATCGGAAGGTCATCTAAACAATAAATATATGTTAATTTACATACCTTTAAATATTTTAGAAGATTCTGAAAATATTTACTTACATTGAAACATATTTTTCCCATAAAGGACCTATAGCCGGAAGTTTTGGCCAAAGTGATGCAAAATATTATAAAAAAGGGCCCAAATGACAATAAACTGTGGCGGCGGCTATTACAAAATTACAAAAAAAAAATTACAGCCAAAAAACATTAGAAGTTTACTTTTGCACCACCTTGTATATGGTTGAACTTGCATTTGACGAACCAGTAGAGCTACAACTCTTAAATTTGGGGCTTTGGTGAAGTGTATGATGAATGTACCAAAGGAGTTTTGGATATTCGCAATATAAAAGTACTAAAATGTACCATTTCGTATCATGTGAACGGTTAGAGCTAAAGACTTGAAAAGTACTGAACGGTATACAATTTGGTACAATTCGAATTTGTAGGAACGGGTGGATCTGGAATCCTGAAATTAACATTACTGGCGGAGGGTATGAACACAGTTTTCGAAATTTGTACTGATAAGCCCGAAAAGTACTAAATGTTACTCAATCTGATACAATTTCGATTTGGTTCAACCGATAGAGCTGGAATGCTGAAATTTGGAAATTATATATTATTGGGAAATATTGCATTTTAAGATTGGTGTATGTAGGAAGTTTTGGAAATTCGTACCAAATGGCAGTTAATTTGGAACAATTTAAATTTTAGGGGAACCGGTAGAGTTGGAATCCTGAATTGGATTGTATGATGTGTATATAAATTGTTTTGGGAATGTGTTTTAAGTGAACTGTACTAAATAGTGCTAAATTTGGGACAGTTTGGTTTAGGGTGAGCTGGCATTTTAAAATTTTGTATAGAGGGCCCCTGTTGGTGGTGGCTTTGTGAGAAAGAGGTGATTTTTGAAATGTGTTCTACAAGTGCACGAAATGTACAAAATAGTACTATATTCAGTAGAATTTGGTATTGGGTGAACATATACTGTTTAAGATGTGAAATTTGATATTAAAGTCGCTGTTCATGCTTTGCCTGGACATATGGAGGAAGTCTCGGAAATATGTACTACAATTTTACGAAAAATACTGAATGGTACTATATTTGGTATTGGGTTAGGGGATGGAGATAAAATGCCGTAATTTTTACTAACGTTATCTGTCTTTGAGAATTTGCGTGGTTTGGAAATGCGTCCTATTTGATATTTAGATAACTGTTGATATCTGTGGTTGAGACTTGGAGGTGGGTTTGGAATTGCGTGCTATAGTTGTCCGAAAAGTAATAAATTGGGTATGTGGGTGAAGAGATGGAGCTGAAAACCGTGAAATTGTATATTGCTTTAACTGTAGGTTTCCAAAATTGAGACATGGAACCGTTTTGTAAATGAGTATTTATTTATAGGAAATCATTAAATTTGGTATTGAGTGAAGGTTTAGACCTGGTATTCCTAAATTTGATATTAAAGTCTCTGTTAGTATCTGGTGGTTTTGCAAATGAGTACTATAATTGCTCGAAAAGTACTAATTTTGGTTTACTGTTGATGTCCAGGATGGAGAGATGTAGATTGTTTTGAATATGCATATGAGATAAAAACAAGTAAAAAACAGTAAATTCGGCCGGGCCGAACTTCGAATACCCTCCACCATTTGGAACGAATTAGAAAATATTCAAAAAAAAAATAAAATCATTGAAAATTCTGTTAAAATCTTTAAAATACCTAATATCAGAAGGTACCGATATATGGGGGGATATACGCTATTGTGGACCTATCTAGACAAATCTATGTCTGGGGAAAAAGTACTCCTTGTGTGGATTTTCAGAAAATTCCATTGGGGAATAGGGCTAAAATCATCAAAATCCCGAATATCGGTGGTACCGTTATATGGGGGGTTAAAGAGCTCACAAAGAAATCCTTATGTGGATTTTCAGAGAATACCATTGGAATATATAACTAAAATCATCAAAATACCGAATAACGGGGGTACCGTTATATGGGGGCTATACGATATCGTGGACCTATACAGACAACTCTCGAAATTACTCACAAAGAGCTCCTTGTGTGGATTATCAGACAATACGATTGGAAAATGTGGCTAAAGTCATCAAAATACCGAATATCGCGGGGTACCGTTATATGGGAGCTATACGTTATCGTTAACCTATATAGAGAATTCTCTGTCGGGGGGTAAAGTGCTCACAAAGAACCCCTTGTGTACAAAGAACCCCTTGTGACCATTCCTTTGAAAAATATGGCTAAAAACACCAAAATACCGAATATCGGGGGTACCGTTATATGAGGGCTATACGATATCGTGGACCTATATAGATAATTCTCTGTCGAGGTATAAAGTACCCACAAGGTATTGTGTGGATTTTCAGACAATTCGGATAAAAAATGTGGGTAAAATCATCAAAATACCGAATACCGGGGGGTACCGTTATATGGGGGCTATACGATATCGTGGACCGATATACCCCATCTTCGAACTTGACCTGTCTGCAGACAAAAGAGAGATCTGTGCAAAATTTTAGCTTCCTATCTTAATTCGTTTAGACTGTAGCGTGATTACAACAGACGGACAGACGGACGGACGGACAGGGCTAAATCGTCTTAGAATTTTACGCTGATCAAGAATATATATACTTTGTTGGGTCTAAAATGATTATTTCGATGAGTTACAAATGGAATGACGAACTTAATATACCCTCCATACTTTTTTTGGTGGAGGGTATAACAAGTAAAAAAGCAATAAGTTCGGCCGGGCCGAACTTTGAATGCCCTCCACCATTTAGAACGAATTTCAAAGTTTCCGAAAAAGATAACATTTTAAAAATATCAAATATAGCCGTTGTATTAGGGCTTGTACGACGTGCACCTACATAGGCATTGTTTGTCACAAGCAATTACCATATTTAAATTCGAAACTTGAAATAAACGGTGAATGATGTAGCCCTTTGTATGTTGTAATCACGCTATCTTTCGAACGAATTGAGATAGAAGGCTTAAATGTTGCACAAATGTTTATTTTTCCAGTAGGCAGGTTAAGTTCGTAAATGGGCCATGTAGTTCAACGTCTTCGTATAGCCCCCATATAACAGTACCTACCCATATTCGGTATTTTGATGATTTTTACGGCATTATTCACAGGAATTGTTTCAAATTTGGTAGTTGAAGTTCGTAATGGATACTACAGCCTGTTACAGAAATTTGTCTGTGCATGTCCACGTCCTCGTATAGCCCCCATATAACGATACCTCCTGATATTGGGTATTTTGATGATTTTAGCGACTTTATTCACCGGAATCGTTTTAAATTTGGTAATCGAAGTTCGTAATGGATACTACAGCCTAATACAGAAAATTGTCTATGCAGGGCCACGTCTTCGTATAGCCACCATATAACTGTACCTCCCAATATTCGGTATTTTGATGCTTTTATCGTCATTGTTCACCGGAATTGTTTCAAATTACGTATTTAGAACTCGTAATGGATGCTACAGCCTTTGACAGAAAATTGTCTATGCTGGTCCAGGTCTTCGCACAGCTCCGATGTAACAGTACATCCCTATATACGATATTGTGATGATTTTAGCTACATTATTCACCGTTTATTTCAAGTTTTCGAATTTGAATATGGTAATGGCTTATGACAAACAATGTCTATGTAGGTCAACGTCGTATAGACCCCAATAAAACGGCTATATTCGGTATTTTTAAAATTTAAACACAATTTTTTTAAGGATTTTATTTTTTGAAAATTTCAAAATTCGTTCCAAATGGTGGATGGTTCGGCCCGGCCGAACTAACTGCTTTTTAACTTGTTTTTTTTTTTTAATTTTATTGAATGAAAGCAAAGAATGTCGGAAATAGCATCAAATTTAAGAATAAGTTTAGATTTGTTCGAATTGGTCACCTCTGGCACGAATTGTGGTCTTCAAACGGCGAATTATGGCCGTCCCACGCTGCTTGAGGTGATCGACACTTTGGTACTTTTTAGTGCCAACCTTGCTTTCCAAAGTAGTCCAACAGAATGGTATCCGGAGATTTCGGTGGCCGCTGTGCACTGGAAATGAAGCGAGAAACCACATTTTGTAACCATTCTTAGGTGGCGCGTTCTGAGTGCGAAGGTGTTAAGCCCTGTTGGAATGTCCAAGGTCTGCGGGCAAAATGGCGAAATTGCGTGCCCAAGGCTTTATACACCCAACAAAATATTTTCGCGATAACCATGGCTGGCGAATGAGTTCTGGTGGGCAACCGAAGGTGCAAATTTTCAGCTGACCTCTTAGGCAGGTAAACACGATCATCTAGTTCGTTTACAAACTGCTGGACAACGAATGTTTTCTCATCGGAGAAAACCCAATTCGGCAGTTCACCACTTTCTGCCAAGCGAAACAACACTTGAGCTCTTTATTTTTATTGCGGTGTAAGTTCTTGCATTTTTGGAATCTCAATGGCTTCACCCCGAGCTCTTCTTTCAATCTTTGGCGAGTGAAATATTGCGATATGTTCAGCTCACGAGTCATTTTTCGGCCACTGCGACACGGGTTTCGATTAAGTCGCTTCTTTACTTTTCGAACCATTCCTGCTGATGTCGGGCTACGCTACCAGTATCACGGTAACGAGCAATAATACGAGACACAAAAGATTTATTCACATTTAAATGCTGGAGTGCTCTAACGATAGCCAATTGAGGTTTTCCAGACACATATAAAAAATCACACTTTCACGCTTGAATTCCATTACGAATAACATTTTTCTAGAAAATTCTCACCAAAATGCTTTTGTATGGTAAACAATATAGAATGAATGAGGATTAATTTTAAAAGAAGTCGGACTGGAAATGACAGCAGTCTGAAGTTGGTTGCAGTTTTTTCATCTCACCCTATAAATGTAACTAAATTTAGTATTGGGTGAAGGGATAGAGCTGGAATTCTGAAATTTAGATCATTGCTGGTTGGATGTGGGTCCATTGTGTAATATTCTACTCAGTAAAATTTAAAAAGAAAGATTTTGAAGACTTTTTTGTGTAAAAAGTAAAAAATTTTCCTATTATTCCGAAAAATGAAAAAATTTAATAATGTATTAAACATTAAAAGTCTGAACATTTAGTACGGCGTATAAAATTTTGATTAAAAAATATGGCCAAACTAATCAAATTGTGAGTTTCGAATACTACTAACTCGGAATCTTGGAACGGATCTAAAATTTTAAGATGGTGCTTTAATTATTGTGAGCAATATCTGGAGTTATCGGATCGCACACAATATACCAAAAAAAGCCATACCTTGCAATGCACTGTAGCAATAGTTGCCGCTAAATATTATGGCATAACATTCAAAGACATCGTAAATGGTAACAATGAGAAATACAAGGCTGTTATAATAACATTGTTCGCATTTGAAAATTCCATGAATGAGAGTAGCGTGGCGGATGCGGCAGTACTGTGTCATTTGTAAGACATTCGTAATAAATGTTATTTATAAATATGTATTCATTCGTTCATTCATTCGCTCGCTCGGTGCATACATTATGGCTGGCATTTGCCAACGGGACGGACAAACACTATCCCATTGAGGAATGTGTTTGACGGCATAATAACGACTATTTTTTTTCGCATATGCATTTTCAAAGAGGATATTTTAAAAAATATTAAACAGTGACAATCGATGGAAAAGATTAAAGCTGTTTATGCCTTCGAGGCAGATTCTAAGCGACAAGTGGAGATTGAAATGAAAAAGTCCTTTAATATATTTATTGTAGGATGTTGAGATTATCATTGGGCAAAACCAATGCATTATTTGTTTCTTGAAAAATTGTTTCCCGATAGTTTCAATTTATTTGTGTTGTGTAGGCATTCCACAATCAACAAAAGTAATCATTCTGCGCGATAACCATATTTACTTTATTTCATAGGGTACACTTAATGGAGCAGTCCGATCAGAGAGTTATAATGTATCAGCTAATTATATTACCAAAATATTCTTTCCGTAAACATGTTAAAAACCAGTAAGGAAAGGACAATAGTCGGGCGGGGTCAACTATGTGATACCCTACACCACTATGCGAATTTAGTCGAGCTCCAGTAACAAAAAGTAAAAAAGCAGTAAGTTCGGCCGGGCCGATCTTTGAATACCTTTCACCATTTGGAACGAATTTATAAATTTTCAAAAAAAAAAATAAATCAAATCCGTTAAAAATTCTGTTAAAATCTTAAAATACGTTATGTTGGGGTCTATACGATGACGTGGACCTACTTAGGCATTGTTTGACATAGCCAATACCATATTCAAATACGAAACTTGAAAAAAAAAACCCGGTGAATAATGTAGCTAAAATCATCAAAATACCCTGTATAGGGAGGTACAGTTATATCGCTATACAAAGAGCTATGCAAAGACCTGGACCTGTCACAGGCTGTAGTATCCATTAGGAACTTAAAATACAACATCTCAAACAATTTCGGTTGGTATTGTACCTAAAATCTTCAAAATGTCGTATGTAAG
The DNA here is from genome assembly GCF_030504385.1 of Musca domestica. Classification (NCBI taxonomy): domain Eukaryota; kingdom Metazoa; phylum Arthropoda; class Insecta; order Diptera; family Muscidae; genus Musca; species Musca domestica. The sequence continues at coordinate 233,439 of NW_026712329.1, read as the reverse complement.
GAGGTACTGTTTTTGGGCCTATAGGAAGACATGGACCTGCATAGACAATTTTCAGATTGTAGTTCCCAATACGAAATCTAAATACGTAATTTGAAACTACTCCGAATAATAACGCTAAAATCATCAAAATACCGAATATTGGGAGGTACCGTTATATGGAGGCTATAGGAAGACGTGGGCATGCATTCGCAATATTTTGTCATAGGCTGTAGTATCCATTTCGAATTCTAAATACGAAATTTGAAACAACTCAGGTGAATAATGTCCCTACAATCGTCAAAATACCAAATATCGGGGGGTATCGAAGATTTCGGGGGTAAAGTACTCACAGCCCATATAGTCCATCTTCGAACTTCACCTGCGTGCAGACTAAATACAGATCCGTGCAAAATTTTAGCTTCCTATCTTTATTCGTTTTGACTTTAGCGTGATTACAATAAACGGACGGACAGAGCTAAATTTTATGCTGATCAAAAATATATATACTTTGCTGGGTCTAAAATTATTATTTCGATGAGTTATAAACGGAATGACGAACTTAATATAACCTCCATACTATGTATGGTGGAGGATATAAAAATATTTATTGGAACAATATACATACCGGGACGAGCTGCACCAAATAGTAAAATTCGGTTGAATATGAATAAATGGTTCGAAAAGTAAAGAAGCGACTTAATTGAAACCCGCATCGCAATATTCCATTCGGCAAATATCGGAGTGAAGCCATTGAAATTCCAAGAAGTTCAAGAATTTACACCGACACAGAAGCAGAAAGAAAATAGACTCAAAAGTGCTAAAGAGTTGATTTGCTTGGCCGAATGTAGTGAACTGCCAGCAGTTTGTAAACAAACAAAATGATCGTGTTTACTTGCCAAAGAGGTCAGCTGAAAATTTGCACCTTCGGTTGGCCACCAGTCAAGCGCCGGCCATGGTGATGGTGTTGGCCGCCATAACAGCCGATGGTCGCTCTCCGCTCGTATTAATCGACGTGGCATCAGAATAAATGCGGAATATTATCGCGAAAATATTCTGGAGGGTGTATTAAAGCCTTGGACACGCAAACATTTTGGACGCAGAACTTGGACATTCCAACAGGACTCAGCACCATCGCACTCAGCACGCGCCACCCAAGAATGGTTACAAAATGAGGTTCCTTGTTCATTTCCAGCGCACAGTGGCCACCAAAATCTCCGAATACCAATCCGTTGGACTATTGTGTCTGACATTCCAACAGGACTCAGCACCATCGCACTCAGCACGCGCCACCCAAGAATGGTTACAAAATGAGGTTCCTTGTTCATTTCCAGCGCACAATGGCCACCAAAATCTCCGAATACCAATCCGTTGGATTATTGTGTCTGAAGTATGGGTATTTTGGAAAGCAAGGTTGGTACTAAAAAATACCAAAGTGTCGATTATCTCAAGCAAGCGCTTCGCCGGGAATGGGTCAAAATACCGCAGAGCAACATTTGGGCAGCGTGTGACGGTTTCATTGGCCGTTTGAAGGCCATAATTCGTGCCAAGGATGACCAAATTCGGACAAATCTAAACTTATTCTAAATTTAATGCTATTTCCGACATTTTTTGCTTTCATCCAATAAAATTAAAAAAAAAAAAAAAACAAGTAAAAAAACTGTATTTTCGACCGGGCCGAATTTTGAATAACATTCACCATTTGGAATGAATTTAGCAAATCTCAAAAACAATAAAATCCGTTAATAATTTTGTTAAAATCTTAAAAATACTGAATGTAGCCGTTATATTATGGCCTATACGACGACATAGACCTGCATAGGTACCTTTTGTCATAAGCCATTACAATATTCAAATGTGAAACTTAAAAAAAAAATCGGTGAATAGTGCAGCTAAAATCATCAGAATACCGAATATCGGGGGGTACCGTTATATGGGGACTATATGAAGACGTGTACCTGCACAGAAAATTTTCTGTCATAGGCTGTACCAATTTTTACGAACAACAAATACTAAATTTGAAACAATTCCCGTGAATAATGTCGATAAAATCATCAAAATACCGAATATCGGGAGGTACTGTTATATGGGGGCTATACGAAGACGTGGACCTGCACAGACAATCTTCTGTCACAGGCTGTAAAAACTTTTACAAACAACAAATACCAAATTTGAAACAATTCCGGTGAATAATGTCGCTAAAATCATATAAATACCGAATATAGGATGGTACCGTTATGTGGCGGCTATACGAAGACGTGGACCTACATGGCCCATTTTCAATACCAAAAGTCCTGCAGACATAATATACATTTGAGTAACATTTTATCAATCTACTTCATTTCCTTCGGAAGCTAGAGTGATTCCCACAGACGGACGGACACCGCTAAATCGACATTGAATTTTATGCTGATCAAGAATATATATACTTTGTGGCGTCTAAAATGTATATTTCGAGGTGTTACAAATGGAAAGACAAACTTAATATAGTCTCCATACTATGGTGGAGGGTATACAATGTAAAAATTATGGCGTTCGACTTTGTTGCAGTTTCTATACACTCCACCTTGGAAAGGAAGGTATATTAACTTTGTCATTCCGTTTGTAACATCCCTAAATATTCGTCGTAGACCAAATAAAGAATATACATTCATAATCAGCATAAAATTCTAAGTCGATTTAGCGATGTCCATCTGTCTATCCGTCTGTCTTTCCGCTCTGTCTGTTTAAATCACGATATAGCCCACATTATTTGACGTATAGCGTCAAAATTTAGCAGACCAATTTGTATTGTGTTTAGGATGGTTGGTATTGAAAATGAGATATATTGGTCCACGTTTAGCTATGGTCCCCATATAACGGTACCTCCCGATATTCGGTATTTTGATGATTTTTGCCACATTTTTTCACGGATTTGTCTGGAAATTGGTATTTGTAGGTCGTAATGAGTCCTAGTTCGTGTGGCGAAATATTGTATGTATGGGCCCACGCTTTGGTATAGCCCCCATATAATGGTACCTCCAGATTTTTTGTTATTTTGATGATTTATGCCACATTTTTTACGGATTTGTTCTAGCTCCGGCTTTGATGATTTTTGGCACATTTCATCGCAAATTTGTCAAAAATTGGTATTTGTGTGTCCTAATGGGTTTCCTTTACCCTAAGGTGGAGGGTATTAAAAGTTTGGCCCGGTCGAACTTATTGTTTTTTTTTATTTTTTTTATTTTATTTTATTTTGTTTTTTTTTTTTTTTTTTGTTTTTAACTCAGGAATCTCTATTTTCATATATTTTCTAAATTTCTGTTAGTGCGATAAGGGCGTAAATTTTGTGTGATCTCATGGCTCCCGTTAAAAATTAGGTAAATCTTTTGCAGGACAGTATAATATTATTTCGCGAATGTGACCATACATGTCGAAGAAAAACATCTTTTATTTTTCCAGCCAGCGAAGTTTTTGGAAAAATATAGTCTTATGGTCTATGATGATTGTTCGAATGAATTCTATATTTACACTAGAAATACATTATTTCTAACCTCTAATAATCGAAAATTGTTAACCAATCTCTAATATATTTTAGTTTAAATGGTTTCAATCTACTGAAACTTTGCCAAAAATTATACTAGTTGAGTGTATCACATAATTGTAACCTGTCCGATTATATCCTTCTATTACTTGTTTATGCTAATGACAAATACTTGTTCAAATATACCAAAAGCAATATAAGCCTTTAATTTGTGAACGAGATTTTTTTGCTGGGATAATGTTCTTTCTACAGGGTATTTAATTAATCACATGATCACACATACTGTCATTCCTTTATGTTATACGGATGTCTTATTCCGTTATTATGCCCATTAGCCTGATGTGGATTTTATTATTATTTTCTTTTTTTCAATTTCATTAACGAGCAGTCCGTGGCATGTGTCAAATTTCATTGAGATCTTCTTCGTCTTCTTCTGACTGTTTTTGTCTTATGCAACTGTATCAGCAGATATTAAAATTTCCTCAACGGAAATAAGTTTTCTGCATTCATATCCTTAAGATAAACATCTTCGTTTTTGGTCCTCTTTTTATGCCAATAAGCTGATTGCATTATTGTGTGTACTCGTTTGTGTGTGTGTTTGTGCTCTGGATTGTGTGTGAACCGAAATCCCAAATACAGATGCGTTCCCAAACACACAGACACACACACGCGCACATGTACTCACTCAAAGACAATTTCAAGCAGCTCCAATAAGCATAATGTTGATTAAACTTGCAGTTGCATCCTCAATTCTTTTTTTTATTTTTTTTTTTCTTGCATTTGCCATTCAAAAATGCCAACAAACAAAAGAGAGAAAATACAGAATTTCAATTAAAAAAGACATTTTAAAATGTGAGGACTGCATCTTACTACGATATACACACATACATATGTACATGCGTATATACATGTGTACATAAAAAATATACAAGTATTGTAGAAATAAAACAAGAAAATAAATATTCGTATCATTTAACTTCAGAAACAGAAATGCCTGAAATGTGCGTTTGCACTGCTGACATACGAGCTGAGGCAAACAATTGGTTTTTGTTCGTGGAATTCTTTGATACCCTACAAGATTTTCACTTGGTTTGTTTTCTAAAAAGAAGATTTCATTGAATTTGTCACATTGGTGACAATGTGAATACGAAATTATTTAGGCATGTCACCTAATGTGGTTAAATGCGATTTAGTAAAAAAACAATGCATTTTTAGGTAGAATTATATTGCGGTCCATAATTTATACCAGCTTACCCTACGCTGCTTCGTTTTAATTTACTTCCATATAATCAACATAAGCAGCAGTCAGAAGCGCATGTCCGGAGAACCCAAACTCCCTCCGAAATTTTCCTTTTTTGTCTCATGTCCGTATATCCATATATGTTTCAATCAATGTTTCAATGTTTGATTCAACGATGAATAATTATTAATCTACGACCGAATTCAGCCTAGGAGTTATTTATAAAATTTAGTGACATCCTTCAATCCTTATCCTTGTTTAGCCCTCTTGATTTAATCATGCCATGGTAGAACAAAGCTAAAACTTGGTATATAATTGTATTTTATCTGCACGCAAGTCAAGCTCGTATATGGTCTCTATAGGCACACGATGTATAATATATGTTATATATGTAAACCAGTAAGTAAAGGTCAAAAGTCGGATGGGCCGACTATATAATATCAAACATCACTATGTGTATTAAGTAAAGCTCTAGTAACCAAAAAAGTTTATATTGGGAATTCATGTGAAGTATATCATACCAACTATGAGACAAATAACATTGATGTACAATGCATAATATGACTTCCATAAGGGTTGTATTCAACAGGTAAAAAAGCTGTAAGTTCGGTCGGGGCCAACTTTGAATACCATCCACAACTTGGCAATATTCAAACAAAAATAAAATTCTGTTAAAAATTCAGTTAAAATCTTAAAAACGCCAAATGTAGGCGTTATATTAGGGTCTATACGACGACGTGGACCTGCATAGGCAACTTTTGCCATAAGTCATTACAATGTTCAAATGAGAAATCGATGAATAGGTACCATTATATGGGGGCTATACCAAAACGTGGACCGACATAGACAATTTTCTGTCATTCGAACTTCAAATACCAAATTTTACACAAATCCGGTGAAAAATGTTGCTTATATCACCAAAATACCCCCATTATATGGGGGCTATACCAAAACGTGGTCCTGCAGACATAAAATACATTTCAGTAAAATTTTATAAATCGTTCGGAAGTTAGAGTGATTTCCACAGACGGACAAATGGACAGAAGTCGCTAAATCGACATAGAATTTTATGCTGATCAAGAATAAATAATTTGGGGTCTAAAATGTATATTTCGAGGTGTTACAAACGGAGTGACAAACTCAATATGGTGGAGGGTATACAATATGGTGAAGGGTATACAAATATTTATTGGAGCAACAGATAAACCGAACCAAGTTTCACCAAATGATAAAATTCAGTTGAGTATGAAACAAGTTAAAAGGTATCAGTCGGTATTGCCGCCAGATATATACCCTCAGCATATATTCGATTATTTAAATATATTTTGACTAGCGTTAAGATTATTCAAACGTTTGACCCTCTATGGAGCAGGTCCCGAATTTTGTGGGGAAAGTACCAGAAGGAGTGGACCGATGTACTCCCCTTCACACCAGACCATGGGTTAATACAAATATTAGGATGTATGAAATGTGAAGACAATCGGACTCTGATATCACATTTTTTGAGAGTTGTTATTATTCAAAATTTTGACCATTTGTGGGGGAGGTACTTGATGGAGTGGACCGATATTGTCCATTTTCACACCTGACCTAATACTGACGCAAATTTTAGGATATGCAAAGTTGGAGCAAATTCGGATTATTCTTGCTCTTTCTGTGCAAAAAATATATTTATACCCTCAGCCATATGGCTACAGAGGGTATATATCATTTGATACGGTCAAAACGTGCCTAGGCGAAATGACGGTTTTAGACCCAAGGTATCTTTGGACCAAATCCGTTTCAGAACATTTGGAGTCGATCTAGCGATGTCCGTCCGTCTGTCTGTCTGTCCGTCTGTCTGGCTGGTGCGCACGACAACTCTCGAAAGGAGTATCCGATTTGGTCCAAACTTGCTACATCGTAATATCTTTGTCAAACTTAGATCGAGTTCGGAGATAGGCAATATCGGTCCACTCCTTCTGGAACCTCCCCCACAAAAGGTTGGAATTTGCAAAAAAAAATATTCTTTGCACAGAAAGAGAAAGGTCAATCCGATTTTGCTCCAACTTTGCAAATCCTAATATTTGCGTCAGTACTCGGTCAGGTGTGAAAATGGACAATAGCGGTCCACTCCATCAAGTACCTCCCCCAAAAATGATCAAAATTTTGAATAATTACAACTCTCATAAAATGTGATGTACGAGTCTGATTGTCTTCAAATTTCACACACCCAATATTTATATTAACCCAAGGTCTGGTGTTAAGATGAGCAATATCGGTCCACTCCTTCTGGTACCTCCCCCACAAAAGGCCGAAATTTGCAAAAAATATATTTTTTGCACAGAAAGAGAAAGGATAATCCGATTTGGTCCAAACTTGCTACATCGTAATATCTTTGTCAAACTTAGATCGAGTTCGGAGATAGGCAATATCGGTCCACTCCTTCTGGAACCTCCCCCACAAAAGGTTGGAATTTGCAAAAAAAAATATTCTTTGCACAGAAAGAGAAAGGTCAATCCGATTTTGCTCCAACTTTGCAAATCCTAATATTTGCGTCAGTACTCGGTCAGGTGTGAAAATGGACAATAGCGGTCCACTCCATCAAGTACCTCCCCCAAAAATGATCAAAATTTTGAATAATTACAACTCTCATAAAATGTGATGTACGAGTCTGATTGTCTTCAAATTTCACACACCCAATATTTATATTAACCCAAGGTCTGGTGTTAAGATGAGCAATATCGGTCCACTCCTTCTGGTACCTCCCCCACAAAAGGCCGAAATTTGCAAAAAATATATTTTTTGCACAGAAAGAGAAAGGATAATCCGATTTGGCTCCAACTTTGCAAATCCTAATATTTGAATCAGTTCTACATTAGGTGTAAAAATGGACAATATCGGTTCACTCCTTCAAGTAACTCCCCCACAAATGGTCAAAATTTTGAATAATAACAACTCTCAAAAAATGTGATATCAGAGTCCGATTGTCTTCAAATTTCACACATCCCAATCATTTTATTAGCCCAAGGTTTGGTGTAAAGATGGAGTATATCGGTCCACTTCTTCTGGTACCTTCCCCACAAATGGTCGAAATTTTAAAAATATATATTTTCTGCACAGAAAGGGAAGTAATAATCTAATTTTGAAAAACATAACGCTCAAAGAAAGCGAAATAAGGATCCAACTCTCTTCAAATTTCATACATAGAAGCATTTTTGCTAACACCAGATCTGTTGTGAAGATGCTATATATCTGCGAACACCTGCTGGTACCTCACCCACAAAGGGACACAATTTTCAATATTTTTATCTGTCATAAATTGCGAAACAACTCAGCGATTCTTTACAATTGATTTATCCATCTGCTATAATAATATTTATATCATATTTATTTAGGTCCGATACGAAATGTACAATATTGACCCATTTTTTCAAAACCCACTCCATAGAGGGTGAAGAGGGCTGAGGGTATACATCTGTCGGCAAAACCGACCGATTCTTCCTTCAAGAGTTATCGTGCGCACCAGCCAGCCAGACAGACAGACGGACGGATCGCTAGATCGACTCCAAATGTTCTGAAACGGATTTGGTCCAAAGAGACCTAGGGTCTAAAACCGTTATTTCGACTAGGCACGTTTTGGCCGTATCAAATGCTATATACCCTCTGTAGCCATATGGCTGAGGGTATAAAAAGCTATTCAATTTGGTCGGATATTACATATACGGTCAACAACAGTAAAATCGGATGAAGATGTATATGAAAGGTATATAAAAATCTGAATCCATCTCGATAAAATTTGGTAGAGGTATTTTCAAGTAGTACCTGGTGCCCGGTATCAAATATCATTGTAGTGGAGTGCATATTACGCATGTGACAACAAATCGGATGAAAAATATATATAGGAGCTATACCTATATGTGAACCGATTTTCACCAAATTTGATGTACTTTCTTCTAGACTGAATTCGGTTGGATGTGCTAAGATTCAGGTCATTGGGACTGATATTGGCCATTTGGTGCACAATTAACCCGAAATCGGATAAAGGTGTATATGGGAGCTATATCCAAATCTGAACAGATCTTGATAAAACTTGGCAGATGTATTTCTGGGCTATATCTGATATATGGTACCAAAAATCATTGTAGTGGAGTGCATATTAAGAATGTGAGCTGGAAATTTTTGAATTTTTGGTATTAGGGTCACTGCTGGTAAGTAGGGTTATAATAAGGGGGTGATTTTGGAAATGCCTGCTACAAGTGTACTAAAAGTACTAAGATGAACTAAATTTATGAATTTATTCTATAAACGGATAGTGCTTCTTAGGATTTGGAGGTGGTTATGACAACGCATACTAAAAAAGGACTTAATGGTTTGATGGGGCTTTGATGTGTTGGAAAAAAATGCGTACCAAAAGTACTAGATTTCACTAAATTTCTTACAATTTTGATTTATTTCGTTGATTTTAGACACAGCAGGGAACCGGGAAACTCGGCATTTGGAATTCGTAACAGGAACATCCAACTGAAAATTTAAAATTACGTTTATCCCACAGTGTATTCGGAAGGGATATGTTTTTCGAAGGAATGGTTTTAAATTTTGTTTTTTAAATACGTATTAAGCAACAAACTTCATTTGTCTATACAGGGTTAATTTTATTGAATGAAAGCAAAAAATGTCGGAACAGCATCAAATTTTAGAATAACTTTAGATTTGTTCGAATTGGTCACCTTTGGCACGAATTATGGCTATCAAACGGCCAATGACACCGACCGAATGTTGCTCTGCCGTATTTTGGTACATTCCCGGCGAGGCGCTTGCTTGAGGTTATCGACACTTTTGTATTTTTTTAGTGCCAACCTTGCTTTAAAAAATACTCCAGACACAATAGTCCAAGTGATTGGTATCCAGAGATTTTAGTGGCCATTGTACCCTGGAAATGAAGCGAGGAACCACATTGTGTAACCGTTCTTGATGGCACGTGCTGTTGGAGTGCCCAAGGTCTGCGGCCAACATGTTTGCGTGCCTAAGGCTTTAATACACCGTCCAGAATATTTTCGCGATAATATTCAGCATTTATTCCGATGCCACGATCCAATAATGCGATTGGAGAGCGACCATCGGCTGTTATGGCGGCCCAAACAATCACCATGGCCGGTGCTTGAGTTCTGGTGGCCAACAGAAGGTGCACATTTCAGCTGACCTCTAAACACGATCATTTTGTTTTATTAAAACTGAGGACAAATAATGTTTTCTCATCGGAGAAAACCAAATTCGGCAGTTCACAACTTTCGGCCAAGCGAAGCAACTCTTTACCTCTTTTGAGTCCATTTTCTTTCTGTTGCGGTGTCAGTTCTTGCACCTTTTGGAATTTCAATTTACCCCGAGCTCATTTTTCAATATTTGCCGAATGGAATATTGCGATATGTTTAGCTCACGACACATTTTTCGGCCACTGCGACGCGGGTTTCAATCAAGTCGCTTCTTTACTTTTCGAACCATTTCTGCTAATGTTGCTATTTTCTTCGATCCACTTCCTTGACGTCGGGTAACGAGCAATGGTACGAGACGCAAAAGATTTATTCACATTTGGATGCTGAAGTGCTCTAACGATAGCCACTTGTGGTTTTCCAGCCAAATAACAAGAAATCACACTATCACGCTTGAATTCCATCACGAATAACTTTTTTTCTGGAAAATTCTGACCAAAATGCTTTTGGACGCTTGTAAACAATATAATGATCTGGCACTGGAATAATTTTAACAGCTGTCGGACGAGTGGCTTAGAAATAACATTAGTCTGAAGATGGTTGCAGCTTTTTCATCTCACCCTGTATATGGATCTTAATATCTCGCCGAGCTGATCTTGCTATATGTGTGTAACTTGTAATCACGCTACAGGTTGCAATCCTTACGAAATTTTGAATAGGGATAGGGTCAGAATAGAAGCCTAGCGGTTGAAATGGATCAAAAACAAACAAAAAAATCCTTATTTTGCAGTTGCTCTACAAGTCATAATAATCCACCTGTTGCGGAGTTTTTCATAGAGAGTAGTTTAAGACAGGGCAGAATCCTATTAATTTGAACGGTAGAGGGTGAAGTGGACCATATCTTTTGTCTATTAAAATAGCAAAATTTCCATTTGACCGCATCAATTAAAGAGGACTCGCCTGCATAGACATGAAGTTTAACATAGCTCGACAAAAAATAGTCGAAAGGCGTTAAATCACACGATCAAGGGGACGAATTACCAGAACGAATGTGAAATAAAATGTCCACCGAACTCGCCTCTCAAAAAGTCAAGCTCTTTTTTTTTGGACAAAAAAAGGTCACATTACGATTTGCGCCATCTTTGAAGAAGAGCGGTTCAATGACGCCACCGGTGCCAGGACCGGACCAAACTTCGACTTTTTGTGTATGCATTGATTCTTCGCTCCAAAATCGATTATACTTCTTAATTACGTATCCATTGAGCTAGCAATTAGCTTCATCGTTGAAAGTAATAAAATGGAAGAGGCCCGCGATGAACCTTCTTATCAGACCACGCAAAGAAGATTCATCATTACAGACCAAACTGAAAATATTTGACAGTGAACTAGAACACAAAATGTTCGTCAGCTGTTAACACCAGTATTGCCGAAAAGATAATAGCTAAATAATCACACTTTAATTATAACATCAACACTTTCAAATGCAATGACGAACTAATATAACTAATAAACAGATTGTTTCTACAATTTTTAATGCACTTCCTAAAATTATTTCCATGGCAATATTTCTTTCTATTGTTTAATCTTTTTCTGTTTTTTTGTTTTTTTTTTTTTTTTTTTTGTATTCTGGTTATATTTTTATTTGTTTGTTTTTTTTTATTGCCTCTGTCCTTTCAGTTCTATATGACAAATTAAAATTAATTATTTATGATTTTTTGGACTGTGTGCGTTCGTTTGGTACATATCTGGGAGACATGAATTTGAAAAACAACTACTACCAGAATTTGTATTGTACCGAGAAAACAATGATTTATAACAAACAAGTGCACCAGCAATTATGTTTGTGTGTGTGTGTGTGTTTGTACATTCGGTCACTACAACAACGACTACGACTATTTCAGAAATTCCTTATTCACCAACTTAATTTCTTAAAAGCTTCATTTGCAGCAACAAAACCCAAGAAAAAAAAAACAAAACAGAACGAAACAATACCAACGGCAATATTTTCTTTAACCAAAAATGCTTTTCAATAAATTATAACAACAAATTGCCGTTCGTGCAGTTGTATGTATGTGCGTGCGTGTGTGTGTGTGTGTGTGTGTTAGCCCCATTAGGGCAATTCTTTTAGCCTTGGACAAATGGACATTTCGCAAAAATATATTTATGCATTTGTTTTTGTTGCACTTGCACACATACACACGCACACGCACAAAGAAACGTTCTTTTAAAACAAAGACAAGAAATAATAAATAAGAATTTATTGCTTGGTTTTTACAAGGATTTTTTAAAATATATATATATATCGTATATAAATATTAAGAATGGTTGGTAGAGAAAACAAAACGCCATAAATATGCATGAACTATAATTATTGCTGTCGTTCTGTTGTATCTGTAGGCATTGTTAATAACAACAAAAACGAAGTTGATAAATGGCATTTCAATGTTTACATCTTTGAATTAAAACTGAACATTGTCGACATGGACACTTGGGAATTTGTTATGACTTGAAATAATGCATTTGAATTCAGATTGCTATAATATGCAAGTAGATATGCATGCATACTAATGTAAGTAATTGGATTTCCCCGATACTAAGCGAAACTTCTTGCAATCATTTCGAACTCTATTTTGATGACACTTTTGGTCGTTCTAATCCAAATTCAGGTCTACTACATTAAAGATTTCTAAAATTTGTAACACCTCAAAAAAAAAAAAACTTTTTTTATCCCCCACCATTCAAGTTCGTAAATGGGCAATATTGTTCCACGTTTTCGTATAGCCCCCACATAACGGCACCTCCCGATATTCAGTATTTCGATGATTTCAACAACATTATTCACCAGCATAGTTTAAAATTTCGTACTGTAAGATACCAATGGGTACTACAGCCTACGGCAAAAAATTTTGTATGCAGGTTCAGATCTTCGTATAGCCCCCATATAACGGTACCTCCCGATATTCGGTATTTTCATGATTTTAGTGACATTATTTACCGGAATTATTTAAAAATCCGTATTTGAATTTAATGGGTACTACAGGCTATGACAAAAATTTTTGTATGCAGGTCCAAGTCTTCGTATAGCCCCCATATAACGATGCCTCCCGATATTCAGTATTTTGATTATTTCCGCAACATTATTCACTGGAATCGTTTCAAATTTCGTACTGGAAGATATCATTGGGTACTACAGCTTACGTCAAAAATATTTGTATGCAGGTTCAGATGTTCGTATAGCCCCCATATAACGGTACCTCCCGATATTCGGTAAGTTCATGATTTTAGAGACATTATTTACGGGAATTATTTCGAATTTCTAATTAGAAGTTCGTAACGGGTACTACAGCAACATTAGTCACTGGCATCTTTTCAAATTTCGTACTGGAAGATACCATTGGGTACTACAGCCTATGTCAAAAATGTTTGTAAGCAGGTACAGATCTTCGTATTTTGACGATATTTTGACGATTTCAGCAATATTATTCACCGTAATCGTTTCAAATTTGTTATTGACAGCACTTAATGGTTACTATAACTTATGGCAAAAAAATTCTTATGCAGGTCCACAGCATCGTATAGCCTCCATATGAAAGTAACTCCCCATACTCCGTATTTTCATGATTTTTGCGACATTATTCACCATAATTGTAACAAATTTCGTACTTGAACTTCGTAATGGGCACTACAGCCTATGATAAAAAATTTCGTATGCAGGTCCACGTCTGAGCATATTCTCCATATAACACTTTACAATTAAGTGGTAGTTTTCGGAATTTTTTTGAAATTTTGTTCCTTTGAAATGGTGGAGGATATTAAAAGTTCGGCCCGGCCGAACTTTGCTGCTTTTTTACTTGTTTTATTTCACAAAGATCATTCCATGTTACCCTACCATTGCAAACACATTTCATTTCCCATTTCTTATACCCTCAGCTACATGATATGGCTAACGACAGTATATACAGGGTGAAATAAAAAAACTGTAACAAAGTCAAACGCCATAATTTTTGATTTTTTTTTTAATTTTATTGAATGAATACAAAAATTGTCGGCAATAGCATCAAATTTTAGAATAAGTTTAGATTTGTTCGAATTGGTAACCTTTGGCACGAATTATGTCCTTCAAACGGCCAATGAAACCGTCACTCGCTGCCCGAATGTTGCTATGCGGTATTTTGGACCATTCCCGACGGAGCGCTTGCTTAAGGTGATCTACACTTTGGTATATTTTAGTACCAACATTGCTTTCCAAAATACTCCAGACACAATAGCCCAAGGGATTGGTATCCGGAGATTTTGGTGGCCATTGTGAGCTGGAAATGAAGCAAGGAACCTACGTTTGCAACCATTCTTAGGTGGTGTGTGCTGAGTGCGATGGTGCTGAGTCCTATTGGAATATCCAAGGTCTGCGGCAAAAATATTGCGTGCCCAAGGCTTTAATACACGCTCCAGAATATTTTTGCGATATTATTCGTCATTTATTCTGCCACGTTCGATTAATACGAGCGGAAAGTGACCATGGCCGGCGCTTGAGTTCTGGTGGCCAGCCGAAGGTGCACATTTTCAGCTGACCTCTTTGACAAGTAAACACGATCATTTTGTTTGTTTACAAACTGCTGGACAACGAATGTTTTCGCATCGGAGAAAACCAAATTCGGCATTTCACTACTTTCGTCCAAGCGAAGCACGTCTTTAGGTCTTTTGAGTCTATTTTCTTTCTATTGCGGTGTTAGTTCTTGCAATTTTTGGAATTTCAATTGCTTTACCCCTAGCTCATTTTTTCAATATTTGCCGAATGAAATATTGCGATATGTTCAGCTCACGAGCCATTTTTCGGCCACTGCGACGTGGGTTTCGATCAAGTCGCTTCTTTACTTTTCGAACCATTTCTGCTAATGTTGCTGTTTTCTTCTGTCCAATTCCTTGACGTCTGGCTACGCTGCCAGTATCACGGTAACGAGCGATGGTACGAGACACAAAAGATTTATTTACATTTAAATGCTGGAGTGCTCTAACGATAACCACTTGTGGTTTTCCAGCCAAATATAGAGAAATCACGCTATCACGCTTGAATTCCATCACGAATAACTTTTTTTCTGGAAAATTCTTAACAAAATGCTTTTGTACGCTTGTAAACAATATAATGATGACAATGTCTGTTATAAAACGAACCACTGGCTATTACGGCGTATACGCACTATTTCATAAAAAAATGTATATCATACGCACCCCATTGTGATTTCTAAACAATACAATTGCCGATAAGCTTTCAATTTGAGAATACAAAAAAGTTTCGCAAGTTAGACATTGACCTCCATGCTAAATTTTGTTGCGACCGGTCCATAATTGAAACGTGGAGCTTGAATACAAATTAACATGGAGAGACGTATGGACGTACACATATCTAGGTGCTTTTTCAGATATTGCTATTCTACATGGTGGGCCCAGGGTCAATATTTCGAGGGGTTACAAACTTTTCATCCAATAATTGTTATAATAAAATATAAACTCTGTTTTAGAACTGCAATAATGTACATTTTTTTACTACGATAACCGATTTTCTTTTCATGACATGGAAAAAAATAACAAAACTGGTAGATTCTTACAGGTTCTGGATCAAAACAATAGTATTATAGGATATTTTGTTGTTGCAAAAATTTTTAGGCTTAATCCCTGTTGTTTTTGCTGTTGTTTTATAAAACAAGGTTTGTTTATTAGTGGAGAATGATGGTAATGTTTACCAATAATAACTTCTTAATCTATTTGATCGGGGACCAAAAATCGTGGACTTTTTTAAAAACTTTTTTTTTCAGGGACCAATAATTACGGATTTCTAAAAAAATTAATGGACAATAATACAATACCATTCAAAGAGCAATAAATGTGGATTTCAACAAGTTAGAAAGTATCGGTCGGTTTTGTCGATAGATGTATACCCTCAGCCAAGGTTCGATTATTGAAATATATTTTGACCACTGTTATGATTATTCAAATTGTTGACCCTCTATTTGTGGTGGAGGTACTAGAAGGTGTAGGCCGATATATTCCATCTTCACACCAGACTTTGGATCAATAAGAATATTGTGATGTGTGTAATATGAAGACAATCGGATTCTTACAACACATTTTATAAGGTAAAAATTTTTAAAAATGTTGACCATTTGTGGCGGAGCTAAATGATGGAATGGTCCAACATTGTCCATTTTCGCACCTGATGTAGCACTGATGCAAATAGTAGGATATCAAATGATATAAATCCACTTTAGCCATATGGCTGAGGATAAAAAAGCATATTATTTTCCAAGAATATTTTTTCAAGAACTACTAACAGTGAATTTCTAAAAGTATAATTTTTTACGAACAAATAATCGGATTTGTAATTGAATATTATTTTATGGAATTCTAAAAAATTGTGTTTTTAAGGACCAATCATGGTGAATTTTTCAAAAAATATTTTTCAAAAAGGAATAATAATTTTGGAATTTAAAAACAATATTTTTCAAGACGTGGATGTTTTTAATTTTTTTTTTTCAAAAATGAATAATTCTGGAAGCTTTATAACCTCAGCCATACGACTACAGAGGGTATATATTATTTGACAGTTTAAGACACTAAGTTTCTTTGGACCAAATACGTTTCAGGACATTTGGAGTTGATTTAGGGTTGTCCGTCCGTCTGTGTGGCTGGTGCGGCTGGTGGTACATCGTAATATTATTGTCAAACTTAGATAGAGGTCTGAGATGGGCAACATCGGTCCACACATTCGCATAAACTTGAAAATAAATGTTAGATTTTCTTTAAATTTTTCTCATCCCAATATATTTTTAGTATTAGATAAAAATAAAGATAAAAAAATATTTGGTCCACAATATCTGGTACCTCACACACATTTGTACATTTTCCAAAAATAATGACATATATCATGTAAAGGTGATTGAAGTAGTCCATATGGTCCAAATCTAGTATATTTACATCAGACTTTGGGCATATACGAAATGAACACTCGTACCACTCCTTTGGAACGTCCCACATAAAGGGTCAACAGTTTGAATAATCTTAACACAAACCACAATATATTTAAATTTGTAAATATACATCTGTCGGTTTTGCCGACTTTTTAACTTATTTTCAATATATTTAAGCCCTTCAATAAAAAAGTAAACAAGCAGTAAGTTCAGCCGCCCGAATTTTGAATGTCCTCCACTATTTACAAGTAATTTGCTTAAAACATAATAATATCGAATATAGGGAGTTAACGTTATGTTGGGTCTATACAAAGACGTAGACCTGCATATGCAATTTTCTTCCATAGGCTGTATCATCCATTAGGTTTTTCAATTGCGAAATTTGATGCATTTCCGGTAAAAAAAAGTGAAACAATTCATCAAAATACCGAATTTAAAATACCAAATGTCCTGCAGACCTAACACAAACATTCGAGACACACAGCAACCTATTTCATTCGGAAGCTATAGTGATTTCCACAGACAGGCATACGGACGGACATTTAATGATGACAACATAGAATTTTATGCTGATCAAGAATATATATTCTTTGTGGGGACTAAAATGCATATTTCGAAGTGTTATAAATTGAATGATAAACTTTATATGCCCTCCATACTATGATGGAAGGTAAAAAAATACATACAAATGATGAAATCATTTTGAAATTTATGTCCGAAATTCCCATCATATATCCATGACATCTTTTATTCTGTTAAATTGGCATAAGAACAATACAAATCCCCCATTAATAATAATAATAACCCATCGATTTCTTCAAATCATTCTAGAAATTTCCCCCTTTTCATGTGTGTGCGTATGTTTTTATCCTTGGCACATTTTTATAATTTCTCTGATGAGATAATGAAAACACAATTACGGCGACAATAATAATACATTTATAACAACGCTAACAGACAGATAAGGATGATTTATCGCTCATCTGCAATTAATTGTTTTTATTGTCAAAAGGATATCCATAGCTCAACATTGATGATATAATGACATGGTGGATACATTTTGCACTTCCGGAAATGTTGGCTCAGCCAATACATGAGCTCAATAATAAATAAAGTGATGTCGTTTGAGACATTTATAATTGGAGGGGCTTATGAGATTGTAATGGTTAATGGACATGGCATCAAAGCCCATCGCCATTATATTGCCAAAAACGTCAAATTAAGTTTCCATCTTGTACAGGGTTGCCCATATTCGACGGACCCATCTGGCAACGCCATAACTTTTGACAGAGATGTCACATCGCTTAATGACATACCGCGTTTGAAGCGTCAGTCCAAGCTGATTTTTACCATGAACCAATACACGCCACGCGAATAGTTGAAATCTACATTCAACAGAAGAAGTCAATTGTGAAAACTCAACATGCTTTTAAAACATTAAAAAATGTGGGAAGTGCACCTTCTAAGAACACCATTAATCGTTTATACGAAAAATTTTCGACTGGTAATATCGCTGCCGTACGAGCCAGTGTTGAGAGGTCCCCAAGAACATCCCAAAAACGCCTTTCTCAGCTGTTGGGCATGGCTCGGTCCACTTTACAACGGATTATTCGCATTGATTTGCATTTGTTCCCGTACAAAATTCAATTGACGCAAAGAATGTTGCCTGCGGACAAGCCTCGTCGATTGGAATGGGCCCAAAGGTCGAATATGGGCAATCCTGTACAAATAGATGCCGAGTGAACTCTAAATGAATTTCTATATTTTCCAATGTATGTTTAGGTATTATAGGAAATACTCATACAACCGATATTCGAAGTGCTTACAAAACAGAAGCAAAGGTATTTGCTATAACCATGACATACCGATTACCACGCCACAGATAGGTCGGTTGAACGAATTGTTTTTCAAAATTACAAAACAAAAAAAAACATAATTTACTCTTCTCATTACAAAGAAAAGAGAATGTGTGCCCCGACTACAAATCCAAGTTAAAACATATCAGTCGGTTTTACCGATAGGCGTTGTATTATTTAAATTATTTAAACGTTCGATTATTTAAATATATTTTAACTTCTGTTAAGCTTATTCAAATTGTTGACCCTCTATGGAGTAGGCTCCGAAAGAATGGGCCAACATTGTCCATTTTGTATCGAAACTAAATAAATATGTGGGGGAGGTACCAGATGAAATAGTCCGATATCTACCATCTTTAAAACAGATCTTGTGCTAATAGAAATATTGAGATGTGCAAAGTATGAATGGAATCGGATGTTAATTTTGCGTTTTATGTGCTTCATGGAAGTTCAAAATTTTGACCCTTTGTGGGGGAGATACCGATATATTCCATCTTCACAGTAGATCCTATGTTAGTGGAAATATTGAGATATGTGGATTATGAAGAGAGCCGGATGCTTATTTCGAATATTATGATCGTTTTGGTTATTAAAAACTTTGACCCTTTGTTGGAGAGGTACCAGAAGTAGATGAGCGATATATTCCATCTTCACACCAGAGCTTGGGTTCTTAAAAATATTGTGTGTGTAATTTGAAGACAATCTGACTCATACATCACATTTTATACGAGTTATAGTTATTAAAAATTTTGACCCTTTGTGAAAGAGGTACTTGACGGAGTCGACCGATATTGTCCATTTTCCACCTGTCCACCAAATATTATTGCAAAGTTTAAGTAAAATCGGATTATCCTTTCACTTTCTATGCAGTAAAATATTTTGTTAAAAATGTCGACCTTTTGTGGGGGAGGTACCAGAAGCAGTGGACCGGTATTGTACATCTCCGAACTCGATCTAAGTTTGATAATAATATAACGATGGACCAAGTTTAGACCAAATCGGATGTTCTCTTCGAGAGTTATCGTGCGCACCATCCCAACAGACGGACGGACGGACACCGATAGATCGACTCCAAATGTCCTGAAACGGATTTGGTCCAAAGAGTCCTAGGGTCTAAAACCGTAATTTCGATGAAGCACTTGACATATGGCTGAGGGTATAATAAAAAAATACGATGAGATGTTTATGTAGATGTAAGACTTTAAAGAGCCCTTTATGTTTTAACTGCAAATCAAAAGGTTGTAAGTTCAATACCAGCAGCGGACAAAACAAATAAAATAATTTTTTTTCCAACTTCGGCCAAGTTTCACCCGAAAGTCAATTTTAGTACATTTTATCATCGGTTATCAAAATCCGCTATAATTAACTTTCGGCACTCTCGATGCCTAAGTAATAAAGAGATCTTTCGGCCCTAGCATAAAGTATTAACTTTCGACCCTTCGGTCCACCATACTCATGAGACCTTTATGCCCTTTCGATGAAAAAAGTGAACTGTCCAACCGCCAAAGGTCGCGGCAAATTGTTCAATAATGTCTAAAATCTACTCTCTGGTAAAGTTTGAATCATATTCTAATCAATAATATGTGCAAATGGCTTCCTGAAATTCCGAAATAATATGCTATGACAATCCACCAATAAAGCTCTGCACCCTCCAGAATTCTTTAAAATCTGTCCCCGACCATGCTTAGTCTGAGACAGCTATTTTTGTGTTAAATTTTGATGCACTTACCCAAATTAATATTCCAAGCAGTTATCAGGCCTGTTGACAATGACAATCTTTAAATCAGAATTCCATTTCATATGATAAATCGTATTGATTTCTTCATTTTGCGTTTGTTCACGACTCAAAACCTTCATCCTAGAAGTAAAAATTAATGTAGATTCCTGGGGCTGGATTCTTGTACTATGAAAATATGAAATGAAAAATATTTCCTTTATAAAATTTTTCATTTGACATTTCTTTCCTTTATATAAGTTTTCATTTCACATTTTCATAGAACATGGGTGTAAAATTGTTAAGAAAATTTGAAGACCTTGTTTGCAGTTGGAAGTTTTTTTTTTTTTTTTTTTTTTTTTTTTTTTTTTTTTTTTTTTTTTTTTTTTTTTTGCAGTTGGAAGTTTTTTTTTATAATAAAAAAATAATATTTTATTGACAAAAATATGTATACATGAATAATATTTTACAAAGCCTACTTGACATGTTTTGCATTCAATGCAACACGGTATTATAAATACAGTGAACAATATAAATAAATTACTCCAACACTTCCACTTTTATTTATTTTGTCCTTTTCTTGATGTTCAAATTGTTCTTGATATCACTGAATCGCTGTTTTTTTTAATGGCTTTGTAAAAATATCTGCTAATTGTTCTGTTGTAGGCACATATAACAATTCAAAAAATTTACTTTCATAGACTTCTCGTATATAATGATATTTAACTTCGATATGCTTGGTCCTCTTATGAAACTGTGGATTCTTTATAAGCTTCATGGCGCTTTGGTTATCTAAATACATTTTCGGCATAGAAATTTTATCACTCGTGCTAAGTTCATCCAAAAGCCTTTGTAACCATTTTAATTCCTTGACACCTTCGCAAGCGGCAACATATTCTGCTTCTGTAGTTGAGAGAGCTACTATCGACTGCTTGCGAGAAAACCATGAAATTGGACCTCCTGCAAATGTTACAACATATCCACTTGTTGAATGTCTATTCTCGCGATCTCCAGCATAATCAGAATCGGTGTAGCACTTGAGATTAATGTCGCTGTTATTTTCAAAAAAAATGCCGTCATTGATTGTTCCACTTAGGTATTTGAAAATACGTTTAACTGATGTTACATGTTCATCACCATATGAATCTAGAAAACGACTTAAAAACGAAACAGCAAATGTTATATCAGGTCTCGTCACAACTGCTAAATACATTAGTGAACCAATTGCTTCTCGATAAGGGAACTTTATCATTTTCGTATGTTGTCCTGGAATAAAAGTGTCTTCTATTGGTGTACTCACTGGTTTTGAATTTTCCATGTTAAACTTTCGTAATAACTTCTTTGTATACGATGACTGTGATATATAAATTTTGTTATTCTCTTGATTTATTTCTATTCCCAAATAGTATAAAGAATCAATTCTCTTTACTTCAAATTCACTTTGTAGATAGCCAAGGAATATATCCGCAATTTCTTTCGATTCTGCAGCTATTATACCATCGTCAATATAAATTGCTAAAATAATTAGTTTATTGTTTATTTCTCCTTTGAATACACACCCATCAGCACTGCTAGCTTTAAAGTTGAATTTTATTAGCATTTCTTTGAATCGTTTATTCCAGCATCTCGAGGCTTGTTTGAGACCATATAACCCCTTTAGCAGCTTGCATACTTTACCAGAACCATCTTCGTATCCTACTGGCTGCTGCATGTATATATCTTCTTCAAGTGTGCCGTATAAAAAAGCCGTCTTTATATCAAATTGTGTCAGATGGTAGTTATTCAAACTTGACAAAGCCAAAATCATTCTAATTGACGTGAACTTAGCCACTGGACTAAATGTTTCCTCGTAATCTTGTCCAAATTTTTGTGTAAATCCACGAACAACTAATCGTGCTTTGAACCGTTCAATAGCATCATCCTTGTTCTTCTTTATTTTATACACCCATTTATTAGATATAATACTTTTTCCTTTTGGCAAATCTACTAGCTCCCAAGTTCCATTTTTAATCAAAGACTTGTACTCTTCATCCATAGCTTGCTTCCACTGCTTACTATACTCACATGAAACAGCATCTTCAAAGGAATTAGGCTCATCGGCTTCATCTATGAATGCGTAAAACATTTCATCAATATCATCAAATACTTTCGAACGAAGATTATACGGATGTCTTTTCTTGTTTGTTGCGGATGGTTGGGTTGACACTTCTGGAACATCTTGTACAGACTCACTAACATCTGGCCGAGTTGACCGATTACCTTCTTCAGAAATTTCTTCACTATTTATTTCAGAAACTGAATCCTCACTGTGTTCATGGTTTTCAATAAATCTTATTTGCGCATAATTTTCTTTATTCTGCTCATTATTCGGTGTACAATGTGAGTCTTCTTCCTTTATGAAAACATCCCGAGATATCATAATTCGTTTTTCGTCTGGTATCCATATGCGATACCCTTTGCAATGCTCTTCATAACCCACGAAAATTCCTTTTTTAGATTTTGCATTCCACTTCCGTCGCTTTTCCTTTGGAACGTGTACATAAGCAGTTGAGCCGAATATGTGTAAGGCGCTAATATTAGGAGTACTGTCAAACCACAATTCATAGGGAACTTTGTCTTTATTGGGACATCTGCCAGTCCTATTTAGCGTATACACAACGTTGTTCACGGCCTCACCCCAATATTTCAATGAAAGTCCTTTACTGTGGACCATTGATCTTCCAGCTTCGACAATAGTTCTCATATCCCTTTCAGCTCGACCGTTTTGTTCCGGAGTATATGGGGTTGTTCTTTGATGTATTACTTTATAGGAACTCAATATTTCACATACCTGCTTGTTAACGAATTCAGACCCATTGTCAGAACGAATAATGCGAACCCTTTTTCCAGTTTCTGCTTCCACTTGATCCAAGTACTTTTTCATGACCATCGGAACTTCAGATTTCTCTTTAATGCAGTATACGTGACGATAATTCGAATAATCATCTCTGAATAGTAACATATACCGGGATCCTCCCAAAGACAATTCTTGCATGGGACCGCAAAGATCTGTATGAATGAGATCACCAGGTTGACAAGCTCTATTTTGACTTTCTTTAAATGGTTTTCTTTGCTGCTTGCCCATCATACAACCTTCACAAAAGAAATCTTCTCCAGTACATTCAATGTTATTCCTTTTCAATACGTCCTTTACATGTTCTTTTCCTTGGTGACACAACCTTTCATGCCAAATGCGTAAACTATTCACCTGTTCCCCAGTATTGGCTTCAGCAATAGTTGGAACTTTCACCCTTATCATCAACTCGAAAAGTTTGGACTGTTTTCGTATTCCTTTCAATACCACATTTCCATTATATGCGAACACACATTCATTTCCCTCTGCTTTCATGGTATATCCTTTATCAAGACATGTATTTGACGAAAACAAATTGAGTTTTATATCTGGAACATATAAAACGCCAAGTATCTGTTTTGGATTCCAAACCTTACCATCAAATGCTTCAATCAAAATGTCACCTTTACCATATGCCGGAATTACTGCACCATTACCGATTCGAATATTCTTTGGTGATTGGAATTTTACATAGTTTTGAAACCACGACAAATTTTTGCTCATATGGTCACTTGCTCCTGAGTCCACGTACCACTTTTCGTTTTCATCTGCAGTCATGACCATAATTTCATTCATAAAAGCTGTACCTTCATTGTGCTTCTTCTTGATATTTTTCCTTTCCGGACAATCCCTTTTCCAGTGACCAGACTTGCCACAATGGAAACAGTTTTCTTTCTTGCTATCCTTCTGTCTATTGTATTTATTTTGAGATTTCTTACCATGTTTTGCAACAAACGCTTCTGATTTATCTGGCTTGATACCCAATCTGCATTCCTCCATACAGAGACGACTTGACAAATTCTTTAAAGTCCGCTCTTTCTTCTCCGTTGCTTCCCACGATGAAAAGAAGTGACGATACTCATCCGGAAGAGTCATCAAAATCTTAGTTATGAGCATGTTGTCTGTTATCTGTTCACCTAAATCGCACAATTGTTTTGCTATCTTCTGCAATTTTGATATATGCACCGATATACTGTCTCCAGGATCCTTTGTGTATTGAAAGAATTGCTGCTGCAGTAGATGAATTGATGTTGCCGACTTTTGTTCATAAATGCTCTCCAAGACTGACCACATATCAGCAGCTGTTTCGCAATTGATAATATGCATCAGCGGTTCTTCTTCAATAGCAACAACAATTATCTTCTGCGCCTTCGCATCATTTGCCTTCCACAACTTCAATTCATTCGTCGAAGTCTCGGAAGGCTTCCGGATAGTTCCATCCACAATGCCCCATAAATCGCTGGCACGTAAAATTACTCTTATTTGGAACTTCCACAGCGTCCAACTTTCAACTCCATTCAGCTTGGATATTTTGATGTCCTCCATAATTCTAAGCTTCTTGAATCCTTGGGATTTCCTTCAAATAATATTCTTCCTTTTATTTATGTGTGTCTGGGCCCATAACCTGTTAAGAAAATTTGAAGACCTTGTTTGCAGTTGGAAGTTTGTAACAAACAAAAAAAAAAAAAAGTGGAAGTGTTGGAGTAATTTATTTATATTGTTCACTGTATTTATAATACCGTGTTACATTGAATGCAAAACATGTCAAGTAGGCTTTGTAAAATATTATTCATGTATACATATTTTTGTCAATAAAATATTATTTTATTGACAAAAATATGTATACATGAATAATATTTTACAAAGCCTACTTGACATGTTTTGCATTCAATGTAACACGGTATTATAAATACAGTGAACAATATAAATAAATTACTCCAACAAAAATCGTGCATTCGTATCTTCCATGATAGCTGTCGAACAATTAATAAGTTATTTTAGTTTTTTTAGGATTCCAGATTTTCTTCTGAATTTTCACGAATTAATAATTATTTAGTATTTTTGTCAATGTGTCAAATAGGAAAAAAATAATTTTGTTCCCCTAGCCTTCTTTTTAAAACAAATTTTCTGTGTATGGAAACAGGTAGCCAACCAAGGACTATATAAGGTCTGTCAAGAAGACTACATTTGATAACAATTTGACTATAAGTTTGTGCATTATTGTGATTAGATTATAATTATTTCTTTTGACAGTAAACTTATTTATCAGGTGGGCTCAAGGCTGACCTTATTCACGCCATGGTTGCAACATAGGCGCACATTACAACAAAGCAGCTGTACATAATATACATAAAATTCTAAGACTCAATATAAGACAAGAAACCCACAAGAAGTCCTCCTGCTGCTCCAAAAAGTGGATTTTGCGGTGGATTTCTAAAATTCGAGATTCATGGCATAAAAATACCAATTATAGTTTTTTTTGGCGTTAAAATGAGTTTGAAATGAGAAACATATACCGAGATACTTTCGAAATCACTTTGCAAAAAATTGATTTTGGTGTACTCCTCCCTGAGTATGTGCCTGGTTGGTACATTGTCAGTAAACCAACTGCATTCGAATTGGAATCTTAATATATTATAATGAGCTCTGTACAATCAATAGAAAATTTGCTCTCGCCAAAGAAGATTTTAGATTACTACAATCACCGATAAATATTTTGCGATAATCTCCAAAAGCAAGAGGACCCTCTGTATCTCTAAATTTAGACTCATCTATATGATTTGCTTGTCTGCGAGATTTTGTATCATTTGAATTCTATTTATGACCTTTTTAACGGCTGCAAAATCATCTTTATTTGTTGGTCCATTTCAACCCCTAAATATATTGCGGATATATTTTAAAACAATAGGCCTAGCCCTTCTGAGCCTAACCCTGCAATAGTGAAAATTTTCGTGAGGATCGGACTATAATTGCGATATGTATGTAATATCCCCAACCTGTGTTGTAAGGTGAACAAATATTACAAAATATACACTTCAATATTATTAAAAAAAATTGAAAAAATCTCATGCTATAAAAAATATGAAAAAAACAAAAAAATGTCACAAAATACTACAAAATCTGTATTTATATCACTATTCACATCTTTTTATTTGATTTTTTTTAAATATTTTATTCTTTTATTCCAAGAGGACATTCTGAATTGACGCAATTTGTAAAAATCGATCCAGCCATTCTTGAGATATAAGCATTCTAGCTAACATCCTCTTCCTTTGTATATACATATTGTATATATTTCGCTATATATACCCGATATATTTATTGTCGGCATCTAGGTAACTGTCAAAATTGACCTTTTCGTCTATTTGTGATTTCGCCGGGATTCGAGGTTTAATGGAAAAATTGACTTTTATTTAACAGAAATGTTATGGTCTATTTCACCCACTAAATATTACCCGATGACCACCAACATTGGAAGGCTTCTACCCAGCCCTAAGCTCTAGCCCCATACTAACTTTCAGTTTTTGGTCCATTTCAACCCCTAAATATTATGTGATCATCTCCATAAGCAATAGGCTTCTAATCTGGCTCTAGTCCCATATCCATTCTAAATTTCGTGAAGATCGGTTCTGGCATGTTGTTCAGGATAAGATAGTATTTTGTTATTGCAAATGGTCAGGCTTAATCCCATTATTGTTGCTTTTGTTAAAACAACGTTTGTTTATTAGCGGAGAACGATGGTAATGTTTACTAGGGGGTAGGGCAGGGAATACCTAGGTTTCGGAAAGATCAGTTCCTTTGTTTTTTGTCTGGGATATTCTCTCCAGAGGTAATTTTAAAATATTGTATGACAAAAAAACGTTTTTTACCCAAGTGACGAGCGTAAGCTCAATAAAGAGGAACCAACGAACTTAGATAGACCTCGGAGATGGGTAACATCGGCCCACTCCTTCTGGTACCTCCCCCACATAAGGTCACAATTTTCAATGAAAATTAGTTAACTCATAGAAAGAAAAAGAATCATTCGATTTTGTGCAAACTTTGCAAATCACAAAAATTTTATTAGTGCTAGGTCAGATTCAAAACGAGACGATATCGGTCCACTTTTTCAAGTACATTCCCCACCAAAATTTGGAATAATTATAATTCTTATAAAATGTGAAATAAAAGTCCCATTGTTTTAAAATGTTGAATAGCCATGAAGCTCATAAAACGCGGAACAAGTATCGCATTATTTTCAAACTGGGCACATCCTTATATTTCTATCAACACAAGATCAGGTGTGAAGATGGGATATATCCTTTTGATACCTCCCCCACAATGGGTCAAAATGTTGCATAATTATACCTCTCATAAAATGCGAAATTAGCATCCGATTGTCCTAAAATTTCACACATCCCAGTATTTCTATTTGCACAAGCTCTGGTGTAAAGATGGTGGATATCGATCTATTACTTTGGTACCTCCTTCACATAAATAAAACGCGAAACGAGCATCCGAATATTTTCACACTCGGTACATCCCAATATTTTTATCAACACAAAGTTAGGTGTGAAGATAGAATATTTCGAACCAAGCCTTCTGGTACCTTTCGCAAAACGAGCCGAAATTTTAATAAATGCGATTTTCATTCTCTTCAAATTTCTCGTATTCCAATATTTTTTCTAACGCAAGATCTGATGTGAAGATGATATACAAGGTGAGATGAAAAAACTGCAACCAACTTCAGATTGCTGTCATTTCTAAGCTACTCGTCCGACAGCTATTAAAATTATTCCAGTGAAAGCTTATTATATTGTTTACAAGCGTATAAAAGCATTTTGGTGAAAATTTTCAGAAACAAAAAAGTTATTCGTGGCGGAATTTAAGCGTGATAGTGTGATTTCTTTATATTTGGCTGGAAAACCACAAGTAACCACCGTTAGAACGCTCCAGCATTTAAATGTGATTAAATCTTTTGTGTCTCGTACCATCGCTCGTAGCGTAGCCCGCCGTCAAGGAAGTAGACGGAAGAAAACAGCAGAAAACATCAGCAGAAATGGTTTGAAAAGTAAAGAAGCGAGTTTATCGAAACCCTCGTCGCAGTGGCCCGTGAGCTGAACATATCGAAATATTCCATTCGGCAAATATTGTAAAATTAGCTCGGGGTTAAGCCATTGAAATTCCAAAAAGTGCAAGAACTTACACCGCAACCGAAAGAAAATAGACTCAAAAGAGCTAAAGAGTTGCTTCGCTTGGCTGAAAGTGGTGAACTGCTGAATTTGGTTTTCTCCGATGAGAAAACATTCGTTGTCCAGCAGTTTGTAAACAAACAAAGTGATCGTGTTTACTTGCAAAAGAGGTCAGCTGAAAATGTGCATCTTCGGTTGGCCACCAGAACTCAAGCGCCGGCCATGGTGATGCTGATGGTCGTTCTCCGCTCGTAGGGTGTTCTCCGCTGGAGGGTGTATTAAAGCCTTAGGCATGCAAACAATTTGGCCGCAGACCTTGGACAATCCAACAGGACACAGCACCATCGCACTCAGTACGTGCCATGGTTACAAAATGAGGTTCCTCGCTTCATTTGCAGCGCACGATGACCACCAAAGTCTCCGGATACCAATCCGTTGGACTATTGTGTCTGGAGTATTTTGGAAACAAGGTTTGGAAAATACCAAAGTGTCGATCACCTCAAGCAAGCGCTTCGCCGGGAATGGGCCAAAATACCGCAGAGCAACATTCGGGCAACGAGTGAAGGTTTCATTAGCCGTTTGAAGGCCATAATTCGAAGGCCAAATCTAAACTTATTATAAAATTTGATGCCATTTCCGGCATTTTTTTGCTTTTATTCAATAAAGTTAAAAAAGGAAAAATTATGGCGTTTGACTTTGTTGCAGCTTTTTTTTATTTACCCCTTCTGGTACCTCTCCCACATAGAGTCATAAGTTTCAATATTTATATCTCTCATAACGTTGGAAACAATCCGGCGGTTCTCTTTAAACTTGATCCATCTGCATATTTGTTTAACAAGAGATATGCTACTTATACTTCTCGTACCTCTCTCACAGAAAGTTAAAATAATAATTAAGAATTTTTCCAAAAAAATTGGCAATATTTTTTTAAATTTTAGATGATGTGGAATACTTTGCCTCACTATATCTGGTACCGTATAAACTGTCATAGCTGATGGTATACATCTGTCGGCAAAATCGACAGATACTTTTTATCTTGTTTCAGCCAGCGGAATTATATCAAACAAAACCTGTACATTCCAGTGTAGTAGAGAAAATTACCACCATTTGACGTCAATTTCGACTAAAATATTATCAAGTTGAACTTCTCTACGTAGTTTGTCATTTTCAGATGTATTTCTTTCATCTTTATGTATGCAAATGTGTGTTTTTATAAATTTTCTTGTTGCATTTGCTTTGCTTCTCCTTTATTTTCCTTTTGCCTTGTAAAAACATGTCCCTTTAGTATAAACAATCAATTTAATATTAAAATTCATCTGCCATCTATCAATTATGTATTGCAGTACTCGTTCCAACTCTTGCTCGCATGTCCTCAAATTGGTGACCATATGTGTGTGTGTGCGTGTGTGGGTGCGAGAGTCTGTGCATGTGTGTGAAAATGTTTTTATTATTTTGTTGTGCTCAAATAACAGCAGCGCCGCGCCAATTCATTGATGTGTTAATGAATAAAATTTTATGTGAAGAGTTCGTTTTTTCTCTCTTTGCTCCAACACAAACCACAAAGGAATGAATGTTCGAATGTTTGTCGTGTTAAGAAATGGCAAGAAAATGAAGAAATGAATAACTGAGGGCAAGTGCAGAACGTGCCGATGATGATGATGGCAGTGCTACCTTTAAGCCTGCAATTTATGATGGTGGGACGCAAGCTGGGGAAGCAATGGGGCTGATGGTGACAATGTTGTTGATATTTTTATGTACAATATGTATAAATGTGTATGTGTGTGTGTGTGTGCGTACATGTGTAGGCAGGACCACATGGGAATCGGGAAATGTTTAATGTATTTTGCACTTAAAATGCATTCAAAATATTGTAGATTGAAAAATACAGTGGTTTGAAATAAGAGATTTGAAATATTTTTTGATGTTCACGCAAATTTTTAAAATATTTTTATACCCTCCACCATACACGTAGGAAGGGTATATTAAATTCGTCATTCCGTTTGTAACTCATCGAAATAATCGAAGCCCTAACACAATATCTATATTCTTGATCAGCATATAATTATATCTAGGTTGATAAAATTTTACGCAAATGTATATTATGTCTGCAGGACATTTGGTATTGAGAATGGACCATGTTTTGGTATAGCCTCCATATTTTGATGATTTAAGCGACATTCTTCACCGGAATTGTTTCAAATTTGGTATTTGAAGTTTGTAATGGATACTACAGCCTAAGACAGAAAATTGTCTGTGCAGGTCTACGTCTTCGTATAGCCCCCATTTAACGGTACCTCCCGATATTCGGTACTTTGATGATTTTGGCGACATTATTTACCGGAATTGTTTCAAATTTGGTATTTAAGATTCGTAATAGATATTACAGCCTATGACAGAAAATTGTCTGTGCAGATCCACGTCTTCGTATAGCAGGCTCACTTCTTCGTATAGCCCTTATATAATGGTACCTCCTTATATTCGGTATTTTCATTATTTTAGCGACATTATCAACCGGAATCATTTCAAATTTTGTATTTGATGTTCGTAATGGATGCTACAACCTATGACATAAAATTGTCTGTGCAGTCCACGTATTGGTATAGCCCCATATTACGGTACCTCCCGATATTCGGTATTTTGATAATTTTGGCTACGTATTCACCGATTTTTTTCAAGTTTCGCATTTGAATATTGTAACACCTTATGACAAAAGTTGCCTATGCAGGTCCACGTCATTGTATAGACTGATTGTCGATTGATC
Organism: Musca domestica; assembly: GCF_030504385.1. Taxonomy (NCBI): domain Eukaryota; kingdom Metazoa; phylum Arthropoda; class Insecta; order Diptera; family Muscidae; genus Musca; species Musca domestica. The sequence continues at coordinate 202,154 of NW_026712329.1, read as the reverse complement.
CGCGATTGGTCGCCGATGCATCATCGGTAGACTGTTGAAGGATTGTCGATTGATCGTCGATATGCCCTGGTTGACGTCAATATAAGTGATGCCAATAGACCATCATGAGATTGTCGATAGATCCTCCATAGATCATCGATATGTCGATTGATCGTAGATACTTTGTAATAAATCAGTAGGTCGTTCATAGGTTGTTAATAGGCGCTAATAGATTGTCAAGAACATAAATGCAACTGTGGCACCGATATATACTATTAATAGCTAGTCAATGGTTAGGTAAGCTTAGGTTTCAGGATGCGCAGCAATATAGAATCAGAAGCTGATTCACTCGGATATCATTCTTCCATTGTATTCATTATAAGAAAAATTCTTTAAAACAAGTAAGCAAAGGCTACAGTCGAGCGGGACCGACCGTTGAATACCCTACAACACTATAATAAACGACACAGTTCATGTAGGCGAGATACTCGAAACAATTCCACAAGATATTGTGAGAAATAATAAAAGAAAACCATCAGGTTTCGTTCTCTAATTTTCGAATAATAGCAACTTAAACTAATTTGCTCATTTCCAATTTGTTGGTAGATGTTGCACGTAAATGGTCTTCCTAGATCTGGAACCAATATTTTCCAATAATACTTATAATCTCTCAGAAGTGGCAAAAGATTAACATTTATTATTGGTTTTTGACTGAAACGCATCTATATGAGATACCGCCATTTGACTATATTCTTCAACGAAATCAGCCTTAACGAAATAGTCAGAAGTGCGTCTTTCCTGTATTTGTGAATTCTCCAAAAAGACCCTGGAATGGATATTTTCGTATTTTGTCTACAAAAGTTGGCAAACTATTTCACACATTGAATATTTTTGGATGGCCATCCAAAACTATTTGGCTTTTGCAATGTCCGGTAACGTCCATTCAAATTCGCGTGAGGATCGGGCGATAATTACGACTTGCTGACAATTTTGCAGTTTTTTGTCCATTTCAACCCCTACATATATGGCGATTATCCCCAAAAAGAGTAGGCTTCTATTCTGACCCTCATCTAATCCCCATGCAAAATTTCATAAGGATTCGCCCATAAATGCGATCTGTATATGATATCCTGATATCCTAACTACTTAGTTTTGTTAGCTGTAGAAATATTACCAAATGTTTAATTCAAAATGAAAATATGCCAAAAATATGACAAAATTGAAAAAATATGAGAAAATATTACAAAATCAATATTTTCATCTTTAGAGAGATATTTTTATGCAATTTTTTAGACGTTTTTTCTTTCCTGCGCAGAGGCCATTTTGAATTAATGAGAACTGTCGAAATCAGTTCAGCCGTTCTCGACATATAAGAGATCTTTCAAGCATATCTTCTTTGATAGACATATATATCGCACATATTTTGCTATATATCCGATTTGATAGATGTTAACATCAATGTAAAGATCAGAAATAACCTTGTCATGGCTTTTGATTTCGCCGGTATTTAAAATATTCGCGGTTTAATGAAAAATTTTGAATTTTTCAACGAAAAAAATATGGTCTATTTTACCCGCTAAATATTATCCGATGACCACCCAAATTGGTAGGCTTCTTCCCCGCCCTAAACTCTAGCTACATGCGCAATTCCGCGTCGATTGGTCTATAATTGCGCCCTGTAGAGCAACTGCAAAATCAGGAATTTTTACAGTTTTTGGTCCATTTCAACAACTAAATATTATGCGATCATCTCCAAAAGAAATAGGGTTCTATTCTGATCTTATCCCCACCTACATTCTAAATTTCGTGAAGATCGGGCCATAATTGCGACCTGTAGAGTGATTACAAATTAACATGGACAGACGGACAGACGGACATACATAGCTAGATCAACTTAGCTCGGCGAGCTAGGAAGATCCATATATACTTTCCTATATGGGAAACCAATATTTCGAGGTGTTACATAAATTCTGGCCCAATCAAACTTATAATACCCCCAACACATAGTGTTGTAGGGTATAAATAGGAAACACAAATCGGAATGAAAGAAAATATAGAGATATCTAGTTATACGAAGACTAGTCTAGGCATAAAATACTTTTACCAAGCCTGTGGATGTGGATCGGATCTACTAAATGACAGAAGGAAGCAGGTTTTTGTTCTTCGATGAGAGCTGCATTAAAAGTTAAGGGTTGGGTTGAGAGCTTTTTGTCTATTGGTAGATCAATCGACTGGGAATTTGTCGCCAATACATTTCCCACTATAAAGGGTGAGATAAAAAAATTGCAACAAAGGCAAACGCCATAATTTTCACATTTTTTATACCCTCCACCATACTATGGAGGGTATATTAATTTTGTCATTCCGTTTGTAACTCCTCGAAATACTCACGTCAGACCCAACAAAGTATATATATTCTTGATCAGCGTAAAATTCTAAGACGATTTAGCCATGTCCGTCTGTCTGTCTGTGTGTCTGTCTGTCTGTCCGTCTGTCTGTCTGTCTGTCTGTTGTAATCACGCTATCTTTCGAACAAATTGAGATAGAAGGCTAAAATTTTGCACACATGTATATTTTGCCAGTAGGCAGGTTAAGTTCGTAAATGGGTTATGTAGGTCCAAGTTTTCATATAGCCCCCATATAACGGTACCTCTCGATATTCGGTATTTTGATGATTTTAGCGACATTATTCACCGGAATTGTTTCAAATTTGGCATTTGAAGTTCGTAATGGATACTACAGCCTAAGACAGAAAATTATCTGTGCTGGTCCACGTCTTCGTATAGCCCCCATATAACGGTACCCCCGTAATTCGGTATTTTAATGATTTTAGCGACATTATTTAACGGAACCGTTCCAAATTTGGTATTTGAAGTTCGTAATAGATACTGCAGCAGAAAACAGAAAATGGGCCATGTAGGTCCACGTCTTCGTATAGCCCCCATATACCGTACCCCCCGATATTCGGTATTTTGATGATTTTAGCGACATTATTTAACGGAACCGTTCCAAATTTGGTATTTGAAGTTCGTAATAGATACTGCAGCAGAAAACAGAAAATGGACCATGTAGGTCCACGTCTTCGTATAGGCCCCATATACCGTACCCCCCGATATTCGGTATTTTGATGATTTTAGCGACATTATTTACCGGGATTGTTTTAAATTTCGCATTTGAAGTTCGTAATGGATACTTCAGCCCATGCCAGAAAATTGTCTGTGCAGGTCCACGTCTTGGTATAGCCCCCATATAACGGTACCCCCTATATTCGGTATTTTGATGATTTTAGCTACATTATAAACAAATTTTTCTTCATGTTTCGCATTTAAATGTTGTAATAACTTCCCAACATACCAAAAATACAATGCAGCTTGAGAACAATATTATAAAAATCTAATTTTTCAACAATGCTTGAGAAACACTTATGTTCCACAAACATTTCTCAAATCTGTCCCTTGTTGACAAATTAGTTTTGATTTTTTGTGAAAATTGTCAGCAAGAAATTATTTTCTTTGGCAGAAAACAAAATCACGCGAATTTAGGACCCATTTCTGGACCGAACCCTTAAGGTATGCATGAATAATAAATCCGGGAATCTTTCACATAAATTATTCCAATCCCATTTCAGATTGGAAGCATCAAAAAAGTTGAAGGAATTCAATAGATGTGTAGTCTTAGTGGAAGAGATGCAGAAGTTCAAATAAGGGAGAAGAAAGCGTCAGGGTATCAAGGCCACATGAGGCAGTGACTACTGGGATGTCCATTAAGAAAAAAATGTGAAAAATGATTTAAAATTAAAAAAATAATAATATTATATACTATTACAAAAATAAGCTTATTATAATATTATTTTTGTAAGCTTATTCTACAATTTCAAGTATAAGCTTATAAATAAGGGTTCCGTTTCGATTATTCTATACTTGTTACACAAACATTTTTCAATGTTTTCTCAAGATTTTCTCAAGCTTAAGGCTTATGTTCATAAGCTTAATGTAATATTATTCTCAAGCCATTTTGGTATGTTGGGTTATGACAAAAGTTGCCTATGCATGTATACGTCGTCGTATAGACATTCGGTATTTTTAAGATTTTAACAGAATTTTTAAAGGATTTTTTTTATTTTATTTATCTATTTTATTTTTTTTGGAAATTGCCAAATTTGTACCAAATTGTGGAGGGTATTAAAAGTTCGGCCCGGCCGAACTTACAGCTTTTTTACTTGTTTTTTTTTTAATTTTATTAAATGAAAGCAAAAAATTTCGGAAATAGCATCAAATTTTAGAATTAGTTTAGATTTGTTCGAATTGGTCACCTTTGACACAAATTGTGGCCTTCAAACGACCAATGAAACCATCACACGCTACCCGAATGTTGCTCTGCGGTATTTTGGACCATTCCCGGCGAAGCGCTTGCATGAGATGATCGACATTTTGGTATTTTTTAGTGCCAAACTTGCTTTCCAAAATACTCCAGACACAATAGTCCAACGGATTGGTATCCGAAGATTTTGGTGGCCATTGGGCGCTGGAAATTAAGCAGGGAACCTCATTTTGTAACCATTCTTGGGTGGCGCGTGCTGAGTGCGATGGTGCTGATTCTTGTTGGAATTTCCAAGGTCTGCGGCCAAAATGTTTGAGTGCCCAAGGCTTTAATGCACCCTCCAGAATATTTTCGCGATAATATTCGGCATTTATTCTGATGCCACGGTCGATTAACACGATCGGAGAGCGACCATCGGCTGTTATGGCGGCCCACAGCATCACCATGGTCGGCGTGGCCAACCGAAAGTGCACATTTCAGCTGACCTCTTTGGCAAGTAAACACGATCATTTTGTTTGTTTACAAACTGGTGGACATCGAAAATTTTCTCATCGGAGAAAACCAAATTCGGCAGTTCACCACTTTCGGCCATGCGAAGAAACTCTTTCGCACTTTTGAGTCTATTTGCATCCTGTTGCTGTGTAAGTTCTTGCACTTTATGGAATTTCAATGGCCTTACCCCGATCTCATTTTTCAATATTCGCCGAATGGAATATTGCGATATATTCAGCTCACGGCCATTTTTTTGCCACTGCAAGGTGGGTTTCGATGAAGTTATTTACTTTTCGAACCATTTCTGCTGATGTTGCTGTTTTCTTCCGTCCACTTCCTTGACATCGGGCTACGCTACCAGTATCACGGTAACGAGCGATGGTTCGATGGTGCTCTAACGATAGCCACTTGTGGCTCTAGCCAAACATAAAAAAAGTATACTATCACGCTTTTTTTTCTTGAAAATTCTCACAAAAATTCTCTTGTACGCTTATAAACAATATAATGAGTTGACTCAGGAATCATTTTAACAGCTGTCGGACTAGTGGCTTCGAAATGACAGCAGTCTGAAGTTGGCTGCAGTTTTTTCATCTCAACATGTAAAGGTCTACGTTTTCGTATAACCCCTATATAAGGGTACATTTCGATATTCGTTATTTTGATGATTTTTCCCACATGCCACAGGTTTGTCCAATAAATCTTATTTGTTGTTTGTAATGACTTCGGTGACAGAACATTGGTTATATAGGTCCTCCTAACGGAAACTACCACATTTTTCCACAGAGTTGTCTAAAAATTGATATTTGTTGTTCGTTATGGGTACTAGCTCTGTTAGCAGAGCATTGAATAGATATTCAATGATATTCCCGATTTTGACGATTCAAGCCACCTTTTCTAATATATATATTTTTATACCCTACACCACAAGGTGGTCAGGGTATTATGTCTTTGTGCATTTGTTTGTAACAGGCAAAAGGAAACGAGATAGACCCATAGTTCCTTTTGATGATCTGCATAGAATCACATTCTGAGTCGATTTATGCATGTCCGTCCGTCCGTCTGTCCGTCCGTCCGACCGTCTGTCCATGTATTTTTGTAAACAAAGTACAGGTCGCATTTATTGCCCGATCCAGATGAAATTTTGCACAGATCATTTGTTTGGCCCAAGGACGAACCCTATTGAAATTGGGGATATCATCAAAATTTAGATATAGCTCCCATATATATCTTCGTCCGATTTGCCTTTTATTGTGCACCAAACGTGTAATATCAGTCCGAATTGTATGGAATTTTGCACATACGTTCAGATTGGACCTGATAATAAGTATGCCAAATTTGATCGAAATCGGTTCAGATATAGCTATAGCTCCCATATATATTGTTCATCCGATTTGCTGCTTTTGTCCTCCGCAGCCGTAATATGTACCCTGTGACAACAATATTTGGGAAAATATATCAAATACAGCTCAGAAATACATTTGCTAAATTTTATCGAGATCGGTTCAGATTTGGATATAGCTCCCATATATAACTTTGTCCGTTTTACCTTTTATTGTACACCAAACGTCTAATATTTGCCCAAATTGGATTGAATTTGGCACTTGCGACCGAATTGAGTCTAGAAGATAGCATGCCAAATTTGGTGAAGATCGGTTCAGATATAGCTATAGCTCCCATATATATTGTTCATCCGATTTGTTGTATTTGTTACCCACAGCCGTAATATGCACTCCGTAACAACGATATACAGGGAAATATATCAAATACAAATACAGCTCAGAAATATCTTTGCCAAAATTTTATCGAGATCGGTTCAGATTTGGATATAGCTCCCATATAAATCTTTATCTGACTTCAAATTAATTTTGCACCAAATGGGCAATACAAGTCCGAATTTAAAAGATACAAATGCTTCGGCATATTTAGTGCTTTGAACTTTAAATTATAATTATAATCAGAGCGTGTATGATTAAATTCTCCCATAAAAAGTTTTAATTGTTATGCGCAGCTCTACTAAATTAGCAAAGTGGTGTAGGGTATCATAAAGTCGGCCCCGGCCGACTTTAAGACTTTCTTTACTGTATAAAACTCCCACTATATTGTTTTTGAAAACTCTAACTGCATTCTCCTACCGATATCACTGGAGTTTGTAGTTTAAAGTGGAACACGTTTGAATCCCGATACTTTTGTATAAAAAATGTATGTACCTAATGGTGAAGGGTATTATTGAGGGTATTAAGTTCGACCGGGCCGAACTTTGTCTTTTTACTTATTATGTCCTTATCATTAACATTTTCTTCCATCCATCAAGGTAGCAAATTTGTTCCTTTAACTTCCCTGTAGCCGTCAGAACATTCACATGACCACAAATACATTGATACACTTTTGTATAATTCTGACACTTTTTCAAAGGGAATATGGGAAAAAGAGTTGAAATAAAGGGATTTTTATGGCGCTGTGTGTTTGCATTCATTCGAAACAATCATTAATAATCAAGAATGGCCGTAAGAATGGCGACGAAAACAATCATAAAAAAACGAAAAACGATGCAAAATTGCAAAAAGAAAACCAGTAAGGAAAGCTCAAAAGTCGGGCGGGGCCGACTATATGATACCCTACACCACTATGCATATTTAGTAGAGCTCTCGTAAAAAGGTTTATACGGGGCATTTCAGAGCTCTATGAGATATTTGGTACAAAATCAAAATCTATCTAATTCTATCGTGCATTTTACGAACTATAGCTATCTCTGAACCGGGTTTCTCCAAATTTTACGTATTAGCTTCTAGACTGGTGATTTGGGCTGATATTGACCATTTAGTGCACATTTAACCCGAAATCGGATGAAGATATATATGAGAGCTATATCCAAATCTGAACCGATTTCGATAAAATTTAAAACAGCTATTCCTGTGCTCCATCTAATATCTGGTACCAAATATCACGGTTGTGGAGTGAATATTACGAATGTGTGGGACTAAAACTCTAAATCGGATGAAACATGTATATGGTTGCTATATCTATATCTGAACCGATTTTCACTAAATTTGATATACTTGCTTCTAGGCTGAATTTGGTCCGATGTACTAAAATTCAGTCCATTTGGACTTATATCGGCCATTTGGTGCACAATTAACCCGAAATCGGATGAAGATATATATGGGAGCTATATCCAAATCTGAACCGATTTCGATAAAATTACAAACAGCTATTTCTGGGTTGTATCTTTTATCTGGTACCAAATTTAATTCTTGTGGAGTGCATATTACGAATGTGAGAGGCTTAAACACCAAATCGGATGAAAGATATATATGGGAGCTATAGCTATATCTGAACCGATTTTCTCCAAATTTGATATACTTGCTTCTAGGCCGAACCCGGTTGGGTGTGCCAAAATTCAGGTAATTTGGACTGATAGTGGATATTTGGTGCACATTTAACCCGAAATCGGATGAAGATATATATGGGAGCTATATCTAAATTTGATCAGATTCTCACCAATTTCAATAGGGTTCGTCCTTGGGCCAAAAAAATATTGTTTGGAAAATTTCATCTCAATCGGATAATAAATGCGACCTGCATTTTGTTCACAAGAATACATGGACAGACGGACGGACGGACGGACAGACGGACTGACATGCATAAATCGACTCAGAAAGTGATTCTATGAAGGTTCTCAAAAGTAACTATGGGTCTATCTCGTTTCCTTCTCCATGTTACAAACAAATGCACAAAGACATAATACCCTTACCACTATGTGGTGTAGGGTATAAAAACATTAACAGAAAATACGTTTTTTTCCTTACTTTGCAAGTCGTGTTGGGTTTTTTCATTATTCAAAAATCAATGGATGTATTTGTATGTGTATTTCCCCAACCATCCAGTCACACACACATACACACGCATCCAAAGTCATTGAATATAAATGCAAAATGTAAATTTATACGCTCGCTTTTTTTCGTTCTTTGAAAGGCCATAAAAACCAAATTCCCAGACGACCGAATTCGAATGCAATTTGGCGTGTGAACACATTTTTGTTTGATCTGCACAAAGATTGTGCGGTGTGTCATTTTGTATTGGTTTGCGTACAATAATAAAACATTGAAACACACACACACAAATGTGCAATAAAACACATGCATATATTTTGTCACACACCCAAGCTCAACCTCAATTAAATATTCGCTACATTATTTAGTTTTGAGATTAATTTCTGTCCCTTTTGTATTCCTGACATTTGATGATACATTTTGAAGGAAATTCAGGTGAAATTAATTTAGTTCACAGTGGTGTTGCGTATGAAATATGTGACCCATAAACATAAAAGATCCGAATCGGTCACAAGATTGAATTGAAGAATTCCAATCGATGAGTCAATAATTATTATTTTTTTTTTCAATACTTTATTGAATACAATACGCGATTTATTGTCATCCATGACTTCAAATTACAGCTAGATAGTAAGCTTCAAAGTACACTCAAATAGGGCAGTCACAAGTTATTATAAATACAAATATAATTTTAAACAAAATCAATTTTAAGATGTTTCAAAGCCTTTGGAAGACCACATTTGAGTTGTTGTGACAAAAATGTATATTTTCCAAATAGATGGAAGGTACTTGTATGCAGTTTGAAGAATGTCTTCATGAAAGAGAGAACTTTTATTCCACACTTTTGCAATTGGGTCAATATTTCAAAAATGTGTGCGATATACAGGGTTGCCCATATTCGACGGTCCTTTGGGCCCATTCTAATCGACGAGGCTTGTCCGCAGGCAACATTCTTTGCGTCAATTGAATTTGGTCCGGGAACAAATGCAAATCAATGCGAATAATCCGTTGTAAAGTGAACCGAGCCATGCCCAACTGCTGAGAACTGCGATTTTGGGATGTTCTAGGGGACCTCTCAACACTGGCTCGTACGGCAGTGATATTCTCGGCCGATCGCCTTGGTCGACTTTTATATGGCCTCTTCGGATTAAAAAGAGCCTTATTAGTCGAAAATTGTTCGTATAAACGCTTAATGGTGTTCTTAGAAGGCTTACATTTTTTAATGTTTTAACAATGGACTTCTTCTGTTGAATGCAAATTTCAACTATTTCCGAGCGCTCGCGTGGCGTATATTGGTTCATAGTAAAAATCTGCTTGGAGTAACGCTTTAAACGCGGTATGTCATTAAGCGATGTGACATCTCTGTCAAAAGTTATGGCGTTGCCAGATGGGTCCGTCGAATATGGGCAACCCTGTATGGCAACTACATCAAAACGTTGACATACAGGGTGTGATGAAAAAGCTGCAACCAACTTCAGACTTCTGTCTTTTCTAAGTCACTCGTCCGACAGTAGATAAAATTATTCCAGTGTCAGCTCATTATATTGTTTACAAGCATTTAGTGAGAATTTTCCAGAAAAAAAGTTATTCGTGATGGAATTCAAGCGCGATAGTGTGACTTCTTTACATATGGCTGGAAAACCACAAGTGGCTATCGTTAGAGCACTCCAGCATTTAAATGTGAATAAATCTTTTGTGTCTCGTACCATCGCTCTTTATCGTGATACCAGTAGCGTAGCCCGTCGTCAAGGAAGTGGACGGAAGAAAACAGCAACATCAGCAGAAATGGTTCGAAAAGTAAAGATCGAAACCCGCCTCGCAGTGGCCGAAAAATGGCTGATTATATCGCAATATTCCATTCGGCAAATATTGAAAAATGACCAACTCAAATTCCAAAAATGCAAGAACTTACACCGCAACAGAAAGAAACTAGACTCAAAAGAGCAAAAGAGTTGCTTCGCTTGGCCGAAAGTTGTAAACTGCCGAATTTGGGTTCCTCCGATGAGAAAACATTCGTCGTCTAGCAGTTTATAAGAGGTCAGCTGAAAATGTGCACCTTCGGTTGGCCACCAGAACTCAAGCGGCGGCCATGGTGATGGTGTGGGCCGCCATAACAGCCGATGGTCGCTCTCCGCTTGTATTAATCGGCCGTGGCATCAGAATGCCGAATATACTCCGGAGGGTGTTTTAAAGCACGAAAACATTTCGGCCGCATGCCTTGGACATTATAACAGAACTCAGCACCATTGCACTCAGCACGCCACCCAAGAGTAGTTACAAAATGGGGTTCCTCGCTTCATTTCCAGAGCACAATGGCCACCAAAATCTCAGGATACCAATCCGTTGGACTGTTGTGCCTAGAGTATTTTGGAAAGCAAGGTTGGCGCTAAAAAATACCAAAGTGTCGATGACCTCAAGCCAGCGCTTCGCCGGGAATGGGCCAAAATACGGCAGAGCAATATTCGGGCAGCGTGCTACGGTTTCATTGGCTGTGCCATAATTCGTGTCAAAGATGGCCAATTCGAACAAATCTAAACTTATTCTAAAATTTGTTTTTAGTTTTCATTCAATAAAATTTAAAAACAAGTAAGCAAAGGCTACAGTCGAGCGGGGCCGACCTGTATAGCTACTGCAAAATCCGACATTTTTTCAGTATTTGGTCCATTTCAACCCCTAAACATCTCCAAAAGAAATAGGCTTCTATTCTGACCCAAACCCCATCTTCGTGCAAAATTTCGTGAAGATCGGACCATAATTGCGACCTGTAGAGTGATTACAAATTAACATGGACAGACGGACAAACGGACAGACGGACGGACATACATAGCTAGATCGACTCAGCTCGGCGAGATAGGAAGATCCATATATACTTTCCTATGTGGGAAAGCAATATTTCGAGGTGTTACATAATTTTTGGCCCAATCAAACTTATAATACCCCCAACACATAGTGTTGTAGGGTATAAAAAATGTAAAAATTATGTCGTTTGACTTGAAGTTTTTTTATTTCAACCTGTATTGTACCTATCTTGCTATATATCCCATATCTTGCCTATCACCACACTGTAATTGTCAGAAGTGGCCTTTTAATGTATTTGTGATTTTGTTGGGATTAAAAATATTCGCGGTTTAGTGAAAAATTTTGTATTTTTTAAATAAAAGTTATGCTTTATTTTACCCGCTAAATATTGTCCAATGACCTCCAAATTTTTAACCCCTAAACATTTTGCGATCATCTCCAAAAACATTTGGCTTTTATTCGGACCCTAAACCCACCTCCATTTTCAATTTCGGTCCATAATTGTGACCTGAAGCGTGGTTACAAGTCAACCTGGACATACGGACGGACATACATAGCTAGATCGAAAAAGCGCGGCGACATAGGATGATCCATATATAGTTTTCTATGTCGGGACCCATATTTCGATGTGTTACATAATCAAATCAAACATAATACCCCCAAAACATAGTGGTTTAGGGTATAACAAACGTGTTCCGCATTTAAACTACAAATACCAGTAAGACCGTTTGGATTATGCTGTTGCATTTTTCAAAAACCATCAAAGTTGGTGAGACCTTTATATGGGAGTCATACAAAAACGGATGCCTCCATAGACAATTCTATACTTCAAGGATTTTCGTCTACCAAATCTTCTTAAATATTAAATTTAAAAGAATTTCGTGAGTAGATGTGACTAGGATTATCAAAATACCTAATATCGACGGGTATCGTTATATGTGCGCAATGGGAAACCGTGGACCGCACCTGCTCTAAAATGAAACAACTAGAAAAGCCGAGCCGAACTTTTTATACCATCCACCATTTGGAGGAAGAAACTTGAAAATTTTCAAAAAATACCGCCCAAATGAAAACCGTTATATTGGGACTATACGAAGAAGTAATTTGTGTCATAGGCTGTAGTAACGGTTCCGACATTTATATTAAGAAAAGTAATCAGAAGGAATCCTTGGGTGGATTTTAAGACAATTCCATAAAAAAAAATTGACTGAAATCATCAAAATAACAATTGTCTTCTAGAGAAAAAAAGGATTCACAAGGAGATCCTTGTGAGGATTTTCAGACAATTCCGTTGAAAATGTGGCTAAAATCATTAAAAAACCGAACATCGGGGGGAATCGAATCAGACAATTCTCTTCTAGGGAATAAAGTACTCACAAGGAGCCCCTTGCGAGAATTTTAGGACAATTCCATTGAAAACTTTGGCTGAAATCGTAAAAATACCGAATATCGGGGATACCGGTATATGGGGTCTATACGATATCGTGGATCTATATAGACAATTCTCTTTTAGAGGGTAAAGTACTCACAAAGAACTCCTTGTGTAGAATGTCAGACAATTCCATTTAAAAATATGTCTAAAATCATCAAGCTACCGAATATCGAGAGGTGCCGTTATGTAGGGGATATACGATATCGTGGACCTATATGGATAATTCTCTTCTAGAGCATTACTCTTGTGAGGATTTTCAGACAATTCCATTGAAAATGTGGCTAAAATCTTCAAAATAACGAATATCGGAGGATCATTAAACCATTAGACCATTAAACTCTGGCAATTTCCGTTTTCTAGTAAAAGAGGTTATTAAATTTTCAAAGAGAGTCAGCCTTCCCTCAACAGAGTTTGTACTCCTCTAAACCCTAAACATGTAATAATCTAATGGTTAATCTACATTGAATACACATTAAGAAGTTTCAATCGAATGCAAATGCCATATTTTTGCTCTTCCTTTTCTCTTCGCATTTAAAAAGTATCGAATGCTGTGTTTTTTTTTTTTTTTTATTTCACTCGAATCGTAAGCAAAATACCTACCGTTCGTATAAATCAAACCTCTGGGATATTTGTCAACTTAAAAACATGTGGATGTTATAAATTTTAATGAATTAATGTGTACAGTTGAGAAATACATGCACACGTACATGTATTTACGCATACATGCGAATGGAAAGTACACAAAATACATACAAGCACAATACGTTCGCCCGGCCTATGTCAACATGAAAATTTGTCCCGTGTGTTTGCCATGACATGCTCCCGCAAATATCCCCTGGCTATAATAATGGTCGAACATACATGCATGCATACACTCATACGAACAAAACTAGAAATTGTTTACGATTTGTAATCACAAACAACAACAAAAACATGTTGTGAACAATTATAGAAACAAAAAACTTGGACAAAATAAGAGTAGTCGATTGGTTTGATTTACAAAAAGTTTCAATGAACTATCTGAGTAGAACTACCGCGAATGTTTATACCCTACACCACACTGTGGGAAGGCTGTTATGTGTTCATAGAATTACTTTCTGAGTCGATTTATGCATGCCAGTCCGTCTGCCGGCTCATGTATTTTTTTTTTTTTTTTTTTTTTTTTGAACTAAATTTAGGCCGCATTTATAATCCGATTGAGATGAAATTTTTCAAACAATTTTTGCTTGACCCAAGGACGAACCCTATTGAAATTGGTGGGATTCGGTTCAAATTTAGATATAGCTCCCATATTTATTCTATATCAGATTTATTGTGCACCAAGCAGCTAATATCAGCCCAAATGGACTGAATTTTGGCAATTCTGACTGAATTAATCATAGAAACAACTACATTATATTTGGTGAAAATCGGTTGAAATATAGCTATAGCTCCCGTATATATATTTTATCCGATTTGGTGTTAAAGTCCTTCACATGCGCAATATGCACTGTACAACAATAATATTTGGTACCTGATGCAGCCCAGAAATAAGTGTTCAAAACTCAAGATCGGTTCAGATTTGGATATAGCTCCCATATACAGGGTGAGATAAAAAAAACTGCAACAAAGTGAAACAAAATAGTTTTTACATTTTTTTTAAAATTTTATTAAATGAAAGGAAAAATGTCGGAAATAGCATAAAATTATAGAATAAGTTTAGATTTGTCACCTTTGGCACAAATTATGGTCTTCCAAAGGCCAATGAAACCGAATGTTGCTCTGCGGTATTTTTGCCCATTCCCGGCGAGGCGCTTGTTTGAGGTGATCAACACTTTGGTATTTTTTAATGCCAACCTTCCTTTCCAAAATACTCCAGACACAATAGTCCAACGAACTGGTATCCGGAGATTTTGGTGGCCATTGTGCGCTGAAAATGAAGCGAGGAACCTCATTTTGTAACCATTCTTGGGTGGCGCGTGCTGAATGCGATGGTGCTGAGTCCTGTTGGAATGTTCAAGTTATGCGATCAAAATGTTTGCGAGCCCAAGGCTTTCATATACCCTCCAGAATATTTTCGCGATAATAATCGGCATTTATTTTGAACCACGGTCGAGCGGAGAGCGACCATCGGCTGTTATGGCGGCGCACACCATCACCATGGCCGGCGCTTGATTTCTGGTGGCCAAACGAAGGTACACATTTTCAGCTGACATCTTTGGCAAGTAAACACGATAATTTTGTTTGTTTACAAACTGCTGGACAACAAATGTTTTCAAATCGGAGAAAACCTAATTCGGCAGTTCACCACTTTCGGCCAAGTGGAGCAACTCTTTAGCTCTGTTGAGTCTATTTTCTTTCTGCTGCTGTGCAAGTTCTTGCACTTTTTGAAATTTCAATGGTTTTACCCCAAGCCTATTTTTCAATATTTGCCGAATGGGATATTGCGATATATTCAGCTCACGAGCCATTTTTTGGCCACTGCGACGCGGGTTTCGATCAAGTCGCTTCTTTACTTTTCGAACCATTTCTGCTGATACATTAGCCAATTTTTATCGAGATCGGTGCAGATTTTTATGTAGCTTCGATATATCTCTGCATTTTTTTCAGTTGGTCAGACACGGCTCCGTATTTCTATTACTCCAATAAATATTTATACCCTACAACACTATGTGTTGGGGGTATTATAAATTTGATTGGGCCAGAATTTATGTAACACCTCGAAATATTGATTTCCCATATAGGAAAGTATATATGGATCTTCCTAGCTCGCCGAGCTGAGTCGAGCTAGCTATGTATGTCCGTCCGTCCGTCCGTCTGTCCGTCTGTCCATGTTAATTTGTAATCACTCTACAAGTCGCAATTATGGTCCGTTCTTCACGAAATTTAGAATGTAGGTGGGGTTTGGACCAGAATAGAACCCTATTGCTTTTGGAGATGATCGCCAAATGTTTAGGGGTTAAAATGGACCAAATACTGAAAAAATGTCGGATTTTGCAGTAGCTATACAGGTCGCAATTATAAACCAATCGACGCGGAATTTCGCATGTAGCTGGAGTTTAGGGAGGGGAAGAAGCCTACCAATTTGGGTGGTCATCGCATAATATTTAGCGGGTAAAATATACCATATCTTTTGTGTTGAAAAAATTCAAAATTTTTCATTAAATTATTTTAAATCCCGGCGAAATCACAAAGCCATGACAAGGTTACTTCTGATCTTTACATTGATGTTAACATCCAACAAATCGGATATATATCAAAATATATGCGATATATATGTCTATCAAAGAAGATATGCTTGAAAGATCTCTTATATGTCGAGAACGGCTGAACTGATTTCGACAGTTCTCATTAATTCAGTATGGCCTCTTGGCAGGAAAGAAAAAACGTCTAAAAAAATGGCATAAAAATATCTCTCTAAAGATGAAAATATTAATTTTGTAAAATTTTCTCATATTTTTTCAATTTTGTCATATTTTTGGCATATTTTCATTTTGAATTAAACATTTGGTAATATTTCTACAGCTAACAAAACTAAGTAGTTGGGATATCAGGATATCATATACAGATCACATTTATGGCCCGATCCTTACGAAATTTTGCATGGGGATAAGAAGAGGGTCAGAATAGAAGCATACTCTTTTTGGAGATAATCGCCATATATTTAGGGGTTGAAATGGACCAAAAAACTGCAAAATTGCCGGCAGGTCGTAATTATCGCCAAAGCCAAGCAGTTTCTAATGGCCATCCAAAAATATTCAATGTGTGAAATAGTTTGCCAACTTTTGTAGACAAAATACGAAAATGTCCATTCCACACCACACTTTTTGGAGAATTCACAAATACAGGAAAGACGCACTTCTGACTATTTCGTTGAAGAATATAGTCAAATGTCTGTATCTCATATAGATGCGTTTCAGTCAAAAACCAATAATAAATGTTAATCTTTTGCCACTTCTGAGAGATTATAGGTCTTTGGGAAATATTGGTTCCAGATCTATGAAGTTAAGTTGTTATTTTTCGAAAATTAGAGAACGAAACCTGATGGTTGTCTTTAATTATTTATCACAATATCTTGTGGAATTCTGTCGAGTACTTCGCCTATATAAACTGTATGGTTTATTATAGTGTTGTAGGGTATTCAACGGTCGGCCCCGATCGACTGTAGCCTTTGCTTACTTGTTTTAATATAATAATTACCAAAGTCATATCATGCACTATACAGCAATGTTATTTGATTCATAGTTGGTATGATCTACTTCACATAAATCCCAATACAAACTTTTTTGTTACGGGAGCTCTACTAAATACGCGTAGTGCTGTAGGGTATCATATAGTCGCACCGCCCGACTTTTGACCCTTCCATTGTTTTTATACCCTTCACCATAGTATTAAGTTTGTCATTCCATTTGTAACACCTCGAAATGTATATTTAAGATCCCACAAAGTATATATATTCTTGATCAGCAAAAAATTCTATGTCGATTTAGAGATGTCCGTCCGTCTATGGAAATCACTCAAGCTTCTAAGCGAAGTGAAGTAGGTTGATAATTGTCGCTGAAATGCATGTATGTAAAATTTTCCTCAAAATGTATATTATGTCTGCAGGACTTTTGCTATTGAAAATGGGTTATGTAGGTCCACGTCTTCGAATAGCCTCTATATAACGGTACCTCCCTATATTCGGTTTTTTTGATTATTTTGGCGAGATTATTCACGGAATTGTTTCAAATTTGGTATTTGAAGTTCGTAATGGATACTTCAACCTAAGACAGAAATTTGTCTGTGCAGGTCCACGTCTTCGTATAGCCCCCCATATAAGGTTACCTCCCAATATTCGGTATTTTAATGATTTTAGCTAAATTATTCACCGATTTTTTCTAAGTTTCACATTTGAATATTGTAATGGCTTAGACAAAAGTTACCTATGCAGGACCATGTCGTCGTATTTACAGTAATATAACAGCTACATTTGGTATTTCTAAGATTTTAACAGAATTTCTAACGGATTTTTTTGCTTTTGAGAATTGCCAATTTCATTCCAAATAATGGAGGGCATTCAAAGTTTGGCCCGGTCGAACTTACAGCTTTTTTACTTGTTTATATTGATTTCGTTGATAAATATAACCAAATTTCGCAGACAAGCAAAAAGATAAGCCTACATTTTGAGATACAGAGAGGCCTCTGACTTTGGTCATTATCGCAAAATATCTATGAGTTCAAAAGCAAATGAAGAAAAATTTTCCTTATCACAAAATTGAAAGCAATCGACACGGAATTTTGCATGATAAGATAGTTAAGGACAGAATTTTGGATGGATTATATTTAGCTATAAAATGGACCACAACAACTAACAACACGACGGAGTGCGTAAATATTGGGCAAGTGCCCCTGGTCTAATCTAAGCTAAGAGTATTATGTGGGTAGTGCTCTTTGACATAATTTCAAAAGCGAAATCTTCCAAAATGGATTTGGTCATAAGGAGGCTTCTAACATATTATAGTATTGTAGGGAATCACATGGTCGGCCCCGCACGACTATATCCTTTGCTTACTTTAAGAAAAACCAATTTTTGGCGAATAGAAAGTATTTTGTCCGAATTTGACGTTATATTAGAGTAGACGTTTTCCTTTTAAAATAAAGCTAATATTCCTGAAGATTATTGTGGATGACAATCAAAATATTGGATACAATAAAGAGAAAAAAAGAAAAAAAACTAAATAAAATTGCTTTATTCACCTTCAGCCCAACCATCATCAAACTTATTAAAATCTACCAGATCAACAATAAATCTACCTTTTAGAAGAATTTAAAAAAAAAAACTAATTTTGATTTTTTTAAAATAATAAATTCGATATCATTGTTATCCATTTAAACTAATTATTTCCTTATGTATAAAAAATACCTAGTCACCATTCCACTTGATATTAAAATGACAATAACAACACCCCGTTTTTATGTTTATTTAAAAAAAAAAAAACAAATTACCATTTCTTTATGTATAGCATTTTTTTCATAAATAACCAAAGAAATAAGTACCCATTAACTGAGTTTAGACGCAAAGTTTTGATCCACCCCATAGCACTGCTAACTTGTGCCATTGCAAATAAAAATGCCAAAATGACAATGGACAGAATTCGACAATTTTATCATTTCATGTGCCACAAAATCTAGCTCAAACGAAAAGGAGAGATAATAAAATTTTATTAAAATACATTAAAACAAATAAATGAATGCCAGTATTATGTAATAAAAGCCTCCCAGGTAAAAACATTGCGGTATTAATGACAACACTGCTGCACCACCACCACCTGTTTAATCAGCAAACGATGGTCATATAGTACACCTGGGTTGCTGCTGGAATTTTTCGTACTCACTCACACACACACACATAAGCATAAAAATGCTCAGTATAAATATGCTTGTGGAGGCAATGAATTACATGGCGATAAAATTGTTTAGGGTAGTCTTTGAATATAATATTCCTCGGAGAAAACAAAGTATATGTCTTTCGGAAAAACGATAAAAATAGATTTGTTTGAAAGTTTTTTTTTTTTTTTTCAATTTTGACCTTTAAGAACAGTTTTTTCAATTTCTTATTAAATTTTGTACTTAGTTGAATTCTTTTTTTTAATGATTTCGTATCCTTGAAGCAAAATCCGAGAACAAAATTTAAAAGGAATTAGATAATATTCTTGGAGATAAAGTCGAATCAATTTCATTTATTAGCCATTTATGTTTTTTATAACAAGAGCTTAAAATCACCTCCAAGGGGAACCAGTAAGGAAAGCTCAAAAGTCGGGCGGGGCCGACTATATGATACCCTACAGCACTATGCATGTTTAGGAGAGCTCTCGTAAAAGAAAGGTTTATATTGGACATTTCTAAGCTCTATGAGATATCTGGTACAAAATATGATTATGGTAGAGTGCATATTCCAAAAGTAGGAGATTTAAACACCAAATCGGATGAAACATATATATGGGAGCAAATTTGAAGTTTTTGCTTCTATGCTAAATTCGGTTGAAGTGCGAAAATCCATTTGAACTAATATTAGCCATTTGGTGCACAATAAACCTTAAATCGGACGAATATATATTGTAAGGGACTTAAACACCAAAATCGGATGAAACATATATATGGGAGCTATAGCTATATCTAAAGCGATTTTTACCTATCTTTAAGAATTAACTTCTTGAATGAATTCGCTTGGAAGTGCAACATTTCACTCACTTTGGGCTGAAATTAGCCATTTGGTGCACAAGAAACCTAAAATCGGATTAAGATATATAGGGGAGCTATATCTAAATCTGATCCGATCTTGATAAAATTTGAATCAGGTATTGCTGGGCTGAATCTAATATCTGGAACTAAATATCAATTTTGTTGGGTGAGTATTACGAATATATATGGGAGCTATTGCTATATCTGAACCGATTTCCACCAAATTTTAAGTACTTATTTCTATACTAAATTCAATCGGAAGTGCCAAAATTCACACCATTTGGGCTGATATTAGACATTTGGTGCACAAGAAACCTAAAATCGGATGAAGATATATGTGGGAGCTATATCCAAATCTGAACCTAACTTGATAAAATTTGATGAATTGTTAGACTGTATCTGATATCTGGTGCTAAATATCAGTCTTGTAGAGAGCATATAAAGGAATGAAAGGGACTTAAACACCAAAATCGGATGAAACATATATATGGGAGCTATAGCTATATCTGAACCGATTTTCACCAAATTTGAAGCACATGCTTGTAGGCTAAATTCGGTCGGATGTAGCAAAATTCACACCATTTGGACTGATATTAGCCATTTGGTGCACAGGAAACCTAAAATCGGATGAAGATATATATGGGAGCTATATCTAAATTCGGACCGATTTTCACCAATTTCAATAGTGTTCGTCCTTGAGTCAAACAAATGTTATTTAGAAAATTTCATCTCAATCGAATAATAAATGCGACCTGCATTTATTATACAAAAATACATGGACAGACGGATGGACATGCATAAATCTACTCAAAATGTGATTCTATGCAGATCTTCGAAAGGAACTATGGGTCTATCTCGTTTCCTTTTGCTTGTTACAAACAAATGCACAAAGACATAATACCCTTACCACGATGTGGTGTAGGGTATAAAAATCATCCACTCCAAATTGTATATCACTGCATTGAAAAGTATTGATTTTTATGCCCTACACCACATCGTGGTCATGGTATTATGTCTTTGTGCATTTGTTTGTAACAAGCAAAAGGAAACGAGATAGACCCATAGTTCCTTTCGATGATCTGCATAGAATCACATTATGAGTCGATTTATGCATGTCCGTCCGTCTGTCCATGTATTTTTGTAAACAAAATGCAAGTCGCATTTATTATTCGATTGAGGGAAATATATCAAATACAGCTCAGAAATATCTTTGTCAAATTTTATCGAGATCATTTCCTATTTGGATATAGCTCCCATATATATCTTTATCCGATTTCAAATTAATTGTGCACCAAATGGGCAATACAAGTCCAAATTTAAAAGATACAAATGCCTCGGCATATTTTGTCCTTTGAACTTTAAATTATAATTATAATCATAGCGTGTATGAATGAATTCTCCGATAAAAACATTTAATTGTTATGCGGAGCTCTACTAAATTAGCAAAGTGGTGTAGGGTATCATAAAGTCGGCCCCGCCCGACTTTAAGACTTTCTTTACTGGTTATGAACCTTTTAGTACGAAATTCTAAAAAAAAACATTCTATCACTCACCTACCAATATATAGGCCTATCTATATCTTTTGGGGTTTGAAATGCAAAAAATTTAGGACCTGTCCTCCTTCTAAAAATTTAAATTTTCCGGGCAATCCTTAAAATACTGATGCTCCGAATTGGCCCACTGACATTCGAAGGTATGCTCATATTTGATTTTACTTAAGTGTATGAATACAACACCACTAGAGCTGTTGTCGAACACGGTACGACCGCAATCAGCCAAACCAAACAAACTCAAAACTAACTAGACAACCAATTAAACAAACACTGAACCAACCGACAGACCGACCAACCAATCGACAGGCCAATGCATAACCGGAAAGAAAGCATATCAGAGCATCAAGGCACATGGTCAAATACCAGATGCTCCATGGTATATCGTACCATATGACTGACAGAAGGACACAACTGCTGACAGACACAGGGATATTCTGATGGTCTGACAAACAGACCAGACCAGAAATGATATCAACACCAGCATCCAAACTCTGCATCGGCAGCATGGATGGAACATACTCACACCGGTTATTATTAACCCATTCCAATTTAGTCCTGAATACATACGAATCCATATATACACACCCATAGGTACTCTCTTCTACTCTCTAACTATGACAAAGGCAAATTAAATTTCATAAAATTAACAATTTCATTTTAATGTTGGCAAATAATAAAATGAATATTTTCACTCAACAAATAATGGCAAAAACACACTTTTGCCATTAACTGAACGCAAATATGCCAATCCAAACGAATGAACGAACGAACGAACGAACGCCCGCCAGTCATCAGCGTCAAGTACCGACCATGGCGTTAGCCACAACAACACCACTAGAAATTTAATTCGGGCAAATGTTCTAACAATAACAACATAAACAAAAGCAACGTAACAACAATGGCGGTGGCTGGATAAAAACCAACAAAATTATTGTTATTATTTTAAATAATAAAAGAACAACAACAACAACAGCAGCAGAGGCAGAGGCAGTCATCATCATCATCAAACAGCAACAATAACAGCAACGATAATGAGTAAATATTATAGAATGAAAACAAATACTCATTTCAGCGGTCGTGCCATAAGCGGACGGACGGACGGACAGGTTGTATTCAAATATCCAAACAGCACTTCATGGTCATCCAGCGGATTACCCAAATTTCCCTAATTCCAATAAATTTGATTAGAATTACCTGGATAATTACAATTAATTTGATAATATTAAATTTTGCAAATAACTGATGCAATTTGAAGTGGGCAAACAGAATGTGGTCATGGAATTCAAAGTTGAGATATTAAATTTTTGAGTATTTGTTTTTGAGAACATATTTTGCAAGCCTGTGTACAAAGCCGACTTCTAGCTAGCGGTACCCAACGTCTTTGGAATTAGGGCCGCTATTTATAATAACCTACAAAACTATTTGTTACAAGTTCTCGAAAAAAAACTTCTCAATTTAAAGGAAATGTAGATAAATAAATAATTAATTATCTGCACTTTAAAAATAATGGGATTTTTTAAAAATAATACAAATCAAAATAAAATAATTTTCTCACTACCAAGTTCTTGAAGACGACCCTTCATCAGAGTATGGTGGATATACGAGGGCAGTTTGGAAACGTTTTAGCCTAGCACAAAAAGCGTGGTATAAACAGAAACAAGTAAAAAAGCTGTAAGTTCGGCCGGGACGAACTTTGAATACCCTCCACCATATGGAACGAATTTGGCAATTCTCAAAACCAATAAAATCCGTTTAAATCTTAAATCTTAAAAGTACCAAATATATCCGTTATATTAGAGTCTAAACGACGACGTGGGCCTGCATAGGCAACTTTTGTCATAAGCCATTACAATAATCAAATACGAAACTTGGAAAAACACCGGTGAATAATGTAGCTAAAATCATCAATGTAGGGAGGGCTATACAAAAATGTGGACCTGAACAGGCAATTTTCTGTATCTGTAGTATCCATTACGAACCTCACAATTACTTATTCACAATTCCGATGAATAATGTCGCTCAACATACCGAATATCGGGAGGTACCGTTATATGGGGGCTGTACGATGACATGTCTCTGCATACAACAATTATTGTCATAACCTGTAGCACCCATTGTGAACTTCAAATACGAAACTTGAACTAATTCCGGTAAATAATGTCGCTAATATCATGAAAATACCGAATATCGGGAGGTACCGTTATACAGGGTCTATACGAAGGCGTGGATCTACATACAAAATTTGTTTTCCATAGGTTGTAGTACCCATTAGGATCTTCGAATACGAAATTTGTAACGATTCCGGTGACTAATGTTGCTGAAATCATCAAAATACCGAATATCGGGAGTTACCGTTATATGGGGGCTATACGAAGACGTGAACCTGAATACAACAATGTTTGTCATAGGCTGTAGTATCCATTATGAACTTCAATAATTCCGGTAAATACGGTCGATAAAATCATGAAAACACCGAATATGGGGAGGTACTGTTATATGCGGGATATGCCGACATGGCCCATTTACGAACTTAGTCTGTCATGCATGTATGGACAATTTTAGCCTTATATCTCAATTCGTTCGAAGGATAGCGTGATTACACTAGACAGACGGACATCGCTAGAATTTTATGCAGATCCAGAATATATATACTTTGTAGGGTCTATAATAAATATTTCGAGGAGTAACAAACGGAATGACAAACTTAATATACCCTCCATAAAATGGGCACTACGCTTCTAGGGCACTTAAAATCCGCCTGTAAACTACGAAGAGTCATTACACCCGCTCAAAGTCACTGTATGGTGTGCTGTTTTCGCTAGAGGAGTCATCGGACTTTTTTCTTCAAAGACATCGCCGTCGTCGTTTGGAGTTGTAGTTGTAGTTCTAACAGGACAGTGTGGTTCCACCAATATCGCCTGATTTGACAGCTCCAGACTTCTCTTTGTGAAGCTTTTTGAAGTCGCGGGTTTATGTCAATAAGCTCTTTCAGCTCTTAAAGACAATATGCGTCAAGAATGTGAGGACTTATCGCCGGAAATTTTGTGGCGGCTGCCATTTACATGACATCATATTCTCGACTTGATATAAAAAAAGAAAACTAAAAGACCAAATAGAAGAATAATCAAAGTTTTTCTTTTTTATACCCTCCACCATAGTATGGTGGATAAAATTATGTGTCGATTTAGCGATATCTGTCCGTCTATCCGTCTGTCCTGTCCGGAAATCACTCTAACTTCCTAACAAAATGAAGTAGGTTGATAAAATTTTACTCAAATGTATATTATGCCTGCTCTTTTAGTATTGAAAATGGGCCATGTAGGCCCACGTTTTGGTATAGCCCCAATATAATGGTACTTCCCTATTTTCGGTATTTTGGTGATGTAAGCGATATTTTTACCGGAATTGTTTGAAATTTGTTATTTGAAGTTCGTAATGGGTAGTTCAGCCTATGACAAAAAATTGTCTACGCAGGTCTACGTTTTGGTATAGCGTCCATATAATAGTACATTCTTATATTTAGTATTTTGATGATTTTAGGTACATTATTCACCGAATTTTGTTTTTAAGTTTAGCATTTGAATATTGAATGGTTTATGCAGGTCACCTCGTCGTATAGTCCCAAATATAACTGTTACATTCGGTATTTTTTAGGTTTTAAAATAACTTTTAAGGGATTTTATTTTTTTTTTTTTTTTTTTTTTTGAAAATTGCCAAATTTGTTCCAAATGGTGGAGGGTATGCAAAGTTCAGCAAGGCCGAACTTTTTTAATTACAGCCAAATAACATCGGAAGTTTATTATTGCGCCACTTTTTATAAACCGGTCTGAATGAGAAGAGAAACACGACCGATTAGTTAGGGTGCTATTTCAATTCTAGTTTTATTTCAAAAATATTTTCCTTACGTACTACTGAAACTAATCTAACTTAACCTAGTCGCAGCCACACAATTGTTCTTATCTATTCTAATATTGAATGGAGAACATTGCAGGGCTGCTTGTCATTTCATTCTAGTGGTCTTGCACATCTACTGAGCGCATCGATATCTGTGCGTGTGGGTCATAACCTTTATTATCTGACACATTATCGTATGCGTCAGCGCACAAGATCGCCGAATTGTTCACATGTGTTATTTTGTGGCGGCTGGGAAATATTTAATTTTAGAACATTTATTTTTTATTGCTACATTTTCCCAGCGCCTCAATCGCACTCAAAAGTATGTACAAAGTATTTTGTACAGGTCAATTTTCACTTAACTGCAACTTACTTTTGGGAAAAATTCGCTAAAATTTATTTTATTTGCTCATATATTACTCCTTCGGTGAGCAATAATTGTGAAAGCAGATGAAGATATATCCAAGACATAAACCACAGTGTAGCATACGTAGAGAAAATTGTGATGAAAAATCCAATTTTCACAAATGTTTTTGTTTTTTTCTGAAGTCTTTAATATAATTGTTTTAGGATTTGCAAATGTTGCAATTGAAAGAATTGGTAAAAATGTACTTCATACACCATGAATATAGTTCAGTCATTGGCCATATCGAAGTGCAATTTCATAAATCCAATATTTAAATTTCCAGAGAGTTTTAAGCTATTTTGTATTGTTTTCTTTTTAGGCATATGAAAGATAGTTTATGAATAAGAAATAGTCAATGTTTTGTTTCAAAACTTTTCAATTAAATTGTTAACAAAATCTAAAGAAAAAATATTTGTTTTTTTTTTAATTTTCTAACCGATAGCCTTTTTCCCCAACCCTTGCCTCGCACGCAGTTTTTGTGGTTGTCGAAAACCGAACTTTCATAAACTTTTAACAAAACTATGCAAGAATATAAGACACAACTATGTAAAAATATTCCTCTTGTTGTTGCTGCTGCTGTCGTTGTTACTGCTGCAATGCAATGAACCAACTTCCATCCGAAGTCAAGGATACAAAGTGTCACAGTTAAGCCAACACCAAAAAATTAATTACAGAATAACAATCGCACCCATAGCCCCGAGTGTAGAATTGAGCAGCAACCAAAATTCCAAAGAAGAAACAAAAATAAAAACAATAACAACAACATCACTGGCAGTCAACAAAGTTTGAGAGCAAACAAACAAAAGTGCACTTTGGTGGATTTCAGGAAAATGCGAAGTGACTATGTTGGGCAACATCAAAGTGGTAAAGGGATAGAATCAAAAATTAATATTGGATCGAAGTAATTTTCAATACGCAGTTGGAAACTATTAAATATTTGGCACTACTTTATTTATGTTAGGCTACCAAAGAAGGAACTCTAAGCTGTATTGTATGCATGTAAAAGCCATTCGTGGTGCTACAGTACAGAGTATTTATCCATAAACCAATATTGTAGCAGAGGTGTAAAGCTTGTCTAGAATGCCATGAAATTAAATGCCAGTTTCACATTTTTCGATCACAAAATTGGCTCAAGTAATTCAATTTGTATGATTTTAAAAACTGTTAGATTTTCTGGGACAGTAATTATTATCTATGACCCCAAAGGGTCAACATTATGAATAATTATGCCTCTTATAAAATGTGATGTAGGAATCCGATTGTTTTCAAATCGCACACATCACAATATTTATATTAACCCAAGGTCTGGTTTTGAGATGGGATATATCGGTCCACTCCTTCTGGTACATCCCCCACAAAAGGTCAACATTTTGGATTTCCATGAAGCTCATAAAATGCGAAATTAACATCCGACTGCATTTAAACTTGACACATCTCAATATTTCTATCAACGCAGGATCTGTTATAAAGATGGTAGAGATCGGACCATTCCTTCTGGTACCTCCCCCACAATAGGTCAAAGTTTTGAATAACCAAGCTATTATAAAATCCGAAATGAGCATCCGGTACTCTTCATATTTCACACATCTACTCCTTTAACCTCAAAATTTTGAGTATCAATGAAACTCATAAAACGCGAAATTGACATCCGATTCCATGCAGACTTAGTACATGTCAATATTTAGTGGGTGAAATAGACCATAACATTTGTGTTAAATAAAAGTTTTTCCATTAAACCGCGAATATTTTTAATTCCTGCAAAACCACAAATAGAAGAAAAGGTCAATTCTGACCGTTACGTAGATGCCGAAAGTAAATATATCGGATATATATAGCGAAATATATACAAAGGAAGGGAATGTTAGCTAGAATGCTTAAGAATGGCTGGAACGATTTTGACAAATTTGTTCAGTTTAGAAAGGCCTCTGGACATAAAAGAATAAAGTCTAAATAAAATAGATTTTGTTGTATTTTGTTATATTTTTTTCATATTTTTATCGCATGCGATTTTTTCAATTTGATTTATAATATTGAAGTGTACATTTTGTAAAATTTTTTTCAACTTACAACATAGGATGGGGTTATTACAAATTTCATCCGATCCTCACAAAAATTTTTATAAGGATAGGGTTAGGCTCAAAAGGACAAGGTCTATTGTATACCCTCCACCATACATAGTACGGAGGTATATTAAGTTCGTCATTCCGTTTGTTCCGTTCCGTTCCGTTCCTGATCAGAGTAAAATTCTAAGACGATTTAGCCCTGTCCATCTGTTGTAATCACGCTACAGTTCAAACGAATTAAGATTGGAAACTAAAGCCCCCATATAACAGTACCCACCAATATTTGGTATTTTGATGATTTTACCCACTGAATTGTCTGAAAATCCAAACAAGGAGTTCCTTGTGGGTACTTTATCCCTTGAAAGAGAATTATCTATATAGGTCCACCATATCGAATAGCCCCTATACAACGGTACCCCCGATATTCGGTATTTTGATGATTTTAGTCACATTTTTCAATTGAATTGTCTGAAATTCCACACAAGGAGTCCCTTATGAGAATTTCACCCCTGAAAGAGAATTGTCTATATAGGTCCACGATATCGTATATCCCCCATATAACGGTACCCCCCGATATTCGACTATAGTACCCCCTATATTCGGTATTTTGATGATTTTAGCTATATTTTCCACAGGTATTGTCTGAAAATCGACACAAGGAGTTCTTTGTGAGCACTTTACCCCCAGACATAGATTTGTCTATATAGGTCCACAATATCGTATATCCCCCCATATATCGGTACCTTCCGATATTAGGTATTTTAAAAATTTCAACAGAATTTTAAATGGATTTTTGTTTTTTTTAAAAAAATTTCTAATTCGTTCCAAGGGTATGCAAAGTTCGGCCCGGCCCAACTTACTGCTTTTTTACTTGTTTTTTTTTTTGTATTAAATTTGTCATTCTGTTTGTAACGCCTCGAAATATACATTTTAGACCCCACAAAGTATATATATTTTTGATCAGCAATTCTATGTCGATTTATCAATGTCCGTCCGTCTGTCCGTCTGTGGAAATCAATCTAGCTTCCGAACGAAATGAAGTAGATTGATAGAATTTTACTCAAATGTGTATTATGTCTGCAGGACTTTTGGTATTGAAAATGGGCCATGTAGATTCACGTCTTCGTATAGCCCCGGTACCTCCCGATATTCGGTGTTTTGATGATTTAAGCGACATTATTTATCGGAATTGTTTGAAATTTGGTATTTGAAGTTCGAAACAGATACTACATTCCAACACAGAAAATGAGCTATGCAGGTCCACGCCTTCGTATAGCCCCCATAGAACGGTACCTCCCGATATTCGGTGTTTTGATGATTTAAGCGACATTATTTATCGGAATTGTTTCAAATTCGGTATTTGAAGTTCGTAATGGATACCACATCCAAGGACAGAAAATGAGCCATGTAGGTTCACGTCTTCGTATAGCCCCAATATAACGGTAACTCCCGATATTGGATATTCTGATGATTTTAGAGACATTATTTACCGGAATTGTTTCAATTTTGGTATTTGAAGTTCGTAATGGATACCACATCCAAGGACAGAAAATGAGCCATGCAGGTCCACGTCTTCGTATAGCCCCCATATAACGGTACCCCCCGATATACGGTATTTTGATGATTTTAGCGACATTATTTACCGGAACTATTTCAAATTTGGTATTTGAATTTCATAATGAATACTATAGCCTATGACAGCCTATGACAGAAAATTGTCTGTGCAGGTCCACGTCTTCGTATAGCCCCCATATAACGGTACCTCCCGATATTCGTTATTTGGTGATTATAGCGACATTATTTACCGGAATTATTTCAAATTTTGTATTCGAAGTTCGTGATGGATACTACAGCCTCTGGCAGAAAATTGTCTGTGCAGGTCCACGTTTTATAACCCCCATGGTATCTCCTTATATTCGGTATTTTGATGATTTTAGCTACATTATAAACATTTCGCATTTGAATATTGTAATAGTTTGAGACAAAAGTTGCCTAGCAGGTCTTCGTCGACCCTAATATACGGCTACATTCGGTATTTTTAAGATTTTAACAGAATTTTTAACGGTTTTTTTTTAGTTGTTAAATTTTTACCAAATGGTAGAGGGTATTCAAAGTTCGGCCCGGTCGAACTTACAGCTTTTTTTACTTTTTTTTTTTTTTTTTTTTTTTTTTGATTTGGCCTCTATTTGTCATCTTGGGTTATAAGGGGTAGAAGAAAGTTTTCAATGTAGGTCGATGTTTCGGAGTAGTGCCCATATAAAGGTACCTCCTGATTTTACCATATTTCAAAAGGTTTGGCTAAAAATGTGCATTTGATGGGTGAAAATCTTACACAAAAATTTCAACATTTTAGAATTTTCTCCATGTAATACTACTCCCTCAAGTCTACCTTTTGGCGGGCAAACAGACCGACATGGTTAGGGGGACTTATGAGGACTCTAATGCACAATCTAAGGCTATTCTTAAATCATTCAGCCCTCAACTATGAGGTGTACAAAAATAAATTCCAAATTACTGCTCATTTGACTGGAAAATTTTGCTACGATTTTTACCAGATTGATAGCACATCCACACATTTGAAGTCCACGATTAAATTATTGAAGCCCACGGCTTAAATATGGGTACAGGTATTTTAAAACACTCTTAATTGACCAGTACGTGAACTCTTATATCAGTCATATCTGGAATTGGAAAAAATGCGTGTGTCGTTAATGAAAGTGTCCTCCGTGCAGCCCAATGATAAAGTTGCATCTATGAAATATAGAAATTTAGCATTATGCTAATCCGTTAAAAATTCTGTTAATATCTTAAAAATACCGAATGTAGCGGTTACATTAGGGACTATACGACGACATGGACCTGCATAGGTAACTTTTATCATAAGCCATTACAATATTCAAATGCGAAACTTAACAAAAAAAATCGGTGAATAATGTAGCTAAAATCATCAAAATACCGAATATCGGGAGGTACCGTTATATGGGGCTATACGAAGACGTGGACCTGCACAGACAATTTTCTGTCTTTGGCTGTAGTATCCATTACAAACTTCAAATACAAAATTTGAAACAATTCCGGTGAATAATGTCACTAAAATCATCAAAATACCGAATACCGGGAGGTACCGTTATATGGGGCCAATACGAAGACGTGGACATGCACAGACAATTTTCTGTCATAGGCTGTAGTATGTAGTAGTATCCACCACGAACACAAATACCGAACTTGAAGGAATTCCGATGAATAATGTCGCTAAAATAAACATAGTACCGAATATCGGGAGGTACAGTTATATGGGGGCTATACGAAGACGTGGACCTGCCCAGATAATTTTCTGTCATAGGCTGTAGTATCCATTTTGAACTTCAAATACCAAAGTTGAAACAATTCCGGTGAATAATGTCGCTTAAATCATCAAAATACCGAATATCGGGGGGTACCATGGGAGTTATAAAACGTGGACC
The DNA here is from genome assembly GCF_030504385.1 of Musca domestica. Lineage (NCBI taxonomy): Eukaryota > Metazoa > Arthropoda > Insecta > Diptera > Muscidae > Musca > Musca domestica. The sequence goes on along the minus strand of NW_026712329.1, from coordinate 170,719 downwards.
TGCACAGACAATTTTCTGTCATAGGCTGTAGTCCATTACGAATTTCAAATACCAAATTTGAAAAAACAAATTCTGTTGCAGAATGTCGCTAAGATCATCATAATACCAAATACCGGGAGGTACCGTTGTATGGGGGCTATACGAAGACGTGGATATACATGGCTCATTTTTTGTCTTCAGCTGTAGTATCCATTACGAACTTCAAATACCAAATTTGAAACAATTCCGGTAAATAATGTCGTTACAATCATCAAAATACCGAATATTGGGAGGTACCGCTATATGGGGGCTATACGAAGTCCTGCAGACATAATACACATTTGAGTAAAATTTTATCAACCTACTTCATTTCGTTCGGAAGCCAGAGTGATTTCCACAGACGGACGGACATCGCGAAATCGGCATAGAATTTTATGCTATTCAAGAATATATATATATACTTTGTGCGGTCTAAAATGTATATTTCGAGGAGTTACAAACGGAATGACAAACTTAATATACCCTCCATACTATGGTGGAGGGTATAAAAAGTGTTAATCAGAATTTGGCGCTAGTATTCGTTTACGACTTTCGCGCTTTTGCGAGCCGCCATCGGTTAGACCAACAGCGCCGGTATTACATATATAAAAAACTAGCTGACCCTGTCCGCGTTGCCGGCCCGTAGTTTTAGTCAATTATGCATATTTGTCAAAGCATAATTATTCAAAGATATGACTGTTATAAGTGTTCATGTACTGGTCGATTAATTTTTAGTTTTTAGTCAAATGAGCAGTAATTTGGAATTTACTGTATTTTGTACACCTCATAATTGAGGGCTGAATGATTTAAGAATAGCCAAAGTTAATTACTTTTTTAAACCCATTAACACCTCAGATTGTGCATTAGAGTTCTCATAAGTCCGCCAAAAGGTGGTACTATTACATGGAGAAAATTCTAAAATTTGTAGATATGTTGAGATTTTTGTGTACGATTTTCACCCCCCCAAATACCCATTTTTAGCCAAATCCTTTGAAATAAGGTAAAATCAGGAAGTACCTTCATATGGGCACTACTCCAAAACATCGACCTACATGAAAACTTTCTTCACCCCTTATAATCCAAGATGACAAATAGAGGCCAAATCGCAAATATAGCAGAACAACATAGCATGTCAAACTGAAAAAAATTCACGTGATTTAAATAAGTAAAAATAATTTTATCCATCTCATAATTGAGGGCAGACTGATTTCAGGATAATCAAATATAATTACTATTTTACTCCAATTACCGTAAGATGGGAACTAATTTTATTTGTCATTTAAATTGTAAATTGGAGACGCCATAAAGTCCATATTTTTCATCATAGTATAATTCAATGACGATTCAACAAATATTCGGTCCCGTGTTACTTTCTTATATTTATAATTTGTTCTTGTTTTTCACAATTTATTTGATTTGGGATGTACATCTATATCTACGTTCCCAACCAATATTCTTTTGGGGGTTACAAATTCAATAGAATACAAAATTTTCTTTTCTGACCACACATTAGATGTGAAAGTGGACTTGGGATACTCCAATGTGGGGACTTTACATGAATAAATTTCTATGTGGCAATTATCTGTACGATGGTTCCTTACGCCAGGGTAGCATAAATACAATTTTTTAGTGGTCAAGACCAATATGGGCCCTACTCCGAGAATTTTCTACTCCCTTAGAAACAAAGATGCCAAATAAGGGCCAAAAATAGAAGAAAATGACGAAGACTCCAAAAATAGCTTAAATCATACAATGGTTATTTATGATCGATATCATATATCATATTGCAGGTCATGAAAAAGCGATTTAAGGTATCTTAAATATTCGGGAAGAATTTTTGGAAGGATAGAAATCCTTTTCTTACTAAAAGTCCCATTCGCTCTACTATTTTGCACCCTTTATATTTGGTACTTTACTGATTGTAGTCCCAAAAATTTTTGCATTTTGAGCTCTCATTGGACGGATTATTGTCACATGAAAGAAGTAGGTCCACGCTTTGAAATGAGCCCCATTAGTCTTTTTCGGTCATTTTTGTTTGTTTAAATGTCTGCGCATCTTCCAGCTGAAGCACGATGTAGGCCCTGGAGTTGAAAGGTAGATGTTAGTTACAATCGTATTTCACACTTATTTCATTTTTTGGTGAAAAATTGTATATAGTGAAAAATTATTCTTTATTTCGTTCACAAAAAATCCACTGAATTCAATATGATAATACAAATTGAAAAAAAAAAAAAATGACAAAAGAATAATAACAAATTGAAAAAATCTTCAACTTGTTCGCTGATTTTTTACAGCAACTGTTTAAAGATCCTTACAAAGTTTGTCAATAGAATGTACTTTTATTTTAAAATTCAATTCCATTGGACATTTTTTTCGATATTTTCCCGTTTTGAGAATTTTTGTAATGAGATCTCTTTTTTCGTAATTTTTTTAGCGATTTTGAAAAGGTTATTATCTTCTAACTTTGGTGTGACCGCGTTAAATTATTTCGATATCATCTATTCCGATCCGCCACCACATAATTCGGTTCTACACTTCCATGTATCCCGCCATAAATTTCAGTTCTCAAGAAATCAAGTTAATTAAATAAATTGGTATTAATATTCGAATTAAAAAGTAAAATATAAAAAACACTACAAATGTACATCAGAAAAAAGTACGTCAAAATAGAAAAAAAAATCATGTAAAATAAAACATTACTATTGTACATTTCAAAAGTCAAAATGATAATGTTAATATATATCACATTTTTACGCGATTTTTTTGGATATTATCCTTTTCGGACAATTCCGAATTTGTATGAATCGTTAAAATCAGTCCAGCGGTTCTAAAGTTATAAGCGTTGTAACTAGCACAACTTTCTTTTATATATATATATATATATATATAATATACTAGCTGGCCCGGTCCGCGTTGCCGGCCCGTAGTTTTTGTCTATTATGCATATTTGTCAAAGCATAATTATTCACAGATATGACTGATATAAGTGTTCCCGTACTGGTCGATTAAAAGTGTTTTAAAATACCTGTACCCATATTTAAGCCGTGGGCTTCAAAGGTGTGGATGTGCTATACAAATCTATTAAAAAGTATATATCAATCTTATCCCCATGTAAGGGATCAAATTAATTTTTAGTATGGTAAAAATCGTAGCAAAATCTTCCAGTGAAATGAGCAGTAATTTGGAATTTGCTGTATTTTGTACACCTCATAATTGAGCGCTGAATGAATTAAGAATAGCCAAAGTTAATTACTTTTTTAAGCCATTAGCACCTCAGATTGTCCATTAGCGCTCTTATAAGTCCCCCTAACCATGTCGGTCTGTTTGTCCGCCAAAAAGTGGACTTGAGGGGGTACTATTGTATGGAAAAAATTCTAAAATTTGTAGATATGTTCATATTTTTGTGTAAGTTTTCACCCCCCAAATACACATTTTTAGCCAAATCCTTTGAAATATGGTAAAATCAGGAGATACTTTTACATGGGCACTACTCCGAGACATCGACCTACATTGAAAACATTCTTCTAGCCCTTATAATCCAATATGACAAATAGAGACCAAATCAAAAATTTAACAGAACAACATATCATATCAAACTGAAAAACATTCCGCGTGATTTAAATGAGTAAAAATAGTTTTATCCACCACATTATCATATAGATGTATTTCCCAAATCTACGTTTCCAACCAATATTCTCTTGAGAGTTACAAATTCAATAGAATACAAAATTTTCTTTTCTGACCACACATTATGTGTGAAAGTGGACTTGGGGATACTCCAATGTGGGGACTTTACTTAAATAAATTCCTATGTGGCAATTATCTGTATGATGGTTCCCTAACCCCTTAGAGTCAAAGATGCCAAATAAGGGCCAAAATATGAAAAAAGTGGCCAAGACCCCAAAAATAGCTTAAATCATATGATGGTTATCTATATATATAAATGAAAGTTGTGTTAGTTACTACGCTTATAACTCCAGAACCGCTGATCTGATTTTAACGATTCATACAAATTCGGAATTGTGTCCTCTCCGAAAAGGATAATATCCAAAAAAATCGCGTAAAAATGTAATATATTAACATTTTCATTTTGACTTTTGAAATGTACAATAGTAATGTTTTATTTTGCATGATTTTTTCCATTTTGACTTACTTTTTTCTAATTTACATTTGTAGTGTTTTTATATTTTATTTTTGAATTCAAATACTAATACCAATTTATTTAATTGACTTGATTTCTTGAGAACTGAAATTGATGACTGGTTACATGGAAGTGTAGTACCGAATTATGTAGTGGCGAAACGGAATAGATGATACCGAAATAATTTAATGCGGTCACACCAAAGTTAAAAGATAATTACTATTTCAAAATCGTTAAAAAAACACGAAAAAAGAGATCTCATTGCAACAATTCCCAAAACGGGAAAATATGAAAAAAAATTCATTGGTTTTTTTTTTTTTTGAACAAAATAAAGAGTAATTTTTCACTATATACAATTTTTCACCAAAAAAATGAAATAGTTGCGAAATACGATGGTAACTGACATCTACCTTTCAACTCCAGGGCCTACATCGTGCTTCAGCTGGAAGATGCGAAATGCAAAAATTTTTGGGAGTACAATCAGTAAAATACCAAATATAAAGGGTGCAAAATAGTAGAGCGAATGAGACTTTTAGTAAGAAAAGGATTTCTATCCTTCCAAAAATTCTTCCTGAATATTTAAGATACCTTAAATCGCTTTTGCAGGTCATGATATCGATCATAAATAACCATCGTGTGATTTAAGCCATTTTTGGAGTCTTCGCCACTTTCTTCTATTTTTGGCTCTTATTTGGCATCTTTGTTTCTAAGGGGGTAGAGAACGTCTTCGCATAAAATTTTCGGAGTAGGGCCCATATTGGTCTTGACCACTAAAAAATTGTATTTATGCTACCCTGGGGTAAGGAACCATCGTACAGATAATTGCCACATAGAAATTTATTCATGTAAAGTCCCCACATTGGAGTATCCCCAAGTTCACTTTCACATCTAATGTGTGGTCAGAAAAGAAAAATTTGTATTCTATTGAATTTGTAACCCCCAAGAGAATATTGGTTGGGAACGTAAGTTTGGGATGTATATCTATATCAAATAAATTGTAAAAACATGAACAAAATACATATATAAGAAAGTAGCACGGGACCGAATATTTGTTGAATCGTCATTGAATTATACAATGATGATAAATATGGACTTTGGGGGGTCTCCAATTTACAATTTAAATGACAAATAAAATTAGCTCCCATATTACGGTAATGGGTGTAAAATAGTAATTATAATTGACTATTCTGAAATCAGTCTGACCTCAATTATGAGGTGTATAAAACTATTTTTACTTATTTAAATCACGTGATTTTTTTTTCAGTATGACATGCTATGTTGTTCTGCTATATTTTCGATTTGGCCTCCATTTGTCATCTTGGATTATAAGGGGTGAAGAAAGTTTTCAATGTAGGTCGATGTTTCGCATTTTACCATATTTCAAAGGATTTGGCTAAAAATGTGTATTTGGGGGTGAAAATCTTGCACAAAAATTTCAACATATCTACAAATTTTAGAATTTTCTCCATGTAATAGAACCCCCTTTAAGTCCACCTTTTGGCGGACAAACAAACCGACATGGTTAGGGGGACTTATGAGGACTCTAATGCACAATCTGAGGTGCTAATGGTTTTAAAAAAGTAATTAACTTTGGCTATTCTTAAATCAATTAGCCCTCAATTATGAGGTGTACAAAGTACAGTAATTTCCAAATTACTGCTCATTTGACTAAAAATTAAAAACTAATCGACCAGTACGTGAACATTTATAACATTCATGTTTTTGAATAATTATGCTTTGACAAATATGCATAATAGACAAAAACTACGGGCCGGCAACGCGGACCGTGCCAGCTAGTATAAATATAAAATCGGGTTGTACCCTTAAAAAAAAAATGACAAAAGAAGAATAGCAAATTGAAAAAATCTTCAACTTGTTCGCTGATTTATTACAGCAAATGTTTAAAGACCCTTACTATTATTTTAAAATTCGATTCCACTGAAAATCTTTTCGATTTTTTCCCGATTTGAGAATTTTTGCAATGAGATCTCTTTTTCGTGATTTTTTAGCGAATTTGAAAAAGTAATTATCTTTTAATTAATAATTATCTTTCTTTTGGTGTGACCGCGATAAATTATTTCGATATCATCTATTCCGTTTCGCCACCATATAATTCGGTATTACACTTCCATGTAACCCGCCATCAATTTCAGTTCTCAAGAAATCAAGTCAATTAAATAAATTGGTTTTAATATTCGAATTCAAAAATAAAAAAAAATAAAAAACACTACAAATGTACATTAGAAAAAAGCCAGTCAAAATAGAAAAAAATCATGCAAAATAAAACATTACTATTGTACATTTGAAAAGTCAAAATGAAAATGTTAATATATCACATTTTTACGCGATTTTTTTGGATATTATCCTTTTCGGAGAGGAGACAACTCCGAATTTGTGTGGATCTTTAAAATCAGTCCAGCGGTTCTTAAGTTATAAGCGTAGTAACTAACACAACTTACATTTATATATATAGATAACTAGCTGGCCCGGTCCGCGTTGCCGGCCCCTACTTTTACTCTTTAATGCATATTTTTTAAAGCATTATAGAACACAGATCTGAATTATGTATGCGGCACAATTTCTATTATAAGGAAAATAACTCCATAGTAATTTCTAAATAGAAATAAACACTCATGGCAAAAATTGTAATAGACAATCACCTACCGTCGGTTTTAGATATTTTGAATAGACTAATCTTATTTTTCAACATTAGACTATAATTGAGTGTTAAAAACCTATATGACATCGAACTTCTATAATAGCCCCATGTGAAAACTCAGCTCAATTTTGGTATTGTAAAGAGCTTACCAACATTTTCCATTCAAATTAACTGTAATTTGGAATTTGTATTTCCAATGTTACGAATGCCGTGCTGTGTGGTATTTAGTTTTGCCCACCTCACAATTAAGGGGGGGAATGATTTGAAAATAGTCAAAGATAATCACTCTTTTACACCCATTACCGTAAGATAGGAATTAATTTATTTTTGTCATTTAAATTGTGCGTTGGAGAACCCATAAAGTCCATAAATTTCATCATAGTATAATTCAATAACGATCAAAAAAATTAATATTCGTGATTATACCCTATCACACTATGTGTTGGGGGTATTATAAGTTTGATTGGGCCAAAAATTATGTAACACCACGAAATATTGGTTTCCCACATAGGAAAGTATATATGGATCTTCCTATCTCGCCGAGCTGAGTCGATCTAGCTATGTATGTCCGTCCGTCCGTCCATGTTAATTTGTAATCACTCTACAGGTCGCAAATATCGCCCGATCTTCACGAAATTAAGAATGGAGGTGGGTATAGGGCCAGAATATAACCCTATTTCTTTTGGAGATGATCGCATAATATTTAGGGGTCGAAATGGACCAAAAGCTGAAAAAATGTCGGATTTTGCAGTAGCTATACAGGTCGCAATTATAGACCAATCGACGCGGAATTTCGCATGTAGGTAAAGTTTAGGGCGGGGAAGAAGCCTACCAATTTGGGTGGTCATCGGATAATATTTAGCGGGTAAAATAGACCACATCTTTTGTGTTGAAAAAATTCAAAATTTTTCATTAAACCGCGAATATTTTAAATCCCGTCGAAATCACAAAGCCATGACATGGTTACATCTGATCTTTACATTGATATTAAGATCCAACAAATCGAATATATAGCAAAATATGTGCGATATATATGTCTATCAAAGAAGATATGCTTGAAAGATCTCTTATATGTCGAGACCGGCTGAACTGATTTCGACAGTTCTTATTAATTCAGAATGGCCTCTTGGCAGGAAAGTAAAAACGTCTAAAAAACCGCATAAAAGTATATCTCTAAAGATGAAAATATTGATTTTGTAACATTTTCTCATATTTTTTTCAATTTTGTCATATTTTTGGCATATTTTCATTTTGAATTAAACATTTGGTAATATTTTTACAGCAAACAAAACTAAGTAGTTAGGATATCAGGATATCATATACAGATCGCATTTATGGCCCGATCCTAACGAAATTTTGCATGGGGATCAGATGAGGGTCAGATGATCGACATATATTTAGGGGTTGAAATGGACCAAAGAACTGCAAAATTGTCAGTAGGTCGTAATTATTTCCCGATCCTCACGCACGAAAAGGTCCATTCCATTCCAGTTTTGGAGAATTCACAAATACAGGAAAGACACACTTCTGACTATTTCGTTAACGCTGATTTCGTTGAAATGTCTGTATCTCATATAGATGCGTTTCAGTCAAAAACCAATAATAAATGTTAATCTTTTGCCACTTCTGAGAGATTGTAGGTCTTTGGAAAATATTGGTTCCAGATCTAGGAATACCATTTACGTGCAACATCTTCCAATAAATTGGAAATGAGCAAATTAGTTAAAGTTGCTATTATTCGAAAATTAGAAAACGAAACCTGATGGTTTACTTTTATTATTTGTCACAATATCTTATTATAGTGTTGTAGGGTGTTCAACGGTCGGCCCCTCTCGACTGTAGCCTTTGCTTACTTGTTTTTTCATGTTTTTGTTACAATTTGATGTTTCGGAGTTTCTGGCATGTAGACGTACATCCCACATCTACGTTCCCAACCACATCTACGTACCGAATTTTCTTTTCTGACCAAACATTGGTTAGGAAAGTGGATTTGTGGCTACACTAATGTGGGAACTATACTCAAATAAATGCCTATGTGGACAATTATCAAGTAAGATAATTCTCTACCCTAGAGTAGCCTAAAAACAATTTTTTAGCCAAATCAATTGATGATAGTAGTCAAGACAAAGATGGACTCTACTCCGAATATTGAAAATATTATGAGAAAAGATTTTTTTACACCCTTAGAAACAAAAATGCCAAATAAAGGCCTAAAAACTGAAAATGAAAATGTCGAAGACCCCGAACATAGCTTAAATTATATGATGGTTATACCAATACGTGATCCTTTTTTGCGAGGATGGTTTCTCCTCAAATTACCAACTTTTGCTAAAATGAGTATGAGTGAAATATGGTTAAAATATAAACTGTACATGAAATAGGGTTGTACCCTTATCCAGTTGTCATATGTCATTACCTTCAAAAGCGATTTAAGGTATTTTGAAAGTTTAGGAAGAATTTAATTCTTTTTTTTTTTCCTAAATTTCCAATTCGCTCTACTATTTTGCACCCTTTATATTTGGTATTTCACTGATTGCAGTGTCAATGAATTGCATCATTGGACGGATTGAAAGAAGTAGGTCCACGTACAATTATCTTATTTCCATTGCATTTTTTTCGATTTTTTCCCGATTTGAAAATTTTTGCAATGATATAGCATCTATACCGTTTCGCCACCACATAATTCGGTACTACACTTCAATGTAACCCGGCTTCAATTTCAGTTCTCAAGAAATCGAGTCAATTAAATAAATTAGTATTAATATTTGAATTCAAAAATAAAACATAAAAAACAATACTAATGTACATTCGAAAAAAGTAAGTAAAAATAGAAAAAAAAACATTCAAAATAAAACATAACGATTGTACATTTCAAAAGTCAAAATGAAAATGTTAATATATCACATTTTTACGCGATTTTTTTGAATATTATCCTTTTCGGAAAAGAGACAACTCAGAATTTGTATGAATCGTTAACATCAGATCAGCGGTTCTTGAGTTATATGCGTAGTAACTAACACAACTTTCTTTTATATATATAGATATAAATAATATATATAGATATCTTAGATCAACTAATCGGTTTAAATTAATCGATTATTCATTATTCGAAATTTCTTAATCGAAAAATTATTATAAAATATTCTCCGATTGATCGAATAACTATTAATCGATTGGATACTCTAGATATAGGCATTCTAGCTGACATCCCTTTCATTTGCATATACACATTGTATATATTTCGCTATATATATCCGATATATTTACTATCAGCATCTACGTAACGGTCAGAATTGACCTTCTCGCCTATTTCAGATTTTGCCGGGATTAAAAATATTCGCGGTTTAATAAAAAATTGACTTTTATTTAACACAAATGTTATGGTATATTTCACCCACCTAATATTACCCGATGACCATGAAAATTGAAAATTTTCTACCCATCCCTAAGCTCTAGCCCCATGCTAACTTCCGCTTCGATTGATCTACAATTGCGACCTGTAGAGCAACTACAAAATCAGGAAATTTTTCAGTTTTTGGTCCATTATGCGATCATCTACAAAACCAGTAGACTTCTATTCTGACTATAACCCCATTATGCAAAATTTCGTGAGGATTGGGCCATAATTGCGACCTGTAGAGCGATTACAAATTAACATGGACAGACGGACGGACGGACATACATAGCTAGACCGACTCTACTCGGCGAGGTAGGAAGATCCATATATACTTTCCCATGTGGAAACCAATATTTCGAGGTGGTACATAATTTTTGGCCCAATCAAACTTATAATACCCCCAACACATATTGTTGTCGGGTATAAATACCCCAATTCTTATTGAATACCATGTGGTTTTTATACGAAAGTTAATTTCTATAATTGCGTCAATGAGATTGTGAAGGATGGTAATGATGGTGATGACACTAGAAACCTACTTGCCCTTCTTGCAGCTTTGATGGCTAAATGGCAGATTGCTAAGAACGCATGGCATTGCATTGAAGGCGGTTAAAAAGCTTGATCTGTTTTTTTTCTTTCTTCGTAAGCTATTGTAATGCACCGAGGCGTTGTGCTGTGCTATGTTGTTTGTTTATGATTGTGATGGCGATAATGATGATGATGGTTGCGTTTATAGCCTTTGACGTTTATTTTTTGCTTTGTTTTGTTTTGTTTTGTTTTTTTCCTCTCTGCCTTATTTTGTTGCTAACTGATTTTATTATTATTGAGATGGGCCATAACTGTCATCGCAATAAATTTTCCATTTTACTCGAGTACCACTTGCAATGGCGTTGTTTTTTCCTTGTTCCTTTCGTTCATTCTACAGTCACTGCTACTTCAAATGGTGATGGGAATTTTTCTGCTGCTGCTGCTGCTTTTGGTGGTTGTGATGCAATCAAGCCAAGATCTATCCATGACTTGACGCTTAGCATTACAATATGCTAACTGTTTTTTGTTCCTCCCCGCATGTCTGCGTCTTCTTCTCCGCTATTCCATGGCTGGATGTCTGTTTTATCCGTTCGAATGGTGCATCCGTCCGTTTATTTGAAGCACATCACAGTGCCGCCGTCATCCTCATCATCATCAGCAGCATCAACCTCGTTGTCCTCGTCATAGTTGCTGTAGCTTCTGTGCAGCTCTGCTTTTTTGGTTTTCCAATAACTATAACACAAAATACACTCAGTCCAAAACCCCCCTCGGCTTTCAATGCCATTACAGATTCACTGGCATCATCACTGCACTGTGACTGCAAGTCAAATCTCTTAATTAAGACGCCCAAAAGTCCATTTGGCGCACTGCTCCATATTTTGTCCATTTGACATATTTAGTTGTTGGAATTTAATTAAAAACTCAGCATGTGTCCCTAACCTGTTAAAACAAGGAAACTAGCGAATGCAGAACACTTTGTTTATTTTCAAAATAAAATCCGTTTTAATTTAATAATAAATTGCAGCGTTTTACCAAAAAAAAAAAAAAAAAAAAAACTTGGAATATAGAACACTACTAAAGTTTTGATAGAACGTGTCAATTGCATAGACAAGTTTCGATGAAAACAAGTTTAACAAGGAAAAACATAGTTAAGTTCAGCAGGGACGAACTTTTGATTTAGAATTCGAAAGATATATTGTTCTCGAGGGGCACAAATAAAACAAGTACGAAAAGGCTTTAGCCGTGCGGGACCATGTAATACCCTACAACACTATAATATATTGGAAAACCCCTTAAATTCAAACTCAGTTTTGTCGATGGTAGGCTTCTGCCCTGTCCTAAAGTACAGGGTGAGATGAAAAAACTGCAACCAAGTGCTGTCATTTCAAAGCCATTCGTCCGACAGCTGTTAAAATTATTCCAGTGACAGCTCATTTTATTTTCGTGGGAATTTTCCAGAAAAAAACTTATTTGTGATGGAATTAAAACGTAATAGTGTGATTTCTTTATATTTGGCTGGAAAGCCACAAGTGACTATCGTTGAGCACTCCAGCATTTAAATGTGAATAAATCTTTTGTGTCTCGTACCATCGCTCGTTACCGTGATACTGGGAGCGTAGCCCGACGTCAAGGAAGTGGACGGAAAAAACACCAACATCAGCAGAAATTGTTCGAAAAGTAAAGAAGCGACTTGATCGAAACCCTCGTAAATTATTGTGCTATCAGTGTTGCAGATTTGGAGTCAGGGTACAGACGGCATTCTAAAGGAGCTTCGTTGATATCTCTTCGCCTAAACGTATATCAGATTTAGCGCTGAGTCGTTGCCATAGTATGGAGGCTATGCCATGGTTGATCTTAGTACCTTCACGACGACGATGACATATGGAAGGTGAAATTGTAAACCCCATCTGTCGCTGAAGTTGGCACTGGACCCAATAATTATATAGAATAGACAGAGAGCAGAGAGCTATACTACAAATCATTGAGGATATGGGACTGTCAAGGCTGAGACGCGGCATTCCTGTACACTATGCGGTAACGCCGCTGTCTGATGGGGAAGAGGACATGAAAACATGGTAATCAATGTCTCGACCTCTAGTCAAGGGTTGATCCCCAAGGTAGTCGACCTGCAAAGTCCCAGCGGTCAAGCCCAGACTCTCACGACAGGAGGCAATCGACGCAGAAGAAGGGCACAGCTGGGTCTCCATTAATAAGATGGACGTGGATCTGGGCTTTCCCGACACTTAGAACGCCAAATCCAAAGATATGAAAGATAAAAATTAAAAAACAGCTGAATTTGGCCGAGCCAAACTTTTAATACCCTACACCATTTTGAAGGGACTTGAAAATTTTCCAAAGAAATGTCGCTCAAAGGAAAGACGTTATATGGGGCTAAACCAAGATGTGGTTCTGTACAAGTAATTTTTTGTCTTCGCTATAGTACCCATTTCGAACTTTAAATACGAATTCCAGTGAATAATGTTGCTAATATCATCTAAATACTGAAAATTGGGAGTTTTCGTTATATGGGGCTATACAAAAACCTGGACCTGTATGTGCATTTTTTTCATAGGCTGCAGTACACATTTAGAATTATTAAATACGAAATTTGAAACGATTCCGATACAAAATTTCGCTAAAATCAATAAAATACCGAATATCGGGAGTTACCGTTATATGAGGTATATACGATATCGTGGACCTATATAGACAATTGTCTTTCAGGGGGTAAAGTACTTACAAAGAACTCCTTGTGTAGAATTTCAGACACCATTAAAAAGGTGGCTAAAATCATCAAAATACTGAAATTGGGGTGTACCGTTATATGTGGGCTATAAGATATCGTAGACCGAAATAGCCCATGTCTGCCGGCAGACATAATACCGATCTGTGCAAAATTTTAACTTCCTATCTTAATTCGATTTGAGTCTAACGTGACTACAACAGACGGTCTAAAATTATTATTTCGATGAGTTACAAAGGGAATAACGAACTTAATATACCCTCCATACTATTTATGTTGGGGGATTAGAAAAAGGTATATCGGCGAACAATAAACTACTGTTGTCAATATGTAGGTTACTAGATGTCATAGACTTTTTGGCCCAATCAAACTTACAGTGTCCTCGTAACATAGTGTTGTAAGGTATAATATTCCGATTCCAGCAAAATTACTCGACTCTGACTCTCAGACCCTAAAGAGTATAGTTTTTATGATTCCTCAAATAGTTTTCTCCAAAACTACTGTCCATTGTTGAACCAAGTCAATAAAATAATGTTTGAATGGCTAGTTGTCGTTTCATCGTTGTTTGACTAATGTTGACTGAAAATCGTTGCATCGGTACAGAACGACGGAACTCAACGACGTGAATTAAAAACAAAAAAACTAACTGGCTGCTGATGTTGTTGTTGATGCTGATAATAAGACGAAGGAGATGAGATCTCATTTCGAGTACCCTTGGAAACCGTTTTACAGCTATAACACTGTATTTCAAAACATTCAAATCGAAATAAGAGAAAAATTGCATTCCTCCAAAAAAAAAATGCCAGTACAAAAAGAAGCATCACACAACAGGAACAACGAAAATTTGAATAAAACATGAAAGCCTGAACGATAGCAGTGATATTCCAGCTGCTTCACCGCCATCACCATCACATCGTCAGCTACAACAGGACTAGGGCAACTTGAAAATCATCGACAATGGAAAAAATGTTCATAATTTCGTCTAGGGCATTTCGTTTTTCGTCCTCATTGAATACCAAAAGCTAAACAAGTGACAAGGGCTGCTCTCAATGACAACAGCGATATTAACATAAGCCATAATGGCAGAAAGGCAAGCAGGCCAGCAGGCGGACAGCAACGAAGAGCCATCGCAAAGTGGGGGTCTTCAAAAACTTCATTGTTCGACCTTTTCTTCCGTTATTATTAACATTTTTTGGCCAATTTTTGTTATTCTCTTGTGGGGGGTTTATTTTTTTTTTATCCGCAAATATACGGCAATGGTTTGAGGTTAGCGGGCGAAAGGTTTTCCAAAAAAAGAAAAAAATGTGAAATGCAGATTTAATTGTTGAAGATTGTTTTATTATTTTGCAATAAATTTTATAAGGCTGCTGATAGCATTGCTCAAAGTTGGTAGCGGAAATGAAAAAACTCATTATGCTCCAGTCCGGAAGTGATTTAGAAATGTTGTTGATAAAGCCTGAGTAGGGTTGGCACAAATGTTGAAGGGAGAAGTTATTGTTTTTTTCAATTTTGTTATTTATCTCATCGCGAATAAAGTTGAATATGTCCTTTTTTGGAAAGTTTAAAAAGTGATAAGTTAATGAAATGGAGTTTTAAATAATTATTATACCATCAGCCATATGGCTACAGAGGGTATATATCATTTGATACGGGCAAAACGTGCCTAGTCGAAATAACGGTTTTAGACCCTAGGTCTCTTTGGACCAAATCCGTTTCAGAACATTTGGAGTCGAGGGAGTATCCGATTTGATCCAAACTTGGTACATCGTAATATTTTTATCAAACTTAGATCGAGTTCGGAGATGAGCAATATCGGTCCACTCCTTCTGGTACCTCCCACACAAAATGTCAAAATTTTCAAAGAAAATAATTTGTTGCACGGAAAGAGAAAGGATAATCCGTTTTTGCTCCAACTTTGCAAATCCTAATATTTACGTCAGTGCTAGGTCCGGTGTGAAAATGGACAATATCGCTCTACTCCATCAAATACCTCCCCACAAATGGTCAAAATTTTGAATAATTACAACTCTCATAAAATTTTATGTAAGAGCCCGATTGTCTTCAAATTTCACACATCCCATATTTATATTAACCCACGTTCTGGTGTTAAGATGGACAATATTGGTCCACTATTTCTGGTAACTCCCCCATACAAGGTCAACACTTTCAAAACAAAAAAAAATATTTTTTTTCTGCGCAGAAAGAGAAGCGGTAATCCGGGTTTGCTCCAACTTGGCAAATCCTAATATTTTCGTCAGTTCTAGGTCTGGTACAAAAATGGATATTATTTATCCACTCCATCAAGTACCTCCCCCACAAAGGGTAAACATTTTGAATAATTATAATGTGATGTTAGAATCCGACTGTCTTAAATTGTCACACATTCCAATAGTTTCTTAAATCCAAGATCTGGTGTTAAGATAGAATATATCGGTCCACTCCTTCTGGTATCTCCCCCACAATGGGTCAACGTTTTGAATAACCTAAACATTTATAAAACCCGAAATCAGGCTCTCTTTATATTTCACACATCCCATCATTTCCACTAACAAAAGATCCGTTGTGAAGATGGGACATATCGGTCCACTCATTCTGGTAGCTACCCCCACAAAGTCTCAAAATTTTGAAAATATATGAAGCTCATAGAAAGCGAAATTGACATCCGATTCTATTCATGACTTGGTACATCCCAAAATTTCCATTAACACAACATAGTCCAAACCTAGCACGTCGCAATATTTATATCATATTTTGGTCCGACAAGAAATGGCTAATATTGGTCAATTAATGCGGAACCAACTCCATAAAGGTTTAAACATTTTATCAATCAAACCAGAAGTCAAAAGATTTTAAAATAATCGAACATTGGCTGAGGGTATACATCTGTCGGCAAAACGACCGAAACTTTGTAACTTGTTTTACTTTACATTTCAAAAACGTTGGAAGTATAAAAGATAAATTGTAAAATTATTTTAATAACGCTGTGCGACAAATTTCAATTGTTCAATAATTTGAGGAAGATTCCAGGTCTTCGTATAGACCCCATATAACGGTAAATTAATTTTCGTATTTGAAGTTCCTAAAGGGTACTACAGCATGTGACAGAAAATTGCCAACACGAAAAAATTCCTACAAAAAAATACGAAATATTTTAAGGGTTTTTTGTGAACACAGATGTTTCTTTTTTAGTAACTGAAATTTGGTTTTTAGTAACTAAAATTTTAGTCATTGATATCAACCTCCTAAAATGATGCTAAGTTGGAGATTTTTGCCCAAACTCACATAAACTACAGCTCAAACCCTAATAAGTCCCTTTAATATATATGAATTACTGGTGTCTTCAAGGACCTACAGGACGAGATAAAAAAACTGCAACAAAAATCAAATTTTAGAGTAAGTTTAGATTTGTTCGAATTGGTCACCTTTGGCACGAATTATGGCCTTAAAACGGCCAATGAAACAGTCACAGGCTACCCGAATGTTGCTATGCGGTATTTTGGCCCATTCCCGGCGAGGCGCTTGCTTGAGATAATCGACGCTTTGGAATTTTTTAGTGCCAACCTTGCTTTCCAAAATATGCCAGTTACAATAGTCCATCGGATTTGCATCCGGAGATTTTAGTGGCCATTGTGCGCTGGAAATGAAGCGAGTAACCACATTTTAAAACAATTCTTGTGTGGCGAGTGTGGTGCTGAGTCCTGTTGAAATGTGCAAGGTCTGCGGCGAAAATATTTTCGTGCCCAAGGCTTTGATACACCCTCCAGAATATTTTTGCGATAATATTCGGCATTTATTCCGATGCCACGGTCGATTAATACGAGCGAAGAGAGACCATCGGCTGTTATGGCAGCACACACCACCCAACCGAAGGTGCACATTTTCAGCTGAACTTTTTGGCAAGTAAACACGATCATTTTGTTTCTTTACAAACTGCTGGACAACGAATGTTTTCTAATCGAAGAAAACCAAATTCGGCAATTCACCTGTTTCGGTCAAGCGAAGCAACTCTTTAGCTCTTTTGGGTCAATTTTCTCTCTGTTGCGGTGTAAATTCCTGGACTTTTTGGAATCACAATGGCTTTACCCCGAGCTCATTTTTCAATATTTGCCGGATGGATTATTGCGATATTATCAGCTCCCGAGCCATTTTTTGGCCACTGACACCCTGGTTTCAATCAAGTCGCTTCTTTACTTTTCGAACAATTTCTGCTGATGTTGCTGTTTTCTTACGTCCACTTCCTTGACGTCGGGCTACGCTATCCAGTATCACGGTAACAAGCGATGGTACGAGACACAAAAGATTTATTCACATTTAAATACTTGAGTGCTCTAACGATATCCACTCTTGGTTTTCCAGCCAAATATAAAGAAATCACACTATCGCGCTTGAATTCCATCACGAATAACTTTTTTTTTTTTGGAAAATTCTCACCAAAATGCTTTTGTTCGCTTGTAAACAATATAATGACCTGTCACTGGAATAATTTTAACAGCTGTCGAACGAGTAGCTTTGAAATGACAGCAGTCTGAAGTTTGTTGCAGTTTTTACATCTCACCCTGTATATATAAAACAGTAATGAAATAACTGACTGACTGAGAACCAACGGCCATAGGAAATGGCAGATGCAACAATCTTAAATTTTTGCACTAGGGTCAGTTTTGGAATGTTTTTGAAATATTGGAATGTTTTTGGAAATTCTAACTTAAAAGTTACGAAATGTTCCAAAAATGTTACTAAATTTTAAAATTGTACCATTTGATAGCATGTGAATGGATAGAGCTAAAAACTTCAAACTATGTGAAGGTGATTTTGGAAATATGTGCTATGTGTGCGAACTTTATTGAGTGATACTAAATTCGGAACAATTTTGTTTATGGTGAATGGTTGAAGCTGGAGTTTGGAAATTTTGTATTGGAAAAGGTTTGTAATAGCAGGTGCTTTTGAAAATGTTTACTAGAAGTTCGAGAAAAGTACTAAATAGTATAATATTTGGTACAATTTGGTATTAATTGAGCAGATAGTGCTTTAAATCAGAAATTTAGTATTAGGGTCGCTGGTTATGTATAGCCTGGACATATGGAAGTATTTTCAGAAATGTGTGCTATAATTGTACGAAAAGTACGGAATGGTGTCATAGATAGGATAGAGCTAGTACTAAATATGGTATTGGTTGTAGAAATAAAGCTGAAATTTGATATTTAGATCACTGTTGGTCTCTGTGGTTAACATATGAAGGTGATAAATGTGTACTATAGTTGTTCGAAAAGTACTAAATAGTGGATGAGGCAATTAAAAGATCTGAATGGGGATAATTGAAGAGCTGCAATTTGATATAGATGTCACTGTTGATGTCTGTGATTAAGATGTAGGGGCGAAAAGTACTAAATTTGGTATTGTATAAAGAAATAGAGTTGAAATCCTCAAAATTGATATTGAGGTCTCTGTTGGCATCTGGGATTTAGATATGGAGATGATTTTGGAAATGTGTACCATAATTGTACGAAACGTTCTAAATGGTACTTAATTTGGAAGGATTAGGGCTGGAATCCTCAAATTTGATATGGAGGTCCATGTTGGTATCTGCAATTGAGATATGGAGGTGGTTTCCAAGGTTTACTACAGTTGTAAAAGAACTCAATAGTACTAAATTTGGTATGGGATTCAGAGATAGAGATATAATTCAGAAATTTGATAGCTGTAGGAATCTAGGGTTGATGGCTTTTTCGAAAATACGTACTTTAACTGTACGAAAAAAAACTTAGTGCTACTAAGTTTTGTAGTGGGTGAAGGAATAGAGCTAAAATTCTTAAATTTGATATGGATGTCACTGTGGTACAATGGTACAATTTGTAGATGAGAGAAGGAGGTAGTTTGAAAATGTGTACAATAATTGCACAAAAAGTACTGAACAAATGTGGTATTGGAATCCTGAGATTTTATATGGATTTCACTTTTGGTGTCTGTGGTTTTGTGTTTAATTTGGAGACGTTGAAATAGTTTTGAACAGAAAAATTCTTGTCCATTATGCAATCAATGGTTTTACTAATATCCTCTTCGGTAAACTTCAAAATGAAAAATTTTGAAGATCTTTGTGGTGTAAAAGGTCGCACTATTCTTGCCGAAAAAGGAAACATTTTTAATATAGATAAAAATGTTGAAAGTAGTACATATGACGTTTTGATTAAAAATTGTTGTCAAACTGAACAAATTGTGAATTTTGAGTACTAACAAGTTAAAAAGCTGTAAGTTCGGCCGGCTCGAACTTTGAATACCCTCCATCATTTGGAACGAATTTGGCAAATTCTCAAAAACAATAAAACCCGTTAAAAATTCTGTTAAAATCTTAAAAAAATGGAATGTAGCTGTTATTTAAGGGACTATACGACGACCTGAACCTGCATATGTAACTTTTGTCATAAGCTATTACAGTATTCAAATGCGAAACTTAGATAAAAAAACGGTGAAAAATGTAGCTTAAGTCATAAAAATTTCGAATATCGGAAGGTAATGTTATACGGTATACAGTCAATTTTCTGTCTTAGGCTGTAGTATCCATTACGAACTTTAAATACCAAATATGAAACAATTCCGGTAAATAACGTCGCTAAATCCATCAAAATACCGGATATCGGGAGGTACCCTTTTATGGGGGCTATACGAAGATGTGGACCTGCAGAGACAATTTTCTGGCTTAGGCTGAAGAATCCATTTAAAACTTCAAATACCAAACTTGAAACAATTCCGGTGAATAATGTCGCTAAAATCATTAAAATACCGAATATCGGGAGGTACCGTTATACGGGGGCCATACGAAGAGGTGGACCTGCACAGACAATTTTCTATCTTAGGCTGTAGCACCCATTACGAACATCAAATACCAAATTTGAAAGAATTCTGATGAATGTTGTCGCTAAAATAATCAAAATACCGAATATCTGGAGGTACCGTTAGATGGGGGCTATACCAAAATGTGGACCTACATGGTCCATTTTCAATACCAAAACTCCTGCAGACATAATATACATTTGACGGACGGTCATCCAAATCGACATAGAATTTTATGCTGATCAAGAATATGTATACTTTGTGGGGTCTGAAATGTATATTTCGAGGTGTTACAAACGGAATGACAAACTTAATATACCCTCCATACTATGGTGAAGGGTATAAAAAGGCCTAACACGACACTGGGCACTTGCTACTTGAATTTAAATTTTAATTTTTGTGGTACTAAACCCAAAAATGATCAACATTTGGAAGAATCTTAAATTCGAAATCCGATTTTACAGACCAACAAAGCCTACTTTTTTATAGCAGCAAGCATACCTAGTATGAGATGTATATTAATTTAATATTCTTGAACAGTGTATAATTCTAAGCAGTCTGTCTCTCCGTTCGTCTAAATGTTGGATCGTGTTTATATTTAATCTGAAAGGTTTAAGGAATCAAAATTGTTCAATTTCAGTCCACTGCATACGGTATCCTATGGTGAAAACTATAAAAATAAACACTATTCCTGATTGTGTAATAAATTTTAATGATTTCAAAATTTACCTTTTGTTTTAGAATTGTCCACCAACACATTTACCATGTGTAGACCTAAAATAATATTTGTAATTTCCTATCCCCCCCCCCCAAAACGCCTTCTCCAAAACAAATCATTCATTACCAGGCAAAACCAAGAAATGTTGTCGTAAATATCCCAAAACGTCTACTAAATCATTTAATTGTGGTCCCAAACGTATTATTTTTAGTTTTACAACAACTATGGCCTCCCTTGTTCATACCACGTACAAATGACCAAGACAAGCCCCACACACAGCTCTCATCGAAGTACGTGTATGTGCAAAGGTGTGTGTGTGTGTGAGTATCTGTTCTGAACGAGACCATGTTTTCGTATTTGTGTTTTGTGTGTCCACATGTGTGCGTTTGTGTGTGTGTGCGTACATCACATCATGACCAATACCATATACACCTGCATCTCCGGCAATTTGGTTGTCAGTGGGTATTCATGTTTTTGGTTCATGTTCAAAGTGATTTCCGGTCTAGGGCCTTTTGATGTCAGATTTTACAACTTTCAACTTGGGCATCATGTTCTACGCACAAACACGCGCGGCATCCATGCAGAGAGGGAGATTTTCGTAGATGACAATAGGCTCACTGGTCACTGAATAACAGCAGCAACAACAAGACGAACAATGATCACGGGAAATGTTCCTGTTTTTGGTTGGTCACCATGTGAGCAATTTACACACACGCTTTTAAAATATTTAGAAATACACTATCAGGGATAAAGTGGGACTGGAATGCTGAAATGCGTGGCATAAGTTCAATTGTGGAAAAATGTACTTATGATACTAAAATACTAAACCCGACTTGCCCTAACTTAAATCCAAACTTTGCATTTATTAAAATTAGTATCGACCGATTTTCCCCCAAATAAAGACTTTGGGGATTGATTCTTATGGCACCTCCTCCAAAAAGGTAACTCCATAATGGTACTTCGAATGTCAATGGTAATGTTGTCAAATTGAACAAATTGTGCATTTTGAGTATTAACGAGTAAAAAATTAGTAAGTTCGGCAGGGCCAAACTTTTGATACTATCCCCTATGATATATTCAAAGTCAAAATGAGGGCCTATATCAACAATTTTGTTCCTTTTTTATAAGGCAGAAAGCCATCAGAATACCGAATATAGAGTTGTACTATTTGAAAGATATAGCACAATGTAGACTTATATATAAAACGAGATGAGTCCCCAGCAAGTCCCAGCTTGGCATGTGGTAATCTTCATATCAGACATATTCATATGAACATGAAAAATATTTGTTTACTATTTCTCTTCCAAAATTTTGCGATGAAACTGATCAAAATTTTGAATAAATCACACATAATTAAGGTCTAACCAGTGGGATAGAACTAATAACTTGCGATGAGGTTAGACCCATCAAGATACCGGTATATGTCGGCTATTCCGGCAGATTCGATATCAATTAAAGTTTGGCAAAAATTTTCAAACCCACGCATACATTGTATGAGGGATATACTATAACGCAGACCAGACCGCAGACCATTGCCAATTGTCTGTAAAAAAAAGGCGGCGAACTTGCGAACTTAAATTTTGGAATAATTTCAATAACCAATCCCACTTAAAATGCGACCCAGATCATTGAAATACCAAATGCATGGTGATACAATTATATGGTCTTTATACCAAAATGTGGACCCATGTAGCCAATACGTTGCAAGAATATTTTCGACAGTCTGGAAAAAAGCTGTCAATTAAAGTTAAATTCGGTTAAAACTATGACAAAAACATCCAAAACACCACACTTTCACTGTACAGTAGTATGGGGGTTATACCAACTTATCTAATTCCAACAATTCTACGGACGTAAAATACATCTGATTAAAATTTTATTTACCTACCTTACTTCGCTCGGAAGCTGCTTTCCACGGAGACCAAATCAACGTATATTTGTTGCTGATTTTACTGATCAAGAATAAAAATGAGGTTTAAAACGAATATTTTGTGGAATTAGAAAGTGAATGAAAAACGTAATATTTCCTCCATACTACTTTATCAAAAGATGTAAAATTCTTCAACCCAGCAAGATTTACTTACCATTGAAAACCGTGGCGTATAAGCAATATGTCATGATTGATGCACTTCCATACGCTCCATCGTACCTGTATTATATAAAGTGTAAAATCAAACAAAGTGTAAAGTGTAAAATCAAACACAAACTAAAGAAAACGGAATTTTTGGATAGTTAACCAACAATATCTATATATATAAATGTAAGTTGTGTTAGTTACTACGCTTATAACTCAAGAACCGCTGATCTGATTTTAACGATTCATACAAATTCTGAATTGTCTCTTTTCCGAAAAGGATAATATTCAAAAAAATCACGTAAAAATGTGATATATTAACATTTTCATTTTGACTTCTGAAATGTACAATCGTAATGTTTTATTTTGTATGTTTTTTTTTCCATTTTGACTTACTTTTTTCGAATGTACATTTGTAGTGTTTTTTATAATATTTTTTTTTCTTTTTGATTCGAATATTAATACCAATTTATTTTGACTCGATTTCTTGAGAACTGAAATAGAAGCCGGGTTACATTGAAGTGTAGTACCAAATTATGTGGTGGCGAAACGAAATAGATGTTATCGAAATAATTTAACGCGGTCACACCAAATTTAAGTCAAAATTTCTAAAAATCTTGAAAAAAGAGATCTCATTGCAAAAATTCTCAAATCGGGGAAAAATTACATAAGGTATAACTAAAGAACGGCTTGACAATTCATACAATTTTGGAATGGTATCCAATAAAAATATTAATAAAAAATTTCTTTTTGGTGTGATTTGTTTCAATTTGACATACTATATTGAAGTGAACATTTTTTATTGCCTTGAAATCTGAATGAATAATATTTAAAATAAAATGAGTGACCTACGTGGACCTACATCTTTCATATGGCAATAATCCGCCCAATGAGAACTCAAAATGCAATTCATTGGAACTGCAGTCAGTGAAATACCGAATATAAAGGGTGCAAAATGGTAGAGCGAATTGGACATTTAGGAAAAAAGAAAGAAATTCTTCCTAAACTTTCAAGATTTTGCAGGTCATGATATATGACCCCCGGATAAGGGTACAACCCTATTTCAAGTATTGTTTACATTTTAACCACATTTTTCTTAACTCATTTTAATTTGATAAGAAACCATCCTCGCAAAATATGATCATGTTTTGGTATAACCATCATATAATTTAAGCCATGTTCGGGGTCTTCGACATTTTTTTCATCTTTAGGCCTTTATTTGGCATCTTTGTTTCTAAGGGTGTAAAAACCTTTTCTCATAACATTTTCAATTTTCGGAGTAGAGTCCATCTTGGTCTTGACCACATTCATCAATTGATTTGGCTAAAAAATTGTATTTAGGCAACTCTGGGGTAGAGAATCGTCCCTCAGATAATTGTCCACATAGGCATTTATTCGAATATAGTTCTCACATTAGTGTACCCACAAATCCGCTATCCTAACCAATGTTTGGTCAGAAAAGAAAATTTGATATACTATTGAATTTGAAACTCCAAAGAGAATATTGGTTGGGAACGTAGATGTGGGATTAACATCTACATGCCATAAACTCCGAAATATCAAATTGTGGCAGAAACATTAAAAAATCACGAATATTAATTTTTTTGTTCGTTATTGAATTATACTATGATGAAAAATATGGACTTTATGGGTTCTCCAACTCACAATTTAAATGACAAAAATAAATTAATTAATATTCCACGGTAATGGGTGTAAAAAAGCAATAATCTTTGACTATTTTGAAATCATTCCGCCCTCAATTATGAGGTGGACAAAACTAAATACCACGCAGCACGGTATTCTTAACATTGGAAATTCAATACCAAAAATTTAGTTGAGTTTTCACATGGGGCTATTATAGAAGTTCTATATCATACAGGTTTTTAACACTCAATTATAGCCTTAGGCTGAAAAATAAGATCAGGCTATTCAAAATATCTAAAACCGACGGTAGATTATTATCTATTATAATTTTTCCCATGAATGTTTATTTCTATTTAGAAATTACTATGGAGTTATTTTACTTATAATAAAAATTGTGCCGCTTTCATAATTCTATAATGCTTAAAAAAATATGCATTATAGACTAAAAGTAGGGGCCGGCAACGCGGACCGGGCCAGCTAGTTTTTATATAAATACAACATTTTGGAAAAATGTATACCTCCTCATATAACGAGAACTACCGATCCTAATTAATCTCTGGGCAAGTCGGTTATTTATGATTTTCTGAAAAAGAATTACAACCCAAGGAAAACCCCAAAGTAGTAGATCAGTATTACCCATCTTTGAACTCGATCTAAGTTTGGTAGAAATATTATGATGCGGACCAAATCGGAGACAAGACTTATTCTGCCCATCAAACAGCCAGACGCCCTGGGAGTATCAAATTATAAACACTCTCCTTTGACAAAATTTTTAAGAGAATATGCAATATCGGCCTACTCTTTCTTGAATCTCAACTACACAGAAACAAAATTTGAAATAATCATAGCCGTATTTAAATGCAAAATGAGTTGCCTATTTTTTCAAACTTGGGGTATTTCAAACACTTCATGCAGACCAGATTCACTGTTAAAATGGAATATAGTGGTCCATTCATTGAGGTACCTTTTCCACAAATAATAAAGCTTTGAAGCATATTAACACTTCATAATATTTGTGTAACAGGTTTAAAAATGGATAATATCGTCCCATACATTCAAGTACCTCCTACATAAATGAGTTGTCAGTCTCTTAAACTTTCCCTCTTCACGATCTGTCAAGCAGTCGCTCTATAGGTCAAAATTATAGATCGACGGAATCATCATAATTTTCAGTAGGGCCAGAGTTTAGGACGGGGAAGAAGTCTACCATTTTGGATGGTTATTGGTTAATATCTAGCGAGGGAAATGGACCATAATAGTTGAAGGAAAAAATTAATGGGAAATTTCCATTCATTCACGAATATTTTAATAACTGAAAGTACATAAAAGTGACACACCTGGGCCTCAATTCTTATTCTATGAAAATGTAAAATGAAAACTTTTATAAAGGAAAGAAATGTCAAATGAAAAATTTTACAAAGAAAATATTTTTCATTTAAAAATATTTCCTTTATAAAATTTTTCATTTGACATTTCTTTCCTTTATAAAAGTTTTCATTTCATATTTTCATAGAACAAGAATTGAGGCCCTGGCCTCTACATTGATGCCGATTTCGTTGTTTTATACAGTCACATATCGGATATATAGCAAAAAATATAAAGAAATGAACATTTTCAAATAAAATGAAAGAGGGCGTTAATATTGGGCATTTGCAAAGAAATATAGCATAGTCTCGTCACTCCGCGGATAAAAACATCCGATATTTGAATTTTATTTTTAATTACACTATGTAAATTCATACTAAAAGAGTACAAAAAAGGTACTTACAATTGAATGATT
This sequence comes from Musca domestica, assembly GCF_030504385.1. Classification (NCBI taxonomy): domain Eukaryota; kingdom Metazoa; phylum Arthropoda; class Insecta; order Diptera; family Muscidae; genus Musca; species Musca domestica. The sequence continues at coordinate 144,192 of NW_026712329.1, read as the reverse complement.
AATGGTAAATGTACTAAAAATTGAATGATTTGTTTTGGACAAAAGAAATGAGTTGACATTTGAAATGAGAGTCACTACTGATGAAGTGCAGGATAGATGTACCAAAGAGTTAGAAATTCGAACTTTAAGCATTACATTCCAAGCAGGGGAGGAACCGCACCCAAGCAGGGAGGAATCCCGCACCTCCGAGCACAAACATCGTAATTCCTGATAGCGGTCAAGCCACCAACAACCTACGACCGCTTTATCTTCAAATCGTCACCCGAACGCAAAATCGTGATTCCCCATTTTTCTGACGAATCCACATCCGACGGCCATCCGCGAGTACCCAATCACCTCCAGATCGTCGGCTAATCATACGTCACATCAACCACCCGAGTACCCAGTGTGAACAACCCGACATCATCGTTCCCGATCTACTATTCGTTCAATTTCCTCTTACATCGTTAACGTCAAATTCCCGATCATCGATTAAGCCACACTACCTTTAATTCCCGATATGTAGATTATTTTGGATACCAAAGTCCATTTGTCATCCTATATTCGATATTCATCTTATCGTATTTCAAGCCGAGTATATTGTAATTTAATATTAAAAATCAATAAATCACCAGATGTTTCACCCCAGCAGAGGGAGAAATCTACTCTTATTATTTCATAAGGTTTACTGGGTCCTTATGGAGACCCTGGGTACAGATGAGCTTACTTCGGCCGACGAGAAAACCACGTTACATGGTCCAGCATTTGGAACAAATTGGTAAGGGTGACCGGATGAAGCTGAAATTTTGAAATTATTTATTGGTCGTAGGGTTGTGATAGAGAGGTGGTTTTAGAGTACTATATTTGGTATTGGGAGAACAGATAGCACTTGAGATCTGAAATTTGTTATTAGAGTTCATGTGCAGCCTGGACATAGGGGGGTGGTTTCGGAAATTTGTACTATAATTGTACGAAAAGTACTAAATTTGGTATTGGGCGAAGGAATAGAGCTGAAATCCTGAAAATTTATATTTAGATAACTGTTGGTATTTGAGGTTCCGATTTGAGAAGTTCAAGAAGTACTTAATTGCACTAATTTTGGATCACTATTGGTGTCTAAGATATAGAGAGATAGAAAATTTTGGATATGCGTACTAAATGTTACTAAATTTGGTATTGGGCGAAAGGATAAGGATGAAATTCTGAAACTTGATTTAGACTACTGTTGGTATCTGGAATTGATATATGGATATGGAATAGTTTTTGGAAATTGCACTATATTTGTATGAAGAGTACAAAGTTTGGTATAGGTTGAAAAATTGGCCTGGAATCCTAACATTTGATATTAAGGTCTCTGTTTGTGTCGAGGGTTGAGATTTGGAACGGTTTTGGAAATTAGTACTAAAACTACAAAAAAATAACTAAATGGTACTTATTTTGGTGTCTCATTCTTGGATATGCGTACTAAATGTAACTAAATTTGGTATTGGGTATAAGGTTAGGGATGAAATTCTGAAATTTTATTGTGGGGTCACTATTGATCCCTAGGGGTTTCTTATGGATATGTTGAAATAGTTTTGAACAAAAAAATGAACGTGGATCCCTTGTGCAATGGTTTTACAAATGTACTTCTCGGTAAACTTTGAAATAAAAGATTTTGAATTTTTTAGGTTTAACGGGTTGGCATTTTTATACCCTACAACACTATGTGTTGGGGGTATTATAAGTTTGATTGGGCCAGAATTTATGTAACACCTCGAAATATTGGTTTCCCATATAGGAAAGTATATACGGATCTTCCTATCTCGCCGAGCTGAGTCGATCTAGCTATGTATGTCCGTCCGTCCGTCTGTCCATGTTAATTTGTAATCACGCTATAGGTCGCAATTATGGCCCGATCCTAACGAAATTTTGCACGAAGGTGGGGTTAGGGTCAGAATAGAACCCTATTTCTTTTGGAGATGATCGCCAAACGTTTAGGGGTTAAAATGGACCAAATATTGAAAAAATGTCGGATTTTGAAGTAGCTATACAGGTCGCAATTATAGACCAATCGACGCGGAACTTCGCATGTAGCTAGAGTTTAGGGCGGGGAAGAAGCCTATCAATTTGTTTGGTCGTCGGATAATATTTAGCGGGTAAAATAGACCATATCTTTTGTGTTGAAAAAAATTCAAAATTTTTCGTTAAACCGCGAATATTATAAATCCCGGCGAAATCACAAAGCCATGACAAGGTTACTTCTGATCTTTACATTGATGTTAACATCCAACAAATCGGATATATAGCAAAATATGTGCGATATATATGTCTATCAAAGAAGATATGCTTGAAAGATCTCTTATATGCCGAGAACGGCTGAACTGATTTTGACACTTCTCATTAATTCAGAATGGCCTCTTGGCAGGAAAGAAAAAACGTCTAAAAAAATCGCATAAAAATATCTCTCAAAAGATGAAAATATTGATTTTGTAAAATTTTCTCATATTTTTTCAATTTTGTCATATTTTTGGCATATTTTCATTTTGAATTAAACATTTGGTAATATTGCTACAGCTAACACAACTAAGTAGTTAGGATATCAGGATATCATATACAGATCGATTCTCACGAAATTTTGCATGGGGACAAGATGAGGGTTAGAATAGAAGCCTACTCTTCTTGGAGATGATCGCCATATATTTAAGGGTTGAAATGGAACAAAAACTGCAAAATTGTCGGCAGGTCGTAATTATCGCCCGATCCTCACGCACATTTGAATGGGGGTTACCGGTCATTGCAAAAGCCAAGCAGTTTCGGATGGCCATCCAAAAATATTCAATGTGTGAAATAGTTTGCCAACTTTTGTAGACAAAATACGAAAATGTCCATTCCAGTGACTTTTTGGAGAATTCACAAATACAGGAAAGACGCACTTCTGACTATTTCGTTAACGCTGATTTCGTTGAAGAATATAGTCAAATGTCTGTATCTTATATAGAAGCGTTTCAGTCAAAAACCAATAATAAATGTTAATCTTTTGCCACTTCTGAGAGATTACAGGTCTTTGGGAAATATTGGTTCCAGATCTAGAAAGACCATTTAAGTGCAACATCTACCAATAAATAGAAAATGAGCAAATTGGTTTAAGTTGCCTTTATTCGAAAATTAGAGAACGAAACCTGATGGTTTTCTTTTATTATTTGTCACAGTATCTTGTGGAATTCTTTCGAGTATCTCGCCTATATCAACTGTATCGTTTATTGTAGTGTTGTAGGGTATTCAACGGTCGGCCCCGCTCGACTGTAGCCTTTGCTTACTTGTTTACTATTATTTTTTTCGAAAAAGGAAAAGCTTGAATAATTATAAATTTTTAACAGTCTCAAAATTAAGCAATTTGGCGAATATTCTGTACTTAAAAGGCATAACAGGAACTATTGGAACCATCTAAAATTTAAAAGTGGACTTTTCGATGACGAGGTAAGGGGTGCATGCTAGGATAGGATATACCAAGAAGTTTACTAAAATCAAATTTTCTGCAGTGTGGAGTTCTATATTTCCTCCTAGTAGAAATTTGCCAAAAAATAAAGTAGAACAATAACTAGAATTTTACAAAACTAACTTTAATTTTTATCCCACTGTCACGCTAATGCTGCCTCATGGTTAAAGGTAGCAACAGCGAACAGAAACCGTTGTACGTGTTGTACCTTGCAAGTATTAAAAGGCTACCACAAAATCAGAGCCATATTTTAATACGCTAGCATGGCTGAAACACTCTTAACATCGAACACTTGATGCTCGCAGCGGCCCTGTAATTAGTTTCTCTCATTTATTAATATAAACAAATACATTAACATCTATCTGCGTACATCGACCGTCCATGTACTGCCACTTTTATTTAATAACGTTCCCATTTGCTACTTTCGGCCAAATCCTTTGTTGTCTCAACCGAACCACAGATATATGTTTATATTGTGGTGCGTGCGTGTGTATGTTAAACATAGGCTACTTATATTAATGTTAGCATGTGTGAACTGTCTGAGGTTAAGTGTATGTATGAGCTAGCCAGGAGCAGAAGCGTAAAATTTTCCAGACTTATTGCGTGGACACCAATCCAGCTGTCATTTGTCATTTTGGATTTAACTCCGTTATGGTCATTAGTTACCTCAGCTGTGTACCTCCTGTGTGAGTGTGAGTTGTCTGTCTTCCGTTGTCTATTATATTTACCTATTCAGACTTTTATAATTGTGCCTTTAAGTCGTATTTGTGTGTTTGTTCCCACAAAAACTCAAAATTTTCGAAAAATAGCTCACTAAAGTTACGGGTGGCACTGGTTTAAAAAGTTCGTGTACATTTCGTGTTTTGTTTCACTGTCAAACATCTTCAGTGTTGTTTATAATTTAACCATGAATCTTATTCAAACAAACAACTCATACAAATCATTGACTTCTATTATCAAAATGCGTGCTCTGTTAAGAAAGTTCTGCCTCAATGTATACAAAAAAAAACGAATAAAAAAACATTAAGTTCGTCCGGGCCAAACTTTTAATAAATTCACCTTAGGGTAAAGGAAACATTAGAACCCATTATGACCCACAAATACCAATTTTTAGACATATTCATGGAAAAACGTGGCAAAAATCATGAAAATACCGAATATCTGGAGGTATACAAAAAACTTGGACCTATGCATACAATGTTTCTCTACCAGAGCTAGAACCCATTCTGACCAACAAGTACCAGATTTTAAACAAATCCGTGAAAAAATGTGATATAAACCATCAAAATACCGAATATCGGGAAGTACCGTTATATGGGGCTATACCAAATCGTGGACCTATCAATACAATGTTTCGCCACTGGAGCTAGAACCCATTATGACCAGCAAATACCAATTTTTAGACAATTCCGTTATAAGGTGTGGCAAAAATCATCAAAATACGGAATACCAAAATGTGGGCCGATAAATCATTTCCAATACCAACCATCCAAAATTAGTTCTGCTATTTTTTTTACGCTCTGCGTCAAATAATGTAAGCTATATCGTAATTTCAACAGAGAGACGGAAAGACAGACATCGTTAAATCGACTTAGAATTTTATGCTGATTATGAAAATATATACTTTATAAGGTCTACGACGAATATTTAGGGATGTTACAAACGGAATGGCAAAGTTACTTTACACTCCATTCCGAGATGGAGGGTATACAAACAGAATTGTCGATTTTGGAGTGAAGATCAGCCAGAAGCAGCGCAAAAGCTGCCAATAAATCCAGAAAAATTCACTGTTTAGTCCAGTTTATGGACTGGCCTGTACTTCTTCAAAGATGCTGGGAATCGTAACGTAACTGCAGTGGCGAGCACAATAGGGAGACCCCCTAATATAGTATTATCATAGATGTCAGCCTTCGGAAATCGCTCCAGCTTCGGAACAAAATGAGGTAGGTTGACAAAATTTTATTAAAATGTGTGTAAGGTCAGCAGGACTTTTAGTATTGAAAATGGGCTTAATAGGTCAACGTTTTTGTATAGCCGTACCGAGAGATTTAAGGTTTTTTGAGTTTCAGTCACAATTTTAACCCGAATTTGCTGTAAACTGCAGCATTATATAAGAAACGTCATGCATAGTACTGTCAATGGTCCCCATATAACGGTACATCCCTACATTCGTTATTTTGATGATTTTGTATCAAATATCGAATTTTCCTAAAATAAAACTAAAAGACTAAAAATTGCCTATGCAGGCCACGTCTTAGTATTTGAAGTTCGGTATCTGTTCTACACCCTATGAAAAAAAATTACTTAGAAGAACCACCTCTTCGTATATCCACCATATAAGGGGTTTAATTTTTTCCTTTTTTTTTAATTTTTTCAAGTTCCTTCAAATTTGTGGAGGGCATTAATGGTTGGTCCCGGCCGAACTTAACTGCTTTTTTACTTCTTTTGGTTTTATTTGCGTTAACAAAGAAATCTATCTGTAGGTTCAGCTGACCATGAGGAAAATCAGGACCAACAAAGATTGACCAAATTTTTTTTTAGTCCAAATTCCGCCACACTTTCCCAAATTTTATATATGGGAGCTACATCTAACTATGCACAATATAATTTTCATATTAATTTTGGAACCAAATTTCGTTACACATTCAAATTTTCTTTAAAATTGGAGATAGGTGTTTGGTGCCGAGTATGGCAGCTATATCGAAATCTGAACCGATTTTAATATAATTTGGTAAATTTATTGTTGTTCCATATTTTGTCACTCATTCCGCATTTCATTGGATTCCAAATTTGTTGCAATCGAATATAGATATTGTGTAATCGAATATAGATATCGTGTCCGCCGTTCGCTGAAGCATAAGTGAATGCTACTGGAAGCGTCCACGGATTGCGGACAGTGTAACACCCGATAGATATATCGGGTAGCTGCGAATTAAAAAAGCAGTCGGGGAAAGTTCTGCAGTTTCCGGGGGAAGAGTCTCGGACTAAATACCAGAGACTCGACGAGGCGAAGCTACTGACGCCCCCTAACTATCCAGTCGACGGACCAGCAATGGACTCCCTAACGCTGGGATGTTACATAAACGGTGTCCATCAGCGTTCCAAGGTTTGCAGTCAGGGTACCGACTGTATTCGAACGGTTGCTTCGTCGATACCTGGCCGTCTCGACGAGTAGACCAAGTTTAGTTGTCAAGTCCTTACTATGGTAGGGAGGCTATGTCATGGTGGACATCGTCACCTTCACAATCCAAAAGTTTTATGGAGAACCATAGACAAAAAAAAAACAAAAGCAACAAAACCAAATCCAGGCACAGTTTAAACCGCCTCGTTGAAGGCATTAACCCAGGACACGGCCACGGACATGATTATAAATGGGGTTGGGTATTCGACTCAACGTACGTATGTGAGAACATTCAAAGACTTGAAAGAATCAGAATCCTGAGGTTTAGCCACATGAGGAGCTCGACGTCACTGTCATACCCTCATCTCAGATTAATCAACCCAAATCGTTAATCATTTATCGTGCTGAGCCGGGGGAAAACGGGGAAACTCGGTGGATGTTCATTGAGAACCGTCTGAGGTCCCAAGAGGTGTCAGTTCGGCAGCGCCACCCTCTTTAAAGGAATGAAGGTCATCTGCAGCGAAAACGAGGAGTCCAGAAACTTCCTTGTAACCGCAGTAGCTGGCTTTCACGGACTTTGGGAGGGGAGCGCGATAGCAGCTTCATCCCTGAAGAAAATACCCTGTAGAAAGGTATTATCAGCATGGGTGCCTCTAACTCTACCTCCAACAGAGAAAAGATTAGAACGTGTATCGTCGCTAAAAAAGAATTTAAACTTAATCTTCCTTAAAAATTTCAGCTGTGGAGACGCCACGGGGGTTAGACTGGAGACACGATCTCTCTAAAAATATGTTTACCCTGTTAAACGAGACGAGACTTTTCAAAAAAAAATCTTTACAAACATGGATGAATCTCTCGTACTGAATTGGAGGGTTTCCACCGAATGCTCCTGCTCGGATCATCGGAGGATTACATATCAAATCTCAGTAGAGGGATGCATTAGAAACCTCATAGGAATCGTAGAAAGGCCCATCGAGCCAAACCAGAAAGAGTGGACCGACAGATATCGACCACACCGGAAAACAAATTTTGGAATGGGTGGAATTTGAAGTAAATTGGAATCTTATTTCGTATTTAATGAGTGATAAAATTATTATGAGAGATAAAAATATAAAAATTGTAAGGAAGGTATCAGAAGGAGCCAATCTTTACAGCGAATCTTGTGTTAGTAGAAATATTAGGCTGTGTGAAATTTGAAGAGAACCGAATGCTTATTCTGCAATTTATGAGAGTTTTTACTATTCAAAATGGTATGGATGGTAGCAGAAAGAACGGGGAAGTACTAGAAATAATGGACCGATATTTCCCATCTCCAAACTCGATCTAAGTTTGATAGTTTGGACCATATTGGATACTTCCTTCGGTAGTTATGTTGCACTGTAGACAGACAGATACACGGAAGGACCCCCTTAGATCTACTTTGGATTGAATTTGATCCAAAGAGACCTAGGGTCTAAAGCCGTTATTGCAATGAGGCACATTTTGACCATATCAAGTTATATATACCCTCTGTAGTCATATGGCTGAGGGTATAATAAAGTGTTCATTTTACTAGATGTAAGCAGTAAAGAATTTTGACAAAATTCCAAAAACAATTCTATTCCAAAGAGAACATATGTGTTCGAAAACTGAAGTATGTCATCAGCAATTTCCACCTTTAGGATTTGTTAATATATTTAACGAGTATCTATTGTGTACATAGCCGAAAACAAGTTGTAAAATATGTACCTGGAGGCAGTACCACATTTTGTGAAATCTTTTAGTTGTTATTTGCTGTCGATGTTATTTTTGCTGCCACCCTCAGGAAAAGTAGAATACATAATTTTAGAGTGACCCTTTACGGATTTTATAGATTACATTAAACTAAGAGCAATTTAAATACAATTCAGTTGTTCTTAGACAACAGAGGTGGTATATGATTGTCAGACACCTTATATCAGCACTCTACCATTGCACCCAAATGGAAGAAAAGCTCCGTTTATGGGCATAAAAATGAACCAACCCCAATTTCAAATCTTATTTCACATATTGAAAAGTTTCGGTTGGACTGGCAACCCCAATTTAATGTTCTATTTGTATTTTTCGCCTTTTCAAATATTTACATTTTTACCGAAATTTTAGCTATTTTATTTGCATGCGTTCTATTGGTATTGCCTCCACTACTGTTGTTGTCGTTGTTGCTATTGTCGCTGTCGTTCCTCCGCCGGCCGTTCGGTCATTTGATTATGATGTTGTTTATAAAGCCAAACGATTGCCTCAAGGATTATTTGTTGGATTTTTAATTACAAATAGCATTTATGGCAAATTACGCGGCCGGGCGCTGTGGCATGTTTAATTCATAATCTATTGAAAAATTTACCAAAATACAAAGGCCATTTCCAAAATGCGCTACAAAAACTAAACCAAATAGAAAGCAGCGTAAATTTCAAATTCTAGAATTTTTAAAGTAAGTACATTAAGAGTGAAATTTAAATTTAATGCATATTTCAAAGCGACAAAAAATTAATTCCAAACCAAAAATTAAAAATATGGAAAAATAATTGTTAACAACATTAGAGAAAAGTGCTGAATGTTCACATATTTTACCAATTTTCTTCTCATTTAGAAATCTGCTGACTTTCATAGTTCAAAATACATTTTTTATACCCTCCACCATAAGCTATATCATATTGATTCTGTTTTCGATACCTCGAAATATTCGTCGAGGACCTCAAAATGTGAGATAAAAAACTGCAAAAAAGTCAAACGCCATAATTTTATTGAATGAAAATGTCGGATATAGCATCAAGTTTTAGAATTAGTTTAGATTTGTTCGAATTGGTCACCATTGGCAAGAATTATGGCCTTCAAAGGTCAATGAAACCGTCACACGCTGCTCAAACGCTAGCTTGAGGTGATCGAGAAACCTCATTGTGACCAGTCTTAGGTGGCGCGTCCTGTTGGAATGTCCAAGGTCTGCCGCCAAATTGTTTTTCTGTATTTCAAAAATTTTAGTCACAATTACCAACCAAATCAGCTGCAACTTAACATTTGGGGTTCTCCCTGCAGAGATCCATTAATTGCCGTAGCTCCATACAACATTAACTCCCAATTTTCGGTATTTTAAAGGTTTCTGTCACAATTTGCACAAAAATTAGATGGTAATATGGGTTTCGGGTTATATACCCCCAGTCGTAGACCTACAGAGGGAATATATAATTTTATAGGCCAAAACCTCATCGATATAACGGTTTTATACCCTAGGTCTCTTTGAATCAAATCCGTTTCAGGGCATTTGGAGTCGATCTAGGGCTGTTAGTCCGTGTGCATGATAACTGTCGAAGGGAGTATCCGATTTGGTCCAAACTTAGTACATCGTAATATAATTATGAAACTTAGATCGAGTTCAAAAATGGACAACATCGGACCACTTCTTTTGGTACGTCCCCCACTCATAGATCCTTCAATTTTGTTCACACTTTGGACATACTAATATTCGTATTAGCTCTAGATCCTTTGCGAAAATGGACAATATCGATCCACTCCATCATATACCTCACCCAAAACGGATTGAAATATGAATAATTATATCTCATAATAAAATGCAGAAAAAGCATCTGATTTATTCTAAACTGCAAACATCCCAATATTTCTACAAATGCAAGATCTGTTTAGAAGCTGGTAGATATTGGCCCACTCCTTCTGGTACCTCGCCCACTAAGGGGTCAAGATTTTAAATAACAAAACACTCATAAAAGCGAAATAAACATTTCCCATATTCCAATATTTCTACTAACACAGGATTTGGTGTGAAGTTGATAGATATCGGCTCTCCACCTCTGGTACCTCCATCACTAAGGGTCACAATTGTCAGTATTTTTATCTCTCATTGGTAAAAGTCAACGATTCAAACTTAGTATTTGTAAATATCTCTCAATTTATTCGCATAAAATTGGAAATAAATTTTCTATTTTCTTTCAATTTTGCTCTTACCAATATTTGTATCAGAATTAGATGAAGTGGAATACTTCGGTCCGTTATATTTGGTACCTCACGTATATTTCAACATTTTATAAAAATTATCACATTTCTTAAATAAAATGTCAACGAAAGAGTTAATATAGTCCAAATCTGGAATTGTCTGAGAAAAGAGTTCCTTTGAGTACTTAACCCCCTGGGAGAGAATTGTCTATATAGGTCCCCGATATATTGTCGCCATTCAACCATACCCCCGATATTCGGTATTTTAATTATTTAAGGACATTATCCACGGGAATTGTTTCAAATTTCGTATTTAGAGGCCCCAGACCCAATAAGATTTTAACCAAATTTTTAGGGGATTCCAAATTCGTTTCAAATGGTGGAGGGTATAAAAAGTTCGACCTGGCCGAACTTTGCTGTTTTTATTCCCTACAACACTATGTGTTTTTAACACCTCGAAATATTGGTTTCCCACATAGGAAAGGATATATGGATCATCCTATCTCACCGAGCTGATTCGATCTAGCTATGTATATCCGTCCATCTGTCCATGTTAATTTGTAATCACGCTACAGGTCGCGTGATCGTGACCATGTCGCTACAATCGCATAAAAAGATGCGAATAATGATGATAATATAGATTTTGTAGAATTTTGAAATATTTTTTATTTTGTTTCATATTTTTTATCGCATGCGATTTTTTCAATTTGACTTATAATATTGAAGTGTACATTTTGTAATATTTATAATAACCCAAACCTGTGTTGGGCTTTGCAATTATCGTCCGAACCTCAGGCTCAGAAGGGCTAAGCCTATTGTTTTCAAAGATGTCCCCAATATATTTAGGGGTTGAAATGAACGTTATAAAGGTCACAAATAGAAACCAAAGGACACGAAATCTCACATGATGTTAGAGTTTAGGATAGCGGATAGAATAGACCACTACTGTGAAAAAATACCAACAACCCCATTCTACAGAAACGCTGATAATAACTTACAGGCGAGATTCAAAATACCCAAAAGGCGAACTTCTGGCATTTATATGCTGATTACGTTGACGAATATAGATGGGTCTAAATTTGGAGATACACAGGAACCTCTTGCATTTGGAGATGATCGCAAAATATTTAGGGGTACAAATGAACTAAAAACAGAAAAAATTTCCTGATCACACAATTGAAACCAATCGACACGGAATTTTGCATGAGAAGAGCATCATATTTTAGAATAAGTTTTGATTTTGGCACGAATTATGGCCTTAAAACGGCCAATGAAACCCTCACACGCAGCCCGAATGTTGCTCTGCTGTATGCCAACCTTACTTTCCAAAATACTCCAGACCCAAAAGTCCAACGGATTGGTATCCGGAGATTTTGGTAGTCATTTTGCGCTGGAAATGAACCGAAGAACCTCATTTTGTAACCATTCTTGGGTGGTGCGTGATGAGTGCGGTCTGCGGCCCAAATGTTTGCGTGCCCGAGGCTTTAATACTCCCTCCATTTATTCTGATGCCACGGTCGATGAATACGGGCGGAGAGCGACCGTCGGATGTTACGGCGGCCTACACCATCACCATGGCCGACGCTTGAGTTCTGGTGGACAACCAAAGGTAAAACCAAATTCGGCAGTTTACCACTTTCGGCCAAGCGAAGCAACTCTTTAGCTCGTTTTAGTCTATTTTCTTTCTGTTGCGGTGTAAGTTCGTGCACTTTTTGGAATTTCAATGGCTTTACCTCGAGCTCATTTTTCAATGTTTTCCGAATGGAATATTGCCATATGTTTAGCTCACGAGCCATTTTTCGGCCACTACGACGCGGGTTTCGATCAAGTCGCTTCTGTACTTTTCGAACCATTTCTGCTGATGTTGCTGTTTTAATCCGTACACTTTCTTGACGTCGGGCTACGCTACCAGTATCACGGTAACGAGAGATGGTACGAGACACAAAAGATTTATTCACATTTAAATGCTGGAGTGCTCTAACGATAGCCACTTGCGGTTTTCCAGCCAAATATAAAGAAATCACAGCATAACGCTTGAATTCCATGAAGAATATTTTTTTTTTTTTTTTTTTTTTTGGAAAATTCTCACCATAATGCTTTTATACGCTTGTAAACAATATAATGAGCTGTCACTGGATTAATTTTAACAGCTGTCGGACGAGTCGTTTAGAAATGACAACAATCTGAAGTTGTAGTTTGCAGTTTTTTCATCTCACCTTGTACTTTTAATAACGTTTAAATTACGATAATCTTCCCTTAAGGAGTGAGAACGCTTCTTGGCATGCTCATATTTCAAAATAGATGAATGTAACATGTGTTTCTACTTGCCCGATTCTATGGCGGTGATAACTTATCTTTTCATTTCTAAGGATTCGTTAGCATCGAGTGCTGTCATTTGCTTCCTTATTGAAGGTTTAGGTAAGAATACATTACTGATCATTTTGTCCATTCGATCATTATTATTATTAAGACAATCCATTTCCAAGCCATCCTTTAGGGAATAAATAGCTGAATCGCCTTCAAAATTATTACTTTTCCGTGCTGTTCTAAATTCCAAATTATTGAAAAGTGTGTGGAACAAAGAACGAATTTGTTCTCGCTAAATATTTTATTGTCGAATTAGCAAAGTATGGATTGTAAACAATAAAGCAATCGATTATTGTTATAAATTATTGTGTGATTCCATGAATTGCAAAAATAATATTTCTAATGTTTTTACATACATCGATAGAATGTATGTCAGTGTATGTATGTTCGTGAGTATTGGCATTACCGCTGCAACTATCCCAAAATAGTTGTTGACAACAATAATACTAGTTTTGGCACCGACACCTCAAAACGTAGAATGTTCGTATCACAAATGTAAAAATATGCACATTTCCTCCCCCCTCCCTTGCCATTCATTCATGCCATTCCGATATTGAATCTATTCGATAAATATCGAAATATTCATATTCCGAGGTAAACCAAGGTATTCATTGGCAAAGGTATGCATGTTCGTATATAGTTTTTATACCCTACACCACTAGGTGGTCAGGGTATTATGTCTTTGTGCATTTGTTTGTAACAGGCAAAAGGAAACGAGATAGACCCACAGTTCCTTTTGATGATCTGCATAGAATCACATTCTGAGTCGATTTATGCATGTCCGTCCGTCCGTCCGTCTGTCCGTCCGTCCGTCCGTCTGTCCGTCTGTCCATGTATTTTTGTAAACAAAGTACAGTTCGCATTTATTGCCCTATCCAGATGAAATTTTGCACAAATCATTTGTTTGGCCCAAGGACGAACCCTATTGAAATTGGAGATAATCGGTAAAAATTTAGATATAGCTCCCATATATATCTTCGTCCGATTTGCCTTTTATTGTGCACCAAACGTGTAATATCAGCCCGAATAGTATGGAATTTTGCACATACAACCAAATTAGGCCTGAAAATAAGTATGCCAAATTTTATCGAAATCGGTTCAGATATAGCTATAGCTCCCATATATATTGTTCATCCGATTTGTTATTTTTGTCCTCCGCAGCCGTAATATGCACTCTGTAACAACAATATTTGGGGAAATATATCAAATGCAGCTCAGAAATACCTTTGCTAAATTTTATCGAGATCGGTTCAGATTTGGATATAGCTCCCATATATAACTTCGTCCGATTTACCTTTTATTGTGCACCAAACGTCTAATATTTGTCCAAATGGAATGGAATTTGGCACTTACTACTGAATTGAGTCTAGAAGCTAGTATGTCAAATTTGGTGAAGATCGGTTCAGATATAGCTATAGCTCCCATATATATTGTTCATCCGATTTGTTATATTTGTTACCCACAGCCGTAATATGCACTCCGTAACAACGATATTCAGGGAAATATATCAAATATAGCTCAGAAATATCTTTGCCAAATTTTATCAAGATCGGTTCAGATTTGGATATAGTTTCCATATATATTTTTATCCGATTTCAAATTAATTTCGCACCAAATGGACAATACAAGTCCGAATTTAAAAGATACAAATGCTTCGGCATATTTAGTCCTTTGAATTTTAAATTATAATTATAATCATAGGATGTATGATTGAATTCTCCCATAAAAACTTTTAATTATTAAGTGGAGCTCAACTAAATTAGCAAAGTGGTGTAGGGTATCATAAAATCGGCCCCGCCCGACTTTAGGACTTTCTTTACTGGTTTTGCATTGCTTTTCTGTGGGATCGGTATGGCATAGATGATTGTGCAATGTTTATGAATTATTTAATTTAATTGCTTCAAAAATGCATTGAGCTTATAATTGGGGTTAGCTCTGTTACAGCGAACACATGGCGAACGGTGAGATTGACCATTGATATTAGGATTTATTAGGGGTGGTTATATTTTGTTATGCCCTCAGCTGTATGACAATGGAGGGTAAATGAATGGATTTGATCTAAAAGGGGCTCATTCAAGACAAGGGGCTCGTTCAAGACTGTAGAGTCCAGCAACACACGGAAGACCCTTCATCTGACTGATGTACAGAATAAATATCCATGGTTGTATCTGAATTGGTCCAAACATTACACCAGGGTAGCAGAGTTGAGGACGAATGCTATTTAATTTTGTGGTATTCGTGCGAGATTTATATAAGCCATACATGCCCAAATTAGATGCATTTTTGTAGATAAAAACAATTTCATCCTGGAAGAAAATATGTCAAAACTGAAAATCGGTTCAGATACCGCTATATCTCCCATATATTTGTTAAACCCGATTTGATACATATTGTGTATATATCAGTATAGGAAACAGCCTAGGTATACCGTTCTAAAGGAACATGGAAACAGCTCACAAGTTCACGGTGAGACGAAAAACTGCAACCAACTTCAGACTGCTGTCGTTTCTATGCCACTCGTCCGACAGCTGTTAAAATTATTTCAGTGACACCTCATTATATTGTTTACAAGCATACAAAAGCATTTTGGTGAGAATTTTCCAGAACAAAAGTTTGTCGTGATGGGTTTCAAGCGTGATAGTGTAATTTCTTTATATTTGGCTGGAAACCACAATTGGCTATCGTTAGAGCACTCCAGCGTTTAAATGTGAATAAATCTTTTGTGTATCGTACCATCGCACGTTACCGTGAAAGTGGCAGCGTAGCCCGACGTCAAGGAAGTGGACGGAAGAAAACAGCAACATAAGCAGAAATGGTTCGAAAAGTAAAGAAGCGACTTGATTGAAACCCGCGTCGCAGTGGCCGAAAAATGACTTGTGAGCTGAACATATCGCAATATTCCATTCGGCAAATATTAAAAAATGAGCTCGGGGTAAAGCCATTGAAATTCCAAAAAGTGCAAGAACTTATACCGCAACGGAAAGAAAATAGACCATAAAGAGCTAAAGAGTTGCTTCGCTTGGCCGAAAGTGGTGAACTGCCGAATTTGGTTTTCTCTGATGAGAAAATATTCGTTGTCCAGCAATTTGTAAGCATTCGAAAAAAATTATCGTGTTTACTTGCCAAAGGGGTCAGCTGAAAATGTGCATTTTCGGTTCGCCACCAGAACTTAAGCACCGGCTATGCTGATGGTGTGGGTCGCCATAACAGCCGATGGTTGCTCTCCGCTCGTATTAATCGGCCTTGGCATCAGAATAAATGCCAAATATTATTGCGAAAATATCCTGGTGTATTAAAGCCTTGGGCACGCAAACATTTTGGCTCAAACCTTGGACATTATAACAGAACTCAGCGCCATTGCACGCACAACCCAAGAATGGCTAAAAAATTAGGTTCCTCGCTTCATTTCCAGCGCACAATGGCCACCAAAATCTCCGGATACCAATCCGTCCGTTGGACTATTGTGTCTGGAATATTTCGGAAAGCAAGGTTGGCACTAAAAAATACGAAAGTGTCGATCAAGCAAGCGCTTCGCCGGGAATGGGCCAAAATACGGCAGAGTAACATTCGGGCAGCGTGTGACGGTTTCATAGGCGGTTTGAAGGCCAATGGTGACCAATTCGAACTAACTTATTCTAAAATTTGATGCTATTTCGATATTTTTGCTTTCATTCAAAAAGTTTAAAAAAGTAAAAGTTATTGCGTTTGACTTTGACTTTGTTGCAGTTTTTTTTTATCTCACCCTGTATATACCTCTTTTTCAATCCCAAAACGCCTGCAGACCAAACGCACATCTGAGTAAAAATT
Organism: Musca domestica; assembly: GCF_030504385.1. NCBI lineage: Eukaryota > Metazoa > Arthropoda > Insecta > Diptera > Muscidae > Musca > Musca domestica. Next base: position 127,480 of record NW_026712329.1, on the reverse strand, counting down.
TTATTAATCTACTTCAATTCGATCGGAATCTAGAGTGATTTCCACAGACGGACAAACTGTCGGACATCGTTAAATCGACATTGAATTTTATGCTGAACAAGAATATAGTTTGTGAGGCCTAAAATGTATATTTCGAGGTGTTACAGACGGAATAAACAAACTTAATATTCCCTCCATACCATGGTGGAGGGTATAAAAACATTTCCTTAAACAATTCAAAATAACATACCCTAATGTTCATTCTTATGTCCGTTTATTTTGGAACACATAACCAAATTCTATACAGTAGCCCAACAAATCGATTTATGTTTCATTTGGTTTTTGGGGCTAGGTTTGCAGCTATTCAATACGGATGACACAGAATAGATTCCGACCGACCATCGTTGATGGGTTCAGAGGCAACACATTTAAGTGGAGTGTCAAGAGCAATTGTAACAAAACCATTATTGGCAAATTTGGTAATAGTTGAAAATAAGGTTTTCATTCTGAGGTTTATTCATAGCAACGATAAATAACAAATACCAATGGTCATCACAGTTAACAATTTAAAGGGGTTAGGGTATGTTTGTGTGTGTGTGTGCGTGTAGTATCTAGTAGTTTGGTGTTCAAGCATAACACTCCAATGAAGTGTTGTTCAATTTCGTTATTTTATTAACATTTTTTTCAAATCTATCCAAATGTAGGTTAATTAATCAGGTATGGCGTATTTACAGTCTCTTGGGCAGCTTCGATAAGTTTCAATCTCATATCACCTTATATTAATAATAATTTCCTATTTCAAAGATTCTAAAGTAACCCCCTTCGGAACTTCCTGTAGCATAGCGCCACATTTCTGCTGGAATTTGTTAAAGGAGAATCTATATATTTTTTTCTGATTTTCGATAAGGGCCTCGTTTCAGAATTGTATGTAAGACATGCAATTGCCCGCTACTTCGTCAGCGAAAAATCCATCTTAAAATTTTGATTCATTCCAAGAGTTCGTGTCAGGACTTTTTAGTACTCCAAATGCATAATATTTTGTATCTAATTTAGTATCATTTAGTACACTTTAGTACAAATTTCCATAACTATCTATCATTTAAAATTCAGGATTTCAACTCTACCGACTTACCCAAAATTTAAATTGTACTAAATTTAGTAACATTTAGTACACATAAGTACGACTTTCCAAAACTACCTACATACCTCAGTCCTACATTGCAATAGTTATATCAATTCAAAATTTCAGGATTCCAAACTCTATGGGTCCTCCCAAAATTTAAATTGGACCAAATTTAGTACAATTTAGTACACACAAGTACGAATTTCCAAAACTACTAACATACCGTAGACCTACAATGCAATAGTAACCTTATTTCCAAATTTCAGGATTCCAACGCCATTGGTTCTCCCAAAATTTAAATTGTGCCAAATTTAGTACCATAAGTACGAATTTCCAAAACTACTTACATTCCTCAATCCTAGAATGCAATGTTATTCTAGTTCCTAAATCTCACAATCCCATCTCCATCGGTTCGCCCAAGTCGAAATTGTGCCAAATTTAGTACCATGATGACCTGATGCAAACTTCAAACAATTTTTATACTCTCCATTATGGTATGGATATTCAGTTTGTCACTCCGTTTGCAAGACCTCAAAATGTCGATTTAGCGATATCCGTCTGTGGAAATATCTCCAGGTTAAATCTCCCGGTTTCAGATCTATCCCTTCACCCAGTACCAAATTTAGTACTTCTCGTACAAATATAAGACGCGTTTTCAAACCACCGCCAAATCTCAACAGTTTTCTAAATCTCAAATTACAGAATTTTATATCTATCCCATGGTAAAATTAAGAAGGTAAATTCTTTTCAAATGAGCATTTTCTGTAATTTACCTTGTCAAATGTCACTGCATAAAAAATAAGTTCTCACCTATGATTTATGTATTTAAATTGCACCATGATCAATGTCAATGATTGTACCATGATCAGCCAATACCAAATCCACCTCCTTCTCTCAATCCTAGACATCAACAGTTATCGCGGAATATAATTTACGGTTTCAGCCCTATCCCAAACTCATCTTCAAATCTAATCCTCAGATACTAAAAGTTATTTAAATATTAAATTTCAGAGATTTATCACTATCCCTTCACTTAATATCAAATATAGTACCATTCAGTACTTTTCGTACTATCATAGTACACATTTCCGAAACCACCTCCTCCACTAAATTTCAGATTTCAAGTAGTATCTGTTCATCTAATACCAAATTGTACCAAATATAGTACAATTTAGAATTTTTTTCCAAACAACTCTCTCTTTATCACAAACCAAGCCCCAAGAGGGAACCCAATACAAATTTTCAAAATTCCAGCCTCATTCGTTCACATTTTCAAAACCACATTAATATATTAAACTTACTTTACATACCAATTTCAAGTTCCAGCTCTGTCCTTATACATAATACCAAATAGTACTATTTTAGAAGTTAAGTACCATTTAGCACTTTTCATAACGTTAGAATTTCCAAAACCCCTTTTGTACAGCTATTCTGCACTGCATTAAATTTAGAATTCCAGCTCATTTCTTTTGTCCAATAGAAAGTATTACATTTTTAGTACTTTTCGTTCCCTTTTAGTATATATTTCCAAAAAATATTCTAACAATTTTTTTATCGTTAAAGCTGTAAGGAAAGGTCAATAGTCGGGTGGGCCAACTATATGATACCCTGCACCACCATCCGAATTTAGAAGAGGTCGCGTAACAAGTAGATCATACTTCGATAAAGATTATATTAAAAATATTTATTGGAGCAATAGGTATACCAGACCGAGTTTCATTAAATGCTAAAATTCGGTTGAATATGAAAAAATCTATTCATTTTGGGCTGATATAACATATATGGTGAGCAATAACCATAAAATCGGATGAAGATGTATATCGAAGCTGTATAAAAATCTACACCGATCTCGATAACATTTGGGAGAGGTATTTTCAAGCAGTATCTGATGCCCGATATCAACTGTCATTGTTGTGGAGTTCAAATTAAGCATGTGAGGAACTTAGACACCTAAATCGGATGAAACATATGTATGGGAGCTATAGCTATATCTGGACCGATTTTCTAAAAATTTGAAGTACTTGCTTTTAGGCTGAATTCCGTCGAAATTGCCAAAATTCAGTTCATTTGCTTTGATATTAGCCAATATGATATTTGGTGCACAAAAAAACTGAAATCGGATAAGGATATATATGGGAGCTATATACAAATCTAAACCGATCTTGACAAAATGTAAAACATTTATTCCAGCTCCATCTGTTGCTCCAAATTTAAATTGTACTAAATTTAGTACCATTTAGTACTTTTCGTATACATAAGTACACACTTCCGATCTCCTTACATCGACTCTACTCCTCATCCGTGATTCCCATTCCAGATTTGACATTTTATGTTCTAACCATGTTAGCGATGCGAAATGGTACCAAATATAGTTCATTTTAGTTATTTTCGTACACTTATAGTGCAAATTTCTCTGATACATCCACCATACACTCCATCAGTGACCCTCATTCCATATAGAAAGGGTATTATATTTTATACTTTTTAATACTTTTCGTACCGTTACAGTACGCATTTCAAAAAAATGCTGCCTTATCTGACCCATTCGAACCAAGAGGAACTCTCACCCAAATAATTAAAATACAGCGCGAGTTGAAAAAACTGCAACCAACTTCAGACTATTGTCATTTCTAATCCACTCTTCCGACAGCTGTTAAAATTATTCCAGTGACAGCTCATTATATTGTTTACAAGCATACAAAAGCATTTTTTTTGAGAATGTTCCAGAAATTCGTGATGGAATTCAAGCGTGATAGTGTGGTTTCTTTAAAACTGGCTATCGTTAGAGCATTCCAGCATTTAAATGTGAATAAAGAAAATAGACTCGAAAGAGCTAAAGAGTTGCTTCGCTTGGCCGAAAGTGGTGAACTGCCGAATTTGGTTTTCTCCGAAGAGAACACATTCGTTGTCCAGCAGTTTGTAAGCAAACAAAATTATCGTGTTTACTTGCCAGCTGAAAATGTGCAACTTCGGTTGGCCTCCAGAACTCAAGTTACGGCCATGGTGATGGTGTGGGCCGCCATAACAGAGGATGATCGCTCTCCGTTTATATTATTCGACCGTGGCTTAAGAATAAATGCCGAATATTATCGCGAAAACATTCTGGAGGGTGTATTAAATCCTTGGGCACGCAAACATTTTGGCCGCAGACCTTGGACATTCCAACAGGACTCAGCACGCGCCACCCAAGAATGGTTACAAAATAAGGTTCCTCGCTTCATTTCCAGTGCACCGCACAATGGCCACCAAAATCTCCGAATACCAATCCGTTGGACTATCGTGTCTGGAGCAAGGTTGGAAAGCAAGGTTAGCATTAACAAATACCTAAGTGTTGATCACCTCAAGCAAGCGGTTCGCCGGGAATGGTCAAAATACCGCAGAGCAACATTCGGGCAGCGTGTGACGGTTTCACTGGCCGTTTGAAGGCCAAAGGTGACCAATTCGAACAAATCTAAGCTTATTCCAAAATTTGATGCTATTTCCGACATTTTTTGCTTTCATTCAATATAATTTAAAACAAGTAAGCAAAGGCTATAGTCGTGCGGGGCCGACCATGTGATGACCTACAACACTGCAATATGTTAGAAGCCCCTTATGTCCAAATCCATTTTAAAAGGCTTCGCTTTTCAAATTATGTCACTGAGCACTACCCATATTAACGAATTCTGTCGCTCTCTTAGTTGTTGTGGTCCATTTTACAGATAAATATAATCCAATGGTCATCCAAATTGCTAGAATTCTTCCCTGTTCATAACGCTCTTTTCAGGCATGTCGATTGGCTTCAATTGTGTGATCAGGAATTTTTTTTTCTGTTTTTGGTTCAATTGAACCCCTAAATATTTTGCGATGATCTCCAAAAATTTTGCGATCATCTCCATTTTATGAGATTTCTTTTAGATATTATTTTTTTATGCCATAAGGGCATTCTGAATTGACAAAATTTGTCAAAATCGGTTCAGCCATTCTTGAGATATAAGCATTCTAGCTAACAACCCCTTCCTTTCTATATAAACATTGTATATATTTCGCTATATATATCCGATATATTTACTATTAGTATCTACGTAATGGTCAGAATTGACCTGTTCGTCTATTTGTGATTTCGCTGGGATTAATAATATTCGCGGTTTAATGGAAAATTTGGCCTATTTCACCCACTAAATATTACCCGATGACCATAAAAATTGGAAGGCTGCTGCCCAGCCCTAAGCTCTAGCTCCATGCTAACTTCCGCGTCGATTGGTCTATAATTGCGACCTGTAGAGCAACTGCAAAATCAGGAAAATTTTCAGTTTTTGTTTTATTTCAACCTATAATGCGATCATCTCCAAAAACAATAGGGTTCTATTCTGACCCTATCGCCACCTCCATTTTTAATTTCGTGATGATCGGGCCATAATTGCGACCTGTAGAGTGATTACAAATTAACATGGACAGACGGACGGACGGACATACATAGCTAGATCGATTCTGCTCGGCGAGATAGGAAGATCCATATATACTTTCCTATGTGGGAAACAAATATTTCGAGGTGTTACATACTTTTTGGTCAATTAAACTTATAATACCCCCAACACATAGTGTTCTAGGGTATAAAAAATGTAAAATTATGGCGTTTGATTTTGTTGCAGTTTTTTTTATCTCACCCTGTATATGTTTCCTCCGAATAGGTGTTTGAGTCTTTCACTTTCGTATAAATTCCCATTATGCACGTTTATTTCTTACGGATAGCTTTACTAAATATGCATAGTCTTGCGGGCATCATACATATAGTCGGCCATGTCCGACTTTTGACATTTCTTTACTGGTTTACTTTATGTCATCCTTTTGAGTTTAGCCTGTAATTTCACATGCAAATGATTATCCAAAAATAACTAATACACTCACACAATTTCGCTAGCAAACTCACTCAATTCAGTTTATTTGCCGTAAGTCACTTCAGCTTCCAACATTGAAAAACTTCCGTAAATAATTCCACTCAGCCAACACTAAAATGTTTTGTAATTTAATTAAGCCCCATCGTAATCTTATCAAAATTTATTAACTAATAATTCTTTGCCATGGACAGCGCTGGCCGACCACCACCAGTTAAGTGAAAGTAAAAGAATTAACTTAATTTTCACTGACATCATTCTATTATTATTCATGTTCGTTCTTCGTCTTCTTCTCTTTGGTTCTCTGTAATCTTAATAAAGTTTATTTTGGCGACTATGCCGTAATGGTATGTCAAGGTGTGTGTACGTGAACATATACGTGTACACGGTCATAAAATTAGATATATGCATTTGGATACGTGCCCATCAGGTATATCGGCCATAATGAAATTGAAGGCATCTATTTTCCGTTAACAGTGGCAAATTATCATCATAATCATCAAAACAATCATATCCATAACAACAACAATGAGGATGTCGCTGACGATGATGGCGATGGTGACAACAGCAACACACGCACCAACATCGCATAACCACTAACCCTAGAAGAACTATCGCCGCCACAATTTCAAAACCGTTGTCATTATCGAAATCCTTAAATATCGTGTACGAACATGTCCGAACGTCCAAAAATCTATATTCCATCTCACATTTGGTAAATTGAGTTGTTCAATTAGTCGGTGTGTTGAAGTGGCATAGGTAGGTAGATGTTATATAGGGTATATGAACTTTATCAATTACACTCAAACGATTGCGAACTGTTCGAATATAACGGTGAAACAAGTAAGAAGTAAACAAGTAAAAAGCAGCTAAGTTCGGCAGGACCGAATTTTTATACCCGTCACCATTTGGAAGGAACTTAAAAAATGTCAAAAAACTTCCGGAAACTACCACTTAAATGAAAACTGTTATATGACGACTATACGAAGACGTGGACCTGCTTACAAAATTGTTTGTCATAGTAAATAATGTCACTTGAATCATAAAAATACCGAATATCGGGAGGTACCATTATATGGGGGCTATAAGAAGACGTGTGAGCATGGTAATGCGGCTAGGACCTTTAGAAAATTTCGAAACCATGACCTACATTCATAATTTTCAAATATCAAATTACGACACCCTCATGAGACCCGAGCAGATACTGTCAAAATGATAGCACCATATATATTGTAATTTTTTATACCACCACATAGTGGCATGTAATATGGAGAAGGAAGCGAGATAGACCCATACTTACTTTTGACCCATACGTCTGTCCGTCCGTCTATCCATGTTTTTTGTGAACAAAATGCAGTTCCCATATGTTATCCGATTGAGATGAAATTTTCTATACAATATTTGTTTGGCACAAGGAGATCCCCAATTGAAATAAGTGAGAATCGGTTCAAATTTTGATTTAGCTCCCCTATCTTCAATTGATTTCGGGTTAATTGTGCACCAAATGACCAATATCAGTCCAAATATCCTGAGTTTTGGCACATCCGACCGAATTCAGTCTAGAAGCAAGTATATCAAATTTGGAGAAAAACGGTTCAGATAAAGCTATAGCTCCCATTTAGGGTGAGATAAAAACAAGTAAAAAACTGTAAGTTCGGCCGAGACGAACTTTGAATACCCTCCACCATTTGGAACGAATTTTGCAATTCTCAAAAACAATAAAGTTCGTTAAAAATTCTGTTAAATTAATTAATTAAATAAAAAAAATCTGTTAAATTAATTAATATATATACGACGACATGGACCAGCATAAGTAACTTTTGTCAATATTCAAATGCGAAACTTAAATAAAAACGGGGAGTAATGGAACTAAAATCAGCAAATACGGAATATCGGGAGGTACTGTTATATGGGGGCTATACGAACACGTGGACCTGCACTGACAATTTTCTATCTGAGAGTGTAGTATCCGTTTCGACCATCAAATACCAAATTTGATGATTTTAGCGACATTATTCACCGAAATTGTTTCAAAAAACCGGGGAGTATTTGATGGTTGAAATGGATACTACAGCCTATGACAGAAAATTGTCTGTGCAGGTTCACGTCTTTGTATAGCCCCCATATAACGGTACCTCCCGATATTCGGTATTTTGACGTTTTTAGCTACATTATTCACCGATTTTTTTTTAGTTTCGCCATTGACTTGTTTTTTTTTAATTTTATTAAATGAATGCAAGAAATGTCAGAAATAGCATCAAATTTTAGAATAAGTTTAGATTTGTTCGAATTGGTCACCTTTAGCACGAATTATGGCCTTCAAACGGCCAATGAAACCGTCACACGCTGCCCAAATGTTGCTCTGCGGTATTTCGGCCCATTCCAGGCGAAGCGCTTACTTGATGTTATTGACACTTTGGTATTTTTTAGTGCCAACCTCGCTTTTCAAAATATTCCAGGCACAATAATTCAACGGATTGGTATCCGGAGATTTTGGTGGCCATTGTGCGCTGGAAATGAGGCGAGGAACCTCATTTTGTAATTCTAATAATAATAATAATAATAATAATAATAATAATAATAATAATAATAATAATAATAATAATAATAATAATAATACGGAGGCCACAGTCGATTAATACGAGCGGAGAGCGACCATCGGCTGTTATGGCAGTCCACACCATCACCATTGCCAGCGCTTGAGTTCCCGTGGCCAACGAAAGTGCACATTTTCAGCTGAACCAAAACCAAATTCGGCTGTTCACCACTTTCGACCAAGCGGAGCAACTCTATTGCTTTCTGTTGCGGTGTAAGTTCTTGCACTTTTTGGAATTTCAATGGCTTTATCCCGAGCTCATTTTTCAATAATTGCTGAATGGAATATTGCGATATGTTCAGCTTCAGAGCCATTTTTCGTCCACTGCAACGTGGGTTTCGATTATGTCGCTTCTTTACTTTTCGAACCATTTCTGCTGATGTTGCTGTCTTCTTCCATCCACTTCCTTAATGTCGGGCTACCAGTACCACGCTAACGAGCGATGGTACGATACACAACGATTTTTTCACATTTAAATACTGGAGTACTCTAACGATAGCCACTTGTGGTTTTCCAGCCAAATATAAAGAAATCACATTATCACGCTTGAATTCCATCACTAGTAACTTTTTTCTGGAAAATTCTAACCAAAATGCTTTTTTCCGCTTGTAAACAGCTGTCGGAGTGGCTTAGAAATGACAGCAGTCTTAAGTTGGTTGCAGTTTTTTTCATCTCACCCTGTATATGGGAGCTATATTCAAATCTGAAGCGATTTTAATATAATTTGGTAAATTTATTTTTGTTTCAATTTCCGTTACGCATTCCAAATTTGAACAATGCATCTGCAATCGATCAATAGAAATGTGCATATAAAATTTAAATTTTTGGGAGGTACCTCCGATTCTGATGCCATATCTCCAGTTACAAAGGGAATTTCAAAAATGTGTATAGCCTATGTTACTTTCAGGCGATGTTGTAGCATACCTGGAAACTTTCAGGAAAATCTGTTCAGCGGTTTTCGAGTACATAAATTACAAACAAACATATTCCTCTTTTATAGATATAGATTTCAAAAAGTCCTGCAGACCTAAAACACATTTGAGTAAAATTTTATCCATCTACGTTATTTTGTTCGGAAGCTAGAGTGATTGCTACATACGTATAGAAATATTGTTTTGAAGATCTTGATCTTTTGTGGAAGAGAGATTTTTTCTTGAGTTTAAAAACTCAAACACCGCCCTGTATAAACAAGAGAAAACGCATTTGGATGAGCGCGCTATATATGCGTGTATGTGTTTAGGCATTTGCGTGTGCTACCTGATGTATAATTGATATTAATTAATGACGATTCCTCTTTTCGATGTACTTTGCATTTTCAATCGAAAATTAAAGATGCTCCAAAATCATGTTTCCGAATATCACAAGTGTATTTCCACTTAAATGGCCATAATCAGCCGTGGTGCCCGCCCGCTCGTGGTTAGCCTGTCATAATCATCAGCATCGTCGATGTCATCAATGGCATAACTCTAACATCATTGATGGCATGGCAAGGCAGGGATCAAATAAAGAACATTTTCATTAAAATTTCTTTTGCTGCTACGGTGTAATGTGAACGAACAGTGAATGCATTCTGATTAGATGAAATGTTTACCTGAGGAAATTTCCGGAAACCGATGCAATACACACGCGCACATTCGAACTAATTAACAGATTATTAGGATATCATTAACAGTTGCATTTGAAAGGCCTCTCTATATATTCTAACTAGACGCAAGGGAATTGGTTTACGACCATAACTGAAGGTATCTGCAAAATTGTGTTGAACACCATTAGGATGAAGATCGTCATTTCCCATTCCAATTCTTAATAGTAATTCTCATATATCACAGCATATAATCTTTTTCAATTCAATGCCATCGATAAGGCAAATAAATATCAAAACACAACTAAATTACCACACCGCTTCAAATGCTGTCCATGTCCACAAAGCCCAAAAAAACTATTTATAAGGAAGAACTAATCCAAAGAATATGTACACACAAAAATCCTGTTACAATAACAGAATGTTAAAATATCAATAAATTATCCGAGGACAATTTGTCAAACAGATGATTCCTTGGCAATTATAGGCACAATAAAAACAACAAGCTAAGCATTGTACACCGAGGAAAAAATAGGTTACTCTATTTTTGATGACGACATACATTTCTCTTTTCAAAGAGAGATAAAGAGAGAGAACAAAAATGCATTGAGTACTCCACAATATTTCTTATACTCTGGATGGGGTCTCAAATATATTACAGGGTGAGATAAAAAACTGCAACAAAGTAATTTTTATACCCACCACCATACTATGGAGAATTCATTTTGTCATTCCGTTTGTAACTCATCGAAATAATGATCTTAGACCCAACAAAGTATATACATTCTTGATCAGCGTGAAATTCTAAGACGATTTAGCCATGTTCGTCTGTCTGTCCGTCTGTCTGTTGTAATCACGCTATCTTTCGAACGAATTGAGATAGAAGGCTAAAATCTTGCACACATGTCTATTTTGCCAGTAGGCAGGTTAAGTTCGTAAATGGGCCATGTAGGTCCACGTTTTCATATAGCCCCCATATAACGGTACTTCCCAATATTCGGTATTTTGATGATTTTAGCGTCATTATTCACCGTATTAGTTTCAAATTACGTATTTAGAGTTCGTAATGGGAACTACAATCCGTGAAAGAAAATTGCCTCTGCAGGTCCAGGCCTTCGTATAGGCCCCATATATCAGTACCTCCTTATATTCGGTATTTTGACGATTTTAGGTACAATACTCACCGAAATTGTTTGAAATGTCGTATTTGAAGTTCGTATTTGATGCTGTCTATGCAGGCCCAGGTCTTCGTATAGCTCCTATATAACGGTACCTCCCAATGTACGGTATTTTAATGATTTTGGCTACATTATTCACCGTTTATTTCAAGTTTCGAATTTGAATATGGTAATGGCTTGTGACAAACAATGCCTATGTAGCTGCAAGTCGTACAGGCCCTAACGGCTATATTAACTATATGTTAACTGAATTTTTGGCGAATGTTATCTTTTTCGAAAATTTTCAAATTCGTTCTAAATGATGGAGGGAATTCAAAGTTACTGCTTTTTTACTTGTTTTAAATTTTATTGAATGAAAACAAAAATGTCGGAAATAGCATCAAATTTTAGAATAAGTTTAGATTTCTTCGAATTGGTCACCTTTGGCACCAATTATAGCCAACAAAACGGCCAACTTTGGTATTTTTTAGTGCCAACCTTGTTTTCCAAAATACTCCAGACTCAATAGTCCAACGGATTGGTATCCGGAGATTCTGGTGGCCATTGTGCGCTGGAAATGAAGAGAGGAACCTCATTTTGTAACCATTCTTGGGTGGCGCGTGCTGAGTCCTGTTGGAATGTCAAAGGCCAAAATGTTTGCGTGAGCCCAAGGCTTTAATACATTCTCCAGAATATTTTCGCGATAATATTTGGCATTTATTCTGATGCCACGGTCGATTAATACGAGCGGAAAGTGCACATTTTCAGCTGACCTCTTTGGCAAGTAAACGCGATCACTTTGTTTGTTTACAAACTTCTGGACATCGAATGTTTTTTCATCGGAGAAAACCAAACTCGACAGTTCACCACTTTCGGCCAAGCGAAGCAACTCTTTGGCTCTTTTGACTCTATTTTCTTTCTGTTGCGGTGTAAGTTCTTGCACTTTTTAGAATTTCAATGGCTTTACCCCGAGCTCAGTTTTTAATATTTGCCGAATGGAATATTGCGATATGTTCAGATCACGAGCAATTTTTCGGCCACTACGACTTGGGTTTCGATCAAGTCGCTTCTTTACTTTTCGAAACAATTCTGCTGATGTTGTTGTTTTTTTTTTTCGTCCTTGACGTCGGGCTAAGCTGCCAGTAACACGGTAACGAGTGATGGTACGAGACACAAAAGATTTATTCAGATTTAAATGCTGGAGTGCTCTAACGATAGCCATGGTTTTCCAGCCAAACATAAAGAAATCACACCAGTACGCTTGAATTCCATCACGAATAAATTTTTTTCTGGAAAATTCTTACCAAAATGCTTTTGAAGGCTTGTAAACAATATACTGAGCTGTCACTGGAATAATTTTTATAGCTGTCGGACGAGTGGCTTAGAAACGACAGCAGTCTGAAGTTGGTGGCAGTTTTTTCATATCACCCTGTATTTCTTACACTCTGAATGAGGTGTCAAATATAATATATGGACGAATTTAATGTTGATAAATTCCTGGCTCATAAAATCTTCCTGATTGTTACATATTTCTCCAAGTGTACTAAAACACCTCCCCCCATTGCCATTACTGGACAACAGCAACACGTTTCCGTTTATTGTTACTCCCCCGCCCACTACCAAACATAATTTATCTTAAGAGGTTGGACAGGAAATAGAGGCCGCCACGGAGGAGCAGAAATAAAAATGCCAACGTCGCAAATCATGGTCAATTGATACATTATTTATTGGCTAGCTGGCTGGCTGGCTGACTAATGTTGGTGGGAGTTCATTTATGGACTCCGAAAAGAAAAACACCGGACTAGTCAATAGTGGATAAATACTTAAATAAATAATTGTCAGAGGGCGAGAAAATGTGTAATTGTTAAAGAGGTGAGTAGAACTTAAAAAACAACTCCCAATAAAGTTACCCATAAAGGAAACTCTATGAGCCGAATAAGTCATTACAAGGTAATGTAAAAATAACCTATTTTTGCATAACACATACGTTGAAAATTATTGGTTATTACTTAAAAAAAAAAACAAATTATATTCTTTACTCGCAACCAAGTAATAAGTGTACCGAAGTTTGTGAATTTGAGACAAGTAACAAAGAAGCTAAGTTCTGCCAAACCGAACATTTAATATCCTCCACCATTAGAAAGGCACAAAACAAAACAAGTAAGCAAAGGATATAGTCGTGCGGATCCGACAATGTGATATCCTACAACACTTCAATATGTTGGAAGCCGCCTTATGTCCAAATCTATTTTGGAAGATTTCGTTTTTGTACTATGGTTAATTTTACACGCTAAATACTGTCCGATGACCTTCCAAATTGGTAGGCTTCTGCTCAGCTCTAAACTCTAACTCCATGCCAAATTTCGATCGATTGGTCTATAATTTTGGCATGTAGAGCAACTGTAAAATCAAGATTTTTTCAGTTTTTGGAAATTTACATGGAGTTAGAGTTCTGGCCTACCAATTTGGGCGGCCATCGGACAATATTTTGTGGGTAAAATAGACCCTAACTTTTATGTTAGAAAATAGGAAAATTTTCACTAAACCGCGAATATTTTTAATCCCAGCCAAATCACAAATACATTAAAAGATCACTTGTGACCATTAAAGTGATGCTGATAGCCAAGAAATCAGATATATAGCAAATTAGGAACAATATATATGTAAAAGGAACAGATCTTATTTATTCTGCTTATAAGTCAAGAACCGCTGGACCGATTTTCACAATTCCCATCAACTCGGAATGTTCTCTGGCCAGAAAAGTATAAAATCTAAGATAATCGCGGAAAAATATACCAATAAAATAGTGAATATCTTTTGTTCATTTTTTCAATTTTTGTCATATTCTTTATCGCCTGCGAATTTTCCAATTTCACTTACAATTTTGAATTGTAAATTTTCTAATTTTGAACACCCCGCACCATTACGTTTTGAGGGTATTATATGCCAGTATCGTCCGATTCTCACGAAATTTTGCATGGGTGTAGGATTAGTGTCAGAATTAAAGCCTACTGTTCTTAATATTTACATTTAGAGGTTCAAATGGACAAAAAAAATTGAAAAGTAATCGCTACGGAATTTCGCATCAGAAGAGAGTTAAGGACAGGGAAGAAGTCTAGCATTTTGGATGATTATTGGATTATATTTAACTATAAAATGGACCAAAACTTTCGTATGGAATAGTTTTGAATACATCACAACGGAGTGCGTAAATATTGGGCAAATTCTCCGGGTTAAAAACCTAAGGGTAACATCTGAGCAGGGATCTTTGACATTGTTTCAAAAACGAAAACTTCCAAAATAGATTTGGATGTAAGGAGACTTCGAACATATTGTAGTGCTGTAGGGTATCACATGGTCGGCCCCGCACGATTATAGCCTTTGCTTACTTGTTTGGTTTTTATTTTTCTATCAGACGCATAGTACCTATTCTCAATTGCAAATATTGTATTTGTTCTGCAGGACTTTTGGTATTGAAAATAGACTATATAGGTCTAGGTTTTGGTATAACCCCCATATAACGGTACCTCCCATTATTCGGTATTCTGATGATTTTAGCTACATTATTCACCAGAATTTTTTTTAAATTTGGCATTTTTAAGTTCCTAGTGGGTACTGCATCATATAACAGAAATTTGACTATGCAGGGGCTGGATTCTTGTTCTATGAAAATATGAAATGACATTTCTTTCCTTCATAAAAGTTTTCTTTTCACCTTTTCACAGAACAAGAATTGAGGACCAGGTCCACATCTTCGTATAGCCCCCATATAACGGTACCTTCCTAATATGATTTTAGCGGCATTATACATCGGATTTGTTTCGAATTTCGTATCTGCAGTTCGTAATAGGAACTACAGCCTCTGATTTTTTCTATGCAAGACCAGGTGTTCGTATAGCACCACCTTCTAATCGGTATTTTGATGATTTTAGCGAGATTCTTCACCGGAATTGCTTTAAACTCCGTAATCCGATAATTCGTAATGGGTACTTTAGCCTGTGACAGAAAATTGACTTTGCAGGTTCACGTCTTTGTATAGCACCCATATTCGGTATTTTGATGATTTTAGCGCCATTATTTATTGGAATTGTTTCAAATTTCGTATTTGAAATTCGTAATGGATACTACAGCTCGTGACAGAAAACTGCGTATGCAGTATCACGTCTTCGTATAACCCCCATATAATATTTTATAGCATATAGCATTTTCCAACTTTTTTTTTAGTTTCCAAATTCCTTCTAAATAATGGAGGGCATTCAAAATTCCGCCCGAACTTACTGATTTTTTGCTTATTTAAAATATGGTTAAAAACTTCCTTTAAACTGGTCCTTTTAGGCTTAAAGACGTACTTTATGTGAGTTTGTGCATATTTATTTAAAACAATTATTTGCATCAATGTTCGCAAAAAAATCTGAAAATGTTCCCTAATTTTTGATCAAATTTTCCTGGGAATTTTTACGAATTGACACCTGAAAGTGACATAAATTTGCGTTTTAGGTGAAAAGCTACAAAAGAATAATTATTTTAGACAAAATGTCACTATAAATCTAATCTCATAAATCTCTTTTTCCCAATTCACTGAAAATATTCTTATAATTTCACTTGCCAGTCTGGGTTACGGAAAAATTCCAAATGGACTTGATAGATCAAATCCAAAAGGAGTTCTGGGATCTTAGTCCAAAGGCTAAGGTTTTTACGTATATAATGGTACCCCAACATTTTGACATATATTTCGTAATATTTAAGATAGAGCATTGAAATTTTTCAAAGATCTTTGGATTACACCCAGAATCATTGGTACTGAAAATGGTTCACTTTTTGGAACAGCCCCCTCGTGGGGGTAACTCCAATTCCAAATATATTTTTTTATGTATTGGTAACATTTTCCATTTTATTTTGCAAAATATTGGCATTTTGAGTTCTTATTATGTAGAAACGTTATTTAAAACCAATTTAAAAGGTACATGTCGGTTTTGCCGACAGACATATACCCTCAGCCTATGTACATTTAGTAAAATATAATTTGTTATATTTTATAATTATTTAAAATGTTGACCCTTTATAGCGGAGTGTGAGCCAATATTGTCTATTTCGCATCTAACCTTAGTCATTTATAAGTATTGCAACGTATCAGATTTGAACTGTAATGACTACTTCCTTCACTTTACATGATTCACTTTTTTGAGCGTTTTGTTTTCCAAACTCTTGAACCCTATGTGGGGGAGGTACCAGAAGGAACGGCGCTATCTCTACCATCTTTATAAAAGATCTTGTGTTGATGGAAATATTAGGATGTACCAAGACTGAATTGAATCTTTGTTTTATGAGCTTCGAGTTTTATGAGCTTCATGGATAGGTTTGTTAGTTTTGAACCTTTGTGGGGGAGGAGTGAACCGATAATTTCCATCTTCACAGCAGATCTTGTGCTAGTAGACATAATGGGATGTGTGAAATATGAAGCGAACTGGATGCGTATTTCAGATTTTATATTCGTATTTGGCTATTTGTGCTACTGTGATAAACAATGATTTGGCCAATTGTGTGGAAGGTACCAGAAGGAGTGGGCCGATCTACACCATTTTCATATCAGACCTAGAGATGGTAGGATTATTCAGATATAACAAATGTAACAAATTATTCGAAATTTTGACCCTTTATGGGAGAGGTTCCACGAGCATTTGACAGATATTGAATTAAATTAAATTTTAGGTTGAGAGTTTTAACTGTATTTAGATATTCAATGCATAAAAAGTAAAAAAGCAGTAAGTTCGGCCGGACCTCCACCATTTGAGACGAATTTGAAAATGTTCAAAAAAATATCATTCGCAAAAAATTCTGTTAAAATCTTAAAAATACCAAATATAGCCTTTATATTGGGGTCCATACGAAGACGTGGACCTGCATAGGCAACTTTTGTCATAAGCCACTACAATATTGAAATACGAAACATGAAAAAATCCGAAATATATAATATATAAATATAAATACCGAATATAGGGAGGTACTGATATATAGGGCTATACGAAGACGTGGACCTGCATAAGCAATTTCTGTCATAGACATTACGAATTCTAGGTACAAAATTTGAAACACCACCGGTGAATAACGTCCCTAAATTCGCAAAATATCGAATATTGGGGGTACCGATGTATGTTGGCGATACGATATCGTGGACCTATATAGATATTTCTCTTCCAGGGAGTAAAGTTCATGAAAAGAACTTCTAGTACGGATTTTTAGTCATCCGTAGAAAAATGTTGCTAAAATCATCAAAATACCGAATATAGGGAGGTACCGTTATATTAGGAATATACGATACCGTGGACCTATATAGACAATAATCTTCCAGGGGATGAAGTACTCAAAAGGAAATTCTTATGAGGATTTTCAGACAATTTTATTAAACGATATTGATATCGTAGACATATATAGACAGTTCTCATACAGGGGCAAAGTACTCAGAAAGAACTCCTTGTGTGGATTTTTGACTATTCCATTGGAAATGTGGCTAAAATCATCAAAATATTGTGGCTAAAATCATCAAAATAGGCTGTAGTATCCATTTTGGACTCCAAATACCAAATTTGAAACATTTCCGGTAAATAGTGTCGTTTAAATCACCAAAATACCGAAAATAGGTAGGTGCCATTATATGTGGGCTATATTAAAAAGTGGACCTACATGGCCCACTTAAGAACTTTACCTGCCTACTGGTAAACTATGCATGTATGCCAAATTTTAGCCTTCTATCTCAATTCGTTCAAAAGATAGCGTGATTACAACAGACAGACAGACGGACATCATATCTCCCGATACTCGTCATTATTTACCGGAATTGTAACAAATTTTGTATTTAAAGTTCACAATGGGTACTACAGCCTGTGACAAAAAATTTCGTATGCAGGTTCACATTTTCGTATATTCCCCATCTAATTGTACCTCCCGATATTCGATATTTTAATGATTTTGGGGACATTATTCACTGGAACTGTTTCAAGTTTCGTATTTGAAGTTCAAAATGGGTACTATCGCATGTGACAAAAAAATCGTAAGCAGGTTAACATTTTCGTATAGTCCCCATATAGCGGTTTTCAATTAAGTGGATTTTCGGATTTTTTTTTAATTCAAGTTCCTTCCAAATGTTTGTACTTTTCTACTTGTTTGTTTCTCAAAACGTCTGTTTGACGGGTACGACTTTTTCGTCAAACCTAAAATTAACAAACGGAAAGATATTATTTAATTATTTGCTTCTTTTATCTAATGATTCATTTTGGGATTTACACTCTTATTTTTTAATATATTTATTTTTCGAACAGTGTTTGGCTTGCTTGTTTGGGATACCATAGTATTTTGTTGTTGCAAAATCGTCAGGCTAAATCCCATTATTGTTGTTTTTATAAAAACAACGTTTGTTTATGAGTGGAGAACGATGGTAATGTTTACCAGGGGGTAAGGCAGGGAATACCTAGGTTTCGGAAAGAGCCACCAATCCTCATCAGTTCCCTTGTTTCTTGTCTGGGATATTCTCCCCAGAAGTTATTTAAAAAATAACTTCTATGACAAAAAACATTTTTTACCCAAGTGACGAGATCGTAAGCTCAATAGAAGAGGAACAAAAGAAACATTACCATCGTTCTCCACTCATAAACAAACGTTGTTTTTATAAAAACAACAATAATGGGATTTAGCCTGACGATTTTGCAACAACAAAATACTATGGTATCCCAAACAAGCAAGCCAAACACTGTTCTATTAATAGACACAGGCACGGTCGACGAAGGGGTTTTTGTTGTAACAGACAAAACAAACTTACATGGTTATGTTACTTCGTTCAGGTTGAACGAAAGCATAACAAGTGGAGAAAGATGTAAATGTTTATAAGTGCGGTTGTAAGATTTAGAAGATTTTCCAAAAGAATTTTAGTTTTATGTAATTCTTTTGTTCCTCTTCTATTGAGCTTACGATCTCGTCACTTGGGTAAAAAATGTTTTTTGTCATAGAAGTTATTTTTTAAATAACTTCTGGGGAGAATATCCCAGACAAGAAACAAGGGAACTGATGAGGATTGGTGGCTCTTTCCGAAACCTAGGCATTCCCTGCCTTACCCCCTGGTAAACATTACCATCGTTCTCCACTCATAAACAAACGTTGTTTTTATAAAAACAACAATAATGGGATTTAGCCTGACGATTTTGCAACAACAAAAAAATTTATTTTTCTATTATTTTTTTATTAATTTATTTAACAACAAAATAATGTCCCATCTTTATTTATCTCATATCTTCGGTCTTTTTAGTTTGAATAAAAATCCTCCACTATATCAAAATGAAGACACAAAAGCGACACCTTGTGTTGTATAGTTATAAATAAGGTCAAACAATAGGTTATTGTCTACATTAGCACAGCAAATGTCTTAATACTACCAGACATGTACAACGAGTGATGTAGATGGCGTAGCTCTTAATACACGAAAACTTAAATTGGAGACATTGATATTTGTGGAGAGAATGATTCAATACGAAAATCCACTTAATGATGGACAAACGGTTGAATGAGCTGCAAAATGTATTGTTTGTACCATCCTTTTTATACCCTCCGCCACCTCGAAATATGGATGATGATGATGAGAGAGGAAGAGGGAGAGAGAGGAAAAGGGAGAGATAGGAAAAGGGAGAGATAGGAAAAGGGACAGAGAAGGAGAAAAGGTCAATGACTTCTTGAGATGGGGTCCATGACCTCTTGACCTGGGGTCACCTGGGGAAAGAAGTAGAGGGAGAGAGAGAAAGAGGAAATATGAAGGGAGAGAAGAAGAGACCCATTGACATGAGGGGTCACTGACCTTTCGACCTGGGATCACCTGGGAAAGAAGTAGAGAGAGAGGAACAAGGAGGAACAGAGAAAGTGAAACAGAAAGAGGGAGAGTGAGAGAGGAAGAGAGGAGAAGAGGGAGAGAAGAAGAGAGAGGAAGACGGATAGAGAAAGAGGTATAGTGAGAGGGAAAAAGAGAGAGAAAGAGAGAGAGAAAGGGTCAATGATCTCTTGACCGGGGGGTCAATGACCCCTTGACCTGGGGGCCAACGACCCCTTGACCTGGGGGCCAACGACCCCTTGACCTGGGGGACAACGACCCCTTGACCTGGGGGCCAACGACCCCTTGACCTGGGGGCCAATGACCCCTTGACCTGGGGGGCCAATGACCCCTTGACCTGGGGGCCAATGACCCCTTGACCTGGGGGTCAATGACCCTTTGACCCGTGGTCATTGACCTTTTTTCTCTCTCTCCCACCCCCTCTCTCTCCCACCCCCTCTCTCTCCCTCCCTCTCTTTCTCCGTCCATCTATCACCGTCTTCCTCTCCCTCTTCCGCTCTCGCTCTCCCTTTTTCCTCTCCCCTTTCCTCTCTCTCTCCCTCCTTTTCTGCTCACTCTCTCTTCCTCTTTGTCTCTCTCTCCCGCCCTCCTTTTCTCTCTTTCCCTCTCCTCTCACTCACTTCCTTCCTCTCGCTGAGGAATGACCCCTTGACCTGGGGTCAATGACCTCTTGACCTGGGGTCACCTGGGGAGAGAAGTAGAAAGAAGAAGAAGAGGGGGAGAAGAAGAGAGAGAAAATGGGAGAGAAGAAGAGAGAGGAAGTGGGAGAGAAGAAGAGAGAGGAAGTGGGAGAGAAGAAGAGAGAGGAAGTGGGAGAGAAGAAGAGAGAGGAAGTGGGAGAGAAGAAGAGAGAGGAAGTGGGAGAGAGAGGAAGTGGGAGAGAGAGGAAGTGGGAGAGAGAGGAAGTGGGAGAGAGGAAGTGGGAGAGAGGAAGTGGGAGAGAGAGGAAGTGGGAGAGATAGAAAAAAGGCCATGACTCCAGGTCATTGTCCCTCTATCACCGTCTTCCTCGCTCTCTCTCTCTCTTGGTAATAGAATTTTTTGCTGGATACTCACCTATGTTTGCAGTTGTAATAACGCACTAATAAAGTAAAGCATACAAAAATGTATTTAAATATTTTTTTTCTGTAATTTATTTCTTCTTACATAAATATTCGTTTTTTTAGTTTCATCCATCATTTTCATATTTATCTCTTTTCGTTAAATCTAAAGCAATAAGTATTTCAATAATAAAAAAGAAACGATTTCATTTAACTTTTATAATTAGTAATATTGTATTGGTTTATGCATAGATTTACTCTTTGATTAATTATTATTTTTGTTCATATTTGTTTTAATTTTTTATTTTAGCCTGCTGCATTGTCGTCATCTTAGGTGTTTTATTAAAAACTCTACAAATATTTGTATTTTGGTATACTTAATTGTTTTTCTTTTGCTTTACTGTATGTATAAAAATAATATATAAATAGTTAATGAGAAAGTCTTTTTTTTAAGTTAAATATTTTTAATTTTTTTATTATTATTATTATTTTGGGAGAGAGAGAAAGTATTTTTTTACGATCCAAGTTGAATCGAATAAGAAAGGCAGATCAGTGAAGAGATAGTCATTAAGTAATACTTGCTGCAACTTCGTAATGATATATCTTCATTGACCTTGCACATCCTTAGGAGAAGTACTCTTATTCGATTCAAAATTCGCAGTAGCTTCTGTGGATAATATTTCATAGGTCCCATAAATCACTTGTATAGTCTGCCACTGTCTATACAACCAATTTAAGGAAATGTAGGTAATTTGTTTTTTTTTTTTATTAGGTTGTGGATATTTTGATCAACGGTTTAGAATTCATTTAAAAAATGGAGTAACTTTTAATTAGTTTAGAATGTAAAGAAAAATCAATGAATATTTCCTGATTATATTTTATTTTTTAAACTAAACTATAATAAAAATTAACTTAAAATAGTATGTAGTTTATTTTTAATGTTGGTCAATTCACTCCTAAAAGTATGCAACATGTCGGTTGTTATATGGCCTAGGTTTTATACGGAAATTTTGTTCTTTGCTGTTGGACTTATTTTTTATATTTCTACAAGTCCAAATTTAGACAGAGGTGAAATTATTAGCATAGGCTGGCATTTCGTTAAATTTTTTGGAGTGTAAAGATGGCTGCAAAAGTCCAAGCGCGTACATTAAAGCAGGGAATTCCCTATATTTGTTTTCTCTACTTTCATGTTCTTCAGACGACATTGAGATATTTGCCCAGGTGGCTAATTCTACGGTCATGACGACGGATCTTATCATATATGTCATACAGGGTGAGATGAAAAAACTGCAATCAACTTCAGACTGTTTTCATTTCTAAGCCACTCGTCCGAGAGCTGTTAAAATTATTCCAGTGACAGCTCATTATATTGTTTACATGTGTACAAGCATTTTGGTGAGAATTTTCCGGTGTGATTTCTTTATATTTGGCTGGCAACCCAAAAGTGGCTATCGTTAGAGTACTCCAGCATTTAAATGTGGATATTTTTTTGTGTCTCATACCATCGCTCCTTACCGTGATACTGGTAGCGTAGCCCGACGTCAAGGTCGTGGACGGAAGGAAACAGCAACATCAGCAGAAATGGAAAGTAACATCAGCATAAATGGAAAGTAAAGAAGCGACTTGATCGAAACCCGCGTCGCAGTGCCCGAAAAATGGCTCGTGAGCTGAACATATCGCAATATTCCATTCGGCAAATACATATTGAAAAATGAGCTCGGGATAAAGCCATTGATATTTCAAAAAGTGCAAGAACTTACACCGCAACAAAAAGAAAATTGACTCCAAAGATCTAAAAAGTTGCTACGCTTGGCCGAAAGTGTTGAAATGCCGAGTTTGGTTTTCTCCGATGAGAAAACATTCGTTGGCCAGCAGTTTCTAAACAAACAAAATGATCGTGTTTACTTGCAAAAAAGGTCAGCTGAAAAAACCTTCGGTTGGCTACCAGAACTCAAGCGCCGGCCATGGTGATGGTGTGGGCCGCCATAAAAGCCGATGGTCGCCCTCCGCGCGTATTAATCGACCGTGACATCAGAATAAATGCCGAATATTATCGCGAAAATATTCTGGAAGGTGTATTAAAGCCTTGGGCACGCAAACATTTTCGACACAGACCTTGGACATTCCAACTGGACTCAGCACCATCGCACTCAGCACGCGCCACCCAAGAATGGTTTCAAAATGAGGTTCCTCGCTTAATTGCCAGCGCAAAATGGCCACCAAGATCTCCGGATACCAATCCGTTAGACTGTTGTGTCTGGAGTATTTTGGAAAGCAAGGTTGGCACTAAAAATACCAAAGTGTCGATCACCTCAAGCAAGCGCTTGGCCGGGAATGGGTCAAAATACCGCAGAGCAACATTCGGACAGCTTGTGACGTTTGAAGGTCATAGTTCGTGCCACAGGTGACTAATTCGAATAAATCTAAACTTGTTCTAAAATTTGATGCTATTTCGAAATTTTTTGATTTAATTCAATAAAATTTTAAAAAAATGTAAAAATTATGACGTTTGACTTTCTTAGAGTTTTTTTATCTCACCCTGTATGTGAAATATGTAGATGTGGAGCATGGCAGAAGAATACAGGTAGATGCATCAACGCTTGGGAGCATTGATATGTCAAAAAATTTTAAATGTTTTTTCAAATATAAGTAGATTTTTATATGTTTTCTTATACTACGTCCTTCGGAGGCTATTATAATTCGCGTTTTTTAACAATTTTTACAAATTTAAATAATTTTTCATTCAACATTTTCAATTCCAAAATTGGTTTGACAGTTCATTGTCCCAGCAGCTGTGTCGACGCGTCTACCTATATTCTTCTACCATGATGTGGAGCATGCATACGCATGACAACTAATTAGGAACCTCCATCTGAATTAGGCAACTAATATTATAAAAATAGCTTGCACATTGAACCGATAAAAATCAGCGAATTGAACCAATAAAAATCATAACATATAATTTCTACTACCAGCGCCATCTATTGAATCAAAACAACAATGGAATGTCCCATCTTAATATATTAAATGCCTCTGTTTGTACGCTCAACATATTTCACTAGCACTCATTGCATGTAATTCAATTCATGTGGTGGAAATCGCAACAACAAAAACAAGTAAGCAGAGGCTATAGCCGTGCGGGGCCGACCATGTGATACCCTACAACAACAACAATATGTTAGAAGCCAATAATTTCTAAATCCACTTGGGAATATTTTGCTTTTTAAATTATGTCATGGAGCCCAGATTTTACCCTTAGCATTTTGACCAGGGACGTTTACCCACTTTAATATTATAAGTCAAATTGAAAAAATCGCATGCGATAAAAAATGTCACAAAATACTACAAAATCTATATTAATATCATTATTGGCATCTTTTTATGCGAGTTTTTTTAGATTTTATACTTTTATGTCAAGAGAGTATTCTGAATTGACAAAATTTGTCAAAATCGGTCCAGCCATTCTTGAGATATAAGCATTCAAGCTAACATTCCCTTCTTCCTTTGTATACACACATTGTACATATTTCGCTATATATATCCGACATATTTAATATCGGCGTCAACGTAACGGTCAGAATTGACCTGTTCGTCTATTTGTGATTTTGCCGTGATTAAAAATATTCGCGGTTTAATAGAAAATTTGAAATTTTATTTTACACAAATGTTATGGTCTATTTCACCCACTAAATAGAAATCCATCAAAATAGGAAGACTTCTGCCCAGCCCTAAGCTCTAGCCACATGCTTACTTCCGCTTCGATTGGTCTATAGTTGCGACCTGTAGAGCAACTGCAAAATCAGGAAATTTTTCTTGGCCCAATCAAACTTTTAATTCCACCAACACATAGTGTTTTGGGGGTAAAAATATGTGTGAAGATATAAAGACAAATAAGGAAACTCAAAGTTCACTCAAAAAATAATATCGATAATAATGAAACAAATAATGTCAGGGAAACTTGTGTGGAGATTATGGTAGGGGTAAATAAAAAAATATTTTCGTAGGTAAAATAAAAAAATAACAAAAGCGATATTCAGAAAAAAATACTGGAGCAAATATAAACTAAAAATAAAAAATAGCGATGGTTTTGTTTGTTTTTTAAATCGGAATGAACATTGTTCCGATATATGATAGATTTTTTATTAATTTAAAGTTATAACCTTAATGCACTAATAACAAAAATTCAAAATAAATTTAAAGTTTTCATATATATGTTTCTCTTTTTTGTTTAAGCATATTTCATAATCATTAGATATAGTTGGGGTTATAGTTGATTTAGGTTAGTTTCAAAAAAATGTGTTTTTTGCTTTAACTAAAAACAAACAAAAAAAATTATTTTAAAAATAAAATATTTACAAGAAAAAAACAATTCAAATGATTTTTTCTTTACATTCGTGGTGTGGAAAAAATATTGTTATATATATATGTGTGTATGTTGTTTTACTGCTGTGTCACATTGTATTTTGTCAAGAATATTGTAACGAAGCTTTTTTGTTGATTGGCACTGGGGCTACAGTTTTTTGTTTTTTTTTTCTTTTGGTAATTTCTATGTCCATTATTTTCGTTTTTAATTTCAGAGTTCACATCATGGTTTCTTGTGTTTTACATATTTTATAGTGTGTGTGTGTTAGTGTAATATTTTTGTTTTTTTTTGCAATAATTTTTGTCATATTTCTTCTTGTTTCATTTAGGATATTTTTCTTTTTTTTATATCTGTAATTCAATGTTGATATTTGTTTTGCTAAAGCTAAATAAAAAAAAAAAACAAAAAATATATAAATTTATTTAATATATATATTTTTTTTAAATTAATTAAAATAATAGGAAAAATAAATGTTAATAAAAATAATGTAGCTAAACAAGAAATTAAAGCGGGAACCACCTAATAAAAATGATGCCATGTAAGCAAATATAAGGGCAAAGCAGTACATTAAAAACAAAAGAAAGGGAGAATGTTTACCATAACAAAATTAGAGTTTAAATTTGTTTCCCCTTTTTTTGAATTAAATTTTCTTTTCAGTGAGATCTTAAATTTTAACTATGGGTGTTAAATTTTTTATCATTTCGAGCAGTTTTAAATGTTTTAACAAAAAGTAATTAAAAATTGACAAAATTATTTGATAATTAATAGGATTTTCTAAGACTCTGTTTTGGTAGATTTCTTAAAATATTCAAGAAAGCAAAAAAAAAATTTTTTTTAATTTTTTAGAAATGTTCTAATTGGTAGGAATAATTAAAAATATGTATGCGTTCTTTAAAAAAAAATGGTATATATTTTGTTTTGATCCATCGAATTTTTGTATCTGACACTCTAAGAAAGCAAATAAATTTCTTATTCTTTTTTCATTTTTTGAAAAAATTTTTTAGAAATGTTCCAATTGGTAGGAAGAATTAAAAACACGTTATTTTGAAAAAATGCTATATATTCAAAATTTTTAAATTTTGAATAAACATTTTGTTTAAATTTTGTGAAAATGCTTTGTTTAAGTTTTAGAAAACTATAAATCCTTGATTTATAAAAGAAAACTTTATTGAAAAAAAAAAAAAAATAGATTTTAGGTTTATGTTTTTAGAATAAAACAAATCAATAAACATTTTTTAAATGGGTCACAAATGATTTCAATATTTAATTAAAATTTTAGTGGTTATTTAAAAATATTTTGGATTTTTTCTTTTATTAAATGTTTATTTAATAGTTAATATCCATTTAAAATTAAACGTATCTTTATAATTTTGTCGCAATGATTATTTCTTCGAAATGTTTAAAACACCTCCCCACTAGAAACATTATTAACTTTATTTCATTTCTTTAATTTCCCAATGAATTTGTTACAAATATTTTATTTAGTTTTTTTTTTCATTTGATTTTAATTTAAAAAATTGCTAATTTGGTATTTTTCTGTGGGTTTTAGACAATTTCTCCCCTTTATAAAGAATAAATATGCAATTGTAACTGCTTTTCTCCCTTTACGAGAACTTACAAAAATGGCCCATACGAGAATTATTTTGGAGGCCCATAATTTCTCGTACGAAAAAAACATATATTTCAAATCCAGTTTGTTTTTGTTTTTTTTTCTTCTCGGTCCCTGGTAGCTTTGCCATGGCTTTTATTAATATTTAATATATTTTAAATTTATACAAAAAAAGAAATTAAATATAAAGTCACTTTTAAGCAAATATAATTTTAAAAAATATAATATTTTTGGAGAGTTTTTGTTTTCAGGTTTGTGTGTGTGTTTTTTATAACATCAATAATGGTTCGAAAAAAAAATAATAGTTGTAAT
Source organism: Musca domestica (assembly GCF_030504385.1). Taxonomy (NCBI): domain Eukaryota; kingdom Metazoa; phylum Arthropoda; class Insecta; order Diptera; family Muscidae; genus Musca; species Musca domestica. The sequence continues at coordinate 99,976 of NW_026712329.1, read as the reverse complement.
AAAAATATAAAGAAAAAAAAATCAACAAAGTTTTAGTTTTTAATGATCTGGGTTTTGAGCATTTTCAAATTTTGGGCTGAAAGGACAAGTAGGTTTTTTTTTTTGTTTCAAAAGAAAAGATATTAACAATAAATAATAATAGTTATAAACAGAAAGTAAGTAAGAAGAGAAGAGAAAAAATTACAAAAATTATTAGTACAAGAAGTTCTTTCAATTTTGGGTGTTGGGATTTTTGTTTAAGAAAAAATATCGTTTCTGCAAAAAATATTCTATTTTTTGTTTACTTCTTTTTCGTTTATCAAATGGACAAATGTAAGCCTACAATCTAATAAAGAAATTTATTCATTTATCATTATTTTTGTATTTTTTTTTTTGTGATTTTAAAATTTTATAAATTTTTTTGGTAGGATTTTTTTAATTTCTTCACATTTTTTTATTTGGTTTTTTTGTTTTGCTTTCTTGAAAATACCCAAAATAGAAATTATTTTTATTTGAAGAAAAAAAAATGTTTAAAAAATATTTTTTTTAGAATATAAACTAGTGTTGGTTTTTGCTTTATATAGAAAATAGCACTTAATATAGAATAAAGGAAAGAAATAAAATTATTGTTTAATAAAAATTAAAAATAATAATAAAAATAGCAGACGTAAAAACAAATGAATTTTATTTATCCGCCGCTACAGACGCTGTCGTTGATTTTTTATTGGCTGGTTGTTGTTGTTGTTGTTCCGAGGATGATGTTGATGGTGCTGCTGCTGCCGAAGCTTGTTGTTTATTGGTAGAAGCCGCAGCAGCTGCATCTTTTTGTTGTTGCTGTTGTTTCTGTTTTTGCTGTTGTTGCAATTGCTGTTGCTGTTGACGTTGGTTACGATTTAGACCGGAATTACTGCCACTGCCACCACCGCTGCGCCTTAGCTCATTGGGAGAGCCATAGTGATAATTGCGATTGGCAATTTGAGGTTTATTACCCAGTGAACCACTGCGTACACGTACAGTGGTACTGCCAAAGGAACCAGTGCGTCTACGATTATTACCGCCTTGGTTGTGTTGCTGTTGTTGATGCTGTTGTTGTTGTTGTTGCTGTTGTACTCTATTGCCCACATAATCGCTACGATTGGTAATTGTGGTATTGGGCCGACGATTATTACCACCGGCCACAATGACTTTGGTACCATCACTTTCCGATACACTACGATGTCTTTGGAAATTACGGCCACGATTCAAACTGCCCACACCCTGTAACATTTCATTAATTTCGGGTTCGACAACACGGAAATCTTCAATAGTTTTGAAACGTTTCAAATATTCCTTCAATGTGGGTTGTACTTCCAATTTATCGGCATTTTTATAGTATTTAAGGAAAGCCCAGAATTTCTCGAGACCATAGAGTTGTCCTGCAATGAAAGTTAAAAAAAAAAAGTACATCAAATATTATTGCCAATTCTATATCACTTTTTTTTCAATTTTCAAAATATTTTCTAAAAGACTTCTAATAACCAAAATAGCCAAGACATACATTTTTATAAAAATTGCCAAATAAAATGGAAAACTAACTGTCAATAGTTAAGATGTTATTTTAATTGTAATTTAAATTTAAACCTCTAAACCTTATAACTAATCTAACTAAACCCGCCCCCTTATCATTCAATATTTCATTTGTCAAATGCTTACCAATCTCATAATCGGCTATTGTTTCTTCCTGGAAGTCTTCATAGATATGAGGACGGAATTTCTTTTCCAAACCGTACGAATAGAAACGGAACAGACATTCCAAACCATAACGGAAACCGTTGCTAGCATCTTCCAAGGCCAAGGAGCGGAATTCATTGTACATGGTCTTATTGAAATTTTCACGCAAAAAGAATGACCAGAAACGATACAATGTGTTCATCTCTTGCGATTGGCCATAACCCAGACGACGTCTCTCTTTAAGGCAACGTGAATGATACTTATGATATGCTTGCTGCGTGAAATTGTTCTCCTTGAGTAGGGCATGTGATGGATGCTGGAAGACGGGCAACGATTGAGGTACTGATGAACCATACGACGATGTTGTGGGCGACGTACCCGCCGACGAACCCATCGATGTGGTACGTGGCCTGTGTTCAACGGTGTCGAGCAACCAACCAACGTGAGCCTCTACCGGTGGATTGGATGAATGGCGGGTCTTGCGTTTACGTGGTGTACGCAAGTCGAGCGAATGATTATTGGGCGCGGCATAGAAACGGGCTCTACGCGACTTAATTGTGGAATTCAGTGTGGAGTTCAGTGTGGTATTCAATGTCGAGTCTTCATCGTCATAGGCGGGTGGAGGTGGTGGCGGCGGTTGTTGGTTACGTTGTGATCTACCAGCATTGCCGGCCAATTTTTCAAAATCTTCTTGGGATATCAAATTTACAGTGCGATAATCCTTGGCCGTGTTTGAGGTAATCCACAAGTCTTCTTCGTAATTGACCAGACCATCGTTAATCACATTCTCCAAGTCCTGAGTAATTTTAGTTCTCGATGTGTAGTCGGCAGTGCGATCGTAACCCTCATGTTTGGGAGCCCTGTGTACTTGGGAGACAATCAGCAGTTTGTTAATATCACGGTCGGCAAATTCGTAATCGGATTCATCATCGTCGGAATAGTGGTCGGTGAAGTTGTTGACGCGTCCAGAGGCAGGTATAGGATCCATAAGCTCTTCATCAAACTGGAAGTCTAATTCTTCCTTCTCGACAGGCTGGTGGCCACCGCTGGTGGTTGTGGTGATTGCAGAGAATGCAGCTGTTTTGGAGGAGGTAGAGGAGGATTTGATGGTAGTGGCGGTGGAATTGGTGGTGGAGGAAGTGGAGTTGTTGTTGTTGACAGAGGAAGCATTTGATGTAGTGACATTGGAGGATGTTTTGTTTGTGGAAATCAGGGAGTTGGTAGGAGTGGTTTTTGTATTGGTGGTCATGGTGGCGGATTGGTTTGATGTGGATGCGGAAGAGGTGTTGGCGAGTGGCAATTGTGATGATGACGATTGTGTCGAGTTGGTGGTAGCTGATTTAGTATCTTTATAAGCATTTGATTTTGAGCGTCTCTTTACCTCTTTCCACATGCCATCGGCAGCTTCGCCAGCACTCGCGGTTGAATCAGCACTCTCAGAGGTAGCAGCTGGTGCTTTGCCTTCAGTCGTTGCTGGGGTCGCTGTCTTCTTCTTTTCCGGAGTCGATGTGGAGTTTGGAGCTTTCACAGCCGTTGTCACACTCTCAGCCAAACCACTCAAATGATCCGCCAACTGAGCCACAGCTCCACCCGTTGCCGTTTGCTGTTCAGCTGCCGCGGCAGCTTCCACCTTTTTGGTGAGAGCACTGATGGCATTCAATGCAGGGGTGGCAGGTGTTTGTCTCTCTTGTTGCATCAAAATGGTGGGTAGCAGATTTTGCGAATTACGTGGCACCGGTGGTGGTGGTATACAACTCAAAGGCTTTGTAGCCATGGGTGAGGTTAAAATCGGTGGCAGAGGCACTTCGGGAACATAGATAATATTTGGTGAGGTATTGTTATTTGCAGGAGTAGCAGTAGTATCAGTGCTTGTAGCTTCTTGAGCAGCAGGTTTAGCATTAGCTTGACTCGTTACATTATCTTGAGTTTGGGAAGTGGTGGTAGCAGCAGCAGTAGTAGTGGAGGTGGTGGTGGACGCTTCGGGCGTACTTCCAGCAGCAGCACCACTTGCAGCTGCAGTTGCCGCCAATTTAAGTGGGTTACTAACTGTATCCACAGCTTCCTTAATGGGCCATATGGTGGGATTTGTCTTTGTGCGCACCTTATAGCCCTCCAAAAGTTCAATTTTATCGGATTCCTTAATGGCTGTAATGATTAGAGCCACATCTGTGGTTAGAGCTAGAACCCGATGGAACGAAGCGATTAAGGTGACAGGGATGCAGCCTTCGTCATCCATTTTGCGGCGCAAATAGAAATCGCCGGTAAGGTTTTCTTCGCTAAAATAATATTCACTGTAAACAGGATAGAAGAGGGGAGAAAGAGAGAAATTAATTATAATGAAGCAATTTTAATGGCTACACACAAAACCACAGGGTAAACAGAGAACACACATTTTATAGACGCATTACAGGCATGGATACTTACACTTGTTTTTTAATAGCTTCTTTGACGCTTTGTGCATCCATTTCAATATATGCAGCAGGCATGGGACCATAATAATGGGTACCCATAAGAACAAATGAGGGATCTGCACCGGCGGCATCCGCCGGTAGGTAACTTGCGTACTCGCCATTGGCTAACAGATGGCGTGGTATGCGATTTGCCGTACGACCTGGTCCCGATCTTGAGAATCCGCCACCACCCCGGCCTTGGCGCCCGCCCCTGTAGGCCGTGCGGTACCGCCGTTGGCTGCGGGCTGGTCGTTGTTCGTATTCACCGTCACGTTCATGCCGATTGGTGCCGCTGCCGCTACGCCAGGAATCAATGCGTTCACCCACATTGCCAGATTTTGTTTTGTTGTTGACAGCATTGTTGTGGCGTTCACCGCCACGTTGAGACTCTGCATTGTTGGCAGAGCTGCTGCTGTTGTTGTTGGCTGAGCGTCTTTCAGCGTTAGCTTCGTGGCCGCCGACAGTAGTTTGGGCTGAGCGATTGTTGCCACCGCTGCGATCTTGGTAGCGTGATTGGGAATTGATACCTCTTCTGGTGGGACGACCAATTGATTTGGAACGACTAGATTTTGCCAAATCGATTTGTAGAGGTCTCCATTTTTGCTTGGGTATCTTCTTGTTGATGCCATTTGCTGTGTTTGTGGTGGCATTATTTCCATTTCCGGCATTACTGGAAGATGCTTCATTGTTGTTTGCTGTTCCGCTAGTTGTTGCTTTGGGATCTTGGTTTTCTTTGGCAGCACTTGAACTAGTGCTGGATGCTGATGACGATGTGGTTGCAGCTACCTTATCGTTAGTGTTGCTGCTACTGTTAGCAGTTGTCGATGACGATTGTTGCTGTTGTTGACTATCAACTAAGTTTTGGCCTTCGGTAGTTTTTACCGTGGCAGCGTTTTCTTCTTTGTGAGCGTTGGAACGTTGTTTTCTGTTTGAACGTTTTGTTTCGGTACCGGCTGGTTTACCACCAATTAACATTGGCCAATCACCAACGTTACTAAAATCACTAGCCTGCAAGAGGAGGAATAGAATGTTTAGAAATTATGGAAAAAAGGGTATTTTTATGATATGATCTTCTTACTTTTTGGTTAACCTTCTTTTTGTCCTTTACCACGGCAGCATTCGCATCACTTTTCGAGACGACTGTAAAGAAGAAAGACAACGTTTAAGATAATTTTGTTAAATTAAAAAAATAACAGTATTTATGTATAGAAGTTTTTGGAGCTGTTCCTGGCCCTATGGGCTAGGATACTGCACAAATTGAAATAAAAAATAAGAGAAACGGAAAAAAGTGCATATAATAGGTTTTTGAATTTACATTAAATCTATCAGGTATGTTAAAGTTCTTTTTAGTTGTATGTAATATATATATGCTTTGGTATCTGGAATGAAATATTTTTTGCTTTTTTTACTATCCTTACACCAAATGGTACCAATTTTTGAAAATTGTGGAGAAACCAATATTCATTTTAAAAGAACAAGATATTTACATGAAAAATATGAACAACCTTCTCTGGCTGCAGTGGAATTGCTATTAATCGAATTTTAAATTATATTTCATATTTTATGTTTCTTCTTTTTCTTTGGAATACAATTTTTACAAAAATCTAGATTACAAACATGAGGTTATCTAGGTGTCAAACTATTTATAAAAGGCAGGCATTCTGGATTACAATTTAATTTCCAGTCATAACTGGACATCTCTTTGTGTTCGAAAAAAAGTCCATTCCGATGCAAAATAAGTTCATTTTTTGTAATCTTCTAAGCTAATCATCACATGTGTCTAGAGGAAAAGATTACAATTTTATTTTCATTTCTTACATGAGCTACCTCGCCACCCCCAACCCCTTCAAATTGTCATACCCCCTCACAAATGATTGTGACTCTGGCTACATAACAACAAAGATGTGGGGTTTAAAAGCTTATCATTTTTAAAAGCTTATAGTTTTATTTTGTTCAAGTATTGGTAGAAGCACAAAACTATGTGTGTGTGTGTGCTTTTCGAAAACCCCAAAGCAGAAAGAAGAAGGAGAAGAAGAAGAAAAGATCATGCCATTTTTATTTTAATTATCGAAGAATAAACATAAACTGTTTCGTTTATTTATAGAAGAGAATACACCATAACACACTTCAACTGCCAACCAGATACATATAGGATGACGACGATACAGGCATGTTTTCATGACACGCGTCATTTGTTTTTTCAAAATAACACAAAATTTGAGTTACACAAATGTACAGTGGGGGGATACCCAATAGGAAGGTGACTTATAATTTGGGAGCTTTTTCCCAAGGTGTATGGGAAACTCAGGTCCGCAAAGTCAGAAAATCAAACTATTATTGTGAAACGTTTAAAAAGTTTTCAAATTCAATCCCTCCCTCTACCCTTTGAACATTTTATACCCACGTCACCCCAAATTTAATTAAATCTTGTTATGATCTTGAAAATACGAAACCATTTGAAGAATGGGGAGATTTAAATCCCACTGTTAGAAATATTTTAATTTGTTTGCCTTCATCATCATTGGTGGGGAAAGTCGATCTACATATATTTTTATTTGTTTGCATAAAACAAATTTTGGAATTTCACAAATTATTGGTCATGTTTATAATTCAATAATTAATATGGCAAAAGTCAATTCTATACCTCAAAACAAAAAAAAAAAAAAACACCTTGCTCTATAATATTTAAACAACGCAGTTTAAAATTCCACACATAATGGCTGGATATCAGCACAAAATGCCGGAGCAATAAACAAAACAGAACAACAAAAAAAAAACAAAGTTCTTTTATGATGGGAATTTAAAAATAAAATACAACTTGAAGAAGAAAAAAGAAACAAAAAACAAATAATAATGGCTAAGCACGAACAAAGCTAAATCAGTTTCTATACTAAAAGGCCAACTCCCCCCTTAGCTCCTTATAAGCAATTTGCCAAAATGTTTATGGCACTCATAAAGAACTCGTAGATATTGAGTTGAATATGTGAGTTTAAGAAACTCCCTACTTGGAATTGTCGCTGGAGTATTTTGGAAAGCAAGGTTGGCACTAAAAAATACCAAAGTGTCCAGATACCAATCTGTTGGATTATTGTGTCTGTAGTATTTGGGAAAGCAGGATGGCACTAAAAAAATACCAAAGTGTCGATCACTTCAAGCAAGCGCTTTGCCGCGATTGGGCCAAAATGTAGCAGAGCAACATTCGGGCAGCGTGTGAAGGTTTCATTGGCCGTCTGAAGGCCTCAGTTCCTGCCAAAGGATGTAAATCCTCCGAAGTGAAAGAAGGAATTTTTCTATAGGAAAAAATCGCCAGTAATCAAAGTTGGGATCGTTTTTTATATCCCCGCCACATGCCACTCCTTATGGTACCTCACCCAGGAGATGGGCAACATCGGCCCACTCCTTCTAGTAGCTTCCCACAAAAGGTCCAAATTTGAACATATCTAAAGTTATTCTAAAATTTGATGCTATTTCCGACATTTTTACATTCAAGCAATAAAATTTAACAAGAAATGTAAAAATGATGGTGTTTGACTTCGATGCAGTTTTTTTAGCTCACCCTGTATATTTATTGTTTTTCATTTATTTGGTTGCCACACTTACCTATGGTTGTAGACTCAACTTTATTGGCCTGTGTCTTATTTGGATTCTCTGCGTTTGTGTTCGCTGTAGTATTGGAACTGCTGGTATTGTTTTGGTTGGTAGTATCGCTAGTTGCCGGTTGTTGTTTTTCGTTTTGATTCTGTGCTTGCTGTTGTTGTTGTTGCGGTTGTTTCTGCTGTTTAGGCTGTTTGGGTTGCAAGACACGTTTGTCCAATGGCGAAGAACTTGTTTTGGGACTTGAAGCTTGTTGTTTTGATATCTGAAAAAGTAAAGAAAGAGCAAAACATTAGTATTTTTGTTTTTCAATTATTATGGACATATATAAAAACTAATACATATACAAATATATATGTAAAAATTAATGACTAAAATGCTTAGAACCCTTATAGGGGATATTTTATGGGTGTCAACAACACCAGAAGTTGGAATTTTAATCAACCACTAGGGAAGAGAAAAATTATTAAAAAGCATAGCGTATTTCAAGTACAAGTCCTAAAAATTAAATCTGACTTCGATTAGCGAGTATTGCAACATGGAAGAAAATGAGAGAATCTAGAAACAGCACACTGTTCCAGAGCTATGGGTTTGTTTCTACATTTCCCTTTCGGGTCGGGTTTAAGATTAGAAATTAACCAATTATATTGTGTTAAAATTGGATATTTCTGTCCATTCCATCATGATATTGACGATTTGAGTATCGAACCCATAATTTCCATTTACAACATTTTCACTTAAATATGAAAAAACAGACATATCATCCCTTGCACGAAATAATAAAAGTTTCATCAGATGTTTCATCAGAATTTTCTGTATTAGGAACAGGTTTGCCGACCCACACCAAGAGCTGCGCCCTCCTGGGCGCCGTGTTGAATGTATACGATGTTAGTTGCAAATACTTTGCGTGTGATGAAATTTTCTTTTAGAGAATATATCATAGAATGCGTCATGGTTACAATTTTGCATGGTATACTCAAAATGCTATGGCGAGGGTGAGTATAGTATGGCGTGCTTTTTTTTGGTGACTAAGTCGTTTTATCCTTTCTTTTTGGTATATTTTTCATAACAATGCACCAGTGATTTCATTGGTCAATAAAAGCATGGGAATATGACCTTCAGGGAGAAAGAGAGGAGCTCAACAAGAGAGAGAACTAAAGGAACTGTTGTGACATGTTTTGCCATAACTCTCTTTATGGCTATTTTGCGAGAGTTGTGTTATGTTGTTGAAAAGAGAGATGGCCTGGGAAACATATGTACCTATGACAGTGTATTTTCATATTTTGTTTTGAAGAAAATTTAGGACAAAGACATGGAGAGGTATTGAAAGTATTTTTAACATTTTTGCTCGTCTGATTTTTCAATAAAAAAAACAAATCTAAATTAATATTTTCCGGTTTACAGTATTTGTTGAAAACATTTTGTTTTCAAGGATAACTAAAAATTTGATAGCAGATTTACGATATGTGTAATATAGAATAGCAATTTTTAATATAACTTCTCAATCATAAAATTTGTGGTAATGAAAAATTAAAAATTTTTGAATCTTGGATCCAAAAAAAAAATCATTGAATGTTAGAATATGGGAATTATATTTGAGATTTTTGTGACTGTTTTCAACCCTAATGAGAATATGAAACTTGAATTTGTTAATATTTAAATTTCTATTAATTGTTTCCATTTTCTGGAACCTAAAACCGACACCTTCCTAAGAAAATGTGTTTTTTTTTTTTTTTTTTCTAAAAACGTATAACGAAATTTCCTCATGAGATATTTTAAATGTGTCTCGTGAGGACTAACGAAAAGAAAACGGTTGTCAAAAAAACTAAACATAATATTAAATGATGTCAAAAGAAACCCTAAAAGTAACCTCACCCACACCCACCCAGATGTGGCGTCGTACTTGGGAGTGTGTGTGTGGTTATGACTGACATTTTTTTTCTTTTTTTCTGTGACACACTACCAATTAGAGATAATTTGTGAAAAAAATTGAATTTTCTAAAATTTAAAAAAATTAATTTTCTAACATTTGTGTCAAGAAAATTTGGATTTCCGATTCACACCAAGTCATCATCGATCATATTAAATGCACAAAATAAAAAAAAAACCAAAACACATGTGGGGGGTCGGTCATCTGTTAGGTTTCATTCAAAAGACCTCTAAACTTATGTTGCTTGGGAGATTAGTTCTTCCTATAGTTGATTAGTTGTTGTATTTTGTCAGATCGATAATTTGAGTATTCTTTTGTGGACTTTCAGTATATCTTTTGGTTTATTGGTCAATTAGTTTTATGTGTTCATAGAACATGTTTTTTAAATGCCGGGGAAAAGTAAAAAAAATACCCTCCACCATTTGGAACGAATTTCACAATTTTTCAAAAAACAAAAAATAAATAAATAAAATCCGTTAAAAATTCTGTTAACATCTTAAAAATACCGAATGTAGCCAGGACCTGCATAAACCATTACAATGTCATAAACCATTACAATATTCAAATGCAAAACTTGAATAAAAAAATTCTGTGAATAATGTAGCTAAAATAATAATATTACGGGTTTTCGAAGACGTGGACCAGAACAGACATAATTCTCTCATAGGCTGTAGTATCGATTACGAACTTCAAACACCAAATTTGATAAAATTCCGGTGAATAATGTCGCTAAAACCAACAAAATACCGAATATCGGTAGGTACCGTTATATGGGGAATATACGAAGACGTGGAACTGCACAGACAATTTTCTGTCATAGGGCTGTAGCATCCGTTAAGAACTTCAAATACCAAACTTGAAACAATTTCGGTGAATAATGTCGCTAAAATCATGAAAATACCGAATATGGGGGGCTATACGAACAAATTTTCAATTTTTGAAATATATTATATAAAATGGAGATTGGTCATACCTCTTTGTGATGAAGCTAATAGTTCGTCGTTCATATACTCTATGGGGCTCGGATGGCTGGATGGATGGCTCTTTTCATTTAACGACAACAGAGTCCAACAATTGGCGTTTATTTCACACACACGTAAAATAAATTAACGAAAAATGTTCAATCAAAATTGATAATAAAATAATTGAAAATCAACACAAAATGTAAACCCAAAAAAAAGTTTTTATGTTGAATATTTTTTCCATAGGATGGGTTGTTGGTTGGTGATGGTTTGCTTGTAGCTGATTTTTCTTATAGAACAATACCACATTGATGTTGTTGTTGTTGGGTGTGTGATGATTTCACTTCACTCTCGACTTGTTTTATTTTCTTTTCTATTTTCATTCAATTCTTCAGACTAAATTGTGTCCAAAAAACATTGTCTTATCTTCACTTTATGAAATTTTCGAGTGTTATTGATATTTGTTTTATTAATCTTATCATTTATTGAAATGATAATAATGTTTTTATTTTTCATTTAAACACAATGTTCTGGGATTTGAATTCAAGAAGAAAATACTCCTCCTCTTCTTCGTTGACAGTAAATTATAAATAAAAACGACCCCAAGTCGTTTTTTTACGAAAAAAGAAAAGATCACTCAATGCCGTTTTTTATTTGTTTAAAAAAAACGACCTATTTTTCTTTCTTTAGAATTTTATCTGAGGTTAGATATTTGTTTTATGCTTCTTCACTTGTTTTATATTTTTTTTTCTTCTCTATTAAGAATAGAATACAGAATTTTTGGTTTTCTGTGATATTCCGCGTTTGAAATTTTTAAGCGAGCGTCTTGTACGACCGTTCAAGATGTTCTGATTTCATTTGGTTTGGCGCAGTGTCTGATTATGAATTTTTACATTGCCGGTTGGGTGGGAAGGTTCATTTAAATTGAGAGATGTATTTATCTCATTACTAATGTAGAGAAAGAGAGAGCCCGAGAGAGCGTCGCAAAACCAAAACAAAAACCATGTATACGTGACATGGCCGCAATACACTATGGAAACCTGTATTGTGTGACAATCCAATAATAATATCAAGGAGAGAGAGCAGAGCACGAGAGAGTACGCATCACACAACAGTGACATGGTAGCCATACTATGTACAGAGGTTTGTTGTTTGGTTATTGACTGGCAATAAACAGTGATAAAAACAACAACGACATCCATCCGCGTCCACCACACCACATGCAAGATTATTGGCCCCAAGGTAAAAAACAATGTCGAAATTTATCTGTTTTTAAAAACGTTAACATAGCAATGAATTAAGGAACGATAGATTATCAAGCATTTGTATGCAATGTGTTTTTATATTTGCCGCGATTGAAATGTTGACCTGCTTTTGTTGTTGATGTTTTGTTTACCCGCACATCATTTGGGAATGATGATGCATCACTCGAAAAAGAATGAATGAATCCTTATTGTTGTCACCACATGTGTTAAATGTAAAATGCATTTTAATCACTGCGCACTTGTCGATTTCTACAAAATCAATTACGCTTGAAGTGGATGCGGGAGGATGTCCCATATCATATTTCATTGGTGTCCTTTATGTTACACTGTGGTTTATCAAGGGAAAATATGAAGAAAAGCCATTTGCTATTTTATTTTTAAATGGTTTAAAGAATATTCCAATATTCGATCTTAGACCTTAAAATACAATTTAAATTTGAATGGAAATTGTCCTGATTTTCGGTATTTTGTTGTAACATCCTGATTTTCGGTATATTGTTGTAAATTGATATTTCGATTTTTTTTGTTGCTAATTGAAATCTTCTCACAAAATATTCAATAAAAACTCCATATTTTTGGAATTTTGACGTCATTTTTACTTGTTCAAAATTGAAAGATCAAAATATCCAAATTAGTTTTGGCTTCATTTAAAAGTAGTGATTTTGGGATTATTTGCAGGTATTGTGAGTGGCCCGGACTATACAAAAAAGTGGATTTCGGACTGTTGTATGTTCTGGTCATTTCTCGGGAACTAAACTTAAAAGAGAGGTTATTTTGACACAAGAGCTAAAAATGCTCAATAACGTCTGTTAAATAACATGCTATGTTCAATTACAGAATAGGAAGTAGAAATATAACTCGATAACATCCTTCAGTCCTTGCGATTTGTTTACTTATAAGGGTTAACTCTCCGATTTTTGTGCCAACGATCCTCTTACACTACTTAGTTTGCAATATATCAAGTTTCCCATCTCGCCGAGTTGAGTTGGTCCAGTTATGTGTCCGTACGTCTGTCTTTCCACGTTAATTTTCACTCTATATATAAGTCGTAATTATGGCCCTCACAATTTTTTTTGGCAATTGTAGCAAAAACCATTATTTTTAGAAGACTTGTCATCCAAAATCAAACAGAAACAAATAAAAAAGTGGAGGGTATAAAAGTATGTTTGTATGTTTACAGAAAATCCATTACCAAATGTGTTTCCTAAGTTATAATTTTTTTTTTGGCAATTATAGCTAAAACAGCTAATCCACTATTTTTAGAAGGGCTTGTCATCCAAAATAAACCGAAAAAAGATTGTGTTTTTGTTAATGCGCACACTGTGTACTTACGGTACTCTTTACTTGGCAATGGGAAAAGTAAGTATGCGAACTAACATACGGTAGTTTGTTTATGCTACCTTTTAATGGGTGATTGGCATAATAACCGTTTATATGTTTACGGTAAATAATTTTAATGGCAAGAAGACATTACAAAACTGACTATTTCGAGCGTCCTTGCAAAACATTGCTTTTTCGCAAATCCGGTTTAAAAATGTTTTCAAAAATGTATTCAAAGCTAAATTAATCGCTAAAGTGGCAACATTTCACTTGACAAGCAAAGCCATATTTACATTTCAACTCAAACAAGCAGAGAGCTGCAGAAAGAAAATATCAGAGAAACAGAGCAGCAACACATTTTAATTGTTTTTTATTTGCATTTTTTTTATTATTTTTGGTTTGGCTGTACGAATTGAAAATAATAATGGCTGCCGCCGCTTAAATTGCAATTACGCATCTACATTTCTATATGGAGAGCAAAAAGCAGACAAACCAACACAATTATGCTTGAGCCGCATTAGAGTACGATGTGTGTATTTGTCATACCCAAAAAGAAATAAAACTACCTCTATCCGGTTATTGCAATTTCTCTTTCTACCCTTCACCGAAAAAAAAAACAACAAACGATGAGCAAAAAAGACCGTAGGTTAAGCCATTTGCAAATTGAAGGTGGAAAGCTTTAGTGAATTAATTGGACTTAAAAACCAAAAAAAAAAGTAGTTCAAAGGGCTTATGTCAGGTCTTTAAAGGTAAGCCCCCTTCACTTTCTGGGGAAAACATACATTGCTAATTTGTTCTTGGCAAATAAGAAAAACATATTAACGCGAATTAATCTTGTAAGGTAAGTAATCAAGTTTTCCAGGTAAGAAAAATTGGGATTTATAAGGTGAACGTCTCTTCCCTTTTCTTACTAAAGCACAATAAAAATATGTAATCGAGAGCGAAATTTGACTCTTAGGAAATAGTCGACTCTTAGACTTAACGATTGTGTCTAATTAGCTTAATATATACTTAATGATTTCTATAAAGTACTTATTATAAATTTGGGAAAGCTTAAAACAAAATCAAAAGACACATATACAGGGTGAGATAAAAAACTGCAACAAAGTCAAAAGTCATATTTTTTACATTTTTTCTTAAAATTTTATTGAATGAAAGCAAAAATGTTGCTCGGCGGTATTTTGGCCCATTCCCGGTGAAGCACTTGATTGAAATGATCGACACTTTGGTCATTTCTAGTGCCAACCTTGCTTTCCAAAATACTCCAGACACAATAGTCCAACGGATTGGTATCCGGAGATTTTGGTGGCCATTGTGCGCTGGAAATGAAGCGAGGAACCTCATTTTGCAATCATTCTTGGGTGGCGCGTGCTGGGTGCGATGGGGCTGAGTCCTGTTGGAATGCGGCCAAAATGTTTGCGTGCCCAAGGCTTTAGTACAGCCTCCAGAATATTTTCGCGATAATATTCGGCATTAATTCTGATGCCACGGTCGCTTAATACGAGCGGGGACCGACCATCGGCTGTTATGGCGGACCACACTATCACCATGACCGGCGCTTGAGTTCTGGTGGCCAAACGAAGGTGCACATTTTCAGCTAACCTCTTTGGCAAGTAAACACGATCATTTTGTTTGTTTACAAACTGCTGGACAACGAATGTTTTCTCATCGGAGAAAACCAAATTCGGCAGTTCACCACTTTCGGCCAAGCGAAGCAACTCTTTAGCTCTTTTGAATATATTTTCTTTCTGATGCTGTGTAAGTTTTTGCACTTTTTCAATGGCTTTACCCCGAGCTCATTTTTTAATATTTGCCGAATGGAATATTGTGATATGTTCAGCTCACGAGCCATTTTTCGGTCACTGCGACGCGGGTTTCGATCAAGTCGCTTCTTTACTTTTGTTGCTGTTTTCTTCCGTCCACTTCCTTGACGTCGGGCTACGCTATCCAGTATCACGGTAACAAGCGATGGTACGAGACACAAAAGATTTATTCACGTTTAAACGCTGGAGTGCTCTAACGATAGCCACTTGTCGATTTCCAGCCAAATATAAAGAAATCCCACTATCACGCTTGAATTCCATCACGAATAACTTTTTTCCGAAAAATTGTCACCAAAATGCTATTGTACGCTTGTAAACAATATAATGAGCTGTCACTGGAACAATAATAACAGCTGTCGGACGAGTGGCTAAGAAATGATAGCAGTCTGAAGTTAGTTGCAGTTTTTTCATCTCACCCTGTATATTAAAGTCAACATTTGTTGAATGATACAAAATGCACCCAAATTGGACAAATATAGGTGGATAATTTTCTTCAAAACGGAGGGAAATATAGGGTGATACATAAAACTGAACCAATTTTGACAATATTTGGAACCAGTATATATGTATATATTGCTGTATGTATGTGTATATATATTGTATGTATGTATATATATTGTAGGTAATACGATTTTTATCGAGTGACTTTGAGAGATTATTGTCAGCAATCTTAGTTTCGGTAATTCTTCATTCCAATACTCACATTCTAATACAGATAAAGATAATTTACTCTTTTTTTGACAGCGATTTTGTTGTCTGTCTTCTTATGGCAATGACAATAATTAATGTTTATTATTATTTATTTTGGGCATCTACAGCAATAGCCTTGCCCTTTTAGAATAGTTTTAAGGCCACATATAGATTCTTATGCACCACAATCAAATAAACAACAATAATTTATTTCATGTACTTAAAGAATTTTTGAGAATAAACACAAATATTTTCAAACACTTGACCATTCCGCTCCGCTTCTTAAATTGCCCCCCATTTAATTAAGGCAATTCCCCACCCACCCAACAAAAAAACATATATAAATCATTTAAAAAGTTGTGAAATTTTTGTTTTGTTTTGAAATGGAGAGTATTCGAAATTCGTTCGAAACAACAAAATATGTATATTTGTCACGATGTAAGAAAGAAACAAACAACCGGCCAACAACAAAACAATAACAACCACAACCGGCCTTATTATGAACAAAAGTTGTTTTTCTTGTTTGAAGATTTTTGGTTTTGTTTTGTGTTCTTTTTTGGCTTATTTGAGAAAAGTATCTGATGTTTTCGAATATGTATGTACATGTACATGTGTACATATATGTACATGTAGTACATGTTTACCTGACTACCTACGTACCAAAAAAATGATATTAATTAGTAGTTGAAAACTGCGTCACAAATTTGAACTCCACACTATTACAGTTGAGATTAGAAGCACCGATGTGTTGCATTGTATGTATATCCCGCATAATGGCTAAAATGACGTTTGGTGCCATGTAACTATTATTTGGCATTAGCCCCGATATAGAAACAAATTTTGCGGAATCGAGTACAAATAATAAAAACACAGCGGACAGGTTTAAAAATGTAAAAAATGGAATATGTACAGTAACACCTTCAAAATCAAAGCTTTTTAGAAGCTTTAAATTACTCCCAATTTCCATCTGAAATTGTGCTGACTTTCAAAAAGGATTACGTCAAAACGTGTACCTAAATAGACAATTGTTTGTATATTTATACAACTTATATTTTAAGAACATACACACTACAAATTGGGATAGAAATTTTGGAAACCCCAAAAATATCCAAAATCAAGACGCACAGCTTCTTTGAGGAGGCTTTATAAAAAACTCTTTGAAAAATTTAATGACCAATTTACAGCTAATTTTTTTGGCAAAATGCACCGGAAACATTTAATTTTTTTAAGGTTAACGGTAAACCTAAAGATGCATAAAAATTTACGAAATTTTGGAAAGTAAAAAAACAGAAATTCGAATTTCAATGTTCCAAAATATTTATACAAATGGATGGGCAAAATAAGACCAAAAGCATTACCGTCCTCATTCAAGTTAACAATTGAAATAGTCCTAAATTGTAGGTTTTCTATGGAGTAAGTGCCGAAGGAATGGGCCATTATTGTTAATTTCGTATCGGAACTAAATAAATACATGGTGAGATGAAAAACTGCAAGCAACTTCAGACTGCTGTAATTTCAAAGCTACTCATTCGACTCCAGCATTTAAATGTGAATAAATCTTTTGTGCCTCGTACCATCGCTCTTTACCGTGATACTGGAAGCGTAGCCCGACGTCAAAGAAGTGGACGGAAGAAAACAGCCACATCAGCAGAAATTGTTCGAAAAGTAAATAAGCGACTTGGTCGAAACCCGTGTCGCAGTGGCCGAAAAATGGCTAGTGAGCTGAACATTTCGCAATATTCCATTCGGCAAATATTGGTAAAGCCATTGAAATTCCAAAAAGTGCAAGAACTTACAACGCAACAGAAAGAAAATAGACTCAAAAGAGCTCAAGAGTTGCTTCGCTTGGCCGAAACTGGTGAATTGCCGAATTTGGTTTTCTCCGATGAGAAAACATTCGTTGTCCAGCAGTTAGTAAACAAACAAAATGATCGTGTACTTGCCAAATAGGTCAGCTGAAAATGTGAACCTTCGGTTGGCCACCAGAACTCAAGCAACAAAAATTATTGTTGTGGTGTGCATATTTCGCATGTGAGAGAGTTTAATGCCAAGACGGATAGCTTATATCTGAATATATTGTCTCCAATTTTGATACACTTGCTTCTAGGCTGAATTCTGCTGTATGTTCCTAAAACCATTCAATTTGGGCTGATATTAACCATTTGGTGCAGAACAAACGTGGAGTCGAATAAAGACATATATATAGGATCTTATCCGATCCAGATAAAATTAAGCAAACGTATTTCTGATATAATGTACCAAATATCGTGCATATAATCTTTTCTTAACGATTTTTTAAATATTCCTGACAATATATTCGAAGCTAATATAAGTTTATTTTCACCTTTTTTATTATAATTCTAACTTATTTGTGTTTCAGTTTTGAAAAGTTCGGACTACAATAACATATAGGAGCACTTATTCTATAAATACCATTTTAATCCTCTATGCTTCTATATCTTGGAAGTACCATTTAGTACTAATACTACTTAGTTCTTCGTACAAGTGGGCTGTGCATAGCTCAGATTTTTATTTCAAAACAAATAACAAAATCAAAACAAAACGAAAAATGCTAAGAAAAAAAGCAAAACAGTGTCCCAGAGTTTAATGAAGCATGACATCATTATCCGAAGTAAATGTAATTATTATGAACATAATCATTATCTTCAGTGGTAGCCCAGACGGTTGTCGCCACATGTTTCTTTCGTTTATTTTGTTTTGCTAGACAGTTTCATCGTTATGATGATGGTTTGCCCCCCCATTCTCAGTCTCCATTCCAAATGGAGGCGATGGCAATACATGAAAATATAGTATTTAAATATCTACTTCATTATTACAATGTAATGTAAATTACAACGAGCAGGAAAGAGAGCGAGAGAGGGAAGATAGAAAAAAAAACTTGAAATATACGAACATGGAAATGAAGGCAACAAACACGAGAAGAAAAACATAGCATGCCAAATGGCACGTAGGCCACCACAACAAAACATGCGACGAAATTTTTCCCTTGTTGCTTTCTTGTTTTGGTTGGTTGTTGGTTGATTGTGCTTCGAAAGGGAAACCCACCTAATGAACAACGTTCAATACATTAACGCACAATAGCCGTTGTTGTGCCATTGTTGCTCTCATCATATCACAGCCGTGAGATAGATGTAAGTCGGTGTTGTGAGACGAGGAAGAGAATAATAAAACTTGACGCATAATGTTTTTTTCCCATTTTAATCTCTTACTCTCTGTGCGTTGTTTGTTGGGTATTCTGTGAGCAAATTATGTACCCCCGAAAAAACATATGCTGTGTGTTGGATCTCTTTGGAAAATTCGTTAATGGTGGTGGTGGCAGCAATCAAGAACACACAATACCTAGTAATTTCCAGCAGTATATGGCCGTTGGTGGCATTGACTATAAAATAACTGCGTAATTTCTAAACTCTAAACTAGGACATGGTGCTCTCACGTGGGTTCTTTTGCATTCGAGGTTTTTCTTTGCCTCATCATTTGAAAAGCATGAGTCAATGAGTTTTAATTCTTTGAAAATTTTGGCTTACGTGCCATTTTCCCCATCCTTTCGAATGAGCTGCCTGCAACATGAAGCCGCGAGATTACCCGAGAAATTTTTCTTTATAAAATAGGAATTCTTCGTTGATAGAAATCAATAGGTTTCTAAAATAAATTTATTTTAAATTAAGTATTTTTAAAGTTTTAATAATAATAGATCTGAAAGTTTCCATACTAAAATTCTTTCCTTTGATACACAATAACCCTTATTAATAGAGTAACTGTTCCTAAGTGCGGTATGCCCTAGTAGTAGTCGGCATTATTTATATTTATCCTCAAATATATTAGAATTTTTATAGCTTAATGTGAAATTAAATTTATATTAGCTTTGAAGATGTGGTGGCTATCTTTGTCGAGAACTGATGATTAATTTTATTGAAATTTAGAATATATCAGTGGGGGTCCTTTAGAACGGGCGAGAGAATGCATATTTTTAAGAAAACATTAGTGGCGATGTCAAATTTAAAGAACTCGTAACAATTTAAAAACTAAAACATTTTTCTAAAATAAATAACATATTCAGTCTACCTGGAACCACCAGCATATAGTAAATGTGCCAATATATATTCATACCAAAGAAAAACAAGTACAAAAGCTGTAAGTTCGGCCGGACCGAACTCTGAATACCCTCCCTAAAATCTTAAAAATAACGAATACAGGGAGGCACAGTTATATGGGAGATATACGAAGACGTGGACCTGCACAGACAATCTTCTGCATCCATCACGAACTTCAAATATTAAATTTGGAACAATTCCGATAAATAATGTCGCTTAACATCATCAAAATACCGACTATTGGGAGAGGACTATAGGCCGTAGTATCCATTACGAACTTCAAATACCAAATTTGTAACAATTCTGGTATATAATGTCGATTAAAATCATCAAAATACCGAATATCGGGAGGTACCGTTATATAGAGGCTATACGAAGACTTGGACCTGCATACAAAATTTTTGTCATAGGCTGTAGTACCAATTACGAATTTCAAATACGAAATTCTAAATATTTCCGGGAAATAATGTCGCTAAAATCATGAAAATACCGAATATCGGGAGGTAGCGTTATATGGGGGCTATACGAAGACGTGGACCTGAACAGCAAATTTTTTTCTTAGACTGTAGCATCCATTACGAACTTTGAATACCAAATTTGAAACAATTCCGGTAAATAATGTCGCTAAAATTATTAAAATACGGAATATCGGGAGGTACCGTTATATGGTGGAGGGTATATACTATAGGGTATAATAAATGTCAGATAAATGGTGTGGTTGAACCATGGTAAAATTAAGAAGATAAATTCATTTTAAATAAGCATTCCCATCTCTGCATTTTCTGTAATTTACCCTCTCAAATTTCACTGCTTATAAAACAGGATCCCATCTCTGATTTGTGTATGTACAATGGATTTACAAATAAACATTTTGACAATGAGATGTTGTCAAATGAATGAATGACTTTACCTTCTTGTTCTTTTCATTTTTCTAAAATAAATTGTCAGAAAAGTTTCGAGATTTTTAAAAATGCCAATAATAACACCCCTTATCACCCTCTCTCTTTCTCTCTCTCTCTCTCTCTTGGATGTCACGACATCTCTCTTATGCTTTAATGGATTTTATAATGCCGACTTAGGTATATCTAGAAAGCCTAACTAGTGTTGGTTTTTATCGCTATTTTCTTATTTTAGTCCAAATTTCTAAAATTATAAGCCAAAGAAAAATAAATTTCAGATAGATCATGCGGTTTGATCAAACAACAAAAATTGTTTCAAAATACAAAATACATTTTAGTAAAGAAAAATTTCGGAATCTTAAAAAAAACAATAATAACACTCCCTCAGCACTCTCTCTTGGATAACTCATGTCACTTGATTGAGTATAGCCGCCTCAAGGACTAACGCCTCACTATTTTGCCATTATCTCCAAACTTGTGACTAATCTAGAGGTCATTTCAAAAATGTTTGGTCTCTGATGTGTTAATATCAATTATCAAAATGTAATAAAATTTCATACTTTTTTCACGCAAATAAATGAATAATCTTATCAATTCATATCATTATTTTTGTTTATTTTGTAAAAAAATATAGTTTTGTGCGTGTGTGTTTATTTATTTCGAGAAACTTCTGACTACTTGACCTTAAACTGAGGTGCACACCAACCAAAAACACAACAATTCTAAAAATAAAACATAAACATATTTCATAACAACAATATTTATGTTTGTTTACAACGTAAACAACAAATTACAAATAGTCTCATCATAATTGCTGTAGTAATTTATAGAATGTAAGTATGTATGTACGATTGTGAGTGATCTGAGATATATAAACAAGTGGGTTGGTTTTGAAGGGTTTAGTTTAATGGGAACTGAAAAGTGTCACATTTTCAAGGACTATTGGATCTTTTTAAAGAATATTTTCTCAAAAAACTATTAAATGGATGGATTTTTAAAGGCATTCTTTTAAGGACTATTAGCAAGTGGATATTTTTGAAGACTAATCTTCAAGGACTATTGGAGTGTGGATATTTTTAAGAACAAATTATGAGGATTTTAAGCATTGATTTTTATAAAATATTTTTGTATTTAAAGAATATTTTTACAAGGACTATTGAAGAGTGTAATTTTAAAGATTACTTTTTCAAGGACCCTCGGCAGACCGAGATATTTTTTTCTTTTAAATTTTTTAAAGAATAATTTAAGAACCATTAGAGCGTACTTTGTTTTAAAAATATTTTCGAGGGACTATTAGAAAGTATTTATTTAAAATGGATACAAGACTTTTGTTCGAAAACCTTTTCAAGGGACGTAAATGTTTTACAAAATAATACTTTTAAAGAACATTTTTTGAGAATATTTTTAGGGACCTCAAATCGACATATATTTTTTAAAAGAATATTTTTGAAGGACTATTAATCCAGGTTTATTAGACCGTGGACTTTTAAAAAAGAAAATATATTATTACTAGGACTATTAAAGCGTGAATTTTTCTAAAAAATATTTTCAAGGACTTTCAGATATGGAATTTAAATAAAAGTTTTTAACGAATTTAGGAAATATTTTGTATAGGAATGTCTCAGAATTAGAGTATTTTTTTTCTAGAATATGGTCTTTAATTTAATTTAAAAAGAAATAAAAAAATATTCAAGGACTATAGAAATATAGAAATAAGAAATGGAATTTAAATAAAAGTTTTAAAGGAATTTAGGAAATATTTTGTTAAGTAAGGTGACACAGAATTTAGAGTATTTTCTTTTTTTGTACATAATCGCGATTTTAGAAAAAAAAATTGTCAAGGACTATAGAAAATATAAATTTAAGAAAATATTTTTGAATGACTATTGGTAGTAGCAAATTTTTATTAATAACATTCAAAGAATATTTTTAGGGCAACCTATCGTTTCTTTTTAGAGATAATTTTTTGAAAACTTCTGTAATTTCGGAACGATTATGGATAGTAGCTCGGAAAGATTTAGAGAATAGTAGTATGTGTCATAGAAAACTCCAAGATTCTTCATATAGTTTTTCCTTTTTCGAAAAGAATAACAGGAAAATGTTTACACCAAAAAGTCTTTAATTTTGAAATCCAATTTTTTGGTTCCAAACTCTTTCAACGTCTTCATATGTAAACCCTAGAAAACAAAAGTGACCCCAATATCAAATTTCAAAATTTGAGTTCTATCCTTTCACCCAATAACAAATTTAGTAACATTTAGTACTCATATCCAGAACAATCTTCATCTCCCCATCCTAGACACCAGCAGTGATCCAAAATTTCAGAGTGAGATGAAAAAACTGCAACCAACTTCGGAATGCCACTCATCCGACAGCTGGTAAAATTACTTCAGTGACAGCTCATTACATTGTTTACAAGCGTACAAAAGCACTTTCCAGAAAAAAAGTTATTCGTGATGGAATTCAAGCGTGATTGTGTGATTTCTTTATATTTGGTGGGAAAGGCACAAGTGGCTATCGTTAAAGCACTCCAGCATTTAAATGTGAATAAATCTTTTGATACTGACGTCAAGGAAGTGGACGGAAGAACACAGCAGAAATGTTTTGAAAAGTAAAGAAGCGACTTGATCGAAACCCGCGTCGCAGTAGCCGAAATATGGCTCGTGAGCTGAACTTATCGCAATATTCCATTCGGCAAATATTGAAAAATGAGCTCGGGGTAAATCCATTGAAATTTCAAAGGGTGCAAGAACTTACACCACAACAGCAACAGAAAGAAAATAGACTCAAAAAGGCTAAAGAGTTGCGCTTCGTTTGACCGAAATTGGTGAACTGTCGAATTTGGAATCAGAATAAATGATATTCGGATATGAAAATATTCTGCAGGGTGTATTTAAGCCTTGGGCACGCAAAAATTTTGGCCGCAGGCCTTGGACATTCCAACAGGACTCAGCACCATCGCACTCAGCACTCGCCACCCAAGAATGGTTATAAAATGAAGTTCAGCGCACAATGGTCACCAAAATCTTTGGATACCAATCCGTTAGACTATTGTGTCTGGAGTATTTTGAAAAGCAAGTTTGGCACTAAAAAATACCAAAGTGTCGATCACTTGAAGCTAGCGCTTCGCCAGGAATAGGCCAAAATACCGTAGAGCAACAATCGGAAAGCGCGTGACGGTTTCATTGGCCGTTTGAAGGCCATAATTCGTGCCAAAGGTGACCAATTCGAACAAATCTAAACTTATTCTAAAAATTGATGTAATTTCGGATATTTTTTGCTTTCATTCAATGAAATTTAAAAAAGAAAAATGTTGTTGAAGTTTTATTTTATCTCACCCTGTAGATATATATTAAGGACTATTGTAAATTGCATACGACATTGAAGAGTTATAGTATTTTGAGATTTGTTAATATCGGACAATATTTTTATGAAACACAATTATAAACTTTAGAGAATATTTTGTTGAAGAAAGTCATTGATTTAACTGAAAATATTTTTGAGGCACGATGATATTTGAAGGTATTTAAGAGAATTATTTTCGAAGCACAATCGTAGATTTGAAGAATATTTCCTTGAAGAATAATCATCGATCTTAGGGAATATATTTGCGAGCCACAATGGCTTTTTATAATTTTTTTTTTACTTTTTAAATATCGTTCTATATTCTGTCCAGAAAGTTACAAGAACATAAATGTACTCCCTTTGGGACAATTAGTTGAGAAATTCCAAATCAATTGTTGTCATTAAAAACTTTCCATCCAAAGATAAAAGCTACTCCAATAACAACAAATCTCAAAGCAAATGCTTCCCCTAAAATATATTCTTATATTATAAAACAAACACATTTTATCGCACATTTTAAACATCTAATCTAAGAACAAAACAAACAACAACATAGAAATAAAAGAAAACAACAAAAATTTTACAATCATTTAAGACCAGCAGTTACACTGAGAACAAAAAATCAGATTATTATACAATTGTCACGTAGCCACTACTACGGTCGGCTCACGAGACACGAGACGAACTAACGAAAAAGGTCTTTCTACCTGTATCGGAGGTGCTGCGGGAGCAAGTTGGTAGTGGGTTGTTTGGCTGGTTACAAAACCATTTTTGTTGTTATTTGAAAAGTGTTCTAGAGATTATAAATTTTACAACTGTTACCGTTTTTGTTGTTGTTGTGTGGTGATTGTTGACAATTACAACAAACTGTAACAACACACAACACTGCCAAAACAGCAAACAAGTAAATATTAGTTTCACATTTAAATAGCAAAACAAACAAATTTATCTATCGATGTTTGCGTAAGGAGAAACCAAACAGAGGATAAGAGACCGAGAAATGTTGACGAATAAATTATACAATCAAAATTTATCACGTTTCATCTATCATGATGAGAAATACTAAGTGTCACTTGATGTTTTCTTAAGAGAGTGTATCGATATATCGGCGTATGCAAGGAATCTTTATGTGAATAAGTTGAAATGCAGTTTTCGAAAAAAAAACAATTACTCACCGAAGTTTTATTACCAAACTTACCACTTGTTTTAAAAAGAGGAAAAAGGTTCAAAAAGGCCAAAAGAAGTAATAGCATTGGAATTTTCATCTCATCTCTGTTTGCCCATAGTGGGTTTGAACATGGTGTCTTTACATTTTGAAGGGTAAAAACACTCGAAATTGGTACAAACAAGTAAAAAAGCTGTAAGGTCGGTCGGGCCGAACTTTGAATAGCCTCCACGATTTGGATCGAATTTAACCATTTTCAAAAAAAAAATGCGTTAAAAATTCTTTCAAAATCTTAAAAATACCGAATGTAGCCGTCATACGACGACGTGGACCTGCATAGGTAACTTTTGTCATAAGCCATTATAGCAATATAGCAAAAATCATCAAAATACCAAATATATAGGGAGGTACGGCTATATGGGGTCTATACCAAAATGCACACCTGCACAGACAACTGTCCGTCTTAGGCTGTAGTATCCATTACAAACTTCAAATATCAAATTTGAAACAATCCCGGTGAATAATGTCGCTAAAATCATCAAAATACCGAAAATATGGAGGTACCATTATTTGGGGGCCATACGAAGGCGTGGACTTGCACAGACAATTTTCTGTCATAGGCTGTAGCATCCGTTACGAACTTCAAATACCAGATTTGAAACAATTCCGGTAAATAATGCCGCCAAAATCATGAAAATACCGAATATCAGAAGGTACCGTTATGTGAGGGCTATACGAAGGCGTGGACTTGCACAGACAATTTTCTGTCATAGGCTGTAGCATCCATTACGAACTTCAAATACCAGATTTGAAACAATTCCGGTAAATAATGCCGCTAAAATCATGAAAATACCGAATATAGGGAGGTACCGTTATGTGAGGGCTATACGAAGACGTGGACCTGCACTGACAATTTTCTGTCTTAAACTGTAGTATCCATTACGAACTTCAAATACAAAATTTGAAACAATTCTGGTAAATAATGCCGCTAAAATCATGAAAATACCGAATATCGGGAGGTACCGTTATGTGAGGGCTATACGAAGACGTGGACCTGCACTGACAATTTTCTGTCTTAAACTGTATTTTCCATTACGAACTTCAAATACTAAATTTGAAACAATTCCGGTGAATAATGGCTAAACTCATCAAAATACCGAATATCGGGAGTTACCGTTATATGGGGGCTATACGAAGACGTGGACCTCTGTAGACAATTTTCTGGCATAGGCTGTAGTATCCATTTCGAACTTCAAATACCAAATTTGAAACAATTCCTGTGAATAATGTCGCTAAAATCATCAAAATACCGAATATCGGGAGGTACCATTATATGGGGGCTATACCAAAACGTGGGTCTACATAACTCATTTTCAATACCAAAAGTCCCACAGACATAATGCACATTTGAGTTAAATTTTATCAACCTACTTTACTTTGTTCAAAAGCTTGAGTGATTTTCACAGAAGAACAGCCAGATAGACGGACGGACATCGCTAAATCGACATAGAATTCTATGCTGTTACAAACGGAATGACAAACTTAATATACCCTCCATGCTATGGTGAGGGGTATAAGAAGTAAAGATGAGGACTTATTGTACCATTGCAATAAAAATATATAAAAAGCATAGTTCACATGTACAAGAGTGAATTTACATAAGTGTACTTTTGACTGTTCGAAATTTTCAACACTGGAGTGTTCGGAGTAAATTTTTGACATCACTAGGCCCAAATTACCATAAAAGAGTAGTTTTTTTACAAAAACAAATATAAAAATTAAATCTCGGAACGAAACGGGTTAATAAACCCACAACTTGGTAATGAGATTTTTTCTAAGTTTGTTTTGAAAATCTTTAAATTTCTCTCGGGATCACTCTGTCTCTCTCTTTAAGCCTTTTTCTAAACCCGAGTAAATTGATATTCATGGACATGATTGTATATTAGTATATGTTTAAGATAACTTGTTTTTTAAGTGGACATCCTCTCAGCAAACGAAATTCTCTTTACAACACAATCAGAACCATTGCAAAAGAACATGTAATTAGAGAGTAACAAAATTGGGAGATGATAAAAGTGCGGCCATCGCCCGACTCCTCTATATACTACTCTTAGTGTGTAAAATTTTTGAAAGAATTTTAGGAATTCGAAAAATATATCACGATTTGTGATATAGAAAAATACAATCTTTAAACGTCCTACACTTTCAAAGTATCTTAATATGATTTTCTGCCATAGAAATATTGATCATCTCAATCCTCACCCAAATAGGGTTCTTCCGTTAGCATGATTCGTATTTCCTGGGTAATCAATTTTTAAAATTCACATTTTTAAAGTAGAGATGCACATAAAAATTGAGAAGTGCCTTCATTGTTGCTGAAAAGGAAATGACAACAACAATGCCCATTGTTTTCTTTTAATTGCAATACGCCCCCCTTGGCGAGTTATTTTTAGCACAAAATAAACAAATAACTTATTATTTCAAATAGACAAGCAACTTTTTTGTTGTTTTTTTCTAAAAACAAATAAAAAAAAATCAACTATAAATTTGTAATGCACTTAAATGCATTAAGAAAAAATCGTTTTTAATTTTCTTTTATAAGAATGGCGCCATAAATTTGCAAGATTATAATTATTTGCAACGGAGAAAACAAGTTGCCATTTTTATCGCTGGGCTGCTACGCCAAAAAGTCAATAAAGTCAGATGTGTTATAAAACACATATATGACAGCTTGTCAGGGGGCCGCCTTTGGAACACGTAATGCATGAAAAAAATGAAAATGGAAAACCGACTAAACAAATGGCCCATTGATCGAAAGCGACAGTGCAGATCTAATATTTTGAATGTGCGCCAAGGGAAGTGGATAAGACCAAGTTCCCCTATTGATAACATTTTGTTGATAAACCTCCAATATAGCTATATCTCGTGAAAAGGGCAGTAATTTTGCTATTTCAATTCATTTGCAATTCAATTGATTGTCGTACGATTCTTGGGAGGGGAGGCGAGTAGGATGGTGGGGTGACAAACAAGATTAGTCGACGACATGCATTTCATCTCGTGCATACCCATTGAGATTAGAATCTTTCATTACAAACCGGTGGCTGACTATCCGTCTGTCCTCTATGTGTGTGGGTAAGAAAAAAGTGGAGGTCATTTATTGAAACAATTTGAGTTGAATATTTATTTTTAGCTTTAAAAAGGCAACAGCAAAAACAACCACGCCATTGCATGCCACGATGCTGTCATTGTCGTTGTTGTTGTTTACAACAACTCATATATTGTTGAGAATTTTGTTTGTAATTGTTCACAGATTTTGATTATTGATGAAAAAACTGAATACAAATCAACAATCAACCACACATTGGGCCTGAAGTGGTTTCATCGATTCACCCAATTTTTTTTATAGAATTAAATTAAATGAGTCGTAGTATTTTGAAATGATAATAAAAATGGACTATTTTTAGCGACATGTTTTATAAAATACTTAAATATGGTCAGTGGGATTTAATTATGAAAGTTTTGCTAAAAAGATAGCCGGGCTTTTATATATAAATTGATTTTTTATTTACTTTTTTTTCTTTGAATGCGTGGCATGGAAAGGGCAATGAGTGTATCTTTTCAATATAGAAAACCAGCTGTATGGAGACATCTGTATTTATATAATAAATTTAAATAAAAGTGTTAAGTGATATGGAAATACAAGTGCGTATGATAATTGAAATACACAGAAAAAAATTATGTATATTTCACACATACTAGGGACACAAAGTGTCCAAAGGAGGACACGTGCTAAGTCCGACGGAGCCTAATTTTTTTAAATTTGTGATATCTGTGAAAATTTAACGAGGTACCATTATATGGGGGATGTATTACAATGTGGACTTATATTAACGGTTTTTATACCCTCCACCATAGTATAAAGGGTATATTTCGTTTTTCATTCCATTTGTAACATCTCGAAATATACATTTTAGACCCCACAAAGTATATACATGTATTTTTGGTCAGCATAAAATTCTATGTCGATTTAACGATGACAATCTCTCTATCCCACCATTCGTCTGTGAAAATCACTGTAGCTTCCAATATATTTTTCTTTTTTGAACATTTTCGAACACCGTTTGAAACAAATTTAGCAATTTTCTGAAAAATAACATCCGTTAAAAATTCTGTTTAAATCTAATATATATTGGGGTCTAAACGACAACGTGGACCTGCATAGGCAACTTTTGCCATAAGTCATCACAATATTCAAATACGAATCTTGAAAAAAAAAAAAGAATCCGGGGAATAATGTAGCTAAAATCATAAATATATATGGGGGCTATACCAAAATGTGCACCTGCACAGACAATTTTCTGCCTTAGGTTGCAGTATCCACTACGAACTTCAAATACCAAATTTGAAACAATTCCGATGACTAATGTCGCTAAAATCATCAAAATACCGAATATGGGAGGGTACCGTTATATGGGGGCTATACGAAGACGTGGACCTGCACAGACAATTTTCTGTCATAGGCAGTAGTATTCATTACGAACTTAAAATACCAAATTTAAAACGATTCCGGAGAATAATGTCGATAAAGTCATTAAAATACCGAATATCGGGAGGTACCGATACCGATGGGGGCTATACGAAGACGTGGACCTGCACAGACAATTTTCTGACTTAGGCTGTAGTATTCATTACGAACTTAAAACACGAAATTTGAAACAATTCCGGAGAATAATATCGCTAAAGTCATCAAAATACCGAATATCGGGAGGTACCGTTTTATGGGGACTATACGAAGACTTGGAACTGCACAGACAATTTTCTGTCATAGGCTGTAGTATTCATTACGAACTTTAAAAACCAAATTTAAAAACAATTCCAGATAATAATGTCGTTAGAATCATCAAAATACTGAATATCGGGAGGTACCGTTATATGAGGGCTATACGAAGACTTGGACCTGCACAGACAATTTTCTGTCATAGGCAGTAGTATTCATTACGAACTTAAAATACCAAATTTGAAACAATTTCGGAGAATAATGTCGATAAAGTCATTAAAATACCGAATATCGGGAGGTACCGTTCTATGGGGGCTATACGAAGACGTGGACCTGCACAGACAATTTTCCGACTTAGGCTGTAGTATTCATTACGAACTTAAAACACGGAATTTGAAACAATTCCGGAGAATAATATCGCTAAAGTCATCAAAATACCGAATATCGGGAGGTACCGTTCTATGGGGGCTATAAGAAGACACGACAATCTCCTGCCATAGGCTGTAGTACCCATTACGAACTTCAAATACCAAATTTGAAACAATTTCGGTGAATAATGTCGCTAAAAACATCTAAATACCGAATATTGGGAGGTACCGTTATATGGGGGCTATAAGAAGACGTGGACCTGCACAAACTATTTTCTGTCTTAGGCTGTAGTACCCATTACGAACTTCAAATACCAAACTTGAAATAATTCTGGCCAATAATGTCGCTATACGAGGCCGTGGATCTGCACAGACAATTTCTGTCTCAGGCTGTAGTATCCATTTCCTACTTCAAATACCAAATTTGAAAGAATTCCGGTGAATAGTGTCGCTAAAATCATCTAAATACCAAATATCGTGAGGTACCATTATATGGGGGCTATAAGACTTGGACCTACATGGCCCATTTTCTGTTTTGGGCTGTAGTATCCATTACAAACATCAAATACCAACTTTGAAACAATTCCGGTAAATAATGTCGCTAAAACATCAAAATACCGTATATCTGAATACCGAAGCTGTGGACCTACATGGCCCATTTTCAATACCAAAAGTCCTGCAGACATAATATACATTTGAGTAAAATGTTATCAAAAGATCGAGTGTTGTAATGATCAAAGATTGGGGCTTCAGGTCACATTCTGCTTTTTTCGAATCATTTTGTTTTTCAATACCTCAAAATTCAAAACATCCTCCTGATCCCATAAAGATTCATCTACGGTCCAATATAATTCTCGCCTCAATTGGTTGCTTGATCAGGCTTCACATCTGACTTTTCGCCCATGAGGTTATCGTAATGTATCCAGTTTTTATCACCCTATACGAATTATACAAATTGTTGTGGCCAATCAATGGTGGTAGTGTGTGTAAAATCGGTTGATAGTGTCAGATTAATAAGTATTTTGTATTTTTTTTTATTTCGCTGCATTTGATTTCAATAAATTATTCCTGATGGAAAATTACGGAAATTGAAATTCCTGTACAGTTTAGAATGCATCAATGTGATACGGCATTTTATAACAGAATTCCATAACGATTTTACAAATAAAAGTAATAAAATCGAAAAATTATTTCAAGTGGTTCAATTGAGCATGCATTGGAAAACGTGACAAAATACAAGTATGTGAATCCACAAGGGTATGATTTTTTACAAAAATAGTTTTTAATACTTTGCAGGCTTACAATAAAAACAATATACTATCTTTTTTTAGATTAAAACAAAAATTAAAAAACAAGGTTTAATTACTATTAAAACAAGAAGAATCATTATATATGAAAGTGATAATGATAAGGGAATATGGTTTAAATTATGAGTCAAACTCGCCAAAGTCTTATCACTACTAATTGCAGCCCAATATACCACTAAAATTCAATATTTTTTATTAAAACCTCCTAATCTATCGATACTGCAAAACAAATTAAAAAAAAAAAACAAATATGTCAAAACCCAATCAAACGCTTTCAAATAGAACAAAAAGACAGAAACCAAATAAAACAAAAAAATCGCAAATAAAATGTCCATGATTTGTTGGCGTGATTTGCATCAATATTAAATTACAAGCTGTTGAACTATAAATAACCGCTATATTGTACAACATTTTTGTTTTTTTTTACACAACGCTTATGCAAAACCATCAACATAGAATGTGTTGTGTGATGTTTTGTTTATTGTAGTTTTTTTTTTTTTTTTTTTGTTCTTACCACAATAGAATATTCAATGTAAAACATTCAACTTTAAATGCAATTGCATTAATATTTTTTTGTAATCTTAAATAATGTGCATTAAAAACGTTTCTAAGGTTAACCTGTTGTTTAGACACTGTTTACTTTCAAACTGATTTGAACTAAATTTTTCAGAAATATTTAAAACAATTATTACAATTATAAATACCAAAGAATATATGAACATCCAACAAAAGGAAAATATGAAAATATCCTACAGTCAGCATTTAAGATTTGTTTTTTGGAGAGATTGCTTATATCAGAGAGTAATATGTTGGAAACTCTATTTGTACCTTCTGTGCATTACCAGAAGGTACGTCTAGCATTGCTTGATCAATCTTTAATATTTATTTAAATTGTGCTGTTTTATCCCTTCTGCAGCATTAATTCATTCATATGAAACTCTTCCAAATAGCTATAAAAAATGGAAGTATAGGTGGCGCTAGCCATTTTAAAGATATATACATATCAAAATCTAATCTAAATATAGAGCACCAATATTCTGTTGCTTTAAAATATTCAATGCAGAAAAACATTATTTGGAAATTAAATCTATTATTATATCGAAACAACATGTCCTTGCTTTAGGTATAGATGACATCCAACATATCATACAGCGAAGTAATAATGATCTTGGAAACGTCACTTGTTTTTAATACCTCCAACGCATGTTTAGGAGGAAAGTCTTGTCATCGTTTGACTAATATTTGAGATCTCATCTAATTATTAATTCTTGTTACAAAATGATTATTAATAATCCCTGCAGCAGAATTAACCCGTTTACTAAAAATATTCAATAAATTCAAATATAGATGGCGCTCGCCATTTTAATGATACATTCTTATTAATTTTAGAACAAAAAACCTAGCATTAAACGAACCAATATTTCTTTGTTTTAAAAGATCCAACACAAGAAAAACTTTATTGAAACCGTGAAATGTTACTGATCCCAAGCTTGATCATCGCCAGTATGTGCTTCACTCGCGAGTAAAAAAAGATCAAATCAGAGCTGTGGTATAAAGTACTTTATTCCATCATTATTTAGTAATAGGCTTGAATTTTTCATTATTTTGTTAGAAACCAGTAGTCTGGTACTACAATATGCGGTAGCATTTTTAGCATCTAAAATTATGCACATACGAACATTTCTTTGTTACAACTAAACCTTATCAATGCAAATTTGAAATATATATGCCGTTTATTATAATATATAATTAATAAAATTATAAGATCTTTTAATTTATTCAAAATTTCAAGATCCCACCTTTAATCGATACAGGGTGAGATGAAAAAACCACAACCATCTTCAGACTGCTGTCATTTTTCGACAACTGTTAAAATTATTCCAGTGACAGCTTATTATAATGTTTACAAGGGTACAAAGAAGAATTTTCCAGAAAAAAGTTATTCGTGATAAAATTCAAGCATGATAGTGTGATTTCTTTATATTTGGCTGGAAAACCACAAGTGAGCACTCCAGCATTTAAATGTGAATAAATCTTTTGTGTCTCATACCATCGCTCGTTACCGTGATACTGGTAGCGTAGCCCGACGTCAAGGAAGTGGACGGAAGAAAACAGCAACATCAGCAGAAATGGTTCGAAAAGTAAAGAAGAGACTTGATCGAAACCCGTGTCGCAGTGGACGAAAAATGGCTCGTGAGCTGAACATATCGCAATATTCCATTCGCCAAATAAATGAAAAATGAGTTCGGAGTAAAGCCATTGATATTCCAAAAAGTGCAAGAACTTGCACCGCAACAGAAAGAAAATAGATTCAAAAGAGTTAAAGAATTGCTTTGCTTGGCCGAAAGTGGTGAACTGCCGAATTTAGTTTTCTCCGATGAGAAAACATTCTTTGTTCCGCAGTTTGTAAACAAACAAAATGATCGTGTTTGCTTGCCAAAGAGTTCAGCTAAAAATGTTCACCTTTGGTTGGTCACCAGAACTCAAGCGCCGGCAATTGTGATGGGTGTGGGCCGCCATAACAGCCGATGGTCGCTCTCTACTCGTATTAATGGACCGTGGCATCAGAATAAATGCCGAATATTATCGCGAAAATATTCTGGAGGGTGTATTAAAGCCTTGGGCACACAAGCATTTTGGCCGCAGACCTTTAACATTCCAACAAGATTCAGCACCATCGCACTCAGCACACGCCACCCAAGAATGGTTACAATATGAGGTTCCTCGCTTCATTTCCAGCGCACAATGGCCACCAAAATCTCCGGACACCAATCCGTTGGACTATTGTGTCTGGAGTATTTTGGTAAGCAATTTTGGCACTAAAAAATACCAAAGTGTCGATCACTTCAAGCAAGTACTTCGACGGAAATGGGCCAGAATACCGCAGAGCATATTTGGGCAGCGTGTCACGGTTTCATTGGCCGTTTGAAGGCCATAATTCGCGCCAAAGGTGACAAATTCGAACAAATCTGAATTTATTTTAAAATTTGATGCTATTCCGACATTTTCTGCTTTCAATCCATAAAATTAAAAAAAAACAAATGTAAAAATTATGGCGTTTGACTTTACTGCAGTTATTTTATTTCACCCTGTATAATAATTGACATTCACTTTACATACAACTGATTTTTTTTAAATTGTGGAGCTCCGATTATATTGAAGAAAAATTGGTTGTTCTCTAAAAATGTATGAAAATGAGAGCATACTTTTGTGCGCGACAATTAAATTTCGGAAATTTAAAAAAATAGTATTCCAAACAACTGAATCAAAATGACTTAAAAGGAGCAGAAAGACGAATAAAGTTTACATTAAGCCAAGAGTTTAGATTAATTTCCATTGACATTTATAATTAGTTGAAAATTCTCTGAGCTGCTAAAGTCATTTAATATTGGTAACAAAATGATTTTAAGTGTACTGAAGACACCCTAATTATTTAGTACAGGACCTCTGTAAAAAGAAGAACTTCTGGCAACACATGATCTGCAAAATGTGTTCAAAATATAGAAGTCTTATTTTGGTCTTCTATAAGACTTGGACTAATAAAAAACATCTAAAGGCATTTTATGAATAAAATACGTTCTGCAGTTCTTCTCTGATTAGAAACATACCTCTTACAGATTTTCTCTACATAAACATACCTCTTACATATTTTCTCTAATTCTCTAATTAAAATCATAAAAAAATGGATTTTTTTCAATCTTTATATAAGAATTTTTGTAACATACTTTTATTTAATTGTGCCATAATTATTTAAATTTATACTCAAATATAAGGCTTTTGTCGGAAGCGCCTAACTTCTTGCTAAAGAAATGCTGGTTAAAATCGATGGTTGTTATAATATCGTTACAACAGAGATAAATCAATTTGGGCCTCAATTCTTGTTCTACGAAAATGTGAAATGAAAACTTTTATAAAGGGAAGGAAGGTCAAATGAAAAAATTGTATGGAGTAAATATTTCTCATTTCGTATTTTCATAGAACAAGATTCCACAGCCCCCGATGTCAATGTTTTGACTCTATAATGCCCTTCTTCTATATAATTCAATGTCTGCAAAACATTCAAAAACCATTCCTAGCTGCCCTGAGCATATATTTAATGATGACTAATTAATAAATTAAATAATTTTCTTTGATATTCAAGATCACCCAGGAAGGATATTTGATGTGAATGGCGGCGAACAATGATCTCATGTATTATACCTTGAACTAGATTTGTTTAATATTGACACATCCATTGACACATAAGTCTCTATTTCAGAGAAAAATACTTTTTGAATAAATGCCAATTCAGGTGTCAAAATTTTATGGAAACATCATTATAGTTGGGGTGGGGAAAGATGGGATTTTTCTACATCCTTCAATATTTTAATTAGAAATTTATCATTCTGAGAAATTTATGGCTATTCCGTGAAAACAATTAGGGTATTTTTATGGTTGTTGTTGTTGTTGCCGTCTGTGATTTTCCCAAACGAGGTAATGATGCTGATGACATTATCATCATAAAGATGCACAGATAGATTCATACATACATTACGTCCATAGATACAAAACAAAAGAGCGAAAGAAAGCTAAGGAAAGCCGGAAGACTTGTGAAAGCAAAAAAGCTCATCCACCAATGACAGAAAATATATATAAACAGTATTCTTTGTATGCAGAACACTTTGCACACATATCATAATATATAATTTATAAACAAAAAACAATGGTGAAAATTAAAACAAAAAAAATCAATTAACAAAAGAAAACAGAAACACACACTGAGTATGTATGTAAACATTGAAATTGTAAATATTTTGCATTTACTTATAAAAAGTTTTATTTATTCAGAATATTTAATTAAGGTCAGGGCCAATGACCAGCAAAAGAAAGCAAATTTTGTGTTTGATTTCTCTTTCGAGACAAAGATAATATGCTTAGATAATTGCTGTTGTTCTTAGCATAAAATTCAAAGCAACTATCAAAAACGGTTTTGATGAAAAAAGTGCTATAGAAAATATCTCCATTATAAAATAACTGCAGAAAGTAGTCTTACTTGGAAGTCCTTAAGAAAACGTCCTATAGAAGGTCTCTTATTTATAAAAGTTGCATAGAAGAGTTGATGAACAGGAAACACCTAACTGTACAAAATATTATGATTGAAGAAAATTTTATTGAAAGAATAATCTATACAGGGTGAGATAAAAAAAACTGCTACAAAGTCAAACGCCATAATTTTTACATTTTTTTTTTTTTAATTTTATTGAATGAAACCCAAAATTTCGGAAATAGCATCAAATTTTAGAATAAGTTTAGATTTGTTCGAATTGGTCACTTTTGGCACGAATTATGGCCTTCAAACGACCAATGAAACCGTCACACACTGGCCGAATCTTGCTGGCGAAGCGCTTGCTTGAGGTGATCGACAGTTTGGTATTTTTTAGTGCCAACATTGCTTTCCAAAATTCTTCAGACATAATAGTCCAACGGATTGTTATCCGGAGATTTTGGTGGTCATTGTGCGCTGGAAATGAAGCGAGGGACCTCATTTTGTAACCATTCTTGGGTGGCGGGTGTGAGTCCTATTGGAATGTCCAAGGTCTGCGGCCAAAATGTTTGTGTGCCAAAGGCTTTAATACACAATCCAGAATATTTTCGCGATAATCTTCGGCATTGATTCTGATTCACAGTCGATTAATAAGAGCGGAGAGCGACCATCGGCTGTTATGGCGGCCCACACCATCACCATGGCCGGCACTTGAGTTCTGGTGGCCAACCGAAGCTGCACATTTTCAGTAAACACGATCATTTTGTTTGTTTACAAACTGCTGGGCAACGAATGTTTTCTCATCGGAGAAAACGAAATTCGGCAGTTCAGTTCGAAGCAACTCTTTGGGTCTTTTGAGTCTATATTCTTTCTGTTGCGGTGTAAGTTCTTGCACTTTTTGGAATTTCTATGGCTTTACCCCGAACCCATTGTTCAATATTTGCCGAATGAAATATTGCGATATGTTCAGCTCAGGAGCCAATTTTTGGCCTCTGCGAAGCGGGTTTCGATCAAGTCGCTTCTTTAATTTTCGAACCATTTCTTCTTTCCACTTCCTTTACATATGTCGGGCTACGCTACCAGTATCACGGTAACGAGCGATGGTACGAGACACAAAATATTTATTCACATTTAAATGCTGGAGTGATCTAACGATAACCACTTGTGGTTTTCCAGCCAAATATAGAGAAATCACACAATCACGCTTGAATTCCATCACTAATAACTTTTTTTCTGGAAAATTCCCACCAAAATGCTTTTGTACACTTGTAAACAATATAATGAGCTATCACTGGAATAATTTTAACAGCTGTCGGACGAGTGGCTTAGAAATGACAGCAGTCTGAAATTGGTTGCAGTTTTTCATCTCAACCTGTATTGTCATTATAAAATTACTGCAGAAAGTGGTCTTACTTTGAAGTCCTTTAGAAGAGGTCCTGTAGAAGGTCTTATATTTTTTTAAGACGTACAGAAGAGTTGATGAACAGGAATCACGTAATTTTGCAAAATACTATGATTATGGAAAATTTATTTAGCTTATCTATATAATAGCTATAGAAAGACCTGGAAAACCGATACACCGGCGTAGTCAGGTGTGTCTTTCCAAACCGTTTCAGGGGGGCTAACTGACAAAAAATTTATATTTGTCAAGCAAAATGTTATAAAAAGCTGACCCCCCGGTCCGTCCCAAAGCCACTCCACTGACCACGTCGGTGCATGGGCTCCCCATCTAATTCAGTGATGTGATGTTAATTACTAAATGCGTAATATAATACAGCACAATAAAAATAATATATCGATCAAATTATTATTTTCAACCTTGAATTCTTGTCAAATTCGGTGTTCATTCCGTATTTGTAAACAAATCCTTACCAAAAAAAATGAAACTTGCAATGTTATCATCAACTTGTTATTTTTGTGCATTTTAATTTGTCATTGAAAACAATAATAAACAATATTTTTGGTAAAACGCAAAATTCAAACTGAAATACAATGAAAAAAAGTATGTGGGGTTTTCAGAGGAGCGGTCAGAGACAACAGAAAATTCTACACTTATTTTGTAAGAGAAGTGATAAGATGGTTGGTGCATTCTTAATCACATTTTGTTTTGTTCACGGCGTAAAAAACCGGTTTATTGATATTATTTTTAGAGTTTTTTAATCATTTAAATTAAGTAACCGTAACACACATACCCCGAAGGTGTGGAGTTACATTTCTGTAGGTACGTAAGTAGGTTAGTAGTAAATATATTTGATATCCTTAAAAAACCACGGCAAGTGGAAAGTGAGAATTTAGTTGGAAAATGTATATACCCTATTGAAAACACTCCTAAATGTCAATGAATAAAATGCTCTGAAAAGGTACTCAATTCTACAGACCTTGAATTACACGAATATACTTTTGGCATTTCTTCTAAATTTTACAACCGCACTTATAAATATTTTCAACTTCTGGGGAGAATATACCCAGACAGAAACCAAGGGAACTGATGAGGATTGGTTCCTATTTCCGAAACCATGGTATTCCCTGCCAAATCCAAATCCCCCTGGTAAGCATTATTATCTATAACCACTAATAAACAAACGTTGTTTTTATAGAAATAACAATTACGGGATTAAACCCAACCAGTTTGCAATAACAAAATAAATGCCAACCGAACCAAAATGGCAACCCTATTATATAATATAGTATCTGTAGATTGTAAATAGTTACAAGAGTGATTTTTTCTCTATAAGACGATGGGGCTAATTTACCCATTATATTGGAGTCACATCTGAAGTGAATTTTTGAGTTTTAAAGTTCTATTGAATACTTTTGTGGCCTTCAAAATTATTCAAAATTATATAAACTATATGAAACAAGTAAAAAAAGTAAAGTTAAAAAATCCGTCAAAAAGTTCTGTTAAAATTTTAAAAATACCGAATGTAGCTATTATTTTAGGGTGTATACGATGACGTGGACCTACATAGGCAACTTTTGTCATAAACCATTATAATATTCAAATGCGAGACTTGAAAAATCAGTGAATAATGTCGCTAAAATCATCAAAATACCGAATATCGGGAGGTACCGTTATAGGGGGGATATACGAAGACGTGGACCTGCACAGACAAATTTCTGTCTTAGGCTGTAGTATCCATTTCGAACTTCGAATACCAAATTTGAAACAATTTCGGTGAATAATGTTGATGAAATCATCAAAATACCGATTATCGGGAGGTATCGTTATATGGGGGCTATATGAAATCGTGGACCTATATGGCCCATTTACAAACTTAACCTGCATGTGCAACATGTGTGCACATGTCTGACATGAGTATTTCGAGGAGTTAACAAAGTTAATATACCCTCCATAGTATGGTGGAGATTATAAAAAGTGCAAGAACTTACACCGCAACAGAAAGAAAATAGACTCAAAAGAGCTAACGAGTTGCTTCGCTTGGCCGAAAGTGGTGAAATGCCGAATTTGGTTTTCTCCGATAAAAAAAAAATTTCGTTGTCCAGCAGTTTGTAAACAAACAAAATTATCGTGTTTACTTGCCAAAGAGGTCAGCTGAAAAAGTGCAACTTCGGTTGGCCACCAAAACTCAAGCGCCGGCAATGGTGATGGTGTTGGTGTGGCCATAACAACCGATGGCCCCTCTCCGCTCGTATTATAAATGCCGAATATTATCGCGAAAATATTCTGGAGGGTGTATTAAAGCCTTGGACACGCAAACGTTTTGGCCGCAGACCTTCGACATTCCAACAGGACTCAGCACCATCGCACTCAACACGCGCCACCCAAGAATAGTCACAATGGGCACCAAAATCTCCGGATGCATCTGGAGTATTCTGAAAAGCAAGGTTGGCACAAAAAAAAAATACCATAGTGTCGATCACCTAAAGCAAGCGCTTCGCCGGGAATGGGCCAAAGTACCGCAGAGCAACATTCGGTCAGCGTTTGACGGTTTCATTGGCCGTTTGAAGGTCATAATTCGTGCCAAAGGTGACCAATTCGAACAAATCTAAACTTATTCTAAAATTTGCTATTTCGGAATTTTTTTGCTTTCATTCAATAAAATTTAAAAAAAGGGTAAAAATTATGGCGTTTAACAATGTTGCAATTTTTCATATCTCACCATGTATATACTTTATGGGATCTACGACAAAGTTAATATGCCCTCCTTTTCAAGGTGGAGGGTATAAAAATGCTAAAAATAAATTTGATAATATATGACTATAGCATGATGTGAAACCAAAATTGACTGTTTTTAATGAGAAAGAAGATATTATAAAAAACCCATTTCTTATCAGGAAGTCTTAATAAAATATTACCGATCTCAATAGTAAAGATCTTCTACAACTTGTCCATAGACAGAATACATTTCATAATGCTAAATAATAAAAGTTAATTTTTGATATCCAATTTGTAGAAGCGCCTTAAAATATATTATAAAATGGCAAACTAAAATGTGCAAGTCACTTCACACATGACTATAACATAATGTGTAAACTAAACTTCATAGGTCTTAAGTGGAGAGAAGACATTATATTGAACATAACACATTTTACAGGTTCTGTGGATATATATTATTTCCAAAAGAACTTATTACATCTTCAATATATTGAAATATTTTTAAGTTTTAAGGGCCGTATTATGGACATCCATGAATATAAGCCATTCGGCCAATCTCCTACGAATGGAAAAACATATACATGTCTTCTGTGAATAAATTCTATTCTGTGGGCAAAAGCCTTTTGTATGGGTTGTAGCTCTTCTATTGAAGTTCTCAATATCTATGCGCTTTAATAGGTTCTCTTCATATATATACATATATATATATACAATAATTCATACAGGTCTGCTTTTGCTGGAGCTTCTTTAAATGATTTTCTGCAGCTTTTACGGAAAGGTTATTTATCATCTGTATATCATATTGATATTCACATTCATTGACTTAAGCTGTTTGTCGTTTTAGCTAGCAACCTTCTTTAATACAATAAAAGAGAGAGACAACTATCTCCACTAAATACAAACTAAATAAAACGGATCAGTACATACACACTATTATAAAAATATATAATAAATTTAATTGTGTAGGTGGCGAACGACAAGCGTGCACACACTAACACACAAAGAGAAAATATGATTATCACCATAACAAATAATAATAAATGTCGGTGGTGTGAAAATATTTGCAAAAGGCAAAAATAAATAAAAATAGTAAGAGCAATGAACGCCAACCAGAAGCAAATTTAATCTTTATACAAAAGGGAACAAATCTGTGTGACAATTAGTTGAACATACAAATGCACATGTGTACATAATATTTTGTACAGTAGAGTTCAGTAGAAACAACAGCATATAACAGGCGGCTGGCTTAAGCAGATTTTGAAGTTGAGGTGATATTCTTAATATAAAGTCTAATCCACAGAAAGAATATACAAAATACAAAAAAATGATTTGTTGGTCTACCACGTGTGTGTGATATCGAAATTGAGATGATAGCTCAAGCATGGGGCGATTGAATTCATTCTCTTCCCTGAAGGGTTTTCAGATGGCGAATAATTGATGCAGATGATTTCACGACATTTCCTGGTAAATAGTTGAGCCTTTTTAATGTAATTTCAGGTCATTCAAACCAAAACGGACCACATTCCGGCAGCCAACGAAACTACTGATCCAAGACGCGGAATATTTTAACCGACAATTTGTCGAGCACCCCGAGAGCGATAGGGCGAAGCGAAGAGTACTACGTCGTATCAGATCTCTTCCCGCCGAGGAGGAACCACCACAGTTTACGATGGGTGATGTTGCAAATGTCATCCGTAACGCTAAGTCATCCAAAGCGTTGGGCCCGGACGGAATCTCAATGGTGAAGTTGAAGCAGCTGGATACGCCGGGAGTCGAGTACTTAACGAAAGTTCTCAATTTGTCGCTAGCCACCCACATAGTGCCCGAAACCTGGAAAATGGGCCAGGTGGTCCCGCTACTGAAGCCAGCAAGGATGCCAGTAAAGACGAATCGTACAGGCCGATTTCGCTTTTGTCGCCAGTAGCAAAGACTCTTGAGGCTTTACTCCTCCTCAGCATTAGAGGAAGCTATACAGTTGCCAACCACCAGCACGGATTCCGTCCACAACATAGTACCACAACAGTGTTACACGCCATTTCCACACATATTAGTAGAGGACTGAACCAGAACAGGCCGTGTGACAGAACTGTGTTGGTAGCCCTTGACCTATCAAAGGCATTTGATACGGTCAATCATGCCACACTGTTTGAGGACGTACAGAGAACTACCCTCCGGCCAAGTTTGAAACGTTGGATAATCAACTATATTTGTGGACGCCAGTCGTACGTGGAATTCCGGAACAAGAAGTCCAAAGCCCGTAGAGTGAAACAGGGAGTTCCCCAAGACGGGGTGATATCTCCGGAACTGTTTAACCTCTACCTTTCCGGAATTCCTCGCCCTCCAGACGGCATTGAGATCGTAACGTATGCGGATGATTGTACGATCATGGCGTCGGGTCCAGTGGTCGATGACATATGCGAAAGGTTGAACCCCTATCTCGCGGAGCAGTTATAAAGTGAATGCCGTCCTCGGAGTCCACCCCCCATCCATTGCAGCCGAAGAACATCAGCTGCCTAGACAAACCAGGGTAGTTTTGGCGCAATTACGTTCAGGATGGTGTAGTCGTCTCAATTCGTATTGGGCACGAATTGATGAAGATGTGCGTGACGCCTGCCCGGCGTGCGATACAGGCCCGCACAATACGCTACACCTTTTTAATTGCTCAGCCAATCCTACCCAACTCACACCAGAAGATCTCTGGTTACAGCCCGTTAAAGTAGCCGAATTTCTAAACCTGGAACTGGAACCAGATTAGCAGAACACAAACACATACATGTACTACTGCTACAACAACAACTACAACTGATCCAAGAACACGAACATGTATATGCTTGTTAACCTTGTTGTCCTCTTACAACTCGATAGGCCGGTCTGTGGTCAACTATGCAGCTCCGGTGTGGTCCGCCAATGTTAGTGCTACGCAGTGGAAAAATATTCAGTCCTGCCAGAATGCCGCCCTTAGAACCGCAACGGGGTGCCTCCTCATGACACCTGCCGATCACCTACATGAGGAGGCGAAGGTCTTACCGGTGCGACATCATAACAAAATGATGTCAATGCAATACCTGCTTGGGTGTTATAGATAAAGCCATCCGAATCACCATCTTGTTAATAGACAACCTCCGCCCAGGCACATAATGAAAGGCCTTCATGATCTAGAGAGAACTGTGCAGAGGTATAAGAGAGAGGCTCTAGATCAACAGGCCTATCAAGCGGCACTAAATAGTATTTACTCTAACGCGGTCTCAAAAGTCATTGAAGGATATAGAGTGAATACTGTACTAGGAGACCATCCCCCTCACGTCGCAGCTAAAGAACGAGATCTGTCCCGACAAACCCGAGTAGTTTTGGTTCAATTACCATCCGGATGGTGAAACCGCCTAAATTCCTACTGGGCCCGGATTAACAGCGATGTGCAGAACATCTGCCTAGCTTGTGGCACAGGCCCATATGACACGCTGCACCTCTTTCGCTATCCAGCCAAGCCTACTCTCCTAACTCCAGTCTCGTTATGGACACAAACCATACAGGTTGCATTTATTTTTAAGACTGGACATAGAGGCATAACCAGATTGAATGGTGCCAAAAAGTGGAAACAGAACGAACACAGCTGTATGAGCTGCTACAACAACAACTACTGACCCAAGAACTAGGGGACTGACATTGAAGGTCAACAAGTAGAAGGACATAAGTGGATAAATATCGAATCCATTATAAATAATTTAGAGCTACAGGAAAAGGATGCTAGGATCTCGGTAAACATTCCAAAATTGTGACTGATATACAGGAGTCGAGTGTTTCTCAAAAGTCGTGAAACTATCGTTAACAACTCACATCGTTCCCGATGCCTGGAAAATTACCGGACAACCCGCTACTGAAGCCAGCCAGGCAAAGATGCCCACAAAGTTTAGTCATGCATATCGATTTTGCCTTTGTCGCCTTAAGCGAGCACTTTTCTGGAGGTCTCAACCAGAACAGGTCAAGCTATAGAACAGTGTTGGTAGCTCTTAATTTGCCAAAGGCACTT
This sequence comes from Musca domestica, assembly GCF_030504385.1. Lineage (NCBI taxonomy): Eukaryota > Metazoa > Arthropoda > Insecta > Diptera > Muscidae > Musca > Musca domestica. Next base: position 55,113 of record NW_026712329.1, on the reverse strand, counting down.
GGTACAAACAATTAAGCAACACCTTTTAAGGAAGTCGAGCGAACTAACCTTTGGCCAATTTGCATGGATGGCCAATGTAAGTTGATATATCTGTTTACCTTTCTGGTAATTTCACGCCCTCTAGACGGTTCTAACTCCCACCTGAATTTGTCGTCTTCTTCCAAAGTAATCGATGGTTACATTTATATTAAAAATCGTCCTGAGAACTGCAACAGAGGCATCATGACATGACATCATTGGACCATCTACATGATTTTATCGTGAGAGTCATCCAAACGACCAAATGGTGTATTGAACTACAGCTCCTTACAATGCCATGAACGTTCTACACAATCTATATATACAATTCCCATGATAAAACAAAAATCAATAGATCTTGGAAAATTTATAATGATACAGTCGCTGATATAATAAGACAATTCAGTATGAATGCCTTCCCCAAAGTCCATTACCAAGACTGAAGACGCGGACTGCCTAGAAAAGCCAGAGAATATTAAGTCCAGCTTCGTTATGAATAGCACAGTCCTCTCAATTCTTATCGAATTAGCTGAATTTATACACAGGGAGTTAGAGCTAAAAAAAGATTAACAAATAAAAACACATATCGATACCGACATCAATCAATTCTGCGATGAGGTCGTTAAGTGGATTCCATGTACACAGCATTTGTTATTATATATTTGCTTGTCAAACTAGCATTCTCCTGTTCCCCCATTTGGACTCCATCGAAGTCCATCGTTGTATCACAAGAATATGAGATTGGTTCTCTAAACCTGTATAAGTCTAGGTTAAGATTTTTGCTCTGTCAGGTTCTAATGAGGAAGATAATATAAAGAACAAGGCAAGCCCAAAAACGTTGAGGGACCACAAGTCCCATATATTTGTGTTGGGTATTTGACACTTCAATCACATAAAACCACCACTAAATAAAAAAAATCGCATAAAACTTTCGTCCATTGAAAAAAATTTAACAAGAATAAATTAGTTAACTACATCCCGGATTGTCGTCACAATGTTGTGCCATTTATGGGAGCAGTTATAATTTATTTTTAAAAAATGAAAGTCAATCAGTGAATCTTGGAAATTATTGTTATTATTATTTTATTTTTTTTTTTTTTTTTGAAAAACGCTACGTCAATTGAATAATTAGGGAGGACGACAAAAAATAAAAATTCGCACACGAAAACAAAATTACTAAGCAGCAAAGGCCATAAAAAGGTCATTTTGTATCACATGCTAACAAACAAGGCAGATTTGTTATTTTCGGACTTAGTATTATCATAAATTGTTTTTGCTTATTATTCATTATCAAAATAAGTCAAACTGGATGAAAATTGCAATAAAATAAGCTGGAACTTGTATTCTAATGTATAACATTTGCTAAATCGAAATTTTTGTTTTATTTTATCGGAGAATAAGCAAAAATTATTTTTTTTGGAATCTTGTTGGCAATACAGATGTTCTATATATTTATTAGCTTAATATAACAATAATATTTTGTACCCAATAGTCCAGAATGTCAACGTCATGACATAGTCCTTATTCAATCCTGTACTACTATGAAGGCAATAAAGATAGCTGCTATTTGTATGTGGCAAAAACCTGGCCCAGCAGGATCGTTGCGGAGTGGCTCAGAACGTGTGACCACATTTCGCGGCCGTAAAAGCATAATTTCAAGGGATATACTTAAGCGCTATATTGGAAGTAAAACATTTTGTTTCACTTTGATAGTATCCAGGTTATAGCAATGTTATGGGGAACAATCTCTAAATATAAACTAGAGACCAAATGCTGTATGAGATCCGAGAATGACACCCCAGCGAATGGCGGTATTTAGAAAAGTGTTTTACATTTTATTCTCTCTTTTCTAGCAAAAGGGGTTATTGCTCTGTACTGGCGGTGTTCGTAGAAGGCATCAATAACAATATATCCTACAAGGTGCTGGGCATTGGGCGGACTTCAATGATGGCAATGGATCGGAAGCCTCACTAAAGGCGAATCATACAAGCCGATTTCACACTCGACAGTATTTTCTTCCTATCGACCCGGCATGTATTTTGATCCAAGTCAAAATCAAAAGCAAATTTTTAGCAAATCTACAGCTGAGCCCCAACGAATGACAGGGTTAAGAAGAGTTTTACACTTCACTCGCACTTTTCAAGCAGGAGGGGTTTAAAATTAAGTGGAAGGCATCATTAACAATAAATCGAAACTTTGGGCCATGGCCAAATTTTAAAAAAATTAATAAAACCAACAAGACGATTTTTCATCCGTCAGTTTGTCTTTCCTATCAACCCCACTAGCATTCTGATCCGACCCAAAATCGAGCGCATGTTTTTTTTTTTTTTTTTTTGAAAGAGAAAGCTCTGCCTTCGGACAGTTAAGTGTCTTATGACCTATTGAAGTCTCTTCGCCAAAAAAAAAACTCTCCATCGAATTCATTCAACATATATGGATATTAAACTAGATCAGATTATGTTTGACGTGGTTAAAGAATCTTGACCTATTAAATCCGCTTGCTTACATTAAAATACATATCTCCATCAACGTTTAAAGCGGTGGATCTTATTTTCTTTGTGTAACCGTGTGAGACAATAACTCAGAAACAAGTTTCGAAAAAGTGAAATAAAATGAGTTTATCCAAAAAAAAATTGTATGGAGAATGTAAACCCTGCGCCCCACACACATTTCTAGGCTATCAAAACAAATAAGATTTGATGGCAGGATAATATAATGACTTTTGACTTGTTTAAGGCTTCTGCATAACTCAAGAGGACCGAGCTTAAAACATTGGCTGGCATTCGTGTGTGGCGAGCAGTCTCTCGCAGTGTATATAAGTTATCCCTCATAGATGTTTACCTTATATTTTTGTAAACTCCACACTCTCAGAATGGCATAAAATCAGAAATTTAATTGAAAGCTGTTGCAATTTTTCTTATCCGATCCAACATAATTTGATAAAGTCTCTCTAAAGAATAATAATGGTGATATAATGATTCCATGAGCTTTGGATGCAGACCCCCAGATGGGGGCTTCTCTCTAAAATAGGGTCCGAAGGCTATTTCCTTATTGAAAGAGACATCTGTGTAACATTCGTTTGCTATTCATTTGTTGGGCCACTAATAGAATGTGAAGTTTAAGAACAAGTAGCGCATAACACGTAGAGAACAAAAGTTAATCCTCAGATGTGTTACACACCTTATAAACTCCACGTTCTGCACTGACATTAAAATCAAACATTGAATTTATAAATTATTGGAAATTTCGCAACAAATTCAAAGTAGTCTGACTAATGTCAATTGAAGAAAAGCATCTTCAGCAAAAGGTCTATCGCCAGAATTAGTTCTTTATGCGTCCCAAAATTCAATACAAAAATCAGGCTCAAGAACATCAGGAGAAAAACAAGTTACGGCATTTTTCTGAATCTTGATGGTGTATTCCCTATTGTATCACGGATTTGTTACACACATTTTCCGTTAATAGGATTCGCAATTATCCAGATTTTACAACTAAAATATCAAAAGGAAAAAATTTAGTTTTGGTAATTACTGTTAAATTGTAAAATTACTTACAGTCTTTCCTCATTCACTGATGTTCCCCAGGCCAATGTTCGGCTAAATATTTCAAGCATCAAAACTAATTAACTTGTGGCCTCCATAGATTAGGTAGAAAATTAGGTGGATTATTATTTTTTTTATCAATATATAGCCTTAAAATATTATCAAACTTTTATAATCTTTTTTATTATCAAAAAATTGAATTGTTCAACGTACGGTAGCACGCATTGTGTATTATTTACCGAGGAAATAATTGTTATTATTCCGGTTGGACAAATTTATTGATATATGGCGTTATCGATATCGCAATGGATCAACTTTGTATATTATTTTTGCCAAATATTCATTTATCAGGCATGTGGTTGTACCATTCGAATATACATACAAGGTGAAATGAAAAAAACAGCAACCAACTTCAGACTGCTTTCATTTCTAAGCTACTATTTGGCTGGAAAACCACAAGTGGCTATCGTTAGAGCACACCAGCATTAAAATGTGATTAATTTTTTTGTGCCTCGTACCATCGCTCGTTACCGTGATACTGGTAGCGTAGCACGACGTCAAGGAAGTGGACGGAAGAAAACATGGGGTTCCTCGCTTCTTTTCCAGCTCACAATGGCCACCAAAATCTCCGGATACCAATCCGTTAGACTATTGTGTCTGGAGTATTTTGGAAGGTAAGGTTGGCACTAAGAAATACCAAAGTGTCGATCACCTCCAGCAAGCGCTTCGTCGTGTGTGGGCCAAAATACCGCAGAGAAAATTCAGGCTGCGTGTGCCGGTTTCATTGGCCGTTTGAAGGCCATAAATTCTAAACTTATTCTAAAATTTGATGCTATTTCATTCAATAAAATTTAAAATTTAAAAAAAATAAAAATTATGGCGTTTAACTTTGTTGCAGTTTTATTCGCTCACCCTGTATAAATAAACCATTAATTTCAATCGACAAAAATAAATACCATTAGCACTAATTAAGCAAAACAATGAGATGTATACAGACATTTTCATAATTATACGTTTTAATTGAAATGCTAAATTTATTTATTTTTTTGAATATCTAACTTATGCCCAGAAACTATTTATTAAAAAACGGAATTTAAACCTTAAAATTCACTACAAATCGTTGTTTTATTCTTTTAAATTTATTTAAAAAAACACTTGTTTGCTGATATATTTTTTGCATTTATCGAGACACAAACTGACCGTAAATATTTAAAATATATTGAGGTTATGTTAATGTTTTTATTTTCGTGTGAACACATCTGACTACATAAAAGAACATATTGGCAAAATAAAACAATACAAAACAATCATAGAGAAAAAAGCAAAAAATCAAAAAATCAAGGTAGCACTTCAATTTGTGTATCAAAATTCTAGACTAAGAGGGTGATAAAAACACACACCAAAGACAAAATAACAACATAAACAATATACGTACGTACATATTTATGTTGTTTTTTTTTTTTTTTTTTTTTCATTAAATTTATGCCCCACGACAACACGTTATTTTCTATACTCAATATTATCGCACATTTCTGATTGTACACTTTCTTGGTACTTGTGATCTTCCATCAAACATACGTCACCTTGCTTTTTGTTGACAATTTCACTTTTGTTTTAAGAATAATAAAACTACGCACTTAAAAAAAAACAAATTTTGAACAACTAGTTGCCAACAAAAACCATGGGTTTTTTAAACAATGTTTTTGCCTTTTCATTACATGTTATTGGCGCATTTGGCGAAATAGGTTCTGATCAATAGTGTCATGCTCTTTAAAACACGCCTAGGAGCAAATGTTTATTCCAGGTCATTAAATCCACTGGTGTTTTGGAAATCCCTGGAAATCTACGAACCCATAATTAATTTTTGTTGGGGTCCAGACTATAGTTATTTTTTGGGAACAAAGCAGCAGATGAACTGTATGATAAAAAAAAAGCTTAATTAGACCGCATATATGACTTTTCAAAAACAAACGTAGTTATCTACCTAGAACTATGGGCAATATTCCCTGTAATGTACTGGCCATAATGTCACATAATGGCTTATAGAGAGATTATAATTTCTTGGGAACAAAGTAGCAGATGAACTGTATGATAAAATAGCTTAATTAGATTGCGTATAGGACTTTAGTTTTCTATCTAGACCTTTGGGCAATATTGAAATTCCCTATAATGTACTGGCCATAATGAACTAGATTAACGTGGTTAAAGAAGCATGACCTATAGAAGCCTCGTGTTTCTATTGAAAATATATATCTATCAACGTTTAAAACGGTAGACCTTATTTTCTTTGTGTAATCGTATAAGACAAATTCTCAGAAACAAGTTTCGAAAAAGTGAAATAGAATAAAGTTTCCATGTGTCTTTGCATAAGGAACCAAAAAATGAGTCTATTCAATACAAAAATTGTATGAAGAATGTAAAACCTCCGGCCCACACACATTTCTAGGCTATTAAACCAAATAAGATTTGATGGCAGGATAGCATGTCTTTTGACTTGTTGAAGGCTTCTGCATAACTCAAGAGGATCGAGCTTAAAACATTGGCTGGCATTCGTGTGTGTGGAGATGATGATGTGAATGCTGCAGGGTCTAGTAGCGCAAAGAGGTGATGGACATGACCGACCACTTGCTATCGCTCTATTTGGTCTTTTCTTAGACAAATGGTAGTGCAAAAATTCAAGGTCATGCCTTCCTTATTAGTCATCTATCCAGTGGCCAGAAAATGTCAGTGGCTAGAACTATACGAAAACGTCCTTGCAAACAGAAATAAATTTCACATGTCAGTAAATGCACCTTTCTGGAACTGGAGTCACCTCTACCTTTGCTCTCTTCTTCCTAATCAAACTTAGAAAAAAGGAAAATTCCCTGGTTAAAAGTTCGATTGATGCAATGGACTGGAAGATATTCGAGTAAAGAAGTTCTGTCCTCTAAGTACAGGGTGAGATGAAAAAACTGCAACCAACTTCAGACTGCTGTCATTTCTAAGCCACTCGTCCCACAGCTGTTAAAATAATTCCAGTTACAGCTCATTATTTTGTTTACAAGCGTACAAAAGCATCCAAGCGTGATAGTGTGATTTCTTTATACTTGGCTGGAAAACCACAAGTGGCTATCGTTAGAGCACTTCAGCATTTAAATCTAAATAAATCGTTTGTGTCTCGTACCATCGCTCTTTACCGTGATACTGGTAGCGTAGCCCGAAGTCAAGGAAATGGACGGAAGAAAACAGCAATATCAGCAGAAATGGTTCGAAAAGTGAGAAGCGCGTCGCAGTGGCCGAAAAATGACTCGTGAGCTGAACATATCGCAATATTCCATTCGGCAAATATTAAAAATGAGCTCGGTGTAAAGCCATTGAAATTCCAAAAATTGCAAGAACTTACACCGCAATATAATGAAAATAGACTCAAAAGAGCTACAGAGTTGCTTCGCTTGGAAGAAAGTCAGCACGCGCCAACTAAGAATGGTTACAAAATGAGGTTCCTCGCTTCATTTCCAGCGCACAATGGCCCCCAAAATCTTGGGTGTCTGGAGTATTTTGGAAAGCAAGGTTGGCATTAAAAAATACCAAAGTGTCGATCACCTCAAGCAAGCGCTTTGCCGGGAATGGGCCAAAATACCGCAGAGCAACATTCGTGACGGTTTCATTAGCCGTTTGAAGACCATAATTCGTGCCAAATGTGACCAATTCGAACAAACCTAAGCTTATTCCTAATTTTGATGCTACTTCCGACATTTTTTGGTTTCATTGAATAAAATTTAAAAAAAAAGTACAAATTATGGGGTTTGATTTAATTCATTTTTTTATCTCACCCTGTAGTTATCTATGCGAATGAATCAGAGTTTTGACTATGAATTTTACCAAATTATAAAAATATTCACTACCAGAACGACTGCTAAGATTAGTATGTAGCTGTGCAGGTCGAGGGAATGATGAGATCAATAACTTCCCCAAGATCTTAGGTGTAAAGCATAGTTATGCTGTCTGTGAAAGCAATAAATAGGGTGCTTAAGTAGTAAGCCGGCATCTCTTGGAGTAAAGGAGGGCTTGCTGGCCTTTAATACATATGTGGTAAACTATAGGACGCGAGTGTGGTCTGTATAGAACAGTGGTTCAACTACCAGACACAAAACATTTTAGCATCCTGCTTTGTTGCTGACGAATTTGAATACATAGTTCAGAATAAAGGTAAATAACAGCACAATTTATTAGTTTAGTTTCATCCGAGGTTCTTAAGCCGCCTTGAAGTACTATCAAAATATTTTTTTTTCTATTTTATTTCACACATTTTTGGTAGGCAGAATCTTCAAAATAGTTAATAGTTGTAAACTTTATGTGTTTATACAAGCACATGATTTCCCCTAAAACGTTTCGATTAGCGGAAGCGTTTAAAATATCATACTGTATTTATACAATACAATAATGAAGTCATTAGTTTTGACTATGAATTTTACCAAATATTCATAAATACGCCAACTCCAAGCCGAATAAAAACTGACTTTACACACTAAACTAATTTGTATGTTAAATTATTTATTAATTTAGTTGAATGTTTGTGTATTTCTAAGCACAGAAAAAATAGTATTCAAAACCAAAATACAAATATTTGTAATTCAGTTAGGATAATCAATTTTGTGGGAGCACATATTAATAATAAATATATTAATGTGATAATTTAGGACGATAAATTGAAACTAATTTTGAAAATTGTTCATATGGTAGGTGACTTCGTGCAAGAGAGCAAAAAGCTGAAGAAGTCCTCCTTGTTTAAAATTACCTACAATGGTTCCCATATTGATACGATACCGTATCATTATGTATTACAGCAAATGAAGAGCTTTCGACATGAGAAACGTCTTTCTATTAAATACTCGGATATGCTTCTTATTATTATCTTAATAAGGAAGACCACAATGCCAAAGACATAGAAGTGTAAAGATAAGGCTAGACAGAGTCAAAATTTGGCAAACCCTGTGAAAATACCTTTGTTGGTACGATATCATAAGAACATAGTTTCCACTGTTAATTGATTTAAGCCGCTAAAAAAATGTCAATCTTCTCTTAATACATCTGCAGTTGCGACTTGTGTATCAATGCACCAAATCTTTTATAAGTTCATGTGAAACTAAGCCAATAATCAATATTCGGCTGACCATTTGATGACAAATCATGATCCAGTCATAAACTGCGTTTTAAAAAAAACAAGACTTTCGAAAAGCGAAACAAAAAATGAATAAAAATAACGACGCAGACAAAAATACGAAACAAAACAAACCAGCAGAATAAAGAGAAAACCGAAAATTGTATTACAATTAAAAACTGTTCCCAACACGTTTTTTGAGAGAAGGGGTTTCAAAATTATCTTTGTCTGTGTGCGCGATTTGAAAAACAGCACACAGTTGTTGTTATTATTTTAATGTGTTGTTATTGTATTTTTTATTATTTTGTATTTTGTTTATACAGAGCACGTGTTGTTGCTGTTTTCGCCCATAAACAAATGGGTAAAGTTAAATGGTATTTGAACAAAAAAAAAAAAAAAACAAAAAAAAAAAAAAAAAACAAAATCTGAGGCCATTTTAATTCGTTTTAGAGATGAATTGGAAAAATAACGTCACTAAATTTATCTTAAGATACTCGTAGCTCTCACACCCTCATCCAATTGCATCATTCGATTATTGGGCGTGAAATAGAAATATTTCCTTATAGGTAATACGTTTTAAAAAATTATGCAATACCCATATAGATATGAGATGTATTTATCTTGTTGCTTCAGAAAGCCAAGCGAATTTTGCAAGCATATAGGGAGTGGTAATGGGTTTTAGAAGATGTCTGAGTTCATGTTCAGCATTAAAAAAAAAAAAAAAAAAAATAATAATTGAAGAAAGATTCACGTTAAAAACTTTTGATAGATTCATGTTAACATCTTTTGGTTATATTAATTCGATATAGAAAAGAAGGAGGGCCAAATATGCCCAATGGCCAGTATCTTGTCTCCAGCCATAGGCGGACCAAGAAGAAACACTGTGGAAGATTAGTATAAAAAACCTTTCCACCAAATGAAACCCATATTTTATTTTTTATAGTAACTTCAGCAGCGCAAATATTATTAATATGTAGAAAACTTGGTAGCGTTCATGACCATGCTCTTAGCAGAATCGGAGTTTATAGTGAAACCAAGTGTTTCTTTAACACGGGACAATATTAAAGGGAATCGTATGCCGTAAAATATACTCTTATCATATGTCTTCATAACAACACAACTAATGGTTCCCCTATAAGGGGGGAAGGACACAACGCGACTACCCTTCTATTGCAACAATTCTATAACAAGCGCCATCTATTGATTGAACGTTTTTATGATACACAGGCTGAGATGAAAAAACCGCCGTCAAGGAAATGGACGGAAGAAAGCAACAACATCAGCAGAAATGGTTCGAAAAGCAAGGAAACGACTTGATCGAAACCCGTTTCACAGTTGCCGAAAAATGGCTCGTGAGCTGAACAGATCGCAATATTCCATTCGGCGAATATTGAAAAACGAGCTCGGGGTAAAGCCATTGAAATTTCAAAAAGTGCAAGAACTTACACCGCAACAGAGGTAAAGAGTTGCTTCGCTTGGTCGAAAGTGGTGAACTGCCTAATTTGGTTTTCTCCGATGAGAAAACATTCGTTGTCCAGCAGTTTGTACACAAACAAAATGATCGTGTTTACTTGCCAAGGAGGTCAGAACTAAAGCGTCGGCCATGGTGATGGTATGGGCCGCCATAATAGCCCATGGTCGCTCTCCGCTCGTATTAATCGGTCGTGGCATCAGAATAAATGTCGAATATTATCGCGAAAATATTCTGGAGGTATATTAAAGCCTTGGGCACGCAAACTTTTTGGCCGCATTCCAACAGGACTCAGAACCATCGCACTCAGCACGCGCCACCCAAGAATGGTTACAAAATGAGGTTCCTCGCTTTATTTCCAGCGCACAATTGCCACCAAAATCTCCGGAGTATTTTGGAAAGGTTGGCACTAAGAATACCAAATTGTCGAACACCTCAAGCAAGCGCTTCGCCGGGAATGGGCCAAAATACCGCAGAGCAACATTCAGGCAGCGTGTGACGCTTTCATTGGCCGTTTGAAGGCTATGTTCTACACAGGAGCCAAATTCTGTCAGTCGATATCGAAAAAGTTTCGATTTAAATGCATTTTTATGTATCAGTTTTAGCTTTGTTTAATTAAAATTTTGGTAGAAAATACTAAATATCGAACGTTATAGTCAAAATCAGGTTTTTCTATGAAAAATTGAAATATTTTCAATCTAAAATGATAATACAAAAGTTCATTTCGATTGAAATTTTTTCGATGTCGATATGTTGCTAGAATTTGGACCCAGAAAAGGTAGAAAGAGATTATAACTCAATACTTATAATGACCGAACACTATTGTAGCAATCTTTTTGGTCAGTATTGAAGCCAGCACCTTCGGGATGCTTTTCTCGTTCAAATTTCAAATGTGTTGATCTCTTCTACTCTGATAAAAGTAAAAAATAAATAACATTTTCATAACAAATGGTCATAAGATGTTAAAACGAGATGGATTTCCTTGTAGGGTTTAGGGAAAAATGAACTTGATAATACTACAGATAGCCGTTACTTAGGGAATGTCCTCTGATAGTCTCTTTCTAAGCAGAGATATATTCAAATTTTACACGCCGTTAGCGAATATAAAATTTGCTGCAACAACGCTATCTTAGTGTCAGTCATATCACATATTATTTGTCTTAATTGAGCAGATTTTTAATTAACAACCCACTCACAAATCTGTTGGTTAAATCAACTTTTTGGTAGCTTATATAAACCACAGTTCTGCACAAATAATGCCATTCTCCTATACATATAATTTGCCAGTTACTATTAACAACCGACAGTGCATAATTCTATCTTACTTTTCAAACTTCAAATACTTCAAATATCCACTTACCTTCCATGCATTAACCTTTGGTGGAGGAGCAGCAACAAACTTTTTGGGCTGTGGATTAGGATTGGCGGCAGCAGCATTGCCACCGGCGGCATTGTTTTGAGCTTGAGTTTCACCGTCTCCGGTCTTGGCTTCATTACCACTGCTAGCATTTTCAGCACTAGCACTGGGTGAAGCATCTTTGCGTGGTTCCTTCTGGCCTCCCTTGGGGCCACCATTTGATTTGCGTGGACTGCCATTTCGTTGACGTTGTCTTTGGGGATATTTTCGTTCACCATCTTTGTCAGTGTTGGCATTACCAGCGCCACCACCAGTACCACCATTGCCACCACGTTGACGTGGTCCAGATTTTGGACCACCCTGACCTTGACCCTGATTGCCAGTAACATTGCGGCCATCACGTGAGGGTTTTTCTTTGCGAGCCTTTTTGCGATCACGACGAGAATTAGAAACAACAGGAACAAAATCTCCATTGTCATCAATTTCGGAAGAGTTTTCTGCTGCCGTATCGGTGTTGACGGCAGCACGTTTTTCACCAGCTACTGTGGCAGGACTCAAAACGACTTCCTGTTCAACATCATCACACCAGGACTTATTTGTTTTAAGTTCCGGCTGATTTTCTTTTTCGTCACGATTATTGGTTGTCGCGACAGCCTTATCCTCGGCTACTGGTGCCGGAGCAGCAGCTGCAGCAGCAACAGCCTTTTTGGCATCGACATTTTGCAAAACATTTGCATACGAGAAACCGGTGGCACTGCCACCAGTAGCAGCAGTGGTAGCCGGAGCTACCGCTGCTGTTGAAGTTTCTTCCTTGGATGACATAATAGGTTTGGGAGGGTGTTGTTTACCCTATGCGGCTTCCAGAGTGCAATAACGACGTCAAGCGTTATTTACTCCAGAATGCAAGGTGAGCAGACGCGGAAACTCTTTGATGCTTCCTTGCCCACTCCAACAACGACAAATGTTGTGTACTTCCTTCCTTTTCTGTTTGGTGGACACACACTCCAAAGGACTAGTACTAGCAAATCCAAACTAAAGTGAGGTTGGTGGTAAGAATGAAATGAAAAAGAAGAAACATAGATTAGTTTTTGAAAAAAAAGCGTAATGTAATAATATTATATATAGCACAACACATACAACAATGGGGACAACACCACCTGGCTAGCTGAGTCAACAGCAAGGCAACAACAGCAAAAGGACCGGTTGTTAGACTGCCCTGTAGTGTTTGTTCCTTATTAAGGAATGACAATATTTCCCCTCTCTCTGTTTTTCGGTTATATCTACATGGATTTCGTCATTTTTGAACGCTTGTTTTGTAATCCTTCATAAAGTTCCTTGTGGCTTTGTTTTGTTGGATCTTCAATTGGATATCTTTGATTGAACTTCTTGAATAATCTCAATTCGATTCTTATTGAATGTGGTCCGTCGATAGACAGGTAGGTGGTCGAAGTGGTTATACTCTTCAATGAGGTATTGGGATAAAATATTCCTTGCTATGCTCTCTAAACAGACATTGTACTACAGTTTATCACAATTATTGTCAGATCACTGGGCAAATAGTATTGAACTAAAATTTAGGAAACTTTCTTTGATTTTTTTCTCGTTCTGCAAAAAGAGGAAAATTCCCATTTGACTTTTACAAAGTTGTTTAACGTAATATTTGTACGTACGATGGAAAGAAAAAATACTCTGCTTCTTCTTCTTCTGCCTGCCTTACTTTGGTTTGATGTGAGTTCTTCATACGATGAGAGCTGAGTGTTTGTTTGTTGGTGTGTTTATGTGAGAAGAAGAACAAGATGTGAGGTTAGATTTGAGATTTTCTTTCAATGTTGTTCTCTGCCCCACCAGAGCAATAGGCCCAACGAAAGCAACACACCAAAAGCAGCGTTGAAGAAGAAAAAAAAACATCTAAACATATGTCTGAATCAGCTGTTGTTGTGAATTTTCAAAGTAGGAGAGGAAATAAAACAAACGATGGCAATAAATCAGGGTTGTATTTTCATAACGGTTTTCATGAGAAAATAATCTTAACCCATATATGGCATATAGGACGAATCGGTATGGATGTGTGAATTATTAGTCGAAACATAATTTTAGGATAGTAAAAGGTGGGCATTGACAGAAATAACAAGGTAGTCCTAATTGCCACATCTGTAATGGCAACCTACTGGAACTCTTCTAACGTTTAGAATATGAACTTATGAATTATTTTTTAAAAGTAAAAAAAATAAAGCCCCCGAATTTTTCCCGCTGATTGAATGGAACAATTCTTCGTTATAATTTGTATTTATAACATGTAGAATCGTGGAATTTTACACCATAAACAATATTATATGTTTTGGCATAGAACCAAGTTGTGCGTACATTACGAGGGAAGAAGTTCTCGTTTTTAATTTTGATAGTCGGATGTTGTCAATGAAATATTGTAAATAGTTGTATATTATATGTTAAAATAAAATGAGATAACATTATATAAATTTTACCATGTGGCTAGTTTTTATTTTCACACAAATTTGGATCTTTTTGCCGGAATAAGAACTTTTATTCGACTTTATGCCAGCCAGATGAGTCGATCAAGCCATGCTATATTGGGTAAAACCCACAAAATATGAATGAAATATTGGGGTTTCTCCACAAAATTGAATAAAAGATAGAGGGACAATGTTGTTTCATCCCAAAATAACACATTTTGATGGCCGTTAACGTGAAAAACATGCATGCATCTAAATTTGGAATAATTTCAATGTTTTTCACTTTAATTCAAAACAATATAAAAACTCATATGAAGACTGTGTATATGTTTTGAAAGAATAGGGGCACCAAAAAAAATGTATTTAGGGGGTAGCTTTGTTCTACCTTCTGTAATTGTATCATGGATCTAGCTATGTGTATCCAAATTACAGGTCGAAACTATGGCCTAATACCGCGAATATTGTTAAGACTGACGAAATACATGAAAACTCCACTTCTGACCTTTGTATTTATGCAACCAACTTCAGACTGCCGTCATTACTAAGCCACTCGTCCGACAGCTGTTAAAATTATTCCAGTGACAGCTAATTATATTGTTTACAAGCGTACAAAAGCGTTTTTGATTTTTCAGAAAAAAAATTATTCGTGATGAAATTCAAGCGTGATAGTGTAATTTCATTATATTTTACGGGAAATCCACAAGTGGCTATCGTTAGGGCACTCCAACATTTAAATGTGAATAAATCTTTTGTGTCTCATACCATTCGGCAAATATTGAAAAATGTGTTCGGAATAAAACAATGGAAACTCCAAAAAGTGCAAGAACTTACACCGCAACAAAAAGAAAATAGAATCAAAAGAGTTAAGAGTTGCTTCGCTTGGCCGAAAGTGGTAAACTGCCGATGAGAAAAAATTCGTTGTCCAGCGCTTCGTCGGGAATGGGCCAAAATACCGCAGAGCAACATTCGGGCAGCGTGTGTTTCATTGGCCCTTTGAAGGCCATAATTCGTGCAATTCGAAAAAATCTAAACTTACTCTAAAATTTGATGCTATTTTCGAAATTTTTTGGTTTCATTCAATAAAATTTATAAAAATAAATAAAAATTCTTGCGCTTGACTTTGTTGCAGTTTTTTATCTCACCCTGTATATGCTCATATACATATGGGATCTTTTTGCAAATATGAACCGATTATAACTAACATCAAAAGATTTCATTTTGACTTCAAAATTTTTATCTCAATTGAATTATAAAGGCGAATTGTACTTTGCGGACCTGCATGAATCAAATCAGAAAATTATTTCAGTATATCATCACAGGAAGCAATGGGTCTATATTGTCTCCTTCTTTAACTTTTGTAAATTTTTACTCGAAACGTGTTCATTTACACAAAAGTGTGGCACAATTTCAAGGGGCGACGAGATTACCCTCTACTATTTCAGCAAAGTTTCCCCTTTAGAAAAGTAAAGGAAAAATGGAATATTTGCGTTGTAAAACACTTCTAATAACCATAAAAATATACCCCAAATTGGCGTCTAATAAATAAACTGGACTGGATTTCAAACCAGATGTTCATATCATTGTATTTTTTGGAAAAGTCCACACTGAACAGTTTTCTTTCTACACCATATTTGTTTCAACATTTCTGTCTTTGCATTAAGTTTTCACAGTTCCAACGATTTTGTTTATGTTCTTTCTGTACAGTAACGAAATGTTTTTACTACCAAATATGGGTTAACATAAATAAAGTTCCGTTTCCTTAACAGATTTGCACACTTCTCCTACTATACGGTGCAACGATGCAAGTGCAGAAAAAGCAACGCTGCAACACTCCAAACAGCTGACATAAAAAAACTCAAAAAGCGGGGTAGTCTAATGGAATTCGAAGTTCTCCAATTGAAAATCAACTAAAACAAAACTTCGAAACAGAAAGAGAGAAAAAAGCACAAAACGAAAAACAACTTTAAACCATTCAACACAAACAAAAGCCTGTACTTCCTCTTCGACAACAACGTTGTTGTGAAATCTCCAAAACAAAAACAAATTTTACTCACCAACAACAAATCTGGAACTATGAGATGTATGGATAAATTAAAACGACGTAGTAACAAGAATTATTTAAATTTCTGTTTTTCGAAAATAGTTTTTTTCACGGCCTTTTTTGGCAATATCTGTCGAATTAGAATATTCTTTTCTCTGTTATTTTATTGTGTTTTGATTTAGTTTCGTTATTTTACGTTTTCTTATTCTTTTTTTGCGCGCACACACTCACTCACACTTAGGTTTCTCCTTTTTTCCGTGGTCTTGTCTCCTTTCGGACACTTCAAGAGCAAGGGAGAGAGGGCACAACAAACGTCGGGTAAAGTTTACACAAATATTGTTGTTATTGCGGAGGGGAAACTCGATTGAAAACGCATACGACGAACGAACGTATCAAAACGTAGTATGGCGAAACAATACGTAATTTGACAACTCGAAGAATGTCAATAGCAAACGTAAACGACGACAAGAGTAAACGAATACTCGTGTGCAAGGAAATGACAAAATCTTCTTCTTGCGTTTGTCAATTGGGAAAAATCTTTCAAGTGATTTTTTGAACTTTCTGTCACGATTTAGCACTAATCCTTTACCAAAAACTGTGGATGCTTTGTTCAGTTGTCA
The DNA here is from genome assembly GCF_030504385.1 of Musca domestica. Classification (NCBI taxonomy): domain Eukaryota; kingdom Metazoa; phylum Arthropoda; class Insecta; order Diptera; family Muscidae; genus Musca; species Musca domestica. The sequence goes on along the minus strand of NW_026712329.1, from coordinate 38,453 downwards.
CTTGGGTACACTTTCACAACACTTTTCACCATATTTCAGTGTAAATTTTTAAAAAATCTCGTGCGACCGAGAAGACATGTGGTTTTTGCCGTTGGGTAGAAACTTCGAAAAGAGCGATGACATTTCGACAAGCTCACTGGAGGGGTAAAGCATGAAGAGCAGAGCGGGGACCATATGACAACCGCATGTTTACAACAATAACATGACCGTGTGTGTCTCTCTGTATTTGGTGGTCGTTCTGCTCTCATAAACAAACCATAAAAAAACATGTTTTTTTTCGAATCAAAAATGTAATTTCTAAAAATATAAATTGAATTAAAATGTATGTTTATTCAAAAGAAATTAATTTTATTAAATAAATTATAAAAATAACCTGCAAATAATTGGGTGGTTCAGATAAACACTTTTTTGCAAACATATCGAAAATATGCAGCACTGTACATTTCGAAATTAAAGTGGAAGAAATAAATACCGTTAAATTTGAAGTATTCGTTTATTTAGTTTTAAGAAATTTTATATTGCACCGATAATAAACGACATTAGACAGACTGAATTAGACTTGAACTCTAGAAAGTAATATGAATAAATCTTAAAATATATATTTAATATAAGATATTTGTAGTAGTTTGTTTAAATGTTTAATGGAATTCTTTTAATATTGGAATTTGAAGCTTTCATAATGCATATTACTGAAGCAAATAATTGATTAATTAATAAAATAGATATAAAAAATCAAATAGAAGCAGGCAGGCTTTGGCGCTCTTTTTCTTTATTATACCAAAAATAGGTGGGCGAAACAACATACCATGGCAAAATTATATAAGGTAATAGGTGTGTCTGGTTACCCTAAAATTTGTAACAATTGTTACAAATTGTTACTGGAAGTCGTCTGTTAACCCGAAAGTTCTGCAAAAGAGAGCGGTTGGAGAGAGAAATTTTGACAGTTCTTTCAGTGAGAGTTTGCAAATTCTTGCTGGACAAATTTCTTCTTGCAATCTCTTGCAACTCTTCTTCTTCTCATTCATCGACATTCAATCAGAAGTTTTCTATTGTTTATTTATTTCTTTTTGTGATTTTAATTTGAAAATATTGTTTTGGAATTAGCAATACTAATTGTTTTTGGAGAACAACTTTACAAAATGTGAAAAACATAAATATTAATATGTTATAAGAAAATGAAAGACTATTTCCAACATTTTTAGACAAATGCCATTAGCAACATGTTTAAAGGATTCCGCAGAATACATCAAATCTATCTTCCTTTTATTGCTCATATTTTTATTTTATTGTCAATTTCCTTTTTATTTATAAAACTTGTGAAATTTGTGGTGGTTCCTTTCGTTTAATTCTTTTAATGGAGAACAAATTGGTTTGTTTTGACAAATCAGCTGATTTGTTGGTATTCTGCAGGAATACCGTCTGTTTACTTTTCGCAATTTCCTTACAAAAGAGAATAAAAGTACCTTACTCTCTCAGAAAGATGTTGATGGACAATTCCTTCAGGAAAAGTAACCAGACACACCTAATATCACTCAAATAAATTATACAAAATTTTTTCATAAATCGAATTCAATATTTAATATGTAAAACGAAAATTTTCTTCTTCGAAATGCTTGCACAAATGAAAATTGTAAAAAATACAATTTAAGCTCTGTTCCAGAACCGCAAGAATGTAATTTTCTTGTTTCTTTTCCAGAATTTAGAATGTAGTAACATTTTTACAAAAAATAGGACTCTTCATGAGTATTTGGTTTTAGCTCTACGGTACTTTGGCCCATTCCCGGCAAAGCGCTTGCTTGAGGTGATCGACACTTTGGTATTTTTTAGAGTCAACCTTGCTTTCTAAAATACTCCAGACACAATAGTCCAACGGATTGGTATCCGGTGATTTTGGTGGCCATTGTGCGCTGGAAATGAATCGAGGAACCTCATTTTGTAACCATACTTGGGTGGCGCGTGCTGAGTCCTGTTGGAATGTCCAAAATCTGCGGCCAGAATGTTTGCGTGTCCAAGGCTTTAATACACCCTCCAGAATAATTTCGAGATAATTGTCGGCATTATTCTGATGCCACGGTCGATTAATACGAGCGGAGAGCGACCATCGGCTGTTATGGCGGCCCACACCATCACCGTGGCCGGCGCATGAGTTCTGGTGGCCAACCGAAGGTGCACACAGATGACCTCTTTGGCAAGTAAACACAATCATTGGACAACGAATGTTTTCTCATCGGAGAAAACCAAATTCGGCAGTTCACCACTTTCTGCCAAGCGAAACAACTCTTTAGCTTTTTTGAGTCTATTTTCATTTTGTTGCGGTGTAAGCTCTTGCACTTTTTGGAATTTCAAAGGCTTTATCGCGAGCTAATTTTTCAATATTTGCCGAATGGAATATTGCGATATGTTCTGCTCACGAGCCATTTTTCGGCCACTGCGAAGCGGGTTTCGATCAAGTCGCTTCTTCACTTTTCGAACCATTTCTGCTGATGTTGCTGTTTTCTTCCGTCCACATCCCACTTCCTTCACGTCGGGCTACGCTATCAGTAACACGGTAACGAGCAATGGTACGAGACACAAAAGATTTATTCACATTTAAATGCTGAGGTGCTCTAACGATAGCCACTTGTCGTTTTCCAGCCAAATATAAAGAAATCACACTATCACGCTTGAATTCCATCACGAATAACTTTTTTCTCACCAAAATGCTTCTGTGCGCTAGTAAACAATATAATGAGCTGTCACTGGAATAATTTTAACAGCTATCGGACGAGTGGCTTAGAAATGACAGCATCCTGACTTTGGTTGCAGTTTTTCATCTCACCCTGTGTTATGCTAAGAAAATAAAAAAATAGAATCATATGGCATCATAGCCCTAGCTTGATTTTTTTTTTTTGTACCATGGTTCCATCCATAACAAATGAGACCACTTTTGTTGTGGCGTTATCTGGAAATTGGCCAAGTTTCAACTTTCTAAAACCAAAAACATGAGACCATTTATCGAAAAAATAACTATGACATTTGAAAATAAAGTAGAAAAATGTAACGGAATTTAAATGTTAAACGGTATATGTGCATTCGGATGAAAAACATTTTTGTTCTCTATATAATACGCATCTCGTCCATAACGTCAATTATGCACACAATTCTAGAAACAGATATGTAAAAAAACTAAACGTCAAGAAAATTTCGTCGAAACGAAAACCCTTATATGGGGGATACACGAAGACAAGGATCTGCATACACAATTGTTTGTCATAGGCGGTAAAATCCATTAGGTTAAATACAAAATACAAGTATTTATTACGAACGAAATTTGAAACAATTCCAGTGAGTAATGTCTTTAATATCATCTAAATAACGATCTCGGGAGGTATTGTTATATGGTGTCCATGGTAGAAGAATATAGGTAGACGCGTCGACACCGCTGCTGGGACAATGAACAATTCCAAACCAATTTTGGAATTGAAAATGTTGAATGAAAAATTATTTAAATTTGCAAAAATTTTTGAAAAAACGCGGATTATAATAACCTCCGAAAAAAATCTACTTATATTTGAAAAAACATTTACAATTTTTTGACATATTAATACTGCCAGGTATACAATGGATGTATAAATATAAACTTTGACTATGAAATGTTGTCAAATGAATCATTTTGAAAAAAAAATTTGAAAACATATTAATGCATGACTTTACCTTAATTTTACCATGCCTTCTCCCAGTATTCAATATATGTGTAAAATCACGCCACGGCCAAGAAGACTATTTTTTACATCAGTTTGACAATATACTTAATCATTTTTACACAATTGTGATTTGAAACTCTTGGAATTTCAAATTACAATATGTCTTTAACAGCAAACTTAGTTGTCAGATGAGCTTACTGGCCGACCTAATGTACGTCATGTAAAAGGCTAAAAAAATCATACCAAAATAAAAGCCGAGTTACAAATTAAAAACTAATTAATTTTACCAACTGCGGCAACCATGCACAGCACGCCACCGCCGCCTATTGTTTTATATATGATATACCGCCGCCAACCAAGCAACTAGTTTCGCGGCTCATGGTGATTGCGTTTTCCTCATGTCACATTCGTAAACAAAAGAGGCCCCTCGTGGATTTTGCTTTCTCTTCATTTTTATCGTTCATATCTTTTCATTTGCTTATTTGTTTCGTTGGGGACGTCTTTCATTTTGGTTTCTCGCGCGCCATGTCAGATTTAGGAATGATAAAGAATGTAAAGAATATAAAGAATAAAAAATTAAAAATATAAAAAAAAATAAAATACGTTTAAAAAATCCCCGCTCTGACGGAGTATTCAAATTCAAGTGCATATCAGTTCCCAATTTTGTGTGGAACCCACGTCACATACAAACACAAACAAGGGCAATAATGTTTGAATGAATGACGACAGAGAATCGCCCAATCCGATTTTTCCAAATAAGAACTTTGCACGCATACACCGGCATTGTTTACGTTCGTTTTAGAGTAGCAAAAGAGAAATTGTTACTACACCACCAGGGATTGACAGGCTGATAGGCAGGCAAAGTGAAGAAGAGGAAAGGCGCAAGTAGCGAAAAAGGGTGGTGGTATTTTTTCGCTTTATCAAATCACAAGTGCAGTACATTTGAAATAAGATAAAAGGCTGAACAATACCAAAAACACAACGTCGCTGAGAGTATAGAAATTTCAATAGGAAAATGTGTGGAATATTTGCTTATCTCAATTACTTGACCCCAAAAACACGTCACGAAGTCCTAGATTTGTTGGTGAATGGCCTGAAACGTTTGGAATATCGTGGATACGACTCCACAGGTGTGGCCATAGATGCTCCAGGAGAGCACAATGACATATTGATGGTCAAACGCAGTGGTAAAGTCAAAGTCTTGGAAGATGCCATACACCAACTATGTGCCAGTGAAGAATACACGGAGCCTTTAAGGACACATGTGGGTATAGCCCACACTCGTTGGGCAACGCACGGTGTTCCCTCGGAATTGAATTCGCATCCACAAAGATCTGATTTGGACAACAGCTTTGTGGTGGTCCACAATGGCATTATAACAAATTATAAAGATGTCAAAACTCTGCTGGAAAAGAGAGGCTACATATTTGAATCGGATACCGATACGGAAGTAATTGCCAAATTAGTACACCACTTGTGGACGCAACATCCCTCGTATACATTCCGTGAATTGGTGGAACAGACCATACAACAGTTGGAGGGAGCCTTTGCAGTGGCATTTAAATCACGTCACTTTCCTGGTGAGTGTGTGGCTTCTCGCCGTGGTTCACCATTGCTGGTGGGCATAAAAACTAAGACCCGCCTAGCTACCGATCACATTCCCATACTCTATGCCAAAGAACATCGTCCCCATGGCCACAGTGGTATGCAATCAATGTTGCCTGTTGCACGCACCGAATCCCATTCCGAATTTATGCCTTTGGACGATACAGAGGTAGAATATTTCTTCGCCTCCGATGCCTCAGCCATTATTGAACACACGAATCGTGTAATCTATTTGGAAGATGATGATGTGGCCGCTGTGAAGGATGGTGCATTAAGTATTCATCGTCTGAAAAGGTCATTGGATGATGCACATGCTCGAGAAATTACCACATTGAAAACAGAAATTCAGCAAATAATGAAAGGTAACTACGACTATTTTATGCTGAAGGAAATCTATGAGCAACCTGAGTCTGTGGTGAATACCATGAGAGGTCGTGTACGCTTCGATACCCAGGAAGTGGTTTTGGGAGGCATTAAGGAGTATATACCAGAAATACGCAGATGTCGACGTCTGATGTTGATAGGCTGTGGTACTTCATACCACAGTGCAGTGGCTACGAGACAACTGCTGGAAGAGCTCACTGAACTGCCAGTAATGGTGGAATTGGCATCTGACTTTTTGGATCGCAACACACCCATATTCCGCGATGATGTTTGCTTCTTTATATCTCAGTCTGGAGAAACTGCCGACACTTTACTTGCTTTGAGATACTGTAAACAAAGAGGAGCACTTATAGTGGGCATAACCAACACCGTAGGCAGTAGCATTGGCCGGGAATCTCATTGTGGAGTACACATCAATGCTGGTCCTGAGATTGGCGTTGCCTCGACAAAGGCATATACTTCCCAGTTTATCTCGTTGGTTATGTTTGCTTTGGTAATGTCTGACGATCGTTTGTCCTTACAACCGAGACGCCAGGAAATCATCAGAGGTCTGTCGAATTTGGCCGATCAGATTCGAAAGGTTTTGGATTTGGATACGAAAATAAGTGAATTGGCCAAAGAACTATACATGCACAAATCCCTATTGATTATGGGACGTGGTTACAATTTTGCCACATGCCTTGAGGGTGCCTTGAAAGTTAAAGAATTGACATACATGCACAGTGAAGGAATATTGGCGGGAGAATTGAAGCATGGACCATTAGCTTTGGTCGATGATGAAATGCCGGTTCTCATGATTGTTCTTCGTGATCCGGTGTATACAAAATGCATGAATGCCTTACAACAAGTCACCTCACGCAAAGGACGTCCCATTATTATTTGCGAAGAAGGCGATGAAGAAACCAAGTCATTCTCGTCGAGAAGTTTGGAAATTCCACGTACTGTCGATTGTCTCCAGGGTATTTTAACAGTCATTCCTATGCAATTATTATCGTATCACATTGCCGTTTTGCGTGGATGTGACGTTGATTGTCCACGTAACCTAGCCAAATCTGTTACCGTTGAATAAAATGCGTTTACAAACCAAATAGAGGACATTCTTAGCTTTGATGTTTGTAACCAAATAATAGCCGCACCTTGCATTTCCAATATTTATTTATTTTTTTTTAATTTTTCCTATCCCATATTAAAGGGGGAAACATATAATTTTTTTGTCTTATACTATATTGTGAGTGGATTTTTTAAACTTCTTTTGTTTTTGCTTTAAGTATATAATCAAAAATAGATTTGTGCAATTTATAATGTAGTTTAAAACTATATATCATATGTATAGAAATACTTAAAACGTGTTTTATATAGAATATGGACTTCAAATATATACAATTTTATGCTGATACTATATTATAAGCACTTTTTTATCAATCCAAGAAGGGCGAAAAAAATATATCGAGATTTACTAACTTTTATATCAAACCTTCATTCGAGGTCTACAAACTAAATGACAATACCTACATATTTATACCCTACAACACTATGTGTTGGGGGTATTATAAGTTTGATTGGGCCAGAATTTATGTAACACCTCGAAATATTGGTTTCCCATATAGGAAAGTATATATGGATCTTCCTAGCTCGCCGAGCTGAGTCGATCTAGCTATGTATGTCCGTCCGTCCGTCTGTCCGTCTGTCCATGTTAATTTGTAATCACTCTACAGGTCGCAATTATGGCCCGATCTTCACGAAATTTAGAATGTAGGTGGGGTTAAGGTCAGAATAGAACCCTATTTCTTTTGGAGATGATCGCATAATATTTAGGGGTTGAAATGGACCAAAAACTGAAAAATTTCCTGATTTTGCAGTTGCTCTACAGGTCGCAATTATAGACCAATCGACGCGGAATTGCGCATGTAGCTAGAGTTTAGGGCGGGGAAGAAGCCTACCAATTTGGGTGGTCATCGGATAATATTTAGCGGATAAAATAGACCATATCTTTTGTGTTGAAAAAATTCAACATTTTTCATTAAACCGCGAACATTTTAAATCCCGGCGAAATCAAAAGCCATGACAAGGTTACCTCTGATCTTTACATTGATGTTAACATCCATCAAATCGGATATATAGCAAAATATGTGCGATATATATGTCTATCAAAGAAGATATGCTTAAAAGATCTCTTATATGTCGAGAACGGCTGAACTGATTTCGACAGTTCTCATTAATTCAGAATGACCTCTTCGCAGGAAAGAAAAAACGCCTAAAAAATCGCATAAACATATCTCTCTAAAGATGAAAATATTGATTTTGTAATATTTTCTCATATTTTTTCAATTTTGTCATATTTTTGGCATATTTTCATTTTGAATTAAACATTTGGTAATATTTCTACAGCTAACAAAACTAAGTAGTTAGGATATCAGGATATCATATACAGATCGCATTTATGGCCCGATCCTTATGAAATTTTGCATGGGGATAAGATGAGGGTCAGAATAGAAGCCTGCACTTTTTGGAGATAATCGCCATATATTTATGGGTTGAAATGGACAAAAAAAACTGCAAAATAGTTTTGGATGGCCATCCAAATATATTCACTGTGTGAAATAGTTTGCCAACTTTTGTAAACAAAATACGAAAATATCCATTCCAGTGTCTTTTTGGAGAATTCACAAATACAGAAAAGACGCACTTCTGACTATTTCGTTAAGGCTGATTTCGTTGAAGAATATAGTCAAATGTCTGTATCTCACATAGATGCGTTTAAGTCAAAAACCAATAATAAATGTTAATCTTTTGTCACTTCTGAGAGATTATAGGTCTTTGGGAAATATTGGCTCCAGATCTAGGAAGACCATTTACGTGCAACATCTACCTATAAATTGGAAATGAGCAAATTAGTTCAAGTTTCTATTATTCGAAAATTAGAACGAAACCTGATGGTTTTCTTTTATTATTTGTCACAATATCTTGTGGAATTCTTTCGAGTATATGGCCTATATAAACTGTATAATTTATTATAGTGTTGTAGGGTATTCAACGGTCGGCCCCGCTCGTCTGTAGCCTTTGCTTACTTGTTTCCTAATGACAGAGTGTTTATTGAAAGTTTTTTTTTTTTTAATTTGCTACTTCTCATGGTATAATAATTACAGGTAGCAACAAACCCAGCTGATTTGACTCTATAGCAATACTAGTGACAAACTCGGTGTGACGTTTTGCGATTCAGTTCAATTCCGTAGTAGTAGGTATACACTTTTATATATAAAATTTTCTGCAGGGCAATGGGAACGACAACGGCGATTAAGGAACAGCGACACCACATTAGATAATATTCAGCCATGTCACAAAATCGTGAATTTCGTAATTCAAAATCGCTTGTTTTTGTTTTAGTATCTTCAGATTTCGTACGATTTAGTGAACTACGATTTCAGTGTAAATATTGCAACATTATATATTCAATATGGTACCATTATTGCATTATTTGTAGATTCTAGAACACAGCGATTTTAAATAAAAATATAAAAAATGTAAATTTAATTGTGTATTTGTCATTAAGACAACTTTAGTTGTGTTCCAAAACATACAAATTAGTACTAATTCTGCTACAACGCCTTTCCGTACTGCAAAAACTAGCAAAACTTGCAGCTCTCTCGAGGAAAAAATGGCGCTGAGTGGTGCACATTTCTGCTTGTTTTAGCTACATGAATTTGGCCGAAAAGAAATGTGCTTATTGTAAATTTGACATTTAATTTGCAAAAAGCAAAAAGAGAAAATATGGAGGTATTCACTTTTGGATGATTCCAGGAGTGAAGGGGACTGGCTGAATGAGGGATCAGACGAAGAAAACGTATTGGAAAACAGTGCAAAATTAGTGAAAGGTCAATTGAAAAATTAAGCTTAAAATCAAAGATGTTCGCTTATTACTGCGAACATTTTCTTTTTATTTTTTAGGTTGGCTGTCTTCCCAACTTGTGGCATTAAGTCTTCTAGCAGACTTAACATTAATTAAACCGGCGGCTCCAACCATGTTAGCTTCTCCGGGGTTTGCATTTGAGAAAACTCCAACTCTAAATACACTTCAACGCATTCTGAAGACAAAACTTTCTAAATAAACAGCATTCAAAAATATTTATTAATTTTAACTTAATTTAATACTCATTTTTTAAATGTTGGCGTCCATTTCAGTACGGTTTTAGCAGTCCGATTTAGACTGTTTTCTTTTGGAATTTGGAATGTTGATATTTTATCGCATTTCTGCTAATTTTCCGTTCCCTTATTTTTTGAGCACACCTAAATGAGAATGGCATTTCGTACTGTTCTCTCTTCTGCTAGTTTTACTACTAAAAAAGTACTGGAACACAACCAATGTTATTACTTAAAAGTGTTTTAAAGTTAGTTTCCATAAAAATACAATTTCACTTGCAAAAACAAAAATGGTTTCAAATCGAAAATATTTTGCGTTTTACGATTTGTGAAGAAGCTAAATATGAAATTAAAATAACTTTCGTACCGAATTCTCTCCTGTGACATGCCTGATAGTCGTATATGCCAGGTGTCCTAAAATCGTAGAATAGTATATGTATATATGCACATTGATTTCAATTTGAAAGGTAAGTTTCTTTTCCACGATTTTATTTATTTATTTATTCGTACAATGTCATGTATACAAAGTCCTTTGGCCTTCTATAAAAATAAGTTAAAAAACTATCAGGCATGTCACAGAAGTTTTACGAAATCGATTTATTTCACCCTTTCCAAATCGTTACGATTTGCTTTTGCTTCTTCAGCACTCGTACGTTTTGACTAATCCGGAAAAAAATCATTTCACATTTTTGAAATAAAAATATGGTAACTCCATGAAAAAAAAGTCGTAAACAAATTATTGACAATTAAAAAAGGAGTTTAAATTGTTTTTTATAATATAAACACCAAAAGTAAAAATGCCAGGGGCTTCAATACTTGCTGTAATGGATGAAGAAATAAATCAGCGGTCTACTGAAAAAATTCGTCGCCGGACATTGAGGAACGCATCAGATCCTTTATCTCACTCAAATGCAGAGTAAGGATCCACCAGCAATTAGTTATTTTCAAATATATTTTAATAATAATTTATTTCTACAGATTTATAACTTTTTATCGGCTAAATAAAGAAGCTTTTGTTTTAGTTTTGGAAAAAAATTCTCCCCACCTTAAACGTCTATTATCCAGCTTGCAACAACGCTTAGGTTTTTGGCTACGGGTGTATTTCAAGGAGTTATAGGTAGAGATGTGGAGCTAAGCCTTGGGAGAAGTACAGTTTCTACAATTATGTGGAGAGTTATTAATGCAATTGAAGCTGAAATTTGTCCACATTGGATCAAATTAAGAATGTCTTCCGAAGAAAAAAGGAAAGTCGAAATTGTACTTTTTTGAAAATTATGAAATTCCAGGAATTGTAGGATGCATTGACGGAACTCACGTTAGAATGGTTAAACCTTCCGAATTCATGGATTAGAAAAATAATAGATTTTTTTGTAAAATAAATTCCAACAAGTTAAAAAGCAGTAAGTTCGGCCGGGCCGAACTTTTAATACCCTCCACCATTTGCAACGAATTTGGAAATTTTCAAAAAATAAAATCCTTAAAAAATTCTGTTAAAATTTTAAAAATATCGAATATAGCCGTTATTTTGGGGTCTATACGACGTGGACATACATAGGCATTGTTTGTCATAAGCCATTACCATATTCAAATTCGAAAGTTGAAATAAACGGTGAATAATGTAGCTAAAATCATCAAAATACCGAATATAGGGAGGTACCGTTATATGGGGGCTATATGAAGACGTGGACCTGCACAGACAATTTTCTGCCTTAGGGTGTAGTATCCATTTTGAACTTCAAATACCAAATTTTAAACAATTCCCGTGAATAATGTCGCTAAAATCATCAAAATACCGAATATCGGGAGGTACCGTTATATGGGGGCTATACCAAGACGTGGACCTGCACGGATAATTTTCCGTCTTAGGGTGTAATTTCCATTTTGAACTTCAAATACCAAATTTGAAACAATTCCCGTGAATAATGTCGCTAAAATCATCAAAATACCGAATATAGGGAGGTACCGTTATATGGGGGCTATATGAAAACGTGGACCTTCATGGCCCATTTACGAACTTAACCTGCCTACTGGAAAAATAAACATGTGTGAAAAATTTTAGCCACCTATCTCAATTCATTCGAAAGATAGCGTGATTACAACAGACACACAGACGGACGGACAGACAGACAGACGGACAGACAGACAGACAGACAGACGGACATCGGTAAATCGACTTAGAATTTTACGCTGATCAAGAATATATATACTTTGTTGGGTCTGATATGAGTATTTCGAGGAGTTACAAACGGAATGACAAAGTTAATATACCCTCCATAGTATGGTGGAGGGTATAAAAACATGTTCATTCTAAGAGAATTTGGTTAATACAATATTTTCTGTTAAATGTATTTGTCTTCTGTTTATTTTTTACGTTAAAATCACTAAACATTTCAATTTCACCCTGCTTTTTGAACGTGATATCAAAACGCAAAATTTTTGCGTTTTCCGTTTTTTAGAGAAGCTAAAACCGTTTTCGTTTTCACTCTTGAACGATTTTACATTCTGTGACATGCCTGTATAACTAAAATATATCAGCACTGCTCAAGAAAAAATATCTCTTTCCAGTCAAATTTCTCTTTGCTTATTTAAACCATGAACAATACAGTGTTAAGTCATTATTTATACAAATATTTTTTATCCATTGCTTTATAAATTATACAAATACATTACGCGTCGCGCATGTTTAAAAACAATTAAATAGAATCGTAAAATATAAGAAAAACGGAAATTTAATTTTCACTTAAATTATCTCTTTTTCAGCTCATGTTCTAGAACATGGTTTTGAGCAGGGCTGATATATATATATATACAAATATGATATGAGAAAATTTTCTGCTTAAAGCTAAAATAATAAGCTTATATGATGAGTGATCTACTCTAAAAAAGAACATTATAAAAATTTCCTTTTTTCTAGTGATTGCTCGAAGTGGTTTACAGTTTACAACTATACATTCTGGGAATGATATGAAAGCATTAAAATTAATTACATGGTATCATGGTACAATAACAAGGCAAGGTAGAGCTACCAGCTGATTACAGTTTTTTTTGTAAGTGTGCCTGAATCCTGCCAATTTTGTGTATGTATTTATTGTTTCGAAAAAGGAAAACAAAATATTGTCAAAACCAATGATTGGAACACGTACATTACGCGTCGCGCATTAAAGCTATTAACCAGTTTAGCTATGATATTGAAAGATTGAACAGTTTGGATCATATTTTTGAGAGAAAATTCAGGCATTTCATTAATTTTCCGTGCTATTTAACTCATTCTAAAAATGAGGAAAAATATGAAAAAAGTGAAAACAAAATCTTGTATATAATTTTGAATGAGTCTGGCAGCAAGCGGGCATAGCCTCAGGGCTGTATTTCTGTAGTTTTACGAAGCTGTTCTACCTCCTTATTGTACCATGCAAGTAGCATAGTCTATAGCATGACATGCGATTTTGTGGTGTTAGTGAATATGTTCATATATGCGTCCATGGCAGAAGAATACAGGTAGATGCATTAACGCTTGGGAGCATTGATATGTCAAAAAATTGAAATGTTTTTTAAAATATAAGTAGATTTTTATATGTTTTCTTATTCTAAGTCAGATGGAGGCTACTATAATTCGCGTTTTTCAAAAATTTTTGCAAATTTAAATAATTTTTCATTCAACATTTTCAATTCCAAAATTGGTTTGAGAGTTCATTGTCCCAGCAGCTGTGTCGACGCGTCTACCTATATTCTTCTACCATGTATGCGTCACACCAACAATGCATGAAGCAAAAATTAGAATGTTTGGATTTTTCTTGTGCATGACGTTCGATTTTGACGTGTGTGCGGTCGAGGGAGAAAAAAATGTTTTTGAGTTGTTGTAAGTTTAACGGTCGTTGCTAGCACTTTGAAAAAAATGTGAAAAATATAAATATTGATGCCGAAATACCAAAAACTTAATTATAAACTAAACCAGGCTTAAGTTGCGAATACTTTAACCTCTTATTTGGCTGGCTTAAGTCATAGGTTGGCTTCTTCGGAAAAAAACAAAGAAGCCTAGGTCCAAAATCGAACTAAGTTAATCTAAAACTCGTTTTTTCTTCTACGAAGAGGCCAGCCGATGACTTAAGCCAGCCAAATAAGGGCTTTATGTATTTTCCACCTTTAGTAATTCGCCGTAAGTGAAACTATTTATTCTTAAAAAAAAATGTAAATCGCTTGCCGATGACACTCTTGATTCAACTAATAATTTTTCGAGCGCGAATTTTTTTTGTACCACTTTTTCAATTCCGATTCTGTTATTTCTCTTAAGGTGGGAATACATAAAGCGTTTATTTGGCTGGCCTAAATCAACAATCAAAATCGAACTAAGTCAACCTAAAACTCCTTTGTTCCTCTACGAAGAAGCCAGTCGATGACTTAAGACAGTCAGAAAAGCTCTTTATGTTTTCGTTTTCCTTTTCTAGCTCACGGCTAAAATCGCCAAAACTGTATCGCTCGTTATCGACATTGTCTGTACAGCACGAAATCAAAAACAAAAAAATGAATGCATGAACCATGTGAACTGAAAGCTTCATGCACACGTACACTACTTTGATGTCATGCATTTTGACCGTGTACGGTTCACTTTAGAAAAAGACAACAATAATTCTAAGTACATTTGCTATCATTTTACTTGGTTTACACAAAAGAAGAAGAGTCGCATAAAAATACTACTACGAAGGGAAAAATCAGGTCGTGAAGAAAATTGCTAAAGAAAAATTAAATTTTTTGCATAAAGAAGTGATTAAAACATATTGAAAAACATTGCAAAATAAAAGTGAACGTCTAAGAAGATAAAACGTTTAATAATTGCAAATAATTTGCCAACCATATTATCACCATGACGGTGACAAATGGAGAAGGCAATAGCGCTGGTGGTGATGGTGGCGCTGTGAGACCGCGTTGTTTCTTCGATATTGCTTTGGATAGGCTGAATATAGGTCGTATAGTTTTTGAATTGTATTCGGATGTGGCACCTAAAACCGCGGAAAACTTTCGTGCCTTGTGTACCGGCGAAAAAGGCGTAGGCATTGTTACCGAAAAGCCATTACATTACAAGAATGTCATATTTCATCGAGTGGTCAAAGATTTTATGATACAATCGGGTGATTTTTCTGCTGGCAATGGTACGGGAGGCGAATCGATTTATGGCGGAACATTTGAGGGTAAGTGTATAGTACCTATACACATTGCGAATTATATAAAATTTGTATAATATACTATGTAGATATCATGTTGAAGCAATGATAGCATATGCGGCAACAATCTTGCGACGATGCATATGTGATTAAAATGCATGTAGATGAGGGAAGAAAAAAGTACGATCCATATTTATTTAATTAATTTCGGCATCAATCCCTATTTAAAAAAATACATTGATTTATATTGAAATCTATGCGGCTTTCCCTGCTTCCAGAGATTCGTTCTTTATGGTACGTACCTATGTAGTTTTCCCATTGTCTTTAGGCCGGCAAAGATGATGTGGGTGTAATTGTGAAGCTCTGGACAGATTCCAGCAGAAGGTAGTATTACTATCTGTTTGACGTAGTCAAATTTTTAAAAATTCTCAGCATTTACAACTAACGGTGACTTTAAAGTTGAATTCCGGCAACTTACAAAAATTATAATGTTTAGAAAAACTATGGATCGCGTAGCCGGTGTTGGACATGCCCTAGAAAAGAATAATTCAAGCCCCGACTGAAGCCCGGCTATTTTAAAAAATTACAGTGTTTAGAAAAACTATGGATTGCATAGCCGATGTTGGACATATCCTAGAGGTGAAAATTTCCGGCTACTTACAAAAATTACAATGTTTAGAAAATTAATGGATCGCGTAGTCAGTGTTGGACATACCCCAGAGGAGAAAATACCAAGCCCCGGCCGAAGGTCATCTACTTACAAAGATTACAATGTTTAGAAAATTTATGGATAGCGTAGTCGGTGTTGGACATACCCCAGAGGAGAAAACACCAAGCCCCGGCCAAAGGCCAGCTACATACAAAAATTCCAATGTGTAGAAAAACTATGGATCACGTAGCCGGTGTTGGACATAACTCAGGGGAGTAAATATCAAGCGCAGTCCGAAGGCCGGCTACTTAAAAAACTTACAATGTTTGGAAAAACTATGGATCACATAGCCAGTGTTGGACATACCCTAGTGGAGAAAATCTCAATTTCATGATTTGCATTACAAATATCTTTGGAACTATAAGAGATATCAGCACATATGATACCATTTTGGAAAGGCAAGAATATAGGCTATAATGTAGATCTAATACTCCCTAATGGGTCCATTTTCGAGTTTTTAGGTGCTTTTCAAAAAATACTGGTATAAAAATACCCAATGATATCCATTTTGTAGATAACAGTTTTGTAAAACCGGATGTTGTACTCGAAATTTCGGGTCAAAAAACCGGGTAATCTACTTATGGTATTTTTTATTTATTCGAATTAGTCTTACCCCAAAATAACTCATTATGGAAGTCAACAAAATAGTTCAATATATAGCTAACACGTATCAATCATTACAAAATGGTCAGTAAATTGTCCAATCCCGGTAGAGTTGCATTTTCCAAATTTAATCAATCTTACCCATTTTGTAGTTATTGTGTGTAAACCACGCGTCCTTAAGCTTCGTCTTAAAATTCTGTCGTAAGTTCAACATCTGAGCATGAACTTAACAAAATCGGAATGTAAGATTGTATAACTAATAATATTGGATCCTGAAAATGTTTTTAAACGTATGATACCATTTTGAAAATACTGCATTGTAAGCTACAAGCTAAGAACCACCAGCGAAACTGTTAAAACGATCCAACTTCTTGGGTAGCTATTTTTTGTAAGCATTAAAATATTACTGTTATTGTAAAAAAGATATTGAATTAATGCGATGAGATAGACCTTTGCGGAATTCAAGTTGAGTGCATCGCATTTTAAGCTTAACTATTAAATGATCAACGGATCTCAAATTTTGTCCACTTCATTAAAAAAAAAAATTGGAAAGATGTGAAACTTGTCAAATGTTTCCACACATAGTTTTTATATCACGACTCATATTCCCTACGATCAATTTATCAATCAATCAATTAATTAAGACTTGTTTAAAAAGTCTATCTAATTAGAATGTCTATACCATGCTAATACTATAACATTAAATACTTTCCTTTGTATTTCAGACGAAACATTTGATATAAAACATGATCGTCCTTTTTTGTTGTCCATGGCCAATCGTGGCAAAAATACCAATGGTTCACAATTCTTTATGTAAGTACAACCAATATTGAACTCGAATAATGTACAATACAGCCAAGAGAAAAATTAATATCCACTTTATTTGCAGCAAAATTTATATTTATTTATTTTTTCAATAATCATTAATTTCTTTTTGTATTTATATTGATAAAAACTAATAATACTCATCATAAAATATTTGTTGTTATTATTGTACTGTAATATTTATTGATTTGTATTAATTTAGCAAAATGATGATGACGTCATGAGCTATAGCAGGCAGGGCACTCGAACGATGTCCATAATCACAGTATGAGGATTTGCAAAAGAGTTCATTGCTGGAAAGCTCATTTAGCCAGATTGCAGAGAGGTTCTTCTTTAATCCCTGGATAAACAATAGACAATTAAGCCATGGTGTCTGTGTTTTTGCTGCAAGTTATTTTTGAATATGATTATTCTGGAAGAGGGTCCTATCCACTGTTGGAAAGGATGACTACAATTGCTTGGAAATGCATCAACAATTTGCGTATAGGCGTACAACAACATATATCAATATTTTTCCTTTGCTGTTATAACTACATGACAAGAAAGCTGTAGAGAGGATTTTCCATTTGCTTCTGGGTTCCCTTCTGCTGTTATAACCCCAACACCAGAAACATAATGAAATGACTTTTCATCAGAAGAGCTGCTTTTTCATTGGCCCTAGTTATTGCTATAATGTAGAAATTATTTTGCATTCATATCCAACACCAAAAATCCAAAATAACTAAATTTTAGAAAAACAAAAAAAAAAAAAAATATTTCTTCAGCCATTTCAATCAACACCAAATAGCCAAAAAACCTACTGATCTGTTGTAAAATATGACAAAGTGTAAAGAAACTTTTTCTCTTCTTCTGTTTTTCATTATAGTACTACACAACCTGCTCCACATTTGGACAAGTAAGTGTGCCATCGATTTATATTCCAACGAGATTTTTACTTGACCTATATTTTGTTTTCATTTTTTAGTGTCCATGTTGTTTTCGGTCACGTTGTATCGGGACAAGAATTAGTACGTCAAATTGAAGATTTGCCAGTTGATCGCAATTCAAGGCCACTGCAAGATGTCGTTGTAGCTAATTGTGGTGAATTGATTAAGCAAATAAAGAGTAAGTTGGGCAATATATGTCATTTGGTATATTATCCTGTTGTATTAAATTTTTTATTTTATATTTAGTTAAAAAAGATAAGAAGAAAAAGAAACGCGCCGCATCTTCAGATGATGACAAGTCGGCCAGTGAATCCGATGATGAGAAGTCAAGCAAGCGTAAGGACAAAAAGAAGAAAAAGAAGCGGTCCAAATCCGAGGAAAAAGATAAGTAAGTCGTAGAATGAAGTCTACTTCTTTCCATAAATGTTAGAAGCAAAACAGAATACACGTGAAACTTGTTATTTGAAAATTCAATGACAGTTTTCTCCCAAAAAGATTGGATCACTCAGTTCCTTTTTACTTCGTGTAAGAGCCTTTTTACTAACCATGCCGCTATTACGCTATCAGATAATTTATGAAACCTCTGCTATAGAGAAGGCAACCGTCTCGCCTGTTCCAATGTTGTTGTTGTAGCAGTCGTACATGTGGATGTTTGTATTCTGCTAATCTGGTTCAAGCTCCAGGTTTAAAGATCCGACTAAATTAATAGGCTGTAACCAGAATAAAGACGACAGCACCACCCTGAACGACAGCACTACCCTGGTTTGTCTAGGCAGCTGGCATTCTTCAGCTGTACTCCTATAATTGCTGATAACATCTGCAATTGATAGGCTTTTTGATGTAGAGGTTCCCTCTAATAGCGTTGGACCTCCCTCTCTAGATCATGAATATGATGGTTGGGATGACTCCCATGATAACTTCCAAACAAGTACTGCAACGAAAGCATATGATTATGCTGAGAAAAGTGAAGGACTTTTGCCTCCTCATGTAGATGGTTCATTGGTGTCATGAGGTGTCTCCTCCCCGTCATAGTTCTGGCAAGTCTGGATGTACTTCCACTGCTTAGCCCTAGTATTCGCAGATCACACTGGAGCCGCAAAGCTGACCACAGGCCGACCTGTCGCTTTATAAGAGGTCAACAAGTTGTCCTTGTCCGCAACCTAAGCCAACCGACTAGCGCCTTGAGGACCTTGTTCCTACTTTTCATCTTGTCGCAGATAGCTGTGGCTTGCGCGGACAACTTGAACATTCTGTCGAATGTGACCCCTAGAATCTTGTGGTAGTTCGTGGTATTAAATTTCCTCGACTTGCACATTCAGATGTGTTCTCATCTCCGTAGACCATGTGATATTCGTGGCGGATATTTTCATATTCCTCGCGTGGTAGTATGCGGCAAGCTCCGCGAGATAGGGGTTCAACCTTTCACATATGTCATGAACCACTGGGCCATACGCCATGATCGTACAATCATCCGAATACGTTACGATCTCTATGCCGTCTAGAGGGCGAGGAACTCCGGAATGGTATAGGTTAAACAGTTCCGAAGATATCACACTACCTTGGGAACTCTCTGTTTCACTTTACGGGCTTTGGACGTCTTGTTCCAGAATTCCACGTACGATTGGCGTCCAACATTTCAAACTTGCCCGGAGGGTAGTTCTCTGCACATCTTTAAACAGTGGGGCATGATTGACCGTATCAAATGCCTTTGATAGGTCAAAGTCTACCAACACTATTCTATCACACGGCTTGTTCTTGCTTAATCCTCTACTAATATGTGTGGAAACGTGCTGATGGTTGG
Organism: Musca domestica; assembly: GCF_030504385.1. Taxonomy (NCBI): domain Eukaryota; kingdom Metazoa; phylum Arthropoda; class Insecta; order Diptera; family Muscidae; genus Musca; species Musca domestica. The sequence continues at coordinate 18,624 of NW_026712329.1, read as the reverse complement.
ACGGAATACGTTCTGATGTTTGGCAACTGCGTAGCTTCCTCTAATGCTGGGGAGGACTAAGGCCTCCAGAGCCTTAGCTACTGGCGACAAAAACGAAATAGGCCTGTACACCTTTGCTGGCATCCTTGCCTGGCTTCAGTAGCGGGACCACCAGACCCATTTTCCAGACTTCGGAAACTATTTGGGTGGCTAGCGACAGGTTGACAACGTTTGCTCAACTCCCGTCGTATCCAGTTGTTTCAGCATTACCATGGAGATTCCGTCTGGGACAAACGCTTTGGATGAAATTTGTAACATTACCCATCGTAAACTGTGGTGGTTCCTCCTCGGCATGAAGATATCTGAGTAGTACTCTTCGCTTCGCGTCGCTCTCGGTGTGCTGTATATAGCGAGCGGCTGTAGCTTTAATGATGAATCGGAAAATCCTTTCTGCTACCCGAACATTAGAATGGTTGGGCAGTTTTCTGAAGCGACGTTCTATTAGATTTCTCATGGATAAGGAAAGTGTGGCTTTCAGAGGTTATGAAATCGGCCGACCTGCTTATAAAGACTATTATCGTGAGATGGTCTGAGCCAAGAAAAATGGCGGGTGTTGCCAATGTTTTTTGTTATTAAATATCAGTTTAGAAGATAATTCATCTGCATCGAATATTTTAAGAAAACTACAGCATTTATAAACTCTTATTGCAGTTTAGAAAATCGTCAGAACAAGATGTCGTGAAGTCGATGTGAAGTATACTGTAGTGAGGAAGGTACTATCATGTGTTCAATACCTTTTTTGCTTAGAAGTTCAATATAACAAGTTGCAGTGCGAATATAAAGGCATTGTTTTGCTATGATGTCGTCAGCTTTGGTTTCTCTCAACTAAAAACCCATTCTGATATAATTCCATATTTGTTACAACTTTATTTTAATTGTTTGTTTTTATTACAGATCTATTTCTGACAAAGAAACTGAAGAAGGTGAAGCATCTGATCTTGACGAGGGTGAACTGCATCCATTGGTAACGGTTACCAAGATTGATCCATCTGAAATTCCAGAGGTATTGTATTTTCCATAAAATGTTAGAGACTTCATCTAAATTGTGTGTTATATATCTGTTTTAGGTCTCTAATAAGTTTCTACTACGTGATGATGGATCTAAACGCAATCACGATAAGGAAGATCGTCGTGGTAATTCTCGTGAACGTGCAGGAAAGGCTGAAGGACGTAATGCTTTCGGTTGGTCTAAGAAAAACGTTCCCACATCACGTAGTGGTCGTATTATCAAGGGAAGAGGAGTTTTCGTAAGAATTTTAAAATATTTAAAAAATTAAAACACGAGGTATAAACAAATATTTATTTCAGCGTTTTCGTACTCCATCACGTTCTCGTTCGCGCAGTACAACTCCACCACATTGGAAAAGAGCTCAAAACCGCACTATAAAAATGTCGGATCTTGAAAAAATTGAAGAAGAGAAGAAAATACGTGAAGAGGAAATACGACGACGAGAAATTGAGCGTAAAAAGCGGCACGAAGAAGCCGCTAAAAATCCCAAGAAATCGTTCTTTGAATTATCCCATGCCAGTTCATATGGAGGAAAAAATACCGACGATGGTTCCCCTGATCGCAGGGATGACAACCGCAGACGTCGCGATGACCGCGAACATGATGATAAGGGCAGAGATAGAGAGCGCACACGTGACCGTGAAAGAGATAGAAATCGTGATCCAGAAAGAAATCGTACCACTTCAAAGTCTAATAAAGAGGACGAAATGCCGCCACGCAGCAAAGAACGTAAGAAGTCAGTGGATTTAAATGCTTTGGACTATGAACATCAGTCTGATAGTGAAGCGGAAGGAGAAACGGGTGATGATGCCGCTGAAAGTTCGACGAAACGACCAAAATCAGCCTTGGTGGCTATTTCGCGAATCTCTCAAAATGATCGAAAGAGGGAGAGGGAAAACGAACGTGAGAAGGATCGTGAAAGAGAAAAGGAAAGGGAACGTGAGAAAGAACGGGAAAAAGAAAGAGAAAAAGAAAAAGAGCGTGAAAAGGAAAGAGAGAAAGAAAAAGAGCGTGAAAAGGAAAGGGAGAAAGAAAAAGAACGCGAGAAAGAAAAGGAAAAAGAAAAACAAAGACTTGCTGAAAAGGAAAAAGATAAAGCAAAGGAAAGAGACAATCGAAATAGACGTAACTCCCGTACCAAATCACGATCAAAATCCCGTAGCCGTACTCGTTCAAAGTCAAGATCTAGATCGAGATCGAATTCGAGACGTCGCCGCTCACCTATGCGCAATGATAGAAGGATGGTTGGTCGCCGGCAAGGTTTCAATTCACCTCAGCGCCGTAGAAATTTCAACTCCTTCAGAAACAATCCCTTCAACGACCGAAGACGTCGTTCACGCTCATTGGGTGACCGTTTCCGCAATCGTTTTCCCCTATCACCGATACGGCGTCGTTCTTCTGTAGATCGTTCACGTGATCGACGATCTCGTGATCGCCGTGACAGGTCACGCAGCCGAACCAAGTCTCGAAGCGGTTCTCCAGCACGACGTGGTCGTGATAGGCGGGACAAGGATCGTAATGAACGTGATCGTAGTCATGATCGTCAACGTAGCCGCAGCCGTAATCGTAGTCGCGATCGTCGTCATTCTAGATCAAAATCTCGTTCAGTAAGCCGACAACGTCGAAATAACAGATCATCCTCTAGATCGCCAAGACGTTCTAGATCCAACACTGATCGTCAGACAAGACGTTCGCACGATCGACAATCGCCAAAGAAAAGTATGGAAACTTCAACTTCTGGTGCCATATCGGCCCAGTCCGAAAGCAATACGGAAACTGCAGCTCGCGAAAAACAGCAAAAGCGTGCCGAGGCTTTGCTAATGTTTAAAGAGCATATGCGCAAAGAAATTGCAAAAGAAGAGGAAAAGAGAGCGGAGAAACAACGCATAGAGGATTTGGAAAAAGAGAGAACTGCACGAGAGCTCGAAGAATTGGAACGGCTAAAGGAGGAGACCCTGAAAAAACTCCAAGAACATGAAAAACTAAAAGAACTTGGAACAACGACTGATGCTAAGGCAGGTAGTGAAGATAATGATGAAAAATCCCGCGAAAAGAAGAAAAAACGTAAGAAATCCAAGAAACACACACGATCCTCAGTTTCAGACGCAGAATGAATGAACTTAGTTTCCAATCCCTTCGCCTCGTATGACATGGGTATTAAGCAGATGTATACCCCCGTTCCCCGCTTTTTGTTAGAAACTTTGAATGCATTTCTTTTGTGTGAATGTCTATTTGGATTGAATATGAGAAATTCCCATGGGATAATTAATATGTATTCTTTGAATATTTCAATTATTTACATAACGGTTTTTAATGAATAAATAAAATGGAATTTAAAATTATTACAAAAGAAAAAGGATTTTTTTTGAAAAATAAATACTAGACTTGTAAATATTTATCTCTAGATAACCTTCCAAACTGCCAGATTAATGTCGGACGGATCGACAATTCTATATATTACTATGCATATTTAGTAGAGCTATCCGTAGGAAAAAAAGGTTTATATTGAGAAATAAATAACTGATCACAAATAATAACTAATACAGCCGAAAACACAATATTTAAGAAGTTATGGCTATTTAAAATATTCCATAATTCATGCTTAAATAACTGATCACAAATAATAGCTAAAAACGCTGAAAACTCAATATTTAAGGAGTTATGGCCATTTTAAAATTCCTATTATTTCACACTTAAAAAAGTGATCACAAATAATAGCTAAAAACGCTGAAAACTCAATATTTAAGGAGTTATGGCCATTTTAAAATTCCTATTATTTTACACTTATATAGTATTCACAAATAATAGCTAAAAACGCTGAAAACTCAATATTTAAGGAGTTGTGGCCATTTTAAAATTCCTATTATTTCACACTTAAAAAAGTGATAACAAATAATAGCTAAAAACGCTGAAAACTCAATATTTAAGGAGTTATGGTCATTTTAAAATTCCTATTATTTCACACTTAAAAAAGTGGTCACAAATAATAGCTAAAAACGCTGAAAGCTCAATATTTAAGGAGTTATGGCCATTTTAAAATTCCTATTATTTCACACTTAAAAAAGTGATCACAAATAATAGCTAAAAACGCTGAAAACTCAATATTTAAGGAGTTATGGCCATTTTAAAATTCCTATTATTTCACACTTAAAAAAGTGATCACAAATAATAGCTAAAAACGCTGAAATCTCAATACTTGAGGAGTTATGGCCATTTTAAAATTCCTATTATTTCACACTTAAAAAAGTGATCACAAATAATAGCTAAAAACGCTGAAAATTCAATATTTAAGGAGTTATGGCCATTTTAAAATTCCTATTATTTCACACTTAAAAAAGTGATCACAAATAATAGCTAAAAACGCTGAAAACTCAATATTTAAGGAGTTATGGCCTTTTTAAAATTCTTACTAATTCACTCTTAAAAAGTGATCACAAATAATAGCTAAAAACGCTGAAAACTCAATATTTAAGGAGTTATGGCCATTTTAAGATCGATATTATTTCACACTTAAAAAAGTTATCACAAATAGCTAAAAACGCTGAAAACTCAATATTTAAGGAGTTATGGCCATTTTAAAATTCTTACTAATTCACACTTAAAAAAGTGATCACAAATAATAGCTATAAACGCTGATAACTCAATATTTAAGGAGTTATGGCCATTTTAAAATTCCTATTATTTCACACTTAAAAAAGTGATCACAAATAATAGCTAAAAACGCTGAAACTCAATATTTAAGGAGTTATGGCCTTTTTAAAATTCTTACTAATTCACACTTAAAAAAGTGATCACAAATAATGGCTAAAAACTCAATATTTAAGGAGTTATGGCTATTTTAAAATTCCTATTATTCCACACTTACAAAAGTTATCACAAATAATAGCTAAAAACGCTGAACATTTAATATTCAAGGAGTTATGGCCATTTTAAAATTCGTATTATTTCACACTTAAAAAAGTGATCACAAATAATAGCTAAAAACGCTGAAAACTCAATATTTAAGGAGTTATGGCCATTTTAAAATTCCTATTATTTCACACTTAAAAAAGTGATCACAAATAATAGCTAAAAACGCTGAACATTTAATATTCAAGGAGTTATGGCTATTTTAAAATTCCTATTATTTCACACTTAAAAAAGTGATCACAAATAATAGCTAAAAATGCTGAAAACTCAATGTTTAAGGAGTTATGGCCATTTTAAAATTCCTATTATTTCACACTTAAAAAAGTGATCACAAATAATTGCTAAAAACGCTGAAAACTCAATATTAAAGGAGTTATGGCTATTTTAAAATTCCTATTATTTCACACTTAAAAAAGTGATCACAAATAATAGCTAAAAACGCCGAAAACTCAATATTTATGGAGTTATGGCCATTTTAAAATTCTTACCAATTCACACTTAAAAAGGTGATCACAAATAATAGCTAAAAACGCTGAAAACTCAATATTTAAGGAGTTATGGCCATTTTAAAATTCCTATTATTTCACGCTTCAAAAAGTGATCACAAATAATAGCTAAAAACGCTGAACATTTAATATTCAAGGAGTTATGGCCATTTTAAAATTCCTATTATTTCACACTTAAAAAAGTGATCACAAATAATAGCTAAAAACGCTGAACATTTAATATTCAAGGAGTTATGGCTATTTTAAAATTCCTATTATTTCACACTTAAAAAAGTGATCACAAATAATAGCTAAAAACGCTGAAAACTCAATATTTAAGGAGTTATGGCCATTTTAAAATTCCTATTATTTCACACTTAAAAAAGTGATCACAAATAATAGCTAAAAACGCTGAAAACTCAATATTTAAGGAGTTATGGCCATTTTAAAATTCCTATTATTTCACACTTAAAAAAGTGATCACAAATAATAGCTAAAAACGCTGAAAACTCAATATTTAAGGAGTTATGGCCATTTTAAAATTCTTACCAATTCACACTTAAAAAGGTGATCACAAATAATAGCTAAAAACGCTGAAAACTCAATATTTAAGCAGTTATGGCCATTTTAAAATTCCTATTATTTCACACTTCAAAAGGTGATCACAAATAATAGCTAAAAACGCTGAACATTTAATATTCAAGGAGTTATGGCCATTTTAAAATTCCTATTATTTCACACTTAAAAAAGTGATCACAAATAATAGCTAAAAACGCTGAAAACTCAATATTTAAGGAGTTATGGCCATTTTAAAATTCTTACCAATTCACACTTAAAAAGGTGATCACAAATAATAGCTAAAAACGCTGAAAACTCAATATTTAAGGAGTTATGGCCATTTTAAAATTCCTATTATTTCACATTTAAAAAAGTGATCACAAATAATAGCTAAAAACGCTGAAAACTCAATATTTAAGCAGTTATGGCCATTTTAAAATTCCTATTATTTCACATTTAAAAAAGTGATCACAAATAATAGCTAAAAACGCTGAAAACTCAATATTTAAGGAGTTATGGCCATTTTAAAATTCTTACCAATTCACACTTAAAAAGGTGATCACAAATAACAACTAAAAAGGCTGAAAACTCAATATTTAAGTAGTTATGGCCATTTTAAAATTCCTATTATTTCACACTTAAAAAAGTGATCACAAATAATAGCTAAAAACGCTGAAAACTCAATATTTAAGGAGTTATGGCCATTTTAAAATTCCTATTATTTCACATTTAAAAAAGTGATCACAAATAATAGCTAAAAACGCTGGAACTCAATATTTAAGGAGTTATGGCCATTTTAAAATTCCTATTATTTCACACTTAAAAAAGTGATCACAAATAATAGCTAAAAACGCTGAAAACTCAATATTTAAGGAGTTATGGCCATTTTAAAATTCCTATTATTTCACACTTAAAAAAGTAATCACAAATAATAGCTAAAAACGCTGAAAACTCAATATTTATGGAGTTATGGCCATTTTAAAATACTTACCAATTCACACTTAAAAAGGTGATCACAAATAATAGCTAAAAACGCTGAAAACTCAATATTTAAGGACTTATGGCCATTTTTAAATTCTTACTAATTCACTCTTAAAAAAGTGATCACATATAATAGCTAAAAACGCTGAAAACTCAATATTTAAGGAGTTATGGCCATTTTAAAATTCCTATTATTTCACACTTAAAAAAGTTATCACAAATAATAGCTAAAAACGCTGGAACTCAATATTTAAGGAGTTATGGCCTTTTTAAAATTCTTACTAATTCACTCTTAAAAAGTGATCACAAATAATAGCTATAAACGCTGAAAACTCAATATTTAAGTTATGGCCATTTTAAAATTCTTACTAATTCACTCTTAAAAAGTGATCACAAATAATAGCTAAAAACGCTGAAAACTCAACATTTAAAGAGTTATGGCCATTTTAAAATTCCTATTATTTCACACTTCAAAAAGTGATCACAAATAATAGCTAAAAACGCTGAACATTTAATATTCAAGGAGTTATGGCCATTTTAAAATTCCTATTATTTCACACTTAAAAAAGTGATCACAAATAATAGCTGAAAACGCTGAAAACTCAATATTTAAGGAGTTATGGCCATTTTAAAATTCCTATTATTTCACACTTAAAAAAGTGATCACAAATAATAGCTAAAAACGCTGCAAACTCAATATTTAAGGAGTTATGGCCATTTTAAAATTCCTATTATTTCACACTTAAAGAAGTGATCACAAATAATAGCTAAAAACGCTGAAAAATCAATATTTAAGGAGTTATGGCCATTTTAAAATTCTTACCAATTCACACTTAAAAAGGTGATCACAAATAATAGCTAAAAACGCTGAAAACTCAATATTTAAGGAGTTATGGCCATTTTAAAATTCCTATTATTTCACACTTAAAAAAGTGATCACAAATAATAGCTAAAAACGCTGAAAACTCAATATTTAAGGAGTTATGGCCATTTTAAAATTCTTACCAATTCACACTTAAAGAGGTGATCACAAATAATAGCTAAAAACGATGAACATTTAATATTCAAGGAGTTATGGCCATTTTAAAATTCCTATTATTTCACACTTAAAAAAGTGATCACAAATAATAGCTAAAAACGATGAACATTTAATATTCAAGGAGTTATGGCCATTTTAAAATTCCTATTATTTCACACTTAAAAAAGTGATCACAAATAATAGCTAAAAACGCTGAAAACTCAATATTTAAGGAGTTATGGCCATTTTAAAATTCTTACCAATTCACACTTAAAAAGGTGATCACAAATAATAGCTAAAAACGCTGAAAACTCAATATTTAAGGAGTTATGGCCATTTTAAAATTCCTATTATTTCACATTTAAAAAAGTGATCACAAATAATAGCTAAAAACGCTGAAAACTCAATATTTAAGGAGTTATGGCCATTTTAAAATTCTTACCAATTCACACTTAAAAAGGTGATCACAAATAACAACTAAAAAGGCTGAAAACTCAATATTTAAGTAGTTATGGCCATTTTAAAATTCCTATTATTTCACACTTAAAAAAGTGATCACAAATAATAGCTAAAAACGCTGAAAACTCAATATTTAAGGAGTTATGGCCATTTTTAAATTCTTACTAATTCACTCTTAAAAAAGTGATCACATATAATAGCTAAAAACGCTGAAAACTCAATATTTAAGGAGTTATGGCCATTTTAAAATTCCTATTATTTCACACTTAAAAAAGTTATCACAAATAATAGCTAAAAACGCTGGAACTCAATATTTAAGGAGTTATGGCCTTTTTAAAATTCTTACTAATTCACTCTTAAAAAGTGATCACAAATAATAGCTAAAAACGCTGAAAACTCAATATTTAAGGAGTTATGGTCATTTTAAAATTCTTACTAATTCACACTTAAAAAAGTGATCGCAAATAATAGCTAAAAACGCTGAAAACTCAATATTTAAGTTATGGCCGTTTTAAAATTCTTACTAATTCACTCTTAAAAAGTGATCACAAATAATAGCTAAAAACGCTGAAAACTCAACATTTAAAGAGTTATGGCCATTTTAAAATTCCTATTATTTCACACTTCAAAAAGTGATCACAAATAATAGCTAAAAACGCTGAACATTTAATATTCAAGGAGTTATGGCCATTTTAAAATTCCTATTATTTCACACTTCAAAAAGTGATCACAAATAATAGCTGAAAACGCTGAAAACTCAATATTTAAGGAGTTATGGCCATTTTAAAATTCCTATTATTTCACACTTAAAAAAGTGATCACAAATAATAGCTAAAAACGCTGAAAACTCAATATTTAAGGAGTTATGGCCATTTTAAAATTCCTATTATTTCACACTTAAAGAAGTGATCACAAATAATAGCTAAAAACGCTGAAAAATCAATATTTAAGGAGTTATGGCCATTTTAAAATTCTTACCAATTCACACTTAAAAAGGTGATCACAAATAATAGCTAAAAACGCTGAAAACTCAATATTTAAGGAGTTATGGCCATTTTAAAATTCCTATTATTTCACACTTAAAAAAGTGATCACAAATAATAGCTAAAAACGCTGAAAACTCAATATTTAAGGAGTTATGGCCATTTTAAAATTCTTACCAATTCACACTTAAAGAGGTGATCACAAATAATAGCTAAAAACGATGAACATTTAATATTCAAGGAGTTATGGCCATTTTAAAATTCCTATTATTTCACACTTAAAAAAGTGATCACAAATAATAGCTAAAAACGATGAACATTTAATATTCAAGGAGTTATGGCCATTTTAAAATTCCTATTATTTCACACTTAAAAAAGTGATCACAAATAATAGCTAAAAACGCTGAAAACTCAATATTTAAGGAGTTATGGCCATTTTAAAATTCTTACTAATTCACACTTAAAGAGGTGATCACAAATAATAGCTAAAAACGATGAACATTTAATATTCAAGGAGTTATGGCCATTTTAAAATTCCTATTATTTCACACTTAAAAAAGTGATCACAAATAATAGCTAAAAACGCTGAAAACTCAATATTTAAGGAGTTATGGCCATTTTAAAATTCTTACTAATTCACACTTAAAGAGGTGATCACAAATAATAGCTAAAAACGATGAACATTTAATATTCAAGGAGTTATGGCCATTCAAAAAGTGATCACAAATAATAGCTAAAAACGCTGAAAACTCAATATTTAAGGAGTTATGGCCATTTTAAAATTCCTATTATTTCACACTTAAAAAAGTGATCACAAATAATAGCTAAAAACGCTGAAAACTCAATATTTATGGAGTTATGGCCATTTTAAAATACTTACCATTTCACACTTAAAAAGGTGATCACAAATAATAGCTAAAAACGCTGAAAACTCAATATTTAAGGAGTTATGGCCATTTTAAAATTCCTATTATTTCACACTTAAAAAAGTGATCACAAATAATAGCTAAAAACGCTGAAAACTCAATATTTAAGGAGTTATGGCCATTTTAAAATTCCTATTATTTCACACTTAAAAAGGTGATCACAAATAATAGCTAAAAACGCTGAAAACTTAATATTTAAGGAGTTATGGCCATTTTAAAATTCCTATTATTTCACACTTAAAAAAGTGATCACAAATAATAGCTAAAAACGCTGAAAACTCAATATTTATGGAGTTATTGCCATTTTAAAATACTTACCAATTCACACTTAAAAAGGTGATCACAAATAACAGCTAAAAACGCTGAAAACTCAATATTTAAGGAGTTATGGCCATTTTAAAATTCCTATTATTTCACACTTAAAAAAGTGATCACAAATAATAGCTAAAAACGCTGAAAACTCAATATTTAAGGAGTTATGGCCATTTTAAAATTCTTACCAATTCACACTTAAAAAGGTGATCACAAATAACAGCTAAAAACGCTGAAAACTCAATATTTAAGGAGTTATGGCTATTTTAAAATGATATTTAATCATTTATGGAGTTATGGCCATTTTAAAATTCTTACCAATTCACACTTAAAAAGGTGATCACAAATAATAGCTAAAAACGCTGAAAACTTAATATTTAAGGAGTTATGGCCATTTTAAAATTCCTATTATTTCACACTTAAAAAAGTGATCACAAATAATAGCTAAAAACGCTGAAAACTCAATATTTATGGAGTTATGGCCATTTTAAAATTCCTATTCTTTCACACTTAAAAAAGTGATCACAAATAATAGCTAAAAACGCTGAAAACTCAATATTTAAGGAGTTATGGCCATTTTAAAATTCGTATTATTTCACACTTAAAAAAGTGATCACAAATAATAGCTAAAAACGCTGAAAACTCAATATTTAAGGAGTTATGGCCATTTTAAAATTCTTGCCAATTCACACTTAAAAAGGTGATCACAAATAATAGCTAAAAACGCTGAAAACTCAATATTTAAGGAGTTATGGCCATTTTAAAATTCCTATTATTTCACACTTAAAAAAGTGATCACAAATAATAGCTAAAAACGCTGAAAACTCAATATTTAAGGAGTTATGGCCATTTTAAAATTGCTATTATTTCACACTTAAAAAAGTGATCACAAATAATAGCTAAAAATGCTGAAAACTCAATATTTAACGAGTTATGGTCATTTTAAAATTCTTATTAATTCACACATAAAAAAGTGATCACAAATAATAGCTAAAAACGCTGAAAACTCAATATTTAAGGAGTTGTGGCCATTTTAAAATTCCTATTATTTCACACTTAAAAAAGTGATCACAAATAATAGCTAAAAACGCTGAAAACTCAATATTTAAGGAGTTATGGTCATTTTAAAATCCTTACCAATTCACACTTAAAAAAGTGATCACAAATAATAGCTAAAAACTCAATATTTATGAAGTTATGGCCACTTTAAAATTCTTACTAATTCACACTTAAGAAAGTGATCACAAATAATAGCTAAAAACGCTGAAAACTCAATATTTAAGGAGTTATGGCCACTTTAAAATTCTTAGTAATTCACACTTAAGAAAGTGATCACAAATAATAGCTAAAAACGCTGAAAACTCAATATTTAAGGAGTTATGGCCATTTTAAAATTCCTATTATTTCACACTTAAGTGATCACAAATAATAGCTAAAAACGCTGAAAACTTAATATTTAAGGAGTTATGGTCATTTTAAAATTCTTACTAATTCACTCTTAAAAAAGTGATCACATATAATAGCTAAAAACGCTGAAAACTCAATATTTAAGGAGTTATGGCCATTTTTAAATTCTTACTAATTCACACTTAAAAAAGTGATCACATATAATAGCTAAAAACGCTGAAAACTCAATATTTAAGGAGTTATGGCCACTTTAAAATTCTTAGTAATTCACACTTAAGAAAGTGATCACAAATAATAGCTAAAAACGCTGAAAACTCAATATTTAAGGAGTTATGGCCATTTTAAAATTCCTATTATTTCACACTTAAAAAAGTGATCACAAATAATAGCTAAAAACGCTGAAAACTTAATATTTAAGGAGTTATGGTCATTTTAAAATTCTTACTAATTCACTCTTAAAAAAGTGATCACATATAATAGCTAAAAACGCTGAAAACTCAATATTTAAGGAGTTATGGCCATTTTTAAATTCTTACTAATTCACACTTAAAAAAGTGATCACATATAATAGCTAAAAACGCTGAAAACTCAATATTTAAGGAGTTATGGCCACTTTAAAATTCTTAGTAATTCACACTTAAGAAAGTGATCACAAATAATAGCTAAAAACGCTGAAAACTCAATATTTAAGGAGTTATGGCCATTTTTAAATTCTTACTAATTCACACTTAAAAAAGTGATCACATATAATAGCTAAAAACGCTGAAAACTCAATATTTAAGGAGTTATGGCCACTTTAAAATTCTTAGTAATTCACACTTAAGAAAGTGATCACAAATAATAGCTAAAAACGCTGAAAACTCAATATTTAAGGAGTTATGGCCATTTTAAAATTCCTATTATTTCACACTTAACAAAGTGATCACAAATAATAGCTAAAAACGCTGAAAACTTAATATTTAAGGAGTTATGGTCATTTTAAAATTCTTACTAATTCACTCTTAAAAAAGTGATCACATATAATAGCTAAAAACGCTGAAAACTCAATATTTAAGGAGTTATGGCCATTTTAAAATTCCTAAATAATAGCTAAAAACGCTGAAAACTCAATATTTAAGGAGTTATGGCCATTTTAAAATTCCTATTATTTCACACTTAAAAAAGTGATCACAAATAATAACTAAAAACGCTGAAAACTTAATATTTAAGGAGTTATGGTCATTTTAAAATTCTTAGTAATTCACACTTAAAAAGGTGATCACAAATAATAGCTAAAAACGCTGAAAACTCAATATTTAAGGAGTTATGGCCATTTTAAAATTCCTATTATTTCACACTTAAAAAAGTGATCACAAATAATAGCTAAAAACGCTGAAAACTTAATATTTAAGGAGTTATGGTCATTTTAAAATTCTTACTAATTCACTCTTAAAAAAGTGATCACATATAATAGCTAAAAACGCTGAAAACTCAATATTTAAGGAGTTATGGCCATTTTAAAATTCCTAAATAATAGCTAAAAACGCTGAAAACTCAATATTTAAGGAGTTATGGCCATTTTAAAATTCCTATTATTTCACACTTAAAAAGTGATCACAAATAATAACTAAAAACGCTGAAAACTTAATATTTAAGGAGTTATGGTCATTTTAAAATTCTTAGTAATTCACACTTAAAAAGGTGATCACAAATAATAGCTAAAAACGCTGAAAACTCAATATTTAAGGAGTTATGGCCATTTTAAAATTCTTATTAATTCACACATAAAAAAGTGATCACAAATAATAGCTAAAAACGCTGAAAACTCAATATTTAAGGAGTTGTGGCCATTTTAAAATTCCTATTATTTCACACTTAAAAAAGTGATCACAAATAATAGCTAAAAACGCTGAAAACTCAATATTTATGGAGTTATGGCCATTTTAAAATTCCTATTCTTTCACACTTAAAAAAGTGATCACAAATAATAGCTAAAAACGCTGAAAACTCAATATTTAAGGAGTTATGGCCATTTTAAAATTCGTATTATTTCACACTTAAAAAAGTGATCACAAATAATAGCTAAAAACGCTGAAAACTCAATATTTAAGGAGTTATGGCCATTTTAAAATTCTTGCCAATTCACACTTAAAAAGGTGATCACAAATAATAGCTAAAAACGCTGAAAACTCAATATTTAAGGAGTTATGGCCATTTTAAAATTCCTATTATTTCACACTTAAAAAAGTGATCACAAATAATAGCTAAAAACGCTGAAAACTCAATATTTAAGGAGTTATGGCCATTTTAAAATTGCTATTATTTCACACTTAAAAAAGTGATCACAAATAATGGCTAAAAACTCAATATTTAAGGAGTTATGGCTATTTTAAAATTCCTATTATTCCACACTTACAAAAGTTATCACAAATAATAGCTAAAAACGCTGAACATTTAATATTCAAGGAGTTATGGCCATTTTAAAATTCGTATTATTTCACACTTAAAAAAGTGATCACAAATAATAGCTAAAAACGCTGAAAACTCAATATTTAAGGAGTTATGGTCATTTTAAAATCCTTACCAATTCACACTTAAAAAAGTGATCACAAATAATAGCTAAAAACTCAATATTTATGAAGTTATGGCCACTTTAAAATTCTTACTAATTCACACTTAAGAAAGTGATCACAAATAATAGCTAAAAACGCTGAAAACTCAATATTTAAGGAGTTATGGCCACTTTAAAATTCTTAGTAATTCACACTTAAGAAAGTGATCACAAATAATAGCTAAAAACGCTGAAAACTCAATATTTAAGGAGTTATGGCCATTTTAAAATTCCTATTATTTCACACTTAAGTGATCACAAATAATAGCTAAAAACGCTGAAAACTTAATATTTAAGGAGTTATGGTCATTTTAAAATTCTTACTAATTCACTCTTAAAAAAGTGATCACATATAATAGCTAAAAACGCTGAAAACTCAATATTTAAGGAGTTATGGCCATTTTTAAATTCTTACTAATTCACACTTAAAAAAGTGATCACATATAATAGCTAAAAACGCTGAAAACTCAATATTTAAGGAGTTATGGCCACTTTAAAATTCTTAGTAATTCACACTTAAGAAAGTGATCACAAATAATAGCTAAAAACGCTGAAAACTCAATATTTAAGGAGTTATGGCCATTTTAAAATTCCTATTATTTCACACTTAAAAAAGTGATCACAAATAATAGCTAAAAACGCTGAAAACTTAATATTTAAGGAGTTATGGTCATTTTAAAATTCTTACTAATTCACTCTTAAAAAAGTGATCACATATAAAAGCTAAAAACGCTGAAAACTCAATATTTAAGGAGTTATGGCCATTTTTAAATTCTTACTAATTCACACTTAAAAAAGTGATCACATATAATAGCTAAAAACGCTGAAAACTCAATATTTAAGGAGTTATGGCCACTTTAAAATTCTTAGTAATTCACACTTAAGAAAGTGATCACAAATAATAGCTAAAAACGCTGAAAACTCAATATTTAAGGAGTTATGGCCATTTTAAAATTCCTATTATTTCACACTTAAAAAAGTGATCACAAATAATAGCTAAAAACGCTGAAAACTTAATATTTAAGGAGTTATGGTCATTTTAAAATTCTTACTAATTCACTCTTAAAAAAGTGATCACATATAATAGCTAAAAACGCTGAAAACTCAATATTTAAGGAGTTATGGCCATTTTAAAATTCCTAAATAATAGCTAAAAACGCTGAAAACTCAATATTTAAGGAGTTATGGCCATTTTAAAATTCCTATTATTTCACACTTAAAAAAGTGATCACAAATAATAACTAAAAACGCTGAAAACTTAATATTTAAGGAGTTATGGTCATTTTAAAATTCTTAGTAATTCACACTTAAAAAGGTGATCACAAATAATAGCTAAAAACGCTGAAAACTCAATATTTAAGGAGTTATGGCCATTTTAAAATTCCTATTATTTCACACTTAAAAAAGTGATCACAAATAATAGCTAAAAACGCTGAAAACTTAATATTTAAGGAGTTATGGTCATTTTAAAATTCTTACTAATTCACTCTTAAAAAAGTGATCACATATAATAGCTAAAAACGCTGAAAACTCAATATTTAAGGAGTTATGGCCATTTTAAAATTCCTAAATAATAGCTAAAAACGCTGAAAACTCAATATTTAAGGAGTTATGGCCATTTTAAAATTCCTATTATTTCACACTTAAAAAAGTGATCACAAATAATAACTAAAAACGCTGAAAACTTAATATTTAAGGAGTTATGGTCATTTTAAAATTCTTAGTAATTCACACTTAAAAAGGTGATCACAAATAATAGCTAAAAACGCTGAAAACTCAATATTTAAGGAGTTATGGCCATTTTAAAATTCCTATTATTTCACACTTAAAAAAGTGATCACAAATAATAGCTAAAAACGCTGAAAACTTAATATTTAAGGAGTTGTGGCCATTTTAAAATTCCTATTATTTCACACTTAAAAAAGTGATCACAAATAATAGCTAAAGACGCTGAAAACTCAATATTTAAGGAGTTATGGCCATTTTAAAATTCCTATTATTTCACACTTAAAAAAGTGATCACAAATAATAGCTAAAAACGCTGAAAACTCAATATTTAAGGAGTTATGGCCATTTTAAAATTCTTACCAATTCACACTTAAAAAGGTGATCACAAATAATAGCTAAAAACGCTGAAAACTCAATATTTAAGGAGTTATGGCCATTTTAAAATTCCTATTATTTCACACTTAAAAAAGTGATCACAAATAATAGCTAAAAACGCTGAAAACTCAATATTTAAGGAGTTATGGCCATTTTTAAATTCTTACTAACTCACTCTTAAAAAAGTGATCACATATAATAGCTTAAAACGCTGAAAACTCAATATTTAAGGAATTATGGCCATTTTAAAATTCTTACCAATTCACACTTAAAAAGGTGATCACAAATTATAGCTAAAAACGCTGAAAACTCAATATTTAAGGAGTTATGGCCATTTTAAAATGCCTATTATTTCACACTTAAAAAAGTGATCACAAATAATAGCTAAAAACGCTGAAAACTCAATATTTAAGGAGTTATGGCCATTTTAAAATTGCTATTATTTCACACTTAAAAAAGTGATCACAAATAATAGCTAAAAATGCTGAAAACTCAATATTTAAGGAGTTATGGTCATTTTAAAATTCTTATTAATTCACACATAAAAAAGTGATCACAAATAATAGCTAAAAACGCTGAAAACTCAATATTTAAGGAGTTGTGGCCATTTTAAAATTCCTATTATTTCACACTTAAAAAAGTGATCACAAATAATAGCTATAAACGCTGAAAACTCAATATTTAAGGAGTTATGGTCATTTTAAAATCCTTACCAATTCACACTTAAAAAAGTGATCACAAATAATAGCTAAAAACTCTAAAAACTCAATATTTATGAAGTTATGGCCACTTTAAAATTCTTACTAATTCACACTTAAGAAAGTGATCACAAATAATAGCTAAAAACGCTGAAAACTCAATATTTAAGGAGTTATGGCCATTTTTAAATTCTTACTAATTCACACTTAAAAAAGTGATCACATATAATAGCTAAAAACGCTGAAAACTCAATATTTAAGGAGTTATGGCCACTTTAAAATTCTTAGTAATTCACACTTAAGAAAGTGATCACAAATAATAGCTAAAAACGCTGAAAACTCAATATTTAAGGAGTTATGGCCATTTTAAAATTCCTATTATTTCACACTTAAAAAAGTGATCACAAATAATAACTAAAAACGCTGAAAACTCAATATTTAAGGAGTTATGGCCATTTTAAAATTCCTATTATTTCACACTTAAAAAAGTGATCACAAATAATAGCTAAAAACGCTGAAAACTCAATATTTAAGGAGTTATGGTCATTTTAAAATTCCTATTATTTCACACTTAAAAAAGTGATCACAAATAATAGCTAAAAACGCTGAAAACTCAATATTTAAGGAGTTATGGCCACTTTAAAATTCTTACTAATTCACACTTAAGAAAGTGATCACAAATAATAGCTAAAAACGCTGAAAATTCAATATTTAAGGAGTTATGGCCATTTTTAAATTCTTACTAATTCACTTTTAAAAAAGTGATCACATATAATAGCTAAAAACGCTGAAAACTCAATATTTAAGGAGTTAGGGCCATTTTAAAATTCTTACCAATTCACACTTAAAAAGTGATCACATATAATAGCTAAAAACGCTGAAAACTCAATATTTAAGGAGTTATGGCCATTTTTAAATTCTTACTAATTCACACTTAAAAAAGTGATCACATATAATAGCTAAAAACGCTGAAAACTCAATATTTAAGGAGTTATGGCCACTTTAAAATTCTTAGTAATTCACACTTAAGAAAGTGATCACAAATAATAGCTATAAACGCTGAAAACTCAATATTTAAGGAGTTATGGTCATTTTAAAATCCTTACCAATTCACACTTAAAAAAGTGATCACAAATAATAGCTAAAA